>NC_140989.1:362821322-364084422 GCF_052327205.1 Somniosus microcephalus
GTAAGCCACCAAGGCTGGTTTCCCTTCCCATAAAAACCTCACACAAGCCTCTCAGATGGACTTTTCCGCCCACTCAGGAATATCCTCCACCGTCAATAAGTACCATAGCTTAGATAGCAGGAGGGCAGACACCACTGTCGCTCTTCCTTGCACTTTCAACCACCTTCTTTCCCATCTCCCCAAAATCTTTTTAATTTTCATAACCTTTGATTCCCAATTTAATCGATCCACTTCATCCCTGTCTTTCTTGCACCCCATATGCACCCCCAGAACTTCCAAAACCTCCACCACCTTAAAGGGACATTCCCCCAACCATTCCCCCCTAACCCGTCCTGCAACCAGGCATTGGGACTTACTATAATTCACTCTGGCACCTGAAGCTCTACAATATTCCTCCACTACCTCCATAGCTTTCCTCACTGACTCCCCATTTCTCAATGTTAAGGTTGTGTCATCTGCATATTGGTGTATCACCGACACCAGCCCAGAACTGGGGACCACAATCCCAACTACACCTTGTTTCCTTCGCATCATGTAACCTAATGGTTCTGCTACCAATGTGTACAACAATGGGGACAGGGGACAACCCTGTCTCACTGATCTCTGCATCAGAAAATACTTGGATAAAAAACCATTACATTTAACACAGCTAAATATGTTTGAATAAAAATTCCTTATCCACTCAATGAAATTTTCCTTGAAACCAAATGCTTCCAAAACCTTCAATAAAAGCTCATGAGAGACCCTATCAAAGGCTTTCTCTTGATCTATCTTTAATACATAAGCCTCCCTCCCACTCTCTTCCATGAGCTCTATCGCATCTCGGATTGAGACCACAGAGTCTGCGATGTCCCGACCTATGACTCCATAGGACTGAGAGGGCCAAACTATCTGCGGTAATACCTCCTTCAAACGATTTGCCATAACCCTCGCCAAGATCTTATAATCCACATTTAATAATGTGATGGACCTCCAATTCTTCAGATCCTGTCTATCCCCTTTATTTTCATATAAGCTAAGCTTATGATCCCTCTCCTCATAGATGGGGCCAGGCTTCCCTCAATACTGATTTCCTTAAAAACTTCTAAGAGCAATGGACTTAAAATCTCGCAAAATTCTTTATAAAATTCTGCACTTAGTCCATCGGACCCTGGGCTTTTCCCCCCCTTCATTCCACTTATTGCTACTTTTATTTCCGCTAATCCTACTTCTTTGTCACACATGCTTCTCTCATCCTCCTTTAAACCCTCTTCAATAAAAGCAGTAACCTTCTCCATCGCCAAATTGGAAATGTCTTCTTTAGTATATAACGCTTGATAAAAGCTGCTAGCCGCCTCTAAAATCTCCCCACTTTCATGAATGATCTTCTCCCCAACCTTCAACTCCTCAATTAACGATAATCTCTGTCGCAGCTTCTTTTGCTCTAGAAAATATCTAGTGCATCTTTCGCCCTCCAATGCATCTCTAGCCTTTGCACGGGGAATGGCCCCCTTGCATTTTTCAGCTTGCAATAATTCCCACTCTTCCTTTAGCACCCGGAACTTAGTCTCCGCTCCCTTATCCCCTCCGTCAACTGCTTTACAGACATCCGTAAACCTTTTGTTTATATTCTCTTCTCGACGCTGGTTAGCTGCCGCCCTCTTTTTCCCATAACGTACCGAAAAAACTTTTACCTCATATTTGAAATTATCCCACCAAACTCTTCTTTCTTTCAAGAACAAAGGTTCTTTCCGAGCATCCTTTAATATATTTATAATCCCTTCTTTATAAGCAATTTCTTTCAGGTATTGATTGTTTAAAATCCACACCCCTGAACCGATCTTAACTCTGCTGTTCCTAATTCTAAGAACCAAAGCCGAGTGATCACTAAAAAATACTTTTTTATAATAAATCTCCATCACCTCAGAACTTAACCCTTCCCGCATTAACACAAAATCTATTCGGCTCTGTTTTAAAACATCACCCACCCAACCTGATCTGGAGAACTCCCTTTTTATGGGGTTCCGGTCCCTCCATAAGTCTCTCAAATTAAAATTTGCCATCATTTTTACAATCATCCCTCTGGAGTTATCATCCTTAAAGGTCATCTGGGCTGAAATGTCCATCCGAGATAAAAATACATTAAAATCCCCCACTATACAAGGATTTTCCACCTCTGCCGCTTCAGTGAATAACCCCAAAAAAACTCGTGACGCTTGCAATGGTCATTCGGTGCATAGATATTAAAGAGATCGCAATTAAATCCCTCCATTTTTACCCTTAGCCATAAAAATCTGCCCTCAGAGTCCTTGTCCATCAAGGCAACATTCTCTTTTATGGACAGACTCACCAAAACAGCCACCCCTCTACGGTTATTGTTTGCACAACTCACAAACACCTCTCCCTTCCAAACCTTCTGAACTCTTTCTAGGATATCCTCATCCCAAAAGGTTTCTTGCAGACACAACAAGTACGTACCTTTAAAACCCTGCAACAACTGCTGCAATTTCTTCTCACCCCTCAGTCCGTTCACATTATTCGAGACCAATGTAATCATGGCTCCAAAGAAGGAAAGTATGCCTGATAATCTCCCCATCATTTAATCTCTGGCCCTTCCCTCCTCACATGCTCCTTCCCAACTTCTCGGGCAGCTGTTGCTTTTTCCTGCAGCCTCCGACTTTTTTTCCCCTCCTGTTTAAACTTTCCCTGCTGTTTCAGCCTCTTCCTTGCATTAAGTTTGGGCCCAGGAGCTGCCCTTCCTCCCTCCTTCTGCCCCTCACTAACCTTTCCCTTTTCACATGATGCCACCCCACCCCCGACTTCCATGTCTCTGTCGCCCTCTAATTCCTCACACTCAAGCTCTTCTGCAACCCCCTGTGCCTGCTCCCCGTCAGATACATAATCCTGCTCCCCGTCAGATACTTCATCTCCCAAAGAGAGTCTTCCTGCTATCGCAGTTTCTCCCACTGTGCCGCTCCCTTCGACCACATCTCCACCTCTGACCCTTGCACCCTGTTCCCTCTCTCCATGGGACAATGGCACACCTAAATTGTTCACTTCTGACATCTCTATCTCGCCGATCCCATCCTGCTGTCCCTTTAAGGCTCCTGCCTCTTGCTCCCTCTCCCCATCCTGCCCCCTCCCGCTCACCAAGATATCCGACTCCCTGCCTCTCCCCAGAGCACCCACATCCACCACATACCCCGCTCCCGCCTCCTCTCCCCCTGCAGCCACCAGACTCCGAGAGCACTCGGAGCAGCGGGAGCAGAGGAGGAGCAGCCGGGTATAAAAACCCACGACCAGCGAGGCTTACCAACTCCGCAGCGGGGAGAGAGGTAAAAAATAGTCAGTGTGTGATGTCACCAGGGAGCAGGTAAGTGATTGGTTGGTGAGTATTTCTCTTTTTTAAACTTTAACTCTGTAGTTTATCGTTACTAGGGTCTTTTCTGGTGTAGCAGAAACTGTTGGTAGACTATACAAGAGCCTTAGAGATATCTTTAATTGGTGATAGTAAATTAATTTAAATTAATTAAGGGGAAAGTCATGCCAGGAGAGCCCAGCCCCGTGATGTGCTCCTCCTGCTCCATGTGGGAATTCAGGGGCACTGCCCCTGGTGACTACGTGTGCAGGAAATGCATCCATCTGCAGCTATTAGCAGACCACATTGAGGAGCTGGAGCTGCGGGTGGATGGGTTGTGGAGCATTCACAAGGCTGAGAAGTTCGTGGATAGCACGTTTAGTGAGTTGGTCACACCGCAGGGAAGGGCTGCACAGGAAGAAAGGAAATGGGTGACCACCAGGTGGAGCAATAGAAGTAGGCAGGTAGTGCAGGAAACCCCTGTGACCATTCCCCTCTCAAACAAGTATACCGTTTTGGATACTGTTGGGGGGAATGACTCACCAGGGGAAGGCAGCAGCAGCCAGCTTCCTGGCACTGGGGGCGCTCCTGCTGCCCAGGAGGGGAGGAAAAAGAGTGGGAGAGCAATAGTCATAGGGGATTCTATAGTAAGGGGAACAGATAGGCGTTTCTGTGGCCGTAGACGTGAATCCAGGATGGTTTGTTGCCTCCCTGGTGCCAGGGTCAAGGATGTCACTGAGCGGCTGCAGGGCATTCTGGAGGGGGAGGGTGAACAGCCAGAGGTCGTGGTCCACATTGGTACCAACGACATAGGTAAAAAGAGGGATGAGGTCCTGCAGCAAGAATTTAGGGAGCTAGGGGCAAGATTAAGGAGCAGGACCTCAAAGGTTGTAATCTCTGGATTACTCCCGGTGCCACGTGCTAGTGAGTATAGGAATAGGAGGATAGAACAGATGAATGCGTGGCTAAAGGGATGGTGCAGGAGGGAGGGCTTTAGTTTCCTGGATCACTGGGTCTGCTTCTGGGAAAGGTGGGACTTGTACAAGTCGGACGGTTTACACCTGAACCAGAGGGGAACCAATATCCTTGCGGGGAGGTTTGCTAGCACTGCTGGGGGGGGTTTAAACTAATTCGGCAGGGGGATGGGACACAGAGTGGAGCTATAGTAGGGGGTGATGTACAGCCAAATAAGGAGGAAAAAACAAGTCAGCAGGGAAGGCAGAGCAAAGATGTGAAGGCAAAAGGGAATATGGCAGGGCTGGAAGGCATTTATTTTAATGCAAGGAGTCTTGCAAATAAGGTGGATGAACTGAAGTTGTTGTTGAACACATGGGAGTACGATATTGTTGCTATCACGGAGACATGGTTGAGGGAGGGTCAGGACTGGCAGCTAAATATTCCGGGGTATAGAATCTTCAGGCGAGACAGAGGGGGGTGTAAAAGGGGAGGGGGTGTTGCAATATTAATTAAGGAGTCTATTACTGCTGTAAGGAGGGATGATATATTAGCGGGTTCCTCTAATGAGGCCATATGGGTAGAACTTAAAAACAAAAAGGGGTCAAGCACCTTGCTGGGAGTGTACTATAGGCCCCCAAACAGTCAGGGGGAGATAGAGGAACAGATATGCAGGCAGATATCAGAAAAGTGTGAAAATAATAGGGTAGTAATAGTGGGGGATTTCAACTTCCCCAATATAAATTGGGATAGTCAGAGGGTGAAAGGCTTGGAGGGAGCAGAATTCTTAAAGTGCGTCCAGGAAAGCTTTTTGAGCCAACATGTAGAAAGTCCTACAAGAGAGGGGGCGGTACTGGACCTAATTCTAGGGAATGTAACCGGGCAGGTGGTGGAAGTGTCTGTAGGAGAGCATTTTGGCGATAGTGACCACAATTCGGTGAGATTTAAGGTGGTCATGGAAAAAGACAAAGACGGCCCGGAAATCAGGGTTCTAAATTGGGGGAAGGCCGATTTTAATAAGATAAGACAGGATCTGGCAAAAGTGGACTGGGAGCAGCTACTTATAGGAAAATCCACATCAAAATAGTGGGAGGCTTTCAGAAGGGAAATAGAGAGAGTACAACACCAACATGTTCCTGTAAAGGTCAAGGGTGGGACCAACAAGCAAAGGGAACCTTGGATGACAAAGGATATACAAAAATGCATTAGGAAAAAAAGGGGGGCTTTTGGCAGTTACAAAAGACAAAAGACGGTGGAAGCCCTAGAGGAGTATAGGAGGTGCAGGGGCATACTTAAAAAGGAAATTAGGAGGGCGAGGAGGGGCCATGAAATAACACTGGCGAGCAAAATAAAGGAAAATCCTAAGATGTTTTATAAGTATATTAAGGGCAAGAGGATAACCAGGGAAAGGGTAGGGCCCATTAGGGACCAAAGTGGCAAGCTGTGTGTAGAGCCAGATGAAGTAGGTGGGGTTTTAAATGAATTTTTTGCCTCAGTGTTCACTATGGAGAAAGACGATGTAGATATAGAAGTCGGGCAAGGGGACTGTGACATACTTGAACATATTAGCATCGAGAGGGAGGAGGTACTAGCGGTTTTAGCAGGCCAAAAAGTGGATAAATCCCCAGGCCCGGACGAGATGTATCCCAGGCTGTTGTGTGAGGCAAAGGAGGAGATTGCAGGGGCTCTGACACAAATTTTCAGAACCTCTCTGGCCACAGGGGATGTACCAGAGGACTGGAGAACAGCTAATGTAGTACCATTATTCAAGAAGGGTAGCAGGGATAAACCAGGGAATTACAGGCCAGTGAGCCTAACATCTGTGGTAGGGAAATTATTGGAAAAAATTCTGAGGGACAAAATTAGTCTCCACTTGGAGAGGCAAGGATTAATCGGGGATAGTCAGCATGGCTTTGTCAAGGGTAAATCATGTCTGACCAATCTGATTGAATTTTTCGAGGGGGTGACTAGGTGTGTGGATGAGGGAAATGCTGTGGATGTAGTTTACATGGACTTCAGTAAAGCTTTTGACAAGGTCCCGCATAGGAGACTGGTCAAGAAGGTAAGAGCCCATGGGATCCAGGGGGCCTTGGCGCGTTGGATCCTAAACTGGCTGAGTGGCAGGAGGCAGAGGGTGATGGTCGAAGGTTGCTTTTGTGACTGGAAGCCTGTGTCCAGTGGGGTACCTCAGGGATCGGTGCTGGGTCCCTTGCTGTTTGTGATCTACATTAATGATTTGGATGAGAATGTAAAGGGTATGATCAGTAAGTTCGCGGATGACACGAAAATTGGTGGGGTGGTAAATTGCGAGGAGGAAAGCCTCAGGCTGCAGGACAATATTAACGGGTTGGTCAGATGGGCGGAAAAGTGGCAAATGGAATTTAACCCGGAAAAGTGCGAGGTGATGCATTTTGGACGGACAAATAAGGCAAGGGAATACACAATGAGTGGTAGGACCCTAGGAAGTACAGAGGGTCAGAGGGACCTTGGTGTACATGTACATAATTCCCTGAAGGCAGCGGAACAGATAGATAAGGTGGTTAAAAAGGCTTATGGGATACTTGCCTTCATTAGCAGAGGCATAGAATATAAGAGCAGGGAGGTTATGATGGAGCTGTACAAAACGCTGGTGAGGCCACAGCTGGAGTACTGTGTGCAGTTCTGGTCGCCTCACTATAGGAAGGATGTGATTGCTTTGGAGAGGGTGCAGAGAAGATTCACCAGGATGTTACCTGGGATGGAGCGCCTCAGCTATGAAGAGAGACTGGACAGGCTGGGGTTGTTTTCCTTGGAGCAAAGAAGGCTGAGGGGGGACCTGATTGAGGTGTACAAAATGATGAGGGGCATAGGTAGGTTAGATAAAGAGGAACTTTTCCCCTTAGTAGGGGGGTCAATAACAAGGGGGCACAGATTCAGGGTAAGGGGCAGGAGATTTAGGGGGGATTTGAGGAGGAACTTTTTCACCCAGAGGGTGGTTGGAAGCTGGAACTCACTGCCTGAAAGGGTGGTAGAGGCAGGAACCCTCACAACATTCAAGAAGCATTTGGATGAGCACTTGAAATGCCATTGCATACAAGGCTATGGACCAAATGCTGGAAAATGGGATTAGACTGGACAGGGATGGATGGGCGGCGCAGACACGATGGGCGGCGCAGACCTCTTTCTGTGCTGAAAAACTCTATGACTCTATGACTCCCCAGGGGGAGCCAAACCGCACTAAGGCTCGAGTCTGCACTCGACCCTCGCTGCCCGCTGCTGTCTTTGTTACCCTCCACAGCACTCGGCGTGTTTTCCGCCATCTCCATCCCATCCTCCGCTCCGCCATCCTCTGCCTCTTCCTGTGCTCCTTTCTCCTTCATTTTACCGGCTGTGTCCTCCGACTGCACCGCTCCTCCGGCCGTTCCACTCTCATCTCCTTCTCCTTCTCCCATCTCCTCATCACTCATATGGCTCCCTTCTGCCACACACTCACAGCGGGTGGGGCCTTTGTGACACACCCCACAGCTCTCCGCCTTGCAGCTCCGAGCGATATGTCCCGACTCACCGCAATTGTAACAATACAAACCTGGACAGTTTCTTATGAGATGGTCATGTCCCAGACAATAGTAGCACACCTTTACTTAGTTATCGTGCAGCACACGAAAGTACTGCACTCCTTCCAGTATCTCGAACTTCATACTGTACGGCAAGGACCTCACCCCCTCTGGGAACCGCACCTTTACATACCGGGTTCCGTCTGCTACCCGTGTTCCCGGATAGTACCTCCTTTTTATTGCAGAACAGATTTTTATGTCCCACGACTCCAACTTTTTGCTCAGCACTTCGTCTTCAATGTACACTGGCAAGTTCAAAAATGAAACCACCACCTCCTCTGAATATAGCAGAGTCACCTCCAAGAATTTCTCACCAACTTTCAGACTGAGTAGCAGTTTTTTCACCTCCTCACGGCCACTGACCGTCACCTCAAATCCCACATTCGGCTTTGGTCGGCAGGCAAAGCAGCTCCCTCACCACAGTCCTCATGAACCGCCTGGATTATATCCCAGGCTCGAATCTTCTTATCTTCACACTGCACCACCACCGTATTTTCTTTACCAAACCTCCTGAGGTCCCGGCCCAAATCTTTGTGCCTTTTTTTTCCCCTTCCCACCACATTTTCTTCCCTAATTAAATTCCTCTCGGGAATATTGTCCTCTGAGGGGCCCGGCACTCCGGACCCCTCAGCAGCCATCTGGCTGTTTTTTGTGGGCCAAAAAGGCCCTAAAACCCACCACCAACTTTTTACAAAACTCCCTCCAACACCCAGCTGCAATTAGGCAACCAGTAACACCTGGCTCACTCCTAGCCCCTCCCACCTAGAGAGTGCTGCCCACTGAGCCACAGCTGACACTCTGGAAGAGGAAGAAGCAGAAGAGGAGGCAGCTGAAGAGGAGGAAGCAGAAGGGAATGGTAGCATAGTGGTTATGTTACTGGACTAGTAATCCAGAGGCCTGGATTAATGTTCCAGAGATACGAGTTCAAATCCCACCATGGCAGCTAGGTAATTTAAATGCAGTTAATTAAATAAATCAGGAATAAAAAGCTAGTATCAGTAATGGTGACCATGAAACTATTGGACTAATGTCCTTTAGGAAAGGAAATCTGCCGTCCTTACCTGGTCTGGTTATATGTGACTCCATACCTACAGCAATGTGGTTGACTCTTAACTGCCCTCTTAAGTGGCCTAGCAAGCCACTCAGTTGTAACAAACTGCCACAAAAAGCAATAATAAGAATAAAACCAGATGGACCACCCAGCATTGACCTAGGCCCTGGCTTCGGACACTAAAATGGCACACCCAGTCCAGTCGAACCTGCAAAGTTCTCCTCACTAACATTAAAAATAGGAGCAGGAGTCGGCCCTTTGAGCCTGCTCTGCCATTCAATAAGATCATGGCTGATCTTCTACCTCATCTGCACTATCCCCATATCCCTTGATTACGTTAATATTCCAAAATCTATCGATCTCTGTCTTGAATATACTCAACGACTGAGTCTCCACAACCCTCTGGGTAGAGAATTCCAAAGATTCACAACCCTATGAGTGAAGAAATTCCTCCTCATCTCAAATGACTAGCCCCTTATCCTGAGACTATGATGCCTAGTTTTTACTGTCCAGCCAGGGAAAACAGCCTCTCGGCATCTACCCTGTCAAGCCCCTCAGAATTTTATACGTTTCAATGAAATCACCTCTCATTCTTCTAAACTCCAGAGAGTATAGGCTCATTCTACCAATCTCTCCTCATAGGACAACCCTCTCATCCCACGAATAAATCTAATGAACCTTCGCTGCACCCCCTCTAAGGCAAGTATATCCTTCCTTAGGTAAGGAGACCAAAACTGTGCACAGTACTCCAGGTGTGGTCTCACCAAAGCCCTGTGCAATTGTAGCAAGACTTCCTTATTCTTATACTCCAACCCCCTTGCAATAAAGGCTAACCTATCATTTGCCTTCCTAATTGCTTGCTGTACCTGCATGTTAACTTCAACCCATGTGACCTCCCCATTCTTACACCCAACTACAATCCAAACATAAGAGATGATGAAATTGGCCAGTAGCACAAATCGCTGATAGCGAATCGACGGCCTGTTTAACGCCATACCCAATTTTCTTTTCCATGGACTTCAATGGAAAACCTGACTTTTATCTGTATCGATGATATATTATGGGGCAGAAATTCTGATCCCTACGGGTGTGTACGCGCTGTGTACCCACCCGTAGGGACATCGGAAATGCCGGTTTTAGGCATGCACTGCGCATGCGCTGGAAACCGGCATTTCCGATCTGTCAAGAAAGCTCTTGACAGATCCTCTGGCTGCCCGGGAGAAGGGCCTCTGCGGGTGGAGAGTTCTGTTTTTTGGAGACCCTCCGCCCGCAGTAAACACTTACAATTCTTGTGCCTGGTAAAAGCAGTGGCGTAATTAACCTCATTGTGCGATATTAGGGTTACTGCACTATTTCTTCTGCTTTCGGATGGTAGTAGCAAAGCAAATGAAATATCATTATCTAAGTCAGATATCCAGGCCAAAGCTTCTGGTGTAACAGCGTGGATATCTTGTAGGCTGCCTGCGAATTTCCTCTGAAGGCAGTGTTCGATGATGTGCTCCAGGGTCTGATTAGGAGCTCCACAATTGCATGATGGGGATGCTGTAATCTTCCATCTATGGAGAAGGTGGCAGCATCTGCCATGACCGGTTCTGAGGCGGTTGATGGTTGTCCACTGTTTGCGAGGAAGGTTTGATCTTTCAGGTTGTACTGTGGGGTCCTCTATAAGGAATCCATCTGGTATGTCGCAGTTCTTCCAAGGGGTGGGTGATGACAGCCTTCTCGTGGCCCACCCTATTACGTGATCTTAGCTCTTAGATCACAACTAATATTGTCTCACAGGACACCGAACTTGTTAAATCAACCTCAGGGTGACAGAGCAAACCAAACAAACTGAATGGTCCTCTCTAGCACCAAAGAAAACTGCACTACTTTAACAGCAGTGTCGCCCTGCTTATTTTAAAAGAGGTTAAGTTACCAACCTAACTTCACACAGAGGGACTATTGACACCACTGTGTCAGCCAATGAGTTGGAGGTGGGGGGTGAGACTTACAGCCAAACAGTGAATTTTACAGCAAAGAGCAAAGCAAACAAAGTCTATTGAAAAAGGGTCTCTACGAACTGCAGCAAACAGTGGCTAAGTGACAGGAAACAGAGAGTAATGGTGAACTTCTGTTTTTCGCACTGGAGGAAGGTACACAATGGTATTCCCCAATGGTCGATTCTAGGACCACTGCTTTTCTGGATATATATTAATGGCTTGGACTTGTGTGTACAGGGCACTATTTCAAAATTTGTGGATGATGCAAAACTTGGAAGTATAGTGAACAGTGAGGAGGATAGTGATAGACTTCAAGAGGACATAGACAGGCTGGTGAAATGGGCGGTCACGTGGCAGATGAAATTTTACGCCGAAAAGTGCAAAGTGATACATTTTGGTAGGAAGAACAAGGAGAGGCAATATAAACTACAGGGTACAATTCTAAAGGGGATGCAGGAACAGAGAGACCTGGGAGTGTATGTGCACAAATCATTGAAGGTGGCAGGGCAGATTGAGAAAGTGGTTAAAAAAGCATATAGGATCCTGGGCTTCATAAATAGAAGCATAGAGTACAAAAGCAAGGAGTTATAATGAACCTTTATAAAACACTGGTTCGGCCTCAACTGGAGTATTGTGTCCAATTCTGGGCACCGCACTTTAGGAAGGATGTGAAGGGTTTAGAGAGAGGGTGCAGAAAAGATTTACGAGAATGGTTCCTGGGATGAGGGACTTCACTTACGTGGATAGTCTGGAGAGGCTGGGGTTGTTCTTCTTAGAGCAGAGAAGGTTGAGAGGAGATTATACTCACCTGCCAGGGGTGGCACTATAGCACTTAGCTGGGGGAGTGGGGGTGGGGGAGTGGGGGTGGGGGGGGTGGACGGGGTGCTGGGGGGCGGTGGAGGGGGGGGAGCAGGGGTGGGGGGGCAGGGTGGTGGGGGGGGGAGCGGGGGTGGTGGGGGAGCGGGGGTTGAGGGGGGAGCGGGGTGGTGGGCATTGTTCCAGAGTGACATGTTTACATGGACATTTTCCATTCTAAATGTGGACACAGGAATTTATGATGGAAGTGTGCACTAACCCAAGATATTTAATACATCATCGATATAGATAAAAGTCACCTCAGATTTTCCATTGAAGTCCATGGAAAAGGAAATTGGGTGTGGTGTAAAACAGGTCGCCGCTCTCGGGCTGAAGTCATTAGAACAACACGTATACATTCACCAGCGTGTTAAACACAGCATTCAGTGCGACCTCAGCCCTTGTGAGTTCACTATGCCAGTTATGTACTTCCATCTGTTTTAATGAAAAGAGTAGCACAGCACTCTCAGCCTCGGCTCAATACTCGCTAACACTACCTCACAAGGTAAGAAATCAATAGGTCAGTTTGTTTGTCCTGATATAGCTCAATAAACCCATGGCTACATTCTAAACATTAATCAATGGTGTCTTTTTGTTTAATTATTGTGAGCCATTTTTCAGCATGTCTTATACATAATTCAAACATAATCAATTTATGTGATGCTGTTCATTGTTTAACACTTCCAGTACCGTGATTCGATCTGTGAAGGATACAACAACCTGTATTTAAATAGTGCCTTTAATATAGTGAAACGCGCTTCACAGAAACGTTATCAGACAAAAAAGTGATACTGAGCCATATAAGGAGATATTAGGGCAGATGACCAAAAGCTTGGTCAAACAGGTAGGTTTAAAGCAGCGTCTTAAAGGAGAAGAAAGAGAGGTGGAGAAGCAGAGAGGTTTAGGGAGGGAATTCCAGAGCTTAGGTCCTAGGCAGCTGAAGGCACAGCCGCCAATGGTGGAGCGAAGGAAGTGGGAGAACCATAAGAGAGCAGAATTGGAGGAGCGCAGGGATCTCGGAGGGTTGAAAGGCTGGGGGAGGTTACAGAGATAGGGAGGGGCGAGGCCATGGAGAAATGAGAAACAAGGATGAGAATTTTAAAATCGAGGCAATGCCGAAACGGGGGCCAATGTAGGTCAGCGAGCACAGAGGTGATGGGTGAACAGGACTCGGTGCGAGTTAAGAGGGAAAGGGTGGAGCGACACACAGCAACCACACACACAGGAAAGGGAATAAGGGTAGAGGCTTGGGCCTGATGTGGAAGCAGCACGTCCAAACCAGGCAGCCCGAGAATCAATAGAAATTGGTGCTCGGGCCTCATCCGAATAATAGGGGCGAGCTGCCGGCCCTTGTCGCACCTCCGCAGGACACTGGGGATTTAAAAAATTCTCATCCTTGTTTTCAAATCTCTCCATGGACTCACCCCTCCCTATCTCTGTAACCTCCTCCGGCCCTACAACCCTCCGAGATCCCTACGCTCCTCCAATTCCAATCTCTTTATGCATCTCCCACTTCCTTCACTCCACCAGGCAGCTCGCCCTGGGGGGAAAAGCAATTCCGGATCACCTGCCTCACCGGCAGCGGCCCTAAGGTTGGAGCGGGCTATGGGCGTGAGGGACGATTGCGATTCCTGTGAAGCGGGAGAGATCTCCTGCTCCTCTTGGCTCCACAGGAAGGGTTTAAGGGGAAAAAAATGTCATTATTACTGATGTAAGAAAACTACTAGTCTAAGCGTTAAACAAAGCTTTAATCAACTGTTTTACAACATGGAGGTCTAGTTGTGTCCTTCACTAGTTCCTGTTAAGAAGTTCTGCGCAAGCTGGGCTCGTGCCCGAGTATTTATACTCTCCCTGGACAGCGCCACCCGTAGGCCGCTCAGTATTATTTCATAAGTCTTTCTTTCATGAATGACTGATTCATGTCAATTACCTTCTGTTGGCGGCCGTGAGGGGACTGCTGAAGAATCCTGAGTGAGGGAAGTCCGACGCCTGCCCTGCTCACACGCCAATGAATTTTTGAAAAGGGGTCCTTTAGCATGCGTTAGGCCCCTGTTAGTCATGTGTCACTACCACCGTGTGCCATAGATTAAGAACAGATCAAACCTGTGCATCCATGAGGCGCTGTGGGCCATCAGCAGCAGCGCATTCCACCACAGTCTGTAACAAAGTTTCAGTTGACCCTCCCCCAGCCTCAATAGCTTTTTGGGGGGGAGAGATCCAGATTTCCACTATCCTTTGTGTGAATAAGTGCCTCCTGACATCAACCCTGAATGGCCTAGCTCTAATGTTAAGGATATTACATAGTATTTACAGCACAGAAACAGGCCATTCGGCCCAACTGGTCCATGCCGGTGTTTATGCTCCACACGAGCCTCCTCCCACCCCTCTTCATCCCACCCTATCAGCATATCCTTCTATTCCTTTCTCCCTCATGTGTTTATCTAGCTTCCCCCTGAAATGCATCTATGCTATTCACCTCGTGTGATAGCGAGTTCCACATTCTGTATTATGTCTCCTTGTTTTGGACTCTCTGGTGGAATTACTTTCTATCTACCCTATCAACTCCTTTGATCATCTTAAACACATCAATTAGATCATCCTTTAATCTTCTATGCTCAAAGGAATACAAGACTAGTCTGTGCAACCTGTCCTCATAATGTATCCCTTTCAGCCCCGGGTATCGTTCTGGTGAATCTGCGCTGCACCCCCTCCCAGGCCAGTATATCCTTCCCAAGGTGCGGTGCCCAGAACTAAACACAAACTGAGGCGTCAAGAGAACCACATCATTCTTTGTAGTTTGTCAGAATTGTGTTTTTCTCTTGCTTTTGTTTGCTTTGCTTATCAAAAGGAAGGGCACCGCCAGATAAGTCTGTTATTCCCATTTTGCAGTACTGACCATTCCCAGCTGGCAATCCTGCTAAAGCGTGAAGTATTTTAAGGCACTTTCCCATTTGGAAAAGGACAACATATGGTTCTATCACCTTTGGTTGCCATTGAAAATATCTTCTTGTGGCAATAACACAGACCTACTTTATTGTACCCTTATTATCCATGCTTTTGTTACCTCCAGACTCGACTATTCCAACACTCTCCCCTGGCTAGCCTCCCATCAACCACCCTCCAAAAACTTACATGACCTCGCCCCTCCCTATCTCTGTAACCTTCTCCAGCCCTACAACCCTCTGAGAACTCTTCATTCATCCAATTCTGGCCTCTTGTGTATCCCCAGTTTTCATCGCACCACCATTGGCAGCCGTGCTTTCAGGTGCCTAGGCCCTAAGCTCTGGAAATCCCCCCCTAAACCTCTCCGCCTCTCCACCTCGCTCTCCTCAGCCGCGGCCCAATTGGTAGCACCCTCACCTCTGAATCAGAAGATGGTGGGCTCAAGTCCCACTCCAGAGACTTGAGCACAAAAATCTAGGCTGACACTCCAGTGCAGTGCTGAGGGAGTGCTGCACTGTCAGAGGTGCCATCTTTCAGATGAAACGTTAAACCGAGACCCCATCTGCTCTCCCAGGTGGGTGTAAAAGATCCCACGGCACTATTTCGAAGAAAAGCAGTGGAGTTATCCCTAGTATCCTAGCCAATATGACCCCTCACTCAACATCACTGATTATCTGGTCATAAGAACATAAGAACATAAGAACATAAGAAATAGGAGCAGGAGTAGGCCAATCGGCCCCTCGAGCCTGCTCCGCCATTCAATAAGATCATGGCTGATCTGATCCTAACCGCCAATCCACTATCACAGAACCATCTCCTGAATCTAACAGAATTAGACACACGAAATAGGAGCAGGATCAGGCTACACGGCCCCTGGGCCCGCTCCGCTACCCACAGGGCCATGACCGATCTGAACCTAGACTCATGTCCAAATTCCTGCCCGCTCCCCGTAACCCTTAATTCCCTTTACTTCTAGGAAACTGTCTATTTCTGTTTTAAATTTATGTAATGATGTAGCTTCTACAGCTTTTTGGGGCAGCATATTCCATGGACCTACCACCCTCTGAGTGAAGTAGTTCCTCCTCATCTCAGTTTTGAAAGAGCAGCCCCTTATTCTAAGACTATGCCCCCTAGTTCTAGTTTCACCCATCATCGGGAACATCTTCCCGGCATCCACCCGATCCAACCCCTTCACAATCTTATATGTTTCAATAAGATCGCCTCTCATTCTTCTGAACTCCAATGAGTAGAGTCCCAATCTACTCAACCTCTCCTCATATGTCCATCCCCTCATCCCCGGGATTAACCGAGTGAACCTTCTTTGTACTGACTCGAGAGCAAGTATGTCCTTTCTTAAGTATGGACACCAAAGCTGTACGCAGTATTCCAGGTGCGGTCTCGCCAATACCTTGTACAACTGAAGCAATACCTCCCTATTTTTATATTCTATCCCCCTAGCAATGAAAGCCAACATTCCATTGGCCTTCTTAATCACTTGCTGCACCTGCATACTAACCTTTTGAGTTTTGTGCACCAGGACCCCCAGATCCCTTTGTACTTCAGTACTTTCAAGTTTCTTGCCATTAAGATAATAACTTGCTCTACGATTTTTCCTGCCAAAGTGCATAACCTCACACTTTCCAGTATTGTATTCCATCTGCCAAATCTCTGCCCACTTACTTAGCCTGTCTATGTCCCCTTGCAGGTTTTTTATGTCCTCCTCACTCACTACTTTCCCTCCAATCTTCGTATCATCTGCAAACTTTGATATGTTACACTCGGTCCCCTCCTCCAAATCGTTAATATAGATTGTAAAGAGTTGGGGACCCAGAACTGACCCCTGCGGAACACCACTAGTTACTGATTGCCAGTCTGAGAATGAACCATTTATCCCAACTCTCTGCCTTCTGTTAGATAGCCAATCCTCTATCCATGCCAGAATATTACCCCCAATCCCGTGATTTTTTATCTTAAGCAATAATCTTTTGTGTGGCACCTTGTCAAATGCCTTTTGGAAGTCTAAATACACTACGTCCACTGGTTCCCCTTTATCCACCCTATATGTTACTTCCTCAAAGAACTCCAGCAAATTTGTCAAACATGACTTCCCCTTCATAAAACCATGCTGACTTTGTCCTATTAAATTATGATTATCCAAATGTCCTGTTACTGTCTCCTTAATAATGGACTCCAAAATTTTACCTACCACAGATGTTAGGCTAACCGGTCTATAGTTTCCAGCCTTCTGTCTACTGCCCTTTTTAAATAAGGGTGTTACATTAGCAGTTTTCCAGTCTGCCGGGACCATTGCCGAGTCCAGGGAGTTTTGGAAAATTATTACCAATGCATCCACAATCCCTACCACCACTTCCCTCAAGACCCTAGGATGTAAGCCATCAGGTCCAGGTGATTTATCCGCCTTGAGTCCCATTATTTTACCGAGTACCACTTCCTTAGTGATTTTGATCGTGTTTAGCTCCTCCGCCCCTTTAGCCCCCTGTTTGTCCAGTGTTGGGATATTCTTAGTGTCTTCTACTGTAAAGACTGATATAAAATATTCATTCAGTGTTTTTGCCATCTCCATATTTCCCACCATTAATTTCCCGGTCTCATCCTCTAAGGGACCAACATTTACTTTAGCCACCCTTTTTCTTTTTATATAACTATAAACACTTTTACTATCTGTTTTTATATTTTTGGCTAATTTACTTTCATAATCTATCTTCCCTTTCTTAATCAATTTTTTTGTTACTTTTTGCTGTCTTTTAAAGTTTTCCCAATCCTCTATCCTCCCACTAGATTTGGCTACCTTATATGCCCTTGTTTTTAGTCGAATACTATCCTTAATTTCTTTACTTAGCCACGGATGGCTGTCTTTTCTTTTACACCCTTTTCTTCTCAGTGGAATATATATTTTTTGGAAGTTGTAAAATAACTCCTTAAATGTACACCACTGATCATGTATCGTCTTACCCTTTAATCTATTTTCCCAATCCACTCTACTCAATTCCACTCTCATACCTTCATAGTCTTCTTTATTCAAGCTTAGCACGCTTGTTTGAGATCTAACCTTCTCACCCTCTAATTGAATATGGAATTCAACCATGTTATGGTCACTCATTCCAAGGGGATCCTTTACAAGACATTTTTAATTAATCCTGTCTCGTTACACAGGACCAGATCTAAGGTTGCTTGCCCCCTGGTCGGTTCAGTTACATACTGCTCAAGAAACCCATCCCTAATACATTCAATGAACTCATCCTCAAGGCAGCCCTGCCCAATTTGATTTGTCCAATTAATATGATAGTTAAAATCCCCCATAATTATAGATGTTCCCTTATTACAAGCCTCAACTATTTCCTGATTGATACTCTGTCCAACAGAGTTGCCACTGTTCGGAGGCCTATAGACTACGCCCACTAGTGTTTTTTTCCCCTTATTATTCCTTACCTCCACCCAAACTGTTTCATTATCCTGATCTTTTGACCCAATATCATTTCTCTGTATTACAGTGATTCCTTCCTTTATTAACATAGCCACCCCACCTCCCCTTCCTTCCTGCCTGTCCTTCCTGATCGTTAAATAACCTGGTATGATTAATTCCCAGGCATTGTCACCCTGCAGCCATGTTTCTGTAATGGCCACAAGATCATACCCATATGTAGTTATTTGTGCCATTAACTCGTCTATTTTGTTACGAATGCTACGTGCTTTCAGATAGAGAATTTTCAAAGATGTTTTGTGACACTTAGTTCCTGCTTTTGCCCTTTTTATTACTTTACATTTTACTCCATACCTTCTGCCCCTTCCTGACACGCTCTGGTTTTTAATTTCCCCACTGCTACCTAAGTCTATGACCTTCTCGGTTGTCATTTTTATTATTTGCTCTCTTGGAACCTCCCCCCCACTAGTTAGTTTAAAGCCCTCTCTACAGCCCTAGTTATATGATCCACCAGGACTCTAGTCCCAGCACTGGCCAAGTGAAGCCCGTCCCAATGGAACAGCTCCCTCCTGCCCCAGTACTGGTGCCAGTGTCCCAGGAAGCAAAACCCATTTCTCCCACACCAGTCTTTGAGCCACGCATTTAACTCTCTTATTTTATTTGTCCTAGCCAAATTCGCTCGTGGCTCAGGTAATAATCCAGAGATTATTAACCTTGTGGTTCTGCTTTTTAATTTGGCCCCTAGCTGCTCAAACTCCCTCAGCAGAACCTCCTTCCTTGTCCTATCTATGTCGTTGGTACCAACATGGACCATGACAACTGGATCCTCCCCCTCCCACTCCAAGTTTCTCTCCAGTCCAGAGGAGATGTCCTTAACCCTGGCACCGGGCAGGCAACACAGCCTTCGGGACTCTCGCTCTCGGCTGCAAAGAACTCTATCTATCCCCCTAACGGTACTATCCCCTACCACTGCAACATTTCTTTTAACTCCCCCCACTTGAATGGCCCCCCACTCCACGGTGCTGTAGCCAGGTTGCTCATCCTCCCCGCAGTCCCTGTTCCCATCCTCACACATTGCTATTTGTGGGAGCTTTCTGTGCACAAATTAGCTGCCACGTTTCCTACATTACAACAGTGGCTAAACTTCAAAAGTACTTCATTGGCTGTAAAGCGCTTTGAGACATCCTGAGGTCCTGAAAGACGCTGAATAAATACAAGCCTTTCTTTTTTTCTTTTTTCCTCCTGTAAGGCGCTCCTTAACACTTACCTCTTTGACCAAACGTTTGGCCACCTGCCCTAATACCTCGTTGTATTTTGTCTGATAATGCTCTTGTGAAGCGCCTTGGGAGCAGAAGAAATGTTTGGGGCGTTTCACTACATTAAAGGTGCTATATAAATGCACGTTGTTGTTGTTGTTGTTGTTGTGGGAGGTCCTACTGGTTGCCCCCAGATATTTCTGTTTTGCTTTTCAATCGCGCCTGATGGTGGACAGCTCCAGGCGAACACATAAATGACGGCAGACCCGTGGCAGGGCGGCCAGTCCAGAACTGCTGTCCCGCAAGTGGCGCTAGGATGGAAGCGCACGCTCTTTGAGGCAGCTTTGCATCTAAAAATGGCACCTGACAGAAAAATTGTGGTTGCCCCTGACATGAATCAGTCATTCATGAAAGAAAGACTTATGAAATAATACTGAGCGGCCTACGGGTGGCGCTGTTCAGGGAGAGTATAAATACTTGGGCACAGGCCCAGCTTGCGCAGGACATTCTTAACAGGAACTAGTGAAGGACACAACTAGACCTCCATGTTGTAAAACTGTTGATTAAAGCTTTGATTAACGCTTATACCAAGTGCCTAGTAGTTTTCTTACGTCAGCCCCTTCTTCGGCTGCCATTGGAGGATCCCGGCCCCGAAAGCTCACGATCCCACTCTCGAGTGAGGCTTTCGTGCCTGACCCCGTCGGAATTCCTGATGCAGGGCAGTTCGCATGCAGTGCCGGTGGGTGCCGATGCCGGCTTCAGCGCACACAGGGCGTCCATTTTGGGGTTGGAAAGTCACTATGGAGCAGGTTGAACGAGGACCATAAGCATACAGGAGGAAACGACTTGGTCCTCTTACATCAAGGCCGCTTTCCTTCCAGCAACCGATTACTTTGCCGCTGGCTACCGCAGGTTAAGTGGCCTTGCACAATCCTGTGGGCCCTACTTCCACACTTTTCTATCGCTGGTTAGGCCCCAGCTGGAGTTTTGTGCCCAATTCTGGGCACCACACTTTGGGAAGGATCTCGAGTCCTTGGGAAAGGTGCAGAGGAGATTGACTAGAATGGTACCAGGGATGAGGGACTTCAGTTTTATGTGGAGAAGCTGGGATTGCTCGCCTGAGAGCAGAGAAGGTTAAGGAGAAATTTGATAGAGCTGTTCAAAATCACGAGGGGTTTTGATGGAGTAAATAGGGCGGAACTGTTTCTACAGGTAGGTGGGTCGGTAATCAGAGGACACAGACTTAAGGCAATTGGCAAAAGAACCAGAGGGCAGATTCAATAGTAACTTTCAAAAGGGAATTGGATAAATACTTGAAGGGGTAATAGTTGCAAGGCTAGGGGGAACCAACAGGGGAGTGGGACTAATTGGAGAGCTCTTTCAAACAGCCGGTACAGGCACGATGGGCCGAATGGCCTCCTTCTATGCTGGACGATTCTCTAATTGAAAGCGCTGTACGCCTGCTTCTTGCAGGCGGATGGTA
This sequence comes from Somniosus microcephalus, assembly GCF_052327205.1. Classification (NCBI taxonomy): domain Eukaryota; kingdom Metazoa; phylum Chordata; class Chondrichthyes; order Squaliformes; family Somniosidae; genus Somniosus; species Somniosus microcephalus. Next base: position 362,842,219 of record NC_140989.1, read on the forward strand.
CGTGGGGCACCCTTGGTGGGACTGGCCGGAAATCCAGCAGATTATGTCGCCCCGCGAATTCCGCCTCCATCATCGTCGTCAGGTTGCAAGGGGGAGGTTTGGGTGTAAGAAACATCCACGCATCCCCTTTCCCCCTCTCACCCGTCCCCCCCGACCTCACCTTCCTCCCCACTGCCCCACCCCGCACCCCCCCCCAACCCAGCCAGGAAACCCCAGACCTTCTGGAATGAAGCGGAGGCCCAGCGTAAACAGATCCTGCCCCAAATTCTACCCCCATTTGCCTCACATCTGCCAGATGTTTCAGCCCATAAACTGCCCAATTTAGCATTGTTATAAATCTCATCATTCATCACGAAACTACTCGTGAAATAATGCTGGACGGCCAGCTGGTGGCGCCGTCCAAGGAGTATAAATACTCGGGCGTTGGCCCCAGCTTGCCAGGGATATTTTGTAAAGACAAGGAACTAGTGAAGTACAACTAGACCTCCATGTTCTGAAACAAGTTGATTAAAGCCTTGCTTTATACTCAAACCAAGTGCGTAGTGAGTTTTATTACGTCAAGCGTGATCCAGTATCAGCACAGGCTCACTTTATTGCGGGCCCCCTATTCCGTGCAGAAGTGGAGCAGGAGCAGGAGATATCGAGCAGCAGATATTACGTTACAGAGTTGGATAAGCATGAACAAAAGCCTTGCAATGTGCGTATATATTTTTTAACTGTCACTTTTGATAAATAGTGACGAAACTCTATTTACAATACGCATGAATATAATTACCCTGTGTTACTATTGGAAGTTAAAAAGAGTAAAGTCTGAGTTGACATCAGAGCTAATTTAAACCAATAATGATTAATAAAGTGTCTCAGAAATGTGGCATCAGATATTTGATTGTTTTGGGTTTTTTGTGCTATTTGTTATACTGAGTGAGGCAAAGTTGAGATTAGACAACGTTATGAATTAGCAGTCTTATCATCACAGCAGGCCCTAGTCTTAAGGTAATGTAGCGTTTTAAATAACTTAATTTTTCAAAGACCTGGATTGCACTCCGCACAATGTTAACACGTTACTTTTGAGCTCACTAGCAGATTGGAGAAAGGTGTGAATCTGTCAATTGGAAATCATTCAATGCTTAGGTCATTAATCACTGTGAATAACAGCAACAATTTGCATTTATATGGCATCTTTAACGAAGAAAGACGTCCAGAGGCGTTTCACAGAGGGGTGAGCAGACAAAATATTAGGAGGGGTAAAGAAAGAGGGGTACTTCCAACACCAGCTTTCTGATTGGTCACCTCGGAGGACAAGACCTGATTTCTGATTGGTTCCCTTGGAGGACAAGACACACCCAGCAGTTTATCTGGAATGTGTAATTAGATCCTGCCTGCCTGAGTAATCAATTACTTTCTAAAGTGTAATTCGAGCCATTCTGACTGTCAGGCTCTGGACAGACCAGAGCTCACGTAGAACAGACAGGGCTCACCCTCGCAGGTTAAGACCTTCTCCTACCCCCCAAACAAGTTCCTGCCCGCCCCCCCCCCACAAGTTCCTAACCTTTCTCCCATCCCATGAGTTTCTGACCTCCTCCCAAGTTTCTGACTTTCCCCATGCCCCCGAGTTCCTGACCTTCTCTCTCCCCGCCCAAATTCCTGACCTCCCCCTCACCAAAGTTTCTGATCTCCCCCAAGTTCCTGACCTTCTCTCTCCAACAAGTTCCTAACCTTCCCGCACCCCCCCCCCCCCGCCCCCCAGCATTGTGTGTGGGTCACGGATTGTTAACAGGTCTATTGGCTATTGTTAAGTCCGTGTGTTCCAGTTATGGTTAATATGAATCACTGCACACAGACCACAAGAATAACTTTAACAGGTCTTTACTAGTCGAAGGTCAGGGCTGAACTACCCAGCAAATGACTACACAGCACTTATATACCGGTGTGGTCACCACCGGTATTACCGTATACAGCAGCCAGAGAAAGTAGTACATCTCTTAAGGTGGAACAGGTTTAAGTTCTCTTAAGGTGGAACAAGTTACATACACCACAATCCTCCCTTTTTAGCTTAACAGTTATATCCCCATTTAACATAACATAATAACATATATACATATACAACTTCATGTAGAAACAGTTCAAAGGTTCAGTCTCTCAGGAGGCCTCCTGATTCGAGTTGGATAACGCCTTTCAGGGGCCTCTGATTCTTGTTGCTGAGGTGACTCCTCTAGTTGGTCTCTTATGTCTTGGACATCATCATCAGGCACATTCACTGCCGAGGTAGATGCTTCAGGTTCACTAACTTCTTCCACGGTTGTCTCTGTCGTAACCATGGGTTCGACCCTTGTTCTCGATTCTACCAGTTGGTCAGCATGACGCCGTATTACATTTTTACCAACATCTACCGTGTACATCAGGGGTCCTTGTCTGGCCCGAATTGTTCCGGATTGCCATTTCTCGTTTCCATAGTCCCTGGCCAACACTGGTTGTCCTACCTCGAAACTCCGAGTGGTCTTGTTATTTATATGCTGGAACTGTTTGTTTTCAACTTCCCTCCGCACATTTGGTTTTAACAAGTCCAACCTGGACCGCAACCTCCTGTTATAAAACATCATGGCAGGACTTTGGTTTGTCACTGCATGAGCGGTGTTTCAATATGCCAGTAGAAACTTGTCCACCTTATGTTGTAGTGGAATCTGATCTTCGCTCATGGCCTTTATTGCCTTTTTGAATGTTTGTACAAATCTCTCGGCCAACCCATTTGTAGCCGGATGATATGGGGCAGAGGTATAATGTTTCACCCCATTCTTCTTTAAGAATTTTTGGAATTCTTCTGACACGAACTGTGGTCCGTTGTCAGAACATATTTGTTCTGGCAATCCGTTCCTTGCTAATATCGTTCTTAACACCGCAATTGTCTTTTCTGAAGTAGTGGTAGTCATCTTGATCACTTCTGGCCATTTAGAATGTGCGTCCACTGCAATTAGAAACATGGAGTCCATGAATGGACCAGCAAAGTCAATATGTACGCGTTGCCATGGGGCTGAAGGCCATTCCCATGGATGCAGCGGTGCAATTGGAGGTGCATTTTGCACTTTTTGGCACCCTGAGCAGCTTTTCGTCAGCTCCTCTATCTGTTGGTCGATACCCGGCCACCACACATAAGCCCTAGCAAGGCTTTTCATCTTGACTCCCCCCAGATGACCTTCATGCAGTTCCTTTAGAACTCTTTCCCTTAACTTAGGAGGAATAATCACTCTCGTTCCATACATCAATGTTCCTTGACAGACGGACAGCTGGTCTCGTCTTGCCGAGAATGCCGGTAACAGAGAATCACCATGTGCTGGCCATCCCTTCACTGTCACCTCGTAGACTCGGGACAGTGTTGGGTCGTTCCTGGTTTCTCTTTCAATACTTGCATTGGTGACTGGTAAACACTCGATGATGGTCGAGTGAAATAACTCAACAGGGTCAACCTTCGTTGTCTCCTCTTCTTCAGGTAGTGGCAGGCGCGACAGCCCATCAGCATTACCATGCTGCTTTGTACCTTTGAATTCTATCTGATATTGATGTGCCCCTAGGAAAAGGGACCATCTCTGGAGTCTCTGTGCTGTCATCACCGACACACCCTTCTTAGGGTTAAAAATGGATACCAACGGCTGATGGTCTGTCAGAAGCGTAAACCTTTGGCCCTGCAGGTAATGATTAAACTTCTTTACTCCCCACACAAGGCTGAGAGCCTCCCTATCTATCTGAGCATAGTTGCGCTCAGCAGAGGTCAATGATCTGGATGCGAACGCGACTGGCCTCTCCGTGCCATTTGGCAACTTGTGTGAGAGTACTGCCCCAATACCATATGGAGAAGCATCACAAGCCAAACGAATAGGCAGTGTTGGGTTGAAGTGAGCCAACACTTCCTCTGAGGTTATCAATTCCTTGCTTTTGCGAAAGGCCTTCTTACAGTCCTCGCTCCACTCCCATGGTACTCCCTTCTGCAAAAGAGCATTCAGCGGGTGCAGTACCGTGGATAAATTTGGCAAAAACTTATGGTAATAGTTAATCAATCCTAGGAACGACCTCAACTGAGATACATTAACCGGAGCGGGAGCCTTCACAACCGCTTCGACCTTGTCAGGAGACTTATGAAGTCTCTCCTGGTCAATGACATGGCCACAGTACGAGGTCCGCTTCTGAAAGAACTCACATTTCTGCCGATTAACTCGAAGTCCATATTCTTTCAATCTGATGAGCACCAGTTCCAAATTTGCGAAGTGTTCCTCGTCACCATCTCCTGTAATCAGAATATCGTCCAGGTAACATTGTGTGCCTGGAATTCCCTGTAATACCTGCTCCATGGCCCTCTGCCAAATTGCTGGAGCCGATGCCACTCCAAAAGCCAGTCTATTATACCGGTACAAGCCTCTATGCGTGTTGATCGTGAGGTACTGGCGTGACTCTTCCTCAACTTCCATCTGTAAGTACGCCTGCGCCAGGTCTATCTTGGTGAACTGTTTCCCGCCCGACAATGAAGCGAAGATATCCTCAATCCGCGGAAGCGGATACTGCACCGTGTGAAGCACCGGATTAACAGTGATCTTGAAATCTCCACAGATGCGAACCTTCCCTGGTTCTCCCGGCTTGTTGCTCGAAGGACGTTTCATCATGGGAACAATGGGCGTAGCCCACTCACTCCAGTCTACCTTAGACAGTACTCCTGAACGTTCTAGCGCTTCCAGCTCCGCTTCCACAGCAGGTCGTATCGCATAGGGTACCGGTCTGGCTTTGAAAAATTTTGGTTGTGCATGTTCTTCAATCTTGATGTTTGCCGTAATTCCTCTCAGTGTTCCCAGTCCCTGCTGGAACACCTCTTTAGCATCGTCCAATATTCTGGACAATCGTTTCGGTTTGACATCTGTTTCCCTGGCATCTACCGTTAGTGCTTTTAAGGAATGCCAGTCCATATTCATTTTTCTAATCCACTCTCGTCCCAGTAGTGGTGGACCTCCTTCAGGTAGCACATATAAGTCCATTCCTCGGCTTTCTTTGCCCTTGTGGACCACCTTTACCTCTATCTTTCCGATGGGGTATACTCTTTGCCCCGTGTATGTTTTCAATACAATCTCCGTGTCCCGTAGGGGAATATGTTGGAATAACCTTTTGTAATCTTTCTTATTCATGACCGTCAATGCCGATCCAGTGTCCAATTCCATCTTCACTTGGACTTCTGCTATCTGAAGTGTGACCCAGATAGTTTGTAGGTCAGCTTCATTACTCACATTGTGAATTCTTAGACTACCCAGTTCCTTGCTGTTGGAGTCTGAATCCGAATTCTGTTCATCCGAACTCTTCTCAGCCACCTTATGTACCTTTCTGCACTTTTCCTGCGGTGACTTTTTGTTGCTGGTCTTTTTTCCTGACCTGCATACTTTAGCTATGTGACCAAGCTTGCCACATTTTCTGCATTCCTGATTTTTAAACCAGCATTGGTTCTGATCATGTGTTGTCTTTCCACAACGATAACATTTCACTGTACCCAAAGCCATTTGGTCTGCGCTGAGTATCGATGACTTCAGCTGCATTTCCGCAGTGCCTCTCGCTGCGGCTTCGTGTGATGCTGCAATAGTGACAGCCTTATCCAGTGTAAGATCATTCTCTTCAAGCAGCCGCTTTTGTGTTCCTTCTTTCGACAATCCACACACGAATTTGTCTCTCAGCGCCTCTGTTAGTCTTTCCCCAAACTGACAGTACTTCGCTAGCTTACGCAGTTCAATTAAATACTCCGCGTTGCTTTCCTCTTTCAGTTGTGTTCTAGCATAAAATTTAAATCGTTCCGCTAACATCAGCGGTGTGGGGTTCAAATGATTCTTTAGGACAGCAACAATATTCGCGACAGTCTGATCCGCCGGTTTAGCTGGTGCTAGAAGATGCTTCAATAGCCCGTATGTCTTCGCACCCATTGAGTTTAGTAAGGTTAGTGCTTTATCCTCATCTGATATCTTATTTGCTTTACAATAAACTTCTATGCGTTCTACATACGTGTCCCAATCTTCAACATCGGCATCGAAATCGTTGATGTTACCACGCTTAGGCATCCTTGCAATCTTCTTGAGAAACAAAAAAAATTTTCTTTTATTTTAAAATGGCGGTTTCCCGCGCTTGTCTTCTTCCCCCGCCTACTAAAATGGCGGCTTCCCGCGCTTGTCTTCTTCCCCCGCCTATGAAAATGGCGGCTTCCCGCGTTTGCCTTTCTCCCCCGCTGGCTGTAATGGCGATTGCCGTATTGCTGCCGTTCGCGCCTCCCCAGCAGTTCTCAATTCTTGTCTCCCAGCCCCTCTTGCAGTCCGGTCCTTTCCACCGGCTGCGGCTGAGTTCTCCGCGTTTTTTTTTATTTTCTCCCGCGCCTTACACTGTCCCGGTCGCTGCACCTCGCGGCCTCGGTAGCTGCCCGGCCTTTTTCACCGGTCGCGGTCGAGCTCTCTCTCGACGCTGTTGCGTCTCCCAGCCTGCTTGCAGCCCGGTCTTTTACACCGGCTGCGTTTGCATTCACCGTGGCTCCCGTGCCTTACGCTGCCCCAGTCTCAGCGCCTCTGGCCCCGACTTCTGTCCGGCTCTTTTCCCCGGCCGTGGTCGAGTTCTCCGCCCTTATATCCTCCGTTTTCCCTCCCCTACTCCACAGCCAACGTGGCCGACTTGCTGCTCGTCGCTGATCGGCTTACCCACCACTGTGGTAGAAGGGATGATCACTGCCTGTCGCTGATGGAAGGCTTCGTGTCAGGATTCTTCCTTTGCTCTTCAGACCCAAGTCTTTTCTCAGCAGGATGATGAGGGCGGATGCCTCTTCTCGACGCCCGTTAAACTGCCTTGGATGTATCTCTGCCGCAGGGTAAGATCGTACTCGTCGCCACTGTTAAGTCCGTGTGTTCCAGTTATGGTTAATATGAATCACTGCACACAGACCACAAGAATAACTTTAACAGGTCTTTACTAGTCGAAGGTCAGGGCTGAACTACCCAGCAAATTACTACACAGCACTTATATACCGGTGTGGTCACCACCGGTATTACCGTATACAGCAGCCAGAGAAAATAGTACATCTCTTAAGGTGGAACAGGTTTAAGTTCTCTTAAGGTGGAACAAGTTACATACACCACAGCTATGAAGTGAATAGTGACAGTTTCATGTCCAGTCCAATGATATCACTTGCCACACACGTACTGAGCTTTCCGGGAAATCAACCATGTCTAGGGGGAGGAGAGGGAGAACATGGTGTGGGATTAAAAGGGGTGGGGTTGGAAGAACGATGCTCTCATTCCCCCCCTCTTTAGACCATGATCACGTTCTTCCCCCTTCCCCACTGTGTTCTCTGTGCTCTTTACCCCCTCCCTGAGTTCCTGACCTTCTCTCCCACCCGAGTTTCTGATCTCCTCTCCCCTCCCCTCCTCTCTCTTCCCCCTTTGATCCTCTCTCACCCATTCCTCTCTCTCTTCCCCCCTCTCTCCCTCCTCTCTCTCTCTCTTCCCCCTCCGGTCCTCTCTCTCTCCCCCTCTGATCCCCTCTCCCTCTCCCCCTTCCCTGTCCAATTCCCTCTCTCCCCCCCTCCCCCCTCTCTCTCTCTCTCTCTCTCTCCCCTCCTCCTCTCTTCCTCCCCTTCTGGTTCCCTCTCTCTCTGCCCCTCCGGTCCTCTCTCTCTCCCCCTCCTCTCCCTCTCTCCCTCTTCCCTGTCCGATTCCCTCTCTCTCCCTCCTCCCCTCTCACTTCCCTCTTCTTTCTCTCTCTCTCCCCTCCTCTCTCTCTCTCTCTCCCTTCCTCTCTCCCTCCTCCTCTCTCTCTCTCTCCCCCTTCCTCTCTCTCTCTCTCTCTCTCCCTCCTCTCTCTCCCCCTCCTCTCTCTCTCTCTCCCCTCTCTCTCTCTCCCCTCCTCTCTCTCTTCCCCGTCTGATTCCCTCCCTCTCTTCCCCTCCTCTCTCTCTCTCACCCGCCTCTGATTCCCTCTCTCTCTCTCTCTCCCCTTTCGATCTTCTCTCCCCCGCTCGTCTTCAAAATAGTACCATGGGTCCCCAGCACGCCCCCAGTACTGCACTGGGAGTTTCAGCTTAGATTTTGTGCTGAAGTCTCTGGAATGGGACTTTCTGACTCCGAGGTGAGAGTGCTACCACTGAGCCACGGCTAACACTGTTTGAAGGTGGGTTTTAAGGAGGGCTGTAAAGGAGCAGATGGAGATGGAGAAGCAGAGGGGTTTAAGGAGGAAATAATGCCACTTAAACCCAAGTTAAATAACAGGACTGTTTTCACTAGAAGTGTTTCCCAAATAGAACCCACTTCCTGTTGGCCTGTTTATATTTCAGTGCAGCTTAAGCTTTCTCCTTATCTCTTTCAACACCATCCCTGAAGTACCTATTGCCCATTTTTACCTTCCTGTGTGAAATCCTTTACACTTGCCGGCATTAAATGTCACCTGTCCTTGTTCTGCTGGCTTCTGCCCAATTCATTTAGTAGTTTCTGAGCTGCCTCCTTCGAATCCACTGCCGCTCCTGGCTTGATATCATCTGCAAAGATGGCCAATTTCCCTTGAGCTTGTGAATCCAAGCCATTACTGTAAATCTGAAACAGCAGTGGTCCCAATCGCGATCCCTAGGGCACCCGACCAAAGTACTTCCCCCCCCTCCTCCCCGCCCCCTCTCCCACCCCGGCATAACTCCTCTTAACAAGGACCAGTTGTTTTCGATCCCTCAGCCAATTTCTTATCCATTCCCAAATTTACCCTGGAGAAGTTGTTATTAAAAGTGTTCACTTTGAATCCTCGGCGCCCTGCCTATGTCTGTTGGCTCTGCTCCATGCTCTCAGAGCGGGGGGGGCTCTCCCCCAGGTTTCTCCATTCCTGGCCTTTCTGGCACCCTCTCTGTGCCCCTGACCTAGACCTTCACCCCCCCCCCCACCCCACCCCGAGTCCACTGGCTCCAATCCCGATCCAGCCAAGTTCACCTCAAGTCCTCCCACAGTGCTCCTGATCCAGGCAGGCCTCCTAAGTTCACAAGGTCCGACCCACTGGCTGGAAACAACAACAACTTAAATTTATATAGAGCCTTTAACATAGTAAAAGCGCCCAAGGTGCGTCACAGGAGCGTTATCAGAAAAAATGTGTCACCAAGACACATAAGGAAATAATATGACAGGTAGAGGAAGGTTTTAAGGAGCGTCTTAAAGTAAGAGAGAGAGCTGGAGAGGTGGAGAGGTGTAGGGAGGGAATTCCAGAGCTTAGGGCCTAGGCAGCTGAAGGCACGGCTGCCAATGGTGGGGCGATTAAAATCAGGGAGGTGCGAGAGGCCAGAATTGGAGAAGCGCAGAAATCTCGGAGGGTTGTAAGGCTGGAGGAGGTTACAGAGCTAGGGAGGGGGCGAGGCCATGGAGAGAATTGAAAACAAGGATGAAAATTTTAAAATTGAGGGGTTGCCGGACCGAGAGCCAATGTAGCGAGCACAGGGGTGATGGGTGAACGGGAGATGGTGCGAGTTAGAGTTTAGGATGAGCTCAAGTTTATGGAGGGTGGAACATGGGTGGCTGGCCAGGAGTGCGTTGGAATAGTCAAGTCCAGAGGAGGCAAAGGCATGGATGAGGGTTTCAGCAGCGGATGAGCTGAGGCGGGGCGGAGTCAGGTGATATTACGGCTGTGTAAATATGCACTCTTGGCGATGGAACGTGTTGTGTCGGTACCTTTCTACCTAGACACAATTTAGGACTCAGAACTCAGAGATTCAAACATGAAGTGCTTTATTGGAAGGAAAGGAAGTTCTGGAAAGTTCCGAACAAAGAGAGCTAAACTTAACAGAGAACACCCAACCATTTATCTCCTGTGACAGCACCACCACAGGTGGGAGGAGAACACACAATAGAACACACAATACATAACATTTCCTCCCCTCTTAAATGGAAGGTCCACATTATTCCTCAACAGGTAAGTTACTTTCAATGCACTCAACTAACCAAGGGTAGAGGTAGACTGCCTCAAACCCTGACTTTACCCTGGGGTTTATTCTGCCCCAGTCTTGTGGGTAAGTTGCTAAGCCTACAGATCCAAGCGTCTTGGAGGCCGCCGCTCTCTGACAGGATACCGGCGGTCATCGCTGGCTTCCACAGCAGTAGGCATTGACACAGGCCTAGATGGAGAAGGTGCCTGTGTCAGTTGAAAGTCAGAAGTTTGCACAGGTGGAACAGTCTCTTTGACTTCCTGTGTTGGAGAAGAGCACTGTGGCAAGGGATGCTGGTTTGCGGTATCATCCGGAAACAGTTCAGGCCAACCAGCCATTGGAGCCTCTGTGGCTGTCTCTGCTCCTAGCAACAGTTGATCTGTGTGTCTTCTCCAGACGACATCCTCAGCAGTCTCAACCGTGTAAGACAGAGGGCCCGTCTGCGCGATCACCGTAGCAGGAACCCATTTCGGTCCAGTGTTGTAGTTTCGAGCTAGGACGTGCTCTCCCGGATGAAACCGTCTCTCCTTGGCTCTTTTCTCTCTCTTTTCAACTTGAGCTTGTTGTTGACGATGGACAACCTGCTCTGCCCTTGGAGGTTTGAGTAAGTCAAAACTTGTCCGCAACTGCCTCTTCATCATGAGCGAAGCGGGGGAAGTTTTGGTTGTGGCATGCGGCTCGTTCCTGTAGGACAACAGGAAGCTGTTCAGACGTTGGTGGATTGAGCTCTGACCTTGCGATGCCTTCAAGGCGTGCTTCAAAGTTTGCACGAATCTTTCTGCCTGGCCATTAGTAGAGGGATGATAGGGCACAGACCTGATGTGTTGGACACCATTCACATGCAAGAAGGTTGCAAACTCCTGTGATACAAATTGCGGACCGTTGTCACTTACGAGTTGTTCCGGTGAGCCATAACGGCTGAACATCTCACCAAGTTTCTCAATTGTTTTCTTTGCCGTGGTAGACCTCATCACAGCGACCTCCGGCCACTTGCTACGAGCATTTACAACCACCATAAACATCTTCTCTTCGAAAGGACCGGCAAAGTCCACATGTACTCGCTGCCACACTTCTGCAGGCCAATCCCAAGGGTGTAGGTTTGCCAGCTGTGGAACATTCCGGACCCTTTGACATGGGGAACATGTTTTGGCTTTCTCCTCAATATTCCCATCGAGACCTGGCCACCAGAAGTAGCTTCTTGCCATTTCCTTCATCCGAACCATCCCACTGTGGCCTGTATGAAGTTGTTGCAGTATAGGTTCCCTCAGAGTTGGCGGAATGATGACACGGCGTCCCCAAAGAAGACAACCTGCCTGGACGGAGAGCTCATTTCTTTTTGAAACGTAAGGTTTCAAACTAGGAGAATCTCCTATAGCTCTCCCTCGAATGACATCGTCCATTACCTCAGACAGGACTGGATCTTTGCGGGTGTACCTTCGCACCTGAACTGCAGTGACAGGTGCTCCCTCCACTTGTCTAAAGTAGAAGATGTCTATCTGACGAGGCTCTGGGGGAGTAACAGGCAAGGGTAGCCTCGAGAGACCGTCTGCGTTGCCGTGCAAGTCTGATTTGCGATATTTGATGTCGTATGTGTGTCCTGACAACAGTAAAGCCCACCTTTGCATCCTGCTTGCAGCGAGAGACGGAATTCCGGTGTGGGGCCCGAAGATTGAAGTCAATGGACGGTGGTCCGTCAGGAGTGTGAACCTTCTCCCAAACAGGTACTGATGAAATTTTCGAATTCCAAAAACGATTCCCAAGGCCTCGCGCTCGATCTGCGCATAGTTACTCTCGGCCTTGTTCAAGGTGCGTGATGCGAAGGCGATAGGTTTCTCTTCACCCGAAGGCATGATGTGGGATATGACTGCTCCCACACCATATGGTGATGCATCACATGCTAGCTGCATGGGTAGCTTTGGGTTGAAGTGTGTCAGGACCCCTGATTTCAGCAATGCTTTCTTTGCTTGGGCGAAAGCTTCGTTGCACAGTTCAGTCCATTTCCATGTTTTGCCTTGACATAGCAACTGATGTAACGGCTTCAGCAATGTTGCTAAGTCTGGAATAAACTTCCCATAGTAGTTAAGTAGCCTCAGAAATGAACGTAACTGGCTCACATTCTGGGGTGCTGGGGCCTCCATGATCGCCTTGACCTTTGACGGCGCCTTATGCAGGCCAGTAGCGTCAATCACATGCCCCAGCTACTCAACTGAAGACTGAAAAAATTCACATTTGTCTTTACGAACTCTGAGTCCGTACTCTTTCAGTCGTTGTAGTGTCGCATCCAAGTTCAGAAGATGATCCTCCTCATTTGTCCCAGTGACAAGGATGTCGTCCAGGTAGCACTGGACTCCTGGCAGTCCACTCAAAATCTGATCCATTGCCCTTTGGAATAGAGCAGGGGCCGACGTAATTCCAAACGGAAGGCGGCAGTACCTGTATAGCCTCTTGTGTGTCACAATTGTCAGCAGCTCCTTTGATTTGTCATCGACATGCATTTGTAGATAAGCCTGGCATAAGTCTATTTTGCTGAACTTTTGCCCTCCGACCAGGCCCGTAAAAAGATCCTCAATGAGGGGAAGAGGGTACTGTTCCGCAGACAGCACCGGGTTAATAGTCACTTTAAAATCCCCGCAGATTCGAACAGATCCATCCTTTTTCAGGACAGGAACAATGGGTGTGGCCCATTTGCTCACGCTCACAGGCTCCAGGACTCCATTCTCGACTAAGGCCTCCAAGTTAGCCTCAACTTTTGGCCTAATTGCATAGGGTACAGGTCGGGCTTTGTGAAACTTCGGCTTGCTGTCAGGTTTAATGTCCAGTCTCACGCTGATCATTTTCATGCTCCCAAGTTCCCCATTGAAGAGTTCTGCATGTTTGTTTAACACTGCAGTCAGACCTGGCTCCCCTTTTGACATCATGCGGCCTGCAGGCCAGTCCAGCATGATTTTCTCTAGCCACGCACGTCCCAGTAGCGATGGGTAATTTCCCTTTACCACATATAGTGGCAGTTTTGCAGTCTGTCCGTTCAATTTAACTGTCACCTCAATGGCGCCTCTCATGGCCGCAGGTTCGCCGGTATACGTCTTTAGCACAATGTTTGTTGGCTGAAGGGTAAGATGCTTTAGCATTTTGTTATAGACAGTGTCTGAAACAAGGGACACAGCCGCGCCTGTGTCCACCTCCATCCGCACTGATTGTCCCTCCACCAGTGGTGACACCCAGTAGCCATTTGAATCACCTGCAACCGTCAGTATGTGCACCTCTTCCTCCTCAGAGGTGTCGCTCCCCTCTGTTTTGCTTGTTCCAGCATACTGCACTGAATGAACACTCTTTTTCCTCTCTTGTCCAAATACAGACATTTTGCTTCCATGCTTCCCAGCTCTGTCTGTTCTTTTTTTACCTCTACAGGCGTGTTCAATGTGACCCTTTTTGCCACAATTTCGGCATTCCAGCTCCGTACACCAGCAGTCATTAGCGTGATGGCCCGTTTTCCCACAACAGTAACATGTGCCGTTCCGCGCACCTTTAAGCTCAGACGACACCTTGTGAACTCTCCCTGTTGAACTCAACTGGTGAGCCTCCTTTTCCGCCATCTCCATGGAGACACTAACTTCAATGGCCTTTTCAAGAGTAAGGTTGTCCTCAGTAAGAAGGCGCTTCTGTGTGGCTGCATTTTGCAGACCACACACGAGTCTGTCTCTAATGGTGTCATTCAGCACCTCCTTGAACTCGCAGTGTTCTGATAACCTTTTTAAAGCAGCAATAAACATCATCACTGATTCCTCCTCCTCTTGATTCCGTTTGTGAAATCTAAATCTCTCAGCAATAACCAGAGGTTTTGGTGAAAAATGTGCTCCAAGAATTTCCACTAGTTGCTTATATGTTTTAGTTCCTGGCTTATCTGGTTGCACGAGGATGCGAAGTAAATTGAATGTCTTCGGCCCGATTACACTCAAAAAGGTAGGCACGACCTTTTCATTTGCCACCGCATTCGCCAATACAAAATAGTAAAAACGTTCTGTATATGCGCTCCATTGCGCCACATTTTCATCAAAATCACCAATGTTTCCTAATATAGTAGCCATCTCACGTTTCAAATTAAAATTTCTGTTTACTCACTGCACCCGTCTCTGTTCCGAGTGTTTTGTAGTCGAAAACAAGAAAGTTCCCACAACACAGATTCATCCGATCCTCGTCGCCACTTGTTGTGTCGGTACCTTTCTACCTAGACACAATTTAGGACTCAGAACTCAGAGATTCAAACATGAAGTGCTTTATTGGAAGGAAAGGAAGTTTTGGAAAGTTCTGAACAAAGAGAGCTAAACTTAACCAAGAACTCCCAACCATTTATCTCCTGTGACAGTGCCACCACAGGTGGGAGGAGAACACACAATAGAACACACAATACATAACAGAACGTATATGTGGCCGGAAGCTCGTCTCGGGGTCAAGTACTTTGGGGTATCGTGAGTGCGTGATAAAGGTGCTATCTACAAACATTTTGACAACATTGGACAGGAAAAGACCATCTGGTCTATCTCGCCTGTCCCATACATTTGTGGTGCCTTACTCATCACACCGAGAGGCTCCTTACCCCCGAGGTGCCATATAAAGGGCGGTGGAAGCAGATTCAATAATAACTCTCAAACGGGAATTGGATAAATACTTGAAGGGGAATATTTTTCAGGGCTATGGGGAAATGGCAGGGGAGTGGGATTAATTGGATCGCTCTTTCAAAGAGCCGGCACAGGCACGATGGGCCGAATGGCCTCTTTCTGTGCTGTATCATTCTATAATTCTATGTAATGGAAGTTTTATCCATACCAATTCTCGATCAAGGTGGGAAAGATTGTGCAAATTCCATCACAGAGACATCTGAATTAAATGATCTAGAAGAGAACTTAAAACACATGGACAGCAAACTCTGAGGGCTGTGATTTACATTCTCCACAATCCAATTCCCCATTTCTGCTCCAACACGGGAACCTCTGCCGGAATGGTTAGAGTTTAAAATTGACCCGTTCTTGATGAACGTGAGTTTGTTTTTCTAATGTATGTTGGGCAGAATTGATCTGGATCGTTGCACTATTTTTCAATTACCTGACCACTATCGTGTAAAGCTCTTACTTATTTGAGGCTGAGTGGGTAAAATGAGATAACCGTGTTTGACAGATTCCAATAAAATGACAGCCTGTTCTTCATCTGGTCTCCTTTTACAAAAAAAAATGAGTGGTGTTGTGAAGGGGAAACAGTGAGCAATCATGAGCACATTGACAGGTTTATTTTCAAGAAACTTGTTTTCCTGTGGAACAAAGATTTACTCATTTCCTCGCTGGCAGAGAATACCAGCCTTCCATTCATGGAGCAATGGGAGGGCTCAGATCTTTCCATCTGATGGGCACTTCATTACTGGGCTGGATCGCTAGCTCTCTCTCTCTCTCTCTCTACTCCTCTTTCTCTCTCTCTGCCTCGGTCTCTCTCTATTCCTCTCTCTCTCTTTCTCTTTCTCTCGCTCTGCCTCAGCCTCTCTCTCTCTCTGCTCCTGTCTCTCTTTCTCTCTCTCACTGTGTCTTTTTCTCTTTCCCTCTCTCTGCCTCAGTCTCTCTCTCTCTCTCTCTCTCTACTCATCTTTCTCTCTCTCTCTCTCTGTCTCGGTCTCTCTCTATTTCTCTGTCTCTCTTTCTCTCTCTCTCTCTCTCTCTTTCTCTTTCTCTCACTCTGCCTCAGTCGCTCTCTCTCTCTCTCTGCTCCTCTGTCTCTCTTTCTCTCTCTCACTGTGTCTTTTTCTCTTTCCCTCTCTCTGCCTCAGTCTCTCTCTCTCTCTCTGTCTCGGTCTCTCTCTATTCCTCTGCCTCTTTCTCTCTCTCTCTCTCTCTTTCTCTTTCCCTCTCTCTGCCTCAGTCTCTCTCTCTCTCTCTCTGCTCCTCTCTCTCTTTCTCTTTCCCTCTCTGCCTCAGTCTCTCTCTCTCTCTCTGCTCCTCTCTCTCTCTCTTTCTCTTTCCCTCTCTCTGCCTCAGTCTCTCTTTCTCTCTCTGCTCCTCTCTCTCTCTTTCTCTTTCCCTCTCTCTGCCTCAGTCTCTCTCTCTCTCTCTTTCTCTTTCCCTCTCTCTGCCTCAGTCTCTCTCTCTCTCTCTGCTCCTCTCTCTCTTTCTCTTTCCCTCTCTCTGCCTCAGTCTCTCTCTCTCTGCTCCTCTCTCTCTCTCTCTTTCTCTTTCCCTCTCTCTGCCTCAGTCTCTCTCTCGCTCTCTGCTCCTCTCTCTCTCTCTCTTTCTCTTTCCCTCTCTCTGCCTCAGTCTCTCTCTCTCTACTCCTCTTTCTCTCTCTCTCTCTCTCTTTCTCTCACTCTGCCTCAGTCTCTCTCTCTCTCTCTCTCACTGTGTTTTTCTGCCTCTCACTGACTCTGCCTCTTTCTCTTTCTGCCTTTCTGTTTGTCACTCTTTCTCTGCTCCTCTTTTCTCATTCCCTCTCTCTATACCACTCTGTGTGTTTCTCCCTCTCTCTCTCTCTCTCTGTTCCTCTTCCTCTTTCTTTCTGCCACTCCCTGTGTCTCTTTCTCTCTCTTTCTGTGTCTCTCAGACTCTGCCTTTCTTTCTGTCTCTTTCTCTTTGTCTCTCTCTTTCTCTGCCCTTCGTTCTCTCTCTTCTCGCTCTACCATTCCCTTACCTTGTGCTCTTCGCTCTCTTTCTCTGCCTCATATTCTCTGCCCCTCTCTCTCTCTCCAGTATGAACCAGCCATATTTGACACTTCAAGCAATAAAATGGCTAAATGCAAGTTTGCTGTGAAAGGTAGGTAAAGGCACTACCCAATCTAGTATTAAATCATATAAACTAAAAGATCTCAGGTTCAATATCCATTATAGGTGTCAGCTGTGACTCAGTGGTAGAATTCTGGCCTCTGTGTCAGAATGTCATGAATCCAAGTCCCACTCCAAACACTTGAGCGCATAATCTAGGCTGACAGTTCAGTGCAGTACTGAGGGAGCGCTGCACTGTCTGAGGTGCCGTCTTTTGGATGATACATTAAGCTGAGGCCCTCTCTTCCCTCTCAGGTGGACGTAAAAGTTCCCATGGCACTAATTCAAAAAGGAGCAGGGGAGTTCTCCCTGGTGACCTGGCCAATATCTGTCTACCAGGACATTATCTCATTGCTGTTTGTGGGACCTTGCTGTGTGCAAATTGGCTGCCGCGTTTCCTACATTACAACAGTGACTACACTTCAAAAATACTTGATTGGCTTTGGGACATCCTGAAGTCGTAAAAGGCCCTATATAAATACAAGTGTTTAAAATCATGAAGGGTTTAGATAGAGTAAATAAAGAGAAACTGTCTCCAATGGCAGAAGGGTCGATAACCAGAGGACACAGGTTTAAGGCGATTGGCAAAAGAATCAGAGGCGACATGATGAAAAACTTTATTGCGCAACGAGTGGTTAGGATCTGGAATGCACAGTCTAATAGTGTGGTGGATACAGGTTCAATAGTAGCCTTCAAAAGGGAATTAGATAAATACTTGACGGAGAAGAAAATGTAGGAAAATGGAGAAAGAGCATCTGTGGAGAGAGAAACAGAGTTAACGTTTCAGGTCGATGACCAAAGGTTCTGACGAAAGGTCATCGACCTGAAACGTTAACTCTGTTTCTCTCTCCACAGATGCTGCCTGAGTTGTTGAGTGTTTCCAGCATTTTCTGTTTTTATATTAAGGGATGAAAGGTTAATGCCTGGACAATGAAAAACAACTCGCCTGAATATTTAATACCATAGCATGAGCTAAATGTAGGAGATGATGTTTTGGACAGGCAAAAGCTGAATAAACAGTCATCCTATAAATATACAGAATGTTGAATTATGCAATTACCTGTAATAAAATGAGTCACTGAAAGAATTTTAAGGTGTGAAGCCATTGAATACTAGAGTTATATTACTGCAATTAGCTAACTCATTCTGGTCCTGCATGAAACGCACAGTATTTAACGGGATAATAGATCACAGAATGGAAAGAATTGGGGACAAATAATTTGTCTGATGTTCAATTGCGTGTAATTTCAAATTAATATTCAGCTCTCTGCTAGACAGTACTTCCTGTCATCTCTTTTATTGTTGGCATGTTCCATTTATTTGAAATAGACCGCCAATCACTTTAAGTCTTGCTGATCTACCCCCCTACCCTGCCATTTCACGGGCACCAGTCGCCCTCTGGTACCTCACTCGACTGACTGCCTCTATGTATAATCCTGGACCAGGAATGTCATGAGACTATTCCCATCATGAGGGAAGCTACAGTCCAACCAATTATGTCCTCACCTGATGTCTGCAGTGCACACTTACCCTCAAGAGGTCCCTGGATACCAATCAGTAGTGGGAAACTTGACCGATTTTCCACTCGTTAGCCCAGGGCTGCTGATACCAATTGAAGAAACCCTACTGAGATTAACTAACTCAGTGCAGGCTTAGAATTGAACCTCGCACCAAGCCCCGTTCATGAATCACCCGCTGTGCTCGCTGACCTAAATTGGCTGCCAGTCCAGCAATACCTTGAATTTAAAATTCTCACCCTTGTATTCAAATCCCTCCATGGTCTTGTTCCTTCCCTATCTATTTCA
This sequence comes from Somniosus microcephalus, assembly GCF_052327205.1. Taxonomy (NCBI): domain Eukaryota; kingdom Metazoa; phylum Chordata; class Chondrichthyes; order Squaliformes; family Somniosidae; genus Somniosus; species Somniosus microcephalus. Next base: position 362,860,767 of record NC_140989.1, read on the forward strand.
GCCCTACAACCCCCCGAGATCGCTGTGTCGTTCCAATTCTGGCCTCTTGTGTGTCTCCCACTTCCTTCACCCCACCATTGGTGGTCATGCCTTCAGCAGTCTAGGCCTTAAGCTCTAGTATTCCCTCCCCAAACCTCATTGCCTCTCCAGCCTCTGCCTCCCTCTCCTCCTTTAAGACGTTCCTTAAAACCTACCATTGGCCAAGCTGTTGGTCACCTGTCCTTAATATCTCCTTATGTTGTTTGGTCTGGTTCTTTCCTCCCCTCCCCCCTTTCCCTGCCCCTACACTTGCTGAAAAACCTGTTCCATCTCCAACTTTTTCCAGTTCTGACAAAGGGTCATCAACCTGAAACGTGAACTCTGTTTCTCTCTCCACAGACCTGCTGAGTATTTCCAGCGTTTACTGTTTTTATGACAATGTCATTTTGCTGTTTGGCAAATTGTTTTAAATTTATTCTTACATGCTCTTTGGCACCTGCTTGCCACCCCAATCTGACGCAAGTATTTGCTGCAGCTTCCTTTTAATTGCCAGTGTAGCTGTCAGAAACAGTCAGCCAACCATTATATTTCAATGTGATCCCATTGCAAACGGGCCCATTTTCAGGAAAATTGTACTGGGGCAAAACAGAAATGACTACGTTTTGAAGAGGAGCCTCAAGATTGATCCTAGCATTGAGAGGGTTAAATTATGAGGATTGGGAGGAACTTTGGCTTTTGAGACCAGAAAGGGCATGGGTAAGAGGCAAACTGATCAAAGCAGACAGTTAGTGAACTGTATAGACAAGCTTGATCTAGAACATCAGCTCACCTTGAACTTTGACAGCAGGTCAAGGATGCACAGGTTCAAAAGCAGCGAATGGCAAATTTGGGAACTGATAAAGAAAAGAAAAAAAATTGCTGCATTTATCTCTTCTCTCTTCTCTTAGGCAGTCCCTCGGAACCGAGGATGACTTGCTTCCACATTAAAAATGAGCTCGCAGGTGACTGATGAGTCCAATGCGAGACCTACAGTCTCGGTCACAGGTGGGGCAGACGGTGGTTGAAGGGGCGGGTGGGTGGGGTGCTTGGGTTGACGTGCGCTCCTTGCGCTGCCTGCGCTTGGCTTCCGCTTGCTCCCGGCAAAGAGACTTGGGGGGAGAAATTCAGTTGGCTGCGCCACCCGTTAGCGCCTTAAGAGGGCGCTAAGTGGGTCGCAAGCCACTGGCCACGCCTCCCGCTAAATTCAGCAGGACACTAGTGGTGGCGCTAGCCGTTAGTGCTGCGCCGCTACCGATGACATCATCGGTGTGCACAGCGCCCTGCTGATGCCCCGGCCACGATATTTGGAAGCGCCCCCTGATTTACCGCTGGACGCTATGTGCGACCGGTTCAGGGGGGCCTACCTGCGGCGGTGGAGGCGCAAATTAAAGGAGAGGTGCGGGGCGGCCATTTTTGTTGCTGGCCGCCTGCCAGCACCTCTCCGCGCTGCCGTCCCCGGCCTCATGAACACCCCCCCCCCACACGGAGTGCCAGCTGCGTTCCAAGAGCCCGGCACTTCTCCTCGGTGCCGGGCTCTTTTGCCGGCACTCGCGATCCTCGGGGGCCCAGCTGGGCCTCAGATCACGCAGATCAAGGCCCCTCCCCTTTAAGTAGGGGAGGAAGGCCTGCAGTACCGCAGCGCGACGTGCTGCAGCGTGTGGAGCTGCGGCACATTGCGCCACGATCTTCAGTCGCAGCGCCCCAAGAGGGATGCGGGGCAGCTCCAGTAGCGCCGCGCTTCCCTTTGGGGCGCTACCACTGAATTTCCAGCGGGTGGCCGCGAATGCTTCCGGGGCGCTACTTTTAGCGCTCTGGCGAGGCTGGTGCCCCAAACGGGGCGATACTGAATTTCTAGGCCTTGAGGTGTTCGGCGCCTTCCCGGATGCTTCTCCTCCACTTTGTGCGGTCTTGGGCCAGGGATTCCCAGGTGTCGGTGGGGATGTTACACTTTTTCAAGGAGGCTTTGAGGGTGTCCTTGAAGCGTTTCCCCTGCCCACCTGGGGCTCTCTTGCTGTGCCGGAGCTCCGAGTAGAGCGCTTGTTTTGGGAGTCTCGTATCGGGCATGCGGACAATGTGACCCGTCCATTGGAGCTGATTGAGCGTGGTCAAAGCTTCGATGCTGGGAATGTTGGCCTGAGAAAGAACACTGACGTTGGTGCGCCTATCCTGCCAATGGATTTGCAGGATCTTGCGGAGGCAGCTTTGGTGGTACCTCTCCAGTGCTTTAAGGTGCCTGCTGTACATAGTCCATGTCTCTCAGGCATACAGCAGGGCGGGTATCACTACTGCTCTGTAGACAATGAGCTTGGTGCCGGGTTTGAGGTCCTGGCCTTCAAACACTCTCTTCCTCAGGTGACCGAAGGCTGCACTGGCACACTGAAGGCGGTGTTGGACTTTGTCGTCGACGTCTGCCCTTGTTTACAGTAAGCTCCCGAGGTATGGAAAGTGGGCCACGTTGTCCAAGGCCTTGTCGTGGATTTTGATAATCGGGGGGCAGCACTGTGTGGCGGGGGCAGGTTGGTAGAGGACCTTTGTCTTACGGATGTTTAGTGTAAGGCCCATGCTCTCGTACGCTTCGATGAAGGTGTTGACGATGGTTTGGAGTTCGACCTCCGAGTGAGTGCAGACGCAAGCTGCATTTATACCGCACCTTTCACGGCCAATAGATGTCCCAAAGCTCTTTACAGCCAATGGAATACTTTTTGAAGTGTAGTCACTGTTGTAATGTAGGAAACGCAGCAGCCAATTTGAGCACAGCAAGCTCCCATAAACAGCAATGTGATAATGATCTGTTTTTGTTATGTTGATTGAGGGATAAATATTGGCCAGAACACCAGGGAGAACTCCCCTGCTCTACTTCGAAATAGTGGCCATGGGACCTTTTATGTCCACCTGAGAGAACAGACGGGGCCTCGGTTTAACGTCTCACCTGAAAGACGGCACCTCCGACAGTGCAGCACTCCCTCAGCACTGTACTGGAGTGTCAGCCTAGATTTTTTGTGCTCAAGTCTCTGGAGTGGGATTTGAACCCACAACCTTCTGACTCAGAGGCGATTGTGCGGTCCACTGAGCCACAGTTGATGTCAGGTAGTCCTTCACACGGAGTGATCAACAGGTGGAAGGATATCCAAACACGGAAATTAAGGCAAAACCTGGGACTCCTTTGAGAAATAACTGAGCGTTGTAGGTTTTCTCTGGCTGGAGGAGCTTTCCTTATCCATAATCATGCTGCGAGAACCCCATTGTTTTTCATTTGTGTCCGGTAAAATGAACCCCATTGTTTACTCTCCTTTGTCACAGTGGGAAAAAAAGAGCACATTCACATGAGGGGCCTTTATACATTCTTTCCCCAAATCCCAAATGATTGACTTGTATAAGAATTTCTTTTAGGAACTGTAAATGGCCATTAGGCCCAACAAATCCATTCCTTTTACAGAGCTTAACCCCAACTGCCCACCTGCTCAACAAATCCCTCAACCCTCCTTTGCCTGGAAATGTAACCAGCTCTCTCTTGGACCCATTTGTCCCTTCTTCAAAGGACTTCCCTGGGAACTTATCCCACCGCTCGATCACTCTTTAAGTGAAAAAGTGACTCCCCTTCCTCCTGCTAACTTTTAACTTGTGCAGCCTGGTGCACGTCAGTCAGAACTTGCGCCACAGTTTCCTTAATAGTCAGCGTTAAAGAGGTAGAAATCATAGAGCACAGAAGGAGGCCATCGTGCCTGTGCTGGCTCTTTGAAAGAGCTCTCCAATTAGTCCCATTCCCCCCCTGCTCTTTCCCCTTAGCTCTGCAAAATTCATCTCATCTTCAATGGAATTGAATATCGGGTGAGGCGGACAACAGGTGGCTGATGCCATATGGCCCATTTTGTGCGACCGCCTGAGACTAATTTCTACCGGAAACAGCAGGAGCCGGGCGCAGGGCCCGAAGAGACATAGAAACATAGAAGATAGGAGCAGGAGTAGACCATTCGGCCCCTTGAGCCTGCTCCGCCATTCAATGTGATCATGGCTGATCATCCAAAATCAATACCCTGTCCCTGCTTTCTCCCCATACCCCTTGATCCCTTTAGCCTTAAGAAATATATCCAACTCCTTCTTGAATATATTCAATGAATTGGCCTCTACTGCCTTCTGTGGTAGAGAATTCCACAGGTTCACCACTCTCTGGGTGAAGAAATTCCTCCTCATTTCTGTCCTAAATGGCTTACCCCTTATCCTTAGACTGTGACCCCTGGTTCTGGACTCCCCGACCATCGGGAACATCCTTCCTGCATCTAGTCTGTCCAGTCCTGACAGAATTTTATAAGTTTCAATGAGATCCCCTCTCATTCTTCTAAACTCCAGCGAGTACAAGCCCAATCGACCCAATCTCTCCTCATACGTCATTCCTGCCATCCCAGGTATCAGCCTGGTGGATCTTCACTGAACTCCTTCCATGGCAAGAACATCCTTCCTCAGATAAGGTGACCAAAACTGCACACAATACTCAAGATGTGGTCTCACCAAGGCCCTGTACAACATGAATCAGTCATTCATGAAAGAAAAAACAACAGAAAATGCTGGAATAACTCAGCAAGTCAGGCAACATCCGTGGAGAGAAATTTGAGTTAACTCAAATTTCTCTCCACGGATGTTGCCTGACTTGCTGAGTTTTTCCAGCATTTTCTGTTGTTATTTCGGATTTCCAACATCTGCAGTATTTTGCTATCATTCATGAAAGACTTATGAAATAATACTGAACGGCCTACGGGTGGCGCTGTCCAGGGAGAGTATAAATACTCGGCCACGGGCCCAGCTTGCACAGGACATTCTTAACAGGAACCAGTGAAGGACACAACTAGACCTCCATGTTGTAAAACAGTTGATTAAAGCTTTGTTTAATGCTTAGACCAAGTGCCTAGTAGTTTTCTTACGTCACCCGCTACATGCTAGGAGCCGATTCCCCTAACCCTTCATTGAGACTAGTCGCGTGCAGGGCCATTGGCAGCTAAAGCTCTGATAGAAAGTACCTTTAAGGAAAAATTTGCAAGGCTGTGGGGTGAGAGGAGGGTGAGTGGAACTAATTGGATGGCAACTTTCAAAGAGCCGGCACAGGTACAATGGGCCGAATGGCCTCATTCCATGCTGTAAGATTCTAATGATTCTAAGAAAGTGCCTTTTGTTTAGCTATGCAGGTGAATCACAAGATCTTTTCTTTCCAGCAGGCATCTCCTTTAAGGTGGTCCTTTAACGGTTCATCAATATCTGCCAAGTTTAACAATGTGTGATTCCTACCATTCACATTCACATTCTGCGCAGCCAAAGCATTTGCTACAGGTAATCGAGTCAAAGGCTGATTTTACACCAGTTGCCATAACTGGCCCACTCAAACTAAATGTGAAGTGATCCTTGACATGAATCAGTCATTCATGAAAGTAAGACTTATGAAATAATACTGGGCGGCCTGCGGATGGCGCTGTCCAGGGAGAGTATAAATACTCGGGCACGGGCCCAGCTTGCGCAGGACATTCTTTAACAGGAACTAGTGAAGGACACAACTAGACCTCCATGTTGTAAAACAGTTGATGAAAGCTTTGTTTAACGCTTAGACCAAGTGCCTAGTAGTTTTCTTACGTCAATCCTCTTCACTGAGCCTTCAGGTGTAGCTTCGTCTGTAGATTTTTTCCAATTTCTGCTCCTTTGAAATGCAGGTGGGAGAACTGCGCTGCTCACTGCGTGTAGTGGATGTCGTCAACTCCTGTGGAAAGATTGCACTGATGATTTCGCCACTTGTAGTAATTCTTCCTCCGTAGTTGCTTAAAATTTATTTTCAGAATTTGTGGGGGATTTTTTGACCTGGCACTTGCCTCTCCTCATCCTCTCCTTGGAGGTATTGATCCCCCTCCCACCAGCACCTTCTCCAACTCCCCATTCTTCATGTGTGAGCCAAAACAGTGAAGGTCAGCCGGCTATTCAGCCACAGTTGTGTCCTGTCCACATACATGCACTTCCAACAGGGTGGGTAGTGAATGACGATCAACAGCAGGGATCCCGGGCTGGTTTGAGGCCAAGTATAATGCCCTGAATAACAACAGAAAATGCTGGAAAAACTCAGCAGGCCCGGCAACATCCATGGAGAGAGAAACAGAGTCAACGTTTCAGGTCGAAACCCTTCGTCAGAACTGAGTCCTGATGAAGGGTTTCGACCTGAAACGTTGGGGTCAATTTTCCTGATGCTGTCGGGAAGGAGGTGGGACTACAACTTTCGGGTTTTAGACCCGCCTACTTCGACGTCCAGCCAATCCATGCGATTTTCCCTTGATTGACCTTGTTGAGCCCGCCCAGCGGGCTCAGCAGGCCAATTAAGGGCCACCCGGCAACATGTGACGTCACAGGTTGCAATTTCATCTGTCAAGAGTTCTTGACAGATGAAATATCAGTGTTTCACAGCTGTTTGAAGCTGTGAAACACTGACAGTCTGACTTCTAACCTGAGTCCTTCTGCACAGGCTCAGTTAGAACTCTCAGCAGCACTCAAAGCTGAAGGCTGTCACTTTTCACAGATCGCAGCCGTTCAGCTTTAAGTGCCGGCTGAGTGATGGGCTCGCGACGGCTACAGGAAGAAAGGCTGTGAAGGTAAGTACAGGTAAGTAAAAGTTCTTTACACACTTTAGACACACCAAACACACTTACCTTTGCACTCATGCACCCATCGCTCACCTGAGCACCGACATCGCGACCCCTCCAACCCCTTCAACCCGACGGCCCGCCTGCTCTAACCTGGCGTGGTTTGGAGCCATCGGGAATCCCACACGAAACCCCTCAAAATAGGGATTAGGCTAAAAGCTGCCTGTTAACTAATTGTTAACAGGCAGTTAATTGGCACTAATCCCTTCCTGCCTGGTTTCAGCAGGTCCCAGTGCGGGGCGGGTACCTGCCGCCCCTGAAACTTGCGTGGGGCGGGGTTTTGGGCGGGATGGTGTCGGGACCTCCAAATTCGGGATTCCCCCCCCCCCACATGCCTGAAACCCCACCTGACAGCTCCAGGAAAACCGACCCCGTTGACTCTGTTTCTCTCTCCACGGATGTTGCCTGGCCTGCTGAGTTTTTCCAGCATTTTCTGTTGTTATTTCGGATTTCCAGCATCCGCAGTATTTTGCTATCGTAATAATGCCCTAAATGCCGCCTTGAGCTGAGAGCAGCTAAATCAGCACGTACCAGGAATCAAGCCCAGGGCCATCCGGTGCAGCCTGCTTCGCTCCACGCTGTGACATTCTGGGTGAACTTTGTGCTTGTCAAGAGGAAGGATGTTAGCCAGTGAGAATGGAGCCTTCTTCCAATTTGTGTCGCCCAGTGTCAGTATCAAGCACTCCCAGGTGAACTATGGGTTAGAAATTCCGTCTTGGGTGGCAGCGCGAAAGGGTCGGCATCATAGCGGGCGGGGCATATAACAGGGGGCCGATGCACTCGCCCCTCCCCCTCTTTTTGCGCTGCCGCCCAAGATTAATTTCCACCCCCACGCGAGTTTATATTGCACAGCCACTATCAAAAGGGGTTCGCTGGTAACTGCACCTCCCTCCCCTGTACTGGTTTCATCAGCAAGACTGAGATGGGAGCGAAGAGAAAAAAAAACAGCAGCTCAATTGTCGCATTATTGATATAATAAAAAGGTGTATTTTTTTTTAATGGAATTGCAAAGGAGAAGTGCCACAGCCCATACTGTGTAATACCATCAATGGTGAAAGAGGTGAGGTCAACCAGGAAGCATTGATTAGGCGATGCCACGCTTGAGTTCACAAAATAATTATGGGGGAGGAAAGCCATTCAGCCCATCTTAGTTCATACCGTCCAGAAAGAGGCTACTCTCCCACCCATGGTAGCGTTCTATTTGTTCTTAAGCGATTCCGCTTGTCGGGAAACTGGCGAGATTGGGTGCAACGCTGACTTTACACTCCATTGAAGTCATTAATTGGGCAGGGCATAAAACCGCTGTTAGCTTAGAATGAAACTCCTGTGCCTCTATCAGGGGAGTCCATTTTCGTGTGACGGAAAACTTCCTAATATCAGCCCTAAATCTGCCTTTATATTGGTTTGAACCTGCATTCCCCCCATCCCCTGCTCATGCAATTTAGTTTGAAGTCATTTACCTCTCATTACCTTATCCATGCTTATAAGATTGCTCCTCAGATGCCTCCTTTCAAGTGTGAGAAAACCTGAAGATCACAGGAGGAAGGAATGGCCGAGCGGAGGAAGGGTTTCAAACATACCTGGGCACAGAAGCATAGAAGGGAAGGATGCAGTTCCCTTTATCCAGGTTGGCAATGCTTTCTCCCCAATTACGGACGTCAGTTTTCTATTTATGGAGTGAACAATCCTGGAATGCAGTGGAATTGAGATCTCACTGATACCATGGCAACATTCTTGAGCAATGTTGAAGGTGTTCCATTGTCCAGCAGTTTAATCTCGCAACACAGAAATTTCATTGAGGCAATTTGAGGGTATCCAGCTTGTCAACAATGCTTGGATTTTGCTATAATTTCTGTAGTAAGAATGTGTTTTTTTTGTGGAATTTTTTCAAAGATATGCTTTAAATTACATTTTCAATCTGTCAGAAATATCATTATTATTATGACAGCATCTGTACAGAGTCTCATGAAGCTTCTTTCTTGCAAAAATGATTTAGCCTATTTAAACTTAATGGGAAAATATATTCTAAGTTAGTCAGGAGTGACTGCGTTAAAAGGCATCAGTTTTTGCAATATAAAGTTAAAAAGGCTGAAAGCTTTCCAAATATTTCAACACGCAGCCGTAAGATATTTTTACATTAACTGTGCTATTTTAAAGACAGTTATTAAAAAGATTTAGGAGGCGCTGACTCATTCTGGGCTAAAAAGCCACTGGTGTCAGTCACTGGCTACATTGCAACTGGTGTCAATCACTGGCTGCACTGCCATTGGTGTCAGTCACTGGCTGCACTGTCACTGGTGTCAGTCACTGGCTGCACTGTCACTGGTGTCAATCACTGGCTACACTGTCACTGGTGTCAATCACTGGCTATACTGCCACTGGTGTCAATCACTGGCTACACTGTCACTGGAGTCAGTCACTGGCTACACTGCCACTGGTGTCAGTCACTGGCTACACTGCCACTGGTGTCAGTCACTGGCTGCACTGTCACTGGTGTCAGTCACTGGCTACACTGCCACTGGTGTCAGTCACTGGCTACACTGCCACTGGTGTCAGTTACTGGCTGCACTGTCACTGGTGTCAGTCACTGGCTACACTGCCACTGGTGTCAGTCACTGGCTGCACTGTCACTGGTGTCAATCACTGGCTGCACTGTCACTGGTGTCAATCACTGGCTACACTGCCACTGGTGTCAATCACTGGCTACACTGTCACTGGAGTCAGTCACTGGCTACACTGCCGCTGGTGTCAGTCACTGGCTACACTGCCACTGGTGTCTGTCACTGGCTGCACTGCCACTGGTGTCAGTCACTGGCTGCACTGTCACTGGTGTCAGTCACTGGCTGCACTGCCACTGGTGTCAGTCACTGGCTGCACTGTCACTGGTGTCAGTCACTGGCTGCACTGTCACTGGTGTCAGTCACTGGCTACACTGTCACTTGTGTCAGTCACTGGCTGCACTGCCACTGGTGTCAGTCACTGGCTACACTGTCACTTGTGTCAGTCACTGGCTACACTGCCACTGGTGTCAGTCACTGGCTACACTGCCACTGGTGTCAGTCACTGGCTGCACTGTCACTGGTGTCAGTCACTGGCTACACTGCCACTGGTGTCAGTCACTGGCTGCACTGCCATTGGAGTCAGTCACTGGCTGCACTGTCACTGGTGTCAGTCACTGGCTGCACTGCCACTGGTGTCAGTCACTGGCTACACTGTCACTTGTGTCAGTCACTGGCTGCACTGCCACTGGTGTCAGTCACTGGCTACACTGTCACTTGTGTCAGTCACTGGCTACACTGCCACTGGTGTCAGTCACTGGCTGCACTGTCACTGGTGTCAGTCACTGGCTGCACTGTCACTGGTGTCAGTCACTGGCTACACTGCCACTGGTGTCAGTCACTGGCTGCACTGCCACTGGTGTCAATCACTGGCTACACTGCCACTGGAGTCAGTCACCGGCTGCACTGCCACTGGTGTCAATCATTGGCTACACTGCCACTGGTGTCAATCACTGGCTACACTGCCACTGGTGTCAATCACTGGCTACACTGCAACTGGTGTCAATCACTGGCTACACTGCCACTGGTGTCAATCACTGGCTACATTACAACTGGTGTCAGTCACTGGCAACACTGCCACTGGTGTCAATCACTGGCTACACTGCAACTGGTGTCAATGACTGGCTACACTGCCACTGGTGTCAGTCACTGGCTACATTGCAACTGGTGTCAATCACTGGCTACACTGCAACTGGTGTCAATCACTGGCTACACTGCAACTGGTGTCAATCACTGGCTACACTGCAACTGGTGTCAATCACTGGCTACACTGCAACTGGCGTCAATCACTGGCTACACTGCCACTGGTGTCAATCACTGGCTACGCTGCCACTGGTGTCAATCACTGGCTACACTGCAACTGGTGTCATTCACTGGCTGCACTGCCACTGGTGTCATTCACTGGCTACAGTGCCACTGGTGTCAGTCACTGGCTACACTGCAACTGGTGTCATTCACTGGCTACACTTCTACTGGTGTCAATCACTGGCTGCACTGCCACTGGTGTCAATCACTGGCTACACTGCCACTGGTGTCATTCACTGGCTGCACTGCCACTGGTGTCAATCACTGGCTGCACTGCCACTGGTGTCATTCACTGGCTACAGTGCCACTGGTGTCAACCACTGGCTACACTGCCACTGGTGTCAATCACTGGCTACACTGCCACTGGTGTCAGTCACTGGCTGCACTGCCACTGGTGTCAATCGCTGGCTACACCGCCACTGGTGTGGTTGCACTGCCACTGGTGCCAGTCACTGGCTACACTGCCACTGGTTACAGTCACTGGCTGCACTGCCACTGGTGCCAGTCACTGGCTGCACTGCCACTGGTGTCAATCACTGGCTACACTGCCACTGGTGTCAATCACTGGCTGCACTGCTACTGGTGCCAGTCACTGGCTGCACTGCCACTGGTTTCAGTCACTGGCTGCACTGCCACTGGTGCCAGTCACTGGCTACACTGCCACTGGTGCCAGTCACTGGCTACACTGCCACTGGTGCCAGTCACTGGCTACACTGCCATTGGTGCCAGTCACTGGCTACACTGCTACTGGTGTCAGTCACTGGCTGCACTGCCACTGGTGCCAGTCACTGGCTACACTGCCATTGGTTTCAGTCACTGGCTACACTGCCATTGGTTTCAGTCACTGGCTACACTGCCATTGGTTTCAGTCACTGGCTGCACTGCCACTGGTGTCAGTCTGAAGGGATAATTACTAGTCCTAGCACCTTTAGGGCTACCCCGGATCTGGCGTATTCCTTAGATGTTCACTTTCAACTAAAGTTTGAGGTAGCCGAATCCCAAAGATGTTTAATTGGGTCTAAAGGTCTGGAGTATCTCTTCCTAAAGGAAAGGAACAGCCTGAAAATGTTACCGTCCTCCAGATAGCGCTTTTAATAAGTTTAGCTAGACTGTAATGTTATGGATATTATGAGGGTCCAGAAAACTCCCCCAGATTTCTGCAACTCCTCACCAAAGGGTGTACAGAGATTGAGTTCACGAGTTTGATACAGAAGTATTATGTGAGACAATTCTAAAAATATATAGATTTATTAAAGAACCGACATATAATTTACAGTTGGTGAGTCAATCGCAACGTTAACAGTTCCAAAAAAAGAAAGTTTACAATTCTATTATCAGAGAATCTACTCTCAAATCTTAACTTCACTACAGTTTTACAGTTCTCAGGTTTATTCAGGATATCCACCAAAATCAAATACAGTACCTTTGCTCCCCAAGGTACAAAGAGTTGGAGACTTACAGAGCTGGCTCTGAATCCGAGAATCACTTTGCCCCTTTAAGCAAGTCTATCCCATTTGAGAGTTAAATATTGATACCCTTTTCCAGTGGTATTTCCTTTAAGGTTTTCTACTGATGTAAGCTAATTATCTCTAGTCATTTTTCTGCTGACCCCTGCAATTCTTAGTCACCTTAGCTGGAAGCACTACAGAACCATGTCTCTCCTCTAGGTATTCTAAGTTTATCATAAAAAACGGTGTAACAGCAGGTGCGCTTTACTTGGTATCATTTTTATGAAGGCAGATGGTTGTTACTTTTATGTGCTTCTTTACGAGGTGTAAATTAGAACACCTTATACTGGGTGAACTATTGTCTTGTTCCCAAAGGTTCAGACTGTCGGGAGCCTTTAACCATCTGTTTCAATAAGGTTATTGATTCAGTGTCAACAACCATCTTACCTCAATAGCCAGAATGCTATCACAGCTTTTTCATCGTTAGGTTTCTGGATTTCCAGACCCAGTTTGTCATGTTTCAATAAGCCCAGAATTCTTTCATAGAATGGTGTATTTTTCTGAATAGGTTATATGGCTTATTCCTTCACACTGGCTACACTGCCACTGGTGTCAGTCACTGGCTGCACTGCCACTGGTGTCAGTCACTGGCTGCACTGTCACTGGTGTCAGTCACTGGCTGCACTGTCACTGGTGTCAGTCACTGGCTGCACTGTCACTGGTGTCAGTCACTGGCTACACTGCCACTGGTGTCAGTCACTGGCTGCACTGTCACTGGTGTCAGTCACTGGCTGCACTGCCACTGGTGTCAGTCACTGGCTGCACTGCCACTGGCGTCAGTCACTGGCTGCACTGTCACTGGTGTCAGTCACTGGCTGCACTGCCACTGGTGTCAGTCACTGGCTGCACTGCCACTGGCGTCAGTCACTGGCTGCACTGCCACTGGTGTCAGTCACTGGCTGCACTGCCACTGGCGTCAGTCACTGGCTGCACTGCCACTGGTGTCAGTCACTGGCTGCACTGTCACTGGTGTCAGTCACTGGCTGCACTGCCACTGGTGTCAGTCACTGGCTGCACTGCCACTGGTGTCAGTCACTGGCTGCACTGCCACTGGCGTCAGTCATTGGCTGCACTGCCACTGGTGTCAGTCACTGGCTGCACTGCCACTGGCGTCAGTCACTGGCTGCACTGTCACTGGTGTCAGTCACTGGCTACACTGCCATTGGAGTCAGTCACTGGCTGCACTGTCACTGGTGTCAGTCACTGGCTGCACTGCCACTGGTGTCAGTCACTGGCTACACTGCCACTGGTGTCAGTCACTGGCTGCACTGCCACTGGTGTCAGTCACTGGCTGCACTGCCACTGGTGTCAGTCACTGGCTGCACTGCCACTGGTGTCAGTCACTGGCTGCACTGCCACTGGTGTCAGTCACTGGCTGCACTGTCACTGGTGTCAGTCACTGGCTGCACTGTCACTGGTGTCAGTCACTGGCTGCACTGCCACTAGTTTCAATCACTGGCTGCACTGCCACTGGTGCCAGTCACTGGCTACACTGCCACTGGTGCCAGTCACTGGCTACACTGCCACTGGTGTCAATCATTGGCAACATTGCCACCGGTGTCCATTTTTCATGCACGAGCCCAGACATAAAGGGCAGAGATCACATGGGTGCGTTGCCAGTGCAGACCCGCACATGACACGGACACGGCTGTGGAATTTGGGAAGTGGCGTTTTGCCCCCCTCGCTCACGTCTCACAAAGCCGCACGCCAGCAGCCCGGCCATGTCACTTCTGCCCTTAAGAGTTAGCAGGCTGTCTAACTATAGGGGGGGAGAGGAGGGCCATCAAACCTCCCACCACCTGCTCCCCCCAACCCCCGCTTTAGTTTAACTAGGTTAATGGCTGTGGTAAAATAAAAGGCAAAGGAATTTTACCTTACAACAACCACAACTTGCATTTATATAGTATCTTTAACATAATAACACGTCCCAGGGCGCTTCACAGGAGAGATATCAGGCAAAATTTGACACCGAGCCACGTAAGGAGAAATGGGCCAGAATTTGCTGGAGTGGGGCATCTCATGGCGTGCCTGGTTAGTTCGACTTTTCCTGCACCCTTTAGCTTGAAAAATGTTTGGACCGTAACTTGCTGGAATTGCAAGGTGATAATGGAGTGGCGAGGGGGCAACGGGGGGACCCGGGACCTCGGTGAACGACAGGACCAACAGTGCACCTCCTTAACCAATGAGATTTAAGGATTGAGAAAGAAACAGGAACGACGGAGGGGGAAATAGGGTGAATTAGAGTCAAATCAGGTGTAGAAAGGGAATTAAAAAGAGGGTAAGAAAGATTGGATTAAGAGAGGGAGAGAAGAGCAACAGAAAGGAAAAGTAAGTAAAATTAAATTTGAATTTAAAATTTGAAATTTTTAAAATCGCTAACAATTGACTGCGTGTAGGAATGAGATTGACCAGTTTAAATTGTTCACTTTCTGGGCCAGTGAGGTTAATTGGCATTGCATTACCAATTATCACCTCATTAAAAAGGTACTTAAACTATTAAAAATGAGCCCTAGCTTTCTGCAGTGAGTTTAATGGACAATTAGTGTGCAAATCCAGCAAGTTCTTAAAAATAATGGGAAGGCTAAGGGTGAGATGCCATTTGTAATGGGGGAGCCACGTAAATCGACCAACAAGTTCTGTGTGGAGTTTGCACATTCTCCCCATGTTTGCGTGGGTTTCCTCCCACAGTCCAAAGATGTGCGGGTTAGGTTGATTGGCTATGATAGTGTTAGGGGGATTAAATACGTGGGGTTACGGGGATAGGGTGGGATATGTGTTGGTGTAGGGGTTACGGGGATCGGGTGGGATATGTGTCGGTGCAGGCTCGATGGGCCGAAATGGCCTCTGTCTGCACTGTGAGGTTTCTGTGATTCTGTGATTCTGTGATTCCAGAGATTTGCAACTCATGCCACATCTCTTAATGTCCTGAACTTGCTAGTTCAGTTGCCCATTAACAACGACTTGCATTGTTAACATGCTGTTAATTTTTCAGCAATCTTGTGGGACTGGAGGAGGTTACAGAGATAGGCAGGGGCGAGGCCATGGAGGGAATTGAACACGAGGATGGGAATTTTAAGTTCGAGGCGTTGCCGGACTGAGAGCCAGTGTAGGTCAGCGAGCACAGGGGTGATGGGTGAACAGGACTCGGTTAGGACATAGGCAGCAGAGTTGTGGATGAGCTGAAGTGTACGGAGGGTGGGAGATGGGAGACCAGCCAGGAGAGCGTTGGAATTGTTGAGCCTGGAGATAACAAAGGCATGGATGAGGATTTCAGCAGCAGACAGGCTGAGGCAGGGGCAGAGACAGGTGAAATTACCGAGGTGGAAGTGGGCAGTCTTGGTGATGGAGAGAATGTGGGGTCGGAAACTCAGCTCAGGGTCAAGTAGGATACCGAGATTGCGAACCGTCTGGTTCAGCCTCAGACAGTGGCCAGGGACAATTGACCTTATGAGCAGTGGCTCAGACATTGGCCTTATGGGACAATGGACTAAGAGTAGACATTGAGCAAGATGGGAAAAGGCCCAACCCTGTCCATGAGCACTGACATGAATCTTGTCATTCATGTGGAAATGACTTATGAAATAATACTGGGCGGCCTGCTGGTGGCGCTGTCCAGGGAGAGTATAAATACTCAGGCATGGCCCAGCTTGCTCAGGACATCCTTTAACAGAAACTAGTGAAGGACACAACTAGATCTCCATGTTGAAAAACAGTTGATTAAAGCCTTGTTTAATACCCAGACCAAGTGCCTAGTAGTTTTCTTACATCAAGCGCTTTCCAGCAAGGGTCATTTGATCGCGATCAGAAGCACAAAATCTGGCTGATTTCCCCCACCCCACCACCCTCCCTAAAGCAGTGTCGCTGAGCTGTATTGCAGCATCGTTCCTACCAGCACTGGCTGAGATCAGATAACCGGGAGTCAAACCTGGGACATTCTGGTCTGTATAGAACATAAGAACATAAGAAATAGGAGCAGGAGTAGGCCAATCGGCCCCTTGAGCCTGCTCCACCATTCAATAAGATCATGGCTGATCTGATCCTAACCTCGAATCTACTATCACTCTACATCCCTCCCGAACCCATGTGATCTCCTGGGAGAGGCAAAAAAACAGATAAAAAACCCAATGGCCAATTTGGGAGAAAAAAATCTGGGAAATTCCTCTCCAACCCATCTAGGCAATCGAAACTCGTCCAGGAGATCACTGTCCCTATATTTTCTACAGCACTTACCTTCTGTAAAAGGTGATCTCCACCCCAGCCAGGAACAGGAATAGAACCATCTCCTGAAATCTAACACATAATTAGAACACAAGAAGTAGGAGCAGAACCAGGCTACACGGCCCCTGGGCCCGCTCCGCTACCCACAGGGCCGTGACCATTCCGAACATAGACTCATGTCCAATTTCCTGCCCGCTCCCCGTAACCCCTAATTCCCTTTACTTCTAAGAAACTGTCTATTTCTGTTTTAAATTTATTTAATGTTGCAGCTTCCACAGCTTTCTGGGGCAGCAAATTCCACAGACCTACTACCCTCTGAGTGAAGAAGTTTCTCCTCATCTCAGTTTTGAAAGAGCAGCCCCTTATTCTAAGATTATGCCCCCTAGTTCTAGTTTCACCCATCATTGGGAACATCCTCACCGCATCCACCCGATCAAGCCCCTTCACAATCTTATATGTTTCAATAAGATCGCCTCTCATTCTTCTGAACTCCAATGAGTAGAGTCCCAATCTACTCAACCTCTCATCATATGTCCACCCCCTCATCCCCGGGATTAACCGAGTGAACCTTCTTTGTACCGACTTGAGAGCAAGTATGGCTTTTCTTAAGTATGGACACCAAAACTGTATGCAGTATTCCAGGCTGCATTAGGCAGTGGTGCTGCAGACTCAGCCATCAAATCAGTCACACCGTTACGCTTTTTCACCTCGAGCAGGCTTTTGTTTCAGGTCATTGGGCTTTTCTGAATTTGGTTAAACTAAATATCTGCCACTAATCCTCAGCAGCGGGGGTTTAGCAGGAGTGGGGTCCAATACCTTCTTGTAACGCACTGCTTAATGCATCCTTGTAAAATTACTTTCTGCACTGTTTTAGTGTAGTTGCTGGTCTCTTTCGTTTAAATAGGTTAACGACTGTATTAAAGTTGCGCGCAAAGATGGGCATTTCACAGCCAGAGCAACTTGCACAGTGACGTCTCAAAATCCCTTAAGGAGCAATGGATAAAAAGTAACAACAGAGCAGGGGGAGTTGAGGGTAACTGAAAAAGAGAGGTCGTGGGTCGAAGAAAAGCGTTGCAAGGAGGTTTCTGAAGACATAGCGTGAGGTGACAAGGTGGGTGGTGTAATATATGTGGGTAGAACAAATGAAGGACAGAGACACGAGTTGCTAGTCCATGTGCTTGCTTTACTAGGCCAGAGCAAACTGAGCATGCTCATACTAAACCATGTGACAAACCATGTGACAATACATTAAACTGGGGATAGTGTGTGAAGGAATAAGCCATATTCAGAAAAATACACCATTCGATGAAATAACTCTGGCCTTATTAAAACATGACAAACTGGGTTTGGGAATCTGGAAGCCTCAACAATCTAAAGCTGTAAACAGCATAGAGGCTATTGAGATAAGATAAGTTGTTGACACTGAATCAATAACCTTATTGAAACAGGAGGCTGGAGGCTCCTGAAGTCTGAAGCTTTGGAAAGAACACCATGGTGTACCCTGTTAAGGTGTTCTAAATTACACTTCGGAAAGAAACACATAAAATTAAGAAACATATGCCTTCGTAAAAATGACATCAAATGAAACACAGGAGACATGATTCTGTGTTGCAACCAGCTGAGGTAACTAAGAATTGCATAGATCACCCTGGTTGAGGTGTTTTAATTTACACGTCGTAAAAAGACACAAACAGAAGACCTTGGTAAGAATGACATCAAATAGAAACACCTGCTGTTACACCGTTTTTATGATAAGCTTCGAACACCTAAAGGAGAGACACGAGTCTGCATTGCTACCAGCTGAATTGACTGTAAGAATAGTAGGGGTCAGCAGAAAAATGACTAGAGATAATTAGCTTACATCAGCAGAAAACTTCAAAGGAAATACCACTGAGAAAGGATATAAATATTGAACTTTCAAATGGGATGATAGACTTGCTTAAAGGGGCAAAGCGATTCTCGGCTTCAGGACTAGCTCTGTAAGTCTTCAACTCTTTGTACCTTGGGGATCAAGGTACTGTATTTGATTTTGGTGGATATTCTGAATAAGACTAAGAACTGTAAAAATGTAGCGAAGTTAAGATCTGATAATAAGAATTGTAAGCTTTCTCTTTTTGGAACTGTTAATGTTGCGATTGAAACACCTACTGTAATTACATGTCGGTTCTTTAATAAATCTATATATTTTTTAGAATTGTCTCACATAATACTTCTGTATCAAACTCGCGAACTCAGTCTCTGTACACTCTTTGGTGAGGAGTTGCAGAATTCTGGGGGAGTTATCCGGACCCTCATAATATCCGGAACGTTACAGTCTATCTAAACTTATTAAAAGTGCTATCTGGAGGACGGTAACATTTTCAGGTTGTTCCTTTCCTTTAGGGAGAGATAGTCCGGACCTTTAGACCCAATTAAGCGTCTTTAGGATTCGGCTACCTCAAACTTTAGTTGAAAGTGAACGTCTGAGGAATACGCCTGATCTGGGGTAGCCCTAAAGGGGCTAGGACTAGTAATTATCCCTTCAAGTGAAGGACAGGGTTCCAGGGGGTAGGGGGGTGGGGGTGTAGTCGCTAAAGTAGTGGTCACCAATGATGAAAGAAAGAAAAAAAGACTTGCCTTTCATGACCTCAGGACATCCCAAAGTGCTTTACAGCCAAGGACATACTTTTGAAGTGTAGTCACTGTTGTAGGAAATGCGACAGCCAATTTGCACACAGCAAGCTCCCACAAACAGCAATGTGATAATGACCAGATCATCTGTCTTAATGATGTTGGTTGAGGGATAAATAGTGGCCAGGACACCGGGGAGAACTGCCCTGCTCTTCTTCGAAATAGTGCCGTGGGATCGATTACGTCCACCTGAGAGGGCAGACAGGGCTTCAGTTTAACATTTCATCCGAAAGACAGCACCTACCAACAGTGCAGCACTCTCTCAGTACTGCACTGTGAGCGTCAGTCTGGACTATGTGGTCGCACCTCTGAAGTTGGACTTGAGCCCACCACCTTCTGACTCAGAGGTGAGAGTGCTACCACCTGAGGAGCGGGTCACGTCACCGAGTGAATGGGGAAAAGGGAGTGGATCGGTGTCTGGATGCAGATGTGCGCAAGAATATATCGCTGGAGGAGATTGCAGAGGTAAGGTGGGGCTGGGGTCATAGAGGGATTGGAAGGCAAGGATAAGGCTCCTAGGCCTAGAAATTCGCTTCGGGCGGTGGTCCAAAATGGGCGATATCAAATCGGCCGCCTAGTATACAAAACAGGGTGGGAATGTAAGTTGTGAGGAGGATGCAAGGAGGCTTCGAGGGGATATAGACAGGCTAAGTGAGTGGGCAAGAACATGGCAAATGAAATATAATGTGGAGAAATGTGAAGTTATCCACCTTGGTAGGAAAAATAGAAAAGCAGAGTATTTTTTATCTGGTGAGAAATTGGGAAATGATTGTGTTCAGAGGGACCTGGGTGTCCTTGTACACGAATCACTGAAAGTTAACATGCAGATACAGCAAGCAATTAGGAAAGCAAATGGTATGTTGGCCTTTATTACAAGAGGGTTTGAGTATAAGAGTAAAGACATCTTACTGCAATTATAGAGGGCCCTGGTGAGACCACACCTGGAGTATTGTGTACAGTTTTGGTCTCCTTACCTAAGGAAGGATATACTTGCCATAGAGGGAGTGCAACAAAGGTTCACCAGACTGATTCCTGGGATGGGGGGATTGTCCTATGAGGACAGATTGAGTAGACTAGGCCTATATTCTCTAGAGTTTAGAAGAATGAGAGTTGTTCCATTGAAACATACAAAATTATTTCAGGGCTTGACAGGGTAGATGCAGGGAGGATGTTTCCCCTAGCGGGGGAGTCTAGAACCAAGGGTCACAGTCTCAGAATAAGGGGTCAGTCATTTAGGACTGAGATGAAGAGAAATGTCTTCACTCAGAGGGTGGTGAATCTTTGGAATTCTCTACCCCAAGGAGCATCTTAAAGGAGGAGCGAGAGGTAGAAAGGCAGAGAGGTTTAGGGAGGGAATTCCAGAGCTTAGGGCCCAGGCAGCTGAAGGCACGGCCGGCAATGGTGGAGCGATGAAAATCGGAGATGCACAAGAGGCCAAAATTGGAGGAGCGCAGAGAGGGCTGTGGCGGCTCAGTCGTTGAGTATATTCAAGACAGCGATCGATAGATTTTTGGGTATTAAGGGAATCAAGGGATATGGGGATAGTGCAGGAAAGTGGAGATGAGGTAGAAGATCAGCCATGATCTTATTGAATGGCGGAGCAGGCTCGAAGGGCCGACTGGCCTACTCCTGCTCCTATTTCTTATGTTCTTATACGCTGCGCCTGATTGTCAGTTCCATTGCAGTCAATAGAACTGAATATCAGGCGCTGTGTGTGACGGGCGGCCGGTCCGATACCGTCCGTTCTGCGCCACCACCCGAGACGAATTTCTAGGCCTTAAAGTCACTTCACTAAGTGAGGGAGGTCCAGTCGACCTCGACCAGAACAGGAACGATGGCAGCGTGAGCCTTGGTGCAGGTGGCCACATGGACTGTGATGCGGTTGACAGAGGATGGAAATGGGGAGACCGGCATTAGAGATAGCAGCACACTAGCAAAGGGAATTAAACCTAGGAGTAATGGAGCAGCATAAAGCGAGTGTCCTCTTGAGTATGTACTCCAGATAATTCCAGGGCTCCGCAGCAGAGAGAAGTGGTTCATACTTTATTTGTAAGCTGAATTTGAGAAACCGTTAATAAAGGCGACTTCTTAGTGATTATAGAAATGAAGTTGCAAGATGTTAACAAAATAATTACTCATTTTATTCACCGAATGCGAATATTAAATCAATATGTAAATGACTAACCAAAATAAATGTAATTGTTTCCAGAACTTGCATTAATAAAAGGTAATAGATAATTTATTGGGCTGGTGCCCACAAAAGCTGACTTGTAGATGGTAAATCATTTTTTAATTATTCATATCTAATTGTCATTTTGTCCGTAATACATAATCATTGTTTTAGATGTTTAGAATGCTACTAAAGAACTTTTATTATCACACTAAAATTATAAAATACATTATGGATTTAATATTTACTGGACAATTACTGTAGTATATTAAGTTTAAAACAGGGACACTGTTAGTGTTGCTTTCATGGGCTTGTCATGTTTTAGTTTGCGCCTTCCATTTATTGCTTTACATTGACTTTACATTGCGGGTTTTTTTTACTCCATAATTTTAATGCTGCTTGTTCACTGGCTTGTTCCCTCATTTTCCTTCTACAATGTTGCCCTCCATTTCTTACAGTGTGAATTTATGTGCCCATTAAAGTGAGGGATGTAAGTGTCGGGGGGACTGAAACCTTTTCCAGCTCAGGCACCCTTGGTTCAGCGTCTAACACTCTCGGGTCAAGATGGTTGGAAGCAGAGCAAAGCTCCCTTTGCTCTGCCCCAACCGTTTCAAAGACACAACCGCGCCCGGCCCTCCCACCACCCACACCCTACCCCCACAAAGCACCAGTCTGGCATTTCTCCACATCTCACGTCAACCATTCTGTGACAATTTAGTGCTAATTAATGCCATATTTGGGGGCAATTTTGTGCTGTGGGCTGCAGCCCACGAGAAACAAGCCGGGTGGGGTGGGGGGGGGGATAGAAAGAAAGAACATACATTTATATACAGGAAACTCTTTGGTATCCGGCACTGACGGGACCGGGATGGTGCCGGTTGATTAAAAATTCCAGATGACAGAGAGGGTTAACTACCGAGGCTATTTTTAACAAACAAAAATTTTAAAAATCAAGCAATGTGCAGTATACAGTAATTGGACTCCCGACAGCGCCAAGAAGCCGAGTAGTGGCAGTTTGGAGAACTACCCCCACTGACTAACTCAGCCACCGCGGGAGACTCGGACTCGGACTCGGCAACATTTCCGGTTATTGAGGTGTTGTTTTCGGAGTGAGAATTTTGCCGGTTAATAGAGAATTCCGAATATTTAGGTGCCGTTTAAACGAGAGTTTCCTGTAACACCTTTCACGGCCTCAGGACAACCCAAAGCGCTTTACAGCCAACGAAGCACCTTTTGGAAGTGCAGTCACTGTTGTGATGCAGGAAACGCGGCAGCCAATTTGTGCACAGCAAGATCCCACAAACAGCATTGCGATAATGACCAGATAATCTGTTTTAGTGATGGTGGTCGAGGGATATATTACTGGTCACAACTCCGGGGAGAACTCCCCTGTTCTTCTTCGAAATAGTGCCATGGGATCATTTACATCCACCTGAGAGAGGGCAGATGGGGCCTCGGATTAACGTCTCATCCGAAAGACGGCACCTCCGACAGTGCAGCACTCCCTCAGCACTGGAGTGTCAGCCTGGATGTTTGTGCTCAAGAAGTGCGGCTTGACCCCACAACCTTCTGACTCAGAGGCGAAAGTGCTCCCCACTGAGCCACGCCCAACTCCTTGCCGAATGTGAAGTGCTTCACTGTGTCCGGCGCTCTAACATTGCTGGAACGCATAGGAAACTTCTTCTGTGTCGAAAGTCAGCTAGAAGTTGTTTCCGCCCGATTTCCGTGTTTAGACATCTCGCCCCACCACCCCCGCCCCCCCGGCCCCACCGCCATCCCCACTTCCACCTGTCCCGCGAGTGTCCTTTCACATCTGCAGCTCGCTGATTCACCACTGGCCTCAGTTGACAACAGCAACTTGTATTTAAATAGCGCCTGTATTGTAACAAAATGCCCCAAGGCATTTCACAGGAGCCATTATCAAACAAAATTTGACACCGAGCCACATAAGGAGATATTAGGGCAGGCGACCAAAAGCTTAGTTGAAGACGTAGGTTTTAAGGAGCATCTCAAAGGAGGAGCGAGATGTAGAGAGGCGTAGAGGTTTAGGGAGGGAATTCCAGAGCTTAGGGCCTAGACAGCTGAAGGCACGGCCGCCAATGGTGAAGCGATGAAAATCGGAGATCCACAAGAGGCCAGAATTGGATGAGCGCAGAGATCTCGGAGGATTGTAAGGATGGAGGAGGTTACAGAGATAGGCAGGGGCGAGGCCATGGAGGGATCTGAAAACAAGGATGAGAATTTTAAAATCAAGGTGTTGCTGGACTGAGAGCCAATGTAGGTCAGCGAGCACAGGGGAGATGGGCGAACGGGGCTTGGTGCGAGTTAGGACACGGACAACAAAGTTTTGGATGAGCTTAAGTTTATGTAGGTTGGAAGTGGGAGAGCATTGGAATAGTCAGATCTGGAGGTAATAAAGGCATGGATGAGGGTTTCAGCAGCAGCTGAGCTGAGGCAGGGGCGGAGACGGGCGATGTTATGGAGGTGGAGGTAGGCGGTCTTGGTGATGACGTGAATATGTGGCCGAAAGCCCACCTCGGGCTAAAATACACCACTAAGTTTGCAAATGGTCTGGTTCAGCCTCAGACAGTTGCCAGGGAGACGCACGGAGTCAGTGGCTCGGTAACGGAGTTTGTAGCAGGGACTGAAGACAATGTCTTCGGTCTTCCCAATATTTAGTTTAAGAGTTTTGAAGGATGCCCAAGTTTCCTGTAGATGACCTGCTGCTGCGCCTGGGGTAAGTTAGACACATTTCAGTGAATTCTCTTCCCAACAGAGCTGTGGAGGCTGGGTCATTGAATATATTTAAGGTGGAGATAGACAGATTTTTGAATGGTAAGGGAGTCGAGGGTTATGGAGAGCGGGCAGGGAAGTGGAGTTGAGGCCAAGATCAGATCAGCCATGATCTTACTGAATGGCGGAGCAGGCTCGAGGGGCCGAATGACCTACTCCTGCTTGTTAAGTCCGTGAATGATTGAGACATGGACTAGCAGGAGAGAAACAAAGAGATCTTTACTGGTGAAAGGCATAAACGAAACTAACCAACAGAGGCTCTCTAGCACCTTTTATACAGGGGTGGTCACTGCCGGTACTGCAGTCTGAGACCAGTTATTCTCTTAAAGGTACATACACAACAATTCCTCTCCTTTTAGATAAACAGTACATAACATTCATTTAACAACTAATGATAACGAATTACAATCACAATTACTGTTGCTAGATACATTGGTTAAGTTTAAGCAATTATAAGTTCAGTCTTTGAGGAGGCTTCCTGATTCTGTCTGGATAACGCCTCTTTGGAGTATTAGGTTCTTCTGGCAATGTTGAGTTGGAATCAATGTCGTTGTTTGGTTCATCTGCTTCCAATATTACCAGTTCTGCGGTAGCTGCAATTGGAACGTCGATTTCATTACCAGGTGTATCAGATCGTGGTGTGGAGTTGACATTTTCCAGTGACTCTAGAATCTGGTCAGCATGGCGTCTTACAATGCTCTCCCCAACGTCCACGGTATACATGAGAGGTCCTTGTCGTGTACAAATCGTTCCTGGCTGCCATTTCTCAGTGCGGTAGTCCCGGGCCAAAACTGGTTGACCTATCTTAAAACTCCTGGTCGGCCTTTCATTCATATTCTGAAACTGCCTGTTCTCCACATCTCTTCGGACGTTTGGCTTAACCAAATCCAAGCGGCATCGTAGTCTTCGATTGAAGAACATCATGACTGGAGTTGGTTGGTAACCGCATGTGTCGCATTCCGGTAGGCAAACAAGAAGTTGTCCACCTTGTGTTGTAGGGGTATATCTTCATTACACATTGCCTTCATAGCCTTCTTGAATGTTTGGACAAACCTCTCGGCCAATCCATTAGTGGCTGGATGATATGGGGCAGATGTGTAATGCTTAACACCATTGTTCTTTAAGAACCTCCGGAACTCTTCAGACACAAACTGTGGTCCATTGTCAGAGCAAATCTGTTCAGGCAGCCCATTCCTGGCGAATATGGTTCGTAAAACTGCGATAGTTTTTTCCGTGGTGGTTGAGGACATTTTTATTACCTCTGGCCACTTTGAATGTGCATCCACCCTCTCTCTCTCTCCTTGCTTCCCGACTCGCTGCCCGGCCCCGTTGCAGCCCAGGAAGGATCAGAGCACTACCTGCCACCAGCCCGATTAGCTGGGAAACCACGGACCGAGGAACCCAGCCTGGCTCTGGACAGTCTCTCCTGCAAGTTTTGAAATCGATGATTGACGGTCGACGCCCGTTTCTCGAGTTTCAATGGCCTATTTTTTTTTCTTCTTTCTTCTGGCTCCGACCTTCAACACGTCGTCGGAGCTGCTGCTGAGTTGCAGGTAAGTTCATTTCTAACTCGTCGCCAGTGTTAAGTCCGTGAATGATTGAGACACGGACTAGCAGGAGAGAAACAAAGAGATCTTTACTGGTGAAAGGCATAAACGAAACTAACCAACAGAGGCTCTCTAGCGCCTTTTATACAGGGGTGGTCACTGCCGGTACTGCAGTCTGAGACCAGTTATTCTCTTAAAGGTACATACACAACACTGCTCCTACGTCTTATGTTCTTATAGGTGCAGCAGCTGTCAGGATCAGCTGTTCAAGGCAGAAGTGAGGAGTTCACGTATTGTTTCCTATCTTACCTGTTGGTCCCCCAGCCTGCTGCTGCTGTGTGCAGGCTAAACCATCTTGTTAAAGGCTGCACCGAAGATTCCTGGCAGTTCGACTGCTTACACCCAATTTACACCAATGCCTGCACCAGTGGGTATGTAAATGAGCAGAACAAGAAAACTCACGTACATAGAGCCATAGAGTTATACAGCACAGAAAGAGGCCCTTCGGCCCATCGTGTCTGCGCCGGCCAGCAAGCCCTATCTATTCTAATCCCATTTTCCAGCACTTGGTCCATAGCCTTGTATGCTATGGCATTTCAAGTACTCATCTAAATGCTTCTTGAATGTTCTGAGGGTTCCTGCCTCTACCACCCTTTCAGGCAGTGAGTTCCAGATTCCAACCACCCTCTGGGTGAAAAAGTTTTTCCTCAAATCCCCTCTAAACCTTCTGCCCCTTAACTTGAAACTATGCCCCTTGGTTATTGACCCCTCTACTAAGGGGAAAAGTTCCTTTCTATCTACCCTATCAATGCCCCTCATAATTTTGTACACCTCAATCAGGGCCCCCCTCAGCCTTCTCTGCTCTAAGGAAAACAACCCCAGCCTGTCCAGTCTCTCTTCATAGCTGAAGCGCTCCAGCCCAGGTAACATCCTGGTGAATCTCCTCTGCACCCTCTCCAATGTAATCACATCCTTCCTATAGTGTGGTGACCAGAACTGCACACAGTATTCCAGCTGTGGCCTAACTAGCATTTTGTACAGCTCCATCATAACCTCCCTGCTCTTATATTCTATGCCTTGGCTAATGAAGGCAAGTATCCCATATGCCTTCTTAACCACCTTATCTACCTGTCCTGCTGCCTTCAAGTATCTATGTACATGCACACCAAGGTCCCTCTGATCCTCTGCCCTTCCTAGGGTCCTACCATTCATTGTGTATTCCCTTGCCTTGTTAGTCCTCCCAAAATGCATCATCTCACACTTTTCAGCATTAAATTCCATTTGCCACTGTTCTGCCCATCTGACCAACCCCTCTATATCGTCCTGTAGTCTGAGGCTTCCCTCCTCGCTATTTACCACTCCACCAATTTTCGTGTCATCTGTGAACTTACTGATCATACCTCCCACATTCATATCTAAATCATTAATGTACACTACAAACAGCAAGGGACCCAGCACCAATCCCTGTGGTACACCACTGGACACAGGCTTCCAGTCACAAAAACAATCTTCGACCATCACCCTCTGCCTCCTGCCACTAAGCCAATTTTGGATCCAATGTGCCAAATTGCCCTGGGTCCCATGGGCTCTTTACCTTCTTGGTGGCAGCACGGTGGCATAGTGGTTAGCACTGTTGCCTCACAGCGCCAGGGACCCGGGTTCGAATCCGGCCTCGGGTGACTGTCTGTGTGGAGTTTGCACATTCTCCCCGTGTTTGCGTGGGTTTCCTCCGGGTGCTCCGGTTTCCTCCCACAGTCCAAAGATGTGCGGGTTAGGTTGATTGGCTATGATAAATTGACCCTTAGCGTTAGGGGGATTAAATACGTGGGGTTACGGGGATAGGGTGGGATATGTGTTGGTGTAGGGGTTGCAGGGATCGGGTGGGATATGTGTCGGTGCAGGCTCGATGGGCCGAGGTGGCCTCTATCTGCACTGTGGGGTTTCTGTGATTCTGTGATTCTTGACCAGTCTCCCATGCGGGACTTTGTCAAAAGTCCATGTAGACTACATCAACTGCACTATCCTCATCCACACACCTAGTCACCCCCTCGAAAAATTCAATCAAATTGGTTAGACATGATCTCCCCCTGACAAAGCCATGCTGACTATCCCTGATTAATCCTTGCCTCTCCAAATGGAGACTAATTCTGTCCCTCAGAATTTTTTCCAATAATTTCCCTACCACTGATGTTAGGCTCATGGGCCTGTAATTCCCTGGTTTATCCCTACTGCCCTTCTTGAATAGTGGTACTACGTTAGCTGTCCTCCAGTCCTCTGGCACCTCCCCTGTGGCCAGAGAGGTTCTGAAAATTTGTGTCAGAGCCCCTGCAATCGGTGTAGATATCACCCTCTAGAGGCCACTGACAGAGGCAACACTTTTTTTTAAAGTCCATAATCGTCTTGAAGGAAATTTGGGACTGCCCAAACTCATTTCACGTTGTGCCATTGTACCCAGGAGACAGAGAAGACTTTGAACCCATCCATCTGGGCAAGATTTGAGCCTAAGTCTTAGAGCAGAGAAGATTAAGGGGATATTTAGTAGAGGTGTTCAAAATCATGAAGGGGTTGTGATAAGAGTAAACAAGGAGGGAACTGTTTCCACTGGCAGGAGGGTCGGTAACCAGAGGACACCGATTTAAGGTAATTAGCAAAAGAACAAGAGACAGGAGGAAACATTTTTATGCAGTGAGTTGTTATGATCTGGATTGCACTCTCTGCCACCTTCATAGATTTGTGCAGATACACCCACTCCCCCCACCCCCCTCGCCCCCCCCGGTCTCTCGGTTCTTGCACCCACTTTAAAATTGTACCATTTAGTTCCCATTGCCTCTCCTCACTCTTCCTTGGAAGCAGCGTCAATAGTAACTTTCAAAAGGGAATTGGATAAATACTTGAAAGGGAACCATTTTCAGGGATATGGGGAAAGAGCCGGGGAGTGGGAGCCGGGACAGGCACGAGGGGCCAAATGGCCTCCTTCTTTCTGCCTCATGCTATGATTCCAGGAGTCCAAGCACTGCTCGGCATCCTTCTTTCCTACATGGAAATGCCAAGCCAGAGAAGTGTGAAGAGCTACATTGTGGAAGGAAGAATGAGGACAGGCAATATGAACTAAATCTTCTTCTTAGGCAGTCCCTCGGAACCGAGGATGACTTGCTTCCACATTAAAAAATGAGTTCTCAGGTGACTGATGAGTCCAATGCGGGACCTACAGTCTCGGTCACAGGTGGGGCAGACGGTGGTTGAAGGGGCGGGTGGGTGGGGTGCTTGGGTTGACGTGCGCTCCTTGCGCTGTCTGCGCTTGGCTTCCGCTTGCTCCCGGCGAAGAGACTCGAGGTGTTCGGCACCTTCCCGGATGCTTCTCCTCCACTTTGTGCGGTCTTGGGCCAGGGATTCCCAGGTGTCGATGGGGATGTTACACTTTTTCAAGGAGACTTTGAGGGTGTCCTTGAAGCGTTTCCTCTGCCCACCTGGGGCTCTCTTGCCGTGCCGGAGCTCCGAGTAGAGCGCTTGTTTTGGGAGTCTCGTATCGGGCATGCGGACAATGTGACCCATCCATCGGAGCTGATTGAGCGTGGTCAGAGCTTCGATGCTGGGGATGCTGGCCTGAGCAAGAACACTGACATTGGTGCGCCTATCCTGCCAATGGATTTGCAGGATCTTGCGGAGGCAGCATTGGTGGTACCTCTCCAGTGCTTTGAGGTGCCTGCTGTACATGGTCAATGTCTCTGAGGCATACAGCAGGGCAGGTATCACTGCTGCCCTGCAGACCATGAGCTTAGTGCTGGGTTTGAGGTCCTGGTCTTCAAACACTCTTTTCCTCAGGCGACCGAAGGCTGCACTGGCACACTGAAGGCGGTGTTGGACTTCGTCGTCGACGTCTGCCCTTGTTGACAGTAGGCTCCCAAGGTATGGAAAGTGGTCCACGTTGTCCAAGACCTTGTCGTGGATTTTGATAATCGGGGGGCAGCACTGTGTGGCGGGGGCAGGTTGGTAGAGGACCTTTGTCTTACGGATGTTTAGTGTAAGGCCCATGCTCTCGTATGCTTCGGTGAAGGTGTTTACGATGGTTTGGAGTTCGACATCCGAGTGAGCGCAGACGCAAGCATCGTCTGCATACTGTAATTTGACGACAGTATGAACTAAATGGTACAATTTTAAAGGGAGTGCAGGAACAGAGAGGCCTGAGGGTGTGCGTGCACAAATCTTTGAAGGTAGCAGGACAAGTAGAGGAGGCTGGTAAAAAAAAAATACAGAATCTTTGGCTTTATTAATAGAGAAACAGAGTACAAAAGCAGGGAAGTTATGCTGTACCTTCATTAAACACTGGTTAGGCCTCAGCTGGAGTACTGTGTTCAATTATAGGCACCACATTTTAGGAAGGATGTCTAGGCTTAAGAGAGGGTGCAGAAGAGATTTACTACAATGGTACCAGGGATTACATAGCATATACGGCACAGAAACAGGCCATTCGGTCAAATCTCTGGGTAAAGAAGTTTCTTCTGAATTCCCTATTTCATTTCTTGGCGACTGTCTTATATTGATGGCCTCTAGCTATGCTCTTCCCCACAATGAGGGACTTCAGTTATGTGGAGAGACTGGAGAAGCTAGAGTTGAACTCCCAGATCATCTGTTTTAGTGTTGTTGGTTGAAGGGTAAATATTGGGCAGAAGACCGGGCGGAACGTCCCTGCTCTTCTTTGAAATAGTGGCGTGGGATCTTTTACGTCCACCTGAGAGAGCAGACGGGGGCCTCGGTTAAACATCTCATCCGAAAGACGGCACCTCTGACAGTGCAGCACTCCCTCAGCACTGCACTGGAGTGTCAGCTTAGATTTTGCACCGAAGTCTCTAGAGTGGGGACTTGGACCCGCAACCTTCTGACTCAGAGGGGGGAGTGCTGTCACTAAGCCACAGCTGAGAAAGGAAGTTGGGGGTGGGATGTCTCGTTAATGAGCAATCTTCTGCAGACTTTGGCTTTTCAGGGAAAAGATTGCATTACTTGTAGCGAAACTGTTTCGAAATATATTCCAATTTCACTGCACAAATCACAGATACCTGCTCTTCCCCAACCCCCCGCCTCATACTGTCCTCAACCTGTGTTCATGGTTTAGATTTTTTCACTGACTTCATTACGTAAGTTGACTTTTTTCATCCTAAATCTTTCCTTCAGGTGCACTTTTATTTGTAAAGAGCCTGTAAATCTCTTTCTAATTCACTGATCACTCTCCAGTTTGAAATGCTGACCTTTACAATGATATTTCGTGATATTTATATCATCACTTTCCATTTAATTTCAATTCACACCAATCTCTCCTTTTCAGGTATATTTTTTCTTAAAACAATTAGGATTTTTCTGAGGTCACGGTTCTGGGCCTGCGTTTTGTTTTAAGAAGCAATTCATCTTTTTTTGTGCTTTGACATGTTTCTTTAATTGCAGACTTGGTATTTTAATCTGAATTAATTCCTTCAGATTGCTAAGTGCTCACTTAAATGTCAGAATGACTCGCATTGCCTCAAGACCTCGTTGGCTTTGTCTGCATTCTGAAACATTGGTGTCTGGTCCCCTTCCGTCAGTCCGTGTTTTACTGTTGTCCTGATTTCTTGGCATTCCTTCCCTCGCACAAGTCCTGCCTTGCCCAAGCCAATCGTGTGCCATCCTGCACCAACCTGTGGGCCAGACTCTGGTAGAATCGCAGCCGAGTACGTTTTGTTTATGAGCGCATGAAGTGGCAGCACCTTACAGCTCTGTTAATGCATTGCCACGCTTATCATCACACTTTCCTTGTCCAACCGTGGCATAAAAAGTAAATGTTAAGGTTTTAAAAAGAGGGTCCTGATGCATTACCAGCACCCGGCTACCGACCACAGAGCACATATACCAGAAACGCTGTTTACGGAGGTCACTGACCATCATCAAAGACCCTACCCACCCCAGCCACAGTCTGTTCGCCCCCCTGCCATCTGGGAGACGCTACAGATGCATTCGCACCCGAACGACCAGATTTAGGAACAGCTCCTTTCCCAGGGCTGTCATCCTACTGAACTCCACAAATAAACTCTAAAGCCTGCACATCTGCCAATGCACTTTATTATGGTTATGTTTATGTTAATGTATTACAAGCCAAATGTATGTTGAATGTTTAAATGTCTTAATCTAAATGTACACTCTCGGGAGCCGCAAGCCTACATTTCGTTGTACTGCACTTGTGCACTAACAATGACAATAAAGTTGATTATGATGATTATGATTCCCCTGGGGGGGGGATGGGTGGGGAAAGTAACTGTTTTTTCAGCTAACCTTTTTTTAAGGAAGAGGGTGAGCAGCCGGTAAGATGTCAATTAGGCCGAGGTGCATTGAAATTCCTTGGGGATTCTCCCTTCTTCTTCTTCGTAGGCAGTCCCTTGGAACCGAGGATGATTTGCTTCCACATTAAAAATGAGTTCTCAGGTGACTGATGAGTCCAATGCGGGACCTACAGTCTCTGTCACAGGTGGGGCAGACAGTGGTTGAAGGGGCGGGTGGGTGGGGTGCTTGGGTTGACGTGCGCTCCTTCCGCTGTTTGCGCTTGACTTCCGCTTGCTCCCGGCGAAGAGACTCGAGGTGTTCGGCGCCTTCCTGGATGCTTCTCCTCCACTTTGTGCGGTCTTGGGCCAGGGATTCCCAGGTGTCAGTGGGGATGTTGCACTTTTTCAAGGAGGCTTTGAGGGTGTCCTTGAAGCATTTCCTCTGCCCACCTGGGGCTCTCTTGCCGTGCCGGAGCTCCGAGTAGAGCGCTTGTTTTGGGAGTCTCGTATCGGGTATGAAGACAATGTGTCCCGTCCATCGGAGCTGATCGAGCGTGGTCAAAGCTTCGATGCTGGGGATGTTGGCCTGAGCGAGAACACTGACGTTGGTGCGCCTATCCTGCCAATGGATTTGCAGGATCTTGCGGAGGCAGCGTTGGTGGTACCGCTCCAGTGCTTTGAGGTGCCTGCTGTGACACCAGCAGGAAACTGGCTGAACCATTGGCACAATTTCACGGCTATTGTTCTTGGTACAAATCTGTGACGATTTAAGGTAAGTATAGGGTCCTTAGAGGGTCAGGAGGAGGAGGAGCGCAATAACTTGCATTGATTCACACTATTAACGTAGTAAAGCGTCCCAAGGCACTTCACAGAAGCGTTATCGAACAATATTTGACACCGAGCCCACATAAGGCGATATTAGGGCAGATGACCAAAAGCTTGGTCAAAGAGGAAGGTTTTAAGGAGCGTCTTAAAGGAGGAGAGAAAGGTAAAGGGTACCAGGGAGGGAATTCCAGAGCTTAGGGCCTAGGCAGCTGAAGGCACGGCTGACAATGGTGGGTTGATGAAAATAGGGGATATCAGGCAACTCAGCACAGAACAGAGATCAAACCCTCGAACCTGGATCTCTCTCTGGTCTCCGTGGCTCAGGTACTCGCTGCTTTAACCAGATGGTCCATTGTGTACATTTTGATTTCTAACACTCCAAGTCAGTTGGAATTGGGAATATCACAGCTGAGCTCAATTTTATCCTCATGTGTGCTTTCCAGTCTGAGAGGGGAAGAGAGAACCTGGCCTGGAACAAGCTCAATGGACCAGCTGGTCTTTTGCTGTCTGTCATTTTGGTATATCTGGAGTTTACCCTTCATAGTCCAAGGGCACTCTGGGTGGGATCAGCTAACTGAGCACGGCCAGGAATCAAACGTGAGGACCTTCTGTATTTCATGGTTTAGTGCCTTTAACCGCCAGGCTAGTAAGAGAAACAGTGCCCACCGCACTTTTACCAGCCTGTACAGCTCTGATATTAGAATAAAATAGCCTTGGTTCTACTGTGAGACGCCACAAACATACAAATTTCATTGTCCAGCTCTGCCTGGAGTGACTAACCACCAAACCCAGCACCGCTGCAAAAATGTCAATAAGATAAATGTGTTTGTTGTGGCCAAATTATTTTTGTACCATGTATCATTGCTAAAACAAAAAAATATAAATCACGACTCTCGCGTCTATAGAGACCAGTTGAGCAGGACTTCCATTATTAGCATGAAGTCAATTCTCTGGAGGGTCATTTGAATAGTTGGTAGCAGGGATCATGATTATACACTGTTTCTATCATGTCCCTAGTCCCAATCAGACCTTGACCCATTTTCTTTTCGATACCGAGCCAGAATGGAGTGCTAGTTAGCTGTAAGCAAAAGCAGTTCATTAAGATGCATGGAAAGTAGCTCGTCATCCAGGGTTTCATCTCAAAATCAGGCGTGTTTCGGCCAGCTCCACTCTGTAATAAGGTTAAGCAAAGGCAACTTGAATCAAATAATTACTTCTGGCTTATGCACCTTTGCCGCCTTTGGTGACTAGCAAAAACTTGCCTGTGTACGCCGTCTTTCATGCTCCCAAAGTGCTCACAGCCAATGAATTACTTTCAAAGTGTAGTCACTGCAGTTTCTATAGGCAAATGCAGCAGCCAATTTGTACACAGCAAAGTCCCACAAACGACAGACAAATGAACGACCCAGCTCTCCCATTTCCCAGCCCCCCAAACTGGCCTTTTTATCTGTTTCATTTCCTGCCTTTTTTTCTCAGTTCTGACGAAGGGTTTCGACCTGAAACGTTGACTCTATTTCTCTCTCCACGGATGTTGCCGGGCCTGCTGAGTTTTTCCAGCGTTTTCTGTTGTTAATCTGTTAATTTTGCTGTTTGCTGAGGGAGAAATGTGGCCGAGATACTGGGAGAACTTCTTGCCTTCTTCAAATACTGCCATGAGATCTTTAAAGCCCAAATGCCCATACAGACAGGCTTCGGTTCAACACCTAACTCGCACCAAGTCCCGTTTATCCATCACCCCCTGTGCTCGCCGACCTACATTGGCCCCCGGGTCCAGCAATGCCTCGATTTTAAAATTCTCACCCTTATTTACAAATCCCTCCATGGCCTGGCCCCTCCCTATCTCTGTAACCCCCTCCAGCCCTACAACCCTCCGAGATCTCTGCGCTCCTCCGATTCTGGCCTCTTGCACATCCCCGATTTTCATCGCTCCAACTACGGCGGCCGTGCCTTCAGCTACCTGGGCCTTAAACCCTGCAATTCCCTTGCTAAACCTTCTCTACCTCTCTCTCCTCATTTAAGATGCTCCTTAAAACCTATCTCTTTGACCAAGCTTTTGGTCACCTATCCCAACATCTCCTTATGTGACTCGATGTTAAATTTTGTTTTGCTAACGCTCCTGTAAAGCGCCGTGGGACTTTTTACTACATTAACGATGCTATAGAAATACGAGTTGTTATTGTCATTCTTACACAGCCTTTCCAAATCAAAGTCGATGGGACTTTGAGTCACCTGCCAAGATTCATTGATTCCTCCAGCAGTCAGCTCATAAACCACCCAGCAGGAACAAGGTGTCTCACTTATTAATTTTTTGTAGGCTACTTAAGGGAGGTAATATAATTTGGATATAATTTTTTAAATTCCAGTGATTTTGATATCTATTAGAGAGTTACTCCTGAGACTCCTGAGACTCCAGCCCCAGCGTGCATGCTGTAACTTGATTAGAAAGCATCGTCAGGTTTTGTTTTAAATATTAAGTGGAGTCAAGAATATTTTGCGCGTTCATAAGACCATTGCTGTGCCCAGGCAGGGAAGGAAGGGTATTACGAGGCTAAATCACAGCATGGAAAGAATTTAAAACAAAGGTTAAAAGCACTGCATCAAAGATGTAACAATTAAATTCCCATGCACTTGCCAAGTAGCTTTTCCCACACTTGCTGATTAGCTTTTGCTTGCCGCACCGGGAGCCAAATGAAGAAAGATATGCATAAGAGGAGAAAAGTCAGGAACGAGACCAAAGAGAAACATTTAGCGCATTAAAGCTCATCCATCCCACAAGTACTATAACTCACCCAGCTGAGCATCCAGCTACATTCTGGACTCTCAGACAAAAGCAAAACACTGCGGAAGCTGGAAATTGAAAATAAAATCCAATATGATTTGGACAGGTTGGGTAATTGGGCAGATGCATGGCAGATGCAGTATAATGTGGATAAATGCGAGGTTATCCACTTTGGTGGCAAAAGCAGGAAGGCAGATTATTTTCTGAACGGCAATAGATTGGGAGAAGGGGAAGTGCAACGAGACCTGGGTGTCCTTGTGCACCAGTCACTGAAGGTAAGCATGCAGGTGCAGCAGGCGGTTAAGAAGGCAAATGGTATGTTGGCCTTCGTTGTGTGAGGGTTCGAGTACAGGAACAAGGATGTCTTGCTGCAGTTGTACAGGGCCTTGGTGAGACCACACCTTGAGTATTGTGTGCAGTTTTGGTCGCCTTATCTGAGGAAGGATGTTCTTGCCATGGAGGGAGTGCAGCGAAGATTCTCCAGACTGATACCTGGGATGTGTAGGGGGTTTTGCTACTTGCTTTGGCCAGTCGGTTGTGTCTCTGGCTGCCTTATCTCTGAGCAGTTCGAATCGCTCACCCCTTAGTTCTGATCCCCGGGCTTATTGGCAGATAGCGATATAGACAAGCGAGCAGACCAGTGGTTTGGTACAAAGAAAACTAAAATTTATTAACAGAGAAAATAAGATAACAATACTATACAAAAGATGATATGAATGCAGTACACTTACACTTAACAGGGGAGGAGAAAACGGCACATCGAGGGAAAATGGCTAAAATGACAATTCAGCAATCCCCTTAACTCCCACCCTCTACACCTAGCTAGATTATCTTGCGATGGGTCAGAAGTATAATGCTCACCGGCCTGAGATGTTGAAAGAAAAGCCTTGCCCCTTTGCCCTGTTGCCTGCCGATGTCACGTGGTCCCGCTGTTGCACAGACTTCACCGTCCAGGTAGAGATACCCCAGTAATTAAAAGGTCTCTGACAGGGTATCCTACCTCTCTGGACGGGCTCTCCTTCGATGGTCTTCTTCCTTGGCTGATGGCGAGGCAGGGCGCAGGATGCGAGGCGAGAGAGAGAGAATGGCTTCTCGAGAGGCTAGTTATACCCCTCTCGGTAGCCCTTATCTCTATGCTCAATCAGCTCATTCTTTTGTCTGATTTGAGCAGGCTGGAATTAAACAAAAGGTATTGATCTTGGCCCATCGACTTGGATGGCCGGTAATCGGTTCCTGCCGGTTCTTCAACTGCTCTCCATTGTCCAGCAGGTTCTTTGATGGGGGCCAGCCCCGTCTCGGTGGCCCCGCTGATTATTTTGATTGTTTGAGCAAACACCTTGATGGCCTTTATGCGTAGGTTTGATTGTAATTGGGTTTGTCCCCAATGCATATGCAAAAGCCTTGTCTGGTTTCATGATCTCCTTGCTGCAGACATTGAAATGCACAAGCTGTTAGCTTGCCAGGGTCCGAATTGAAACTGACAGGTTTTCGGTCACGAGGTCTGACCGCAGCCATTTTGTTGTGCCCTGGATTTTAAAACTCAGTCTGACCAGGGTTTCTTTTAAAAACCAAATAAAGCTTCGGGGGCGGGGTGGGGGAGAGATGTATGAAATTTTCGAATCCTTCAGATGGCAGGAATGACGTATGAGGAGAGATTGGGTTGACTGGGCTTATACTTGCTGGAGTTTAGAAGAATGAGAGGGGATCTCATTGAAACTTATAAAGTTCTAACAGGACTAGACAGACGAGCTGCAGGAAGGATGTTCCCGATGGCGGGGGAGTCCAGAACCAGGGCTCACAGTCTAAGGATAAGGGGTAAGCCATTTAGGACAGAGATGAGGAGGAAATTCTTCACCCAGAGAGTGCTGAACCTGTGACATTCTCTACCACAGAAGGCAGTTGAGGCCAATACATTAAATATATTCAAGAAGGAGTTAGATATATTTCTTCAGGCTAAAGGGGTCAAGGGATATGGGGAGAAGGCAGGGACAGGGTACTGAATTTG
Source organism: Somniosus microcephalus (assembly GCF_052327205.1). NCBI lineage: Eukaryota > Metazoa > Chordata > Chondrichthyes > Squaliformes > Somniosidae > Somniosus > Somniosus microcephalus. The sequence continues at coordinate 362,898,115 of NC_140989.1, forward strand.
GATGATCAGCCATGATCTCATTGAATGGCGGAGCAGGCTCGAGGGGCCAAATGGCCTACTCCTGCTCCTATCTTCTATGTTTCGATGTTTCTAAAACAGAAAATGCTGGGAACACTCAGCTGGTCGGGCAGCATCTGTGGAGAGAGAAACGGAGTTAACGTTTCAGGTCGATGACGAAAGGTCGTGTTAATACTGTTTCTCTTTCCACAGCGGCTGAGTATTTCCATCATTTTCCGTTTTTATTACATTCTGGACTCCATGAATGTTTTTGACTCCACTAGCTTGCCTGGTAGTTTATTTCAACTGTGGCTCAGTTGGTCGCACTCTCACCTTTGCATCAGAAAGTTGTGGGTTCCAGCCCCACTCCAGAGACTTGAGCACAAAATCTAGGTGCAGGGCTGAGGGAGGGTTGCACCATCAGCGGAGCATTCTTTTGGCTGATGCATTAAACCGAGGCGCCGTCTGCCCACTCGGTGTTGGATGTAAAAGATCCCAAGGCTCTATTCGAAGAAGAGCAGGGGAGTTCTCCCTGGTGTCCTGGCCAATATGTATCCCTCAACCAACATCAGTAAAACAGATCATTATCATATTGCTGTTTGTGGGAGCTTGCTGTGCACAAATTGGCTGCCGCGTTTCCTACATTACAACAGTGACTCCACTTCAAAAAGTACTTCATTGGCTGTAAAGCACTTTGGGACATTCTGAGATCATTAAGGCACTGTATACATGCAAGCCTTTCTTTTCTTTGAGTGAAGGTGTCTTTTTTCTAAAATCTCGCATTTATGTCGCACCTCAACACATCACGGAAACATTCCTAATTGCATCATACAAACCATTACTTTAGAAGTGCATTCTAGTAAGAATAGTAAGAAAAACTTGCAATAGAAACATAGAAACATAGAAGATAGGAGCAGGAGTAGGCCATTCGGCCCCTCGAGCCTGCTCCGCCATTCAATGCGATCATGGCTGATCATCCAAATTCAGTACCCTGTCCCTGTTTTCTCCCCATATCCCTTGATCCCTTTAGCCTTAAGAAATATATCCAACTCCTTCTTGAATATATTTGATGAATTGGCCTCTACTGCCTTCTGTGGTAGAGAATTCCACAGGTTCACCACTCTCTGGGTGAAGAAATTCCTCCTCGTCTCTGTCCTAAATGGTTTACCCCTTATCCTTAGACTGTGACCCCTGGTTCTAGACTCCCCGACCATCAGGAACATCCTTCCTGCATCTAGTCTGTCCAGTCCTGTCAGAATTTTATAAGTTACAATGAGATCCCCTCTCATTCTTCTGAACTCCAACGAGTAGAAGCCCAATCGATCCAATCTCTCCTCATACGTCATTCCTGGCATCCCAGGTATCAGCCTGGTGAATCTTCGCTGCACTCTCTCCATGGCAAGATATAGCACCTTTTATGACCTCTGGATGACACAAAGTATTGTAGAGTCAATTAAGTATTTTTGAAGTGCAGTCACTGAGCACAAACGCAGCAGCCAGTCTGCGCACAGCAAGCTCCCGCAATGCGATAGTGTCCAGATAATCTGTTTTTTCTTCCCAATGCTGATTGAGGGATAGATATTGTCTAGGACACCAGGGAGAGCTCCCCTGCTCTTCTTCTAACTAGTACAATGGGATGTTTTAAGTCCACTTGAGAGGGCAGGCGAGGCCTCAGTTTAACATCTTATCTGAAAGACGGCTCCTCTGACACTGCACTGAAGTGTCAGCCTAGATTTTGTGCTCGAGTCTCTGGAGTGGGGACTATGAATCCACAACTTTCCGACTCTGAGGCAAGAGCGCTACCAACTGAGCCATGGCTAACACCAGTAACTAATGAGCAAATGTACTTTGTGTAGACTTTACGTGGGCCCCCTGCATGGTGTGTCAGAGACCCTGCACAAGTACAGCTCTGAAATCTCTGTGCAATGAGTGACGGATTCTGAAGTCCACCATAGGAATGAGTGAAAACTCCATGGCCATCCACGAGGGAGCCTCTGAGCACGAAGGCCAAAAGCACAGGCAGTGTTTCTCCCGTGAGCAATGTGACTGTGGTGATTGAGACCAAGGGCGCGAACTCAAGGGATGCTCTCACTTTTGGATCGGGAAAAGGATAGGGGATCAGCTTGAGGAAACCTTGATAGCGGGCTTCACTCTCCTCAAAGGCGACCAATAGTCTCTTCCCCCCGCAGACCCCTGGTCATTTGGAAAGAATCCCCGACGCTCAGGGGAGCCCCATGTCTATCTCACTCAGCCAGTACTCTCAAAGGGCTCATGAACTACCAGGTAGCAGGCCGGAGCAGTCAGCAAAGCACAGAGTTCAAAGTGCTGGCAACAGTTTCAGGCCACTCTCATGACGCAGTACAAAGATGTACATGGCAACAAGGAACCCATGAGGTCCTGCTGATGTGCAGCAGATTGCCACCACATTTACTCCTACCACTGAGGTAACACTTAGATGATGCTCTGAATTAGATAAGAGAAAACAAACACATGTTATGGTAATCTGGGATGTAATGCTTAAGTTATCCACCAGATGGAGACAAATATTAAGGGATCATATTTACCAGTATTAAGGTAATGTCCTGGCACACCACTTATTAAGGTAGTGGCATTGCATTCTGGGTATGACTCAGAGGTTGATCCTCCATCTTGTGATCGCACAGTAAGAAATAGAGTATCTTGCTGGCAGCCTGTAAAAGCTATGTTCTCTGCTACATATGCATAATTAAACAGTTGAGTTTGGTTCCTGAAGTCTGGCTTATCTCAGTTTCTGACCTTACCACTCGGATATCACACATGCCATAAACTGTTACCGAGGGGAAGCAGCAGGGAAATAGATAGTCATAGCGCTGAATGCTGGTAGGGAGACAAACTGGTTCCACTTTATTTCAACTTTAGTTCTTTAGAGGAGGGCCTGTTAAGGCAGAATTCATAGGGTTTTGGGCTGGTTGAAGTAGAGTTGTTTGCAATGGAGGACCATTGTATTGTGCTTAATGAGATCGGACAGTTCTTGCAGGGGTCGCCTTGGAGACTTATGTGAAAGTCCTGTCAATTAATTATCTATGCGTGAGTCTCCCTGGCTATCGGCACCTTCAACCATTTCTCTTCCTCCTCCTTTGCATCCACCTCCTTTACCAAGAGTTAAGGATGTGCCTCCTGGTTATTCCGTGGTTACTCCTCTGCTGGTGAAATTGTTCAATATGTAGCGAATGCAGGTACTTCAAGAGACCTTGTTCGAGCTACAGAGAATTACCACCCCCCGCCCCCCACCCACCCCCCACCAATCTCCCCGAGTTTCTGCCTGTCAATGGTATGTTCCACCAGAACTTGGGTGCAAATATAAGCTTCATTGTTCTGCCTCTGTTTGTGAGTTTTTCAAAGGGCCAGTAGTCATGGCTCCGGTGGGTATCCCTAGTCCCTGAGCAGCCACCTGCCCAGGCTGCCTGCTCCTTCAAATAATGGTGACAAATCGGACTGCCACCAAATGAAGGTAAGGTAGCTTCTCCCAAGGTGCCACACATCCATTTGCATGACCCGGTTCTGATAGGGAAAGCGTATCTGCACAGCAATGATATGAAACCCTTTCCTAATTCTAAAATCCATCGAGTTGTTGTTAGGGACGCAGGTGATCACACTGGGTGCCACCAAAGAGGTCTTGTGCTTTGGGGAAACCTGCCAGATGGAAAATCCAGCAGGAAGTGCTGACACTCCACTTCCTGAATTCCCAATTTGCAATCCCGATGATGCCAATGAGTTTTCGCAAATATATCATAGTGAAGAATGTAAGAATATAGATTTGTTTTTACAGTATTCTAATACAGAACAAAGACAGAACAGCTAATGTAGACAGAATTGGTTTAAACTGTGCGCTCGCAAATCTTATCTGTTGATCACAATGATGCTTATAACATTGGAAAAGATGAATTTCAGGGCCGAAGACGTTGTACTCTGTAAGGATAGGCGCATACAGTTATTAAATAAATAAGCTAGTTGGCATTAATGATATAACATGGAGCTAAAAGGGTTGTTAGGTTAAGACACATGCTTTTAAAAAACAGGCTTTTTAGTCATAACAAAGAAGGAAATGACTGCAGTATTAATGGGGAAGAGGTTCCTTTCTACTATAGAGATTGTGTGGAGATGCCGGTGTTGGACTGGGGTGGACAAATGTAAGAATTCACACAACACCAGGTTATAGTCCAACAGTTTTATTTGAAATTCACCTGACGAAGGAGCAGCGCTCCGAAAGCTTGGGATTTCAAATAAAACTGTTGGACTATAACCTGGTGTTGTGTGACTTCTTACTATAGAGATTGCAAGAGATAAGACATCAAAGGCTTGCACAACAAAGGCTATAGTTCGGGAAGAGCAAAGATCGGAAGTAAAGATATAATGTGAGAGGACATAAGGCCCCCCATAATTGTGCAGCAAGCTATTCAATGATCATTGGCCTAAAAGTTCATGTGCAACACGAGACCTGAAGGAGCCACCACGGCCGTGGGTTAACGGGCGCCGAGAATGGTGGCGCCAGTAGGAGTGAAAAATTTGCTCCGGGGACCAAAGCTTATTAGCCCTGCACTAAAGTGACCGTGTGATGCCCGTCTGGTGGTGTTCGTCCTGGCTTCAGGCCCCGATGTGGCGTCCGCAAGTGGCGTTGCAGCTTCGCACAGCCGCTGAAAGCGAGGCCGTGATTTTGCAAAGCATTGTGGGATATTAAAGGGGCAATGCATCGTCATTTGCCTTCTGAACTGATTAAAGTAAAAAAATGAAGTAAAAAAAATTCAGTTTTCAGCCCTTACAGTTCAACTGCCTTCTGAAAAAAAAAATAACATCTGGAAAAAAAATCCCAAATGGGAGTTGATGTAAGAAAACTACTAGGCACTTGGTCTGAGTATTAAACAAGGCTTTAATCAACTGTTTCTCAACATGGAGATCTAGTTGTGTCCTTCACTAGTTCCTGTTAGAGAATGTCCTCAGCAAGCTGGGCCCACGCCCGAGTATTTATACTCTCCCTGGACAGCGCCACCAGCAGGCTGCCCAGTATTACTTCATAAGTCATTTCCACATGAATGACAAGATTCATGTCAGGAGTCTTCAGCTCTTAAAACTGAATTGCCTTCCGCACCTAAAAAAAAATGGGAAAAGTGCTTCAGCACTAACACAAATGGCTCTGCAAGTCAAGGAAGGGGTACCCAGGGTCTCGCATGCATCATTCCAGCTTTGTGCAGGGGGGGTCAACACTGCAAGAGAGGTCCTCTAGCCACAGGGGCCAGGAGGCCCTCCAGAAAGAAAGATGTGGGACCAGATCGCTGAGGCAGTCACTGCCAGCAGTGTTGCCCCCACCACCTGGCTCCAGTGCCCAAAGAAGCTTCATGACCTCAGACCAGTGGTCAAGGTCAGTGAATGCATCTTCAAAAGCCATCTCCTACCAACTGCACCACTAGCCTCACACATTTCTCAATGCATGACTCCCTCTCCCCCAATCACTCAACTACCAACAATCTGTACCAATCACGAGACACACCTCCCATTCCTAGCTTCACCCCCTTGGAGGAAATGGTGCTGGCCATTCTTGGCAGGGGCTGAAAGATGCTGGTATCCTCATACATTATCCTCCTTCTCGCATGCACCTTTTGCTCTCCTGCCCTCTCCTCACCACAATTCCGCCTTTGTGCCTTCCTCATTTCACACGCCGAAGAATTCCAGCCTGCCCAGCCAGTGGCTGACCAAGAAGAGGGAGAGTTGAGTAAAGAAGAAGACGAATCACCATCACTCGATTTCACACTCCCAGCCACCAGCTCCTCAAGGTCAACCAGCAAGACCATCTGCAGTGTCCCCCACTGAAAGCCAACAGCCTTCCACCAGCCATGCTGCAGCCATGGGGGTAGCACTGTGTGACATCAGTAGAATAGGCAAAGGCACACACAAGACAGCCACTAAGGAAACGCTTCCATCCCGGATATCCCGGCTAGAAAGAAGCTGTATGGGTTGCATTATTCCTTCTGTTTCCTCCGCTTCTGCATCTTCCTCTTCCCTCTGCGAGCGGATGCTATAAATCGGAAATAAAAGCATAAAATGGTGGAAATACTCGGCAGGTCAGGGAGCATCGTGACCTGAGACGTGAGCTCACTTTCTCTCTTGACGAATTTTGCCTGACCTGCTGAGTATTTGCAGCATTTTCTATCTTCTCAGCGGCCTTCCTTTACCACCCGAGGCCTTGCGAGCATCCAGCAGCACTCCCTGCACTCTTCAAAAACTTTTAACATGCATTGCAGCAAACCACTACTTCAATAAAATTAAAAAAAATATCCAGTCCAAAAGCTTAAATGAAAATTTACCTGACAGATATGTGTGTCCCCTTAAGAAGCGCTGACAGCTTCTCTGTCATTCTGCTGAATGCTGGTTTTTCACGGCGAGCTTAGGACCCGGCGCTAAGGTCCAAGTTTGCCGCAGTGACGTCAAGTCGGTGTTGGACCTTTGCAAATTGACATCGCTTTTACCGGCAGCGCTGCCAGCCCGCGGAAAACGGCGAACACCGCGGGACCCGCCACCAGCTGTATTTTCATTGAATTATGCCGGTAACGGGTGACTTAAGACACCCAGATTTTTAGCGCATTAAACATCCAGTAAAATTGAATCCAGCAAGAACTAGTCAATGAAATAAAATGGTATAAGAAGCGATGCAAAGTCTCACTCAGTCGGAACTCTGCCTTCGAGAGGAGGTAGGTAAGCCATGCTCACGATTCCCGCTAGATACTCTACACGTGAGCTTGAGAAGCGAGGCTAATGTGTATTGCTCCACAGGAAGCTTTAAGATGAATGTTTTGAAACAATAATTAAAAGGAGTTAATTGTCAGGCACATTACTGTCTCTGGCTTTTCGAATCTGTTAAAAGGATACCGAAGGAATCATCCAACAAAGAAAAATACATTTCGACCAAACCATCATTTCAAAAGATGGCAATTTGATTTCCATTGAGGAGGTCTACTTGTCCCGGTGTAATCAGCATTGGTGAAGCAGAGCGTGGGAGTTGCAGGGATTTAGTAATTGGACATGAATGAGAAGAAGTATTCAGCTGTAATTTACACGGCTTCATTTGTACGCGAAATGCCCTTTACAACAGCGCATGTGTCCAAATTAACTTCTCACTTAATAGTTCTTTAGGAGTTTGTCATCCGGAAAGCTGCATTGTGTGAAATCTGACATGGAAACTTTCAATATTTCCTCAGAGGAGATAAAGAAATGAGACCTTTTGAAAGGCCAATTATCAGTGAAGCACAATCAGCCTAGATTGAATTTGTGAATGCGCTTTTCACTTATCAAAATGTTTAGTCAGTGCCGTGATATCAATCTTTAGTGTAATTATGCATCGCCAAGCAAACCTGCACAGCTCCAGAGACATCTGCAGAAATAGGATGGTTGCCAGTGTTTGAATCATCTATTCAGTAGAGGTTAGGGCTGTTGTTAAACTCACTGCTGTGCCATCATTATAATCATCTGTAGCAAAATTATCATTATTACAGTTGCTGCGTCTAGTACACAAAATAAGACTTAATGGAATAAGAGATCATTATTGTCTTAATGGAGTAGGCTATTTGCAAAAAGGAGCACTTATTTCCAACTGCCAGTTTTGGGGATAGATTCCAACTTTTTTCCAATGATACCATCTTCAACGTGAAGATCAAATGGAGCAGATTCTCATGTCCATGGATCTGAGGCTATTGGATGGCGCGGGAATGGTTAATTACAGGGAGGGAGTCCGCCCACACCCCAACCCCCCACCCCCACCCCGATTTTCCCATATTCGCTGTATCCAAGCCCCAATAAGTTTTATTGAATTATCCTATAGCATCACTGACTCTCTTCCCATTATTCCTCGCTTCTTAAATCTTTCTGTGATTATAGTCGATATGTGGTCAAAACGGACTGTTGGTCGTAAGCCATTGTGGTTAGGGCGAGTGAAGCCACGCAATGCCTCACCGTGTTTTTTCAATGCTGACCGGCCCAGAATTTGCTGGAGTGAGGCATCTCACAATCTGCCCCGTTAATTAGACTTTTTTCCTCACTCTTCAGCTCGAAGAATCTTTGCGTCGCATATTGCTGGAAGTGCGAGCTGGTAATGGTGTGGCGAGGGCAGCGCGGCATCTGGGACCTTGGTGAACGATGGGGCCAACAGTGTGTCTCCCTAATCAACGGGAATTAAAGATTGAGAAAGAAACACAGGAATGACAGCGAAGGAAATGAGGTGAATTCGAATCAAATTAGGTACAGAAAGAGAAATAAAGAGAGGGAAAGAATGATTGGATTAAGAGGGCTGGACGTTGATACTGGAGGCGTGTAGGAGGCGGGACTACAACTTTTGGGGTTGTAGTCCCGCCTCCATCGAGTTGTGGCCAACCCACGCAATTTTCACTTGATTGATCTTGTTGAGCCGGCTCAGCAGGCCAATTAAGGCCCACCCGGCAACAGGTGACATCACAGATTGACATTTCATCTGTCAAGAGCTTTTGACAGATGAAATATCAGCATTCCACAGCTCTTTGAAGCTGTCAAACACTGACAATCTGTACTCCAAGTTAATTCCTTCCTCTCAGGCTGATTTAGAGATCTCTCCAGAACAGAAAGCTGAATGCTGCAACTTTTGACAGCTGGCGGCCATTCTGCTTTCTGTGCCGGTGAGATGAGGGACTCCCGAGACCTGAAGGAAGGAAGGCTGTAAAGGTAAGTAAAGGTAAGTAAAACTTATTTAAACACTTTACACATACCAAACACACTTACCTCTGCACTCATGCACCCATCACTCACCTGAACACCGGACATCTAGAACCCTCCAAGCCCTTCAGCCCGACGGTCCGCCTCGCTAACTTGGCGTGGTTTGGAGCCATCGGGAATCCCACACTTCAGAGATAAAAATAGGGATTAGGCTAAAAACTGCCTGTTAACTACCTGTTAACAGGCAGTTAATTGGCACCAATCCCCTTCCTGCCTCGGGGAGGCGGCTCCCAGCACAGGTCAGGTACCCGTCTCCTTTGAAACTGACATGGAGGCGGGTTGGGGGGCGGGATGGGTTTGTGCCCCCCCGATTTCACGATTTTAAACCCCCACACGCCTCCAATCCCGCCTCAACGGCCCAATGAAAATCCTGCCCAGAGAGAGGGAAAAAAGAGACAGAAGGGAAAAGTAACAAAAACATTTTTTTAAATCTCTAAGAAAAATTTACTACCTGCATGAATGAGACTCCACCATTTCAACTGTTCCCTTTCTGGGTGGGAGAGGTTGTTTGGCATTGCAGGAACATAAATCTTGTCATTAAAAGGGTCCTTAACACCGCTAAGAACCAGCCCTAACTTTCTGCGGCAAGTTTAATTCATTTATACTGTGCAAATGCAGCAATTTCTTGAAACGCATGGGGAGGTTGAGGGCGAGCTGTCATTTTTGCAAGGCTAACGGTAGAGCGGCGCAAATCGTCCAGCAACTTGTGGCAATTTGCAATCCACGGGATATCTCTTCCTTGCCACAAATTGCTGGACGATTTACACATTAATAATGGCGAGCACCATTAAACTCGCCTTTATTTTGCCAGCAAATTCTGGCCCAATGTGCTTAGCACACTTTGTTGTTTGCGTACTGCAATTTTGGACAAAATTCTCCATCGCAAGTGTCAGTTTCTGAACCGGTCAGAATGATCGGAGCATAGGAATTGACGAATAGACGGAAAAAGTTCAAGGTCCATGTCGTTCGCCAGCCCCTTCAACCAATGCCTGGTATGGTGCCAGGGAGCCAGCTGGGCCAGAATGCCCCGACAGAAGCCGAAGTGCATTAGATGGCAGCCGGGCCCTCTCAGGCTCGAGCACCTGGCGTGGCCGACCACGGTCATCTCACGGGTCCTCCACATGAGCAACAGCAGCCTTCCACCAGCACTGCCGAAGCCACAGGGGGCAAGCTCCTCATTGGTGTTGTACAGTGAGGAAACCTTCTGTTAAGCGAAGCACTGTGGGTTGAGCACTTGAGTGTCAAGAAATTTTAGTTCAAGCTTCTGTATGTAAATAAATTCAGAGCCTTTATCACATTGGGGAGTTGGGCGTAAGGGGGGAAAAAGTCGGTTGGTTTGCGCCTCCCGTTAGCGCCTTCAGAGGGTGCTAATGGGGCGCAAAGCAACTAGCGCCCGTGTGCGGCGATGTTTGCGCCGCTCGTGAAAGTGACGACATTTTGCGGCTGCACTAAACACTACCGCCATGATCTCCTGTGCCCGCAGATCGTGATGTCAGTCGAGCGTGCAACGCCCCGGTAGCGCCCCAGACCAGATATTGAGTGGCGCCCCCTGCCTTACCACCTGCTGCTAGCAACGACAGGTTGAGGGGAGCGTTTTGCAGTCAGGAAGGGACTGGGGGAGCGCTATTTAAAGGTGGCCAGTTCCTGCCTTTTTTTTTCAGCGACATTTTTGCACCACGCACTCTGAGTGAGAGAGAGCGACTTCTGGAGATGTTCAACGCTGTGTTGAGGAGTTTTGGGTACTGAGCACTTTGCAGGTTCATTTTGATTTGATCTTCCTTGTATCAATTTAGAAGAGACCATGGGGGCTGCACTCTGACATCTTTCCCTGGGTCTCTCCATTGTTCTTTCCAGCCGATTTGATGTACAGGTCTCTCCAGGCCGAGATTCAAGGCTGCAATGAGCAAGGTGTGGATGGAGAGCAAGATCGACCCTCCCTTTTAAGAACTGGCCGGCACCAGTTTGCCTGTGTTCCATTGCTGACTGACATCACATGAGCTCCGCCAGCGCTCTGAGACAGTGCCTCGCTCCTCGGCGTTAGCGCCTTAAGAGAGGTGTGTAGTGCCTGATTAAACACTCAAATCACCTCTAGGGGCGAGAGAAGCCAAGTTTGCAGTCGGAGGCGATAATTAGCGCCAGGCGCTAAACTTTGTGCCCGGCCGATAATTGCGCCCCAAACGGGGCGATGCCGAATTTCTGCCCCCTTAAGGACTCTTTTCATTGCAGTTAGTTTGTCTGCATTGTCAGAATGTTGGTGATTTAGAGGTTGGCTGAATGGTTTGACTTTTTTAATGCCGGTTGAAGGGACTGGTGAAGGGGGTAGCAAGGACTGTTAATGCAGAGGGGCTTCTTGTCACTTTTCAGGTGAGTGGATAGAGCAGGTCAACAAAAGGTGAGAGGTCAACAAAAAGCAAGAGGTCAACTGCTCCCTGGTCTCTCTGGCTGCCAGGTGTTGTGCTGTCCCTCCTTCTTCCAGGTCTACTTCACACAATTCTTCTTCGTCAGACGATGCCTCTAGCTGTTGCTATGCCTCCTCCAACTCCAATCCTCATTACATAGCCATGTTGTCCAGAATGCAACACGCTACTATGATACAACCCACGTTCCCTGGGGTATAATGAAGGGAGCCCGCAGACCAATCAAGTTGCAGAAACCTTAGCTTCAAGATGCTAATGAGTGTGCTCAACGATGTTCCTGATGTTCCAAAGGCTATAATTGTATCTTTACTGCTCAGGCATGGTGAGGTTGCCCAGGGATGTCATCAGTCAGGTCTGGAAAGGGTATCCCTTGGCCCCTAGCACCCATCTTCTGACATTCTTAGAGGGGTGGAATAGTTGGGGGGGTGCGGGGGGGGGCAGGTGGATGAGTGTCTTAGGATTACAACTGGCACAGACTTGCTTGGTCCTTTGGCAGTGGTCACAAACCAGTGGAATGACGGCCCTTCTTGTTGAGAAAAGCTCCTGGCTTGTCCTCTGGTGCCCTGATAGCTACATGTGTGCAGTCAATGATGCCTCGTGTATGAGGGAAGTCGCCCACTGCCATCAAATCCCACAGCTCTCTCATTCTGGCTGTTGACGTCCATTGGCTCTGGTTAAGAAGGCATAAGCTAACGGAGGATTTGAATATACTTGGGAATTGGGTAGACAGGTGGCAGATGAAATTCATTGTGGAGAAAATGCAAAGTGCTTCACGTGTGGTCAAAAACTGTAGAAAAGGGATTATTACCTAAATGGAAAGAAAATAATGTGTATGGAAAATGTAAGAGATCTGGAGGTCCTGAATCAAAATAAATTGAAGCTATCGCAACAATGCTCGGTGGCAGTGAGTAAAGTAAATCAGATGTTGGAATGTATTAAAAGGTTAATATTGAACCGAAATAGTGAGGTAATCCCGTCACTTTATAAATCATTGGTGCGACCGCACTTGGAATATTGAGTACAGTTCTGGTCACCAGAGTACAAAAAGGATATTGCAGCTAGTGAGAGGATACAGAAGTGAGCAACCAGAATGATTGAGGAATGGATTATTAAGAGGAATTATGTAAATGTTGTATGTTCTCACTGGCAAAAAGAAGATTAGGAGGTGATATAATTGTTGTTTTCAGGATTCGAAAAGGATGACCAGTGGTTTTGTCCTGTCCAGAACAGTAGAACCAGAGGACATGACGAAGGGGGGTAAAGTCAAAACTAATCTGTGGAAAATGATTCCCTTGAGCGAATGGTAAATCTACGGAACAGGATCCCTAGGTAGACGGGTAAGCAGAGGTGTTGATGCATTCAAATGCAAATGAGATAGATGTCTTTCAAAGAAAATAATATTTTAGGATACAATGTATATGAGTAATATATGAGTAATTTGAGACATGCCATGTGGTAAGTGTAGCATGCTTGGGAAGGACAGGTGACTTTGAACCAATTGTTCCCAATGCTTCCCACCACAGGGAGATGCCTCATCTTGTGTCTGTGTCTGTTGTAGATTAATTGACAGAGAATGATCGCCATGATTAATCAACAACTCCATTATCGTTGTATTATGTGACTACCAGGATGGCAGAAGGTGAACTAGATGGACCGTGGTCTTTTCTCGTCTAGTAATTCCTATGGTCCTCTGGAACCTGCTTAATGCAGCCGCACACTACAGTCTGGGAGATACGGGTGATGTCTCCTGCAGCAGCCTAGAAGGGGCCTGAGGCAAAGAAGTTCAGGGTGGTGGAGACTTCCATAGCCAGCGGCAAAGCATGCCCCCCTGGTCAAGAAGGCAGCAGGACCTGTAACAATCTAGCTGGTGAAGTGCAGCCTCCTGAAGCGCAACCTCCTCTGAGATGTCCAGGAAAGTGCTTCTTAGCCAATAGACCCTGTGAGCTTGGTAAGGCCTTCCAATAGTAGCCCCACTCACCTGCTGTGCTCTAACAGACCAGCTACTGCCCAGCCTGATTGCTGAGGCTGCTGCTGCTCTTTCTAGGAACACAGGAACAGGAGTGGGCCATTCAGCCCCTCGAGCCTGATCCACCATTCAATGAGATCACGACCGATCTGTTTCTCAACTCCATTTACCCACCTTGGTTCCAAATCCCTTAATACCCTTACCTAACAAAAATCTCTCAATCTCAGTTTTGACATTTTCAATTGACCCCCCAGCCTCAACAGCTTTTTGGGGGAGAGAGTTCCAGATTTCCACCACCCTTTGTGTGAAGAAGTGCCTCCTGGCATCACCCCTGAATGGCCGTGCTCTAACTTTAAAGTCATGCCCCCTTGTTCTGGCCTTCACCCACCACAGGAAATAGTTTTTCTCTATCTACCCTATGAACTCCTTTAATCATCTTAAACACCTCAATTAGATCACCCTTTAATTTTCTATATTCAAGAGAATACAAGCCTCGTCTATTCAACCTGTTCTCATAATTTAACCCTTTTAGCCTCGGGTATCGTTCTGGTGAGACCACATCTTGAGTATTGTGTGCAGTTTTGGTCACCTTATCTGAGGAAGGATGTTCTTGCCATGGAAGGAGTTCAGCAAAGATTCACCAGGTTGATACCTGGGATGGCAGGAATGATGTATGAGGAGAGATTGGGTCGATTGGGCTTGTACTCGCTGGAGTTTAGAAGAATGAGAGGGGATCTCATTGAAACGTATAAAATTCTGACAGGACTAGACAGACTAGATGCAGGAAGGATGTTCCCGATGGCCGGGGAGTCCAGAACCAGATGTCACAGTCTAAGGATAAGGGGTAAGCCATTTAGGACAGAAATGAGGAGGAATTTCTTCACCCAGAGAGTGGTGAACCTGTGGAATTCTCTACCACAGAAGGCAGTAGAAGCCAATTCAGTAAATATATTCAAGAAGGAGTTGGATATATTTCTTAAGGCTAAAGGGATCCAGGGATATGGGGAGAAGGCAGGGACAGGGTACTGAATTTGGATGATCAGCCATGATCTCATTGAATGGCGGAGCAGGCTCGAAGGGCCGAATGGCCTACTCCTGCTCCTACTATGTTTCTATGGTGAATCTGTGCCGCACCCCCTCCAAGGCCAATATATCCTTCCTGAGGTGCAGTGTCCAGAGCTGAACGCAGTGCTCTAATTGGGGTCTAACCAGAGCTTTATATAACTGTAAGGTAACCTCCATCCCTTTGTATTCCAGCCCCATTGAGATAAAAAGGGCTTTATCCATCCGATTGTTCTTCCATCCAGATTAAAGGCACGTGATAAGCTGAAAATGCTTAGTCAGGGTGAGTCAGGCAAAGAAATCATAAAATAGCAACCTCCGAGCTCTGAAATGCCTCGGCAATGAAGTCATCAGCAAAGCACAGAGAGATGCTACGAGTGCAGGTTGAGTGGCCCTTCAAATTCGTGCTTCAGTCGCGTCAGCCGTTTCCTGAGGCCAATCCCGCGAGGTGGCCCCAATTGAAATACATTCATTCATCAGGCACTGGTTCGGTTTTCCGCCGGGCGAATTTCCCAAACGGAGCTAAGTTTATCCGCAAAAGTCACCACCAGTCGGTTCGCGGCGGGAAGGGAGCAATGAGTGGATTTCCCCCTGATTTTAACCGCTCGCCCGCCTCGCTCCCGCTTGGTGGGTAGGCTTACAGTCGGGGCCACCGAGTTACTTCGGCTCCAGCAGCATTTCAATCTCGCTTTATTTTGTCCTCGAAGCATCTACATTTGATTTCCCTTGTGCGATGCTTCCTTCGAACTTCCAAAGTAATCTTCATCTATGAAGCACAGTGTGGGACCCTATCACCAACTGAGGGATTAAATTAATTTTGACGTGTATGAGAAAGTGAATTCAGCCCAACCGTAAAGCCCTTTGATTATTGCTTAAAATGTGTTAAGCCAAAAGTGACAATAACAGGGCTTCGCTCCATTATGATTAGCGCTCCTTCGGGGTGGAGTATTGCATATTTTAATCATGAATTCTCTTTTTCTCAGCATCTCTTATTGCTGTTTTGTGAATATTTGAATGACCTTGCCAATCTAAAGGGATCGCTGCTTCTCAGAGTCAGAATAGTTGCGCAGAGGAAGTTGAACAGCAAGTGCTTGTGCGTATTTCTGCATGAATACAAAACAGAATAAACTGTGAACTAATCAAAAAGCACATAACCTATTCTCAGATCGGCTGTATGATTTTAATAATGTAATTTGTACATGTCATTGAAGGATCCTGGCGGTCTTAAAATCATCAGCATGTAGAATAAGCCTTAAAGAATGAACACACACAAAAAAAAATCACTTCTCAGACAAGTGTCTGGTAATGATGTCTGAAGCACAGTTAATCCAAAGGGACAAACAAACCACAACAAAATAAGATGATTCAATGTATATTGCATGAGTGGCAGATGAATTTTAATGGGGCTAAATGTAGATTTATACCATTTGGATTCGGAACATGAGGGCGCGTATTGTTGAGGTTCTAGAAATAATTTAAATTCTAGTTTTACTTGCATCTCTGGACTTCTAAGCTTTTAAGTCTTATTTTAATGATAAGCCTGGCTGTTGCTACGAGTGATGTTATCAGACGAATACTTAATTTGCTCGTCTCAAATTCCTTTCCACTGCTATTTTAACAGAGCTGGAGTTAAGTGGTGGGGGTTCGGGAGAGAATTCCAAAATGCAAGCCATCTTAAATGATTCCTATAATGTATTACTTTGAGTAAAGACATTTACTTTTACTTATTACCATTTATGTCCCTGGTCTTATCTTCTGCCGTACTTTGAAGTAGGGCTGTGGGTGCCCCTCCTATATACCATTTAATATTTTATATCCTTCAATAAGATTCCCACTTAACCATCTTCTTTATGAGGCTCAAACTTCTCTCATTTTTCCTCACAGCTCATCCCCTTTACACTTGAGAATGATCGTGTTGCTCTTTTGTGCACCTTCTAACGCAAGCAATTTTTTTAATTCCTGGCCTAGTGCCCAGAACTGAACACAGAAAAGGAAACAAAGAACTTGTAATTATACAGCAACTTCCAGGTTATTAGGACATCCCAAAAGCACTTCGCAATGAATTGACTTTCTTTGCAATGCATTCACTGTCATAATGTAGGCAAACACAACAGCCAATTTGTGCGCAGCAAGGTCCCAACGAGACAGCAGTGAGTTGAATGATAAGTTCTTTGGCTTTGGTGAGGTAGGTTGAGGGAGGAAAGTTGACCAGGATATCTGCTCTTCTTCAAAAAAAAAACACAGCGGGGTCTTTCATGGCCACCTGAACAGGCAGACTGTGGGATAGCAAAATACTGCGGATGCTGGAAATCTGAAATAACAACAGGAAATGCTGGAAAAACTCAGCAGGCCAGGCAACATCTGTGGAGAGAGAAATAGAGTCAACGTTTCAGGTCGAAACCCTTCGTCAGGACTGTGGGCCTTGGTTCAACGTCTCATTTAAAAGCTGACACCCCCTGATTCAGTTTTTTTTTATTCATTGATGGGATGTGGGCGTCGCTGGCTAGGCCTGCATTTAGTGCCCATCCCTAATTGCCCTTGAGAAGATGGTGGTGAGCCGCCTTCTTGAACCGCTGCAGTCCATATGGTGTAGGTACACCCACAATGCTGTTAGGAAGGGAGTTCCAGGATTTTGGCCCAGCGACAGTGAAGGAACGGCAATACAGGTCCAAGTCAGGATGGTGTGTGTCTTGGAGGGGAACTTGTAGGTGGTGATGTTCCCATGCGTCTGCTGCCCTTGTCCTTCTAAGTGGTAGAGGTCGCGGGTTTGGAAGGTGCTGTTGAAGGAGCCTTGGCGAGTTGCTGCAGTGCATCTTGTAGATGGTGCACACTGCAGCCACAGTGTGCCTGTGGTGGAGGGAGTGAATGTTTAAGGTGGTGGATGGAGTGCCAATCAAGCGGGCTGCTTTCTCCTGAATGGTGTCGAGCTTCTTGAGTGTTGTTGGAGCTGCACTCATCCAGGCAAGTGGAGAGTATTCCATCACACTCCTGACTTGTGCCTTGTAGATGGTGGAAAGGCTTTGGGGAGTCAGGAGGTGAAACACTCGCCACAGAATTCCCAGTTCTGCACTAAAATGCCATCTTAGAATTTGTGCTCAAGTGCTGCAATGGGGTTTAAACCCACAACCTTCTAACTCCAAGATGAGAGTGTTACGACAGAGTTCTTTTGCATGACTCCTCTAGCTTTTTAAAGGGTAGGTTTTACAAATTCACACTCTCGGTGCAGAGTTTCAAATGTGGGGAACGTACAGAGGGAATTTGGGCAGGGAGGTTACCAGGTCCTGCAGGATTTCCCATCCATTCGGAACCCTGCTTTTGGAGCATAAGTTGATAAAATCCAACTATGTAGCACTGTGCTGGCTATCCAGCTTAGCACTCTTGTAGCTTTTCAATTGCTTCACCACATTGTCTGGACATTGAAAGTGATGCATCTGCTGTTACTCGCAGATCACTTTCTCACTGCGATAATGCAGGTCCATTCGTTCCATACGTCGACCTCACATTTTTCATCTTACGTAGAATACTTTACATTGATGAGTGTTAAGATTCGTTTGCTACGTGCTTTATCCAACTAATTTAAATTAATTTAATTAATCATCTTCCATCTCTACTGCTCTTGCTACTTTTGTGCCGTCAGCAAATTGGATGAGCTTGCAGTTGGCTTTGGTCATTTATGTAGATCATAGATTCTTACAGCACAGAAGGAGGCCATTCAGCCCATCATGCCTGTGCCGGCTCTTTGAAAGAGCTCTCCAAGCAGTCCCACTCCCCTGTTTTTCCCCCCATAGCTCTGCAAATATTTCCTTTACAAGTATTTATCCAATTCCCTTTTGAAAGTTATTATTGAATCTGCTTCCACCGCCCTTTCGGGCAGTGCATTCCAGATCACAACAACTCGCTGCATAAAAAAAAAAATCTCCTCATCTCCCCCTGGTTCTTTGGCCAGTTATCTTCAACCTATATCCTCGTTACTGGCCCACCCACCATTAGAACATAAGAACATAAGAATTAGGAGCAGGAGTCAGCCATATGGCCCCTCGAGCCTGCTCCATCATGCAATAAGATTATGGCTGATCTTCAACCTCAACTCCACTTTCCTGCACTATCCCCGTATCCCTTAATTCCTCTGGAGTCCAAAAATCTATCCATCTCAGCCTTGAATATACTCAATGACTCAGCTTCCACAGCACTTTGGGGCAGAGAATTCCAAAGATTCACAACCCTCTGAGTGAAGAAATTCCTCCTCATCTCAGTCTTAAAAGGCCAGCCCCTTTATCCTGAGACTATGCCCCCTAGTTCTAGACACTCCAGCCAGGGGAAACAACCTCTCAGCATCTACCCTGTCAATCCCCCTCAAAATCTTATGTTTCAATGAGATCACCTCTCATTCTTCTAAACTCCAGAGAGTATAGGCCCATTCTACACACTCTCTCCTCATAGGACAACCCTCTCATCCCAGGAATCAATCCAGTGAACCTTCGTTGCACCGCCTCCAAGGCAAGTATATCCTTCCTTAGATAAGGAGACCAAAACTGTGCACAGTACTCCAGGTGTGGTCTCACCAGAGCCCTGTACAATTGTAACAAGACTTCCTTAATCTTGTACTCCAACCCTCTTGCAATAAAGGCCAACATGCCATTTGCCTTCCTAATTGCTTGCTGTACCTGCATGCTAACTCTCCGTGTTTCTTGTACTAAGACACCTAAATCTCTCTGAACACCAACATTTGAAAGTTTCTCACCATTTAAAAAATATTCTGTTTTTCTATTCTTCCTACCAAAGTGAATAACCTCACATTTCCCCACATTATACTCCATCTGCCACCTTATTGCCCACTCACTTAACCTGTCTATATCCCTTTGCAGGCTCTTTGCATCCCCCTCACAGCTTATTTTTCCACCTAACTTTGTATCATCAGCAAACTTGGATACATTACACTCAGTCGCCTCATCTAAGTCATTGATATAGATTGTAAATAGCTGAGGCCCAAGCACTGATCCTTGCGGCACCCCACTAGTTACAGCCTGCCAATCTGAAAATGACCCGTTTATCCCGACTCTCTATTTTCTGTCTGTTAACCAATCCTCTATCCATGCTAATACCTTACCCCCAACCCCATGTGTCCTTATCTTGCTTAACAACCTTTTATGTGGCACCTTATCGAATGCCTTTTGGAAATCCAAATATATTACATCCACTGGTTCCCCTTTATCTACCCTGCTCGTTACATCCTCAAAAAACTCTAATAAATTTGTCAAACATGATTTCCCTTTCATAAAACCATGTTGACTCTGCCTAATTATATTATGATTTTCTAAGTACCCCATTACCACTGCCTTAAAGTTGAAAACAGTTTCTCCTTATTTACTCTATCTAAACCATATAAAAGATGCATCCCATTTAAAATTGTACCATTTAGTTAATATTATCTCTGCTCATTCTTCCTCCCAAGATGTATCAATTCACACTTCTCCACATTAATTTTCATCTGCAGTATGCTTGAGCAGCCTACAGCAGTGGCAATGGCAACTGTAGTTGGGGCCTTTTCTGGCAGCTGTTTCTGGACTAGATTCCCTGGCCTGACCTCCCGGAGAAGAATGAAAAGGGCCGCTTCCTGCCTCTCCCCACCCGCTCCCCCCCTCCCCCCCCACCAATCGGAGAGGGGATGGGCCCAAGGCCTTACATAGAAACATAGAAACATAGAAGATAGGAGCAGGAGTAGGCCATTCGGCCCTTCGAGCCTGCTCCGCCATTCAATGAGATCATGGCTGATCATCCAAATTCAGTACCCTGTCCCTGCCTTCTCCCCATATCCCTTGATCCCTTTAGCCTTAAGAAATATATCCAACTCCTTTTTGAATATATTTAATGAACTGGCCTCCACTGCCCTCTGTGGCAGAGAATTCCACAGGTTCACCACTCTCTGGGTGAAGAAATTCCTCCTCATTTCAGTCCTAAATGGCTTACCCCTTATCCTTAGACTATGACCCCTGGTTCTGGACTCCCCAGCCATCATAAACATCCTTCCTGCATCTAGTCTGTCCAGGCCTGACAGAATTTTATAGGTTTCGATGAGATCCCCTCTCAATCTTCTAAACTCCAGCGAGTATAAGCTCAATCGACACAATCTCTCCTCGTACGTCATTCCTGCCATCCCAGGTATCAGCCTGGTGAATCTTCGCTGCACTCCTTCCATGGCAAGAACGTCCTTCCTCAGGTAAGGTGACCAAAACTGCACACAATACTCAAGGTGCGGTCTCACCAAGGCCCTGTACAACTGTAGCAAGACATCCTTGTTCCTGTACTCGAACCCTCTTGCTACTTACGGCCTGCTTCTACTGAGCGACCCTGGAAATGGACACCTGGCTGGCAAGGAAAGTGGAAAATGGGGCAGGAGGGCTGGGAACATAGCCTCCCACCTTATTTAAATGATACAGGGAGTGGTAGCATATTAGTTATGTTACTGGACTAGCAATCCAGATGCCTGAACTAATGATCTAATGGCCTTGACAAAGGGTTGACCTGAAACGTTGACTCTAATTTCTCTCCACGGATGTTGCCTGGCCTGCTGAGTTTTTCCAGCATTTTCTGTTGTTATTAATGATCTAATAAATGAGTTCAAATCCCACCACGGCACCTGGAGAATTTAAATTCAGTTAATTAAATAAATCTGGAATAAAAAAACTAGTATCCGTAAAGGTGACCATGTAACTACTAGATTGTAGTAAATACCCATCTGGTTCACTAATGTCCTTTAGGAAAATCTGCCATTCTTAACCAGTCTGGCCGATATGTGACTCCAGGTTCACAGCAATGTGATTGACTCTTCGCTGCCCTCTGGAATGGTCTAGCTTCTCCTTCTCAAGGGTAATTAGGGATGTGCAATAAATGCTGGCCTTGCCAATGATGCCCATGTTCTGCGAATAAAAAAAAATACCCGGTCTGTGCCTTTGGCTCATGAAGGCATTGTATGTCCCTTGGGAAGCTCTGGGAAACCCAACAGCATGGGTTGGGTCTCTTCCCCAATTTCCTGGGGAAAATGAACCACAGGAAGATCAGTCCCTTCATGATTTGATATTTCTCTATGGGATTTCAAAGCTGGCAATCATTGTTACTTCTCCAACTTTTTCCTGTTCTGACCAAGGATCATCGACCTGAAACATTGACTCTGTTTCTCTCTCCATGGTGCTGCCTGACCTACTGAGTGTTTCCAGCATTTTCTGTTGTTGTTTCAGATTTCCAGCATCCGCAGTATTTTGCTATTGAATCACTGTTGCGACAAGGTTCCCACCCCTGTCTCTATCTTTACTCTATTCCGTCGTGGATATGTGGAATACACTCTGGCGAAAGCAGAATTACCTATCAGTTGGTAATTGACTAGCTGTTAAGAATAGGATTAAGGGCTGTAAGGACAAGTGCAATTGAGATAATGAATGCTGCGTGGCTTGTGATGGCTCCTGAGCTGGTAGGACAATGAATTACATAGAATATAAAGCACAGAAACAAGCCATTCAGCCCGACCGGCGTTTATGCTCCACTCGAGCCTCCTCCCGCCTTTCCTCATCTAACTATCAGCATAACTCTCAATCCCCTTCTCCTTCATGTGCTTACCTAGCCTCCCCTAAATGCATCGATACTATTCACCTCAACCCCTTGCTGTGGCTCAGAGGGCAGCATACTCTCTGTGGATGTTTTATTCAGAAAGGAATTTAAGGACAGTATTTTACAACCAATTTTTAAAGTACAATCGATTAATATATGTTACAGGTGACAAATTAAACTTCATGTTTTGATGTTAAAATGTGGTGGCGGAGTGGCTGTGCAGGGCGGTGGAATTGATTTGTATCATACAATGTAATGATCACGATGTTGTAAATGTTCTTAATGTTCAATAAAGTATAATTAAAAACATTAAAAAAAGAGGGCAGCATACTTGCCTCTGAGCATGAAAGTTGTGGGTTCAAGTCCCACTTCAGGGATTTGAGCACGTAAATCTAGGCTGACAGCACAGTTTTGGTCTCCTTATTTAAGGAGGGATATACTTGCATTGGAGGCAGTCCAGAGAAGGTTCACGAGGTTGATTCCGGAGATGAAGGGGTTGACTTATGAGGAAAGGTTGAGCAGGTTGGGCCTACACTCATTGGAGTTTAGAAGAATGAGAGGTGATCTTATTGAAACATATAAGATACTGAGGGGGCTCGACAAGGTAGATGCAGGGAGGATGTTTCCCCTCCTGGGGGAATCTAGAACTAGGGGGCATAGTTTCAGAATAAGGGGGCGCCCATTTAAAACTGAGATGAGGAGGAATTTCTTCTCTCGGAGGATCGTAAATCTGTGGAATTCTCTGCCCCAGAGAGCTGTGGAGGCTGGGTCATTGAATATATTTAAGGTGGAGATAGACAGATCTTTGAACAATAAGGGAGTGATGGGTTATGGGGAGCGGGCAGGGAAGTGGAGCTGAGCCCAAGATCAGATCAACCAGGATCTCATTAAATGGCGGAGCAGGCTCGAGGGGCCAAATGGCCGACTCCTGCTCCTATTTCTTATGTTCTTATGACGCTCCAGTGCAGTACTGATGGAGTGCTGCACTGCCAGAGGTGCTGTCTTTCAAATGGGATGTTAAACCGAGGCCCCGTCTGCCTTCTAGGTGGACGTAAAAGATCCTGCGGCCACTATTTCGAAGAAGAGCAGGGGGAGTTATCCCCGGTGTCCTGGCCAATATTTATCCCTCAATCAACATAACAAACACAGATTATCTGGTCATTATCACATTGCTGTTTGTGGGAGCTTGCTGTGCACAAATTGGCTGCCGCGTTTCCTACATTACAACAGTGACTCCACTTCAAAAAGTATTCCATTGGCTGTAAAGAGCTTTGGGACGTCTAGTGGCCGTGAAAGGCGCTATATAAATGCAAGTCTTTCTTTCTTTTGTGTTAGTGAGTTCCACATTCTCACCACCTTCTGAGTAAAGAAGTTTCTTCTGAATTCCCTATTTGATTTCTTGGTGACTATCTTATATTGATGGCCTCTACTTTTGCTCTTCCCCACAAGTAGAAACACTTTCTCTGCATCCACTCTATCAAAACCTTTCATAATTTTAAAGACCTCAATTAGGTCACCCCTCAACCTTCTCTTTTCTTGTCTTGCTGAGGAAGGCAGCTAGTGAGAGGTGAATAAAGTAGGATGTGAAAGGTGAAGTGTTTAATTCACACTTTGAAACAACTCACGCTCTTTCTCTTTTAATCATTCCTGTTTTTTAGGAAGTGTATTTCTTGTTATTTTGTGAATGTGATATTATATACTGTATAAGCCAATCAGCTGCAAAGGTGATACAGACTTTGTAAGTGTGACACTTTTATGTATGGGCCCGGAGCTTATCATGAAAGTAATTAGGGACAACCTCTGGATTTAGCCCAGCGTGACATCGGTGTGTGCAAAGCCGTCTCGCTGCTTTAACACCTATGTGGTAAAATTCTCCCTACTCTTCCTTCAATGCAACATGAGACATCAGCCTGGGACCGAGGCACCGCTGTTGAATTATAGTCATTCTGAAAAATTACAGGGGTTAAACTCCCTCCCACCGACATCTCTGAGTAAAAGGGATTTCAAATGTCAAATCTGAAAAGACACATGGCTTGCTGGCATTGTCAAGTGCTGCTTATCCAGTAACTGTCCGCTCTTGACTGTTCAACATTCCACGACATAGAATTTGCAGCACAGAAATAGGCCGTTCGAGGCCGTCTGTGCTCCACACGAGCCTCCTCTCACGCTACTTCATCTCACCCTATCTGCATTTCCTTCTATTCCTTTCCCCCTCATGTACTTATCTAGCTTCCACTTAAATGCTATTCGCCTCAACTATTCCACGCGGCAGCGAGTTCACATTCTCACTACACTCTGGGTGCAAATGTCTCTCCTGAATTTTTAATTGGATTTATTATATTTATATTTGTGGCTCCTAGTTTTGAACTGCCACACAAGTGGAAACATCTTCTCGTCCTCTACCCTATCAAACCCCTTCATAATCTTAAAGACCTCTATCAGGTCACCCCTCAGTCTTCTCTTTTCTCGAGAAAAGAGCCCCACAGCCTGGTCAGTCTTTCCCGATAGTTATAACCTCTCAGTTCTGGTATCATCCTTGTGACATAAATCGTGCCATTCATGTAGAAATGACTTATGAAATATACTGGGCGGCCTGCTGGTGGCGCTGTCCAGGGAGAGTATAAATACTCGGGCACGGGCCCAGCTTGCTCAGGGACATTTTGTAAACAGGAAATAGTGAAGGATAACTAGACTTCCATGTTGTGAAACAGTCGATTAAAGCCTTGTTTAATACTCTGACCAAGTGCCTCGTAGTTTTCTTACGTCACCTTGTAAATCTTTTTTTTGCACCATCTCCAGTGCCTCTACATCCTTTTAGTAATATGGAGACCAGAACTGTGCACAGTGCTCCAAGTGTGGTCTAACCAAGGTTCGATACAAGTTTAACATAACTTCCCTAACATTAGTGCACATGGAGTGAACGGCCAGAGAATGTGGGCATAGTGGGGCTGTTATACCTCAGTATTGGAATCTGCAGGTGAACTCTCACCTCCAGTGCACCAGAGCATATGTCAAGAGCTTGACCATGCCCGTTCTCACCCCCCTTTGCTGTCCTCAACAATTTTTCCATGAAAATTAATGAGACAAATCGAGAAATTCCATCGTGGGGAAAATACATTGCCTTGCGAAGACTTTTGAACTACCCTATAGGTACATTTGGATACAGTTAACCAAAGACCCATGAAAATGATTCTCAGTGCTTTTAGGAATGGGCCAAATAAAACCTCAGTGTAACAGGGAAGCCGTTATCTGATGATCGTTCAACAATTTCCAAATCTCGAATAACCTCCTCCATGGCCATTATGGGAAAATGGTACCGCGTCGACGGGTTCATTTTGACTTTGAACGATAATGTAAAATGGGTGATTTCGACTCGGCCACCCATGGAAACGAAAATCAGGAGAGGTGTTTAAAGGGCTGCCGAGTCGATAACGCCCCATTTTACGCTTTTGTCCAAAGCCAAAATAACACCTCCTCTTCGGACACGTTTGTTTTAGAGTCAAAGTGGGTTGATGAGGACCACAGGTACAGGACCTGTTTCAGCCAAGAGGACCGTGCAACCAGGTAAACTTTGTTGCTGCAACAAACATCACAAGCTACAGAAAATCTGGCCTTAATATGTTAGCAAGGAAACAATAGTAAACTTACAAATGGCTGTAGTCGGAAAATCCCAAAGGAACAGAGTCTATACCAGAGTTGGCTGGTTGGGCTTAGAACAGCACATACATCACCCCACAATAAACTAACAAACATACTTGTTTTGGTAGACAGGCATGTCTTGTGCTACAAAATAGTTTGCTGACGTGACTAGTTTGTCCTGCTCCACTTTTAATGAGGCGTCCCAATTTGAACCAGTCATGGCACGATGATAATGGAGCTTCTGGGCTCTAATTGGGACCGAGGCAGAAAATAAAATGTGTTCTGGCAGTATTAGCCGAGCCTAGAGTGGGTTTCATTGACATTAGAATTGCTCTAGTCTGTTTGTGTAACAAAAATAATAAACGGGTTACTTTTGAATATATTTTTGATGTCACCTCACGTAATAACCAGAGCAATTTTGTTCCCTTATTTGCTATTTTTGGTATCAATATATTTCACTTTACATTCTTTAATATTAAACCTCATTTGTGATCAATCTTTTTAATTGTAGATTTCTTTGAAGGTTATTTATTTTTGTTCGACATCCTAGCTCCCCGCACAACTTGACATCATCTGCAAACCTGGGCATTCTACTTCGAAGAACAACAACTTGCCTGTAACATAGTAAAACATCCCAAGATGCTTCACAAAATTTGGCATCGAATACATTCATCAAGATCATTATATGAATATTGGGAGCAACCGGATCCACAAATGAATCCTGAGGGAATTTTGCCTGTCACAGCTGTAAAACTGGAAGTGCCATGGTTGATTGATACCTTTTTCCTCTAATGCTTAGTCAAGTGATCATCCAATGTGCTACCGATCTTGGCCTCTCTTGGCATCCTACGAAGGGCCCATCGAGGCACTTGTCGCTGCCGCCTTACGAGCAGCAGCCCCAACTGTCCCATCCTACTCTCTCGCCGACCTTCCCGCCCAGCGTGCCCACTGGGGGCAAATCTTGCCAATCTCCTCCCCATCCAGCGCTGAACCTGTGGACGCTGGCAGTGGGGCAGCCATCACTGACCCTCTCCGCATCTCCCTCCAGAATGACCGTTCACTTGCGAACAAGGCCCTTGCCATCCATGAGCATATCGTGGATGGTTGCATTGATATCATGGCCCTGGCGGAAACTTAGTTGAGGGGTGATGACACCTTACCCTTAAATGAAGCCTCCCCATCTGGCTATACCTTCCACCACTTGACCCGCTCAGACCACCGTGGTGGCGGTGTGGCTCTCATCACCAAATCACACCTTGGTCTGTCCCCCTCCTTCTCCGGCAGTTTCTCCTTCTTTCCTGTTCTGCTCTCGTCTGCCAAAATTGCTCACTATTCTGGAATGCAACGATAAACCCCAGCTCCCATTCTCTACTGTTAATCGTCTTCTTAAATCCCTCTCCCCTGTCTCCTCTACCCTCGCCTCCGATAACAAGTGTGAGGAGCTCATAGACTTCTTTGTCTCTAAGATTGAGACCATCCGATCAGCTGCCACTGCAACTCTGCAACGAACTGTATCACAGTATGGTATGGCAGCTGTAGCTACTATGACCGGAAAGCCCTGCAGCGGGTAGTCAAAACTGCCCAACGCATTACCGGCACCCGGCTACCGACCATAGAGCACATATACCAGAAACGCTGTCTACGGAGGTCACGGTCCATCATCAAAGACCCTACCCACCCCAGCCACAGTCTGTTCGCCCTCCTGCCATCTGGGAGACGCTACAGATGCATTTGCACCCGGACGACCAGATTTAGGAACAGCTTCTTTCCCAGGGCTGTCATCCTACTGAACTCCACAAATAAACTCTAAAGCCTGCACATCTGCCAATGCACTTTATTATGGTTATGTTTATGTTAATGTATTACAAGCCAAATGTATGTTGAATGTTTAAATGTCTTAATCTAAATGTACACTCTCGGGAGCCGCAAGCCTACATTTCGTTGTACTGCACTTGTGCACTAACAATGACAATAAAATTGATTATTATTATTATTATTATTATTATTATTCCCATCCTTCCCCTAGCCCACTGGGCCAAACTTCCTTTAAGTTCCCCCCTGCCCAAGCCCTGAACTCACATCTTTCTCCAGTTTCTCTCCGATCTCCCCTCATGACCTCTCTGTGCTCATCTTGTCCATGAGACCCACCTCCTGCTCCCTCGACCCTATTCCCACCAAACTGCTGACCACCCAACTTCCTTTTCTGGCTCCCATGTTAGCTGACATTGTTAACGGTTCTCTCTCCTCAGGTACTGTCCCTCTCTCCCTTAAATCTGCCGTTATCGTCCCTCTCCTCAAAAAAACAACCCTTGATCCCTCCATCCTTGCAAACTACCGCCCCATCTCCAACCTCCCTTTCCTCTCCAAAGTCATTGAACGTGTTGTCGCCTCTCAAATCCGTGCCCATCTTTCCCGCAATTCCATGTTTGAGTCTCTCCAATCAGGTTTCTGCCCTGCCACAGTACCGAAACGGCTCTCATCAAAGTCACAAATGACATCCTTTGTGACTGTGACAAAGGTAAACTATCCCTCCTCGTCCTTCTTGACTTGTCTGCAGCCTTTGACACGGTTGACCACTCCATCCTTCTTCAACGCCTCTCCACCATCATCCAGGTGGGTGGGACTGCACTTGCCTGGTTCCATTCTTATCGATCTAATCGTAACCAGAGAATCACCTGCAACAGCATCTCTTCCCGCTCCTGCATCTCATAGTCATAGAGTCATAGAGTTATACAGCACAGAAAGAGGCCCTTCGGCCCATCGTGTCCACGCTGGCCATCAAGCCCTGTCTATTCCAATCCCATTTTCCAGCACTTGGTCCATAGCCTTGTATGCTATGGCATTTCAAGTGCTCATCTAAATGCTTCTTGAATGTTGTGAGGGTTCCTGCCTCTACCACCCTTTCAGGCAGTGAGTTCCAGATTCCAACCACCCTTTGGGTGAAAAAGTTTTTCCTCAAATCCCCTCTAAACCCCCTGCCCCTTACGTTGAAACTATGCCCCCTGGTTATTGACTCCTCCACTAAGGGGAAAAGTTCCTTTCTATCTACCCTATCTATGCCCCTCATAATTTTGTACACCTCAATCAGCTCCCCCCTCAGCCTTCTCTGCTCTAAGGAAAACAACCCCAGCCTGCCCAGTCTCTCTTCATAGCTGAAGCGCTCCAGCCCAGGTAACATCCTGGTGAATTTCCTCTGCATCCTCTCCAATGCAATCACATCCCTCCTATAGTATGGCGACCAGAACTGTACACAGTATTCCAGCTGTGGCCTAACTAGCGTTTTGTATAGCTCCATCATAACCTCCCTGCTCTTATATTCTATGCCTCGGCTAATGAAGGCAAGTATCCCATATGCCTTTTTAACCACCTTATCTACCTGCCCTGCTGCCTTCAGGGATCTATGTACATGCACAAAGGTCCCTCTGATCCTCTGTCCTTCCTAGGGTCCTACCATTCATTGTGTATTCTCTTGCCTTGTTAGTCCTCCCAAAATGCATCACCTCACACTTTTCAGGGTTAAATTCCATTTGCCACTGTTCTGCCCATCTGACTAACCCGTCTATATCGTCCGGTAACCTGAGTCTTCCCTCCTTGCTATTTACCACTCCACCAATTTTCATGTCATCTGCAAACTTACTGATTATACCTCCTACATTTGTAGCTAAATCATTAATGTAGACCACAAACAGCAAGGGACCCAGCACCGATCCCTGTGGTACACCACTGGACACAGGCTTCCCTCTGGTATCCCCCAAGGATCTATCCTTGGCCCCCTCCTATTTCCCATCTACATGTTGCCCCTTGTAGGGTTCGCAAAATTCTACAGATTCCCCCAAACCAAGAAGAGAAGAGATTTTTGGACTGTTTAAAAGAATATTGGGCCAAAAGGGGCTTAAAGTCAAAACCCCAGGATTTTGGCTATTATAAAAAGGCATGTCCAGGCCTGTGCAAGGCTGCGACAAAGGAGTTGGGATGGGCACTGTAAAAACCAACAGTTTGAGTATTGGCATAAGCCAGATTGTCTGGGAATGTTCTGGACCATCTCAGTCATTCTACATAAAGACAATAGGCCTACGGAAGGACAGTCCCCGCCAAAACTACAGAGCCATCAAAAATATGAATAATACAGTGCATGCCACTAATCAACAGGAGAAGACGATCGAACAGCAGATCAGCCACTCAGAGAAACATCCAAAAACCACTTCACACACTTAAACCGATTCCGAAGCAATCCCGAAACTAGTTAAAAATCAATTAAAGATAGATGGGACCAAGTCGAAACTCGATAAAGAATTTAAAACTATTAAAGTTAACGAGCCCGCCAAAATTAACAATGGGCCAGAGAAGATTTGGCGGGCAAATAAGCAAGGACTCAAACGGTATAATTGAGGCCTGCTTTGTCAGTTCAACAGTAGTCTTTCGGAACAACAACACGGGAGAAGTCACAGTACTACTCATCATCATCATCATTTTCACACACAGTCGGAGAATCGGAGACTTGAGGAAAGGAGAGCGGAACGGAAGGAGAAAGGAACCGCGGCAACCAAGGGCCCCGAGAAACCAACACCCAACAATATTACCAACAACTAGGTAATATCGGGCCACCGCGACCAACAAGAAACCAACCTGGAAGAAACCGAAGATCTGCAAGTTTTTCCCACTCTACAAACTATTCCTGCGTTTGGTGAGCATTTCCTGGTCCTCTGGAATCCAACCTAGTTAGTGTAGTGGGATTGGGAGGGGTGAAGTATTTTTGTCTATTGTCATTCTCCCTCGTATATTCCGAAGTGTTCCCCCTTTTAGAGTGATAAGATTATTGTGTTGTGTATATTTTCTTGTCTCAAATAAAAACCAAAGCTCTCGTATCAAATTCCGTTGTTTGCTGCAATTTCATTACAACCCCCAAATAAGTCCCGGTCTAGAACCAAGGGAGTGGGAGCGATTCGAACCGCTCAGGAGTCAGAGGCAAAGCTGACCACACACACCACCCCTTACACCCTTGACGACATCATCCGAAAACACAGCATCAGTTTCCACATGTACGCTGACGACACCCAGCTCTACCTCACTACCACTTCTCTCGACCCCTCCATGGTCTCTAAATTGTTAGACTGCTTATCCGACATAGTTTTGGATGAACAAAAATTTTCTCCAATTAAATATTGGGAAGACCGAAGCCATTGTTTTCGGTCCCCGCCACGAACTCCATTCCCCAGCCACGGACTCCATCCCTCTCCCTAACATCTGTCTGTGGCTCAACCACACTGTTCGCAACCTTGAAGTCATATTTGACCCTGAAATGAGCTTCCGACCACATATCCGCAGCATAACTAAGTCCACCTATTTCCACCTCCGTATCATCACCTGTCTCCGCCATTGCCTCAGCTCATCCGCTGCTGAAACCCTCATCCATGCCTTTGTTACCTCTGGACTTGACTCTTCCAATGCACTTCTGGCCGGCCTCCCACATTCCACCCTACGTAAACTTGAGGTCATCCAAAACTCAGCTGCTCGTGTCCTAACTCGCACCAAGTCCAGTTCACCCATCACCCCTGTGCTCGTCCACCTACATTGGCTCCCGTAACGCCTCGATTTCAAAATTCTCATCCTTGTTTTCAAATCCCTCCATGGCCTCACCTCTCCCTATCTCTGTAATCTCCTTCAGCCCTACTACCACCCCGCCCCCACCGAGATATCTGCGCTCCTCTAATTCTGCCCTCTTGAGCATCCCTGATTATAATCACTCAATCATTGGTGGCCGTGCCTTCCGTTGCCTCGGCCCTAAGCTCTAGGATTCCTTGCCTAAACCTCTCCGCCTCTCTACCTCTCTGTCCTCCTTTAAGACGCTCCTTAAAACCTATCTCTTTGACCAAGCTTTTGGTCACCTGCCCTAATTTATCCTTATGTGGCTCGTGTCATATTTTTGTCTTATAACACTACAGCCTTGGGATGTTTTACTACTTTAAAGGCGCTATATAAATACAAGTTGTTGTTGTTGATTGCTTCATCCCAAAAGCTGCCAAAAGTTTCTTGTCAGATTGTTCGCCAAATACTTATGAAAATCAACACATCTATCACATTGCCATCATCCATTATTCTGTTACATCTTCAAAGGATTTCAGTAATATTGTTTGGAGTAACCTGCCTTTCAGAACATAGCTTAGCTTAGAATTAGTGCCTTTGCTCCTGTTACATCTAATGGACTAGTTTCATTGGCCCAGAAATTCGGGTCCCCACGGGTGAGTACGCACGGGGTACTCCCGCGTAGGCCCAACAAAAGTGCCGGTTTCCTGCATGCACTGTGCATGCGCGAGAAACTGGAACTTCCGCTCCCCTGAAAGAAGGGGTTGAAAGGTGGAACGCGTGCGCAGGAGAGGCAGCGCGCGCGCATCGAACTTACGTTTTTTTTGCAGGTTTTTCCGGGAGGGTAAGTCTCCGGGAGTTACACTTTTAAAATTAATTAAAATTAAAACATTTTTTCCACAGGTTTATTATTTTTAAATACTTTAAAGAAAGGTAAGTTTATTTTTAGCCCCGTTAGGAAATGTAATTAATTTTTTCAAAAATTTAAATTATTGTTTAAAATAGTTATTTCATGTAATTTATAGTTATTTTAAAAACGTGATTTAAAAAAAAAATTATTTAAATTTTAGTGATGTTTTGGGGCTTATAGTATTTATAGGTTTGACAGTTCTTCCTTTCAAGCTTATAAATGAAGCATTCCCTGCTACCATTGGCTCTCCATGGCCCACGTGATCCCAGGGGACGCATCGAACTAACTGCGCCCCTGGGATACGCAAGCACTGCGCGCCGGCAGTTGGAGGAGGCCCAGGATCGGAATCCCACGCGGGCCCACAGCACAACGGCCGGCGCGCTAGGTAAGTGCAGGTCGGGGGCTTGCACCCGCGGGAAGCCCCCGACCCGAATTTCTGGGCCATTACTTTCCTTCCAACAGACATGACCAATTTTCCATTATAGATGTCGAGCTAAAGTTTTGCACCTTTCGCTTCTGGATATATTTTCCATTCTCCAGTACCCACCTTTATTTAAGGAGCTGTGAAAAATTCCAGCCACAAAATTTTTCCCCTACTTGAACAAATACAACATCTTGCATTTCTATAACGCTTTTAACATAGTAAAACGCCCCAAGGAGCTTCACAGGAACGTAATCGGACATAAGAATTAACACTCTGCCAAAGAAGGAGACATTAGGACAGGTCAAGAGGTAGGTGGAGAGGCAGCGATGTTTAGGGAGGGATTTCCAGAGCTTAGGGTCTGGACAGCTAAAGGCACGGCCACGAAAGGTGGGGCAAAGGAAGTTGGGGATGCACAAAAGGCCAGAATTGGAGGGACGCAGAGTTCTCAGAAGGTTGTAGGGCTGGAGGAGGTTAGGCCATGGAGGGATTTAGTCATGAAGATAATGGGGGAGAAATTCAGTAGCACCCAGGAAGGGGCGCTAACTTTTGAGAGGTTGGAAACTTAGCGCCAAGCGCTAATCAATCTTGCTGCCCGCTAAATTCAGTCTGAGCACTCAAAGAACGCAGGGGAGTGCTAGATCAGGTGCTAATGGCACAGGTGAGTGGTGTTAGGCTCCAAGCGATAACGAATATGAGGTGTTGTGTAATCGGGAGTGAGCATTGGTGCAGGCGCCTTCCAGCCATTAAAGGGGAGGGTCACTGGAGTCAGCACACCAGCCCCCAGTGATTCGGGGAGTGCAGAATGGCAATATGCTCAGAGATGAAATCCAAAGGGGGAGAAATTGGGTGGAGCCGCAAACGGGGCGCCAAGCTCGCCTGGGCGCCAGATTTTGCGCTGCGATCGGAGCAGCAGCGATCGCCGGAAATTCAGCTTGAGCGCCCCAAGAGGGACACGGGACGAGGCTCGAGGTGCTCCGCGTCCCTCTTAGGGCGCTGAAACTGAATATCGCAGCGCAACGTGCCGCAGCGCCACACGCTGTGGCACGGCGCGCTGCGGTACTGCAGGCCTGCCTCCCATTCTTAAGGGGGAGGGGCCTGCACCAGCACAATGAGCGATCGCGAGTGCTGGCAAAAGAGTCCGGCACCGTGGAGAAGTGCCGGGCTCTTGGAAAACAGCTGGCAATGCCACGGGGGGAGAACAGGAGGCCAGGAATGGAGGTGCTGGCAGGCGGCCGCCGAAAAAAACGGCCGCCCCGCACCTCCACCTTAATTTGCACCACTGCCGCCACAGGTAGGCCCCGTGAACCGGGCACGATTAGCGAGCGGCGCTACAGAGGCAATCGCTGCCAAATATCGCGATCGGGGCGGTAGCAGGGTGCTGCGCACACCAATGACGTCATCGGTGGCGGCGCAACGCAACAGGCTAACGCCACCATTAGCGCCCCAGCTAAATATCGCGGGAGGCGTGGCCAGTGGCGCTAAACCCACTGAGTGCCCTCTTTAGGCGCTAACTGGTGGCGCAGCCCACCGAATTTCTCCCCCACAGTGTTTTGACAACCTAAGCAGCCTTTATTTGGCTGCAGATACATCCTGCACTCTCTGCCACTCATAACTGACCTTGGGAACAAAGGTTTGCAGATTGGGCGCCCAGCGAGCGTTGCACACTCGCTGACGTCACGATCTGCATGGCGAAAGGGACGGAGACACGGGGCTAGATTTTCAGTATAGACAGTTTTGGGGCGCTAACCTTAGCGCCCACCCGAAGTTAGCGCCCGCCCCAAAGTAGCGCCCCGTTGCCGGAAATTCAGTGGCTTCGCCCTAAGAGATTGGTGGAGCGCTAAAAGAGGCGTTCCACTCCTATCTTTAGGCGCTAAGCCGGCGGTCCAGAGGGATAGCGCCCAGGCGGGGCGCAGCGCGGGTGCGGTCATTTTTGGACTGGCAGCAGACCCCGTGGCGCCGACCAGCTCTTAAAGGGGGAAGGGACGAATTGGTCTGCTGCCACGCCCTGCACACTGCAGCCTTGCAAAGAGGCCTCAACACTGCTGCTCAGCCCCAGGGAGTCATGGCAACGCCAGAGAAGGCCCGTCAGCGTGCCCTGCGCTTCTCAGAGGGTGATCTGGATATAATGGTCACAGCTCTGGAGGTGAGGCGCAAGATCTTGTTCCCAGAGAGTGGGAGGAATCCAACCCACCACGACGACACCAAAGCCTGGAAGCAGATCGCCCAGAGGATGACCTTCACCGGCGATGCCCCCAGGACCCACAAACAATGTCGTAAAAAATACAACGATCTGACCAGGATTGTGAAGGTGAGTAGCCTTTCCAGTCTCCTCCTCATTCTTGCATGTACACCTGACATGATGGGCAAAGGGAGCTGAAAGTCCTATTGGCCAGCCCTCAGCCAGCAGCATTGGGACAGTCATGAGCATCACATGGCCATTCGGCACTCTACACTTTGTCCAAGCTATTCCACCATGGGAGGCAGTGCACACTACATCAGGGCTTCACTCTGTCCATGCTATCCCACCATGGGAGGCAGTGCACACTACATCAGGGCTTCACTCTGTCCACGCTATTCCACCATGGGAGGCAGTGCACACTACATCAGGGCTTCACTCTGTCCAAGCTATTCCACCATGGGAGGCAGTGCACACTACATCAGGGCTTCACTCTGTCCACGCTATTCCACCATGGGAGGCAGTGCACACTACATCAGGGCTTCACTCTGTCCAAGCTATTCCACCATGGGAGGCAGTGCACACTACATCAGGGCTTCACTCTGTCCAAGCTATTCCACCATGGGAGGCAGTGCACACTACATCAGGGCTTCACTCTGTCCACGCTATTCCACCATGGGAGGCAGTGCACACTACATCAGGGCTTCACTCTGTCCACGCTATTCCACCATGGGAGGCAGTGCACACTACATCAGGGCTTCACTCTGTCCAAGCTATTCCACCATGGGAGGCAGTGCACACTACATCAGGGCTTCACTCTGTCCACGCTATTCCACCATGGGAGGCAGTGCACACTACATCAGGGCTTCACTCTGTCCACGCTATTCCACCATGGGAGGCAGTGCACACTACATCAGGGCTTCACTGCGCACTTACAGCCCGTCCTTTCTCTTGCAGGCTAAAGTAGCGTTTAATCGCCAGGCGCGTGCCAGGGGTGGCCGCGCCAAGCTGCAGAAGCTCACTCGGCTGGAGGAGCACGTGTGTGTGCTCATGGGAGCCCGTGTGATTGTCCCCACAGCGTGCGGAGTATCCGACCCTCCACTGCCCGGCAATGGTAAGGACCTCGCCTTTTGGCCCTCTCGCGTCGCACTGGCCCATCCGAGCTACCTCCTTTGCCACTGTCCCACCAATGCGCTGAATGCCACCAGTCCTAACTCCCTCGCTGACGCCGTCTCCTCACTCTGAAGCTACTCTTGTGCATTCCTGCTTTCAGCTGGTGATGACCAGGACCCTGAAGCTGCCAGTGACAGCACCTCCGACCAGGAGGAGGAGGAGGAGCAAGCCGGACCTTCGGGGGAACAGTCACGTCCCGCAGGAGAGGAGGAAATGCTTGACACCTCCTCACTGAACGAGTGCCTGGAGGAACTGTCGCAGGGCAATGCAGCTTCTGGGACCAGTGGCGTCCAGCCACCCAGGAGCCGTGCGCGTGGCCCGTGGCCTTCCCCCCAAAGGGGGGAAGGATCAGAGGGGAGTGCTGCTGTTCGGCACACTCGCCGCCACCAACGCGGCAAGGGTCCCCTAGTTCGGCCCCCTCCTCCCCAGCGGGAGAGTCGCGACTCCAGTCCGGACACCTTCACCTCAGAGGAGGTGCGGAAGCTGGATAAGATGGCCGAGGATTCGGACCGGCGCCACATGGAGCTCATGAGCGTGGTGGGGCGCATGCCTGAGGCCATCGAGTTGCTGGCGACCAGTGTGCGCGAGTTCGGGGCAGCAACTGCCGCGAGTGGCCGCATGCTGACTGATGCCGTCAAGACCCTGGCGGCTGTGATGCGCGCGCACAGCAGGACCACAGGGGCACTCACTGCTGCCACACGCGCTGTCTCAGGCAGGCATCGCCAGGGCAGCCGCCGCGCTGGACCATCCCAGCAAGCCGCCCCTCGGCTGATTGTTGCGGATCCTGCAGTGCGGGCCCGGCCGAGTGCCACCGCGCCACAGCACCAGCCAGCACATCCCAGACGCCAGCTGGCCCACATTGCGCCATCCGTCGCCGCCATTCCCCCACTGGGGCGTCAAGGGCAAGCGGCTGTAGCTGATGGTGGCCAGGCTCAGGTGCGCCACTCAGCAGACGGCCCCTCGAGGCCCAAACGCCATGTAGGCTGCCCCCCAGCGGCATCTGGCGGAAGGGCATCTGAGCCTCAGGCGCCTTCCCCCAGCCTCGCAGCAGCCACTGGGCAGAGCTTGCGAAGGAGCAGCAGGCCGGGCAGGGGAGGCAAAAGGCTGGGCAAGGTCTCGCCCTCGCGGGCCACTCAGTAGAGGGTGTGGGCAGCTTTCCTTTTATATGGCGGTGGCCATCTTTATTTTGCCCATGGTTGTGTTGTTGGAGGGCTTATTTTTTGCGTTAGGCCGACGTTGAGGCCCGGTTTGAAGAAAGGTGGAGTGACTCCTCCCCAGTTTGTGGGAGTGAGTCATTTGTTGGGCTTTTTGTGGGGCCCGTTTATTGTTTTTGGGGATTCATGTGGGAAGGGCTTTTCATTTTTGTGTAATAAAAGATTATCTTTATTCATGCAGTCTCCATGGTTGTTCTTCTTAGTGTTTGTTGGCTTCGCCGGCTGAGGGCTTGCGGAGCGGCTGCATTCATCTTCCCTCATGGCCCCTGGCCATTCCCTGACGGGGGCTTAGAAGTACCGTGTAATAAGATGGCGTCGTGCGGCCCTTGGCCCTGGTCGCTACCTTCTGGGAACGTACTCCTGCTCCTCCTCCTCCTCCTCCTCATGCTCCTCCTGCTCCTCCTCCTGAGGTGCTGGTCCAACGTCAGGTGGCAGTGCCTGAGTCCTGCGGATAGCCAGGTTGTGTAGCATGCTGCAAACCACCACAAATTGGGAGACCCGGTCCGGCGAATACTGGAGAGCTCCTCCGGAGCGATCAAGGCAGCGGAACCGCTGCTTGAGGACCCCAATAGTTAGCTCGATGATGTTGCGGGTGGTTTGATGGCTCTCGTTGTAGGCCTCTTCAGCAGCGGTCCTGGGCGCGCGGAGCGGGGTCATGAGCCAGGTGCACAAAGGATAGCCTTTGTCCCCGAGTAGCCATCCTCTTGGGGGAGGCTGTGCCTGGAACATGTCATGCACAGTACTCTGCCGCAGGATAAAGGCATCGTGGCTGCTGCCTGGGAAGCTGGCATTGACTGCCATGATGCGCTGCTTGTGGTCACAGACCAGCTGCACATTCAGAGAATGGTAGCCCTTCCTGTTGCGATACTGCTCGCCATGCTCCAGAGGGGCCCGCAAAGCCACATGCGTACAGTCAATGGCGCCCTGCACCAAGGGGAATTCCCCGAGTCTGGAAAATCCCAATGCGCGCTGATGCTGGCTCTCCAGGGCCATGGGGAAGGAGATGAATTGGCTTCTCCTTCTGAACAGTGCTTCGGTCACCTGGCGGATGCAGCGATGCGTGCCGTACTGGGAGATGTTTGCTATGTCCCCAGCAGCGTATTGGAAGGAGCCGGTGGCATAGAAGTTCAATGCCACCGTCACCTTCACTTCCACCGACAGAGACGTCCTGCACCTGAGCTTTGGCCGCAGATCTCGGCGAAGCAGGTGGCAGATCTCTGCAATCACCTCCTTTCGGAATCGGAGCCTTTTAACACATCGCGCGGCACTCATGTTTAGGTAGGAGCGCTGCTGGCGGTATAGCCTGACTGGGTAAGGCCTACGTGGCCGACGCCTGTAGCCCCCTCTGCCTCTAGCCAGGGCTGCCCCTCTCACAATGCATCTGCGAGCCCTACGGACATGGAGCTGCAGCTCCGCGTTGGCACCCCATGCAACCCCCATCAAATCCTGGCAAACACTCTAATTTCAAAAGGCCACTTGCAGCGCTCTGGCCTGAGTCCAAAAATACCTGGCTCTTGCTGCTTGAAACCAGTTAGCTATCCTGCTTGTTGTGTCTCCAGAAATGCGTTGCACAAGAGTGTTTTCTGAAAAAAGGCTGGCCTTTATACTGGAGAGAACGTCCCCTTTAATTTGCGCCCCCCGGGGCCCACGCTGGTTGTGTTGCGTTCCTTTTTCCAAATGCTCCGGCCGCCAGCCGCACAATGGGGCGGTCCGACTGAAGTTTGGAATCGGGGCGCACAAAGGGCGTTGCACGAGGATGTGACGTCATTTTCTGCACGCGCATCCGGGCGGGCGCTAAACTTTGCGCCGGCGCTAACGGGCAACTTAATTTGGGGCGGGGCGCAAACTGCGCTGCGCCCGGGCGCTACACGCATAGCGCCCGAAAAACACTTCTCTTAAGGCGCTAACTGCTGGCGCAAGCGACTGAAAGTCTAGCCCACTAACTCTTATCGCCGGCACAGGCACTAACTGGGGGCGCTAACCGACTGAATTTCTAGCCCAATAATTTTAAAGTTGAGGCTTTTGGGTGCTGGGAATTCTACTAAAATTTCTATATTCCCGTATCCTGTTATCTTATGAATTGTTCAAGACATCCAGTTTTTAGTGACTGTTTCATTATCAGTCTTTATTTTCTCCAGTGAACTAGGCTACCCTTCCAATTAGGTGGAAAGGGAATGTCGTAATAGAAATTGTTTTAAATTTACACCATCCTTTCCAGCCCAGTTACCTCTGAGGCTTTCTATTTAATATTTCTCTTTGATACCTTGCCTAATATAATCAAATCCAAAATGTAATATTTTATTTCAGATCATATCCCTTGCAATTTCTTCTTCCATTTTTTTGCTTTTCATCCTAGGTAGCATCATTTATCCACGGAGGCTCTCCTGGCCTTGGTAGAACTCCTCGGGAAATGGCATCAATTACCAATTCTAGCTGTTTACACTGATCTCCTGCTGGAGAACCCCTGCAGGAAGAAAGCAATAAAAAAAGAATGAACTTGAATTTATATAGCACCGCAGCGCTTTACAGCCAATGAAGTACTACTGCAGTACTGTCACTGTAGCATAGTGGTAATGTTACTGGACTAGTAATCCAGAGACGTGAGTCCCACCGTGGGGAATTTAAATTCAGTCAAATAAAAAATAAAAAATCTGCAATAAAAACCTAGTACCGGTAGACTATCCTTTATCCGAACTTCCGAAAACCGAAAACCTCTAAAAACCGAAAGTTTTTTCGTTCAGCATAAGTTGTGCGCACGACATGACCAGAGTGGCGCACGACTTACGCTGAGCAGGGCAGAAGGTCACAGAGTTCCCTCCTGGGTAAGAGATTGCAGGCCGAGCCGGGCAGTGTGAAGGAGGTACCGGGAGAGTGAACCCAACAATACAGCGGCCCCTCCGATAGCTGCAGCGGCCCGTCCGATATTCTTTTCTCCCCAACCCGACCCGACCTGACCCGAACCGCGGCCCGTCCGATATTCTTTTCTCCCCCCCCCACCGACCCGACCCGACCCGCACCGCGGCCCGTCCGATATTCTTTTCTCCCACCCCCCCCCACCCGACCCGACCCCCCCGACCCCCGACCTGATTTGCGGGCCAGCTTAGTAGGAGTCAGCCGATATCCGGCTTTCCAGAGAAGCAGGAAGGGGAATGAAACACGGAACAGTCTCAAGAGGTAGCCTGAGCTTTTAAAATTTATATTAAATACAAATTTCCCAGTCTTATAATAATACCTTCTGAAATCCGAAAAATTCCGAAAACCGAAACTCAGCTGGTCCCAAGGCTTTCGGATAAGGGATAGTGTACCTGTATCAGTAAAAGTGACTGTCATAAATCTCATCATCGAGAAACTACCTATGAAATAACACTGGACGGCCAGCTGGTGGTGCCGTCCAAGGAGTATAAATACTCAGGCGTTGGCCCCAGCTTTCCAGGGACATTTTGTAAAGACAAGGAACTAGTGAAGTACAACTAGACTTCCATGTTCTGAAACAAGTTGATTAAAGCCTTGCTTTATGCTCAAACCAAGTGTGTAGTGAGTTTTATTACGTCAGTGACCATGTAGTGACCGAATTATCGTAAAAAAAAACATCTGGTTCACTAATGCCTGAAAGGGAAGGAAATCTGATGTCCTTACCCAGTCTGGCCTCCATGTGACTCCAGACCCACAGCAATGTGGTTGACTCTTAACTGCCCTCTGAAATGGCCACCTTCTCCAGGGCAATTAGGGATGGGCAATAATTGCTGGCCTTGCCAGAGGCTCCCACATCCTATGAATGAGTAAACTTTAAGAAAGTTGTTGTAATGTGGGAAACGCGGCAGCCAATTTGCACACAGCAAGGTCCCACAAACAGCAATGTGATAATGACCAGATAATCTGTTTTTTTAGTGATGTTGGTTGAGGTCTAAATATTGGCCAGGACACCGGGGATAACCCCCCCCCCGGCTCTTCTTCATAGTAGTGCCGTGGGATATTTTACGTCCACCTGAGAGGGCAAACGGTTTAACATCCTATCCAAAAGGCGAAAGAAATTCCAGGCGAATTAAGTTGTTCTGTCTAAAACGCTTTGGGATGTGATAAGACACTACATGAGAGTAAGGTTTTTTTTCAGACAATCGATGCAGAAGTTTTGAAATTTAATTTGATATATCGTTCAATCAATCAATTAGATCTCTTAAAACTTTAGTTTGTTTTCTAAATTTCATTCTAACCTCACTCCTTAATCACTTTGGTGTCAGCTTTCATGTAAGCCTACTGCTTTTATCTGTTACCGTGTTGCTACAGTTTTTAGGCAGGTTGAGGGGCTGGCTTTAGCAATGCGGATAGAGACAAAATGGTGACGGGTCTTAATTGTGTCATGTGACCCCCCTAATTTATAAACGTTAATGAGGCCGTCACCTACGTCCAATGGGAATTCTGGACGCCTAAATCGAGGTTTGCTCTAAAATCGCAACAGGCAAAGCTCAAGGTGTAAGTCAGCGCGTCGATCCACCTACAAGATTTTGGTCCTGCTTTCGGCCATTTTTTACACTGAATTAAATAGATTTTACAGCACACAAACAGGCCATTCGGCCCAACAGGTCTGTCCCAATGTTTATGCTTCTCACGAGGCTACATCCCACCCTACTTCATCTCACCCTATCAGCATATCCTTCCATTCCTTTCTCCCTCATGTACTTATCCAGCTTCCCCTTAAATGCATCTATACTATTCGCCTCAACCACTCTCTGTGGTAGTGGGCTCCACATTCTCACCACTCTCTGGGTAAAGAAGTTTCTCCTGAATTCCCGATTGGATTTATTAGTGACTATCTTATATCAAACGCCAGTTGAAAGTAACCTGGTGTGGAGCAACACTGACGCATTGCGAGCACCCTATCTACTTAGGAGTCACCCTTGACCGATGCTTCACCTTCAAGAACCACATCGAGAAGACAAAGGCAAAAGTGAGCGCACGAAACAACATCCTGAATAAGCTCACTAACACAAGATGGGGAACAAGCCCGAAAACATTGTGAGCCAGAGCACTTGCTCTTTGCTATTCCACTGCCGAATACGCCTGCCCTACATGGGAAAGGTCTACTCATGCCAAGAAGATGGATGCCGTTCTGAATGCAAGCTGCCGATTTATCACAGGTTGCTTAAAACCAACAAACACCAACAGCCTATATATCCTGGCGGGTATCGCTCCCCCTGATATAAGAAGAACGGTAGCCAGCAAGAAAGAGCGACTCCGTCAAACATCAGATGAGAGGCACCCTCTGCATTGTCATACACCTACACCCAGCCGCCTAAAGTCAAGGAAGAGCTTCATGAACAGTGTTGTTCCATTACAATCAACCTCATCTGAAGCCCGCATCGCCTTGTGGAAAGACCGGCTCGCCAGTCTTGAACAACCCCCAGCGATGGAAATTTTACTTGATGAAAGCCTTCCCCCAGGAGCTAATTGCAACTGGGCAACCTGGAAGTGCCTTAACAGACTTAGGACCGGTGTAGGTTGCTCAAAGGTGTCACTAAGCAAATGGGGATATTCAACCAGCCCGACAACTTGTGAATGTGGAACTGAGGCACAGACTATGCAACATCTCCTGCAATGCCCATCGTTAGAGGAACCCTGCACTGTTGCAGATCTTGCCGAATCCAACAACAAGGCGCAAAAATGTGTCCAGTTCTGGCTGGGCTATGTATAGACTGTCCGTGGACACGATAAGAAGAAGATCTTATATTTATGGTCGCTAGCTTTGGTCTCCCCCACAAGTGGAAACATCTTCTCTATGTCTACCCTATCAAACGCCTCCATAATTTTAAAGACCTCTATGAGGTCGCCCCTCAGCTTACTTTTTCTATAGAAAGGTGCCCCAATCTGTTCAGTTTATCCTGATAGTTATAACCTCTCAGTTCTGGCATCATTCTTGTAAATCCTTTTTTTTGGACCTTTCTCCGATGCCTCTATCCTTTTTGCAATATGGACCATGCACAGTACTCTAAGTGTAGTCCAACCAAGGTTCAATACAAGTTTAGCATAAATGGCATCAACGGGATGGTCGCAAGATGAAAATCACTCCTCAGTGAATCAAGAATGAGTAGTCCGCAGAATCTCCCGTTAAAAGGAAAGAGGACGGGACGCCAATCATTCCACTCTAAATCAACATTTTAAAAAATCCTTTAAGCAGCTGTCTCAGATTTGCCACTAAGCTGGGTTAGTACTATATAATGTATTAGTGTACAAATCAGGTGGTCCTGTTACACTAAGTAAT
Source organism: Somniosus microcephalus (assembly GCF_052327205.1). Taxonomy (NCBI): domain Eukaryota; kingdom Metazoa; phylum Chordata; class Chondrichthyes; order Squaliformes; family Somniosidae; genus Somniosus; species Somniosus microcephalus. The sequence goes on from NC_140989.1 coordinate 362,941,306, forward strand.
TGCCTTTCGTTTTGAAAATTAGACTTTCCGAATCCAATTCAAAGCAAGGTAAGGTTTGATAATTTCATCTTCAGTGGTCCTTATCAGACATACAAAATCCTTCCGTTTGCGTGTCATGAATAAAATCTAATGTTCTGTGTGTTAATCGTCCATTAAACTAGTCATTACAAAAATACAATTGCAGCGAACATCATATTGAACAGAACAATTAGCGTAGTTGGAGGTTGGAAAGTTGAGTTCGCCTTGAAAAATCGGAACAAAAGAGATGAAGATAGTTCAAGAAATTTTAATTCATTTAAACGTGTCAGCTTTGGTTCCCTCGCTCGCTTACTTCCTTTCTTTGTTTCTCTCTTCCATTCCTCCTCAGCTCAGTCTTTTGTCTTTGTCTTCCCTTTTTGATTCTTTTCTCTTTAATTTGTCGCTATTTGATGCATTTAAGGGGATGCTCCAACTCAGAACAAACGCTACGTTAATTGTTCTGTTCATAAGTGAGGAAGTGATGCTTCAGTTGTACAGAGTCTTGGTCAGACCCCATCTGGAGTTCTGCATTCAGTTCTGGGCACCGAACGTCAGGAAAGATATATTGGCCATGGAAGGAGTTCAGTGCAGGGATACAGAGTACCCAGGTGATCCGGCAGTGGGGCAGCTCCAGATCAGGCAAGTCTGAAGTCACAGCCCCGGTTGTTTTCAGTTGAGTTCCCTCGATTTTAAAATTCTCATCCTTGTGTTCAAATCCCTCCATGGCCCTCCCCTCCCTATCTCTATAACCTCCTCCAGCCCTACAACCTTCCACCATCTCTGCGCTCCTCCGATTCTGGCCTCTTGCGCGTCCCCGATTTTAATCGCTCCACCATTGGCGGCCGCGCCAACAGCTGCCTGGGCCCTAAGCTCTGAAGTTCCCTCCCTAAACCTCTCCGCCTCTCTACCTCTGTCTCACTCTTCTTTAAGACACTGCTTAACACCTACCTCTTTGACCAAGCTTTTGGTCACCTATCCTAATATCTCCTTATGTGGCTTGGAGCCAAATTTTGTTTGAAAATGCTGCTGTGAAGCATTTTTGAACAATTTATTACATTAACGGCGCTATATAAATGCAAGTTGTTGTTGTTAGTGATGGGCTAGATTGGTCTCACAGGCTGGGTGACCCAACACGCCAAACCTCGACACTGGTAAGGAGGTTTACATTTTTTTTGGAAAAATGTCAGCCCAGATGTTTTGCAACAACACTTTTGCACGATAAAATGGGGCCGTACTGAGCATAAAATGTACTCCTCCAGCCCTAGCGTTCCCATTTCAGCTGTTGTCTGCAAGTTGTCTGCTACTTCTAGCCACGACATCTTGTGCTTTCAGCTCAGGTTCGCCATTGTCTACATTTGCGTCTGGTGTTTACAATTTCTGTCACTGTTCAGGAATTATTAAATTATTTACATCTTTTGGATACGCCCCACTGAATAGAAATGACTTCATTAACTGGGCTGGCACAGCACAACAGACTGTCGCAGATGCTACAATTGTAGAATGAGCAAAAATACTCCAGCATTTCACAAATACCTTGACATCAACCAATGGAAGTAAATGATTACCCACTCTCACAGTTGATCGAATGTCATTGAATACAAAGTGAATTGTGTTCCATTCAGTTGAAAGGATGAACAAGCCATTTACAGTCGGTTTACCTGCTAATTTCCACATGTTCTGCCTTTTGGGTGAGCAGGCTCACACTTTGCCAGAAGAGACATTCTTCAGAGGAGATATTAAACTAAAGTCCTGTCTGCCTCTTCAGTTGGATATTTAAAGATCCCCTGGTACTGGCGGAGGAAGTGTAAAGAACTCTCCGGGGGCCCTGCTCAAAATTCGTCGCTCAAACAACACCATATAAAAATATTAGCCGTCCATTCTCCTCACGGTTTGTGGCATCTTTCTGTGTGATAAACAGCTGCTGTGCTTCCACAGTGTGGAGAGTGAGGGAGGGACACGGTGTGGAGAGTGAGGGAGGGACACGGAGTGGAGGGTGAGGGAGGGACACGGAGTGGAGAGTGAGGAGAGACACGGAGTGGAGAGTGAGGGAGGGACACGGAGTGGAGAGTGAGGGAGGGACACGGAGTGGAGGGTGAGGGAGGGACACGGAGTGGAGAGTGAGGAGAGACACGGAGTGGAGAGTGAGGAGAGACACGGAGTGGAGAGTGAGGGAGAGACACGGAGTGGAGGGTGAGGGAGAGACATGGAGTGGAGAGTGAGGGAGAGACACGGAGTGGAGAGTGAGGGAGGGACACGGAGTGCAGAGTGAGGGAGGGACACGGTGTGGAGAGTGAGGAGAGACACGGAGTGGAGAGTGAGGAGAGACACGGAGTGGAGAGTGAGGGAGAGACACGGAGTGGAGGGTGAGGGAGAGACACGGAGTGGAGAGTGAGGGAGAGACACGGAGTGGAGAGTGAGGGAGAGACACGGAGTGGAGAGTGAGGGAGAGACACGGTGTGGAGAGTGAGGGAGAGACACGGAGTGGAGGGTGAGGGAGAGACGGGAGTGGAGGGTGAGGGAGAGACACGGAGTGGAGAGTGAGGGAGAGACATGGTGTGGAGAGTGAGGGAGAGACACGGAGTGGAGAGTGAGGGAGGGACACGGAGTGCAGAGTGAGGGAGGGACATGGAGTGCAGAGTGAGGGAGGGACACGGAGTGGAGAGTGAGGGAGAGACACAGAGTGGAGGGTGAGGGAGAGATACGGAGTGGAGGGTGAGGGAGAGACACGGAGTGCAGAGTGAGGGAGAGACATGGAGGGGAGAGTGAGGGAGAGACACGGAGGGGAGAGTGAGGGAGAGACACGGAGGGGAGAGTGAGGGAGAGACACGGAGTGGAGAGTGAGGGAGGGACACGGAGTGGTGAGTGAGGGAGAGACATGGAGTGGAGAGTGAGGGAGGGACACGGTGTGGAGGGTGAGGGAGAGACACGGAGTGGAGAGTGAGGGAGGGACACGGAGTGGAGAGTGAGGGAGAGACACAGAGTGGAGAGTGAGGGAGAGACACGGAGTGGAGGGTGAGGGAGAGACACAGAGTGGAGAGTGAGGGAGAGACACGGAGTGGAGTGTGAGGGAGGGACACGGAGTGGAGAGTGAGGGAGGGACAAGGAGTGGAGAGTGAGGGAGGGACACGGAGTGGAGAGTGAGGGAGGGACACGGTGTGGAGAGTGAGGGAGAGACACAGAGTGGAGAGTGAGGGAGGGACACGGAGTGGAGGGTGAGGGAGGGACACGGAGTGGAGGGTGAGGGAGAGACACGGAGTGGAGAGTGAGGGAGGGACACGGAGTGCAGAGTGAGGGAGGGACACGGAGTGCAGAGTGAGGGAGGGACACGGAGTGGAGAGTGAGGGAGGGCCACGGAGTGGAGAGTGAGGGAGAGACATGGAGGGGAGAGTGAGGGAGAGACACAGAGGGGAGAGTGAGGGAGAGACACGGAGTGGAGAGTGAGGGAGGGACACGGAGTGGAGAGTGAGGGAGGGACACGGTGTGGAGAGTGAGGGAGAGACATGGAGCGGAGAGTGAGGGAGAGACACGGAGTGGAGAGTGAGGGAGGGACACGGGGTGGAGAGTGAGGGAGAGACACGGAGTGGAGAGTGAAGGAGGGACACAGAGTGGAGAGTGAGGGAGAGACACGGAGTGCAGAGTGAGGGAAAGACACAGAGTGGAGATTGAGGGAGAGACACGGAGTGGAGAGTGAGGGAGAGACAAGGAGTGGAGAGTGAGGGAGGGACACGGAGTGGAGAGTGAGGGACGGACACGGAGTGGAGAGTGAAGGAGGGACATGGAGTGGAGAGTGAGGGAGAGACACGGAGTGGAGAGTGAGGGAGGGACACGGAGTGGAGAGTGAGGGAGAGACACGGAGTGAAGAGTGAGGGAGGGACACGGAGTGGAGAGTGAGGGAGAGACACGGAGTGGAGAGTGAGGGAGGGACACGGAGTGGAGAGTGAGGGAGAGACACGGAGTGAAGAGTGAGGGAGGGACACGGAGTGGAGAGTGAGGGAGAGACGCGGATTGGAGAGTGAGGGAGAGACACGGAGTGGAGAGTGAGGGAGTGACATGGAGTGGAGAGTGAGGGAGAGACACAGAGTGGAGAGTGAGGGAGAGACACAGAGTGGAGAGTGAGGGAGAGACACGCTGTGGAGAGTGAGGGAGGGACACGGAGTTGAGATTGAGGGAGAGACATGGAGTTGAGAGTGAGGGAGTGACATGGAGTGGAGAGTGAGGGAGGGACACGGAGTGGAGAGTGAGGGAGGGACACGGAGTTGAGATTGAGGGAGAGACATGGAGTTGAGAGTGAGGGAGTGACATGGAGTGGAGAGTGAGGGAGGGACACGGAGTGGAGAGTGAGGGAGAGACACGGAGTGGAGAGTGAGGGAGGGACACGGAGTGGAGAGTGAGGGAGAGACATGGAGTTGAGAGTGGGGGAGAGACATGGAGTGGAGAGTGAGGGAGGGACATGGAGTGAAGAGTGAGGGAGGGACACGGAGTGGAGATTGAGGGAGAGACATGGAGTTGAGAGTGAGGGAGTGACATGGAGTGGAGAGTGAGGGAGTGACATGGAGTGGAGAGTGAGGGAGGGACACGGAGTGGAGAGTGAGGGAGAGACATGGAGTTGAGAGTGAGGGAGTGACATGGAGTGGAGAGTGAGGGAGTGACATGGAGTGGAGAGTGAGGGAGGGACACGGAGTGGAGAGTGAGGGAGAGACACGGAGTGGAGAGTGAGGGAGGGACACGGAGTGGAGAGTGAGGGAGAGACATGGAGTTGAGAGTGGGGGGGAGACATGGAGTGGAGAGTGAGGGAGAGACACGGAGTGGAGAGTGAGAGAGGGACATGGTTTGGTGATTGGTGGAGAGTTTGTCTGTGGGCGGTTCGAGAGGGACATTGTGCAGAGAATTGGGGAGTGACAGTGTCAAGCAGTGGTAGTAGAAATTTGGTTCTGAGTTGAGATTTTCATTTTTATACTGATAATCCTTGAAACCAAAATGAAACTCTTCGGTAAGCATTCATCAAAATCAAATATGACGCTGAGCTTTTAATGTTGTTTCAGTATTAATAAATATAGAGGTTTTAACATTTTTCCCCAATTTTAACATGATCACTTTACCTGAAGGACAGAACTCTAATTCCATCCTGTTTGACGGATCAGTGTAACATGAGCCACTGGGCTTCAACCCAAATACTTAGACGGAACAAAGCAATGTAATTACCTTGTGCACTCAAAGCTGTGGAACCACATTAAATAGTTTCTAAACTGATTTTGAGTCAGCTTCACATCAAGCAAAGTTTTCATAGACTTGCAATCAGAGAAGGCTAGTTATTATACTTTGGAAAAATAATGCAAGGAGCTGTCAAATTGGTAACAGGGTAGATAGAATATAATGCATTCCAATCTGGGCGCATGTGGTAAATTACTGCCAATTAACTTGCATTTCAGTAAAAGCAGCCTTGACTCATAATTGCTGAAACAAATTTTAATACCAGACAATAAAATATATTCAGAAAATCCAAAGCCGTCTGAATTATTGAGGTAAGGTGGCAACCATTTTCTTCTGGCCTTGTTTAAGGATAGCGTGTACTTCGCAATTTAGGAGGGATCTGTTAGGCAGGCATAAAGGTCTTGTTGCTGTTCAGGTTTTATGAATACTGTTTCTCTTTTATGAGTTATACCAAGCAGCCCATGCTACCCCCTCATGATTCGGGAGCGTATGTCTTGGATTATGCTGCCCAGAACTAACAATTACCCTGTTTCTTAACAATGACACTTGCGCGCACAGGAATTCGCACAGTCAGGGCTCCCAGTGGGGAAAGGAGATCAAAGGGAGCACGGAACGGAATTCGGGATATAACACAGTAGTGCTAATTCCATGACCCTGGGAATTCAGGATTGCTGAATTTGCCTCGGTAAAGCACTCGTACAGCGCATTTCCCGACCTCAGGACACGCCGAAGCACTTTGCAGCCACTTTTTGGAGCGTAGTCATTGATGTCATGTAGCAAACGCAGCAGCCAATTTGCGCACAGCAAGCTCCCACAAACCGCAACGTGATAATGACCAGATGATCTGCTTTAGCGATGTTGGTTGAGGGATAACTCCCCTGCTTTTCTTCAAAATAGTGCCATAGGAACTTTTACGTCCATCTGAAAGAGCAAACCAGGCCTCGGTTTAACGTCTCATCAGAAAGACGGCACCTCCGACAGTGCAGCACTCCCTCAGTACTGCACTGGAGTGTCGGCCGAGATTTTTAGCTCAAGTCTCTGGAGTGGGACTTGAACCCACAACCTTCTGATTCCAGAGGTGAGGGCACTATCAACTGAGACACAGCTGACAACTGTTCACACATCTTATGTCAAAATGGAAGATGGAAATTCTAGCCCCATGTATGGGCTAAAGTGACTAAGAGAGTCTATCTATAATTAAACAAGTGCAAAAAGCAAAGGTAATAAACAACTGTAGAACATAAGGCAGCTATATTTTTGCACCTTGGTTTGACTTAAGATATTGTGTGAGTGGAGTATACAATCTATTAAAATGTCAGTCTGCTATGACTGCTTTCCATTCTATGGAAAATACTCTCCTATAGTCTAAGGTACAGGACAGTCCACCGACCTGTACACTAACAGGGCAGGATTTTCATTGGGCCGTGGAGGCGGGATTGGAGGCGTGTGGGGGGTTAAAATCCCGAAATCGGGGGGCGCGAACCCATCCCTCCCCCAACTCGCCTCCATGCCAGTTTCAAAGGAGGCGGGTACCCGCCCCGCACTGGGACCCGCCTCCCCGAGGCGGGAAGGGGATTAGTGCCAATTAACTGCCTGTTAACAGGTAGTTAACAGGCAGTTTTTAGCCTAATCCCTATTTTCATTGTTGAAATGTGGGATTCCCGACGGCTCCAAAGCACGCCAAGTTAGCGAGGCGGGCCGTCGGGATGAAGGGCTTGGGGAGGTCGAGATGTCCGGTGTTCAGGTGAGTGATGGGTGCATGAGTGCAGAGGTAAGTGTGTTTGGTGTGTTTAAAGTGTTTAAAGAAGTTTTACTTACATTTACATACCTTTACAGCCTTCCTTCCCTCAGGTCTCAGGAGTCCCTCATCTCACCGGCACGGAAAGCAGAATGGCCGCGATCTGTCAAAAGTTCCAGCATTCAGCTTTCTGTTCCGTGGAGATCTCTAAATAATCCTGACAGGAAGGAATTAACCTGGAGTACAGATTGTCAGTGTTTGACAGCTTCAAACAGCTGTGAAATGCTGATATTTCATCTGTCAAAAGGTCTTGACAGATGAAACGTGACGTCACCTGTTGCTGGGTGGCCCTTAATTGGCCTGCTGAGCCCGCTGGGCGGGCTCAACAAGGTCAATCAAGGGAAAATCGCATGGGTTGGCCACAACTCGATGGAGGCGGGACTACAACCCCGAAAGTTGTAGTCCTGCCCCCTACCCGACTCCTGAATGAAAATCCAGCCCACAGTGTCTTTCAGTTTGATTAATTTTTCCTTCTTAAGTATATCGTAATGTAGGTTTTGTAATGGAGCTTCTGCCTTCTGTTGTGGCCAGATGTGAGAGAGGAAGCGGATGAGCTGACGAAAGGAAACTGTTTTAAGGATATTTTTCCTTCCAGTGATGAGATTGTTTTTAATTTTTTAATTCATTCTCAGGATGTGGCCGTCGCTGGCAAGGCCAGCATTTATTGCCCGTCCCTAACTGCCCTCGAGAAGGTGGCGGTGAGCCGCCCCCTTGAACCGCTGCAGTCCGTGTGGTGAAGGTACTCCCACAGTGCTGTTAGGGAGGGAGTTCCAGGATTCTGAACCAGCGATGATGAAGGAACGGCCGATATCTGACCAATGGATGGTGCGTGACTCGGAGGGGAACTTGGAGGTGGTGGTGTTCCCACGCGCCTGCTGCCCTTGTCCTTCTAGGTGGTGGAGGTCTCGGGTTTGGCAGGTCCTTGCCGAAGAAGCCTTGGCGAGTTGCTGCAGCTTTGTCAAGCTTGAGTGAATAAGTTTAGTAGTGTAAAGGTTATGGCAACAGCCTAACACTCGCACAGGTTGTGAGTTCAGAGTCCCAGCACAGCAAGCCATGAATTCAATCATCCAAAAAATTTACTAATGCTCCACAGCCATCCCTACCTGGTTAGGACTACATGTGACTCTCAACCACACTAGGTGGATGGTCTGTATGCCCTTGGAAGTACCCTTTTAAAACTACATAAAGCCTATCTATTTGTTTGTGGCCAATTAATGCACCAAGGTGTGCACAGTCATCCTATATTGAGGGTTATGGCACAGTGCGGTGGATTAAATAGATAGGCTTTATGTAGTTTTAAAAGGCCACTTCCAAGGCCATACAGACCATCCACCTAGTGTGGTTGAGAGTCACATGTAGTCCTAACCAGGTAGGGATGGCTGTGGAGTATTAGTGAATTTTTAGGATGATTGAATTCATGGCTTGCTATGGATTAAATATTGCCACCACCCTCCTCCCAGCTTGCAACCTGCAGGTTTAAACTGGGCATCAGTAAATAACGCGTTAGTTTTCCCCCAACCCTAACAGTGGCACTGCTCCTAATGCTACATTTATGTGGCCCCATATGCACAACGGTGCTCTGACAGCACTCAGCATGCGTGACATGCTTCCCAGGGCTGCAAGCCCTTAAATCTACTCACCGGCGTGTGTCAGCAGGCCCCGCAGGAGGCCGAGGTGATCATACCAACAATGCTGAGTACATCTGGCACTTTTACAGTGCGGGTCATTGCACTGCGCTAGCATGCTGGCTGTTTGTTAAATTCAGATTGGATCTTTTCACGGCGCATGTGTGCCAGGAACTGGGCTGATTCGGCCCAGTTTCTACCGGGGATAGTCAACCTGCTGAAGGCAAAAGCAACTGAAGTGACAGGAGGCTCCAGTATGTGGGCTGCAAATTCCGCGCGGAAATCCTGCTTCGACTCGGGCATTATCGCACAGGGCTGTACATCCACTGCAAAACGTTGGTTATAATCCCCCTTTAAACTGTGCTGGTTTACGGAGAATTACATAGTATTTACAGCACAGAAACAGACCATTCAGACCAACAGGTCCATGCCGGTGTTTATGCTCCACACGCGCCTCCTCCCACCTTACTTCACTGCACCGGCACAGGCACGACGGGCCGCATGGCCTCCTTCTGAGCTGTATCATTCTGTGATTCTAAGATTTGGGGATCTCACCCTATCAACATATTCCTTTCTCCCTCATGTACTTATCTAGCTTCCCCTTAAATGCATTAATGCTATTCGCCTCAGCCACTCCCTGTGGTAGCGAGTTCCACATTCTCACCACTCTCTGGGTAAAGTGTTTTTTCCTGAATTTCCTTATTGGATTTATTAGTGACTATCTTATATTTATGGACCCTAGTTTTGAACTCGCCCACAGGCGGACACATCTTCCCTATGTCTATCCTATTGAATCCCTTCATTATTTTAAACACTTCGATCAGGTCACCCCTCAGCCTTCTCTTTTCTAGAGAAAAGAGCCCCAGCCTGTTCAGCCTTTCCTGATTGTTATAACCTCTCAGTTCTGCTATCATCCTTGTAAATCTTTTTCGCACCTTCTCCAGTGCTAGATATTGCAGCTGATCATATCAGCATCTTGCTTTATTTATGGGATATTTCTCGTCTAATACCTCAGTTAAAATGGATAGTGGAATGTCACACCAGTGAGTTAAGTGTTTATCCGCTAATATTGGCAACATTAATTTCAAGCTTATCGTTTCAAAATGATAGAAACAATGAGGCAAATAGTAGTAACATAACAGTATCAAACCCCTGGCCTCTACCACCGAGAAGGACAAGGGCAGCAGGCGCATGGGAACACCACCACCTCCAAGTTCCCCTCCAAGTCACACATCATCCTGACTTGGAAATATATCGTCGATCCTTTATCGTCGCTGGGTCAAAATGCCGGAACTCCCTCCCAAACAGCACTGTGGGAATATCTTCACCACACGGACTGAGGGGTTCAAGAAGGCGGCTCACCACCACCTTCTCAAGGGCAATAAATGCTGGCCTTGCCAGCGACACCCACATCTCCTAGAATAAATTTTTAAAAACATAACTTCCCTCCTTGTGTCTTCAAGCCCATTAAGCTAAGAGGTCTCTGTCAAAGGTCTCCCCAAAGCCTTTCCACCATCTACAAGGCACAAGTCAGGAGTGTGATGGAATACTCTCCACTTGCCTGGATGAGTGCTGCTCCAACAACACTCAAGAAGCTTGACACCTTCCAGGACAAAGCAGCCCGCTTGATTGGCACCCCATCCACCACCTTAAACATTCACTCCCTCCACCACCGGTGTACCGTGGCTGCAGTGTGTACAGGAAACTCTTTTTTATCCGGCACCTAACTAACCGGAAATCTCTGTTAACCGGTAAAATTTAGGAGTAGGTTCAGGTAAGTTTCACTTCATATTAGTGGCCTGTTCCTGGACCTGTGGCCGGGTTCCTGCACCTGTTGCTAAGCAACAGGGACGCTTGGATCCTGTGGTCGGGTTCCTGCACCTGTTGCTAAGCAACAGGGACGCTTGGATCTTGTGGTCGGAGTTCCTACACCTGTTGCTAAGCAACAGGGAAGCCTGGATTTGTTGCTGTGTACGGGGCTCTCGTACCTTTTACTATACCTCTCTGTAATCCGGACTTTTTGATAAACCGGCACCACGCCGGTCCCGTTGGTGCCGGATAAAAAAGAGTTTCCTGTACCATCTACAAGATGCACTGCAGCAACTCGCCAAGTAACGTTTCAGGAACCCCGGCCAGCTGGCTTGTGAATGTAAAAATGCATGCGCATTATTTGGAATGGCCCACGCAGCACCTTAAAGGGGCCACGTGGCGCCAACAAAAATTAGAGGGAGCACTGTCGCCATGGCTTCTTCATCAGCTGTGGCTCTGTGGGTAGCACACTCACCTCTGAGTCAGAAGGCTGTGGGTTCAAGTCCCACTCCAGGAACTTGAGCATATAAAGCTAGGCTGACACTCCAGTGCGGTGCTGAGGGAGTGCTGCACTGTCAGAGGTGCCGTCTTTCGGATGAGATATTAAACCGAGGCCCCGTCTGCTCTCTCAGGCGGATGTAAAAGATCCCATGGCACTATTTTGAAGAAGAGCAGGGGAGTTCTCCCCGGTGTCCTGGCCAATATTTATTCCTCAACCAACATCACTAAAACAGATTATCTGGTCATCATCACATTGCTGTTTGTGGGATCTTGCTGTGCGCAAATTGGCTGCCGCGTTTCCCACATTACAACAGTGGCTACACTTCAAAAAAGTACTTAATTGACTGTAAAGCGCTTTGAGACATCCGGTGGTCATGAAAGGCGCTATAGAAATGCAATTCTTTCTTTTTTCCTCCCGAATCCACAACCTCTACCACCTAGAAGGACAAGGGCAGCAGGCGCGCGGGAACACCACCACCTCCAGGTTCCCCTCCAAGTCACACACACCATCCTGACTTGGAAATGCCGGCCTCGCCAGCGACGCCCACATCCCCCTGAATGAATACATTTTTTTTAAACGAAATAGGAGGCACAGTTGAAGATGAGCAAGATGGGCGCTTCCTCAGGACGGAAAAGCTCCACAAGCACAAAGGGAAGAACTGGCAGGCTGGTGAAGAATGCCAACCGCCGGCAGGTTTGAATGCAGTGCAGCGCCAGGCTTCAAATCGGTGCCAGCTGGGTCGCCGGGCAGCTCTAGTTACGGCTTTGCATATGAGCAGGCAAACCAGCACCAATATATTTTGAATATCGTCCAAGAAGGCAGTGTTGCGTCTGAGCATTGTGCGGCTATTATTCTTCCAATGACTTATGCAGTCCCGAAGAGTGCACAGTCTAATCAAAACCACCGAGGGTTTTAGGGTTATGAGCAACTCTCCTTGGAAAAATTGCAGGCTGCAAAAGCGAAATATTAAAGACATAAATCTTTAAGATATGTAATTTTTCTTATAGGACTTATGCAGATGACCTCCTCGCCACCCTCCCCGCACCACCACCACATTCTAAACGTACCCTCCGAGCAAATTGTTTTTTTTTAAATTGCGTGCTTGACATCATGCTGGCTGTTTTATTAGAACTAGTGCTCAAAAAGAACAGAAGTACCCAACTCATTAGCTGGTGGCAAGATATATTTATGAAATAATCGGGCAGAATTTATATGCTTCGTAATAGCATTACTGGTTTTAGCTCAAAGCGTCAGAATAGATAATTGTAAACGGGGAGGTGGGGTTAAAGGTGAGCAGGCATAGGCTGCGCAGGGGAAAATGTTCCTGCACTGAATACAGATTAGTTCTTCAGTTTTAGTTGTGTGGGAGCGAAAGTACAAAGAAAGAAAGAAAGAGAGAAGGAAAAAAAGGAAGGAAGGAAGGAAGGAAGACTTGCATTTTTATAGCGCTTTTCACAACCTCAGGACTTCCCAAAACGCTTTACAGCCAATGAAGTATTTTTGAAGTGTAGTCACTGTTGTAATATGGGAAACGCAGCTGCCATTTTTGCGCACAGCAAGCTCCCACACGTGATGTTGGTTGAGGTGCTATTGTTCAGAGAATTCCTCTGCTCTTCTTCGAAAAGTGCCGTGGGATCTTTTACGTAAGAGGGCAGACGGGGCCCCGTGCGAAAGACGGCACCTCCGACAGTGCAGCACTCCCTCAGTACTGCACTGGAGTGCTAGCCTGGATTACGGGTACTAGTCTCTGGATTGGGACTATGAACCCACAACTTTCTGACTCAGAGGCGAGCTTGGTACCCACTGTGCCAAGGCTGATACCTGTTGGTAATTCTGATTGTTGGTTTTTTGTACAGTGTCTCCGTGACATGGAGGGTCTTTTATCCTCCTTTACACGTTCATAGAGGCAGTATTCCTCACAGCTCAACTGGTACAAGCTGGCTCTTGGCACCCTCCCCCCAATTCATACTGGCTCTCCTCCCGCCCCCCCCCCAATTCATAATGGCTCTCCTTCCCCCTCCCCCAATTCATACTGGCTCTCCTCCCACCACCCCCCCCCCCGCCACTCCATACTGGCTCTCCTCCCCCCCCTCCCCAATTCATACTGGCTCTCCTTCCTCCCCCTCCAATTCACACTGGCTCTCCCCCCCCGCAATTCACACTGGCTCCCCCCCCCAATTCATACTGGCTCTCCTTCCCCCCCACCCCAATTCATACTGGCTCTCCTCTTCCCTCCTCCTTCCCCCAGTTCCTCGCTGGCTCCCTTCTTTCCCCTTTCCCAGTTCATGGCTGCCTCTCCTCCCCCTCCCCCAGTTCATGGCTGGCTCTCTTCTTCCCCCTCTCCCAGTTCATGGCTGGCTCTCTTCTTCCCCCTCTCCCAGTTCATGGCTGGCTCTCTCTTTCCTCCTCTCCCAGTTCATGGCTGTCTCTCTTCTTCCCCCTCTACCAATTCATGGCTGGCTCTCTTCTTCCCCCTCTCCCAATTCATGGATGGCTCTCTTCTTCCCCTCTCCCAATTCATGGCTGGCTCTCTTCTCCCTCTCCCAGTTCATGGCTGTCTCTCTCCTCCCTCCTCTCCTAGTTCATGGCTGGCTCTCTTCCCCCTCTCCCAGTTCATGGCTGTCTCTCTCCTTCCTCCTCTCCCAGTTCATGGCTGTCTCTCTCCTCCCTCCTCTCCCAGTTCATGGCTGTCTCTCTCTTCCCCCTCTCCCAGTTCATGGCTGTCTCTCTCCTCCCTCCTCTCCCAGTTCATGGCTGGTTCTCTTCTTCCCCCTCAGCCATTTATAGGCGACACTCTGGATGATGCTCCCGTGAGATGCTTTGCTAAATTGCAGTCAGATTCTTCTGGCTTCTGCCTTCAACCTGACCCTGTAGCCTGAGGGGATCTGGCCTTCTTCTCTTTGGGTCTGGTTTTGAGATGAATGCTTCTTTCTAAGCTCGGGGATGTCTCTGCGAACAGAAATACAGTATTCCCTTTCTTGATAATCTCTTATGGTAGATTTTATCTCTAGCCCCCGGGGAGCATTTCTGAATTCCCCTTCCCAGACAGCTTTCCTTCATTCTTCATGACTTCCTTAATGAGGAAGTCCATTTCCTCCATAAAGAAAATTTGCCTTGTAGCAGCATGGGAGCTCCACTCAGTCATTTTTGCTTGTGCTTATCCTGGCACAGTTACAGCTATTTTTAAAAATGGTGGATTTGAGTCATTAGTAAATATTAACGCAATGACTTCCTGCAAGGCAACATTTTTTTGGAAACTTCTCTGCAAGTTTTTTGAAAATAATGGAAAGAAATACTGCTTTGATGGAATATTATGGATCTTTCAGTCAACTTCCCCCTCCATGGAGTCAGCCATGGCTCAGTGGGGAGCACTCTCTAGGTGGGAGCGGCTAGGGGTGAGCAGGTGCTGCTGGATGCTTGATTACTGCAGGGAGTTCGAGTGAGTTTGTAAAAAGTTGGTGGTGGGTTTTTGGAGTTTTTTTTCAGGTTTTAGGGCCTTTTTGGTCCTTGAACAGCAGCCGGGGCCCGAAGTGCAATAGCCCCTCAGAGAACAATGTTCCCAGGATTAATTTAATCAGGGAAGAAAATGTTGGAGGAAGGGAGAGAAAAAGGCTCAAAGATTTCAAGGGCCAGGACCCCAGGAGGTTTGGAAAAGAAAACACAGTGATGGTTCAGTGTGAGGATAAGGAGATATGAGCTTGGGATATTATCCAGGCAGTACATGAGGACTGCTTTGCCTGCCGACCAAAGCCGAATGTTGGGTTCGAGGTGACGGTCAGTGGCCGAGAGGCGGTGGAAAGACTTTTACTGAGTTTGAAGGTTGGAGATAAGTTCTTGGAGGTATCTCTGCTATACTCTGAAGAGGTGGTGGTCTCATTCTTAAACCTGCCGGTTTATATTGAGGACGATGTGCTAATAAAAAAGTTGGAGTCATGGGACATTAAAATTTGCTCGGCAATAAAGTGGAGATACTGTCCAGGAATGCGGGTAGCAGATGGAACCCATTATGTAAAGGTGCAGTTCCCAGAGAGGGTGAAGTCATTGCCGTATAGCATGAAATTCGAGACAATGGAAGGAGTGCAGTACTTCCGGGTACTGCATGATGACCAGGTGTAGGTTTGCTATTATTGTCTTGGACACGACCATCTTGTAAGAAGCTGTCCAGACTTGTACTGTTATAACTGCAGCGAGTCTGGACACATCGCTCGGAGCTGCAAGGCGGAGAGCTGTGGGATGTGTCACAAAGGCCCCACCCGCTGTGAGTGTGAGGCAGAAGGAAGCCCCTTGAGTGACGAGGAGATGGGAGAAGGAGAAGGAGCAGGAGGTGTGAGTGGAGCGGCTGGAGGAGCGGAGCAGGTGGAGGTCACAGCTGGTGAATGGAAGGAAAAAAGAGCGCAGGAAGAGGCAGAACATTGCAGAGCAGAGAACAGGATGGAGATGGTGGAAAACACACCAAGTACAGTGGAAAAGGATAAAGACAGTAGAGGGCAGCACGGGTCAAGGGCAGAGTCGAGCCATAATATGGTTCAGCTCTCCCTAAAGAATCTGGTGTCTGCGGGGGGAAAGGAGGCAGGAGCGGAGTGCGTGGTCAATGTAAGTACTCCAAAGAAAGATGGGGAGTGATACATCTCAGAGAGCAGGAGCAGGCAAGACAAGGAGAGGGTGCAAGAGGCAGGAGCCTTAAAGGGGCAGCAGGACTGGAGTGGGGAGACAAAGACGCCAGAAGGGAGCAAGATAGGTGCAGACGCGCCATTGTCCCAGAGAGAGAAGAAACGGGGAGCAAAGGTCAGCGGTGGAGATGAGGCTGAAGGGAGTGGCACTGTTGGAGAAACCGCGATAGCAGGAAGACTCTCTAAGGGAGATTTTGGGCTGGATTTTGTCAGCCCCGAAGAGACGGGTATGGAGGCGGGACTGCCGGTAAAGTTGCAGAAAGTGGGGGCAGCTGGCAAACCCGCCCCCATCCCACCTCCGTGCCCTTTTGCCAGGAGGCGGGAAGCCGTCCTTACCCGGGTCCCGTCTCCTCGAGGCGGGCAAGGGATTAAATCCTTTTAACTGCCTGTTGACAGGTAGTGGACAGGCAGAAAAAAGGATTAGTCCCATTTTACCTTTTCAAGTGCAGGCTTCCCGACCTCGGAGAACCTCACCGGGGTGGAGGAGTCGAGTAGGAGGTCTGTGGGGGTCGGAGGGTACTGAAAGTTAGATGTAGAGGTGAGTGATGGGTGCAAGTGTGGAGTGGTAAGTATGTGAGGTGAGTGTAAAGTGTTAGAAAATGTTCACTTACCTTTGTTTCTGTCTACAGCCTTCAGCCGCTCTGGATCCGGAGTTCCGACATCTTCATTTTAGATTTCACAAACTGGCTGTTGGATCCTCCGAACCAACAGTCATCTGATTTCTACAAAGTAGAAAGGTTTGATGAGTCCTGAACACAAGGGCTCATCAAACTGCACAGAATGTCAGTGTTTGACAGCTTCACAGAGCTGTCAAATGTTGACATTTCATCTTTCAAGAAATCTTGACAAATGGCACGTCAGACTGTGAAGGAATGAGCCATATAACCTATTCAGAAAAATACACCATTCGATGAAATAATTCTGGCCTTATCAAAACAGGACAAACTGGGTCTGGAAATCTGGAAGCCTCAACAATCTAAAGCTGTGATAGAATTCTGACTATAGAGATAAGATAGTTGTTGACACTGAATCAATAAACTTATTGAAACAGAAGGTTAAAGGCTCCTGACAGTCTGAATCTTTCGGAAGAAACAAAGGTTCACCCTGTACAAGGTGTTTTAATTTATACTTTGTAAAGAGGCACAAACAGAAGGCCTTAGTAAAATTGACATCAAATGAAATACACCTGCTGTTATACCATTTTTTATGATAAGCTTCGAACACCTAGAGGAGAGACACGAGTCTGTATTGCTGCCAGCTAAGGTGACTAAGAATTGCAGAAGTCAGCAGAAAAATGGCTAGAGATAATTAGCTTACATCAGCAGAAAACCTTAAAGGGAATACCACTGGAAAAGGGTATAAATATTGAGCTCTCAAATGGGATAATAGATTCACTGTAAAGGGGCAAAGCGATTCTCGGCTTCAGAGGCAAGCTCTGTAAGTCTACAACTCTTTGTACCTCGGGGATCAGTAGTACTGTATTTGATTTTGGTGGATATCCTGAATAAGACTAAGAACTGTAAAACTGTAGCGAAGTTAAGATTTGAGAATAAGGATCTCTGATAATAAGATTGTAAAGCTTTCTCTTTTTGGAACTGTCAATGTTGCGATTGAATCACCAACTATAAATTACATGTCAGTTCTTTAATAAATCTATATATTTTTAGAATTGTCTCACATAAGACTTCTGTATCAAACTCGCGAACTCAATCTCTGTACACTCTTTGGTGAGGAGTTGCAGAATTCTGGGGGTGTTTTCTGGACCCTCATAAATATCCGGAATGTTACAGTCTAGCTAAACTTATTAAAAGTGCTATCTGGAGGACGGTAACATCTTCAGGTTGTTCCTTTCCTTTAGGGAGAGATGGTCCAGACCTTTAGACCCAATTAAGCATCTTTAGGATTCGGCTACCTCAAACTTTAGTTGAAAGTGAATGTCTGGGGAATACGCCTGATCTGAGGTAGCCCTAAAGGGGCTAGGACTAGTAATTATCCCTTCAAGACATTGACGTGCTCTGTCAGTGACTTCCCCCTAATTGGCCTGCTGGTTGGCCAGAAGATGATGGAGGCGGGACTACGACCCAACAAGCAGCAGTCCCGCCTCCAAAACGTCTCCATTCAGAAAATCCAGTTCTATGTATCTGACGGGGAGCAGGGACGGGAGGTTACAGAAGAGCTCGAGAGTGAGGAGTCAGAGGGGGACAGAGACATGGAAGTGGGGGGTGGGGTGGCATGGTGTGGAAAGGGAAAGGTTAGTGAGGGGCAGAAGGAGGGAGAAGGGGCAGCTCCTCGCCACAAACCTAATGTAAGGAAGAGGCTGAAACTGCAGGGAAGGTTCAAACAGGAGGTGAAAAAGAGCCGGAGGCTGCAGGAAAAAGCAACAGCTGCCCGAAAAGTTGGGAAGGAGCAATGAGAGGAGGGAAGGGCCAGAGATTAAATGAGGGGGGGGATTATCAGGCACTCTTCCCTTGTTCGGAGCCATGATTACTGATCAATTTTTAAAGTACTATAGATTAGTATATGTTATGGGAGACAAATTAAACTTCAGGTTTTGATGTTAATATATGGTGGAGGAATGGCTGTGCACAGCGACAGAATGGATTTGTATGATACAATGGAATGATCACGATTTTGTAAATGTAAAAAAGTGGGTAGCACTCTCACCTCTGGGTCAGAGATTGTGGGTTGAAGGCCCACTCTAGTAGACATGAGTACAGAATCTGGGCTGACACTCCAGTGCAGTACTGAGGGAGTGCTGCACTGTCGGAGATGCCGTCTTTCGGATGAGATGTTAATCCGAGGCCCTGCCTGCTCTCTCAGGTGGACGTGAAAGGTCCCATGGAACAATTTGACAATAGAGCAGGGGTGTTCTCCCCAGTGCCTTCGCCAATATTTAACACTAAACCTACATCACTAAAATAATGGTTATTATTACTTTGCTGTTTGCAATGTCTCCTCTGATGAATGGCACCACCAACAGTGCAGCACTCCCTCTGCGTGCTCAAGTCGCTGAAGTGGGACTTAAGCTTTCTGACTCAGAAGGGAGAGCGCTACCCACTAAGCCACAGCTAACACTTTGGACACACAGAAACACTACTATTGGCTATAGATTTTTCAGTGGCTTGAATTGAAGACTCTTAAACATTGTGAGGGGAGGAATGGAAGGTGCTTGTTTGTATAGTTCATTATTGCCTCTAATCCTAGAATGATGCAGCACAGAAGGAGGCCATTTGGCCCATCGTGCCTCTGCCGGCTCTTTGAAAGAGCTATCCAATTAGTCCCATTCCCCTGCTCTTTCCCAATAGCCCTGCACATTTTTCCCCTTAAATTATTTATTCACTGCCCTTTTGAAAGTTACTATTGAATCTGCTTCCACCACCCTTTCAGGCAGTGCGTTCCAGATCACAACAACTCGCTGTGTAAAAAATGTTTTCCTCATATCGCTTCTGGTTCTTTTGTAGATTACCTTAAGTCTGTGTCCTCTGGTTACCAACCCATCTGCCACTGGAAACAGCTTCTCCTTAATTATTCTATCAAAACCCTTCAAGATTTTGAACGCCTCTATTAAATCTCCCCTTAACCTTCTCTGCTCTGAGGAGAACGACCCCAGCTTCTCTACTCTCGCCACGTAACTGAAGTTCCGCATCCCTGGTACCATCCTGGTAAATCGCCTCTGAACCCTCTCTAAGGCCTTGACACCCTTCCTAAAGTGTGGTGCTCAGAATTGGACACATTACTGCAGCGGGGGGCCTAACCAGTGATTTATAAAGGTTTACCATAACTTCCTTGCATTTTTAGCAGCCTTCTCAATTTGTCCTGCCACCTTCAAAGACTTGTGCACGTAATCCCCCAGGTCACTCTGTTCCTGCGTCCACTTTGAAATTGTACCATTTCGTTCATATTGCCTCTCCTCGTTCTTCCTACCAAAATGCATCGCTTCACACTCATTAGTAAAGTATCGCAGTGCGAATGCAAAGATTGAACGTAAGTGGTACATTTCATTGTGTCGGAATTATGGAGTGCTGGGTAATGAAGCAAAAAACAAGATGTTCTTGCAAACCTTCCATGCATTCATTGCATATGTCTTATAGCTCTCCAATAAAAAAAATTCTTTCCACAGTTCTGGCAGAGGTACAGCAACATATTAATCATTGAGTCCCACCTGAGAGAACAGCTGAGAAGCCCGATTAGCTGAAGCGTATCCTCAGGGAATAAACTCTTGGGTTTTGGTTTTTTTTGGGGGCATGGAGAATTGCTAGAAATGGATTTCTACTTGAATTAGAGAGAAAAAAAAAGATGGTTTCCCCATTGCTTTCTCATCAAAATCAGGTCCTGAGACGAACGTGCATCGCGACCATGATGTTAGCACGTACACTGCATGCTGTGCGTGCCATCCTGAGCTCACTGATCCGATGGGCGCGCATCGCTGTGCCCGATTTCTGGCAGGAATAGAAACAACAGCGACGCGGACCCGCATTTGCACCCAGGTACGCGTGAGTAATCTGGGCGCAAACCAACGAAAGGAAACTCTCGATTTACCAGCACTTAAATAACCGGAAATCTCTGTTAACCGGCAAAATTCAGGAGTAGATTCAGATAAGTTTTACTTCATATTAGTGGCAGTTCCTGGATCTGTGGCTGTGTAACTGGGGCTATTACACTTGTTGCTAAGCAACAGGGATGCTTGGTCTGTGGCCGGAGTTCCTGCACATGTTGCTAAGCAACAGGGAAGCCTGGATTTGTTGCTGTGTACGGAGCTCTCGTACCTTTTAACTATACCTCTTTGTAATCCGGACTTTTTGATAAACCGGCACCACGCCGGTCCCGTCGGTGCCAGATGCCAACGAGTTTCCTGTATGTGGCTTAAAAGATCGGGGAATTTTTTGGGCCTAATTGAGTTACGCGCTTAACCACGATGCGCCCAAGTCTCCTCCGTCTTTCACACCCATCCGTCAAACCCTTCCATCCAAATGCCTACCAAACTGGCCACGCCCCCCCCCCCCCCCCCCGTCTCTCAAATGAGTATTCTCCAATCACGCTTGCTCGGGGAAGTGTGGAGTCTCTCAGTCGTGTGTCAGCCAGTGGCTCAGTGGGTAGCACCCTCGCCTCTGAGTCAGAAGGTTGTGCATTCATAGTCCTCACTCCAGAGACTTGAGCACAAAAATCTAGGCTGACACTCCCAGTGCAGTGCTGAGGGAGTGCTGCACTGTCGGAGGTGCCGTCTTTCTGATGAGATGTTAAACCGAGGCCCCGTCTGCCCTCTCAGGTGGAAGTAAAAGATCCCACGGCCACTATTTCGAAGAAGAGCAGGGGAGTTCTCCCCAGTGTCCTGGCCAATATTTATCCCTCAATCAACATCACTGAAAAAAGCCGACTACCTGGTCATTGCTGTTTGTGGGAGCTTGCTGTGTACGGCGTTTCCTACAGTGACTACACTCCAAAAGTACTGCATTGGATGTAAAGTACTTTGGGATGTCCTGAGGTCATGAAAGGCGCTAGAGAAATGCAAATCTTTCTTTCTAAGCACTGTGAGCTGATTTTCACGTGGAGCAGGAAATAACTGTCATTTTTCTGGTTTTTCAATTGCAATTTTTTGAGCATTTAAAAAAATGTCTCCTCACCGAGACCTGCTCTGTATTATCTGTTTCTTGGAATGCATTTTTATGGCAAAGTATTAAGTCACATTACAAATTGAATAGCTTTCCCGATTGCAGGTTCGTCAAACATGCTGTGCCTGATGTGCATGGGTGATGGTTAAATGAGTTGAAACGTTTAATTTTTAAGACACATAGAAGAAATAGACTGAGGGGGGTTCGGCGTTTCCTCGGGCCCCGACTGTTGATGCTGAATTATGCCCATTTTAAGTTCAGGCGTATTCTAATGCGATTGGGAGGGTGTAACTTTTTTTTAACTCGTTTATGGGATGTGGGCGTCACTGGCATGCCCGGCATTTATTGCCCATCCCTAATTGCCCTTGAGAGGGTGGTGGTGAGCCGCCTTCTTGAACCGCTGCTGTCCGTGTGGTGAAGGTACTCCCACAGTGCTGCTAGATAGGGAATTCCAGGATTTTGACCCAGCGACGATGAACGATCGGTGATATACTTCTAAGTCAGGATGGTGTGTGACTTGGAGGGGAACTTGGAGCTGGTGGTGTTCCCATGCACCTGCTGCTCTTGTACTTCTAGGTGGAAGAGGTCACGGGTTTGGGAGGTGCTGCCAAAGAAGCCTTGGTGAGTTGCTGCAGTGCATCTTGTAGATGGTACACACTGCAGACACGGTGCGCCAGTGGTGGAGGGAGTGAATGTTTAAGGTGGTGGATGGGATGCCAATCAAGGGGGCTGCATTGTCCTGGATGGTGTCGAGCTTCTTGAGTGTTGTTGGAGCTGCACTCATCCAGGCAAGTGGAGAGTATTCCATCACACGCCTTACTTGTGCCTTGTAGATGGTGGAAAGGCTTTGGGGAGTCAGGAGGTGAGACACTCGCTGCAGAATACCGAGCCTCTGACCTGCTCTTGTTGCCACAGTATTTATGTGGCTGGTCCAGTTAAGTTTCTGGTCAATGGTGACCCCCCAGGATGTTGGTGGTGGGGGATTCGGCGATGGTAATGCCGTTGAATGTCAAGGGCGGTGGTTAGACTCTCGCTTGTTGGAGATAGTCATTGCCTGGCACTTGTGTGGCGCGAATGTTACCTGCCACTTATCAGCCCAAGCCTGAACGTTGTCCAGGACTTGTTGGATGCGGGCATGGACTGCTTCATTATCTGAGGAGTTGTGAATGGCACTGAACACTGTGTAGTCATCAGTGAACATCCCCACTTCTGATATGACATCGGCAAGATGCGCGCAACCTCAGGCGAAATTTGGGGTGTAACCTTTGGGTTGTGTCCACGGAGGAAATGTTTCAAGGAGAACTGGATCCTCTTTCAATAGTGCTGAGAGGACTTTATCTTTATCCTGCAGCAAATGTCAGTCTTTCATTCCTAGTCGGGTATGGACCAGTGCACTTAAAGTTATCGCATTGATGGTCCCTTGGAGACTTAGGTCATCGACCAAAGGCAGATTGAGCTCAAACGCACAAGGCATTGCCTACTAAAAGCAAGATTGCAGCTGTTCCCCTCCCCCCCACCCCACCCCATGCATAATCCTCCAACTATTTTTAATATCCCACCATCATCGTGGCAGGTAAGTGGCTGGCGGCTGAACAAACACTAGAAATCTGGAGTTTTCACCGAGAGTTCTCCAGTGGGAGATCAGTGGAACCGCCACAGAAACAGCATCACTGGACTTCTGCTGGCTGTCGGCCAAAGTTATGGCGAGAGATTGGACGAAACCCACAGAAATTCTCTGCTGGGGCCCTGGAATTCCTTAGGTCACGGCCCCGGCGGTTACACTGGGATTGCGCCCAATGGTGCCCCCCAGTGCTGACCCTGCTGGAGCTTAGTGGGGTGGGGGCGGTGTTGGGGGAGTGGTCCGTGGAAGGACGCCTCAATTAGCATGGGGCAAACGGGCACAAGTGCCACTAAGGGTACATCTCTGAGGTTGAACAGTTTCCCATTGTAAGGAATGACCCAGATTCTGCCTCGCCTCGCCACCAGAGGGCTCCATGAACTCTCTTAATTGTGTCCTTCTTTATTCATTATTGTATTCAACTGTGCATTGTTAGATGCCTACTATTTAAGTGGTGTTCACTTTATGTTCATTGCTCAGTCTTGAGTTGCACTGCCTGGTGATACTGCTTGCTGGACTGCTAGCCTGTATTCTGTGCTATTGTTATTTTGTTTATGTCAAGTAAAGTCTACCTTTGTTTTGCAACCTAACCTCTGCCTCAGTTTGCCTTACTGCAGTTGGGTCCACCGAGTTCCAGTCCTTACAGCAAGACTGAGCCAAAACATGGACCCAGCAGAGAAGGACCAATGGCCAAGACAAGTTTCTGAACAGCTACAACTGATCTTGAACGAATTGCGGTGTCTCGCCATGGCAGTCTCCCGAAGCCAGAATCTGCTGGAGGGCCTCGTCATCACTTTCCATCAGAGCCAGAAACAGAGTCAGGTGATCCAAGCCGCTCCTGCACCGTTACCCACTCCTACGGTTTCGCCTTCTCCTCTGAGAGAACCCCGATTACCTGCACCCGAGCGCTACGACGGTAACCCAGGAGGATGTCGAGGTTTCCTAATCCAGTGTTCCCTGGTTTTCCAACTGCAGGGTTCATTATTTCCCAGTGACTGTTCCCGAGTGGCCTACATCGTTTCGCTACTCACCGGCAAGGCGCTTACCTGGGCTACAGCCGTCTGGGAACAGCAAACGCCGGCATGTTCAAACTACCAACTTTTTTTGGAAGAAATGAGAAGGGTCTTTGATCACCCTGTCAGTGGGAGAGAGGCATCTAACAAACTGCTTCGGCTTCGCCAGGGGGTTCGTAGCGTTGCGGACTACGCTATTGAGTTTCGCACTCTCGCTGCAGAAAGCCAATGGAATTCGGAGGCGCTCATCACCACCTTTCGCCACGGTCTCACGGATGAGATCAAGGACGAACTGGCTTCCAGGGATCCGGTGAGTGATTTGGAGTCTCTTTTTGATATCTCCGTTCGTGTGGATAATCGTCTCCGTGAGAGGCGAAGAGAACGCCACTCCTTTTTCACCCCGTTTCCAGAGACCAGAGCTTTTCCTGCTTCGAAGCCATCTGAGAACCTCCGAGCCATCCCGAGTCCATCTTTGACCGATCCAGAGGAGCCCATGCAGGTGGGAGTAACCCGCCTCTCGCAGCCCGAACATGATCACCGAATGAGAGGGATCTTGCCTCTATTGTGGGAAAGCTGGCCACTTTCGCTCTTCCTGTCCAGAGTTGGTGGGAAAAGCCAGGGCTCATCCAGGACGGAGGGACCTGAGATGAGCGTAACCATCCCTTCCGACCCCACTGTTTCTAGGGTTTTGCTGGCGTCCTCCCTTTTCTGGGGCAATCAACAACATGATCTTAAGGCCCTGGTGGATTCGGGGTCTGATGGTAACTTCATAGATCTGGGGTTAGCTAAACAGCTCAAGATTCCCCTGACCCATCCTGATCACCCCCTCACTGTTGTCGCCCTGGATGGAAGACCCCTGGGCTCTGGAACCATTCACCATCATACTGCCCCCCTGTGTTTGGGCGTGGAAGGACAACATTTCGAGACCATCCAATTCTCCCTTATCCACTCTTCCCAGTTTCCATTAATTCTGGGTTACCCTTGGTTGGCCTGCCATAATCCTCGCTTGGATTGGGCCACCGGCCGGCTTACGGAATGGGGCTCCGCCTGCCATACTACCTGTCTTCGCGCCAAGTCTCCTTCCCAGCCCCAGGAGTTCCCATCACGCTCTGAATTGTCCCGAGTGCCACCCGAGTATGAGGATCTAAAAGAGGTCTTCAGTAAGGTTCGAGCCACATCACTTCCCCCTCATAGGCCATATGACTGTGCCGTTGACCTCCTGCCTGGGACATGCCCACCTAGGGGTAGGATCTTTTCCCTTTCTGCTCCTGAGACCGCCGCCATGGAGGAGTACATCCGTGACGCCCTCGCCGCTGGCTTCATCCGTCCGTCCACCTCTCCTGCTGGTGCCGGTTTTTTCTTCGTGAGTAAGAAAGATGGAGGTCTCCGTCCCTGCATCGACTACCGTGGCCTTAACCGGATTACTATAAAGAACCGTTATCCTCTTCCACTCATGTCGACGGCCTTCGAGCTACTTCAGGGAGCCACGGTCTTCACGAAATTGGACCTCCGCAACGCCTACAACCTCATCCGCGTCCGCGAAGGGGACGAGTGGAAGACGGCATTCAACACACCTACTGGGCACTATGAGTACCTGGTTATGCCCTTTGGATTGACCAATGCCCCTGCTGTGTTCCAGGCGCTCATCAACGACGTTCTCCGAGACATGCTGAATCGCTTTGTTTTTGTCTACCTGGATGACATTCTCATTTTCTCAAACTTTTCACGATCATGTCCAGCATGTAAGACAAGTCCTGCAACTTTTGTTTAACAACCTCTTGTTTATCAAGGTGGAGAAGTGTGAATTTCACGTTTCCACGGTTTCATTTCTGGGCTTCATCATCTCCAGCGGCAACATCCAAATGGACCCTGGCAAGACCCAAGCTGTCCGAGATTGGCCACCACCCACCTCTCTCAAACAGGTGCAACGTTTCTTGGGGTTTGCTAACTTCTATCGGAGATTCATCAGAAACTTCGGCACCATCGCTGCCCCTCTTAACGCCCTCACCAAGACCGCCTCTACCCGGTTCAGTTGGTCCGCTGAGGCTGCGCAGGCTTTCGAGGATCTCAAGCGGCGCTTCACGTCTGCTCCTGTCCTCGTTATTCCGGATCCCTCACTCCCCTTCATTGTCGAGGTGGATGCCTCGGATATAGGAGTGGGCGCCGTTTTATCCCAACGGTCTAACGACAACAAACTGCACCCTTGCGCCTTTTTCTCTCGCCGACTCACTCCCGCTGAACGAAACTACGATATTGGGAACAGGGAATTACTGGCAGTTAAGTTGGCACTGGAGGAGTGGAGACATTGGTTGGAGGGGTCTAAACACCCGTTCATTGTCTGGACTGACCATAAGAATCTGGCCTATATCCAGGAGGCCAAACGACTTAACTCTCGTCAAGCTCACTGGGCACTGTTTTTTAATCGTTTTGACTTTGTCCTGTCATATCGTCCAGGTTCCAAGAATCTCAAGCCGGATGCTCTCTCCAGGCAATTTGATCCACCCGAGCGGGAGAGACAACCTGAACCTATTATTTCTACTTCCCGAATTGTAGCACCGGTTTGCTGGGGGATCGAGACGCTGGTCAGAAAGGCGCAACAGAGGGAGGCAGATCCTGGCAACGGCCCACCCGGTCGCCTTTTTGTCCCCAACACGACTCGCTCACAAGTCCTGCAGTGGGGGCATTCGTCGCGACTCACCGGTCATCCAGGCACATCCAGGACGCTGGAGTTTCTTCGCAGAAGGTTCTGGTGGCCCACCATGGAGAAGGACGTAAAGGCGTTCGTGGCAGCTTGTGCCATTTGTGCACGAAACAAGAACCCTCGATCTCGCCCCCAGGGTTTGCTGCATCCTCTCCCCATTCCCACTCGTCCCTGGTCACACCTCTCGGTGGATTTCATCACAGGCCTTCCACCATCTCAAGGCAACACTGTCATTCTGGTCATCGTAGATCGCTTCTCCAAAGCCTGTCGTTTTCTGCCCTTGCCCAAGCTTCCCTCAGCCCAAGAGACAGCCGAGCTCATGGTCCAGCATGTTTTCAGGTTATTCGGGTTGCCCCTTGACATCGTTTCTGACCGTGGTCCACAATTCGCCTCCCGGTTTTGGAGAGCCTTCTACAAGCTCATTGGAGCTACTGTCAGTCTTTCCTCGGGTTTCCACCCTCAGTCGAACGGTCAAACAGAACGGATCAACCAAGACCTGGAGACGACCCTGAGGTGTCTCGTGTCCGCTAACCCTGCAACCTGGAGTCGTCACATCGTCTGGGCTGAGTACGCGCACAACACGTTGCGCTGCTCTCCCACAGGACTGTCGCCGTTCGAGTGCCAGTTCGGTTTTCAGCCTCCACTGTTCCAGGAGCTCGAGGTGGGGGTTCCGTCCGCGGAGAAGTTTGTCCAGCGTTGTCGGCGGACCTGGAGGAGAGCGCGGCTGGCAACGAGCAACGAGCAATGCCTTGCAACGAGCTTCTCGACAACGGCAGATCCAGGCCAACAAGTGGCGCAGACCGGCTCCTTCATTCCGTCCTAGTCAGAGGGTCTGGCTTTCTAAGCAGGATCTCCCGCTGCGAGTGGAGTCCCGCAAGCTGGCGCCCCGTTTCAGCGGCCCCTTCATGGTGTTGAGGAAGGTCAACCCGGTGTCCTACCGTCTCCAGCTACCCCGCTCCATGCGGATTCATCCTACCTTCCATGTCTCCTGGCTTCGGCCAGTGGCCAGCAGTTCCCTGGCGCCCGCCACGAGGCCTCCTCCTGCTCCCCGCATCATCGACGGCCAGCCTGCTTACACGGTCCGTCGCCTGATGGAATCTCGCCGGGTTCGCGGGGGCCTCCAGTTCCAGGTGGACTGGGAGGGATATGGGCCGGAGGAACGCTCTTGGGTCCCGGACCGGGACATCCTGGATCGCGATTTAGTACGGAATTTTTTTCGTCGTCACCATGGACCTTCTGGGGGAACGTCAGGGGCCGTTCCTAGGGTGGGGGGGGGTCCTGTAAGGAATGACCCAGATTCTGCCTCGCCTCGCCACCAGAGGGCTCCATGAACTCTCTTAATTGTGTCCTTCTTTATTCATTATTGTATTCACCTGTGCATTGTTAGATGCCTACTATTTAAGTGGTGTTCACTTTATGTTCATTGCTCAGTCTTGAGTTGCACTGCCTGGTGATACCTCTTGCTGGACTGCTAGCTTGTATTCTGTACTGTTGTTATTTTGTTTATGTCAAGTAAAGTCTACCTTTGTTTTGCAACTTAACCTCTGCCTCAGTTTGCCTTACTGCAGCTGGGTCCACCGAGTTCCAGTCCTTACACCCATACCTCGGGAGCCTACTGTCAACAAGGGCAGACGTCGACGACAAAGTCCAACAGCACCTTCAGTGTGCTAGTGCAGCCTTCGGTCGCCTGAGGAAGAGAGTGCTCGAAGACCAGGACCTCAAACCTGGCACTAAGCTCATGGTCTACAGAGCAGCAGTGATACCTGCCCTGCTGTATGCCTCAGAGACATGGACCATGTACAGCAGGCACCTCAAAGCACTGGAGAGGTACCACCAACGCTGCCTCCGCAAGATCCTGCAAATCCATTGGCAGGATAGGCACACCAACATCAGTGATCTTTCTCAGGCCAACATCCCCAGCATTGAAGCTTTGACCACGCTCGATCAGCTCCGATGGACGGGTCACATTGTCCGCATGCCCGATACGAGACTCCCAAAACAAGCGCTCTACTCGGAGCTCCGGCATAGCAAGAGAGCCCCAGGTGGGCAGAGGAAACGCTTCAAGGACACCCTCAAAGCCTCCTTGAAAAAGTGTAACATCCCCATCGACACCTGGGAATCCCTGGCCCAAGACCGCACAAAGTAGAGGAGAAGCATCCGGGAAGGCGCCGAACACCTCGAGTCTCTTCGCCGGGAGCAAGCGGAAGCCAAGCGCAGGCAGCACAAGGAGCGCACGTCAACCCAAGCACCCCACCCACCCGCCCCTTCAACCACCATCTGCCCCACCTGT
The DNA here is from genome assembly GCF_052327205.1 of Somniosus microcephalus. Classification (NCBI taxonomy): domain Eukaryota; kingdom Metazoa; phylum Chordata; class Chondrichthyes; order Squaliformes; family Somniosidae; genus Somniosus; species Somniosus microcephalus. Next base: position 362,970,170 of record NC_140989.1, read on the forward strand.
GACAGAGACTGTAGGTCCCGCATTGGACTCATCAGTCACCTGAGAACTCACTTTTAATGTGGAAGCAAGTCATCCTCGGTTCCGAGGGACTGCCTAAGAAGAAGAGACCTCTCTGAGCAAGGGCGCCGATCTGATGGAAATGTAAGTCTTTCAGGATCTAGGTCACTTGCCTGGCCTGGATCCCACCACCGGGGTCCACACGCGCTCCGGGAAGGCCAGTACGCCTCCACTCACTCAACAAAAACAACTACAACAACTTGCATTTATACAGCAACTTTAATGTCGTCAAAGGTCCCAAGGTGCTTCACTGCAGCGTAATCAAACAAAATTTGACAGCGAACCGCATAAGGAGGTATTAGGACAGGTGACCAATAGCTTGGTCAAAGCGGTCGGTTTTAAGGAGTGTCTTAAAGGAGGAGAGAGGTAGAGAGGCGGAGAGGTTTAGGGAGGGAATTTCAGAGCTTCGGGCCTCAGCAGCTGAAGGCACGGCCGCCAACGGTGGAACGATTAAAACCGGGGATGCACGAGAGGCCAGAATTGGAGGAACATCCACACAAACGGCAATTCCCGAATAAAGACCTTGGGGAGTCTCCAAACCCACCCCCCATCTCGCCCCGCCCCCACCCCCCCAACCCCGGTCCATCATTTGTGGACAGACGTTTCGCCCCATAAAAGTCAACAAGGAAACTCCCATAGACTCAGGGCAACAGGATCTCCGCCATTTCCCGGGGAACTTCTCCGAGTTTCCCACCAGTATTACAGCACGAGGCCAACAGAACCCCTGTGCAATTTCACGGCCAAGTTGTTTCACTTTCATTTTAATTTTTAATGAAAAGAAACTATCTCGAGTCCAATGCCAAGCCCCACAAAAGTGGTGTGTACCTTTTTTCTTTAAGTCCCTTGCTTGTTCAAAATAAAAATTGATTTTACTGATTCTCTCTGAATTTGCGTGGATGTTAGAGGGTCCAATTTTTTCCCCCACTGATTTCTCCTGTTTTTTTTACACTAAAAATAAAAGCTGGAAAAAAAAACAGGTTGTTAAATTGGCAATAAAACTCTACTTTAAAGGTCCTTGGCTAGCCTCCATTTCCAATTGACCGCATCTGAGATTAATTGAGGATGTCACAACGGCTTCAAGCACAGGCTGAGGTGAGACAGACTCTACATAGAGCCCAGTGTGTGGTAAATAAAATACTTTTCTGAAGAACATAGTAAAAAGTGCAATACTAAACTTCATGTCTACCATCATTAATCCCTCAACCAACACCACCAAGAATATGTTATCCAGGCACTAATACGTTTGCTTTTTTTGTAGGACCTTGCTGTGTGCAAAAATTTTTTTAATATTCAAACATGGGATGTGGGCGTCGCTGGCAAGGCCAGCATTTATTGCCCATCCCTAATTGCCCTTGAGAAGGTGGTGGTGAGCCGCCTTCTTGAACCGCTGCTGTCCGTGCGGTGAAGGTACTCCCACAGTGCTGTTAGGTAGGGAGTTCCAGGATTTTGACCCAGTGACGATGAAGGAACGGCGATATACTTCTAAGTCAGGATGGTTTGTGATTTGGAGGGGAACTTGGAGGCGGTGGTGTTCCCATGCACCTGCTGTCCTTGTCCTTCTAGATGGTAGAGGTCGCGGGTTTGGGAGGTGCTGCTGAAGAAGCCTTGGCGAGTTGCCGCAGTGCATCTTGTAGATGGTACACACTGCAGCCATGGTGCATCGGTGGTGGAGGGAGTGAATGTTTAAGGTGATGGATGGGGTGCCAATCAAGCGGGCTGCTTTGTCCTGGATGGTGTCGAGCTTCTTGAGTGTTGTTGGAGCTGCACTCATCCAGGCAAGTGGAGAGTATTCCATCACACTCCTGACTTGTGCCTTGTAGATGGTGGAAAGGCTTTGGGGAGTCAGGAGGTGAGACACTCACCGCAGAATACCCAGCCTCTGACCTGCTCTTGTAGCCACAGTATTTATGTGGCTGGTCCAGTTATGTTTCTGGTCAATGGTGACCCCCAGGATGTTGGTGGGGGGAATTTGATGATGGTAATGCCGTTGAATGCCAAGGGGAGGTGGTTAGACTCTCGCTTGTTAGAGATAGTCATTGTCTGTCACTTGTGTGGCGCGAATGTTAGCTGCCACTTATCAGCCCAAGTTAGCTGCTACATTTGCCTACATAACAACTGTAACTGTACTTCAAAAGTAATTCCTTGGTAGGGATGTGCTTTTTGGACGTCCTGTGTACTTCACAAAGCACTCTACAATTGTAAGTTCCTTCTTTGTTTAGAACTTGAGAGTGGATAATGGAAGAATCTTGCTGTACTCAATCTTACTGATGTGCCTTCAATAACTCAAAGACAAGGAATTTAAAGGATTCAACTAAGGCTTTTAATCACTAAGAACATAGCAGCATTACAGGTCTTCCCACATCGGGCGTCTGGTAGGAATGACTCATACAGCTCCTGAGACCTTTATATGGCAAAAGACAGGGGCGTAGCCAATACACACAATAGGAACAAAAGGGGGCGGTTCACACAATACAAGCAGGTAAAACACATAGGCTGATGAAGGCATATATTTCATCACATTCACCCCTTCTACAGATTTAGTCTGTCCGGGCGTGTGATAGTCCTTCCTGAACGTCGCAACAGTACCTCGGGTTCCGACCGGGAGTCCGTGGTGCCCTCCTGGGCATACCCATGTGCTGGGGTTGTTGCAGGTACTGCTGGGGGTGGTGAGGATACCTCTGGGGATGGTGGAGGTTCTTCTGGGGGTGGTGGTGATGGGTCGTCGTCGTCGCTTCCTGCCGAGGTGAGGTCCTTTATGGACACGGTGTCTTCACGTCCGTCGGCGTGCTTGACGTACGCGTACTGTGGGTTTGCGTGGAGTAGGTGTACTGCCTCCACGAGGGGATCCGTTTTGTGGCCCCTCACATGTTTCCGTAACAGGACTGTCCCTGGGGTGGAGAGCCACGAGGGTAGGGATACTCCTGAGGTTGATTTGCGGGGAAAAACAAACATCTTCTCGTGAGGAGTGGCGTTAGTAGCAGTACACAGTAGCGACCTTATCGAGTGGAGTACGTCTGGGAGGACCTCCTGCCAGCGGGAGGTGGGGAGGCCTTTAGACCTTAGTGCTAAGGTGACCGCCTTCCACACTGTCGCGTTCTCCCTTTCCACTTGCCCATTACCCCGGGGGTTATAACTAGTGGTCCGACTCGTGGCTATCCCCTTTGACAGCAGGTATTGGCGCAGTTCATCGCTCATGAACGACGCCCCCCTGTCAGTGTGGATGTAGTTGGGCATGCCGAATGTGCAAAACAGGTTGTCGAGGCACTTGATGACCGTGGCACTGGTCATATCTGGGCAGGGGTAGGCGAATGGGAAGCGGGAGTACTCGTCCACAATGTTGAGGAAGTACACATTGCGGTCGGTGGAGGGGAGTGGTCCCTTGAAATCTAAGCTCAGGCGCTCGAATGGCCATGTAGCTTTGATCAGGTGGGCTCGGTCGGGCCTGAAAAAACGGAGCTTGCATTCCGCACAAGTGCGGCAGTCCCTGGTCATAGACCGGACCTCCTCGATGGAATAGGGCAGGTTACGGGATTTTATAAAGTGGAATAGCCGAGTGACCCCCGGGTGGCAGAGGCCATTGTGGAGGCCCTGTAGCCTGTCCCCCTGGATGCTGGCACACATCCCTCGTGATAGGGCGTCGGGGGATTTGTTGAGGGCCCCCGGCCTATATATTATGTCGTACTCAAACGTGGAGAGTTCGATCCGCCACCTGAGAATTTTGTCGTTCTTGATCTTCCCCCTCTGTTTGTTGTTAAACATGAAGGCTACCGACCGCTGGTCGGTAAGCAGGGTGAAGCGTTTGCCGGCTAGGTAGTGCCTCCAGTGCCGCACTGCCTCCACTATGGCCTGGGCCTCCTTGTCTACCGAGGAGTGCCTGATCTCGGGCCCTTGGAGGGTTCTTGAGAAAAAGGCTACGGGCCGCCCATCCTGGTTGAGGGTGGCTACTAAAGCGAAGTCGGACGCATCGCTTTCGACCTGGAAAGGGATGTTTTCGTCCACTGCCCGCAGCGCGGTCTTCTCGATGTCGTGTTTAATGCTGTTGAAGGCGGCGTGGGCCTCGGCCGTGAGCGGGAAGGACGTTGATTTCAGGAGGGGACGGGCCTTGTCGGAATAATTGGGGACCCATTGGGCGTAATAGGAGAAGAACCCCAGGCACCTTTTCAGGGCCTTCGGGGTGTTTGGTAGGGGTAGCTCCTGTAGGGGGCGCAATCGGTCGGGGTCCGGACCGATTTCCCCGTTTTCCACCACGCAGCCCAGGATACAGAGGCGCGTGGTGCTAAAGACACACTTATCCTCGTTGTAGGTGAGATTGAGTCTGAGGGCGGTTTTCAGAAATCTCGCGAGGTTCGAGTCGTGGTCTTGCTGGTCGTGGCCGCAGATGGTGACGTTGTCTAGGTATGGGTAGGTGGCTGTTAACTGGTTCTCATCGACCATGCGGTCCATCTCCCGCTGGAAGACCGAGACCCCGTTCGTTACCCCAAAGGGGACTCTGAGGAAGTGGTAGAGACGTCCGTTCGCCTCGAAGGCGGTGTATGGACGGTCCTCCGGCCTAATGGGGAGCTGGTGGTATGCCGATTTTAGGTCGATGGTGGAAAACACCCAGTATTGCGCGATTTGGTTAACCATATCCGCTATGCGGGGCAGAGGGTAGGCGTCTAGCTGGGTGTATAGATTAACCGTCTGGCTATAATCTATCACCATCCGCTTCTTTTCGCTACCCTTAACTACTACTACCTGGGCGCACCACAGGCTGGTACTGCATTCGATGATACCTTCCCGCTTGAGTCTTTCTACTTCCGAAGCAATGAACCGTCTGTCCTCCCAGCTGTACCGCCTGCTCTTGGTCGCTATGGGTCGACAGTTGGGTGCGAGGTTGGCGAACAGAGAGGGCGGCTTGACCTTCAGGGTAGCCAGACCGCACACTGTGAGGGGCGGCTGGGACCCACCGTAGGTAAGCGTGATACTTTGGTGGCGGCACTGGAAGTCCAGACCCAAGATCACGCTCACACAGAGATCTGGCATTATCAATAGTTTAAAATCTCTGTAATCATTGCCTTTTACCGACAACATAACCGCGCAGAAACCTGTAATTTTTGAGGTATGAGTCTTATCGGCCATGCCGATTTTGCCCTGTGTGGGGACTATCGCTAGTGAAAGTCGTTTTACCAGGCTAGGATGCATAAAGCTTTCGGTGCTCCCGCAGTCAATCAAGCATTTAACCTTGTTCCCGTTTACCTCTATGTCCATCATCGATTTAGACAACGGATGCGGCCTGGACTGATCCACTGTGATCGAGGCCACCAGTGGGTCTTGGAGGTCCGTGTAGTCGGGGCAAGATGGTGGACTCCATGAGGGTGGACAAGATGGCTTCCAAGATGGCCGCTCCCACGGCGCGCACGCGGCGGTGGTGGAGTTGGAGGCGGGGTTCCCTCTGCAGACTTTGCTGAAATGTCCTTTCTTCCCGCATTTAAAACAGGTGGTGCCCTTCGCTGGGCACAGATGCCTGGAGTGTTTGTCCTGGCCGCAGAAGTAGCATTTCGGGCCCCGATGCATTGCGGCAGTAGTGGGGCTCCTGGGTGGAGGCTGGGGCTCCGATGGTGCTGGGCTGGCCTGAGACCTGGGAGGTGAAGATGGCTTCCAAGATGGCGGCCCCCACAGCGCGCACGAGGCGGAGTGGCCCGCGTGGCCTGGGGAACAGGATTCAGAGTTCCTCTGGGCCACATCCAGCGATCGCGCTATATCTATAGCCTGTTTTAAGTCCAGTCCCTCCTTTTCAAACAGTTTCTGCCAAATATAATTTGAACTGTGGCCCGCAATAAGGGAGTCTCGAATCAGCTCCTCTGTGTACACGATGGCAGACACGGCCTTACAGTTACAGTCTCTGCCCAGTACTTTTAGGTTTAGTATAAAGTCCTCTAGTGACTCACCATGCCGCTGCGTGTGAGTAGTCAGAAGATGCCTGGCATACACCACGTTTATTGGCCGCACGTAGTGGGCCTTCAGGATGGTGCAGGCCTCCTCGTAGCTGGTGGCATCTTGGATGAGGGGGGAGACCCGATGGCTCACCCAGTTTCGCAGGATTCCCAGTTTCATGTCTCCGGTAGCGGTTTCGGCTGCGGCTATGGCAGTGGATGAGTTTGCAATGAAAAATTTGAAGCATTGGAACCAGTGTCCGAACTGTGTGGCTGCGTCTGAGGCATGGGGGTCCAGATCCAAGCGCCCTGGTTTCAGGAGTCGATCCATCCTGGTGTTTTAGTGATTAAAATTGATGTGCCTTCAATAACTCAAAGACAAGGAATTTAAAGGATTCAACTAAGGCTTTTAATCACTAAGAACATAGCAGCATTACAGGTCTTCCCACATCGGGCGTCTGGTAGGAATGACTCATACAGCTCCTGAGACCTTTATATGGCAAAAGACAGGGGCGTAGCCAATACACACAATAGGAACAAAAGGGGGCGGTTCACACAATACAAGCAGGTGAAACACACAGGTAAAACACATAGGCTGATGAAGGCATATATTTCATCACACTTACTTCCACACTCAGTCCATAGTCCCAGTACAGCTCTTAATCTATTATTATGCTGCCCAAGTGCTGTGATATATAATGGCATGAATTATTTCAATCATTTGAAAACAGCAGTTAGACAGAATGAATGGGAAGCAAGCAGTAGGACAACAAATCCGCACCTTTATGAACGACATTTGTAAAATATTTCCGAAATTGCCAGGAGGCGCTGAAGGGGCGACGGCTACAGCTCGTCTGCAGACATTAATGATGATGATGCATATTCACCGTACTGGTAAATCTGCTTCAAGAGCAGACTGCAGCAGGGAGAACTGTACCCTTGTGGGCTTTGTTTGATGTATGTCCTGTGCACTGAGGGAAATAAACATTGTTGATCATACGAAGACCGGGGGATTGAAACTCCGGTTGCAACGCGCTGCCAGTCCGAGGGGGGTAGCTGCAGAGAGAGCAGTCAGCAGAACCAGAGTTATACCGTGAGCAGCTTGTAGCCATCAATCTGCGTACCTGCCACTTTAAGATGGCATAATTACACTCCCCTCCAGCTGTTACATTTTGAATACGCGCACACTCTCAAAATACTCTTTTTAAAACTCTGCTTTGGTTTACAAAATGCTCAGGAGTTCCCACGGAACCTCTGACCAGTTTTAAACACACTGCTCTACAGTGATGGAAAAGTGAGAGTGTAAGCGCACTGTTAGATTATTATGAAATATATATATAGGAATCTGAAAAGGGGACTTATACAAATGGTTGGTGAATACAAGAAAGGCATTTGCAATTAAACTTTTTTTTTTAATGTTTAACATTGAACTATTTAACGTTGAACCATGCCCCTAAAAGTATGTACAACATTGTGGTTGATAATGAAGAAGAAAGCTGCAGACTGCAGGAAGATATCAATGGACTGTTCAGGTGAGCAGAACAGTGGCAAATGAAATTCAATCTGGAGAAGTGTGAGGTAATGCATTTGGGAAGGGCCAACAAGACAAGGGAATACACAATAAATGGTAGGACACTGAGAAGTGCAGAAGATCAAAGGGACCTTGGAGTGCATGTTCACACGTCCCTGAAGGTAGCAGGACAGGTAGATAAGGTGGTTAAGAAGGCATACGGGATACTTGCCTTTATTAGCCGAGGCATAGAATATAAGAGCAGGGAGGTTATGCATGAACTGTATAAAACACTAGTTAGGCTGCAGCTAGAGTACTGCGTGCAGTTCTGGTCACCACATTACAGGAAGGATGTGATTGCACTAGAGAGGGTGCAGAGGAGATTTACGAGGATGTTGCCTGGGCTGGGGAATTTTAGCTATGAGGAAAGATTGGACAGGCTGGCGTTGTTTTCTTTGGAACAGAGGAGGCTGAGGGGAGATTTAATTGAGGTGTATAAAATTATGAGGGGCCTAGATAGAGTGGATAGGAAGGACCTATTTCCCTTAACAGAAGGGTCAATAACCAGGGGGCACAGGTTTAAAGTAATTGGTCGGAGGTTTAGAGGGGAGTTGAGGAGAACTCTTTTCACCCAGAGGGTGGTGGGGGTCTGGAACTCACTGTCTGAAAGGGTGATAGAGGCAGAGACCCTCATCACATTTAAAAAGTAATAACAACAGAAAACGCTGGAAAAACTCAGCAGGCCAGGCAACATCCGTGGAGAGAGAAACAAAGTTAACGTTTCAGGTCCAGTTTTAATTTTTGTTGGGCCAAGGAGAAACAGGAGAGGCCCAAAGCCGAGTTTTGGCCTGGGCATCGGGTCAGCACATTCCACCAACTTTGCACCCAATTTGAGCACAGGTCCTAATTATAACTGTGGCAGCGAGGACACGAAATTGGCTGAGAGACAGAAAGCAGAGAGCAGTGGTGAACCGTTGTTTTTTTCAGACTGGAGGGAAGTGTGCAGTGGTGTCCCCCAGGAGTCGATATTAGGACCACTGCTCTTTTTGTTATATACTTGGGTACACAGGACATAATTTCAAAGTCTGCATGTGGTATCTTGAGGTGGCCATAGATGGAGACGGACACAGGTTAACTCCGTAACATGGTTTAATCAACACTTGCACATAAAAGCTTCTGCCATGAGGCAGCAAAAACAAAGAGTACAACCAGTACAAAGCAGACTTAACTCAGGAGACCAATTGCCACAGCACCACCTGGTGGGTCAGGTTACTCATAACCTCCCAGGTTACTACACTGCAGATGACACAAAGCTTGGAAATGTAGTAAACAGTGAGGAGATTAGTAGCAGACCTCAGGGGAGTGCGGACAGTGAAATGGGCAGACACGTGGCAGATTACATTTAATGCAGAGAAATGTGAAGTGATGCATTTTGGAAGGAAAAATGAAGAGAGGCAATATAAACTAAATGGTAACATTTTAAAGGGGCTGCTGGAACAGAGAGACCTGGGGGTTCACGTATGGAAATCTTTGAAGGTGGCAGGACAAGTCAATAAAGTTGTTAACGAAGCACATGGGATCCTTGGCTTTATAAGTAGAGGCATGGGCTAGAATTTCCCTGGGCCGTGGAGGCGGGAATGGAGGCGTGTGGGGGGTTAAAATCGCAAAATCTGGGGGCACGAACCCATCCCGCCCCCAACCCGCCTCCATGCCCGTTTCCCAGGGGGCGGATACTCGACCTGTGCTGGGGGCCACCTCCCCGAGGCGGGAAGGGGATTACTGCCAATTAACTGCCTGTTAACAGGTAGTTAACAGGCAGTTTTTAGCCTAATCCCTATTTTTAGCCCTGAAGTGTGGGCTGCCTGGCGGCTCCAAACTACACCAAGTTAGCGAGGCGGACCGTCGGGCTGAAGGACTTGGCGGGTTCGAGATGTCCGGTGTTCAGGTGAGTGATGGGCGCGTGAGTGCAGAGGTAAGTGTGTTTGGTGTGTGTAAAGTGTTTAAATAAGTTTTACTTACCTTTACTTACTAATGCAGTCTTTCTTCCTTCAGGTCTCGGGAGTCCCTCAGCCCACCGGCACAGAAAGCAGAATGGCTGCGAGCTGTCAAAATCTGCAGCCTCAGCTTTCTGTTCTGGCGAGATCTCTAAATCAGCCTGAGAGGAAGGAATTAACTTAGAGTACAGATTGTCAGTGTTTGACAGCTTCAAACAGCTGTCAAACGCTGATATTTCATCTGTCAAAAGCTCTTGACAGATGAAATGTCAATCTGTGACGTCACCTGTTGCCGGGTGGCCCTTAATTGGCCTGCTGAGCCTGCTGGGCAGGCTTAACAAGGTCAATCAAGGGAAAATCAAGTGGGTTGGTCACAACTCGATGGAGACGGGACTGTGGGAGTCCCGCCTTCTACTCGCCTCCATTGATAAAATCCAGCCCTAAAGCAAGGGAGTTACGGTAAACCTTAATAAATCCCTGGTTAGACCTCAACTAGGGTATTGTGTCCAATTCTGGGCACCATACTTTGAAATGATGTCTAGGCCTTGGAAAGAGCACAGAGGAGATTTACCAGGAATGGTACCAGGGATGAGGGATTTCCGTTACATGGAGGTGACTGGAGAAGCTGGGGTTGTTCTCCTTAGAGCAAAGGAGGTTAAGGGGAGTTTTAATAGAGGCGTTCAAAATAATGAGGTGTTTTGATAGAGCAGATCGGGAGAAACTGTTTCCAGTGGCAGAAGGGCCAGTAACCAGAGGACACAGATTGAAGATAATTGTCAGAAAAGCCAGGGAGGAGATGACGAGAATTTGTTTACGCAGCGAGTTGTTGTGATCTGGGATGCACGGCTTGAAAGGGTGGTGGGAGCAGATTCAATCGTAACTTTCAAAAGGGAATTGGATAAATACTTGAAGGGAAAAATTTGAAAGGCTATGGGGAAAGGACAGCGAGAGTGGGTCGAATTGGCAGCACTTTCAGAGAGTTGGCACAGGCACAATGGACCGAATGGTCTCCTTCTGTGCACTGTGATTCTATGCTGCTAAGTCGAATTTCCCCTCCAACGTCCCCTTCTTTGGCTTGCCCTCCGTTTATTCTTTATGCCTCTGTGATGCGCCATCAATTACTCAAAAGACTGAGGTTGAGCGAGTAACAACCAGGCTTTTATTAACTAAAGAATGAAGGTCTTGTCTCGAGCGGTCGACCCGTCCAGAATACTAAGGGACTGGGAGGTAGTCACTTATATACCTGGAATAGTGGGAGGAGTCAGCCGAGGCATGTCCAGACCTGTACCTAGTGGAATACACATACAGACACAGACAGGTATAACAGTGGTTTACCACACTCTGTTAAGCGCATTAGGACATTTTTCTACCTTAATGTCGATATTGTTGCTTTTGTAACTATCCCCAAGCACACTTATCGTCCAAGTTCAGGAATGAAGAGTAGACGCTCAGGCGAAGTAATGAAGGGTAACTGGGGCACAGGGAAACGTATGAACGAGCGCTTTCAGTCGAAAGTGAAGCGGAAAGGGAACGGTTCTGTCAGAAATGGCTGGGGAATATTTTTGCAGTTGCGTCCCATTCATGTGTCTGAAATACTTGTACCGAGAGCGTTGAAGGTGCTTCAGGAACAGGCACTGCTGTTCGCTATTACCAACGACAAAGTCACATAGTCCTAAGAGGAAATGCACTATTTCCAAAAAGGAAGCAAGCTGGCTCTCGGATGATATGGTGGCCCCGGTTAATGACTGGAATGGTGAATTATGACCAGAAATAAAGTGACTGCAGACGCATTTCAGCACTTCACCCTGGCAATCATTATTTTTTATTTATGCATATTTTTTTATTATTATTTCAGGAATGATTATAACAGCAGGTGTGATTGCGGGGCTCCCTGTATTCCTGGGAGGCATCGCCTTGGCCACCAGTTAGAGGGACTCTTTATGTATTTAAGACGTGTTCCTGTGGCAGTAAATCCAGCCTGGTTTTAAAAAAAGTTACTAACAACCCCTGACATCAGCATGTTCCGACAGCACAGTTTTTTTTATTACGGGTGAAATTTTACTGAGGTTTTCAGACAGGCCTTGCATTGCAGTGAAATTTACTGACCCACCAGTCGCCTTTTATGTTAGGATTGTTAAATCTGCTTTACTCGTTGCTCAAGGCGTATCTGTTACCCCAGGACATCAATGCGGCTGCAGCTTTATTGCTTTATGGGACATTGCCTGTTGCTGCCACTGCATATTAAATAACAGGACTGTGGTAATTATACACAGGCAGTCGCAGTATCACAAAAAAAACCATGAAAGGAAAGAAAGACTTGCATTTATAGAGCGCCTTTCACAACCACCGGGCGTCTCAAAGCGCTTTACAGCCAATGAAGTACTTTTGGAGTGCAGTCACCGTTGTAATGTGAGAAATGATTCATAAGCGACCGCCCCCACCCCCCACCACCCCCCCCACCCCCCGCTCATGGGCACCGAGTACGCGGGTACATCATGATGGTCTTCATTGTCGAATCGAGAGTTGACGGCGGAAGTGAGATATTCCAACTTATTCTGTGCGGATTCAAGTTTACATTTGGCGCAAGTTGTGGAATGCTCTTTGCCGATGAAAACAGAAGAATTTTTTAGCGTGGTCGAGCTAGTCTTTTTTTCCCCAGAGATCAGCCCCCAGCTACCTGTCTTCTTCTCTCCACTAACAACCACCTCCTTACAGCCCTCTGTCCTGCCCCAGCCGCCCTCACCTCTAACAACATGCATGAGCAGCTCATGCATTTCTTTGTCACGAAGATCATCCATTCAGTTCCCCCCCCCCCGCCCCCCTACAGCAAGGTAAACCTCCCCTCCTAACACCTCTACATCCTAACCCTGAACCAATGTTCTCTCTCATTTTTTTTTTCCGGTGCGCAGACCCTCTAAGGGGCTGCGCGGCCCATTCAAACTGCCACGGTTTTTCCATTGAGAAACCGGCAAGCGGTCTGCGTGGGAGCTTCAGACAGTTGTGCGGCCCATGCAGCTAAACGGGAAGACTGCCCTGAACCTTTAACACTCTCTAGTTTCTCTCCCATCTCTTGCATATTCAACTGGTGGAACCTCTGTTCATTGCAGGATGGAGGGTGTCTAAGCTACAGCCAGGTGGATGGTGGTAGCCCACACATATTTTATGCTGAGTTGTGCTGCCAACAATATTACCCAAGAGGAACTCTTAATACTACAATCCATCGAGCGAGGGCTCGAATCTGCACTTGAATGAACAAACTTGCATTTATATAGCATCCTGCACAACCTCAGAACATCCCCAAGTGCTTCAAAGCCAATGAAGTACTTTTGTAATGTAGAGAAAGATGGCAGCCAATTTGCGCACAGCAAGCTCCCACAAACAGTAATGAGATAATGATCAGATTATCTGTTTTAATGATGTTGGTTGAGGGATAAATGTTGACCAGGGCACCAGGGAGAACTCCCCTGCTCGTCTTCGAAATAGTGCCACGGGATCTTTTACATCCACCCGAGATGGCAGATGGTTTAACGTCTCATCCAAAAGACAGCAGTCCCTCAGTACTGCACCGGGAGTGTCAGCCTAGGTTTGGTGCTCAAGGCTCTGGAATGGGACGTGAAGCTATGACCTTCTGATTCAGAAGTTAGAGCCATGGCTGACACCAAAGTTTGTGAATTTCTCCCGCACATCCGCCAAAACTTTGACAGAAGAGCTGTCGAAACCCTGGAAAAATTACCTTCACACCGTTTTTGGGGGGTTTCCGCCATTCTTCCGCAAAAGGCAGGGCGGAAGTGTGAGAACCCCTGTGGAAATTCACCCCCTTATGTCTAATCACCAACTAGTGACTGTCCACTGCTTGGGGAGAGGGGTAGAGTCAGAGCATAGAATGTTGCAGCACCGAAGGAGGCCATTCGACCCATCATGCATGTGCCGGCTCTTTGAAAGAGCGATCCAATTAGTCCTGCTCCCCCTGCTCTTTCCCCCTAGCCCTGCAAATTTTTCCTTTTCAAGCATATATCCAATTCCATTTTGAAAGTTACTATTGAATATGCTTCCACCCCCCCTTTCAGGCCTTTCAGTGCCTATGGCTCCAAAATGGCCTACCTGAAGATGGAAGAAATTGATCCTCCTGGCAGATTCGATAATTCGATACCTGGGGCAGCAAGTCTACAGTACTCCAAGGCTCTGTTGATGATTGGCCAGATTATTGTTGGAATCTGTAGGGCTAGGCCTATCACTGAGATAGAAACATAAACATAGAAACATAGAAGATAGGAGCAGGAGTAGGCCATTCGGCCCTTCGAGCCTGCTCCGCCATTCAACGAGATCATGGCTGATCATCCAAACCCTAGCACCCGGTCCCTACACCGACAGCCATCCCACCCAAGCCCTATCCCCGTAACCCCGTAACCCCACGTATTTAATCCCCCCTAACACTAAGGGCCATTTTTTTTATCATGGCCAATCAACCTAACCTGCACATCTTTGGACTGTGGGAGGAAACCGGAGCACCCAGAGGAAACCCACGCAAACACGGGGAGAATGTGCAAACTCCACACAGACAGTCACCCGAGGCCGGATTTGAACCCGGGTCCCTGGCGCTGTGAGGTGTATTCATCTCACTCAGCTCCGGGTAACCCCGCAAGTTAATTCCCTTATGGGCAGAGTGGTCCTAGCTCTTCAAACAGCAGGAAGCTTACCAGTGCTGGTAAACTGCGCAGTTTCAGGTGGTTAAACTCCAGCACTAATGAAGGAGGTTGCATTTATATGGCACCATTCACATTTTCAGGATATTCCAAATCACTTCACAGCCCATTCATTACTTTTGAAGTGGAATCACTGCGGTTGTGTCGGCAAACGTAATACCCCAATACCCACTTGAGGCCTCCTTAAGCCTCGGCACTTACCAACTTCCACGTCAGTTTTTAATGAGCTTAGGTAAGTGGAGTGTGAGCCTACAGGGAGAGAGTGCGCCCTCCATATTGGGAGAGCAGCAACTCTACTTACATGGATTTCTCAGTACTTAGGCTTGGAGACTCTTGAGCATAAGCTTCTCTGAGTGTCTGGCACTTGACTGACCAAAACAAAAGCACTCTGCTTCTTCAGCAAAAATAAAACTTATACTTAAACACTGGGGGAAACCTACTACAGATGAGTCTTTTAATCCTCATTAATTGTGAAAAAGAAATGTCCTTAATGGAAAAGACAAATCTGAGGATATACAACAACATGTTGATTTATTTCAGAACCTTACTTGATGCATTCAGGCAAAGTTGCAAGTATAATAAATCTTCTTAATAATATTATTTTGATCTAATAGATTGACTTGCCAGCCATTGGTGCTGTCTGGAAACCATGAGGTAGTATTTAACCCCCAGAGGTGATATTGAGGTCATTCTGGCCGCCCACTCACGTGGCCGGAGGACCTGGCTGGTTTTCACAGCCGGGCCTTATTTGCATGGCATTGGTGGGCGGCCCAGGCATCAAGAGCACTGACAGGCAAGCTAGCCCGATTGGGAGGCACAATTTCTGCCTCAGGATCTCCAGTACTTAACGGATGAAAATTTTGAAATTGTACTTCTGATTCCCGTATTTCTGATATGTAAATGGTGAACAAGAGTGAACCCAGCACCAATCCCTGTGGAACACCACTTCCCACCTTTCGCCAATCTAAGTAATGAACTTTAACCCCTACTCTCTGTTTTCTCTTTTGTAATCAACTTGCTATCCATTCTGCTCCGACCTTAGTCATGAGTCTACTATGCAGTACTGTATCGAAGGCCTTTTGAAAGCCCAAGTATATTGCATCTACTACATTACCCTTATCTACTCTTTCTGTTACTTCTTCAAAGTTACTCTTTCAAAATAGTGGACTGGGATCTTTCACATCAACCTGAGAGGGCAGACGGGGCCTTGGTTTAATGTCTTATCCGAAAGAAGGCTCCTCCGACAGTGCAGCACTCCCTCAGCACTGCACTGGAGTGTCAGCCTAGATTTTGCACTCAAGTCTCTGGAGTGGGACTTGAACCTGCAACTTTCTGACTCAGAGGCGAGAGTGCTACCAACTGAGCAATGGTTAATAGTAATATTAATAGCACTGCTTAATTTTTTTCTCAGGGGAGGTTGCGGAGAAACTGTTCCCATTGGCGGAAGGGTCGAGAACCAGAGGACACAGATTTAAGGTGATTGGCAAAAGAACCAAAGGCGACGTAAGAAAAAACTTTTTTACGCAGTGAGTGGTTAAGATCTGGAATGCACTGCCTGAAAGGGTGGTGGAGGCAGACTTAATCTTATCTTTCAAAAGAGAGTTGGATAAGCATCTGAAAGTAAAAAATTTGCAGGGCTACAGGGAAGGGGCAGGGGAGTGGGACTAACTGAGAGTTGGCATAAGCTCGATGGGCCAAATGGCCTTCTTCCATGCTGTAACCATTCTATGATTTCTATGATTTCTAATCCCATGGTAAAGATGGACTTTGTGTGGAGTGGGTTGGATGGTCTGAATTGCCTTTTGTCTCTTTCCATTTTCTTATGTTCTTATAATCTGTGGTCTAAATGTTCACATTTAATTCTGGAATAGGGCAGGAGTTTTGTTTTCTACTCAATACTTTACAAAATTGGAGTAGTCAGGCAATAATCTAGTCAGTGCAGAAGTTTGCAGGATTTAGTTCTGGGCCGTTTACAGGCACCCTGTTCATTTGTCCCAGTGAATCGCGGTCCCTAAACTGCTGGTGACACTTGGTCTGATCAGCTGGTCCTGAGCTGATTTCGATCGCCTGAAGAGGTCGGAGAGGAATTTTCAGAGTACTGTTTCCCTTAATGGCCCTGGGTTTTTTTCTCTGCTCTTCTCCCAGGAGACTACAGGGCTACTGGGATGGATGGGAGGGGTGGGGTGGGGTGGGAAGGCAAGAAGTGTTTAGTCATAATGGTCTGGCCATCATGATGTGGGGAGGGTTTGCTGGACCAGTTCGTCTTTTCCTGCCCTACAGTTTCATAAGAAATAGGAGCAGGAGTAGGCCATTCGGCCCCTCGAGCCTGCTCCGCCATTCAATAAGATCATTGGCTGATCATCGACCTCAACTCCACTTTCCTGCACTATCCCCATATCCATTGATTCCCTTAATATTCTAAAATCTATCGATCTCTGTCTTGAATATACTCAACGACTGAGCCTCCACAGCCCCCTGGGGTAGAGAATTCCAAAGATTCACCACCCTCTGAGTGAGGAAATTTCTCCTCATCTCAGTCCTAAATGGCCGGCCCCTTATTCTGAGACTGTGACCCCTGGTTCTAGACTCCCCAGCCCGGGAAAATATCCTCCCTGTATCTACCCTGTCGAGCCCTGTAAGAATTTCGTATGTTCCTTATGTCCTACTCCTTGTTGAAGCATCGAATCTTTGCTTCAAACCGCCGGTGGCCGTTATCAAACACTGCCCTTTGTTTTTGTAACCCCGGTTTTATGGCTTTTCCCACTCCTTTGAAGGTGTGATACCAGATCCAACCCAATCCCACAGGGCTCTCCTGCTCTCCCCAGAGTGTAATGTGACTCACTCAGCAAGAGTTGTTTTTTAGCCTTTCTCTGGAAAAAGCCCCTACCATTACCTCGCGTGTGTTTGTAAGTGGTCCTGTAACATAAATCAGAGTTATAATGTGCCTGAAGGAAATTCATTCAGTGGCTTTCCGTTGCACCACCCCCATTGATCCAGCTCGGTTTCCTGACCGAGGAAGACCCGTTGGGTGTCTGAACTCGACTCGTTGTATGTTTTCTCTGCATAAAATTAAACATTTGTGCAACAGAGGCAATAAATTTCTAACAGATGACAAATCCTGAGAGCACAGAGCCGTCAGTGTTTATAGAAAAAGGGGGAAAGGTTTTAGGATTTAAGTTGGAAAGGCATTAGCCGCAGGATCTCGAATGAGAAACATGAGTGAGTGGTGATTTGGAAGAGAAGTGTTATTTGGGATTAAGAACGCATTATGTAGGCAATCTTGTATATGGAACATCATTGATTTTTTTTTCCGCTGCTAGTACTGAATGCTGCTGAGATTTGATGTTAAATCACAGCAGCAATATCTTACAGCAGCCTCTTCGGAATGTCATGAATATTGTGCGGTTAGTATTGTATGGAACTGACTATAGATCTTTATGCAGGCATAATTGTTACTTTGTCAATGAATTGGCAGAATAATCAACTTCTTGTTCTCCTTGAGAAATGCCTGACTTTGCGAGATTACATAAAGGAATTTCAAACTGCACCAAAGCTTTAAGACTGTTCTTTCATTAGCGATTTCTGAAGGGTTTTTTTCCCCTCAGGTTAAAGAATTCCACCATTACCCAATGCGATACTATCTATCATTTTGCTGAAGCTTTGCAATTATTGTGACAATGGTTACATTATGTTTCAGATGGGTCTAATATTCTGGTTTCCGAACAGACGGCCCCTGACTGCCCTATCCCTTTCCATATCTCTATCCCCTTTATATATCTATCCATTCTCACTCGCTGACAATCCAAGACCAAATTCCTTGAGGACTGACTTGTCGCTCCCCTTACCCGAGTGATCCTCTCCAGCCCCGTAGCCTCTACTCCTCTGAATCCAAGGGAAGAGGGGCTGCTGACAATACCGTGGTGGTGAGCCGCCTTCTCAAACCACCACAGTCCGTGTGGTGAAGGTACTCCCACAGTGCTGTTAGGGAGGGAGTTCCAGGATTTTGACCCAGTGACGATGAAGGAATGGCGATATATTTCCAAGTCAGGATGGTGTGTGACTTGGAGGGGAACTTGCAGGTGATGGTGTTCCCATGCGCCTGCTGCCCTTGTCCTTCTAGGTGGTAGAGGTCGTGGGTTTGAGAGGTGCTGCCAAAGAAGCCTTGGCGAGTTGCTGCAGTGCATCTTGTAGATGGCACACACTGCAGCCAAGGTACGCCAATGGTGGAGGGAGTGAATGTTTAAGGTGGTGGATGGGGAGCCAATCAAGCAGGCTGCTTTGTCCTGGATGGTGTCGAGCTTCTCGAGTGTTGTTGGAGCTGCACTCATCCAGGCAAGTGGAGAGTATTCCATCACACTCTTTACTTGTGCCTTGTAGATGGTGGAAAGGCTTTGGGGAGTCAGGAGGTGAGACACTAGCCACAGAATACCTAGCCTCTGACCTGCTCTTGTTGCCACAGTATTTATGTGGCTGGTCCAGTTAAGCTTCTGGTCAATGGTGACCCCCAGGATGTTGATGGTGGGAGATTCAGCAATGGTAATGTCGTTAAATGTCAGAGGGCAGTGGTTAGACTCTCGCTTGTTGGAGATAGTCATTGCCTGGCACTTGTGTGGCGCGAATGTTACATGCCACTTATCAGCCCAAGCCTGAATGTCGCCCAGGTCTTGCTGCATGCGGGCATGGACTGCTTCATTATCTGAGGAGTTACGAATGGAACTGAACATTGTGAAGAGGCATCAGATGCTCTTAGCAAGATGCGGATGATTTTTCTCAATTTTAAAAATGCTGTGGACCCAATGAGAATGGGCCATTTTCTCCTCATTGACCCCACACTGCCCCCCCATCTCCCAGCCCATTCCCGCTCACTTCATGGGATACATTTTCATTCAATTTAATGACCAGAAAATTGGGAGCGTCGCAAGTGGGACACGGTGATGATCGCACCAATGCTCCAATCAATATGCCGAGCGAGACTCTACAGAGGGAGTAAGGTTTCTAGAACTTATCCAAATCCAACCTCTCATACAGTTCTGTATCTTTGAGAATCCCTCAACTAATGACTATCCTTCCAGAGGGAGGGGGTTGTGGGGAGAGCGAGAGACGGAAGCAGGTGATGGAAGCTACATATTTTTCCACTTGTAATTGAGATGTGGTTGACACTGGCTGAGGAGCAAATAGCCTGTCCTGTAGCAGTCGGCACAGACTCCATGGATTTTTAGATTATGAACCCTTATTAAAAACTGGACAGGCTGCTTGGGGGGTGGGGTGGGGGGGAACGCAGTGAAAAACCACTCAAGCTGGAGACGACTCATTCATATGGAAACGAACTGTCCTTGGGAACAATGACCCGAGAGGCCCACTCCCAAGTCTTGATTAACAAGGCTGATGACTCATTGTTCTGGTCAAGATGAACTCGTTAAGTTAATCGGCTGGAAGATCGAAATGAGTTCAAAGACCATTCAAACCTGGAAGGAAGCTTGAAGACCCTGAGGCCATGTGTCCATTAATGCCACAGGCTGTGGTCTGTGTATTGGAGGGGTATATTAGAGAGCACTTTGGATAGCTCTCCCTCTCCCGCCATCCACACAACGGAATGTCAAGAGAAGCAGAGCTTTGCTCTTCCAACCGAAACGGACTTCGACTAAGGCTGGGACTCGCATGCCGCAAGGCCGGCACAGAATCAGGTAGCCAAGACGTACGGGAGGAAGCTGCAAGCAAGATCAAAAGGGGCAATCTAGGTGAGCATTGCCAAGCCTACACACTCACAAGATCACTTAGCTGTGTGAGGGGGTGCCTGTATGTTCCTACCAAACCAGAGGGGGTTTAGCATTGGAAGGATCCTGTGATAGTTTAGTTCACGGGAGGGTGTTTTTAGACCGTGGTAAGTCAGCTTGTTGGACAAGTCAGGGTTGCACTGTTTTAAACTGTACTGTTGTGTTCACACTGCTCGTACTGTATGCGAGTGGAGTGGTTTTTGTCAACCTTAATAAACACTGTTTGGGTGAGCCCAAAAACGCTGTCCGTGTTCAAATCTGTCCTCGGTAATCCCTATCGTCCAGAGCTTGTAGTAAGGGGGTTTACGTGCTCACTACAGGAGGGGCGAAACCACTTACAATAATTGGCGATTGCGGCAGGGGCCATAGGAAATTGGCCACCACAAAAACCGGTTACAGTGCCTCGTCTCACCTATGGGCCAGACCAGGAAGGGCTGGCAGGCTCACTTCTGGGAAGGAAGATTGTTCTGGTTCAGTTTCAGAACCGGCCGTGGTAGGATTTGAATTCCTCAATACCAGAAACACAAGGCTGCCATAACCTAATATATTTTATAGCGACATTCGGTGGCACTAAATTGCATTTTGCGTCACGAAATGGAAAAGAATGTTTCGCTCAGAAATGCTGTCAGCGCAAGTCCAGGTGTTCACAGAATAGCATTTTAAACTTCTGTCTAATTGACTTAAGTGTTGCTAGACTCCGTCTGTTCAAGTAGTCAGAATAGTTCTAGCAAATCTACAACACCTTTGAGATTGTGTAAGTTTTATTGCTAGTTTGGTAACCACATAGGGTACTCCTCTCCTTTCATACAGAGCTCTGCTTACTAGTTTACAGTTAATCCCCTGTTTGATAAACCCAGCCTTGTTAACTTAATATAGTCTGACCCTTGGTGATAGCTGTGCTGTCCCAGAGCCCAGAGCAAAGATAGTCCTAAATCAACTCTCTCTGTGTGGCATCTTCGTAGAAGCCTCCAGCCAGGTCAAGTTCCTTCCTCAACTGGCTCTGTGCTATTTTAGTGCAACATCCCTAGGGATGCTATGGAGGGTAGGATTAAGAATAATGATCTTAGTTAGGAAAAAAGTGAATAAGTATAATTGTCAGATAAGGAGAAGCATATGTTAAACTTAAATTCATATTGGTAAAAGATCTGCTTTCATATGCACTCCCTCTCTCTCTCACCCGCCTACATGTGCAACCTTTATAAAGGTTTCTGTGTTAGTGTCAGCTGTGGCTTAGTTGATAGCTCCCTTTGTCTTTGAGTCATGAATGTTGTGTAGTTCAAGTCTCCAACCCAGAGACTTGAGCACAAAAATCTAGGCTGACACTCCCAGTGCAGTGCTGAGGGAGTGCTGCACTGTCGGAGGTGCTGTCTCTCAGATGAGACGTTAAACCGAGGCCCCATCTGCCCTCTCGGGTGGACCGTAAAAGAAGAAGAGCAGGGGAGTTATCCTCGGTGTCCTGGGCCAATATTTATCCCTCAATCAACATCATTAAAACAGATTATCTGGTCATTATCACATTGCTGTTTGTGGGAGCTTGCTGTGCACAAATTGGCTGCTGCATTTCCTGCATTGCAACAGTGACTACACTTCAAAAAGTACTCCATTGGCTGTAAAGCACTTTGGAATGTCTGGTGGTTGTGAATGGCGTCATACAAATGCAAGTCTTTCATTCTTTCTATTTCAAGGTTATTCATAAATTTATAGCCCTGAATTTATACAATGGGATACTAGTGTATGAGGACTTAACACATTTATCTGAAATTCTTTTCCTTGATATTTTGATTTTAAAAAGGTTAGCGCCTGTGCTAAAACAGCAGGGACTTCGAGACACTCAATATGATCAACCTTTCCTATTTCCTTTGACTTTTCAGTCATGGTTTAGTGGTAGCCAAGTCTGCCCTCTCGAGTAGCTGTAAAAGATCCCATGGCGCTATTTCGCAAACGAGCAGGGTAGTTTGGGTGCAGTTATCCCTCAGCCAAGATCACTAAAACAGATGATCTGGTCATTTACCTCATTGCTGTTTGTGGGAGCTTGCTGTGCACAATTTGGCTGCCGCGTTTCCTACAGTGCAACAGTGACTACACTTCAAAAAAGCTGTTCATTGGCTGCAAAGCACTTTGGGATATCCTGGGGGTGCGAAAGGCGCTATATAAATGCAATTCCTTTAATTTCCTTAAACAGTAGGGAAGATATTTCAGACGAGCACTTTACGCATACAACAACAACACTACTTGCATTTATATACACCAGTCTCCCACAGCGTCATTTCAGTGTGTATATTTTACACTTTTCCATTTCCCCAAAAATAAAGACACCAACAACTAAACATCCAGGTCCATATCAGGAAAATTCCGCACTCTCTAACATAACCCATTTTTTGCTGTGCTTATAAACCTAAAAATTATAACTTTAGCTTCCGAATGCTTAATGCGCTTATATGAGGTCCCCCCTCATCAGCTTCCTTTAGCAGTGGTATTAATCCATTTCAAATAAACGGGGTGGCTACTCCATTCAGATATGGAGCTTGTTAATATACTAATATCACAAACAATCATATCTAGGCGAGAGATGCTCTCACTGGTCTATTGGGTCGGCTTTGGCCCAACATCATGCTATTCATGAGGCCAACGTAGGTTGATTTACCTTCCCTTTAGCTACCACAGTTGAGATCTTGCATGCCAGAAGAGCGCAGGCTAAAGGGATCAAGGGATATGGGGAGAAAGCAGGGACAGGGTACTGAGTTTGGATGATCAGCCATGATCTCATTGAATGGCGGAGCAGGCTCGAGGGGCCGAATGGCCTACTCCT
Source organism: Somniosus microcephalus (assembly GCF_052327205.1). Classification (NCBI taxonomy): domain Eukaryota; kingdom Metazoa; phylum Chordata; class Chondrichthyes; order Squaliformes; family Somniosidae; genus Somniosus; species Somniosus microcephalus. Next base: position 362,992,929 of record NC_140989.1, read on the forward strand.
GCTCCTATCTTCAATGTTTCTATGTAGGAGCCTCTGTGCATCTCTTAATCTGTGCATCTGCATTCCCCACCACTGGTATCACGCTGGGTTACCTTTGAAGGATGACTTTCTGGTATTTTAGAGCAAGTTTTGAGATTAACATTTTATGAAGAGATGAATCTCCAGTTGCTGTCTGTCCTTCTTTAAATTGCTGCTGCCGAATTAGCCTCAGTGTTTCCAGGAGCATTTTCTGCCCTCCTGCATAATAAATTAAGATAAAGGCCATGTGGGAGACAACAGGCCTAAAAAATTCAGAAGTTGCCCAACCACACCAGGAAGACATTGTTGGGAAGCTAATTAATTGATTCCTCTGCGTCCTTAAGTGGTAATGGCCGGCCTGAACCATTCTATTTATTTTGCTATATTAGGATTTTGTATGTTTGGAGAAAGGTTGGGAAAAGAATGATTGGATAATTAATTAAAATATTGATGTATGAAAACATCCCAGAATACTCCGTTGCAGTGGCCTTGCTGTGATGGGATGAAAGCCTTCTCTCTCTCCACTGTATCGCCTTGTATCCATTGGAGTTTAGAAGAGTAAGAGGTGACTTGATTAAAACATATAAGATCTTGATGGGTCTGGACAGGGTGGATGTGGAGTGGATGTTTCCTCTTGTGGGAGAATCTAGAACTAGGGGGTCACTGTTTAAAAATAAGGGGTCGCCCATTTAAGACAGAGATGAGGAGAATTTTTTTCTCACAGAGGGTCGTGAGTCTTTGGAACTCTCTTCCTCAGAGGGCGGTGGAAGCAGAGTCTTTGAATATTTTTAAGGCAGAGGTAGATAGATTCTTGGTAAGCAAGGGGGTGAAAGGTTATCGGGGGTAGGCGGGAATGTGGAGTAATCAGATCAGCCATGATCTTGTTGGATGGCGGAGCAGGCTCAAGGGGCCGAGTGACCTACTCCTGCTCCTAATTCGTATGTTCGTATGTTCCTCCCACATGTGTTTATCTAGCATCCTCTTAAATGCATCGGTGCGAGTCGCCTCAACCACTCCATGTGGTAGCGAGTGCCACATTCTCACCACTCTCTGGGCTAAGATGAATTGCATTGATGTAGCACCTGCTCATGTCACTGAAATGTCTCAAGGTGATTCGCACAGTGAATTGGGCTTGATTGGATTATTTTGCAGTAAACACGGCAGTCATTCTGCACAAGCTGACACCACCATAAAGAGAAATGATATGAATCTGAGTTAACATAGAAACATAGAAGATAGGAGCAGGAGTAGGCCATTCGGCCCCTCGAGCCTGCTCCGCCATTCAATGCGATCATGGCTGATCATCCAAATTCAGTACCCTGTCCCTGCTTTCTCCCCATATCCCTTGATCCTTTTAGCCTTAAGAAATATATCTAACTCCTTCTTGAATATATTTAATGAATTGGCCTCTACTGCCTTCTGTGGTAGAGAATTCCACAGGTTCACCACTCTCTGGGTGAAGACATTCCTCCTCATTTCTATCCTAAATGGCCTACCCCTTATCCTTAGACTGTGACCCCTGGTTCTGGACTCCCCGGCCATCGGGAACATCCTTCCTGCATCGAGTCTGTCTAGTCCTGTTAGAATTTTATAAGTTTCCATGAGATCCCCTCTCATTCTTCTAAACTCCAGCGAGTATAAGCCCAATCGACCCAATCTCTCCTCATATGTCATTCCTGCCATCCCAGGTATTAGCCTGGTGAATCTTCGCTGCACTCTCTCCATGGCAAGAACATCCTTCCTCAGATAAGGCGACCAAAACTGCACACAATACTCAAGGTGTGGCCTCACCAAGGCCCTGTACAACTGCAGCAAGACATCCTTGTTCCTGTACTCGAACCCTCTCGCTACGAAGGCCAACATAGCATTTGCCTTCTTAACCGCCTGCTGCACCTGCATGCTTACCTTCAGCAACTGGTGCACAACGACACCCAGGTCTCGTTGCACTTCCCCTTCTCCCAATCTATTGCCGTTCAGATAATTCACCTGATCTTTTTGGGAGATTGCAGACTGAGGGGAGGAGCATTGGTCAGTGGGTTGCCAACCCTCCAGGGTTGTCCTGGAGTCTCCCTGACTAAATCTCTCGGACACTGCAGCGAGCAACTCTGGGAGAAAAATCTTAGAGAGGCATTAAAAAAAGATGGTGGGTGTTTTTTTCTATTTTCTTTGAACGCTTTCACTTATTAATCAGAAAATATATTACAGCTGGAGGGGAAATAAAGCTATTTGGCTGGGCGGGGGCCGGTTGGAGGGAGGCCGGTCATGTGATGAAACCTGCAGGAGGACGTCCAACTTGAGTTGGCGACCCTGAATGGCCAGGACCAGAGGAGAACTCCCTCGTCTTTCATCCGAACACTTCCATGGGATTATTAACATTCACCAGAATAAATGGACGAGACCTACAAACACCCGAAATGTGACTTTAATAGCTGACTTTTCTGATTATATTTTTCATAAACTCCTCCAGATTGTGGGGCTCGTGGCCAGGGGAATGTGTTTTCCCTTCAGTTATATTTGCGAACAGTCTTTTTTTTTCTGATTAATATACTGCAGGTGTTGTTGGGGGCCTGCTATTGGCTTTTTCTCCATTTTTGGTTTCAGTCATGTTCTTGTATATCTTGTTTCCCTTCATTTTCACAAAATAACTTGCCCTCTATGAAAGACTTTCACATTATCCCCACAGAACTAAAATAGAAATGTCTCCAACTTTTATAAAAAATCATTGATTCTCTTACTTCATGCATAGGTTTTGAATTTCAGGTCATCCGTGAGTGACTTATTTGATTTTCTTTTTTTTTAATGGCCTCCTTGAAGAGATTAATAGCGAAGGGGCTGATTCCTGATCTGCAGTGAGCATGTGTTCAGTCCTTTAACTACCTGAAGTGGGGAGGGTTCATTTATCAATGCACTGCACTGTGGAATGACCTGTCTGAAACAGCCAGCTACAACATCGCGAACCAAAAATAAACCTCCCAAAGTAAGCGTGCATTTACACTACGACCGCAGCGTCAGTGCTAAGTGGATTGGCTTTGCGCGATGCTGCAGGCCGTGACTCAGTGGGCAGCACTCTCTCGCCTCGGAGTCAGAAGGTTGTGGGTTCAAGTCCCGCTCCAGAGGCTTGAGCACCAACTCGGAGGTGGCGTTTTGTCGATGAGGCATTAAACCGAGGCCCCGTCTGCCCTCTCAGGTGGACGTAAAAGATCCCATGGCACTATTTTGAAGAAGAGCAGGGGGTTATCCCCGGTGTCCTGGACTATATTGATCCCTCAACCAACATCACTAAAAAAAACAGATTATCTGGTCATTATCACATTGCTGTTTGTGGGACCTTGCTGTGCGCAAATTGGCTGCCACCTTTCCTACACATCAACACTGACTGTACTTCATTGGCTGTAAAGCACTTTTGGATTTTGTGAAAGGCGCATTATGAATGCAAGTTCTATCTAAATGAAGCCTGAAGCAAGTGGAGGAGCGAGTCTCTTTTCCTGTTTGTTTTGGAGACGCCTCAGGTCTTGACACCTGATTTATATAGAAACATAGAAACATAGAAGATAGGAGCAGGAGTAGGCCATTCGGCCCCTCGAGCCTGCTCCGCCATTCAATGCGATCATGGCTGATCATCCAAATTCAGTACCTTGTCCCTGCTTTCTCCCCATACCCCTTGATCCCTTTAGCCTTAAGAAATATATCCAACTCCTTCTTGAACATATTTAATGAATTGGTCTCTACTGCCTTCTGTGGAAGAGAATTCCACAGGTTCACCACTCTCTGGGCGAAGAAATTCCTCCTCATCTCTGTCCTAAATGGCTTACCCCTTATCCTTAGACTATGACCCCTGGTTCTGGACTCCCCGACCATCGGGAACATCCTTCCTGCATCTAGTCTGTCCAGTCCTGTCAGAATTTTATAAGTTTCAATGAGATCCCCTCTCATTCTTCTAAACTCCAGCGAGTATAATCCCAATCGACCCAATCTCTCCTCATACGTCATTCCTGCCATCCCAGGTATCAGCCTGGTGAATCTTCGCTGAACTCCTTCCATGGCAAGAACATCCTTCCTCAGATAAGGTGACCAAAACTGCACACAGTTTCACCAAGGCCCTGTACAACTGCAGCAAGACATCCTTGTTCCTGTACTCAAACCCTCTCGCTACGAAGGCCAACATACCATTTGCCTTCTTAACCGCCTGCTGCACCTGCATGCTTACCTTCAGCGACTGGTACACAAGGACACCCAGGTCTCGTTGCACTTCCCCTTCTCCCAATCTATTGCCATTCAGATAATAATCTGCCTTCCTGTTTTTGCCACGTGTTCAATGGTGGAGCGAGGCCCGAATCCACTGGCAGTGTGAGCGCGTCCAAAAAAAACACCTCAGAGGATGGCCTTACAGGGGTTGAATTTGCGCAGTGGCCTCTCTCAATGAGGATCCGTGGAAAACCCGGGAGGAAACGGGGACACGGCTGCAGCACCCGATGATCCGGCTGAGGTCTTAAAGGGGCAGACGCGCCCCAAAGATCGGCGCAAGGCCTCCCGTTGAAGGCCTGGGTTGAGATCCAGGCGGTATGGGAGGCCACCATAAGGCCCTCTCTCTCTCTCTCTCTCAATTTGGGTATTTACCGCCACATCCCAGGGCCTAATGCCACATGCCAGCGGTAAGTGTGGCAAAGACAGGAAAATCCTCTGCCACTATTTGCCTGCAGTGGGCGGTGAACAAGTGGGCAATGATATAAAAACAGAAAATGCTGGAAATACTCAGCAGGTCAGGCAGCATCTGTGGAGAGCGAAACAGAGTTAACGTTTCAGGTCGATGACCCTTCGTCAGAACTGGAAAAAGATGGAGATTGAACAGGTTTTTAAGCAAGTGCAGGGGCGGGGAAAGGGGGGAGGGGAGGAAAGAACAAAAGGGAAGGCCTGTGATAGGATGGAAGGCAGGAGAGATTAAGAGACATTAAGAGATGGTGCAAGGCAAAAGGTGATGGAATTGGACAAGTTAAGAAACAAAAGATGGCTCTAGATGAAGTGTTAAAAAAAAATGAATGGATAAAAAAGGATAGGGGCCGAGGTTATGATCTGAAATTGTTGAACTCGATGTTGAGTCCAGAAGGCTGTAAAGTGCCTAATCGAAAGATGCGGTGCTGTTCCTCGAGCTCACATTCATTGGAACAGTGCAAGAGGCCGAGGACGGAGCGGTCAGAGTGGGAGTGGAGCGGAGAATTAAAGTGACAGGCGACCGGAAGCCCGGGGTCACCCTTACGGACTGAACGGAGGTCTTCTGCAAAGCGGTCACCCAATCTGCGTTTGCTCTCTCCAATGTAGAGGAGACCGCATCGTGAGCAGCGAATACAGTATACTAGATTGCAAGAAGTACAAGTGAATCACTGTTTCACCTGGAAGGGGTGTTTGGGGAAGGGAGGAGGTAAAAGGGCAGGTGTTGCATCTCCTGCGCTTGCACGGGAAGGTGCCGGGCGAAGGGGAAGGGGTGATGGGGGTGATAGAGGAGTGGACCAGGGTATCGTGTGTGATGAAATATTTCCATTCATCACTGCCTGTGACTGAGATCGGTTTCAGTGTCATTTCCCTTCCCCCAGACCTCATTGTATTGTGTACTGGAATGTGCTGTATTGTATACTGGAATGTGCTGGAATGTGCTGTGTGTAGGGCTCCGCCCATACCTGGCCCCGTTTGTAAGCTAGCTTCAGTCTAGCCCCAATCTCCAGAAGGACGACATCTCTCTCGCTTACGTGTTTCGTTCTAAGTTAATAAAAGCCTTGTTTTGTTCTGCTACCTTCGAGTCTCGGAATTATTGAGGCACATCAATTTTATTAACTTATTTTTTCAACACTATGGATCAACTCCTGAAACCCGAACGTTTGGATTTGGATCAACATGCTCCGGACGCTGGTTTGAGTGTATGGAATTCTTCCTGGACAATTCCGCAGCCGTCAAAGACGCTACGGACGCTGCAAGGATGAGATTCGGAATTCTGCGGAATTGGGTAAGCCATCGGGTTTACCCCCTCATCCAAGACGCCGAGACGTACCTGGCCGCCTGCGACATCTTAAAGGCGCATTACCAGCAGCCTATGAATGAGGTGTATGCTAGGCACCTGCTCGCCACCCATGCACAGCGACCTGGGGAATCGGTGGAGGAGTTCCTAAGCACCCTGAAAATGCTTGGCAAAGACTGCAAGTGCCGAGATGTAAAAGCCGCGGTGTACACTGACGAGCTTGTTTGCGATGCTTTCATCACAGGCCTCAGCTCCACTTACATCCGGCAAAGACTGCTGGAAAAAACGGGGTTGGACCTGAAACAGGCTGCGGACACCGCGCGATCCCTGGATGTGGCCCAGAGAAACTCGGACGCCTACTCTTCAGCCCGCGCCGTCCACGCCGCCACATGTGCACCGAGGGCGCCGCCATCTTGGAAGGCATCTTCCCCGCCCGACAGCCCGACACCGGCTGGGCCCCGCTCTCCCCCCAGAAGCCCTACGACAGCCGCGACGCGTCAGGGACCCAACTGCTACTTCTGCGGGCAGCCAAAGCACACCAGAAACCTGTGCCCGGCGAAAGGCACCACCTGCTTTAAGTGCGGTAAGAAGGGGCACTTCGGGAAGGTGTGCAGAGGGAACCCCGCCGGAAAACCAACCGCCGGAAAACCTGCCACCGCCGCGTGTGCGCCGTGGGAGCGGCCATCTTGGACGCCATCTTGCCCGACCTCGTGGGGTCCGCCATCTTGTGAGCAGACAGCGTGGACGCCATCTTGTATCGATCAGGGCCCTACAGTGGCATCGGTCACAGTGGACCAGACCAGGCCGCACCCGCTATCCAGATCAATGGTGCACATCGAGGTAAACGGGTGCCGGGTTAAATGCTTAATTGACAGTGGAAGCACGGAGAGCTTTATCCAACCAGAACTGGCACAACAACTCTCCCTAAAGGTGGTCCCTACTCAGGGTACCATCTCTATGGCTGACAAAACCCAGACATCGACCATTCTGGGTTACTGCACGGTACAATTGTGCGTTAATGGAACTGTATATGATAATTTTAAAGTATTAATCATGAAGAACCTATGTGCGAGCGTGATCTTGGGCCTGGATTTCCAGTGCAACCACCAAAGCATCACGCTCAAGTACGGTGGGTCCCAGCCGCCCCTCACAGTGTGCGGTCTGGCTACCCTGAAGGTAAAGCCGCCTTCGCTATTCGCGAACCTTACCCCTAACTGCCGGCCAATAGCAACCAAAAGCAGGAGGTACAGCTGGGAGGACAGGCGGTTTATCGCGACCGAGGTAGACAGGCTCCTGAAAGAGCGCATTATTGAACGCAGCAACAGCCCGTGGCGCGCCCAAGTGGTAGTGGTAAGGGGTAGCGAGAAGAAACGGATGGTGATCGACTATAGTCAAACGATCAACAGGTACAACCTACTAGACGCCTACCCGCTACCCCGCATATCAGAAATGGTGAACCAAATCGCCCAATACCGGGTGTTCTCCACCATCGACCTCAAGTCAGCGTACCACCAGCTCCCTATCAGGCCAGAGGACCGCCCGTACACCGCCTTCGAGGCGAACGGACGCCTCTACCAATTCCTCAGAGTCCCCTTTGGGGTGACGAATGGGGTCTCGGTCTTCCAGAGGGAGATGGACCGCATGGTCGATGACCACCACTTGCAGGCAACCTTCCCCTACCTCGACAATGTCACCATCTGCGGTCACAACCAGCAGGATCACGACTCGAACCTCGAGAGGTTCCTGAAAACCGCACAAAAACTCAACCTCACCTACAACGAGGACAAGTGCGTTTACAACACCACGCGCCTCTGCATACTAGGCAGCGTGGTGGAGAATGGGGAAATCGGACCAGACCCCGACCGATTGCGCCCCCTACGGGAGCTGCCCCTGCCCAACACTCCCAAAGCCCTGAAAAGATGCCTGGGGTTATTTTCTTATTATTCCCAATGGGTCCCCAACTACTCCGACAAAGCCCGCCCCCTCTTGAAAGCATCCTCTTTCCCGCTCTCTGCTGAGGCCCACGCCGCCTTCAAAAGCATTAAGCAGGATATTGAGCGGGCCACGCTACAGGCAGTGGACGAGAACGCTCCATTTCAAGTGGAAAGTGATGCGTCTGACTTCGCCTTGGCGGCCACCCTCAACCAGGCGGGGCGGCCCGTAGCTTTCTTCTCGAGGACCCTCCAAGGGCCCGAGATCAGACACTCCTCCGTGGAAAAGGAGGCCCAAGCCATTGTGGAGGCAGTGCGCCACTGGCGCCACTATCTAGCCAGCAAACGCTTCACCCTACTTACCGACCAGCGGTCGGTAGCGTTTATGTTCAATAATAAACAGAGGGGGAAGATTAAAAATGATAAGATTCTTAGGTGGCGGATCGAGCTCTCCACCTTCGAGTACGACATCATTTACCGGCCAGGGGCCCTTAACGAATCCCCTGACGCCCTCTCACGAGGGATGTGTGCCAGCGCCACCGGGGATCGGCTACAGACCCTCCACAACGACCTCTGCCACCCAGGGGTCACGCGACTGTTCCACTTCATAAAGTCCCGTAACTTACCCTACTCGATTGAGGAAGTTCGGTCCCTGACCAGGGACTGCCGCACTTGCGCTGAGTGCAAGCCTCGGTTCTACCGCCCAGATAGAGCCCACTTAATCAAAGCTACACGGCCCTTTGAGCGGCTCAGCTTAGATTTCAAGGGCCCCCTCCCGTCCGTCGACCGCAATGTTTACTTCCTGAACATTGTGGACGAATACTCCCGGTTCCCATTCGCCTTCCCCTGCCCAGACATGACCAGCGCCACGGTCATTAAATGCCTCAACAGCCTGTTCTGCCTGTTCGGTATGCCGAGCTACATCCATACGGATAGGGGGGCGTCCTTCATGAGTGAAGAGCTACGCCAGTACATGCTGTCCAGGGGGATCGCCACGAGCCGTACCACCAGCTACAACCCCCGGGGTAACGGCCAAGTGGAGCGGGAGAACGGGACAGTATGGAAAGCAGTCACTCTAGCTCTAAGGACCAAGGGCCTCCCTATCTCCCGCTGGCAGGAAGTCCTCTCGGATGTGCTCCATTCGATACGGTCGCTATTGTGTACGGCCACTAATACCACGCCTCATGAACGAATGTTTGTCTTTCCCCGGAAATCTACCTCAGGCATATCCATGCCGTCATGGCTCTCCACCCCAGGTCCGGTACTCGTGCGAAGGCATGTGAGGGGCCACAAGACGGACCCTCTCGTGGAGCCAGTACACCTACTCCACGCCAACCCCCAATACGCATATGTCCGGCACGCCGACGGAAGGGAGGACACCGTGTCCATAAAAGACGTCGCCCCAGCCGGCATCGACAACAACCACGGCAATAGCAGCAACGACGATCACAGCAACTCTTACCCACCCACTACTCTTTCATCACCCCCGGAAGAACACCGACCAACGGCACCCCCACCAACTACCCCTTCAACAACCCTGGCGGCACCCCCGGCAGAGACCCAGGAGGCTACCGGGGACACCCAGCCGACACCTGTGGCACCGCAACAGCCACGTCGGTCGCAGAGGACTATCAAACCCCCGAACAGACTAAATCTATAGAAGGGGTGAATGTGATGAAATATTTCCATTCATCACTGCCTGTGACTGAGATCGTTTTCAGTGTCATTTCCCTTCCCCCAGACCTCATTGTATTGTGTACTGGAATGTGCTGTATTGTATACTGGAATGTGCTGGAATGTGCTGTGTGTAGGGCTCCGCCCACACCTGGCCCCGTTTGTAAGCTAGCTTCAGTCTAGCCCCAATCTCCAGAAGGACGACATCTCTCTCGCTTATGTGTTTCGTTCTAAGCTAATAAAAGCCTTGTTTTGTTCTGCTACCTTCGAGTCTCGGAATTATTGAGGCACATCATCGTGGAGGGAGCGGTCCCTTCGGAATGCTGAAAGGGGAGGTGAGGGGAAGATGTGTTTGCTGGTGGGATCACGCTGGAGGTGGCGGAAATGGCAGAGGATGACCCGTTGAATGTGGAAGCTGGTGGGGTGAAAGGTGAGGGCAAGGGGAACCCTATCGTGGTTCTGGGAGGGAGGGGAAGGGGTGAGTGCAGAAGCGCGGGAAATAGAACGGACACGGTCAAGGACTGTTGTTCCTGGTAAGGTCAGGAAGGGCAATGCCTGTCGGGCGCCAAGGTACCAGGTGAGATCCTACAGCAGAATTCCCCCTATAGAGTCATTGAATATTACAGCACATAAAACAGGGTAGGCCCAGGTTAACCCATGTAAAATAAATGGCTAAACACCTCCTTAAAATAGCATAAGAGGCGGAACTTCAGGCAAGTGTGTTAAGCATTCACCTACTAGTAGCCCAATGTGTAATATCAGGGTCCTACCAAGGCAGTAACAACAGGACGGCAATTTAAGATAATGACAAAAGAAATTAAAAGGGAGGTTTGAGCATTCTTTAATAAAGAGAGTGGTTGAATGCCAAAGCAGAGGCCATGAATTCTTTTAAAAAGGAATCAGTCGCTTGAAAAAAAAGTAATATTAAAGGTTAAGGCGAGCGAGCAGGTGAGCGGGATTGGACTGGGAGCTCATGTGGAGTAAAACATTGGGATTGATGGGCCGAACGGCTGCTTCTGTGTTGTGACGCACTGTGGGGGAGAAATTGGGTATAGCCCCGTTTGGGGCACTAGTTCTGGCGAAGCGCAAAGCCTAGCGCCAGTTGCGATTTAGCGCCACCTGGCGCGATATTGGGTTGTTGCGCCCCTGAAGGTGATTGCGGCACTAAATCAGGCACAGCACGAGACTCTTAAGGCGCTAACCCGGGGGCGCAACCCAATTTAGCGGCGGCGGGGCGCAGCGCAGGTGATGCCAATAATCACTGACCCCGAGACACACTGGCGCCGGCCAGCTCTTAAAGGGGCGGGTCGAGTAGGATCACCAGACCCAGCACTTCCTGGCACGCCTTAAATTCGGCGCTAACTTACCTGAGGCGCGCCATCCTGTCAAAACATAGAGAGGGCGAGACAGAGGGCAGAGCGCTTCACCGAGGAGGCCCTTGAAGCTTTGGTTGGCGCTGTGGACCGCAGGCTTGATATTCTCTACCCTGAGGATGGGAGGAGGGCTCAACATGCAGATTACTGGCGAGCATGGAGGGATGTGGCCACCAGAGTGACCTGCAGAAGCGTGGTGCCCAGGAGCGCCATACAGTGCCGGAAAAAGTTCAATGACCTCACTCGGGTCGTCAGGGTGAGTGCCTTTTCCACGATCATCCTCATCCCTCCATCTGCACCTGACTTAATGGCTGGAGGGTGCCCGAACCCCCAAAGGCCATCTGTCAGCCAGCACCCATGGCCCCTCCAGGAAACACACATGCACTTCTACCATGGGGGGCATGTCATGCCAGCTCAATGCATAATGCTTCAACACTTCCCGTCCTTTCTCCTGCAGGCTAAGCTGGCGAGGAACCGCTGAGAGCAGCTGGCCACCGGTGGAGGCCCGCCTCACCTGCAGAACCTAAGCGACTTGGAGCTGAGAGTGCAGAGGATAGTGGGACACCGGCTGACTGGACCAGTCGCCTCTGGAGCTGCCGACCCCAGAGTGGACAGCGATGGTAAGGCTCTCACCTTTTTGATCTCTCTCCTACCAATTGTTCCCCCCACCAGCATGATTCTCCACTGCCGAGCCACTACAGTAGATTGCAGCACTTATGCCTCCCTCGCTACCACCCTGTCCTCACGCTAAAGCCACTCCTGTACCTCCCTGCTTTCAGATGGTGAATCACCAGGTGAGGCTGCGGGCCCTCAAGCTGCCACTCTGAGTGAGTCTGAAGGCGACGACCAGGAGGATGCCGGACCATCCCAACCACCCTCAGGCGAGCCAGCCCAATGCCATACTAGGGGCACAACTTCCCTGGAGAGGGGCGGGGGGACCAGCTCTGAGGAGGAGGCAGTTCCAGGCACCAGTGGGCTGCAGCAACGCAGGGGGGTGAGGGAAGCTTGGGTGCCGTCTCCCCGGAGGGCGAGTCAGGCCGCCAGTGCTGCTGCACAGAGCGCAGAGGAGGTGCGTGCCCTCAGAGAAATGAGCGCCCAGGCTGGCGGGAGGCACACTGAGCTCATGGCTGCAGTGGGAAGGTTGTCTGAAACCATCGGGACACTGGCGCGGAGTGTCCAAGACATCGGCGCAGCACAGGCCCGGATTGCGGTGGACTTCGGGTCAGCATTGGAAAGGTCGGTCCAGGGCTTCGCCGAAGCACTGGCACCTGCAACGCAAGCGCGGAGTGCTGCCACGCAATCACTCGCTGGTGTCCTGCATTCGCAGAGTGAGGCCAGGCGACCAGTGACTGCTGCCACCCTCGATAGCTCAGACAGGATTACCCGGGGCCCTCAGAGCGCCACAGCAGGCCAGCAATCTGTGCTCCAGCAGATTGCTCCGGATGCTGAAGCGCTGCCCCGTGGGAGTGCCAGTGTGTTGCTGGAGCAGAGAGGTGCTGTCCTCTCTCAAGATGACAGCATTCCCGCTGCCACCACTGGCACTTCCCCACTGCAGCTGCCACCACCTGCAGGACAGACTGCTTCCACTCATGCACAGGTGGAGCAGTCAGCAGCTGGGCCCTCTAGGCACAGAGGTCGTCCAGGCCGCACCTCAGGGGCATCTGCGCTCAGGGACAGTCAGCAGGCCTCCCCCAGCCCTGCTGCAGCCACTGGGGTCACATTAAGGAGGAGCTGCAGGGAGGGAAGGGGCCAGAGCCGCAAGAGACCGAGATCCCCATCCGGGGGCAAAGAGTAAAGGGGGGTGATGAAGCCTCTGTTGAGGTCGAATCAAGGCCATAGAGGATGCCATGAGAGAACCTCATGTTTTGGACAGTCTCACAGGAGGGAGAGTCAATAATGTGTCTGTGTTATTGAAGCTTTCTGTTGTTATTCCTTTTTCATGTTGAAATGAAGCAATTTTTTTGTATTAAAGCACTTTATTCATTTGCAAAGGCCAAGTCTGGTTTTTACATGATTTTTGCCCCTCACAGGCTTGGGGGTATGAGGGCGGCTCCAATCCTGCTCCTGGAATGGCCACAAGCATTCCGTCAGAGGGACTTCTGATGAGCCTCTGACGCACGGCCCTTCCAGAAAGTCCCTCCCTCCCATCTTGGTCCTCCTCCTCCTCTTCCTCCTGCTCCTCCTTCTCCTCCTCTGCTGGTGCATCACTGTCTGCTGGCATTGGCTGGGAACGTAGGATGGCGAGGTTATGGAGCATGCAGCAAACAACGACGAAGTGCGTGACTCGCTCAGGCGAATACTGCAGAGCTCCCCCGGAATGGTTGAGACAGCGGAACCGCTGCTTCAGGACGCTGATTGTGTGTTCCACAATGTTCCTTGTCGCCAGATGGCTCGCATTGAAGTATTCCTCAGCAGGGGTTCTGGGCATCCGGAGTGGGGTCATCAGCCACGGGCACAGAGGATAGCCCTTGTCCCCGAGAAGCCAGCCTTCTGGGTGAGCCGGGGCCTCGAAAAGGTCAGCAACAGAAGTCTGGCGCAGGATGGAGGCGTCGTGGCTGCTGCCTGGAAACTGCGTATTGACTGCGAGGATCAGCTGCCGGTGGTCACAGACCAGCTGGACATTCAAGGAATGGAACCCATTGCAGTTGCGGAACTCCTCCGGATTGAAAACAGGTGCCCGCAAAGCCACGTGCGTGCAGTCAATGGCACCCTGCACCATGGGGAAGTCCGCGATTGCAGCGAAGCCCTCTGTGCACTCCCGCTGCTTGTCCGGGTCATTGGGAAGGAGATGTACTGCCACCTCCTTCGAAACAGGGCATCAGTCACTTGACGGATGCAGCAATGCACCGTGAACTGTGAGATGCTGGCTATGTCCCCAGATGCGGCCTGGAAAGAGCCGGTCGCATAGAAGTTCAGGGCAATAGTCATCTTCACAGCCACCGACAGAGATGTCCTGCACCTTATCTGAGGCTGCAGATCTGTCCAAAGCAGGTGGCACAGCTCACTCACGACCTCCTTTCTAAAGTGCAGCCTTCTGAGACACTGCTCCTCCGACATGTTCATGTAGGAAAACTGCTGTCAGAAAACCCTGGCAGCATAAGGTCTGGTGTGGCGACGTCTGTTGCCCCTCCTCCGTCTGGCCATGGCCGGCCCCCTCTCCCTGCGTCTCAGTGCCCTTTCCAGATGATGCTGCAGCAGCACATTCCCCTCCAATGCAGCCCCCATAATAAGCGCGCACAGGAAGTGTCCCCGTTGTAAAAGCTCACCAGCAGCAAGGCGATGGTCAGAAGGCTGAAGTTCCTCTGCTTGCGCGGGCTCAGTGGTCAAAAGGCTCTCTGTGTGCAGCTCAGCAACTCTTTGTAACTCACGAAGAAGTTGTGCTCCAGAAATGGCTGCCGTTTTTAAACCACACCAGTCACCTTTAAATAACGCCCCCCCAGGCCGAGAGCGATTGGGTAAGGTTCCCTGTAAGCTGTCACTAATAGCGCCAGGTGCTACGGAGGGAGGCGCCACTGAATTTCCGATCCGGGGCACCCAAAAGGCGTTGCACACTGAAATGACATCATAATCTGCCTGCGCCCATGGGCAGGCGCAACAACTTTGCGCCGGCGCTAAATGCATGGGCAATATGGGGCGAGGCGCTAGGCACCCTGCGCCTGCCCGGAAATTGGCTAGTGCCCCACTTCTCGGCCTCTTTAGGCGTTAATCGGTGGCGCTACCAACCGAATTTCTCCCCCTGTGATTCTCTAATTCTTCCTATATCGGTTTCCCACCAATTGTTTTTCCGCACTTCATAGAATCAGAGAATCTTACAGCCCAGAAGGAAACCATTCGTCCTATCGTGTCTGTGCCGGCTCTTTGAAAGAGCTATCCAATCAGTCCCACTCTCCTGCTCTTTCCCCATAGTCCTGAAAATGTTTCCCTTTCAAGTATTTATCCAATTCCCTTTTGAAAGTTATTGTTAAATCTGCTTCCACCGCCCTTTCAGGCAGCGCATTCCAGATCACAACAACTCACTCCAAGTCTCCAGGAACTAAAAACTAACTCCAGGACGCCACTGCAAGCAACTCAGGAGAAAATCACAGGGGCAAGAAAAAAATGTGTCTGCCAGGCAAATGGTATCCGAGAGGGTGTTGTAAGTTTGGAACTCTCTTCCGCAAACGGCAGTTGATTCTAGGTCAATTGTTAATTTTAAATCTGAGATTGATAGATTTCTGTTAACCAAAAGGTATTACGGGATATGGGCCAAAGGCGGGTATGTGAAGTTAGGTCGCAGATCAGCCATGATCTCATTGAATGGCGGAACAGGCTCGAGGGGCTCAATGGCCTCCTCCTGCTCCTATGATATGAGAAAAAAGATTGTTTGATTGACAGTTGAAAATCAGCCAATAATGGTGGGCTGACCAGACCACCAGGACTTATGTCCAATCAGAGTTGGAAACAACAACAACTTGTATTTATATAGCGCCTTTAACGTAGTACAACGTCCCAAGGCGCTGCACAGGAGTGTTATAAGACAAAAAAAATTGACACCGAGCCACATAAAGAGAAATTAGGGCAGGTGACCAAAAGCTTGGTCAAAGAGGTAGGTTTTAAGGGGCATCTTAAAGGAGGAGAGAGAGGTCGCGAGGCGGAGAGGTTTAGGGAGGTGAATTCGAGAGCTTAGGGCCCAGGTAGCTGAAGGCACGGCCAGCGATGGTTGAGCGATTATAACCCTAAATATCGGGTGCACCTTGGGCCTCACCATCCCCGCCGGAACCCCCCCCCCCACCCCCCCGCAATAATGGTATTTCTAGATCAAGGTCTTCTAATGCATTTTGCTTTCTGAACCTGCAGTGCAAATTGCGATCTAATCTTGGCCGTGAAACGGCAAAGCAATCTATTTGTTTCTCCTTCTATGAAACGCAGAAGTGGCATTTTAACGTTCGGCTGGATGGGGAATTTCAAAAGGGAAAATGTTGCAATATCATTGGGAAAGTAAATAAAGTGGTGATGAATGAAATGAGCTGCATCGCGGGGAGCTGTCACTGGCAGAGTGGAACTGTCGGTAGGAATGAGCCCTCCTGAAACTGAAGTTGCTGTCGTATTCACAGCAGAACACACTTCCCTCTCTTCATCAGAATTGAGGAGGCTTAAAGTCGATAAAGAATCCCAGGGTAGACGAAGGGCATCATCTGAACTATTCACCCTTCCCCACCCACTAGTTCCCTCACCTCTCCTGACCTCTCCAGCAAATGCTTTGCATGTTCCTCTTAGCCATGTATTAATCAGTCGGTTTCACTGCGGCACCGATGCACTTTTACTGGGAATGTAGCTAATTTGAGACGCGGGAGCCTTTCACTTGTGTACCAGAGTGTTGAATATATTTCGACATGGATTATGCCACCAAGGAGCAGCTGAATGGGGGGGAAAAAAAGAAAAGTTCTAACACCCGTAGTAATCCCCTGTCTAAGAAATCTCGGCTCATTAAAACTGCAAGTGAGGAATTCAATATGCTCTTTGTTTGATATGTGCATTCATTAAAAACAAAGTTTGGTCAGAAAGTTGGACAGACAATAGTAGCCTGGAGAACTGACTTCACTGAAAGCGATTTAACATCAATCTGGAAAACTGATGTAGATATTGTTTTTTGTTCGACGATGGGTTTGAGATTTATTTTGCATAAGGCAGAAGTCACAAAATGAATGATTAATTTGTTGAGTGATCGTAAATTGGGCTCCGAGCACATGATGTATTATTCATTGGTAAAATGCCTACCATCTTCGGTCCACGTGTTATTTCTTCTTTGGTAAGGCTGTATCTGTCATGTCAATCAGCGCCTTCCACTGAGAATAAATTAGTAGATGCTTCTCCGAGAACGCCAATAGCACTTTCTGTGCTAAAATGGAACCGGGCGAAGTTTCAGACTGAAGTTTCGGTCTGGAGGGAGGCAACAGCAGCATAGCATTACTCCAGGGGAGCAGCCAGTCTCCTGAGGCAGGGTTTATGAATTTACCATGGAAGGTTGTTCCTTTTATTGACTTACTTCTATTTATACCATTAGTTTTATTTCGTTGCTGTTATCTTTCATAACTTCCCTCTGCTCTCGAGCCCTTTCCCCATCTCATTCTTAGTCGAGTAATTATTTGAGCAGAAGGATGATATCCTCTGGACTTTTACATAAGCTTCCCTGTGGCAACTAGGCTTACCAGAGCTAAAGATGAGTGAATAGTTTGATCCGCTTTGCTGCTTTAAGGGTCAAACGCCTTTAATGAAGTTGTTTTCACCGCTTTTTCCCAATTGTTTCCTGTCGTATGAGATTAAGAGCATAATAAGAACATAAGAAATAGGAGCAGGAGTCGGCCAATCGGCCCCTCGAGCCTGCTCCGCCATTCAATAAGATCATGGCTGATCTTCTACCGCAACTCCACTTTCCTGCACTATCCCCATATCCCTTGATTCCCTTAAAATCCAAAAATCTATCGATCTCTGTCTCAATGACTGAGTCTCCACAGCCCTCTGGGGTAGAGAATTCCAAAGATTCACCACACCCTGAGTGAAGAAATTTCTCCTCACCTCAGTCCTAAATAGCCGACCCCTTATTCTGAGACTGTGACCCCTCGTTCTAGATTCCCCAGCCAGGGGAAACATCCTCCCTGCATGACCCTGTCAAGCCCTGTAAGAATTTTGTATGTTTCAATGAGATCACCTCTCATTCTTCTAAATACAAAAGTAGCGAAGTTATGCTGAACCTTTATAAAGCGCTGGTTAGGCAACAACTGGGGTATTGTGTCCAGCTCTGGTCACCACACTTTAGGAAGGATGTGAAGGCACTTGAGAGGGTGCAGTGGAGATTTACCAGAATGGTTCCGGGGATGGGGGATCTTAGCTACAAGGACAGGTTGGAGAAGCTGGATTTGTTTTCATTAGAGCAAAGGAGGTTGAGGGGTGATGTGATAGAGGTGTACAAGATTATGACGGGTTTGGATAGGCTAGGCGGGGATGGCTGTTCCCACTAGTTGATGGTACAAGGACTAGGTGACACAGATTTAAGGTTACATAAGAACATAAGAAATAGGAGCAGGAGTAGGCCATACGGCCCCTCGGGCCTGCTCCGCCATTCAATAGGATCATGGCTGATCAGAATCTAGACTCACGTCCACTTCCCTGCCCTCTCCCCGTAACCCCTAATTCCCTTATCTGCTAGGAAACTGTCTATCTCCATTTTAAATTTATTTAATGATGCAGCTTCCACAGCTCTCTGGGGTAGCAAATTCCATAGATTTACTACCTTCTGAGTGAAGAAGTTTCTCCTCATCTCAGTTTTGAAAGGGCAGCCCCTTATTCTAAGATTATGCCCCCTAGTTCTAGTCTCACCCATCAGTGGAAACATCCTCACCGCATCCACCCGATCAAGCCCCCTCACAATCTTATATGTTTCGATAAGATCACCTCTCATTCTTCTGAATTCCAGTGAGTAGAGTCCCAATCTACCCAACCTCTCCTCATACGTCAACCCCCTCATCTCCGGAATCAACCGAGTGAACCTTCTCTGAACCGCCTCGAGAGCAAGTATATCTTTTCTTAAATATGGAAACCAAAACTGCACGCAGTATTCCAGGTGTGGCCTCGCCAATACCCTGTATAACTGCAGCAAGACTTCCCTGTTTTTATACTCCATCCCCCTCGCAATAAAAGCCAAGATTCCATTGGCCTTCCTGAGTAAGAGATACAGGGGGGATGTGAGGAAAAACTTTTTTACGCAGCGAGTGGTGAGGACCTGGAACTCGCTGCCGACGGAAGTGGTGGAAGCGGAGACACTCAATGTTTTCAAGGGGAGACTGGATAGGCACTTGAGGGAAATAAACTTGCAGGGCTACGGGGATAGAGCGGGGGAATGGGACTGACTGGATTGCTCTACAGAGAGCCGGCACGGACTCGATGGGCCGAATGGCCTCCTTCTGTGCCATTATGACTCTATGACTATGACTCTAGAGAATATAAGCCTAGTCTACTCAATCTCTCCTCAAAGGACAATCCCCCCATCCCAGGAACCAGTCTGGTGAACCTTCGTTGCACTCCCTCTATGGCAAGTATATCCTTCCTTAGGTAAGGAGACCAAAACTGTACACAGTACTCCAGGTGTGGTCTCACCAGGGCCCTATATAATTGCAGCAAGATGTCTTTACTCTTATACTCAAATCCTCTTGTAATAAAGGTCAACTTACCATTTGCTTTCCTAATTGCTTGCTGATTAGATCAATGGATCCAGTTTCCTCCCCACACACCTAGGCACCATTTAGGTGAGGCACAAGTGAAGTGTACGCCACCTGACCTAGCCCGAGCATCGAGGTTTGAGCCATTAGCTCAGGCCCAACACACACCAGGTACAGGATCATCCCTTGGCTGGGCCTTGTGCCTGGAACTGGAGGCAGAAATCTAACCGCTAGTGCAGGCCTTCGACAGCAGTAATCATTACTGTCTTCTGGGCCTTCTCCCAGCTGTCCACAAACAACGTGCATTTCCATAGCGCCTTTCGCATCCTCAGGACGCCCCAAAGCACTTTACAGCCAGTGAAGTACTTCTTTGAAGTGTAGTCACTGTTATAATGTAGGAAACGTAGCAGCACAGCAAGGTCCCACAAACAGCAATGTGATAATGGCCAGATAATCTGTTTTTTTAGTGATGTTGGCCAAAACACCAGGGAGAACGCACCTGCTGTTCTTCAAAATGGTGCCATATGGATCTTTTAGGTCACCTGAGAGAGCAGACGGAGCCTCGGTTTAACATCTCATCTGATAAACGGCACCTCCGACAGTGCAGCACTCCCTCAGTACTGCACTGGAGTGTCAGCCTGGGTCACTTGCTCAAATTGCTGGAGTGGGCCTGTGAACCCACAACTTTGTGACCTCAGAGGGCGGAGTGCTACCAACTGAGCCATGGCTGACACCTAACAGCCAGTAGGTCCCCGGCCCTAGAGGACCTGCTGGCCTTGTGAAAAAGGCCCCACTCACCTCTCTCCGATTCCTTGGCCTTGCTGCCTGTCCCTCTCCGATTCCTTGGCCTTGCTGCCTGTCCCTCTCCGATTCCTTGGCTTTGCTGCCTGTCCCTCTCAGATTCCTTGGCCTTGTTGCCTGTCCCTCTCCGATTCCTTGGCCTTGCTGTCTGTCCCTCTCCGATTCCTTGGCCTTGCTGCCTGTCCCTCTCCGATTCCTGGGCCTTGCTGCCTGTCCCTCTCAGATTCCTTGGCCTTGCTGCCTGTCCCACTCACATTCCTTGGCCTTGCTGCCTGTCCCTCTCCGATTCCTTGGTCTTGCTGCCTGTCCCTCTCCGATTCCTTGGCCTTGCTGCCTGTCCCTCTCCGATTCCTTGGTCTTGCTGCCTGTCCCTATCTGATTCCTTGGTCTTGCTGCCTGTCCCTCTCCGATTCCTGGGCCTTGCTGCCTGTCCCTCTCCGATTCCTTGGCCTTGCTGCCTGTCCCTCTCAGATTCCTTGATCTTGCTGCCTGTCCCTCTCCGATTCCTTGGCCTTGCTGCCTGCCCCTCTCAGATTCCTTGGCCTTGCTGACTGTCCCTCTCCAATTCCTTGGCCTTGTTGCCTGTCCCTCTCCGATTCCGTGGCCTTGCTGCCTGTCCCTCTCCAATTCCTTGGTCTTGCTGTCTGTCCCTCTCCGATTCCTTGGTCTTGCTGCCTGTCCCTCTCCGATTCCTTGGCCTTGCTGCCTGTCCCTCTCCGATTCCTTGGCTTTGCTGCCTGTCCCTCTCTGATTCCTTGGCCCTGCTGCCTGTCCCTCTCCAATTCCTTGGTCTTGCTGCCTGTCCCTCTCAGATTCCTTGGTCTTGCTGCCTGCCCCTCTCCGATTCCTTGGCCTTGCTGCCTGTCCCTCTCCGATTCCTTGGTCTTGCTGCCTATCCCTCTCCGATTCCTTGGTCTTGCTGCCTGTCCCTCTCCGATCCCTTGGCCTTGCTGCCTGTCCCTCTCCGATTCCTTGGTCTTGCTGCCTATCCCTCTCCGATTCCTTGGTCTTGCTGCCTGTCCCTCTCCAATTCCTTGGTCTTGCTGTCTGTCCCTCTCAGACTCCTTGGCCTTGCTGCCTGTCCCTCTCCGATTACTTGGCCTTGTTGCCTGTCCCGCTCAGATTCCTTGGCCTTGCTGCCTGTCCCTCTCCAATTCCTTGGTCTTGCTGCCTGTCCCACTCCGATCCCTTGGCCTTGCTGCCTGTCCCTCTCCGATTCCTTGGCCTTGCTGCCTGTCCCTCTCAGATTCCTTGGCCTTGCTGCCTGTCCCTCTCCGATCCCTTGGCCTTGCTGCCTGTCCCTCTCCGATTCCTTGGCCTTGCTGCCTGTCCCTCTCCGATTCCTTGGCTTTGCTGCCTGTCCCACTCAGATTCCTTGGCCTTGCTGCCTGTCCCTCTCCAATTCCTTGGTCTTGCTGTCTGTCCCTCTCAGACTCCTTGGCCTTGCTGCCTGTCCCTCTCCGATTACTTGGCCTTGTTGCCTGTCCCTCTCCGATTCCTTGGCCTTGCTGCCTGTCCCGCTCAGATTCCTTGGCCTTGCTGCCTGTCCCTCTCCAATTCCTTGGTCTTGCTGCCTGTCCCACTCCGATCCCTTGGCCTTGCTGCCTGTCCCTCTCCGATTCCTTGGCCTTGCTGCCTGTCCCTCTCAGATTCCTTGGCCTTGCTGCCTGTCCCTCTCCGATTCCTTGGCCTTGTTGCCTGTCCCTCTCCGATTCCTTGGCCTTGCTGCCTGTCCCTCTCAGATTCCTTGGCCTTGCTGCCTGCCCCTCTCCGATTCCTTGGCCTTGTTGCCTGCCCCTCTCCGATTCCTTGGCCTTGCTGACTGTCCTGCTCAGATTCCTTGGCCTTGCTGCCTGTCCCTCTCCAATTCCTTGGTCTTGCTGCCTGTCCCACTCCGATCCCTTGGCCTTGCTGCCTGTCCCTCTCCGATTCCTTGGCCTTGCTGCCTGTCCCTCTCAGATTCCTTGGCCTTGCTGCCTGTCCCTCTCCGATCCCTTGGCCTTGCTGCCTGTCCCTCTCCAATTCCTTGGCCTTGCTGCCTGTCCCTCTCCGATTCCTTGGCTTTGCTGCCTGTCCCACTCAGATTCCTTGGCCTTGCTGCCTGTCCCTCTCCAATTCCTTGGTCTTGCTGTCTGTCCCTCTCAGACTCCTTGGCCTTGCTGCCTGTCCCTCTCCGATTACTTGGCCTTGTTGCCTGTCCCTCTCCGATTCCTTGGCCTTGCTGCCTGTCCCTCTCAGATTCCTTGGCCTTGCTGCCTGTCCCTCTCCGATTCCTTGGCCTTGTTGCCTGTCCCTCTCCGATTCCTTGGCCTTGCTGCCTGTCCCTCTCAGATTCCTTGGCCTTGCTGCCTGCCCCTCTCCGATTCCTTGGCCTTGTTGCCTGCCCCTCTCCGATTCCTTGGCCTTGCTGACTGTCCTGCTCAGATTCCTTGGCCTTGCTGCCTGTCCCTCTCCAATTCCTTGGTCTTGCTGCCTGTCCCACTCCGATTCCTTGGCCTTGCTGCCTGTCCCTCTCCGATTCCTTGGCCTTGTTGCCTGTACCTCTCAGATTCCTGGGCCTTGCTGCCTGTCCCTCTCCGATTCCTTGGCCTTGTTGCCTGTCCCTCTCCGATTCCTTGACCTTGCTGCCTGTCCCACTCCGATTCCTTGGCCTTGCTGCCTGTCCCTCTCTGATTCCTTGGCCTTGCTGCCTGTCCCTCTCAGATTCCTTGGCCTTGTTGCCTGTCCCTCTCTGATTACTGGGCCTTGCTGCCTGTCCCTCTCCGATTCCTTGGTCTTGCTGCCTGTCCCACTCAGATTCCTTGGCCTTGTTGCCTTTCCCTCTCCGATTCCTTGGCCTTGCTGCCTGTCCCTCTCCGATTCCTTGGCCTTGCTGCCTGTCCCTCTCCGATTCCTTGGCCTTGCTGCCTGTCCCTCTCCGATTCCTTGGCCTTGCTGCCTGTCCCTCTCCAATTCCTTGTCCTTGTTGCCTGTCCCTCTCCGATTCCTTGGCCTTGCTGCCTGTCCCTCTCCGATTCCTTGTCCTTGTTGCCTGTCCCTCTCCGATTCCTTGTCCTTGTTGCCTGTCCCTCTCCGATTCCTTGGCCTTGCTGCCTGCCCCACTCAGATTCTGAGCAGTGATGGATGCAGGCCCTGTAAACCAAATCTCCTGGATTCCCCTCCAAATGGGAGCCCACCAGCAATCCAACTGGAAAATTGACACGGTTGCGTCCGCTTGAAGTGTAACCACTCTGCCGTCCACCCCTCCTCCAGGAACTACCTGAGCTACACAAAGAGGGGTAAAGGCTTGGCATGATGCTTTGTGTCAAAAAAACCCTGGGAGCAAAATTGGACCTAACAAATTCAGTTGCAATACAACTACTTTTTCAAAAATTCCTGTTCTATTTTCTAAGTGACCTCTTGAGCATCCCTGATTATAATCGCTCAACCATTGGTGGCTGTGTCTTCTGTTGCCTAGGCCCTTAGCTTTGGAATTCCCTCCCTAAATCTCTCCGCCTCGCTACCTCTTTCCTCCTTTAAGACGCTCCTTAAAACCTACCTTTTTGACCAAGCTTTTGGTCACCTGCCCTAATTTCCCCCTTATGCGGCTTTGTGTCAATGTTTTTGTCTTATAATACTCCTGTGCTGCGCCTTGGGATGTTATACTATGTTAAAGGTGCTGTATAAATACAAGTTGTTGTTGTTGCTGTTGACTCATCGGGCTGAATTTTCCTTAAGCTGTCAGGAAGGAGGCGGGACTACAACTTTCGGGTTTTAGTCCCGCCTCCATCGACATCCGGCCAATCGACGTGATTTTCCCTTGATTGGCCTTGTTGAGCCCGCCCAGCAGGCTCAGCAGGCCAATTAAGGGCCACCCGGCAACAGGTGACGTCACAGACTGAAATTTCATCTGTCAAGGGTTTTTGACAGATGAAATATCAGTGTTTCACAGCTGTTTGAAGCTGTCAAACACTGACAGTCTGACTTCTAACCTGAGTCCTTCTACGCAGACTCAGTTAGAACTGTCACTGGCAATGAAAGCTGAAGGCTGTCACTTTTGACAGATCGCAGCCATTCAGCTTTCAGTTCCGGCTGAGTGATGGACTCCCGCAGCCTAGAGGAAGAAAGGCTGTTAAGATAAGTACAGGTAAGTAAAACTTCTTTACACACTTCAGAGACACCAAACACACTTACCTTTGCACTCATGCACCCATCACTCACCTGAACACCGACATTGCGACCCCTCCAAGTCCTTCAACCCGACGGCCCGCCTGCTCTAACCTGGCGTGGTTTGGAGCCGTCGGGAATCCCATACGAATCCCCCCAAAATAGGGATTAGGCTAAAAACTGCCTGTTAACTACCTGTTAACAGGCAGTTAATTGGCACTAATCCCTTCCCGCCTCGGGTCGGCAGGTCCCAGTGCGGGGCGGGTACCCGCCTCCCTTGAAACTTACGTGGAGGCGGGTTTTGGGCGGGATGGTGTCGGGACCCCCGAATTCAGGATTTTTGCACCCCCCCCCACCCCCGCACGCCTGAAAGCCTGCCTCACGGCACCCTGAAAATCTGGCCCATCGTGACACAAACGCCTTCAGCTAAGAAGACAGGAAGCGCTCTAGGGTACCAATGCTGTTTTAGTGTCATCAATGCCAGGCTGTTTCCCTACATTACAACAGTGACTACACTTCCAAAGTACTTCATTAGCTGTAAAGCACTTTGGCATAGTGGTTAGCACTGTTGCCTCACAACGCCAGGGACCCTGGTTCAAATCCGGCCTCGCGTGACTGTTTGTGTGGAGTTTGCACATTCTCCCCATGTTTGTGTGGGGGTGCTCCGGTTTCCTCCCACAGTCCAAAGATGTGTGGGTTAGGTTGATTGGCCATGATAAAAGAAATTTTTTATTTTTTTTAATTGGCCCTTAGTGTTAGGGGGGATTAAATATGTGGGGTTACGGGGTTACGGGGATAGGGCTTGGGTGGGATGGCTGTCGGTGTAGGGACCGGGTGCTAGGGTTTGGATGATCAGCCATGATCTCGTTGAATGGCAGAGCAGGCTCGAAGGGCCGAATGGCCTACTCCTGCTCTATGTTTCTATGGGACGTCCTGGGGCCGTGAAAGGCGCTATAGAAATGCAAGTCTTTCGTCCGTTTTACTGGCAACACTGGTGAGAGCCCTTTGATGTGGCCCAGCAACCGCTCAATAGAATTGGAGAAGGAGCCACCACCAGTTCCTCGGGACAACTGTGGATGGGCACTACCTGTGGCCTTGCCAGTGTTGCCCGCACCCAGGCAACAGTTTTTATTTAAAGCTGGCACTGCCAGCTCTTGAGGTGCCAGTCTTGTGCTGCTGGTGGCAGCGTTAAAGGTAAAGTCACCAGGGCCAACGGCCGTGGAGATCCGGTTAGGAAAAAAAAACAAGTCTTCCCGATCGTGAATCGAGCAAACGCATTTTGCCACTAGGCTTGCCAACCCTCCAGGATTGCTCTGGAGCACTTCAGGAATTGAAGATTCATCTCCTGGAACTCTCGTTAATCATTGGGGATTTTTTTTTAAATGATGTGTATTTTATTTTATTTCCTCTTGGGATGATTTTGTTGATTATAACATTATTGGGGATGGGGGGTTGGCGGTAACGGCTGTTTGACCGGACGGGGTTGTTGGAGCCGGGAGGTCATGCGATGGAAACATAGAAACATAGAAGATAGGAGCAGGAGTAGGCCATTCAGCCCCTCGAACCTGCTCTGCCATTCAATGAGATCATGGCTGATCATCCAAATTCAGTACCCTGTCCCTGCTTTTTCCCCATATCCCTTGATCCCTTTAGCCTTAAGAAGTATATCCAACTCCTTCTTGAATATATTTAATGAATTGGCCTCAACTGCCTTCTGTGGTAGAGAATCCCATAGGTTCACCACTCTCTGGCTGAAGAAATTCCTCCTCATCTCTGTCCTAAATGGCTTACCCCTTATCTTTAGACTGTGACCCCTGGTTCTGGACTCCCCGACTATCGGGAACATCCTTCCTGCGTCTAGTTTGTCCAGTCCTGTTAGATTTTTATAAGTTTCAGTGAGATCCCCTCTCATTCTTCTAAACTCCAGCGAGTATAAGCCCAATCGACCCAATCTCTCCTCATACGTCATTCCTGCCAGCCCAGGTATCAGCCTGGTGAATCTTCGCTGAACTTCCTCCATGGCAAGAACATCCTTCCTCAGATAAGGCGACCAAAACTGCGCACAATACTCAAGATGTGGTCTCACCAAGGCCCTGTACAACTGCAGCAAGACATCCTTGTTCCTGTACTCAAGCCCTCTCGCTACGAAGGCCAACATACCATTTGCCTTCTTAACCACCTGCTGCACCTACATATTTACCTTCAGCGACTGGTGCACAAGGACACCCAGGTCTCATTGCACTTCCCCTTCTCCCAATCTATTGCCATTCAGATAATAATCTGCCTTCCTGTTTTTGGCACCAAAGTGGATAACCTCACATTTATCCACATTATATTGCATCTGCCATGCTTCTGCCCAATCACCCAACATGTCCAAATCATCCTGGAGTTTCTCGGCATCCTCCTCACAGCACACACGCCCACCCAGCTTTGTGTCGCCTGCAAACTTGAACCTCCAGGAATACGCCCAACCAGAGTTGGCAACAATGGAAGACCCATGTGTCAGGAGCACTCGACACAATAGAGCAGCAGCTCGTATTCTACCAAATGGGACCGATGAAAGTGTTAAAAACAAGAAGGAACCTTGTATCTCTCTGCCTTTGAAATGTCATTGGAAAAGGTGTCATTCAGAAGCCTGGAAGGGATTAGTATGTAAAATTGCAGTAAATACCTTTCTAATTAGTTATTGTTTCTGTAAATCTGCTTTGAGTTTGAAATGAGAGATTAGCTCGAGAAATGTCATGCGATATCCAGTCATTACAATATGATTTTGCATACGACACGCAATTGCTTAACCGAGCACCTGGGTTTTAGGTTCTATTTTTCAACGTAAAATTATGCACATTACACCCTAAAATCGATCTTATTGTATAATTGTATAATTATTTACATCAGATATTAAAATTGATACTGAATTTGTCCCTTAATTACAACTTTTACTGATGTTCGCATCTAATTAATGCAACAATTTTTTAGCAAGCTCAAATAATGATTGCTCAGTGCTAGGAATTGGAACAGACCTTTTATGGAACAATCGTGGCTCATTTTTAAACAAATTTTGAAATTAAGAAAAGTGAAGCATCAGCATGTAATCTTGAGCTCATCCAAAACTCTGCTGCCCGTTTCCTAACTCGCGCCAAGTCCCGTTCACCCATCACCCCTGTGCTCGCTGACCTACATTGGCTCCCGGTCGGGCAAGGCCTCGATTTTAAAATTCTCATCCTTGTTTTCAAACCTCTTCGTGGCCTCGCCCCCCTCCCTATCACTGGAACCCCCTCCAGCCCTTCAGCCCTCCGAAATCTCTGCGCTCCTCCAATTCTGGCCTCTTGCGCATCCCCGATTTTGATCGCTTCACCATTGGTGGCCGTGCCTTCAGCTGCCTGGGCCCCAAGCTCTGAAATTCCCTCCCTAAACCTCTCCGCTTCTCAATCTCCCTCTCCTCCTTTAAGGTGCTCTTCAAAGCCTACCTCTTTGACCAAGCTTTTGGCCATCTGTCCTAATATCTCTTTATGTGGCTCGGTCAAATATTGTTTGATAACACGCCTGTGAAACGTCTTGGGATATTTTACTATGTTAAAGGCGCTATATAGAAGCAAGTTGTTGTTGTTTTAACTTCCCCAAACTGTATTGGATTTCTTTAGTAGAATTCCTGGTGGTGGGAATCCTCTTTCTGATTGTAGCTTCACCAGGAATATGACAGGGACGGGAAACTATAGGTATGTAGGGAAACTTGAGACACTGGGACTATTTTCACTGGAACAAAGAAGGCTAAGAGGAGATTTAGTAGAGGTTTTTTAAAGTATGAACGTTTCTGATAGAGTGAATAGGGAAAGACTATTTCCTCTGGTTGGGAGGGAGTCAATGATGAAGGAGTCATCAATTTCAAAGGGTCACTAAGAAAGTGAGGAGCGAGGTTAGGAGAAATTCCTTAGAGATTTTGGAACATGAAATGCTTGGCCAAAGAGAATGGTTGAGGAAAAGTCCACTGTATCCACTCAGGCAAAATCTGGATAAATAATTAAAGCGGAGGAAGATGCGAGGCTATGGGGGGAGGATGGGGCAGCAGGATTGTTTTGGAATGCTCCAGCAAAGAGCTGCCAATGGGCCGAATGGCCTCCTTCTATGCTCAGCTTCTTTGGTGTGATGATGGTTTTTGTTCAGCTGGGTGTCTGACATACATGGAAAGCCATCACTATTCATAACAGTCTCCAACTCAAACTTTACTGAGGAATTGGCATAAGTAGACCTTCCTTTTGCCCGAATACGCGCACTCTCCCTGTTGGGATCCACCCTACTTGCCTAAACTTTGAGATCATATGTGTAAGGTTGGCAAGACCTCCGATCTGCCCCGCTCCCCAGCCCCGGCTCGCCCAATCACTGCCCACCACTCCCCCCCCCCCGCAACAATTCGCAACCCCTCCCATCCCCAACCACCGATCCACGGACCCGTGATCCTCGTCCCCTCGGGATCCTCACCTCCCGCAAACGCCAGCCACCCCAGCCCCGCTATTAATGGCACCCTGCTCTGATCACTGTGCCAGCTCCATTGTAACAAGCCCCGAGGCCCATTATCTGGGTTGCCATGGGCCTCACCATTCAGGCACAGGAAACTCATCCTGTGCCCCCCACCCCAACACTCGCTCAAAAAAGGGCATGCTGGAATTTCTGGGCCACTTTGTCCAAAGTCACAACACGACATTAGGAAGTGCTGAGTGCCTGGCACTTTCACTGAAGTTGAATGCCAACATTTTCCTCCAGCCTCCAATTTCTTTTTCTCTTTCTTTCTCTCTTTCTCTTTCTCTCTCTCTTGCAAACCTATCTTGCCTCTCTCTTTGTTTATCCACCAGTGCTCCTCTAAACTTTCCTTTCTCCTGAGTTGCACATGCCACCATCCAATATACTCTTCCTGCTTCCTTCATCTCAACACATTGAAATCAAGACACATTCCACATACTGTATTTAGTGGGGCAGAAGCACTGAAAGGGAGTTTGGGTCAGCGATAGGGCTACAGAACTGAGGCACGAATTCTCTGACCCTCACTCCCTTCTGGTGCATATCTCTGTTAGGAGCAGGGCAGTACTGACTTTACCCCATTGTGTCGTCTTCCAAAACTTTCCTTCCTAGAAAGTTCTTTCAAATCTGTGGTACTCCTTCCCTCACTCAATCCTTTCCTCCACCTGCAATCCTTGATTTTTTTTCTTTTTAAAGCCAAGCTTGGTGTTAACTTAATACTTCAACTTTTCTTGAACCCAGAGGCTTCAGCACGTAGTCCAGGCTGGCCCTCCAGTGCAATGCTAAGGGAGTGCTGCACCATCGGAGGTGCCGCCTTTTGGGTGAGACGTTAAACCGAGGCCCAGTCGGCCCTCTCAGCTGGACGTAAAAGATCCCACAGCACTATTCGAAGAAGAGCAGGGGAGTTGTCCCCGGTGTCCAGACCAACATTTATCCTTCAAGCAGCACCTAAAACAGCAGGTTGGGTGACCACTTTGCGGAACACCTCCGTTCAGTCCGTAAGGATGACCCCGAGCTTCCAGTCACCTGTCATTTTAATTCACCGCCCCATTCCCACTCCGACCTCACTGTACTTGGCCTCTTGCATTGTTCCACGGAAGCTCAGCGTAAGCTCGAGGAACAGCACCTCATCTTCCAATTAGGCACTTTACAGCCTTCCGGACTCAATATCGAGTTCAACAATTTCAGATCATAACCTTGGCCCCCATTACATTTTTACTTATTTTTATCCACACCTTTGTTTTGGCCCTCCCCCCCCCTTTTTTCTCTCTCCCACATGGCAGCTGTCTCCCATTCTGCCAGCGCATTTCACACCTAATCTAGAGCCGTCTTTTGTCTCCACTAGACCTATCACCATCTCATCTGGTTTTGAATTCCTCTTAATGTCTCTTCACTTCTCTTTTGTTCTCTCCCAGCCCCCATTCGGGCCTTTTAATCTATTTCATTTCCTGTGCTTCTTCAGTCTTGACAAAGGGTTTGACCCGAAACGTTGACTCTGTTTCTCTCTCCACGGATGTTGCCTGGCCTGCTGAGTTTTTCCAGCATTTTCTGTCGTTATTCCTAAAACAGACTATCTGGTCATTGTCACATTGCTGTTTGTGGGAGCTTGCTGTGCTCTATTTGGCTGCCGCACTTCCTACATTACAATAGTAACTACACTTCAGAAGTACTTCATTGGCTGTAAACAACAGTAACTTGCAATTATATAGCGCTTCACAGGAGCGTTATCAAACAAAATTTGACACCGAGCCACATAAGGAGCACAGATGACCAAAAGCTTGGTCAAAGAGGTAGGTTTCAAGGAGCATCTTAAAGGAGGAGAGCGAGGTAGAGAGGCGGAGCAGTTTCGGGAGGCAATTCCAGAGCTTAAGACCTAGGCAGCCGAAAGCACGGCCGTCAATGGTGGAGCGATGAAAATCGGTGATGTGCAAGGGGCCAGAATTGGAGACACGCAGAAATCTCGGAGGCTTGTAGGGCTGGAAGAGATTACAGAGATAGGGAGGGGGTGAGGCCATGTAGAGATTTGAAAACAAGGATACGAACTTTAGAACTGAGGCGTTGCCGGACCGGAAGCCAATGTAGGTCAGCGAGCACAGGGGTGATGGGTGAACGGGACTTGGTGCGAGTTCGGATACAGACAGCAGAGTTTTGGATGAGCTCAAGTTTATGGAGGGTGGAAGATGGGAGGCCTGTCAGGAGAGCGTTGTGTAAGAATTCGCAATATTTTTTTTTGATTAAAGAATCCCTGGGCGATGTGCCTTTAAATTTCAGGGATCAAAAATGGCCGTCAGACCGCATGGCCGAAGACAAAGGACTTGGAAAGCAGCTTGTGTCTGTGAGAAAAGGACAATGGCAGTCAAATCTGTCAATCAAAGGAGAGTTTCCCCCTCCCTGCAGAGACAATCGATGTTTGTTTACAGGAACTGCTACTTTGTGTACACAAGGGATTATCCACTTCAGACTGTGGTTTCGGGTGACCACAGAACAATGGGTTTCTGTTTACACTCCTCCCAAGCTGTTTACATAGTAATACAACGCCATTCAAAACCCATCAGGATGAATGAAGGCACATTTAAACTGCAGCTTTACATTCAAAGCTCAGCACAGACATTTGAAAAGAGGCACTTGGACTGAGAAAAGGAACAGTTTAAAATGAATGGGTTTGGATGAATCACCCATTACTGGACAATGGGGACAGTGGGATCCTTTTTGTTCAGCCCAGATGAACCTCCGGATCTGGGCGGGAACATTTTGGCCCCAAAATTGGGGTATAAGAGATAGCTTCTCAGAAGCATCTCTCTCTCTCTGGCCTTGCCTCCATGTGCCTCTACAGCATGGGAGTCTGTCTGAAGAAGTAAAACACCAGCAGTTTACTTTTAAAACACTGGGGTGTTTCTTTACTTCGGGGCAGTGAAGATCTAAGTTCGCAGTGGTGAGCATATATTTTTCTGGCCTTCCACAAGGCAACTTAGGATAGGCATAAGGGTGGGAGTAAAGTGGGATTTTCGTTAGAATTGTGTATTTTAGTCGATTTCCCTCATTGTGTCCGTTTTTTCCTCCCCTATTTAAGCAATTTTACCGTGATTACTTTGATCGTGTGGTGTAGTTTCTTTACTTAATAAAGTTTGACTTTCTTGCATCCAGACCATTTGTCCATTTTAATATATCATTAATTATAAGTTCCTCCAGTCAGAACTAAAGGGGGGGTTTAGCGATTCGAAACTGCTGATTGGAATTGGTCATAGTGCAGTGGCAAAAGGCTGCCTGACCAGATAAATTACCATAAACCAGGTAAAGGATGCCCCCCTACAGTTGGAATAGTCAAGTCTAGGGGTAACAAAGGCATGGATGAGGGTTTCAGCAGCAGAGGATTAAAGCGCTTTGGAACGTCCTGAGGCTGTGAAAGGTGCTATATAAATTCAGATTCTTTCTTTCTCTTCTACGTGGTTGAAAATTGACGGTATCCTGTGTCATGAATCTTATCTTTCATGTAGAAATGACTCATGAGATAACACTGGGTGGCCAGCTGGTGGCGCCGTCCAAGGAGTATAAATACTCGGGCGTGGGCCCAGCTTGCTCAGGACGTTTTTTGTAACCAGGAACTAGTGATGTAACTAGAATCTCATGGTTGTGAAACAGTTGATTAAAGCCTTGTTTTACACTCAAACCAAGTGCTCAGTAGTTTTCTTATGTCATCCTGCACTGTAGCTTAAGTTTCTCAATAAATAAAAAAAACTAACAATCAGACTTTGAAATGGAACCTTGTGCGGTAGGAGAGTGTTGCACCTCGAGGAGGGAAGACGGAAGAATTGGCAGGGTCAGCCCCGTCCTCTAGATGCGCGCCGCCTAAAGTGGATCACAACATGAATTTGACAACGGGCATGGGTAATTCGGCAGCCCAGATCTTGCCCGGCCTCCCGGCTGAAGAAGTAACATGAGGGACCTAACTGTGAGGGGGAAAATTCCAGCCAGTCTTTGCTTTCAAACTCTTAAGCATTGTGTACATGTGCTAGACATCTGCCATCCTTCAATGGGTAATTCACTCCTCCTGGACTAAGGAAAATAAACTTTGAGTCAGAAAAACAGATTAATTTGAACCAGTTTCAGTGTTAAAAAAAAATTCCACTGGCATGTTTCATGATTTGCAGCTGTACCCGAGCAATGAATGAATTTCACTTTCCAGTGAGTATTTTATCTACACATTATACCATTAGCCCATCGCCCTTAGCAGCACTAAAATATGGATTGATCTAAGTTTAACTCATAAAAAAGTTAATCCCTTTTCATTAATATTCTGCTGTGTGCTGTGCCTGTTAAGGACCCACCTGAATATGGCAGCATGCTACCCCTTATAATGCTTACAAATGATTCATTAAATACTAAAATCTCATGTCTTTATATATAAAATGTCAGTAATTATCCTGAGGGCCATACTGTACAAAACATCCCCAGAACTCACGCACAAGGAAGTCATGAATAAGTCATGGCAGGTCATTCACAAATGAAATATCTTCTGTACATTGAGAGACTGAGAGGAAGGGCCAATGACCATTATGGAAGACACCAAAAGGTTGAATAGAATTCTGTTAAAAAGAGGACAAGGTGAATTAGGAATTAGTGATTAGGTGGCAGCAAGCTGGGTTTTAAAAGCCTGAAGATTGTTTAAAAAGAAAGACTTGTATTTATATATACTGCCTTTCACGACCTCAGGACACCCCAAAGCGCTTTACAGCCAATGAAATATTACATAGGATTACATAGAAAAATACAGCACAGAAACAAACAGGCCATTTGGCCCAAACAGTCCATGCCTACGTTTATGCTCCACTCGAACCTCCTCCCATCCTTCCTCATCTAACTCTATCAGCATTAAATTCTTACAGGGCTCGACAGGGTAGATGCAGGGCGGATGTTTCCCCTGGCTGGGGAGTCTAGAACCAGGGGTCACAGTTTCAGAATAAAGGGTCGGCCATTTAGGACTGAGATGAGGAGAAATTTCTTCACTCAGAGGGTGGTGAATCTTTGGAATTCTCTACCCCAGAGGGCTGTGGAGGCTCAGTCGTTGAGTATATTTAAGACAGAGAGCGATAGATTTTCAGATACTAAGGGTATCAAGGGATACAGGGATAGTGTGGGAAGGTGGAATTGAGGTGGACAATCAGCCATGATCTTATTGAATGGCGGAGCAGGCTCGAATGGCCGAAGGGCCTACTCCTGCTCCTATTTTTTAAAAATGAAGATAGAACCCTCTATTCCCTTCTCCCTCATGTGATAATCTAGCTTCCCCTTAAATGCGTCTATACTATTCAGCTCAACCACTCCCCGCGGTAACAGGTTCCACATTCTCACCACTCTCTGGGTAAAGAAGTTTGTTCTGAATTCCCCATTGGAAGTACTTTGTGAAGTGTAGTCACTGTTGTAATGTGGGAAACACAGCAGCCAATTTGCTCACAGCAAGCTCCCACAAACAGCAATGTGATAATGACCAGATAATCTGTTTAAATAATGTTGGTTGAGGGAAAAATATTGGCCGGGACACCGGGAAGAACTCCCCCGCTCTTCTTTGAATTGTACTGTGGGATCTTTTACATCCACTCGAGAGGGCAGATAGGGCCTCATTTAACGTCTCATCTGAAAAACAGCACAACCTACAGTGCAGCACTCCCTCAGTACTACACTGGGAGTGTCCACCTAGATTTTATGCTCAAGTCTCTGGAGTGGGACTTGAACCCTCAACCTTCATGACTCAGAGGCAAGAGTGCTACCCACTGAGACACAGCTAAACTCATTTGAAGGAAGGAAGGGCTGAGGGAGACAAGGAGTGTGACGACTCAGGAGAATCTCTAACTTGTATATATATTTTTAATTAGGATTTTCAGCTTGCCAGTATTGTCACAACTGTAAAATACTCTTCTGTGGTGGTTGCAAACCTGTGCTTGTTTGTTTGGGAGAAGGTGTGAAATAAAAGAAGAAAGCCCCTTAAAGTAGAAGAGTAACTGAAGAGAGGGGAGAACTGCACAGGGATTAAGGTGAGGAAACTAACTGTAGAGGATGAGGGTATGGCAGAGTGGTCAAATGAATAAAGTTTTAAAAACCACCTTTGGAAGGATATATTGGCCTTGGAGGGAGTGCAGCGTAGGTTTACCAGAATGATACCTGGAATCCATCGCTTATTTAGGAGGAGAGATTACACAAACTAGGGGTGAAATTAGGAAACACTTCTACACGCAAAGGATGGGAGAAGTTTGGAACTCTCTTCCGCAAACGAAAGTTGATGCTGGGTCAATTGTTAATTTTTAATCTGAGATTGATAGATTTTAGTTAACCAAAGGTATTAAGGGATATGGGCCAAAAGCGGGTATGTGGAGTTAGGTCGCAGATCAGCCATGGTCTCACTGAAGGGCAAAACAGGATCGAGGGGCTGAATGGCCTCCTCCTGTTCCTATGCATGGCCCAAAATGTGGACTTCCCCACATTCACCAGAGTGGCATCCCTTTCACTCGTGGCCCTACTTCCTACGTTTGGCATCAGTTTTTACAAATGATGGTGGAATTGAGAATGTAGGTGTACAAGAGGAGGATACGGAACAGTTGGCAGAGATAACTATAGGAAAGGAATTGTACAAAAAAAAATGACCAGAAGTCAATGTGACTAATTCAACAGGTCCTGATGGCATTCACCCTAACCTGTTGAAGGAATAGCCAGGGCATAACAGAGTCTCTGATCACGATGATCCAATCTTCCTTAGATATGCAAATTGTGCCACCTGTAGGCAATCTCTTAAAATCCATAATTCGAGATCAAATTAGTAAGTATTAGTAAGCATGGGATAACCAAGAACAGTCAGCTTGATTTATATGGTGATTTTTATGACCGCAGGGCATCCCAAAGTGCTTCACAGCTATTGAAATATTTTGATTTGCTGTCCCTGTCGTAATGTGGGAAAACGTGCAGTCAACTTGCTCACAACAATGTCCCGCAAACAACAAGGAGATAAATGACCAGGTAATCTGTTTTGCTGATGTGGGTTGAGGGATTAATGTTGACCAGGACACCGGGGAGAACTCCCCTGGCTGGCTCTTCTTTGAATGGTATGCTAGGATCTTTTATGTCTACCTGAGAGGGCAGAGGTTTAATGTCACATCTGAAACACGGCACCGCCGACAGGGCAACATTCCCCTCGGTGCTGCACTGATGTATCAGCCTGGATTATGTGCTGGAGTCTCTGGAGTGGAGCTTCAACCACACTCTTTTGACTCGGAGGTAAGTGTTACCACGTTGACACCAAGCTTATTTAGTGTACCGGTATTAATGCATGACAGGGGAAAAGAAATCATAATCCCTCAGGCTGTAATGTTGTACAATATGCTTCTGCGATAATCTTCATTCGTCACCTCAAATTACGTGCGCCATTACCACTACCAATGACAAAAGGGTGACCATCAGCACATTACCCCTGGTGTTATCCGGCTCTGAAAGCTTAACGTAGATAAATGCGAGGTTATCCACTTTGGTGTCAAAAACAGGAAGGCAGATTATTATCTGAATGGCAATAGATTGGGAGAAGGGGAAGTGCAACGAGACCTGGGTGTTCTTGTGCACCTGTAAGCATGCAGGTGCAGCAGGCGGTTAAGAAGGCAAATGGTATGTTGGCCTTCGTAGCGAGAGGGTTTGAGTACAGGAACAAGGGTGTCTTGCTGCAGTTGTACAGGGCCTTGGTGAGACCACATCTTGAGTATTGTGTGCAGTTTTGGTTGCCTTATCTGAGGAAGGATGTTCTTGCCATGGAGGGAGTGCAGCAAAGATTCACCAGACTGATACCTGGGATGGCAGGAATGACGTATGAGGAGAGATTGGGTCGATTGGGCTTGTACTCGCTGGAGTTTAGAAGAATGAGAGGGGATCTCATTGAAACTTATAAAATTCTGACAGGACTGGACAGACTAGATGTAAGAAGGATGTTCCCAATGGTCGGGGAGTCCAGAACCAGGGGTCACAGTCTAAGGATAAGGGGTAAGTCATTTAGGACAGAGATGAGGAGGAATTTCTTCACCCAGAGAGTGGTGAACCTGTGGAATTCTCTACCACAGAAGGCAGTTGAGGCCAATTCATTAAATATATTCAAGAAGGAGTTGGATATATTTCTTAAGGCTAAAGGGATCAAGGGATATGGGGAGAAAGCAGGGACAGGGTACTGAATTTGGATGATCAGCCATGATCGCATTGAATGGCGGAGCAGGCTCGAGGGGCCGAATGGCCTACTCCTGCTCCTATCTTCTATGTTTCTATGGCCTAGAAATTCGGTTGAGGTGCCAAAGTGGCGCCAAGTTTGCCTGGGCGCTGATTTTTGCGCAGCGTTCGGAGTAATACCGATCGCCAGAAATTCAGTTTCAGCGCCCCTAGAGGGAGACGGGGTGAGGCTCAAGGCGCTCCGCGTCCCTCTTAGGGCGTTGAAACTGAATATCGCAGCGCAACGTGCCGCAGCGGCACGGCACGCTGCGGTACTGCAGGCCTTCCTCCCATTGTTAAGGGGGAGGGGCCTGCAACAGCGAAATCCCCGATCGCGAGTGCCGGCAAAAGAGCCCGGCACCGAGAAGAAGTGCCGGGCTCTCGGGAAAACAGCCAGCAATGCCGCGGGGGGGCGGACCAGGAGGCCGGGGACGGAGCTGCTGGCAGGCAGCCGCCGAAAAAAGCGGCCGCCCCACACCTCCACCTTAACTTGCGCCACTGCCGGCACAGCAAGGCCCCGTGAACCGGGCGCGGGTAGCGAACGGCGCTACAGTGGCGTTCGCTACCAAATATCGCGATTGGGGCGCTAATGGGGTGCTGCACACACCGATGACGTCATCGGCGGCGGCGCAGCGCAACAGGCTAACGCCACCATAAGCGCCCCCGCTGAATATCGCAGGAGGCGCGGCCAGTGGCGCTACAGCCACTGACTGCCCTCTTTAGGCGCTAACAGGTGGCGCTACATACACAATTTCTCCCCCTATGTTTCTCCAGACACAGCCTGATTTTGGAAGGATCGAATCTATAATTATACAGCTGGGTGGGTTTTTTTTCCCCACAATTCATGCAAGATGAGCTTCTATGGCCTGGGGCCTTTTCTCATCCCTGAATTTGCTTCTGTTTCTGGGCTACACCCAGTGATTGATTAACAGGTGCGGGAGGTCAGCCCTTAGACACGTTAAGGTTCCAGGCTGTGCTGTGAAGGCCACATTGTAGCTGCACATTTACGAAACAATCGTCTGTGGCTGCTTACAGCACGGTGTGTGCTCTTGCCCCAAAAAATTGCTTCCATGTTTTGAGGGATTCTGTCCAACTCTATTTGTCCTCTGCCAAGTACAGAGCATCGATCTTTCAGACAACCAAGGCAAGGACCAGGAAAAATGGTCCCTGCTTCTAAATTCCACTGGTCGTGACTACCATCTGAAGGAAAGTTGACTTCCAACATCCTTCAGACTGGAAAGGAAAGTGAAAAGCCTTGTATCTATACATAGATGACGCAGAAACGCATCAAACACTGGGATCCGCATATAGCCTGCAGTGTTGTATACAGAGTTGTCAAAAGTTGTTTTCAAGTTAAATATCTGCCGTTTCCTTTTCATGAGCAGATATGTCAATCCCATCCCTTTTATTTTAATGCATTTATGTCTGATATATTCTTTCTTATGAGGTAAGGTCGTGACTCCATCTATACCACTGTCCAACCATTTGTACATGTTGTACATTAGCAGTGGATGTTTTTCCTTGCCTGTTGGTATTCCAACTTTATTCTTCTTCTACCTCATTATTCTCTCCTGTTTGCTATTGCTTGCCTGGTGATGTATTCCGGATACTCATCCATCCCAGTATTAAGTTGCACAACTGCTAAGGTTCTTCAATCGAGTCTCTCCTTATGCCTAAAGCTGGTAACTTCTTGTAGTAAATTGAAAGGAATTTAATCGGTGCCGTCCCTTTTGAAACACTATTTCCATTCTTGGCAATGCCGTTTCCAGTCGTTTGTTTCCTTCTCCTTCCTCGTTCGTTGCAGGAGCAGTTGCTGCTGTGAATTTGGCTGCCATTTGTAGTCGGTTTCAGCGGCTCGTTGCCTTTGAATGGGCGTCTGCCTGTGCTTTGAAATGTAGATTGCGACACCGGTGGGTCAAGCTTTGCCCGATATTTCTTTTACATTTGCGAGAGACAAAAGCCTGGTTTAGTTCTGTCGCTGGCATCGAACGTGTTTATCAAATAAATGTTGGTGTGAACATCTTATAAAAACTGTGCCTCTTTCACAGCCGCCTCATTAGTTATTTCTGTCGCGTTTTGATTTCCTGCTTCAACATCGAGATGTGTCAATACCTCTTGAATCACGAAGACTATGAATTCGCAGCTCCACCGTCTTTTAGGGTTCCGCAGGCAGCCCTGGGCGGACTTGCTTTTAGCTGTACATTTGCGTTTCCTTGCGGCTAGGCTTCCTGCGTGCATTAAAATCGCAGAACATTACAGTACAATGTGGAAAGAAGGCGTTCGAGCCTTTAAAGGGAGTGGAATATGTTCCTGGGGGTGGCCAACATAACCCTGGAAGGTAGAAGGTAGGTACGGTATTGGTGGATTTGTCTCCCAGTCTCCTGAGAGAAAGAACTCGCATTTATGTAGCATCTTTCACAACCTCAGGACGTCCCAAAGCATTTTACAGCCAACGGAGTAGGAAGTGCGGAGGTTTGTGCACAGCAAGGTCCCACACACAGCAATGTGAGAATGACCAGATAATCGCTCTTTAGTGTTGCTGGTTGAGGGAAGAATATTGGTCAGGGCACTGGGGTGGACTCCCCCGCTCTTCTTTGCAATAGTGGCCGTGGGATCTTTTATGTCGACCGGAGGGGGCCAGACGGGGCCTCGGTTTAATGTCTCATCCGAAAGACGGCACCTCTGACAGTGCAGCACTCCCTCAGCACTGCACTGGAGTGTCAGCCTAGATTATATGCTCAAGTCTCTGGAGAGGGGCTTGAACCCACAACCTTCTGACTTAGAAGTGAGAGTGCGACCCACTGAGTCCTCCCTGGTGTCCTGGACAATATTTATCCCTCAACCAACACAAATATAACAGATTATCTGCTCGTTATCACATTGTTGTTTGTGGGTCCTTGCTGTGTGCAAATTGCCTGCCGTGTTCCCTATATTACAACAGTGACTACACTTCAAAAGTACTGCATTGGCTGTAAAGCACCTTAGGACATCCTGAGGGCATGAAAGGTGCTATATAAATGCACGTCTTTCTTTACTGAGCCATACAGACCAAAAAGACCTGTGTGCAATCCATGGTAACTTATTCCTGAGTTGAAAGAGGCACCACCTTGTCATTGACATCCCAGCTATCACTGCTGCACCAAGTGAGGGCAGCACTGGATTTGACTGTAAAGACTCCATGGCTGAATAACTGCCATATTCACTGACCAGCCTCACACACGAAAAATGGCCACTTGAGTGATGTACAGGGAGGACTACTATCTACTGAATTGTACCACATGAGTCATTGAGTCGGTCATAACGGCACAGAGGGAGGCCATTCGGCCCATCCAGTCCGTGCCGGCTCTCTGTAGAGCAATCCAGTCAGTCCCATTCCCCCGCTCTATCCCCGGAGCCCTGCAAGTTTATTTCCCTCAAGTACCTATCCAGTCTCCCCTTGAAAACAATGAGTGTCTCCGCTTCCACCACTTCCGTCGGCAGCGAGTTCCAGGTCCTCGCCACTCACTGTGTAAAAAAGTTTTTCCTCACGTCCCCCCCTGTATCTCTTGCCCAAAACCTTAAATCTGTGTCCCCTAGTCCTTGTACCATCAACTAGTGGGAACAGCCTTTCCCCGTCTAGCCTATCCAAACCCATCCTAATCTTGTACACCTCTATCAAATCA
This sequence comes from Somniosus microcephalus, assembly GCF_052327205.1. Lineage (NCBI taxonomy): Eukaryota > Metazoa > Chordata > Chondrichthyes > Squaliformes > Somniosidae > Somniosus > Somniosus microcephalus. The sequence goes on from NC_140989.1 coordinate 363,033,477, forward strand.
CTCCTAAACCTCCTTTGCTCCAATGAAAACAAATCCAGCTTCTCCAACCTGTCCTTGTAGCTAAGATCCCCCCATCCCCAGAACCATTCTGGTAAATCTCCTCTGCACCCTCTCAAGGGCCTTCACATCCTTCCTAGAGTGTGGTGACCAGAACTGGACGCAATACTGGAGGCAGGAGAGACGGGGAGAAAGTTGGAGCAGGAAACAATAATTACATTTTGTGGATTACTTTGCATCGGTGTTTACCGGGGAAGAGGACTTTGCCAAAGCTATGGTAAACGAGGCGGTTGCTGGGACACTGGTTGAGATAAAAATAGATAAAGAGGAGGTACTGGAAAGGCTGGCGGTAATTAAAGTGGCTAAGTCACTCGATCCGGGTGGGATGCCTCCTAGGTTGCTGAGAGAAGTCAGGGTAGAAATTGCCGAGGTGCAGGCCACAATCTTCCAATCCTCCTTAGATACAGGGGTGGTGCCAAAGGACTGGAGGATTGCAAATGTTAAACCCTTGTTCAAAACTGGCAATTACAGGCCAGTCAGTTTAATGTCAGTGGTGGGGAAGCTTTTAGAAACAATAATCCGGGAGAAAATGAATGGCCACTTGGATGAGCATGGACTAATAAAGGAGAGCCAACACGGATTTGTTAAGGGCAAATCGTGTTTGACTAACTTGATTGAGGTTTTTGATGAGGGTACAGAGAGGGTGGATTTTTTTTTACTCATTCATGGGACGTGGGCGCTGATGGCATTAGTCCAGGCCGCTGGAATGCTAGTCCAGTAACTTAACTACTATGCTATCCTGTGGTACAGGCGATTGCAGCAGGAATCTTAGATATGTTGAGGGGTGTGATCACTCGCCAATGCCGCCCTCCCCTTCACTTAGTCTGAAGACATCAAAATGAATATTCTATCAGCCCTTGGGTTTTTTTCTATGTCACTTGTGTTTTTTTAATGCGGTGGGCTGCTGTTTGTCTGATTATTTCTGTTCGGCAGTCGTGCTATTTGTTTTTCTTTTTTATATTAATGAGTTACATGTCCCTCTGGCTGTTGTCAGGGAAGGCAATGTGACGCTGAGCAGAGTTAACACCAGCTCATTCAGAGTTCATTCCAGGTCGCATTGTGCACCCGATTTAAACTCGCGTAATAATCTCTTTTCTCCAGCTGAAGGTAGCTGACATGAATCTTGTCATTCATGTGGAAATGACTTATGAAATGATACTAGGTGGCCTGCTGGTGGCGCTGTCCAGGGAGAGTATAAATACTCGGGCATGGGCCCAGCTTGCTCAGGACATCCTTTAACAGGAACTAGTGAAGGACACAACTAGATCGCCATGTTGAAAATCAATTGATTAAAGCCTTGTTTAATACTCAGACCAAGGGCCTAGTACAGGAAACTCTTTGTTATCCGGCACTGACGGGACCGGCGTGTTGCCGGTTGATCAAAAATTCCGGATGACGGAGAGGGTTATCTACCGAGGCTATTTTTAACAAAGAAAAATAAAAAAATCAAGAACTGTGCAGTATACAGTAATTGGGTACTCACCTACAGAATGTTGTGTTAAATGGATGGTGGAAGATGCTTGATTAAGTACAGTACTGCCAGTTGAGGGTAATGCAATACAATGACTACCAGCAGCGTGGGAGACACACAGTACCCCTGTAAAATGGCGGATCAGAAGAGACTACCGGCAGTGCGGGAGAGTCAGACTCCTGTTACAGGGGTATTGAGGTGTTCCAACTTCCGACAACGCCAAGAAGCCGAGTAGTGGCAGTTTGGAGAACTACCCCCACTGACTAACTCGGCCACCGCGGGAGACTCGGACTCGGCAACATTGCCGGTTATTGAGGTGTTGTTTTCGGAGTGAGAATTTTGCCGGTTAATAGAGAATTCCAGATATTTAGGTGCCGCTTAAATGAGAGTTTCCTGTAGTTTTCTTACGTCAGTAGCTGTTGTTTGGGAAATTGTTGGAGTCTTTCCGTGTTCTATGCGATGTGGAAATTCGAGGCCAGGCACAGGCCGTTGAACCCAACCAGTCCAGGTGGTTTATCCTCCACGCGAGCAGAAGTCCTAATCCCCTGGGCTTGAGGGGTTGCCAACCCTTCAGGAATGGCCTGGGGTCTCCATGAATTAAAGATTCATCTCCAGGACACTGCCGCGCGCAAATCGGGAGCAAAATCATCGGGGCAATAAAAATAATTGTATGTCATTTTCAGTTTTTTCAGCACTTTGATTTATTAGCTGTAAAAATATTGGAGATGGGAAAATTGGCTGTGTGACTGACGGTCAAGATTCACCCAGTCGACTAACCACATTACACCTGGTACAGGAAGGCGGTGCGTTGGGTGACCAATGATGGGAGTGGGTGGGGGTGGGGCGATTGGAGGTGAGAGGTCATGCGTTGAATCCTCCAGCAATACGTACAACCAGAGTTGGCAATCCAGTGTGCCCACCCTTAGATACTTACCCAACTCCCTTTTGAAAGCCACGATTGAGTCTGCCTCCACCACCCTCTCAGGCAGTGCATTCCAGATCCTAACCACTCGCTGCGTAAAAAAGTTTTTCCTTATGTCACCTTTGATTCTTCTGCCAATCACCTTAAATCTGTGTCCTCTGGCTCTCGACCCTTCCACCAATGGGAACAGTTTCTCTCTATCTACTCCATCTAGACCCATGACTTTGAACACCTCTATCAAATCTCCTCTCAACCTTCTCTGCTCTAAGGAGAACAACCCCAGCTTCTCCAGTCTATCCACGTAACTGAAGTCCCTCATCCCTGGAACCATTCTTGTAAATCTTTTCAGCACCCTCTCTAAGGCCTTCACGTCCTTCCTAAAGAGCGATGCCCAGAATTGGACACAATACTCCAGTTGAGGCCGAACCTGTGTTTTATAAAGGTTCATCATAACTTCCTTGCTTTTGTCCTCTATGCCTCTATTTATGAAGCCCAGGATCCCGTATGCTTTTTTAACTGCTTTCTTAACCTGCCCTGTCACCTTCAATGATTTGTGCACATATACCCCCAGGTCTCTCTGTTCATGCACCCCTTTAGAATTGTACCCTGTAGTTTATATTGCCTCTCCTCGTTCTTCCTACCAAAATGTATCACTTTGTACTTTTCTGCGTTAAATTTCATCTGCCACGTGTCCGCCCATTTCACCAGCCTATCTATCACTCTCCTCCTCACTGTTCACTATACTTCCAAGTTTTGTGTCATCTGCAGATTTTGAAATTGTGCCTTGTACACACAAATCCAAGTCATTAATATATATCAAGGAAAGCAGTGGTCCTAGTACCGACCCCTGGGGAACACCACTGTATACCTCCCTCCTGTCTGAAAAACAATTGTTCACCACTACTCTCTGTTTCCTGTCACTTAACCAATCCCGTATCCACGCTGCCACTGTCCCTTTTATTCCATGGGCTTAAAAACAGATTTTCTGGTGATTATCACGTTGGTGTTTGTGGGATCTTGCTGTTCACAAATTGGCTGCCGCCAAACAGTGACTACACTTCAAAAGTAATTGGCCGTAAAGTGCTTTGGAACATCCTGAGGTCGTGAAAGGCACTATATAAATGGAAGATCTTTCTTCCTATAAAGGGACTGTAACCCAGAGCACACACACTAGCATGCTCCACACACAATCGCGCAGTAAATAATCAAATGGCCTGCAGAGAACAGAGGGCACGTAGACCCAGGAAAATGGGGATCTGTGAGCTCGCCATCAGATCAAGTGGGTCTGGTCGCCCAAGCCTAATGGAAAGGGGGAGCAGGTTCGGTCCGTCTGCAAGCAATCTCTGGTTTACACAGTGGAGCACAGCTGGTAAATAATCCGTCTCAAAGAGCAGCTCGGCACATGAAAAGATTGCCACAAAGATAACCGAATAAATGGAGCCAGTTGGGAAGCAGTAATTGATCCTTACTCTTCAAATTTATCGTGAAAATGTAAGTCTCTGCGGGAAATAAACGGGGCCCTTAAGACATTAAAAACGGCAACTTTGAAATTGACGGCAGTGCAAATGGCTAATGGCTGTCGCATTTTTGGCCGATCTAGGCAACTGCCCCTTCTAAGTGTGGGCGTTTTAAGTGGTGGGGACTGCACTTAAAACAGAGGAGGAGAAAGAAAACTTAACGCTAGTGGTGTCATCAGAATTTCAGAAAAGCAAAATGGCGGGTGTGTAACATTGCCGCACTTTGTGCTCTTGAATTACATAAAGTGCCAGCGAGACCAGTTACATATTCAGTCCTTCCAAACTTTAGTTGCATCTTCAGAACATATTTAGAGTTGTATAACATAAGGGCAAAGTTCAGGTGATTACAGGTCTGCCATGGGTGTTAATGGTGGAAGCCATTTAAGATTTACAGGGATGTTACCAGAATTGAGAGAATGCAACTATCTGGAAAAATTGAGCTCATTTCTCCGGAGAAGAGAAGACTGAGAGGAAGCCTGATAAATTATGAAGGGGTTTGATAAGGTGGTTGTGGAGAAAATTGTTTCCACTTGTTGGTGAGTCCAGAACAAGGGAGCATAAACATAAGACAGCCACTAACAGATCAAATAAAGAATTCAGGAGGAATTTCTTCACACAGAGAGTGTAGATCTCGCTGCCACAAGGAGTATTTGAAGCAGACAGATAACATTGACAGATTAAAGGGGAGGCTTGATGCATACACGAGGGAAAAGGGAATAGAGACATACGGGGCCGGGTGAGAAGCTGTAATTAGAGTGGGAGGAGATTCTCCAGGGTTTCTGCCAAAGTACTGCACACAGTTCTGGAAGAAAGAGAGAGAGAGAAAAAGAGAGAGAGAGAAAGAAAGAGAGAGAAAGAGAGTGAAAAAGAAAGAGAGAAAGAAAGAGAGAGAAAGAAAGAGAGAGAGAAAGTGGTTAGCACTGTTGCCTCACAGCGCCAGGGACCCGGGTTCAAATCCGGCCTCGGGTGACTGTCTGTGTGGAGTTTGCACATTCTCCCCGTGTTTGCGTGGGTTTCCTCCGGGTGCTCCGGTTTCCTCCCACAGTCCAAAGATGTGCGGGTTAGGTTGATTGGCTATGATAAATTGACCCTTAGTGTTAGGGGGGATTAAATACGTGGGGTTACGGGGATAGGGTGGGATATGTGTTGGTGTAGGGGTTACGGGGATCGGGTGGGATATGTGTCGGTGCAGGCTCGATGGGCCGAAATGGCCTCTGTCTGCACTGTGGGGTTTCTGTGAAAGAAAGAGAGAGAGAAAGAGAAAGAGAGAGAAAGAGTCAGTCAGTCAGTCAGTCCTATAGCGCCTTTCACGACCACCGAATGTCTCAAAGCGCTTTACAGCCAATTAAGTATTCTTGAAGTGGAGTCACTGTTGTAATGTGGGAAACGCGGCAGCAAGATCCCACAAACAGCAATGTGATAATGACCAGATCATCTGTTTTTATCATGTTGGTTGAAGGGTAAACATTGGCCAGGACACCGGGGAGAACTCCCCTGCATAATAGAAAAAAGATATAGAGGCACTGGAGAAAGGTGAAAAAAAGATTTACGAAGATTATACCAGAACTGAAGGTTATAACTATCAGGGAAGATTGGCTTTTTTTCTCTAGAAAAGAGAAGGCTGAGGGGTGACCTGATAGAGGTCTTTAAAATGATGAAGGGGTTCAGTAAGGTAGATGTAGAGAAGATCTTTCCACTTGTGGGAGGGTCCAAAACTAGGGGCCATAACTATAAGATAGTCACTAATAAATCCAATAAGGAATTCAGGAGAAACTTCTTTACCCAGAGAGTGGTGAGAATGTGGAACTCGCTACCACAGGGAGTAGTTGAGACTAGCACAGATGCCTTTTGAGGGGAAGCTGGATAAGTACATGAGGGAGAAATCAATAGACCAGTGTGCTGATAAGCTGAGATGAAGAGAGGTGGGAAGAGGCTTGTGTGGAGCATAAACATTGGCATAGAAATATTGGGCCAAATGGCCTGTTTCTGTGCTGTAAATTCTATGTAAGGCACAGTGGGAGATCAGAAGATCGCCTGCGGAAACGACTGGCCCTGAGATTGGTGGGCTAAAACCGCGCCGTGCGACATCAGTAACAAAACCACTAACATGTCTGGATGAAGCTCCCATGTCTGCTATTTTAACAAAGGTTACTAATCCATTAAAAATAGTGGCTTCAGTAAACAACAAAGGGAGGAATGTCACCTGACTGTGTGAATGCCTCAGTTACTGATCACAGTTTCAGCCCCCTGTTTTGGTAATACACCTAGCTGCCTGTTACAATCACAGCCGCTTCTTCAACTTGGAGCTGATAATCTCTAAACCTGTTAATTTCTGTGTCTGACCGTAGGGGGGGAAACACCTCGGTAAAAATGCCCTGAATTTAAATCAGCCTTATTTAGAGCCCCGCCCTTTCACCTGGGCAACAAGGGTGGATGAGATGAAAGTCTCTTTCCTTGATGGATGTTCCTAAGTGGAACTAGCTTCAGCCAGCTGAGATTCCCAGCGGAGGTAAAGTCTGCAGAGCGGCCCATAGTTCAGCATTAATTGGCACTAATTTGGCAATCTCGGTCAGGAGGAAACCATAAAGATGGTTGGTGCGGGGCACGGAAATTGTCACGTTGATGTAGTGGAAGGTGCTCCTGCGAGCTCTTCTGAGCATCAGGTTGAAAGGCACCGTCGGGGCGGTCGAAAGGCACCTGTGCACTCCACTCTAACCTCAACACCCGGGAGTGATTGATGGCGATACGGGCTTTCAGAGTGAGAAGAAATATTCCGTTCCCCGGGACTGGCGTCCCTCATCTATCACTGTCACAGGATTCTCTGAAAATATAAAAACTTTTAAATCAAAAGCAGTCAATGCCTGCACAGTCAGTCTTCCCCCAATTTCTATGACAAGCACTCCAGATCTGGATGAACAGGTCGCCTCTCCGCCTGTTAACCCCCCTCACCACCCACTGCACTAAATATATAAGCACACGGGGGGGGGGTGAAATTGGTTTTCAAGGATAGCGCAAAACGGACGATAGCGAATCGGAAGCCCGTTTTACACTCCGCCCAAGTTTCTCTACCCGTGAGGAAGGATATTCTTGCCATGGAAGGAGTTCAGCGAAGATTCACCAGGCTGATACCTGGGATGGCAGGAATGACGTATGAGGAGAGATTGGGTCGATTGGGCTTGTACTCGCTGGAGTTTAGAAGAATGAGAGGGGATCTCATTGAAACTTATAAAATTCTAACAGGACTAGACAGACTAGATGCAGGAAGGATGTTCCCGATGGCGGGGGAGTCCAGAATCAGGGGTCACAGTCTAAGGATAAGGGGTAAGCCATTTAGGACTGAGATGAGGAGGAATTTCTTCACCCAGAGAGTGGTGAACCTGTGGAATTCTCTACCACAGAAGACAGTTGAGGCCAATTCATTAAATATATTCAAGAAGGAGTTAGATATATTTCTTAATGCTAAAGAAATCAAGGGATATGGGGAGAAGGCAGGGGCAGGGTACTGAATTTGGATGGTCAGCCATGATCTCATTGAATGGCGGAGCAGGCTCGAGGGGCCGAATGGCCTACTCCTGCTCCTATCTTCTATGTTTCTATGTTTCTATGCCCATTCGCTAGCACCATTGCCGAAGACCAATTTCACCCCCAGCCGTTTCAGAGAACTCATAATAATCATTTCAAATAAACATTGAATTAAACACACCGATGGCAAGCTCTCTCATTACAAGAGTCCTCTCATTATCACTGAGTTGCATGCTCCCATTGTACATATAGAAAAACGTGAGAATGAGACAAGACATGCCCTTAACTTAAAGACTGCAGTTATACTGTCACATTCACATTGCTGCAGAGTGACACAGAAAAAAAATGAGGCACAGCCTGAAATGTACTGTTGGTGACATCAGTGGATAAGCTATGGGGTACAGTAGCATAGTGGTTATGTTGCTGGACTAGTTAATCCAGAGGCCTGGCCTAATAATTCCAAGACTACGGGGTCAATTTTCTGGCCGCCATCAGGCAGCTTTTCATGCGGCCGGGGGCCGAAAATCAGTGAAAAAGCAGGTCGGGACCCCCCCCCCGCCTGATTCCCCGCCCTGTCCGACTTTCGGATCGCCGTTTCCCCGCGACCCGCTTCAGTCCCGGCCGCCGCTGGTGGGACTGGTCGTCGGCACATTAATTACCAATTATCAGCTTGTTGAGGTAGATTTTCTGGGGCCGTTGCAACTTTGGGGCTTTCCCCACATCAAACCCGCCTGCGGGGATCCCCGCTGATGAAACCTGGCGTGAAGCTTGCCGGCTTGCTTGCTCTCAGCTGCAGGTCAATCGGAGAAGCTGCGATTTAAAGGGACAGCACTTGTATGTTGAAGGACCTTGTTGTTGCAGGTTTGGGGCTACTTCTTCAAGGCTTAGGCACAGCTATGGAAGGTTGGAGCCTCACACACTTCTCCAATGCAATCTCCTGGGAAGCCCCTCTCGCCACCCTCACTCAGCGCTTCCACAGCGGAGGCATCTACGAGAAGCATGGGATGCCTTTTTTTCCTTCCCTTCTTGCCATTAGAGGATCTCCAGCAGCAGAGGCGGCAGCCGCAGAACCAGGAACAGCAGGATGAGCACCAGGAGCACCAGGCTGCTGCTCACTCACCTGAAGCTGCACAGGCCAGAAGGGGCCAGCGCTTGGAAGTGGCTTGAGAGCACCTTGCTGCGCTTTAGGGGGCCATGGGGACCCATTTCTGCACTGGCAGTCCTACTCAGAAGGACTTCCATGAAGATCTGGTTTCTCTGTTCAACAGATGGCCAACGCTCCTCAAGAGATGTCATTCTCTTATGAGCACTCACCATGTTTTCCGTACCCTGGCGAGTTATCTCCTCCATGGAGGTTGCCAACCTTTCCATGGTGCTGCGTTCATGCGCCAATGACTCCACAAAGGCTCTGCTCATGGTCGCTATGGACTCCTCCATTCGCTACACACTCGCAGCGACCCTGGAGACAAAACCTGCCAGAGACTCCTGCATCTGTGCATGGAGATCCATTACCTCTTCTCTTGCAGATGGACCCAAAGGCAGAGGGTCGACATGCAGCGCAGCTGAGCTGAGCTGGCAGAGTCCTGCGCCCTCCGACGAGGACTCTCCACTGCTGTCCCTGTCTCCAGAATCTGCTGAGGCTCACTTGTGAGCTGTGAAACACCAGGTGACAACACTACTCTATGTCCCGAAGGTCCCCCCGAGGTGTGAGTGTCTGCGCTGGTGCTGGGTGCGCTTACTTCTGCTGACGCTGCATCCTCAGAGGTTGGAGCTTCCTCTGAGGAGTCTGGCTGCACAGCCTCTTCCTCCTCCACAGTGAGGACGGGGGCTCTGGATGGTACTGTGGGGGAGTAAAGGAAGGAGGTAGAGATGTAATGCCAAGGTTCTTCTGGTGACTCCCAGCGAGTTGGCATCTGCTGACACCTGCATCCATGCAGCATTGGTCTCAGTGGGAGGCCTCTTCCTCCCTGACCTAGGGAAGAGGACCTCCCTGTGGGCCTTAACCCCATCCAATAATGCCTGCAGTGAAGCCTCGTCGAATTTGGAGGCAGCTCGGGGTCTGGTACTGGCCACAGCTGCTGCAGGCTCCTCTGCCATCCTGTATGGTTCATTTGGAAGCCTTCAGAGGATGCAATGCTTGCTGTGGACCTTGAAAGCACCACGAATGATGACATCATACTGTGGGGATTTCTGACTCGAATTGGACAATTAGCAAGGCTTCCCACATGCTGGGAATTAATTGGCCACTTGAGGGAAAATTGCATGGAGCTGGCTGACACTTTTTTATGTGTGTCAGAAACCCCACATTCGGGGAAACCCAACCATTTCCCACACAAGCCGAAAATCGGGGCCTACAAGTTCAAATCCCACCACAGCAGCTGAGGAATTTAAATTCAGGTAATTAAATAAATCTGGAATTTATAAAAAACTAGAAACATAGAAGATAGGAGCAGGAGTAGGCCATTCAGCCCCTCAAGCCTGCTCCGCCATTCAATGAGATCATGGCTGATCATCCAAACTCAGTACCCTGTTCCTGCCTTCTCCCAATATCCCTTTAGCCTTAAGAAATATATCTAACTAATGTCAGTAATGGTAACCGTGAAACTACCAGATTGTCGTAAAAAACCCAACTGTTTCACTAGTGTCCTTTAGGGAAGGAAATCTGCCGTCCTTACCCGGTAGGGGCTCGCAATGGTACAGAACTGCAGATCAGATCAGAGAAAGTTTAATGACCTGACAAGGGCAAGCAGAGTAAAACTCCGGCCACTGTTACTTTTCTTCCCGTGTGTATCACCATCTCTCCTAACCCACTCCAGACCCACAGTAATGTGGTTGACTCTGAAATGGCCTAGTTGTACCAAATCTCTACGACAAAGTCAGCACTGTGGGAGTGCCTTCATCACACGGACTTGCAGCGGCTCAAGAAGGCAGCTCGCCACCACCTTCTCAAGGGCAACTAGGGATGGGCAATAAACGCTGGCCTTGCCAGCGACGCCCACATCCCATCAACGAATAAATGTAAGCGTCTTTGTGTGAGATTCCTTTGTCTGCTATTTTAGTCGGGGCTGTTAATCCGTTTGAAACAAACAGATGCTTAAAAGCTCAGTCTTCCTCCAAAAAAAACCTGACCAAGATTGCACACTTAGTGCATGAGGGGGCCGAGTGCAGTACATGCCTTTAGCACTTGATAGTACATTGACATGCCAAACTTCTTCTCCTTCTTAGGCAGTCCCTTGGAACCGAGGATGACTTGCTTCCACATTAAAAATGAGTTCTCAGGTGACTGATGAGTCCAATGCGGGACCTACAGTCTCTGTCACAGGTGGGGCAGACGGTGGTTGAAGGGGCGAGTGGGTGGGGTGCTTGGGTTGATGTGCGCTCCTTGTGCTGCCTGCGCTTGGCTTCCGCTTGCTCCCGGCGAAGAGACTCGAGGTGTTCGGCGCCTTCCCGAATGCTTCTCCTCCACTTTGTGCGGTCTTGGGCCAGGGATTCCCAGGTGTCGGTGGGGATGTTACAGTTTTTCAAGGATGCTTTGAGGGTGTCCTTGAAGCATTTCCTCTGCCCACCTGGGTCTCTCTTGATGTGCCGGAGCTCCGAGTAGAGCGCTTGTTTTGGGAGTCTTGTATCGGGCATGTGGACAATGTGACCCGTCCATCGGAGCTGATTGAGCGTGGTCAAAGCTTCGATGCTGGGGATGTTGGCTTGAGCGAGAACACTGACGTTGGTGCGCCTATCCTGCCAATGGATTTGCAGGATCTTGCGGTGGTACCTCTCCAGTGCTTTGAGGTGCCTGCTGTACATGGTCCATGTCTCTGAGACATACAGCAGGGTGGGTATCACTGCTGCCCTGTAGACCATGAGCTTAGTGCCGGGTTTGAGGTCCTGGTCTTCAAACACTCTCTTCCGAAGGCGACCGAAGGCTGCACTGGCACACTGAAGGCGGTGTTGGACTTCGTCGTCGACATCTGCCCTTGTTGACAGTAGGCTCCCGAGGTATGGAAAGTGGTCCACGTTGTCCAAGGCCTTGTCGTGGATTTTGATAATCGGGGGGCAGTACTGTGTGGCGGGGGCAGTTTGGTAGAGGACCTTTGTCTTACGGATGTTTAGTGTAAGGCCCATGCTCTCGTATGCTTCGGTGAAGGTGTTGACGATGGTTTGGAGTTCGACCTCCAAGTGAGCGCAGACGCAAGCGTCGTCTGCATACTGTAATTTGACGACAGAGGATGGGACGACCTTGGATCTGGACTGGAGGCAACAGAGGTTGAACAGTTTCCCGTTTGTTCTGTAAATTAGCTCCACTCCAGCGGGGAGCTTACTGAGGGTGAGATGGAGCATTGCAGCCAGGAAGATCGAGAAGAGCATTAATGTGATGACACAGCCTTGCTTGACCCCGGTTCGCACGTGAATTGGGTCTGTGGTGGAACAGGATCACGGCTTGCATGTCATCGTGAAGCAGGAGGAGGATAGTGACAAACTTTTGAGGGCAGCCGAATGTTTCCCTCAAAGTTTTTTTTTGGTGCGAGGTCCCTTTAAATTTGCTGCACACTATCTTTTCCAGCAGCAACGTCAGCAGCAGCAGCCGGTGAGCAGCCGCGCAGCCTTAGGGGGAACATTGACACCAACTTGTGAAAGCACAACTGCATCACCAAATGGCTGGGCATCACAACGAAAACAAAAACAACTTGTATTTATATAGCGCCTTTAACGTAGTAAAATGCCCCAAGGCGCTTCACAGGAACATTAGCGGACAAAATTTGATACCAAGCCACTTAAAAAGCTATTAAGACAGGTGACCAAAAGCTCGGTCAAATAGGTGGGTTTTAAGAAGCATCTTAAAGGAGGAGGTAAAGAGGCAGAGAGGTTTAGGGAGGGAATTCCAGAGCTAGGGGCCCAGGCAGCTGAAGGCACGGCCGCCAATGTTGGAGTGATGGAAATCAGTGAGGCGCGAGAGGCCAGAATTGGAGGAGCGCAGAGATCTCGGGAGGGTTGTAGGGCGTCAGGACGCCTGGCGAATGTAAATGAGCCTCAAAATGATGGGGGGCCACTTCGCCGCCAGAACAGGGTCGGCCAATCAGCACTCTCGGCCGTTCGGTCGCCCAAAGGTCAAATGGACCCCATCATGTATGTTCGGTGGAACGAGTGGGTTGAAAGTTGAGCCCTCTTTCTTCACTCCCAGCTATTCATCAGTTGTGTATGATTATAAGATGTGGATGAATTGTTATATGAAAGAAAAGAAAGACTTGCATTTCTATAGCGCCTTTCAGAACCTCAGGACGTCCCAAAGTGCTTTACAGCCAATGAAGTACTTTTGAAGTGTAGCCTCTGTTGTAATGTGGGAAACGCAGCAGCCAATTTTCACACAGCAAGCTCCCACGAACAGCAATGTAATAATGACCAGATAGTCTGTTTTTAGTGATGTTGGTTGAGGGATAAATATTGACCAGGACACTGAGGATAATCCCCCCCCCTGCTCTTCTTAGAAATAGTGCCCAAGGGATCTTTTATGTTCACCTGAGAGGGCAGACGGGGCCTTGGTTTAATGTCTCATTCGATGGACGGATGTCTTTGATATGTTATACATCAAACATATTGTACAGCAACATGGTTTACTATCAAATCTTTGGCCTACTGCTCCTGACCTCTGCTGCTACCACCATCGGTGATTTGTCGCTCAGGTCACTTGAGTCTATTTCTACTTGAGTCAAAAGGCAACTGCACTTTGTCTCGCTGTCAAATGCAAATCTCTGCCACTGCTCCTGTGTGGGTATTATCACATGGGAGAGAATTCAGACAGAGAAAGAAGTTCAGATCCACAGAGGGAGAAGGAGAGAGAAATCAGGCATGGGAGAGGAGGAAGAGAGAAAAAAAAATCAGACATAATGAGGGAGGGCAAAGTTCAGACAAAGAGAAAAAGTTCAGACAAAGTAGGGACAATCAGACAGAGAGAGCAAAATTCAGACAGATAAGAGAACGGTTCAGATATGTAGGAAGAGAAAGAAGCTTAGACAGAGAGAGAGAAGGCCAGATAGGGATAGAGAAAAGATCTCCCCTGGCCTTGAACTTCTTCTTTCTGTCACTACCTAGGGACTCAGTGCAACTTGCCATGATCAATTTTACATTGCAACATGTCCGGCTTCTAATCCAATGGATCCACAACTCCATGCCCGGGCCTTTACTTCCCGACTAACGTGCTCCTTGACTTCTGTTTGCGAGTGATTTTGGAAGTGAACGGGTGGTCACACAATGAGAGGCCCAGTCCGCTTCCAGAGTCACAGAAAACAGCAACTCAGAAACACGGCTTTACATGGGGTGAAATTCCTCTTTTAACGAAAAGCAGAAGGACGCCTGTTTCGCTCTGTAATTAGCAAACCACCGATCAAATCCCACTCTCAGAAATTACACGTTTCAAAGCCAGTCCCCACCCCCCATCCCTGTGGTGTTAGTATCAGGATGTTAATTACAGAGGGAGGCAGGCACTCTTCTGCTTCTGCTTAAGAGGAATTTTAATCCCAAACCTTCGGGTTCAACATAGGAATTTCTAGATGATAAAAGACCACGGTCCATCGAGTTCACCTTCTACCATCCTGGTAGTCACAAAATATGACGATAATGGTGTTGTTGACTATACATAGCAATCAATCTCTATCAGTCAGTCTACAACAGACCCAGACATGACATTAAACACATTGGCCTAGAAATTCATTAAGGCGCTGCCAGCTTTGCACCCAGTTAACGCCTAAAGGGTGAGTTTGCGCCAAAAATGAGTTTGCGCAGATATTCAGCGCAGCGGTATTGGCGGCGGTAGCTGTTAGCACTGCGCCGGCACCGATGACGTCATCGGTGTGCGCAGTGCCCCGGTTCCGCCCCGAAACCGCGCCGATCCCCATATTTAGTTGCGGCCGCCTCCTCCGAAGCGGCCGCAAACAGCGACCAGAAAACGGGGCCGTCCTGCTGCCTTAGTGGGGCGCTTTAAAGCGGAAGGTGCGGCCGGCCGCTTTTGCGGCGGCAGCCTGCCCGCACCTCCTTCCCCGGCCTCCTCCACCCCCCCCCCCCCCGCGGTATTGCCGGCTGCTTTCCGTGAGCCCGGCACTTCTCCGTGGTGCCGGGCTCATTTGCCGGCACTATCCAGCGGCGATCTCCCCGTTGCAGGCAGCTCCCCCTTAAGAGGAGGAGGCCTGCAGTACCGCAGCCTGCCGCTGCGCAGCGCCTGGCGCAGCGGCGCCAAGAGCGGTGATATTCAGTGTCAGCGCACCAAGCGGAGGCAGGCACACCCTGGTATAGCGCCCGCTTCCGAATTGGGGCGCTAACAATGAATATCTGGCGATCGCTATAGGCTTCCCGCCCAGCGCTAACTTTTGGGCGCTAGCCAGCTGGCGGGGCCATAGTGAATTTCTAGGCCATTGTGATGTTTGGTACATTGCCTTTTACACTCTCGGTGATGTCTGCAAATCCACTCCAAATACTGTTGATTGGTAACTGAAAATGGGGCCACTGCGATTCACCTGATCACAGAATTTCTGCCAATCAACGAAATTCACAAAGGCCCATAAATGTAATGATAATTGCAAGTTTGATTTATAAAAAAATAAAATGACATTGCACCTACCTAAATGGGGAGGTCAGTAGGCTGGTGTGGGGCATAAACGCTGGCATTGACCAGTTGAGCTGAAAGGCTTGTTCCTGTACAGTCGCTTCTGTCAATAACAAACGCGTGTCAACCAAAGTTTATTGCTATCACACATTGCTGTGGTTCTGTATTTGCAAATGCATTTTCAGCCCTTCCATAATTATTTTGAAAGGGTTAAGAGCTATGTTAGAAATGGCAGAGGGAGGGGAGGGGGGGGGGCTGTACAAGCATTCATCCAATAACTGTAATTTGTATCCTGTTTCTAAATTACAGACCCCAACAATCACACACAAGGCTCCCTTTAATGCACTGGATTAAAATGTATTCCGATAGTCTGGATAATGTGGTTCTTATATAAATAAACCAGTCCTTCGGTGACTGGCCTGGATCTAGCATCAGCGGCGTTCCACAGACCTACACCTGATGTCAGGCTTTCTATTCAGAGAACACGACTGGAGCGAGATGACAGTGAGCTCGTCTGTGCCTGAAAGGAGTCAACATTTCATTGGGAAAGTTGCAGTCAGAAGTAATTAAGCTCCGAGTGTGTGGGTGGCTGCTTTGCTGTTTAGAAGTCAACTCGACCTAATTACCATAATGAAAGTCAAAACATCGTGTCTTACTGATGGATAGATAGATAGATAGATAGATTTTGTCTCTTTCACTTCTTTTGTCCGATCGCAACCCTGCCTTCGATCTATTTTCTTTTCTTTCCAGTTTTGAAGAAGGGTTTGACCTGAAACGTCAACTCAAATTTCTCTCCACGGATGTTGCCTGACCTGCTGAGTTTTTCCAGCATTTTCTGTTGTTATTTTGGATTTCCAACATCTGCAGTATTTTGCTATCGTAGATAGATAGATAGATCGGCATTCAATTAAATGATTCATAATACTTGAGCTTATTTTTTTTTCCTAAAGGCACACCACTCAGTCATAGGGTAATAGTAATAAATTAGGGAATATACAGAAACCCAAAAGAAAATGAGTTGAGAAAAAGGGAAGCAATGGACTGTGAAAAGTACACACACACACACACAAAGGAATGTGTAGAGATCCATTTTGGTGTTTGAGAGTATTGTGTTGGAGAATTTAGTGGGTCTATCCATATAGACAGAGTGACACTTTAGGTTCCTGGCTATGTACTGCAGCCCAGTGGTCAAGGCCGAGTCACTTTACAGCAGGAGGGAATGGGATTGGGTTGTCAACCGTTCATGCAAGAATATTTCCAAATAGCCAGGAGGAACAGCCAATTAAAACGAGTCAAGAAGGAGCAGAGTCTCTGCCGTGAGGACATTTTGCAGTTTTAATCTTGGATTGTGCGCGTTGTCAGGCAAGAGAAAGGAAAGCAAAGGGTCCTTTGTTGCTTCAGCAGGCTCCGCTTTGGGAGTGTGTTATAGACAGTCTCCAATGGGCCTTACATTATAGTCTGCCTGCGTTACATTTTATCTCCCCTAGCTATAACGTTTAAGCAAAATACTGCGGATGCTGGAAATCTGAAATAAAAACAGAATGCTGGAAACACTCAGCAGGTCAGGCGGCATCTGTGAAGAGAGAAACAGAGTTAACGTTTCAGGTCGATGACCCTTTCATCAGAACTGGAAAAGGTGAGAGATGTAACAGATTGTAAGCAAGTGCAGGGGCAGGGATAGGGGGGAGGGGAGGAAAGAACAAAAGGGAAGGTCTGTGATAGGATGGAAGGCAGGAGAGATTAAAAGACAAAAGGGATGATGGTGTGAGGCAAAAGGAGATGATAATGGGACAAGTTAAGAAACAGAAGATGGGTCTAGAAGAGGTGTAAATGGGAACGGCAGAATCATCAGCAGCTGCCGTGTGAAAAACTAGGGGCCGAGGTTATGGTCTGAAATTGTTGAACTCTATGTTGAGTCCAGAAGGCTGTAAAGTGCCTAATCGAAAGACGAGGTGCTGTTCCTCGAGCTTACGTATAACGTTTAAGTAACAGTCTGTATCTGGGTTGTATAGACTGGAAAGCTGCTGGTGTTTTACTACAATGTGTCCCAGAAATAATAAGCTGGATTGCCAACATAGTTGGATGTGATCAAAATAGATTTCAATAAACAGAAAACAAAGTTTATAATTATACAAGTAACTGTCGTCACACAACTTCATTCTGATGTGTATTTTGTCTGAAGTATGTCAGCTGTGGCTCACTGGGTACCACCCTGGCCTCGGAGTCAGAAGGTTGCGGAATCAAGTCCCACTCCAGAGACTTGAGCACAAAAATCTAGGCTGACACTCCAGTGCAGTGCTGAGGGAATGCTGCACTGGCGGAGGTGCTGTCTTTTGGATGAGACATTTAACGGAGGCCCCATCTGTCCTCTCAGGTGGACTTAAAAGATCCCACGGCACTATTCTGAAGGAGAGCATGATAGTTCTCCCTGGAGTCCTGGTCAGTATTTATCCCTCAACCAATTTACTGAAATGACCGATGATCTGGTCATTATCTCATTGCTGTTTGTGGGACCTTGCTGTGGGCAAATTGGCTGTCCTACAACATTACAACAGTGGCTACACTTCAAAAGTAGGTCACTGACTGTAAAGTCCTGAAAGGCGCTATATAAATGCAAGTTCTTTCTGTCCATTTGCAAAGAGGTTAGGTGGCAATGTCAGTATTGGATTAAAAAACGCATTAGCATGCAGTTAATAATTCCGGAATAAATATGCATGGTTTATGCAAACCATTATTAGGAGCCTTTGAGAGATTGAACATTTTGTGTTGAAAAGAAAACAAACCGCTTTTAACAAAAGATTACCTGGTGTCCACACATTTGCATGAATTAACAGCCTAAATGGCTCCTCCATTGAAACAACTCTTTCCCGTTCAACTCCGGGAGAAGTGCGCTTGGCTTTTCTTCCCACAGAACGAATTCCTGGAAATCGTCCGACTGCCGCGGAAAGTGTTAAAGCCCGAGACTCCCCCAGTAAATCCTGTTCCACGGCACTGACATAATTACAGAGCCCAACGCGCCTTTAGAAATCGACAACAAAGTGTGTTTTTCTCTCTTTAGATTAGACTGGGGAAAACAAAAGTGTGTCGACTCTCACTTTTTAAAAAAAAAGGTCGTGCAGAGATATAAATGCTCGTGCTCTGAAATAGACCGGTTTTAGTCTCAACAGTTCGCTGTCAGTTTATCTCTGGCAATCGTAAATCAGAGCCGCCGCTCAATAAATAAAACGTAAATAATCCCCTTTTTAAGACATAAACAGGCGATACATTTAAAAACAAGAGGAACCTGGTGTAACTTTCATTCAGAATTTTGTTTATTTTTATTTCCTTGTATATCTTGCAGAGAGAATTGCGATTGCTGGCGAACACCTAATAAACTGCAGATCAGAAATCGACTGAAACACACGAACATTGTGTTCTTTCTTAAAACAACCACATTTGACCTGCAAACAGAGCGCCGCGCCACAATATACAAGGAGGTGAATCTTTCAGCAGTTCTTAATCAAGGAGATTAGGGAAAAAGCACCTTCGATACACCGTTAGTGGGGAAATAGCAAGGCGCAGGCAGGAGAGCGAGATATAAATCTATTGTCTTTTTTGTTAAATTACTCTTTGTAAACGCAATGGGAATTTCAACAGGTGCAAATATCTTGGTAAAAGCGCCCATATCTATTCATTGCTTTTTTCAAAACAGTACCCGTTGCCCATAAGGATCAAAAGTAATAAACATTCGTTTTTTTTCCGGCCACTTTTTTTTTGTATTCCCAGTGTTGTCACGGGCTATTGAGTTATGTTTGCAGGCGCGCTGATGTCTATTTTCCCAGGGCTATCAGCATATCCCAAAGCCATTACTGCCGGAATGTCGAGAAGAACAAGAGTCGGACAAGGATGTGATTGTGCGGCAAAGAGACGAATCTGATTCTGCCCGAGCTGTTCAACGTGGCACCAGTTGAGGTTGGGGACTCGCGGAAGTTGTACATTGGACGATAGGAGCAGGAGTAGGCCATTCGGCCCCTCGAGCCTGCTCCGCCATTCAATGAGATCATGGCTGATCACAGAATCACAGAAAACCCACAGTGCAGATAGAGGCCACTTCGGCCCATCGAGCCTGCACCGACACATATCCCACCCGATCCCCGTAACCCCTACACCAACACACATCCCACCCTATCCCCGTAACCCCACGTATTTAATCTCCCTAACACTAAGGGTCAATTTATCATAGCCAATCAACCTAACCCGCACATCTTTGGACTGTGGGAGGAAACCGGAGCACCCGGAGGAAACCCACGCAAACACGGGGAGAATGTGCAAACTCCACACAGACAGTCACCCGAGGCCGGATTCGAACCCGGGTCCCTGGCGCTGTGAGGCAACAGTGCTAACCACTATGCCATCATCCAAATTCAGTACCCTGTCCCTGCTGTCTCCCCATATCCCTTGATCCCTTTAGCCTTAAGAAATATATCTAACTCCTTCTTGAATATATTTAATGAATTGGCCTCCACCGCCTTCTGTGGTAGAGAATTCCACAGGTTCAACACTCTCTGGGTGAAGAAATTCCTCCTCATTTCAGTCCTAAATGGCCTACCCCTTATCCTTACACGCTGAAAGGATGGGGTGCCTCCCGTTGGCTCCCCTGTCTCACACAGGGTTATTTGTTTTCATAGAATCATAGAATGGTCACAGCACAGGAGGAGGCCACTCGGCCCATTGAGCCCGTGCCGGCTCTCTGCAAGAGCACTTCAGCCAGTCCCACTCCCCCACCCTTTCCCTGTAGCCCTGCTATTGTTTTTCCTTCAGGTACTTATCCAATTCCCTTTTGAAAGCCACGATTGACTCTGCCTCCACCACCCTCTCGGGCAGTGCATTCCAGATCCTAACCACTCGCTGCATAAAAATATTTTTCCTCATGTCGCCTTTGATTCTTCTGCCAATCACCTTGAATCTGTGTCCTCTGCTTCTCGGCCCTTCCACCAATGGGAACAGTTTCTTTCTACTCTGTCCAGACCTCTCATGATTTTGAACACCTCTATCAAACCTCCTCTCAACCTTCTCTGCTCTAAGGAGAACAACCCCAGCTTCTTCAGTCTATCCACATAACAATTAAAAGGGAGCATTTTATATAGGCTTTGAAATGAATGCTGTGTGAATCCAATGTAATCAACAGCTGATCTGGTCATTTATCGCATTGCTGTTTGTGGGATCTTGCTGTGCAAAAATTGGCTGCTGCGTTTCCTACATTAATTTTTTTATTTATTCATTCTCGGGATGTGGGCATTGCTGGCATTTATTGCCCATCCCTAATTGCCCTTGAGAAGGTGGTGGTGAGCCACCTTCTTGAACCGCTGCAGTCCATTGGGATACAACTGAGTGGCTTTGCTGGTGGCCATTTGAAAGGGCAGTTAAGTGTCAACCACATGGCTGTGGGTCTGGAGTCACATATAGGCCAGACCAGGTAAGGACGGCAGATTTCCTTCCCTAAAGGACATTAGTGAACCAGATGGGTTTTATGCCAATCCAGTAGTTTCATGGTCACCATTACTGATGCTCATTTTTTTTAAATTCCAGAATTATTTAATTAACTGAATTTAAATTCGTCATTTGCTATGGTGGTGATTTGAGCTCATGTCTCATGGATCATTTGTCCAAGGCCTTCATAGGATTACTAGTCCAGTAACATAACCACTATGCTACCGTCCCCCACACTACACAACAACAACTTGCATTTATATAGCGCTGTTAAGGTAGTTTTAAAAAAAACTTCCCAACAGTGACTACACTTCAGAAAAAGAACTTCATTGGCTGTAAAGCGCTTTGGGATGTCCTGAGGTTGTAGAAAGGTGCTGTAGGTGCTAACAGCACTACGGGAGTACCTTCACCTCAAAGACTGCAGCGGCTCAAGAAGGCGGCTCACCACCATCTTCTCAAGGGCAATTAGAGATGGGCAGTAAATGCTGGCCATGCCAGCGACGCCCACATCTCAGGAACGAATAAAAAAATATAAAATTGCGAGTCTTTCTTTACTTAAAATAGGCAGGTTCAACATGTCTTAAAGAAGCACACAAAGGAATTACATTAGAAGAACAAAATAAGCAGTTGTGATGCAATTCCTTTGTCCGCAACTTTAAGAGGCATTATTACTCACACTACCTAATTATGGGGGCCTTGGGAGTGAAACTCTAATTTAATCTTTGAGGGTGTTCAGATACTATAAGCAATCACAGTGAAGCTCTGGTGCTCCACCTAAGTCATATCGACTCCGCCATTAAATTACAGCCTTATACTCGGCACCTGGTCAGACCGTACCTTAAATATTGCGTCCGGTTCTGGTCGCTGAGACACAAGGGAAGTTCCAGGATTTTGACCCAGTGACAATGAAGAAACGGTGATATATTTCCAAGTCAGGGTGGTGTGTGACCTTGGAGTAGTGAGTGGTTTTGGCAGAGGGAGCATTCAATAACATAAAGAAGCTTCTGTGTAACATTCAAACAAAACCATAAAATCAAGCTATTGATTAGCAGTAGGATTCCTAAGTTTTAGTTGTCATCAACACCATTGTACGGATGTGAAAATTGGACCTTGAATGCTGAAGTTAAGAATACTGGCAGCATTTGAGTTCTGGTGCTGAAGATGTATGTTGAAAATTAGTTGGACAAGAAATATGAATAATGAAAGGATCTTTGAGCCAACACAAGAAAAGAGAGAAGTGATAATGGAAGAAAAGATATACCGTGGGCACATTATTCGAGAATCACAAGAAAAATGATTAGGATTGTCACTGTCTGGAAGAGCTAATGGCAATAGATTAAAGAATGTGGCTCGCTGATTTAAAAAAAAAAATCATTCTCGGGAAGTGGGCGTCGCTGGCAAGGCTGGCATTTACTGCCCATCCCGAGTTGCCCTCGAGAAGGTGGTGGTGGGCCTTCTTCTAGAACTGCTGCAGTCCATGTGGTTAGCTGCCATGCTGTTAGCTAGGGAGTTCCAGGATTTATACCCAGCGACAGTGAAGGAACATCCGGTATATGTCTAAGTCAGGGCGGTGGGGAACTCGGAGGTGATGGTGTTCTCATGCGCCCGCTGCCCATGTCCTTCCAGGTGGTGGAGGTCACGGGTTTGGGATGTGTTGGAATAGCCCAGCGCATCATCAATGTTTCATACAATGCAGTCGTGTAGAGGCCAGACAATATGGAGTGCACAGGAGAGCTTTCTTTTCATTTTCCCCAGCAGAGTACAAGGTCTTTCACTGGCCCATACATCCCACCATGGAATGCCAGTATACAAATGGTTAACACTTGTGGCCTGTAATTACCCTCTCACTATTTTAGTGGTGGTTTAACCTGTTTAAAATAAATGGGTTAATGTCTCCACTAAAATAGCAGAGAGAGGAAGTTTGGACTAATGAGTTAAGTGCTCGCAAACGACTATACCGCAGTATAATTTGAGGGCTAATGCCTTGTATAAATTCTTTAATGTTTATTGAGTAACCAAAGTGTGGAAGTAATTCCCATACAAGATTGAAAAAAGTAAAAGATGAATCAGGAAGCAGTGATTAGGTCAACTGTGATTTGTTTTTTAAAAAACAGGTTGATTGCAGGAGGAAGGAGAGACTGCGGGCAGTAAGGAATGGCAGAGGCTGGGAAAAACGGAGTTAAGAGTGGGATACTGTGCCCGGAGTCTTGATTTCAACTTAAGGTAACATCTTTTGGATGAGACGTTAAACCGAGGCCCCGTCTGCTCTCTCAGATGGACTTAAAACATTTCATGGCACTATTTGAAGAAAAGCAGGGGAGTACAGTCCAAGTGTCCTGGCCAATATTTATCCCTCAATCAACAACACTAAATACAGACGAACGATAGCAAAATACTGCAGATGTTGGAAATCCGAAATAACAACAGAAAATGCTGGAAAAACTCAGCAGGTCAGGCAACATCCGTGGAGAGAAATTTGAGTTGACGTTTCGGGTCGAACCCTTCTTCAAAACTGGAAAGAAAAGAAAATAGATCGAAGGCAGGGCCGCGATCGGACAAAAGAAGTGAAAGAGACAAAAGACGTAGAAGAGACAATAAAAGGTGTTCGAAGCCAGACGAGATGGTAATAGGCTGAGATTAGGTGTGAAGTGTACTGGCAGGGCAAGAGATAGCTGCCAGGTGGGAGAGTGAAATAAAAGGAAAGGGGGGTGGGTGGGGGGGAAAGGAGTGGAAAAATTACAGGTAAAAAATTAATAGGGGCCGAGGTTATGATCTTAATTGTTGATGATCTGGTCGTTATCACATTGCTGTTTGTGGGAGCTTGCTGTGAGCAAATTGGTTGCCATGTTTCCTACATTACAACAGTGACTACACTCCAAAAAATACTTCATTGGCTGTAAAGCGCTTTGCAGCATCCTGAGGTTATGAAAGGCGCTATATAAATTCAAGTCTTTCTTACAAAAGATCCCATGGAACCATTCGGAGGAGTGACGTTTACTAGAATCCTGGCCAACATCACTCCTTCAACCAATACCACCAAGGACAGCTCAACCGACCAGTCATTCATTCGCTCTCTGTGGGATCATGCTATGCGCAAAAATGGCTGCTGTGTTTCCCTACAAAAGACACTTCACAAGTAATCCACTTTGGGTAAAGCACTTTGCGACATCCTAAAAGGTGTGATAAGGCATGGTGAAAGTGCAAATTCAGTCTCTTAGTGTCAGCTGTGATTCAGTTGGTAGCACCATCACCTCTGAGTCTGAAGGTTATGGATTCAAGTCCCACTCCAGGGACTTAAACGCATAAAATCTAGGGCTGACACTCCAGTGCAGTGCTGAGGGAGCGCTGCGCTGCGCTGCACTGTCGGAGGTGCCATCTTTTGGATGAGATGTTAAACCTGCTCTCTCAGGTGGGTGTAAAAGATTCCGTGGCACTTTTCGAAGAAGAGCAGGGGAGTTCTCCCCGGTGTCCTGGCCAATATTTATCCCTCAATCAACATCACTAAAAACAGATTATCTGGTCATTATCACATTGCTGTTTATGGGAGCTTGCTGTGTGCACATTGATTGCTACGTTTCCCACATTACAACAGTGACTCCAAAAGTACTTAATTGGCTGTAAAGCGCTTTGAGACGTCCGGTGGTCGTGAAAGGCGCTATAGAAATGCAAATCTTTCTTTTTTTCTCTGCACTACATTGTGGTAGTTCAGGAAGTTGATTTTACAGTTCAGAATTTCTTTCTTCTTAATTCATACATATCCCAAGGAATTTGGTATAAATAGATGATCTGCCATAAGACCTTCTAAATTTATTTTCTCAGAAGTGGCTTAGGATATCTCCTGTGTCTGTCTATGTGACTCAAACTTAATTGCCCCCCTTTAGTGTGGCTGATTAAATCTGCCAATATAAGCCTGAGAAGTGTTACTGCTAGATTATTTGAACTTTATTTTTTAAATAGAAAATATACTTATTACTGCATCCCAACAGTACTTCCAATAATTAAAACAGGTAACTCATTTAGCATCTTCCTGATGGTAAATCATTCGGATTTAAAATGCATTCTGCCAAAGGAGCTCCCTCCAAAACATTGATCTCTCTGCGTTCTGCTCAGGTGCGGAGGAATCTGCTGCCCACTTCTGCCTTTGTTATGGATAAAATAAGTGCGCGCAATCCTTAGCAACGCAAGGACAAGACGAAGCTGCCACAAATCCAGCCTTTTCCCCTTGGGTGGCAGTAGCGAGGGCTACCTGTTTGACGAATACATCAATCTCAGAAATAAAGCAGTCAAACTTCCACAGGTCAGGAGGGAAAGTCTTGCTCGGGAACAACCGAGGGTGTTTGAAGTGGAAAAGGTGCCCGCGTTGTGCATAGTTTGGAACTGCATATCATTTTAAACCATATAACGACGAGTTAATGTACATTAATTTGCCTTTGATGTACAGCAATTTTATTACATTTTTTTGAAGACGAGCAGTGTCATGGCCAGATAAGGGGTAAGCCATTTAGGACAGAGATGAGGAGGGATTTCTTCACCCAGAGAGTGGTGAACCTGTGGAACTCTCTACCACAGAAGGCAGTTGAGGCCAATTCATTAAACATATTCAAGAAGGAGTTAGATATATTTCTTAAGGCTACAGGGATCAAGGGATATGGGGAGAAGGCAGGGACAGGGTACTGAATTTGGATGATCAGCCATGATCTCATTAAATGGCGGAACAGGCTTGAGGGGCCGAATGGCCACTCCTGCTCCTATCTTCTATGTTTCTATGGCCAATATTTTTCCCTCAACCAACATCGATTAATCTTCGCTCATGTAGGTTTGAAGAAGGCATGTTGACCAAGACATTGGCAGAACTCTCCATTCTTCTTCAAATAGTGCCGTGGGATTTTTAATCTTCTCTGTGAATCACAGCGAGGGGACTCGGTTCAACATCTCATCCAATGCAGCACTCCCTCAGCACTGTAACTTAAGCATCAGCTTGGATTCTGAACTCGAGTGGCGTTTTAACCCGAATTCTGTGAATGCTTGTTTGTACGACTGTGGTGATTCTGGATGTCCTCCTAGACTCGTTTAGCCCCTGCCAGCTCCAAACCCTGGAACAAAAGCAGACCCAGTAAGTGGTGTGCGAACAGGTTCTTTATATGAACCATACTTGACCACAGAGAGGGGTTGGGGGTGGGGGCACGAGATGAATTTGTCCCGGGATAAAATTAATTATGAATAATAATTTGTAGCTACTGGCATAGGCGATAAGCACATTTACAGGTTGTATATTCCCTCTTAGGCAGTGAATGCTGAGTTTTATTATCATGAGTTATATAGTTTGCGAGTTATATAGATCTTCCTCGTGAGGGAAATAAAGGGAGTTTTATCATTATTTTATGAATAGGACCAATCTCTCCAGGAACCTCTGCCCAATCACCATTTTATATAGAATCATAGAATCATAGAATCATAGAATGGTTACAGCACAGAAGGAGGCCATTCGGCCCGTCGAGCCAGTGCCGGCTCTCTGCAAGAGCGCTTCAGCTAGTCCCACTCCCCCGCCCTTTCCCCGTAGCCCTGCAATTTTTTTTCCTTCAGGTACTTATCCAATTCCCTTTTGAAAGCCACGATTGAATCTGCCTCCACCACTCTTTCAGGCAGTGCATTCCAGATCCTAACCACTCGCTGAGTAAAAAAGTTTTTCCTCATGTCGCCTTTGGTTCTTCTGCCAATCACCTTAAATCTGTGTCCCCTGGTTCTCGACCCTTCCGCCAATGGGAACAGTTTCTCTCTATCTACTCTGTCTAGACCCCTAGACCCATATGTACTTCCTTTTCACTGTGCTCATATAGTGTTCCGAGAGTCCTATGTTTGACAGGGTGATTCATTTGAACGAGAGCTGAAGAATTTGAATGAGTCATTTCACTGTTGCACTTGCTCAGTGACCTCACCCCTTACAAAGTTGGTGGAGTGCAGCTAGGCTGCATATGCTGACTCAACCGAGACAAGACAAGACTGACATAGCAAGAATTTGCATTTAAGTAGGGGCTTTCACAACCTCAAGATGTCCCAAAGCGCTTCATAGCCAATGAAGTGCAGTGACTGTTGTAATGTAGGGAAACACAGCAGCCAATAGGCACACTATAATGTCCCACAGAAAGCAATGTGATAAACAACCAGATAATCTATTTTTAGTGGTGTTAATTGAGGAATAAATGTTAGCCAGGACACCGAGAGAATTCCCCTGCTCTTCTTCGAATAGTGCTGGGGGTCTATTATGTCCACCTGTGAGAGCAGATGTGGCCTTGGTTTAAAGTCTCATCCAAAAGACGGCACCTCCAGCAGTGCAGCACTTCTTCGCCACTGCACTGAAATGTCAGCCTAGATTATGGGCTCAAGTCTCTGGAGTGGGGCTCAAACCTTCTGACTCAAGCGAGAGTGTAGGCACTGAGCTAAGGCTAGCACCTTGATCACATCACCTTGCCCAACCTTATTGAATTTTTTGAAGAGGTAACAGAGAGAGTAGACAAGGGTAATGCAGTAGATGTAATTTATCTAGATTTTCAAAAGGCCTTCGATAAGGTAACTCATAATAGACTGATGAATAAGGTCAGAGAATGTGGAGTCAGCAGAATGGATTGCTAGCTGGCTTCAAGACAGAAAGCAGAGAGTGGGAGTAAAGGGTAGCTATTCACAGTGGCAGAAGGTGGGTAGTGGTATTCTACAAGGATCAGTGCTGGGACCACTGCTGTTCACAATATACATTAACGATTTAGACTTTGGAATCAAAAACACAATTTCTAAATTTGCAGGTGATACCAAATTGGGGGGATAATCAATACTGAGGAGAACTGCAACAAATTACAGGAGAACATTAATAAACTTGCAGAATGGGCAAATAATTGGCAAATGAAGTTCAACACAGATAAATCTGAGGTATTACATTTTGGTAGGAAGAATAGGGAGGTCACTTATCACTTGGCGGGTGCGAGTCTGGGTGGGGTAGAGGAACAAAGGGATCTCGGAGTACAAATACACAAATCACTAAAAGTAGCGACACAGGTTAACAAGGCCATAAAAAAGCAAACCAGGCACTAGGGTTTATTTCTAGAGGGATAGAATTGAAAAGTAGTGAAGTTATGCTAAACCTGTATCGAATCTTGGTTAGACCACACTTGGAGTACTGCGTGCAGTTCTGGTCGCCATATTATAAAAAGAATATAGAGGCACTGGAGAAGGTGCAGAGAAGATTTAGAAAGATGATACCAGGAATGCGAGGGTATACATATCAGGAAAGGATGAACAGGCTGGGTCTCTTTTCTCTTGAAAAGAGAAGGCTGAGGGGTGACCTAATAGAGGTCTTTAAAATGATGAAAGGTTTTGATAGAGTGGATACAGGAAGAGTGTTTCCACTTGTGGGGAAGAGCATAACTAGAGGCCATCAATATAAGATAGTCACCAAGAAATCAAATACGGAATTCAGAAGAAACTTCTTTACCCAGAGAGTGGTGAGAATGTGGAACTCGCTACCACAGGGAGTGGTTGAAGCGAATAGTGTAGATGCATTTAAGGGGGGGCTGGACAAGCAGATCAGGGAGAAGGGAATAGAGGGTTATGCTGATAGGGTTTGATGAGGAAAGACAGGAGGAGGCTCGAGTGGAGCATAAACACCGGCATGGACTGGTTGGGCCGAATGGCCTGTTTCTGTTCCGTATATCCGATGTCATCATAAGTGCATGAAATCACTGCACAAAACTGCGTTATTATAGCTTTTCAAATCTGCCTGTTCACAGGAACATAAAAACTCCATATCAGACCTCAGTTGAAGCACTTTCTGTAGGTCCTGGTCACTTAATATAGAAAAGGGGTTATTTTTGTATTCATTCTCAGGTTATGGGCCTCGCTAGGCCAACCCTAGATACAGAAGCAAGCAACAAAGATGATTTAAGGTATCAGGAATTATGAAAATTGTACTGAAGGTCAAGGAGTTTCGTTTCCATTTGGAAAAGAGACTTTGAAGTGACCTAATTAGGAAGGAAACTGATGAAAACTGATCCAGGCAAATTGCTCACTCTAACTTTTTCATCCAAAAAAATGGAGTTGTAGAATAAATTACCATAGAAGACCATTGATGCATAGAGTATAATTGGGTTTAGGAGAGTATTAGATGTGTTTCTGGAGATTGGCAATTCTGAAGTTCAGTGGTAGCTCTCTCTACCTCTGAGTCAGAAGGTTGTGGGTTCAGTGCTCACTCCAGAGACTTGAGCACATAATCCAGGCTGACCGGCAGTGGCAGCAGCGAGAGTGGCCCTGGGTGGAGCCTGAGCGAGGACAGCGAGGAGTATAAGGAGCGGGAGATAGAGCGAGGCCCAAACTCACTGGCAGCAGCAGCAGTGAGAGCGGCCCTGGGTGGAGCCTGAGCGAGGACAGCGGGAAGTATGAGGAGCGGGAGAGAGAGCGAGGCCCAGACTCACCGACAGCAGCGAGAGTGGCCCTGGGAGGAGCCTGAGCGAGGACAGCGAGGAGTATAAGGAGCGGGAGAACGAGCGAGGCCCAGACTCACCGGCAGCAGCAGCAGTGAGAGCGGCCCTGGGTGGAGCCTGAGCAAGGACAGCGGGGAGTATAAGGAGCGGGAGAACGAGCGAGGCCCAGACTCACCGGCAGCAGCGAGAGCAGTCCTGGGTGGAGCCTGGGCGAGGACAGCGGGGAGTATAAGGAGTGGGAGAGAGAGTGAGGCCCAGACTCACCGGCAGCAGCAGCAGTGAGAGCGGCCCTGGGTGGAGCCTGAGCGAGGACAGCGGGGAGTATAAGGAGCAGGAGAACGAGCGAGGCCCAGACTCACCGGCAGCGGCAGCACCGAGAGCAAAAAAAACACAAGGAGTGACGTCACAGGATAGCTGGCAATTGATTGGTTGGTAAAGGTCACATCGTTTTTCTTTGCTATTCAGATTCGGGGCCAGTGAGTATCACTTTTTTTTTGTCTGTGGTCTTTTAGGAGGAAAAGTCCAGTTGTTTGCGCCTCCCGTTAGCGCCTTAAGAGGGCGCTAATGGGGAGCAAAGTAACTAGCGCCCGGGTGCGGCCATGTTTGCTCCCCTCGCGAAATTAACTAGACATTTTGCGGCAGCGTTAAACACTACCGCCACGATCTCCTGCGCCGGCAGATCGTGACATCAGTCGAGTGCGCAACGCCCCGGTAGTGCTCCGGACCGGATATTGAGTGGCGCCTCCTGCCTTACCGCCTGCCGCTAGCAACGACAGGTTGAGGGGAGCGTTTTGCAGTCAGAAAGGGACTGGGGGAGCGCTATTTAAAGGCGACCGCTTCCTGCCTTTTTTTGTTGGTGACATTTTTGCACCACGCATTCTGAGAGAGAGAGAGACTTCTGGAGAGATTCAACGCTGTGTGAAGGAGTTTTGGGTACTGAGCAGCACTTTGCAGGTTCATTTTGATTTGCTCTTCCTTGCTTTGCCAGCACTCTGAGGCAGCGCCTCGCTCCTCGGCATTTGCGCCTTAAGACAGGTGTGAAGCGCCTGATTTAGTGCTCCAATCACCTCCAGGAGCGATAAAAGCCAAGTTTGTCGTCGGAGGCGATAATTAGCGCCAGGTGCTAAACTTTGCGCACGGCCGATAATGGCGCCCCAAATGGGACGATACTGAACTTTTCCCTCTTAGTCTTTAACTAAGGGCAGAGAGATATACTAAAAACACTAGTTAATTAACCTAATAACTAGTGGCATGGCAGGGCAGCTCAGCCCCATGGAGTGCACATCCTGTGCCATGTGGGAAGTCCTGGACGTTTCGCGTAGCCTGGACGAGCACATGTGCAGGAATTGTCACCAGCTACAGCAACTCGAGCTCTGGGTTTCGGCGCTTGAGCGGCAGCTGGAGTCACTGCGGTGCATCCGCGAGGCTGAGAACTTCATGGACAGCACGTTTCTAGAGGTGGCCAGCCCGCAGCTTAAGAGTATGCAGGTAGAGAGGGAATGGGTGACCGCCAGACAGAAGAGGAGGACCAGGCAGGTAGTGCAGGAGTGCCTGGAGTGCATCGCGCTCTCCAACCAGTATTCTGTTCTGAGTACTGGTGAGGGCGATGGTTCCTCTGGGGAGTGCAGCCAGAGCCAGGTCCATGGCACCACGGGTGGCTCAGCTGCACAGCGGGGGAGGAAGACGAATGGAAGAGCAATAGTGGTAGGGGATTCGATAGTTAGGGGAGCAGACAGGCGTTTCTGCAGCCGCAGACGTGACTCCAGGATGGTATGCTGCCTCCCTGGTGCCAGGGCCAAGGATGTCACCAAGCAGCTGCAGGACACTCTGAGGGGGGAGGGTGAACAGCCAGAGGTCGTTGTCCATATCGGTACCAATGACATAGGTAGAAAGAGGGATGAGGTTCTGCAGGCAGAGTTTAGGGAGCTAGGAAAGAGATTAAAAAGCAGGACCTCAAAGGTAGTAATCTCTGGATTATTCCCGGTGCCACGTGCCAGTGAGTACAGGTATAGGAGGATAGAACAGAGGAATGCGTGGCTGGAGGGATAGTGCAGGTGGGAGGGCTTTAGTTTCCTGAGGCATTGGGACCGTTTCTGGGGGAGGTGGGACCTGTACAAGCCGAATGGGTTGCACCTCAACAGAGCCGGGACCAATATCCCCGCAGGGGGGTTTGCTAGTGCTGTTGGAGGGGTTTAAACTAGCTTGGCAGTGGGATGGGAACCTGAGAATAGATTCAGAAGGGTGAGAAGCAAAGCTGAAATTGGAAAGCAAAAAAGTAGAAAGTGAATTTGGAATACAGAGGAAACAAGAGCTAGAAAATAGACAACAAGGGAGTTTGGCAGTGCTAAATGGTATACACTTCAATGCAAGAAGTATGGGGAATAAGGCAGATGAGCTGAGAGCACAGATAAACGCTTGGGAGTATGATATTACAGGTAGACTACCCTTTATCCGGACTTCCGAAAACCGAAACCCTCTAAAAACTGAAGGTTTTTTCGTTCAGCGTAAGTCGTGCGTACGAACGAAAAAACCTTCGGTTTTTAGAGGGTTCCGGTTTCGGAAGTTCGGATAAAGGGTAAGTCGTGCGCACGACCCCCCGCCGACCCCCCCGCGGACCCCGCCGGCCCCGACAACCGCCGACCCCGCCAGCCCCGACAACCGCCGACCCCCCCGCGGACCCCGCCGGCCCCGACCCCCGCCGACCCCGACTGACTTACGCTGAGCGTCAGCGTAAGTCGTGCGCACGACCCCCCGCCGACCCCCCCGCGGACCCCCGCCGACCCCCCCGCGGACCCCCGCCGACCCACCTTCCGAAATCCGAAATTCTCCTTTATCCGAAACTCGGCTGGTCCCGAGGTTTTCGGATAAAGGATAGTCTACCTGTATAGCTATTACTGAGACATGACTGAAAGAGGGGCAGGTATGGCAGCTCAACATTCCTGGTTACAGGGTTTTCAGACGGGATAGAAAGGGGGTAAAAAAGGAGGGGGGTCACAGTATTGATTAAAGAAACAATTACAGCTGTGAGGAGTGATGACATGTTAGAAGGATCATCAAATGAGGCCATATGGGTTGAATTCAAGAACAAAAAAGGGGTGATCACACTGCTGGGAGTGTACTACAGACCCCCAAACAGTCAGAGGGAGATAGAAGAGCAAATATGTAGGCAAATTTCTGAGAAGTGAAAAAACTATAGGGCAATAATAGTCGGGGATTTCAACTACCCTAATATTAACTGGATAAAATTAGTGTGAAAGGTATAGAGGGTGCAGAATTCCTAAAATGCTTTCAGGAGAAGTTTTTTAGCCAGTATGTAACAAGCCCAACAAGGGAGGGGGCGGTTCTGGACCTAGTTTTATGGAATGATGAAGCAGGGCAGGTGGAAGGGGTATCAGTGGGAGAGTATTTTGGTGCTAGTGATCATAATTCAGTTAGATTTAGGGTAGTTATGGAAAAGGACAAAGATAGACTAGGAATAAAAGTTCTCAATTGGGGAAAAGCCAATTTTGCTGAGCTGAGATGCGATTTAGCCATAGTGGACTGGAAACAGCTACTTGAAGGTAAATCAGTGTCAGAGCAGTGGGAGGCATTCAAGGAGGAGATCCGGAGGGTTCAGAGCAAGTATGTTCCCTTAAAGAAAAAGGGTGGGACTAACAAATCTAGAGCCCCCTGGATGTCAAGGGACATACAGGGTAGAATAAAGAAAAAAAGGGGGGCTTACGACAGATACCGAGGGCTCAATACTGCAGAAACTCTAGAGAAGTACAGAAAGTGCAGGGGTGCAATTAAAAAGGAAATTAGGAAAGCAAAGAGAGAGCATGAAAACATTTTGGCAAGTAAAATCAAGGAAAATCCAAAGATGTTTTATAAATACATTAAGAGCAAGAGGATAACTAAAGAAAGAGTAGGGCCTATTAGAAACCTTAAAGGTAATCTGTGCGTGGAGGCGGAAGATGTGGGTATGGTTCTTAATGAATACTTTGCATCTGTTTTCACAAAAGAGAGGGGCGATGCAGACATTTGAATCAGGGAGGAGGTGTGTGAAATATTAGATGAAATAAATATAGTGAGAGAGGAAGTATTAAGGGGCTTAGCAGCTTTGAAAGTGGATAAATCCCCAGGCCCAGGTGAAATGTATCCCAGGCTGTTAAGAGAAGCAAAAGAGGAAATAGCAGAGGCTCTGACCATCATTTTCCAATCCTCTCTGGCTACAGGTGAGGTGCCGGAGGACTGGAGGACTGCTAACGTTGTACCTTTGTTTAAAAAGGGAGAAAGGGATAGGCCGAGTAATTACGGGCCAGTCGGCCTAACCTCGGTGGTGGGAAAATTATTGGAAAAAATTCAGAGGGACAGGATAACTCTTCATTTAGAAAGACACGGATTAATCAACGACAGTCAGCATGGATTTGTTAAGGGAAGGTTGTGTCTGACTAGCTTGATTGAATTTTTTGAGGAGTTAACAAGGAGGGTCGATGAGGGTAGTGCATTTGATGCAGTGTATATGAACTTTAGCAAGGCCTTTGACAAGGTCCCACATGGCAGATTGGTCATGAAAGTGAAAGCCCATGGGATCCAGGGCAAAGTGGCAAGTTGGATCCAAAATTGGCTCAGAGGCAGGAAGCAAAGGGTAATGGTTGATAGGTGTTTTTGTGACTGGAAGGCTGTTTCCAGTGGGGTTCCGCAGGGCTCAGTACCAGGTCCCTTGCTTTTTGTGATATATATCAATGATTTAGACTTGTATGATTAAGAAGTTTGCAGATGATACTAATATCGGCTGTGTTGTTGATAATGAAGAAGCTGTAGACTGCAGGAAGATATCAATGAACTGGATACGTTGGGCAGAACAGTGGCAAATGGAATTCAATCCGGAAAAGTGTGAGGTAATGTATTTGGGGAGGGCTAACAAGGCAAGGGAATCTTCTTCTTTGGCAGTCCCTCGGAACCGAAGATGACTTGCTTCCACATTAAAAATGAGTTCGCAGGTGACTGATGAGTCCAATGCGGGTCCTACAGTCTCTGTCACAGGTGGGGCAGACGATGGTTGAAGGCGCGGGTGGGTGGGGTGCTTGGGTTGACGTGCGCTCCTTGCGTTGCCTGCGCTCGGCTTCCGTTTGCTCCCGGCGAAGAGATTCGAGGTGTTCGGCGCCTTCCCAGATGCTTCTCCTCCACTTTGTGCGGTCTTGGGCCAGGAATTCCCAGGTGTCGGTGGGGATGTTACACTTTTTCAAGGAGGCTTTGAGGGTGTCCTTGAAGCATTTCCTCTGCCCACCTGGGGCTCTCTTGCCGTGCAGGAGCTCCGAGTAGAGCGCTTGTTTCGGGATTCTCGTATCGGGCATGCAGACAACGTGACCCATCCAGCGGAGCTGATCGAGCGTGGTCAAAGCTTCGATGCTGGAGATGTTGGCCTGAGCGAGAACACTAACGTTAGTGCGCCTATCCTGCCAATGGATTTGCAGGATCTTGCGGAGGCAGCATTGATGGTACCTCTCCAGTGCTTTGAGGTGCCTGCTGTACATGGTCCATGCCTCTGAGGCATACAGTAGGGTGGGTATCACTGCTGCTCTGTAGACCATGAGCTTAGTGCCAGGTTTGAGGTCCTGGTCTTCAAACACTCTCTTCCTCAGGCGACCGAAGGCTGCGCTGGCACACTGAAGGCAGTGTTGGACTTCGTCATCGACGTCTGCCCTTGTTGACAGTAGGCTCCCGAGGTATGGAAAGTGGTCCATACACACTAAATGGTAGGACACTGAGAAGAGAGGAACAAAGTGACCTTGGAGTACAGGTCCACAGATCTCTGAAGGTAGCAGGCCAAGTAGATAAGGTGATTAAGAAGGCATACGGAATACTTGCCTTTATTAGCCGAGGCATAGAATACAAGAGCAGGGGGGTTATGCTTGAACTGTATGAAACACTAGTTAGGCCACAGCTAGAGTACTGCATGCAGTTCTGGTCACCACATTACAGGAAAGATGTGATTGCACTAGAGAGGGTACAGAGGAGATTTACAAGGATGTTGCCTGGACTGGGGAATTTTAGCTATCAGGAAAGATTGGATAGGTTTGGATAGATTTGGAACAGAGGAGGCTGAGGGGAGACCTTATTGAGGTGTATAAAATTATGAGGGGCCTAGATAGAGTGGATAGGAAGGACCTATTTCCCTCAGCAGAGGGGTCAACAACCAGGGGGCATAGATTTAAAGTAACTATTCGGAGGTTTAGAGGGGATTTGAGGAGAATTCTTTTGACCCAGAGGGTGGTGGGGGTCTGGAACTCACTGCCTGAAAGGGTGGTAGAGGCAGAGACCCTCATCACATTTAAAAAGTACTTGGATATGCACTTGAAGTTCCGTAACCTACAGGGCTACGGACCAAGAGCTGGAAAGTGGGATTAGGCTGGATAGCTCTTTGACGGCTGGCGCGGACACAATGGGCCAAAATGGCCTCCTTCCGTGCTGTAAATGTCTATGATTCTTCTATGATTCTATGACACTTCAGTGCAGTACTGAGGGAGCGCTACACTGTCAGTGATCCGTCTTTTGGATGAGATGTTAAACCGAGGCCCCGTCTGCCCTCGCAGGTGGATGTAAAAAGATCCCAAGGCACTATTCGAAGAAGAGCAGGGGAGTTATCAGTGGTGTCCTGGCCAATATTTATCGCTCAATCAACGTTAAAAAAATAAATAACCTGGTCACTATTGTAGTGTATGTGCTTTAAGTCAGAACTACTTTTTACAGCTCCTGTATACTGTAGTACCGGCAGTGACCACACCGTTATATAAGCTGTGCGCATGCCTCTGTACCCCAGTCTAGAGATTACCCTCCTCCAGTAAAGACCTGTTATTTGTTTATGTACAGCATCCGTGTAATTATTTATCCACTGAACCACGGATCTAACAACTATCACATTGCTGTTTGTGGGAGCTTGCTGTGCACAAATTGGCTACCGCGTTTCCTACATTACAGCAGTGACTACACTTCAAAAGTACTTCCTTGGCTGTAAAGCGCTTTGGGACATCCTGAGGTTGTGAAAGGCGCTATAGAAATGCAAGTCATGCTTTTAAAAGATCCCATGGAACCATTCGGAAGAAAGACCAGCATCCTGGCCAACATCATTCCTTCAACCAAGTTCTTTCTTTCTGAACACTCCGGGGAATATGGTGCGATGGTGAACGGGTGGGTTTGGTCTCTGGGAACGGTCTGGGCCAAACGGTCTGTTTCTGTTATACTTGCATGTGGGAGTCCCCAGGGCACAAAAGAACTTCAGCTCATTAAGACTGTCCAGCCAGAAATGTTGTCAAATATTAATTCAATACAACAGTTACCCTGTTGAGACTGGCAGACCTTATTAGCTGGCAACTGGCACTTCGAGACAAGCTCGATCAATTAAAAATCGCTACTTCAGTGATGCCTGGTTTCATCCTGTGGGAGGATGTACAAACCCTACCAGTTATTTCTCACACCTCAGGCAATGGCCCAGATTCTAAGTCACCTGGGTGTACAAACAGGGGTCAGGTCTCGAATTTCATGTACGCAATCCCCATACAGGAAAGATGCAGGCAGTACCAATGAGCCAAGTTCGTGACCCCAATCCCAATTCCCAGCACCCACAGGACGTAGAAACATCGCTAAGCAATGGAAGCGGCAGCCAATCTTTACCATGGCCCAAGAAAGGTGGCTTGAAAGCCGTCAAATTCTGGACGGGGTCCCCAAGCCCCAGCAGTCACTTACCGATCTCCAGTGCACTGTGTCCAGCCCGCTGTACAAGAACAGGCATGTGGTGCGGGTCGAGACTGCCCGATTTAATTCCACAAGGAATTTACGTCCTAGGATAGAATGGAATGTCAGCCATGGCTAAGTTGGTAGCACCCTTGCCTCTGAGTCAGAAGGCGGTGGGTTTCAGTCCCACTCCAGACACTTGGGCACATAATCCATGGAGGCTGACACTCCAGTGCGGTACTGAGGGAGCGCTGCACTGTCTGAGGTGCCGCCTTTCAGATGAGACATTAAAGTGAGTTTGCTCTCTCAGGTGGACGTAAAAGATCCCAGGGCACTATTTCAAAGAAGAGCAGGGGCGTTATCCCTGGTGTCCTGGCCAACATCACTAAAACAGATTATCTGGTCATTATCACATTGCTGTTTGTGGGAGCTTGCTGTGCGCAAATTGGCTGTTATGTATCCTACATTACAGCAGTGACTACACTTCAAAAAAAGGTATTTTCGTTGGCTGTAAAACGCTTTGGGACATCCAGTGGTTGTGAAAGGCGCTATATAAATGCAAGTATTTCTTTTCTTTAAAATCTCAAATATAATTGGGGGAAGGAACAAAACCTATTGTAAAACAGTATGGGGGGAAAGGTATATGTGGTACCATTGCAATGGATCCCAGGGAAAAATGAGCAGGGAGCAGGCAACAACCTACTTACCTGAAGACCACAACATAGGCAACAACCCACTTACCTGAAGACCACAACATAGGCAACAACCCACTTACCTGAAGACCACAACATAGGCAACAACCCACTTACCTGAAGACCACAACATAGGCAACAACCCACTTACCTGAAGACCACAACATAGGCAACAACCCACTTACCTGAAGACCACAACATAGGCAACAACCCACTTACCTGAAGACCACAACATAGGCAACAACCCACTTACCTGAAGACCACAACATAGGCAACAACCCACTTACCTGAAGACCACAACATAGGCAACAACCCACTTACCTGAGGACCACAACATAGGCAACAACCCACTTACCTGAAGACCACAACATAGGCAACAACCCACTTACCTGAAGACCACAACATAGGCAACAACCCACTTACCTGAAGACCACAACATAGGCAACAACCCACTTACCTGAAGACCACAACATAGGCAACAACCCACTTACCTGAAGACCACAACATAGGCAACAACCCACTTATCTGAAAACCACAACATAGGCAACAACCCACTTATCTGAAGACCACAACATAGGCAACAACCCACTTATCTGAAGACCACAACATAGGCAACAACCCACTTACCTGAAGACCACAACATAGGTATCGACCCTGTAACTCACAGGGGCTCCCCCTTATATCAGTGGATAACACCCATGGTGGGATGGCGCACAGGACACAACCATGGACCTGCACCCACAACGCAACACAACTCCAACCTATGCTGTGGCTGAAGTTAAAAAACGATCTCCCTGAATGTTAAGGAACTCAAACGCCCAATCGCAATGGGAAGAAAATCATCACTTACGTCAAAAATAGAAGAAAGAGACAGGCTATTTCTGCAGGAGAGCCACCTCACCCCTTCAGAACCTATCAAGCTCATGAGAAATTCAGTGGCACAACCAGTATCAGTCTCTGACTCATCCAAAAATACAGAAATTGCTACGCTGATAATAAAGCATCTCATATAACAACAGGAAATGCTGGAAAAACTCAGCAGGCCAGGCAACATCCGTGGAGAGAGAAATAGGGTCAACGTTTCGGGTCGAAACCCTTCTACAGAACCGGCAGATACCTGATCAAACACGAGAAGGGAAACTGAAAGCAATGAAGATGAACGAGGTTGAAGAGCCAAACAGATATCCCGTCGAAGAGAAGGGCAGAACTTCTTCAAGGTGGGCATTCCTAGAAGAAGGGTGGCAGTGAACCAAACACTAATACAAAAGCAAAATACTGCGGATGCTGGAAATCCGAACTAACGTTATTTCGGATTTCCAGCATCTGCAGTATTTTGCTATCATAAAGCATCTCATCTTCAGGCTGGAAATGACCATCACCAGAAAGCATGGTTACTCAATCCTGTTAAAGGGTTGAATAGTAGGAGAGTTGGTCACAGTGCTTCAACTAGGGTTGTATTCCCTGGAATTTAGAAGGTTAAGGTGTGATTTGATCAAAGTTTTTCAGATATTAAGGGGAACTGATAGGTTAGTTGGAGAGAAACGATTTCCGCTGGTTGGGGAATCTAGGACTAGGGGACATAGCTTAAAAATTAGAGCCAGGCCTTTCAGGAGTGAAATTAGGAAACACTTCTACACACAAAGGGTGGTAGAAGTTTGGAACTCTCTTCCATAAACGACAATTGATGCTAGATCAATTGTTAATTTTAAATCTGAGATTGATAGGTTTTTGTTAACTAAGGGATATGGGCCAAAGGCGGGTATATAGAGGTAGGTCGCAGATCAGCCATGACCTCATTGAATGGCGGAACAGGCTCAAGGGGCTGAATGGCCTCCTCCTGTTCCTATATTCCTATGTATGGCGCAAATGTGGACTTCGCCACATTCACCACAATGGCATTCCTTTCACTTGTGGACCACGAGGAAGGCAGAGATATGGGGTGGAGCTATTGTAGGGGGTGATGCACAGCCAAGTATAGAGGTAAAAACAAGTCAGCCTGGAAGGCAGAGCAAATATGTAATGGCACAAGGGAGTATGGCAAGGCTGGATGGTATTTATTTTAATGCAAGGAGTCTTGCGAGTAAGGCAGATGAATTGAAGGTATTGATGAACACATGGGAGTATGATATTGTTGCTATCACAGAGACATGGTTGAGGGAGGCGCAGGTCTGGCAGCTCAATATTCCGGGGTATAGAATCTTCAGGCAAGACAAAAGGGGCTGTAAAAAAGGAGGGGGTGTCACAATATTAATCAAGGAGTCAATTACTGCTGTAAGGAGGATGATATCTTAGCAGGTTCCTCTAATGCGGCCATATGGGTAGAACTTAAAACAAAAAGGGGGCAAGCGCTTTGCTGGGAGTGTACTATAGGCCCCCAAACAGTCAGGGGGAGATAGAGGAACAGATATGTAGGCAAATCTCAGAGAAGTGTAGGAATAATAGGGTAATAATAGTAGGGGATTTCAACTTCCCCAATATTAACTGGGATAGTCAGAGTGTGAAAGGCTTAGAGGGTGCGGAATTCTTAAAGTGCATCCAGGAGAGCTTTTTGAGCCAGCATGTAGAAAGCCCTACAAGAGAGGGGGTGGTACTGGACCTAATTCTAGGGAATGTAGCCGGGCAAGTGGTAGATGTGTCAGTAGGAGAGCATTTAGGTGACAGTGACCATAATTCGGTGAGATTTAAGGTAGTCATGGAAAAGGACAAAGATGGACCGGAAATAAAGGTTCTAAATTGGGGGAACGCTGATTTTAATATGATAAGGCAGGGTCTGGCCAAAATGGACTGGGATCAGCTACTTGTAGGAAAATCCACATCAGAGCAATGGGAGTCTTTCAGAAAGGAAATAGAGAGAGTACAACGCCAACATGTTCCCGTAAAGGTCAAGGGTGGGACCAACCAGCCTAGGGAACCCTGGATGTCAAGGGATATACAAGGATGGATTAGGAAATAAAGGGAGGCTTTTGGCAGATACAAAGGACTAAAAACAGTGGAAGCCCTAGAGGAGTATAGAAAGTGCAGGGGGGTACTTAAAAAAGAAATTAGGAGAGCGAAGAGGGGGCATGAAAAAACGCTGGCGGGCAAAATAAAGGAAAATCCCAAGGTGTTTTATAAGTATATTAAGGGCAAGAGGATAACCACAGAAAGAGTAGGGCCCATTAGGGACCAAAGTGTCAATCTGTGTGTAGAGCCGGAAGATGTGGGTGAGGTTTTAAATGAATATTTTGCATCTTTGTTCACTGTGGAGAAGGGTGATGTAGGCATAGAAATCAGGCAGGGGGATTGTGATATACTTGAACAAATTAGTATTGAGAGGGAGGAGGTACTAGCGGTTTTAGCGGGCTTAAAAGTCGAAAAATCCCCAGGCCCTGACGGGATGTATCCCAGGCTGCTGTGTGAGGCAAGGGAGGAGATTGCAGGGGCACTGGCACACATTTTCAGAACCTCTCTGGCCACAGGGGAGGTGCCAGAGGACTGGAGAACAGCTAACGTAGTACCATTGTTCAAGAAGGATAGTAGGGATAAACCAGGGAATTATAGGCCAGTGAGCCTAACATCAGTGGTAGGGAAATTATTGGAAAAAATTCTGAAGGACAGAATTAGTCTCCACTTGGAGAGGCACGGATTAATCAGGGATAGTCAGCATGGCTTTGTCAGGGGGAGATTATGTCTGATAAATTTGATTGAATTTTTCAAGGGGGTGACTAGGTGTACGGATGTGGGTAGTGCAGTTGATGTAGTCTACATGGACTTCAGTAAGACTTTTGACAAAGTCCCACATGGGAGACTGGTCAAGAAGGTAAGAGCCCATGGGTTCCAGGGCAATTTGGCACATTGGATCCAAAATTTGCTTAGTGGCAGGAGGCAGAGGGTGATGGTCGAAGGTTGTTTTTATGACTGGAAGCCTGTGTCCAATGGTATACCGCAGGGATCGGTGCTGGGTCCTTTGCTGTTTGTAGTGTACATTAATGATTTAGATATGAATGTAGGAGGTATGATCAGTAAGTTTGCAGATGACACGAAAATTGGTGGAGTGGTACTTAACGAGGAGGGAAGCCTCAGGCTACAGGACGATATAGATGGGTTGGTTAGATGGGCAGAACAGTGGCAAATGGAACTTAACCCTGAAAAGTGTGAGGTGATGCATTTTG
Source organism: Somniosus microcephalus (assembly GCF_052327205.1). Taxonomy (NCBI): domain Eukaryota; kingdom Metazoa; phylum Chordata; class Chondrichthyes; order Squaliformes; family Somniosidae; genus Somniosus; species Somniosus microcephalus. Next base: position 363,075,050 of record NC_140989.1, read on the forward strand.
GGTGAACTAACAAGGCAAGGGAATACACAATGAATGGTAGGACCCTAGGAAGAACAGAGGATCAGAGGGACCTTGGTGTGCATGTACATAGATCCCTGAAGGCAGCAGGACAGGTAGATAAGGTGGTTAAAAAGGCATATGGGATACTTGCCTTCATTAGCCGAGGCATAGAATATAAGAGCAGGGAGGTTATGATGGAGCTGTACAAAATGCTAGTTAGGCCACAGCTGGAATACTGTGTGCAGTTCTGGTCGCCACACTATAGGAAGGATGTGATTGCATTGGAGAGGGTGCAGAGGAGATTCACCAGGAATACATGGGCTGGAGCGCTTCAGCTATGAAGAGAGACTGGACAGGCTGAGCTTGTTTTCCTTAGAGCAGAGAAGGCTGAGGGGGGCCCTGATTGAGGTGTACAAAATTATGAGGGGCATAGATAGGGTAGATAAAAAGGAACTTTTCCCCTTAGTAGAGGGGTCAATAACCAGGGGGCATAGTTTCAAGATAAGGGGCAGGAGGGTTAGAGGGGATTTGAGGAAAAACTTTTTCACCCAGAGGGTGGTTGGAATCTGGAACTCACTGCCTGAAAGGGTGGTAGAGGCAGGAACCCTCACAACATTCAAGAAGCATTTAGATGAGCACTTGAAACGCCATAACAACACCAGTCTTGACAAAGGGTTTCGACCTGAAACGTTGACTCTATTTCTCTCTGCACGGATGTTGCCTGGCATGCTGAGTTTTTCCAGCATTTTCTGTTGTTCTTTCGGATTTCCAGCATCTGCAGTATTTTGCTATCGTACTTGAAACGCCATAGCATACAAGGCTACGGACCAAGTGCTGGAAAATGGGATTAGAATAGACAGGGCTTGATGGCCGGCGCGGACACGATGGGCCAAAGGGCCTCTTTCTGTGCTGTATAACTCTATGACTCTATGACAGAGTGATTGTTGAGAGGAGTCCTAAACTGTGCCATGCACCATCAGTTGGACAGGTTTCCAGCAAGTAGGGGTCATCCACGGCAAGCAACCAAAACAAGTCAAGAACAGTATCATGACTTCAGCCTTTTCGATATATGGAAGGCACTGCCTGAAAGGGCACTGGAATCAGGTTCGATAGTAACTTTCAAAAGTGAATTGGATATATAACTTGAAAAAGAAATATTTGCAGGGCTATGGGGAAAGAGCAGGGGAGTGGGACTAATTGGATAACTCTTTCAAAGAGCTGGCACAGGCACAATGGGCCAAATGGCTTAATTCTGTGCTGTGTGGCTTCAGTGATAACACTCTTGCCTCTAAGTCAGAAAGTTGTGGCTTCATAGTCCCACTCCAGAGACTTGAGCACAAAATCTAGGCTGACACTTCAGTCTAGTTCTAAGGGAGTGCTGCACTGTCGGAGGTGCCTCTTTTGGATGAGAGGTTATCTCAAGGTCGTGAAAGTTCTGTATAAATGCAACTCTTACTTTCTGTCTTACGTTTCTGTATTTGTTATCTCTCTCTCTCTTTCCCCTTTCTCCCTCTCTCTTCCTCTGCTTCTTCACCTCCCTCCGTCTTCCCCCTACCTATTAGGTAAAGGAGTCAGCCAGGTGCATCAAATAATGTTCTGCTTCAAGATGCACATGAATGAAAATAATTCTGATCCCCCCAACCATTCAGGATATATTACAAAACAAACAAGCCATCCAAACTTTCAAGTGCACAGTTTCACTTGTCGCACAAGCAGACAGTCATGGAGTGCCAGCCTTCAGAAATGGACCACAAAGTACTGCTGTACGCTGAGGACATCTTACTGTACATGACTAAACCCACTGCATAACTTCCCAACGTCTTTCAACGCATCAAGGACTTCAGCCAACTCGTAGGATGCAAAGAAGGAAGGATTCATTGTGAAAGAAGGAATGTGCATTTCCATAGTGCCTTGTCATGCCCTCCGCCTGTCTCAAAGCCCTTCCCTTTGAAGTGCAGTCGCTGTTATGTAGGCAAATGCAGCAGCCAAATTGCACACAGCATAATCTCACAAAAAGCAAATGAGATGAAAGACTAATCTGTTATTAGAGGGAAAATGTTGGCCAGGACATCAGTAGGATCCCCGTTAGGTTTCCAATAATGCCGTCCAGCTCAGCAGACAGTCAAGGGCCGAGGCTTCACGCTGCTGCTCTGCCAGTGTTAACTGGGTGGATAGAGTGGGAATTGGCACGGGGACAAACTCTGCGGCACCCCTGCCCGTTTTCCCATCGGGTTAGATTTCCACTGGAAGGGACATCAGGCCCACTGGCGCTGTCCAGTGAAAAGATGTAAATGAGACAGATGTTTATTTGGCAGGGGGGATGGGTGTGGAAAAACTGCCAGAACAGCATCACAATCGGGTGACATATTTCAGCCGTCGCCTGCCCCTTCCTACTCTTCCGTCTCCTGCACCTTCTGCCACGGGCACCCCCAGAAATCTTGTAACTTCCTCCGGCCCTACAACCCTCCAAGAACTCGATGTTCCTCCAACTCTGGCCTCTTGCCCATTCCCCACTTCCTTCGCCCCACCACTGGCGGTTGTGCCTTCAGCTGTCTAGGCCCTAACCTCTGCAATACCCTCCCCAATCCTCTTTACCTCGATCTCCTCTTTTAAGGCATCCTAAAACCTACCTCATCTGTCCTAATGTCTCCTTATGTGGCTCGGTGTCAATTTTGTGTCTGTTTATACTCCTGTGAAGTACCTTTGGGACATTTTATTACATTAAAGGCGCTATATAAATGCAACTTCTTGTTGTTTTCTCCATGCGGGTGGGGAGGGATCAGAGGTCTGATGTCTGCCCGCATGGCGTTTCTCTCCCTCGTATGGTCACAAAAAGGGAATGCAGGCTGGGTAAGAGACAGAGACCACAGGAATAAAAAGGAATAGAGTACGCGGCTCAGAAAGACTGACCGTTGCTGCTCGCAAAGTCTTAACATCACACATCCCACCTCTGTGTGTGGGCATGCAGGCAGGGACAACTGTCCCTTTAAGCAGCTGTGGGACTTTTAAATTCTGCAACCTCTTTAATGTTAAATTCAGCGAATAATGACTGATGTCTGTAAAGTCTGTGGGTTGTGCAGTTAATAAATACACAGACTTCAGAAGTAACAAACAAACAGGTCTTTACTATTCGAAGGTCCGGGCGAATCTGCCCCAGCAATCCTGCCACAACACTTATATACTGGTGTGGTCACTATCGGTATTACAGTATACAGAAGCCAAACAAATAGTGCCACACCTAAAGTAGTTCTCTTAAAGGTGAACGGTTACATTCAATAGCTCCCTTAAAGGTAGACGGGTACATACACTACAATCCTCCCTTTTTAGCTTATTACTTACAGAGTCCCCGTTAAACATACATATCTTCAACTTCCTATAAACAAATTACAGATATAATCTCGGTGGAGTCAATGTCATATAAAACAATTTACAGATATAATCTCGGTGGGAACAGTTCACAAGTTCAGTCTCTGCGGAAACAGTTCATAGATTCAGTCTCTGATCTTGACTCGTTCCGAACAACATTTCTTTGGTGTAGCCGGTTCACCTGGCTAGCGTGACTCCTCCATAGCCTTTTTCTTGACGTAACAGCTTGAACTTTCGTCCTGTTGAACCAGCAGTGCGGACTTTTACAACCAACTGGCTGTCTTGACATTTTCCAGTTTTTCAACTAATTTAGCTCCTTTCGTAGTGTCCCGCCTGAGATGGTAGAAGTGCTAATATTTTAGACAGTTATTATCTTCTGCTTCTTCTTTTTCTTTTCTGCCTTTTTGAAACTCTCGGAGCTCCTTTCTCGGCTGCCAGCTGTAGCGCCACCAACTCTCTATGTTCCTTAGACCTTAAGTGCTTCCTCCGGATTTCAGCACTTTGGGAGTTTTCATCACAAGCTGGGCAGACCACATCCTCGTAATATTCAGTGTCACTCAACAGGTCATGGTAATATTCGGGTTCGTCCTGAGTTAGGCCAGCGAGAGAGCCTTCTTCTTCCTCCTCACCCATCTGGATGTTAGCTGACGGTGGTTCCTTCCCTAGACATGTTTCTTGAAAAGACTTCTTCATGCATTCATATTCATCCCGCTCTGCCTGGGTTGTCTGCCATTCCTTCACTACTGACCTCATTTGTGAGTTCAATACCTTCCCTTCCACCGGGGATTGCGGTATCAGGCTATTTAATCCTTCTACTGAAGCAGCTGTTTCAACATTCTTCTGTTCACATTGACGTGATTCAACGAACTCTTCATAGAGTAAACTGTAACACAAAATCTGTGTTGCCACCTCAGTTATTTCCGTAACTTTTGGGAGCTCCGAATTCCTTCCCTTTGCAGATTGAAGCTCGTGTTCCCATTGTGGAGTCTTGTCTCTCAGCATGTGAAGGAGTTGGCTGACCGTTAACTCTTCCACGGGGACTCTGTGGATCAGAGTCTTCACCATTTCATCCACCTTACCCTCCAATGCTTTCACCTTCCTTTCCTCTTGTACTTTGGTTTCAAGCGCTCGAAGAAGTTGCGCCTTGATGCTCCCAAGCTCATGTTCAGAGCCCATTCTTACAGTCTCTGTGTTTCTTACAGTTTCCTTCCCTTCCACTGAAAGGATTCCCAGTTGACTCTGCTCTTCAAGTCGTTGAACCTCGGTCATTGCCGCCTCATATTTGTCTTGGGTTTCCTTCAATATTTTTATGAGTTCTTGGACATCTTGTCTTTCATGTTCTGCCATGTCTTTCACCTCTAAATTCTCATCTATGGATGGAACTTCTACCGATGAGTCTGTCTTGGCCTTGAGCTCATCAAGAATTTCCTGCAGCCTTTGGACTTCTTGCTCATGTTCAACCTTTAGTTGTTCATATGCTTCTACTGAAACTAGCTTTTCGGAGGTTGCCGAGTTAATCCCCTCCAGAATTGTAGCCTGGGCCTGTTCATACTGTTCTTTCAACTTCTCACACTCTGCTTGTAAGGAGTCGTAGAGAAGAACTGGAATAAAATCCCGGCTTCCTGAAGATTCCTCTTCATTTGCTTCTTTCGCAATTTCCTGTTGGAGTTCAGCCAAGGCTGCTATGCTATCTGCCTCTTGAAGTCTCACTGCCATCAAATCTTCTTTATTCTTGCAGTCTATCTCAGTCATTTTCCGTTTATTTTCATTTAACTGAGTGATAAGCTCCTCTTGCAACATGGCCACATTATTCACATCAGGTAAAGAAGCGTTTCTCTTTTCCATGTCCAAGATTTTTTTCTGCATCTCTTTAAGTGCACACTGCGATTCAGCTTCTCTTAACCTTGCCTGCACTAGCTCCGTCTCCAATTGCAGAACAAAATCCTCAGTGTAGTGTGGTTTGCCTTTATGCTGTATCTCTAGATCATGCAAATATTCTAACTCCTGAACATCATAAGGGAGGTGTGATCGGTAATTGGTCACGATGGCTCTATGGTCGCTCTCTGCTTGAGCCAGCAGGTTCTGTTGTCTTTCCAGACTCTCCCATTCGGTGTCATAGAACTTTTTCATTGTTTTCATCTCTTGTACGAGACGGTAACTTAATTGTTCGAATTGTTGTCGTACTTTGAAATAACGTTGAGTTCGAGCTCGGTGTTCCTCCGTAATGCATATGTCTGTGACTTGAACAGACTCAGAATTCTCTGTCTTTATGCACGCCATCGTTTTTCCAACCTTAGTCAGTGAGTTCATGTTAACCTTGTTTTTCATACGTGGGCTGGACTTATCGTCTTCCGGCTCAGAGTCTGAGCTGCTTGTCTGCACCGAGTCCTCACTCGTCATTGCTTGTAGGTAGTGCCATTCCATGTCTATTTTCTTGATCCACTCCCGTCCTAGAAGTGGTGGTCCTCCCTCATGTAGTACATACAAGTTCATTCTTGGGTGTTCTTTACCCCTATCTCTCACCTTGACTCTTATTTTTCCCATGGGGTATACTTTATGCCCCGTATATGTCTGCAATACGAACTTGGTATATCTTAAGGGTATGTGTGAGAATAGCCGGTGGTAATCCCCTCGATTTATGACTGATACAGCTGATCCAGTGTCCAACTCCATTTTCACTTGGACTCCAGCTATTTTTAGCATGACCCAGATAGTTTGTAGGTCAGCTTCCTTACTCACATGGTGGATACTCAGACTACCCAGCTCCTGGCCGTTTGGATCTGAGTCTGGATTCTGTTCGTCTGAACTCTGCTCAGCCCCCTTGTATACCTTGTTGTACTTTTCTTGCGATGGCTTCCTTTGGTTGTTGGTCTTCTTCCCTGACCGGCATACCTTAGTGATGTGACCCAGTTTGCCACATTTCCTACATTCTTGGTTCTTAAACCAGCATTGATTCTGGTCGTGTGTTGTCTTCCCACAACGATAGCATTTTGTTGTACTCGAGGTAATTTGGTCCACCCCGAGCGCCGCCGCCTTTAGTTGCATTTCCGCCGTTCCTTTCGCGGCGGCTTCGTGTGATGCGGCTATAAGGACAGCCCTGTCAAGTGTAAGGTCGTTCTCTTCGAGTAGGCGCTTTTGCGTCCCTTCCTTGGACAATCCGCCTACGAACTTGTCTCGCAGTGCCTCTGTCAGATTCCCTCCGAACTGGCAGTATTTCGCTAGCCTACGCAGTTCGACCAAGTATTCTGCGTTGTTTTCGTCTTTCCGTTGCGTTCTTGCATAGAATTTGAATCGTTCAGCCAACATCAATGGTGTGGGGTTCAAGTGGTCCTTCAGAACAACCACAATCTCTTCGAAAGACTGATCCGCCGGTTTAGCTGGTGCTAGTAAATCCTTCAAGAGCCCGTATGTCTTTGCGCCCATCGAGTTTAACAATGTTATCGCCTTGTCGTCTTCCTCTATTTTGTTGGCTTCACAATAGGTCTCGATGCGTTCCACGTACGTGGCCCAGTCTTCTATCTCAGAATTAAAATCATTAATATTCCCTCGCTTAGGCATCTTTCTTCCCTTGGGAGCAGCACCAGTATTTCGTTAAGTATTCTTATTTATTTGTTTGTTTCTAAGATGGCGGTTTCCCCACGAAATCGGCGGTTTCCCGCTCGTTCCTTCTCTCCCCGCCCACTTCAATGGTGGTATGTCAATCAAGATGGCGGTTTTCCCACGAAAATGGCGGTTTCCCGCTCTTCCTTTCTCGCCCCGCCCACTTCAATGGCGGTTTCCCGCTTCTGGCGTCTTCTCCGCCTAATGGCGGCTTCCCGCGTTTCTTCCCGGTGGAAGGGGTACGCTTCCCCCACAGCGGACAGGTTCAGCCGCTGGCTGGCTACCGCACAGCTCCCCTTACTCGGCTATGTCTTTTCCTCCCGCCCGCACGGCTCTACCGGCGCTGGGTACACCCCGTTAACGGAGGACAGTTCAGCCGCTGGACTGGCTCTCGCGCAGTCTCTCTCACCCGCACATTCGGTGCTACCGGCCCTGGGTACCCCGTTGGTGGAGAACAGCTCAGCCGCTGGACTGGCTCTCGCACAGTCTCTCACCCCGTTTTCGGCTGTGTCTCTCACCCACTCCCGCACGTTCGGTTTTGCCGGCTCTGAGTACCCCGTTGGTGGAGAACAGCTCAGCCGCTGGACTGGCTCCTCGCAGTCTCTCTCTCCGCACCCGGCTCTCACCCGCACGGTTCCCGTTCGCCTCCCCAGCCCTCTCGCAGATCGGTGTTTCCCTCCCCGGCTGCGGCTGGGTTTCTCTTCCCGCGCCTACTCGCAGGCTCAGCGCTTCGTGGCTGCGGTCGCTGCCCGGAGTTTTCCCCCGATCGCGGTCCGGCTGTCACCTGACGCCGTTGGACCCGACTTTTGGCCGGCACAGCTCCCCCTCGACCGAGGTCGAGTGCTCTGCCCTTATCCTCCGGATACTTCTACACCTTCCCCTACTCACAGTCTCTTCGGCCGCCTTGTTTCTTGCTGGTCGGCTCACTCCGCACCGTGACAGAAGGGTAGTCAGTGCCTGTTGCTGATACAGCTTTTGTTGTTAGTCTTCCTGCTTTCTGTTGTTGCAGCCTCGTGTTTTCTTTTGGTAGCACGACGAGGGCGGTTGTCTCTCTTCGACGCTCTTCGTTGCTTTTGGTAGTCTTGCCGCAGGGTACGATCGGACTCGTCGCCACTGTAAAGTCTGTGGGTTGTGCAGTTAATAAATACACAGACTTCAGAAGTAACAAACAAACAGGTCTTTACTATTCGAAGGTCCGGGCGAATCTGCCCCAGCAATCCTGCCACAACACTTATATACTGGTGTGGTCACTATCGGTATTACAGTATACAGAAGCCAAACAAATAGTGCCACACCTAAAGTAGTTCTCTTAAAGGTGAACGGTTACATTCAATAGCTCCCTTAAAGGTAGACGGGTACATACACTACAATGTCATCATTAGTAAGAGGTAACAAGCGCCCCCTTCTTAAAGGGGCACACCCAATAAACTGTAAATTATGCAAATTTGTAAATGGAGCTTAGCAAATCAGAGTGTCAGCTGTGGCTCAGTGGGTAGCACCCTCGCCTCGGAGTCAGAAGGATGAGGGATCAGGTGCCCACTCCAGAGACTTGAGCACATCAATCTAGGCTGACACTCCAGGGCAGTGCTGAGGGAGTGCTGCACTGTCGGAGGTGCCGTCTCTCAGATGAGACTCTAAACCGAGGCCCCGTCTGCTCTCTCAGGTCAACGTTAAAGATCCCATGGCACAATTTCGAAGAAGAGCAGGGGCGTTATATTTATCCCTCATTCAATATCACTAAAAAAACAGATTATTATCACATTGCTGTTTGTGGGAGCTTGCTGTGCGCAAATTGGCTGCTGTGTTTCCCACATTACGACAGTGACTACACTTCAAAAAAGTACTTCATTGGCTGTAAAGCGCTTTGGGATGTCCGGTGGTCGTGAAAGGCGCTATAGAAATGCAAGTCTTTTTTCTTTTTTAATTAAGATTTGGTCCCGGGGTGGGGGGGGGGGATGATGAAGCCCTCCAGTCCCTCCAGTGCCCCCTGGCCTCAGGTGTACCAATGAACACTGCGTGCGCTCTCTCCAGGAACACCTGGACACGAACGTAGCCGCGGAAGAGAGGTGGGCAGTCTGGCCGTGAAGGGACGTCCTGAGGTCCTGAAAGTTGCTGAAGAAATGTGCATTCTTTTCTTGAAATCAACTTTGTGTACTGCCACATTAAGCCTCTGCCTACAAGCTCCAACTTCAGGCTAATACAGTCTGGACCACACTGGTTGCCGAATTGATATATTGTCAGAAACTGATGGTTAAGGGACCATGTGCAAATTGCATACTCAAATTGATTTGGAATTTTGCCAATTGCTGTAATAAGGGAACATCAATAAATTGGTTACACTATATCATTACAGACTGCTATCAGGTCAATGACGAGCCTTCCCGACTCCTCAGAAGGAGGGCATCATTAACAAAACCTGACAACCTGTCCAAATTAAAAATGCATGTCGGTAAATGTTTGGGGTGAAAATATAACCAAAATGCTGAGGAGCAGCTCCTTCAGATGGTGGAAGAGGAGCTGTGACCCCTGGCATGGCACATAGATGTGGACAACTGTTTTGGCCTGGCCCCTGAACTGGCATATGCCCAGGACATTGGTGAAGTGTCTCTCGTATTGATTGGACGCCACTGTGTGGTACAGCAAACTTTGCCCCAGGTCCCCAGTAGTATGAGGCTGAATCCCAGATAAGAAGAACTTGGATTTATATCGCGCCTTTCACAACCTCAGGACATCCCAAAGCACTTTACATTTTAAGTGTAGTCACTGCTATGGGAGGAAGGAGATGGAAGGGCAGGGGGAGGAAGAGCAGAAGGGAGTAGGGGAGGGGAAGAGATGCCACAGGTAGCTCAGGATTGAATAGTGGAGATGTGAAGTTGAAAAAATATTCAGTATTTTGGGGAATCAGGCAGTTATTATGTGGCACGTTTCCTCTATAAACTTAACGTCATCCGAAACTCTGCTGCTAACTTGCACCAAGTCCCATTCGCCCATCACCCCTGTGCTCGCTAAACGACATTGGCTCCCAATTAAGCAACACCTCAATTTTAAAATTCTCAACCTTGTGTTCAAATCCCTCCATGGCCTCGCCCCTCCCTATCTCTGTAATCTCCTCCAACCCCACAACCTTCCGGAATCTCTGTGCTCCTCCAGTTCTGGTCTCTTGCGGATCCCCGATTTTAATTGCTCCACCTTTGGCGGCCATGCTTTCAGCTGCCGAGGCCCTAAGCTCTGGAATTCCCTCCCTAAACCTCTCCGCCTCTCTACTTCTCTTTCCTCCTTTAAGACGCTCCTTATAGCCTATCTCGTTGACCAAGCTGCCCTAACATCCCCTTATGTGGCTCAATGTCAAAGTTTGTTTGATAACCCTCCTGTGAAGCATCTTGGGACGTTTTACTATGTTAAAGGTGCTATATAAATGCTAGTAGCTGTTGTTGTTGTAAAACTGACTTAGGTGGAGTCTGTGACAGGACACACTGCTCATGGTCTTTGGAAGGTGAGGACTTGTTGCCCTAAGTGGCCTTTTCTCTTTCTTGCATTGTTGAAACAAACATTCCCAGTTCAGCTATTTTTTTCACGTGCCTGCATTTCATGGCAGGAGCCCTGAAGTGACACCATGACCAGGCATGAGCAGACGGGTTAACGTTCCTGCAGCTGGTAACTCTCAGTGCACTACTAGAACTTGTGACCCGCCTCTCACGATGAACAGGTCACTGTCAACTTTTAACAACTTCACTGTGCGCAGTTCATTTTAGGAATAGCACGACCTCTTACCTGGACATTGTGGACACTCACACGTCTAGTGGTGTCAGCTGTGACTCAGTGGGTAGCACACTCTACCTCTGAGTCTAGAAGATTGTGGCTTCAAGTCCCACTCAAGAGTATAAAAATCTAGGCTGACACTCCAGTGCAGCACTGAGGGAATAGGAACACTATCATCGCCAAGCTGCCTTGTGAGCTACACACCATCCTGACTTGGACATATATCATCATCACTGGGTCCAAATCCTGGAACTCCCTCCCTAACAGCAGTGTGGGACTCCCTTCATCACACAGACTGCAGCGGTCATTTTGTCTGTATTCCACCCGATTCTAAAGTCCATATTACATTCAGTTTAATCACTATATTTTTCTCCTTTGATCTAATAGGCTGCTCCCACCTTATGCCCTTCATTTCACACAAGTATTTCATGGATGTATACACCTTTCTGTCAAATCGGTCAGAAGCAAGTGTTCTGAATTTATCTGAATTGCCGGAGTGATCAAAACCTCCTCAAAACGCCTATAGCTGTCATCGCAAATAGCAACTGACTTATTCCGCAGTGGTTTCATTGGAAAGCGGTTCAACTTAAAACATTTCTCAAGAAGGAAACGACATCGTAAATATCATTACAATGCCTTCTATATGCATCATTAGACCACTTGATCGCTGCCAAATATCACGTTCACCAATTTTTTCTGAGGGATGTTCTAGTGCAGGGACATGGACCTTTTCCATTTCCGACACCCCGCAGTGTCAGCATCTAGCACTCCCAGAACAGGCACAGCGTGGGTTAGATATAGAATAAAGCCCCCTTTAACCTGCCTCTCAGCTCCAACAGGCGGTTAAGAAGGCAAATGGTATGTTGGCCTTTGTAACGAGAGGGTTTGAGTACAGGAACAAGGATGTCTTGCTGCAGTTGTACAGGGCCTTGGTGAGACCACACCTTGAGTATTGTGTGCAGTTTTGGTTGCTTTATCTGAGGAAGGATGTTCTTGCCATGGAAGGAGTTCAGCGAAGATTCACCAGGCTGATACCTGGGATGGCAGGAATGACGTATGAGGAGAGATTGGGTCAATTGGGCTTGTACTCGCTGGAGTTTAGAAGAATGAGAGGGGATCTCATTGAAACTTATAAAATTCTGACAGGACTGGACAGACTAGATGCAGGAAGGATGTTCCCGATGGTCGGGGAGTCCAGAACCAGGGGTCACAGTCTAAGGATAAGGGGTAGGCCATTTAGGACAGAAATGAGGAGGAATTTCTTCACCCAGAGAGTGGTGAACCTGTGGAATTCTCTACCACAGAAGGCAGTAGAGGCCAATACATTAAATATATTCAAGAAGGAGTTGGATATATTTCTTAAGGCTAAAGGGATCAAGGGGTACAGGGAGAAAGCAGGGACAGGGTACTGAATTTGGATGATCAGCCATGATCGCATTGAATGGCGGAGCAGGCTCAAGGGGCCGAATGGCCTACTCCTGCTCCAATCTTCTATGTTTCTATGTAACATCAGAAGAGCATTCCCCGCTACACCAATGTGATCGCACCCAGGCTGCGACTTTCCATCTTCAGACCCAGCAGAGATACCTGTACGTCGAGAATCCACCCAGATGCTGTGCGCTGGCGACATATTTCTTCCGCCAGCTGCACGGCCTCAATTACGACACGCAGCTCCTGTTTGTGAAACTGGGCGGTACCCGTGCCTGCCTGCAGGAGCTGCCTGTCTTCTACCAGGAACTGCTATGGGTCTGGAACAAGGTCGCCTCCGGACGGCGTTCTCCCCCGTCAAGAGTGGCGGCTCTCCTTCGGGAGCCGCTGCTCAGGAATCCGCACCTCCATGACCGTGGGTTCGGGTGGCTGGCGGAGGGCAGGGCTGTGTCTGGCAGGATGACCAGAGTCGGGACCTGCTCGATGGCGGAGGAGCAGGCTGGATGGCGCCAGAGGAGCTGACGCAGCGCCTGTCCTGGGCCAACGTCCGGCTCATGGCCAAAGCCATTGAGTCACTGAAAATGGCACTGGGCCCTGACTCCACTAGGTGTACCGAGGAGGCTCAAGCACGTGGGGCGATCCCATCCGAACCGACCCCCATTTGGACAGAATTCCTCATCGGCCCCTGGCCCCGAAACCCTTCTCGGGAACCGGCGCCTCACAACCTGAGCTGTCTCCGGGAAATGCCCTCTGTGCCTTTTCATTCTGCACGGAGGGGTTTCCTGTACGGGCTGCTCCTGCACACTCTCCACTTTGCCATTCTTGTCTGCCGTCCGGACATGCCTTGGTGCACCATCTTGCTGTCCGGCGGAGGTGGAGGTCCCCAATGGAGGGCTCTCTACGCGGGAGTCCTCCCTTTATCTATTGGGGACGTGGCCTGGAGGGTGTTGCATGGAGCAGTCCCGTGCAATAAGGCTTTTTTCTGCGGCCTGGAGGAGTCCGTGTTCCAGGTATATACGGATGTGAGAGGTTGCAGCCCCTCTTCCATTATTTGAAGGGGCTGCTCCTCGATTTTTGGCTGCACTTCAGTCCCACGCTCCTGATCTTTGGTCACCCGGTGCGGAGGGGAGCGGGCGGGTCGGATGACCTCCTCATAGGACTGCTCCTGGGCCTGGCCAAAGTGGCCATCAATTGGTCCAGGCAGCGGGCGGTCGAAGTAGTCGTTCGGCCCGATTGCCTGCCTCTCTTCCGCGGCCATGTTCGCGCCCGGGTGGCCCTGGTGATGGAGCACTCGGAGTCCGCCGGCACGCTCGAGGCCTTGCACGACCGGTGGGCGCCACGGGGATTGGAGTGCCTCATCACCCCGCAACCAAATTTTAATTTAATTTGTTAAGTTTCATTTAATATTTTATTTGTTTCAGTATTTTTGTTTATGGGTCGCTCAAAAAAAAGTACGCTAATGTGATATTTCGCAATGTCCTGCACCAGCCATTCTGTGATTGTCTGCCAATTGAGTGCTGGATTAGGAGCAGCTGGGGCTGTAGGCTCATGCTCATTAGGAACTAGATTGAGAATGCCCCAAACTCACTTTGTGCAAGACCATTACACCTGGCAATCAGAGGAGTCTGGGCTGGATACAAATGAAAGGCTAGTGTCAGCTGTGGCTCGGTTGGTAACAACCTCACCTCTGATGTCAGAAAGTGGTGGGTTCTAAATCCCCGAGCACAAAATTCTAGGCGGACACTCCAATGCAGTGCCGAGGGAGTGCTGCACTGTCGGAGGTGCCGTCTTTCAGATGAGATGTTAAACCGAGGCCCCGTCTGCTCTCTCAGGTGGATGTAAAAGATCCCATGGCACTATTTCGAAGAAGAGCAGGGGTAGTTATCCCCGGTGTCCTGGCCAATAGTTATCCCTCAATCAACATCACTAAAAACAGATTATCTGGTCATTATCACATTGCTGCTTGTGGGAGCTTGCTGTGCGCAAATTGGCTGCCGCGTTTCCTATATTACAACAGTGACTACACTTCATAAAGTACCTCATTGGCTGTAAAGCGTTTTGGGACGTCCGGTGGTCACAAAAGGTGCTATAGAAATGCAGGTCTCTCTTTTAGTGCCCAACTCACTGCATCATTCAGTTCTTTCTCACTTTACCAATTATAATGTCTTGGATTAGTTTGGCAGTCAATAGGAGTTCACTAGCAATCCATCTCTTGTCACTTTATATTCATTTTTTTCTTTTTGGTTGCCAAACTAAAATTGACAGTAACAGGAATTGATTATATTAGTTTGTTCTTGTACAGATGAATAAGGATCGGCCCAAAATCATTTTCTTTAAGCTTGAACTATAAACTCTACCTTCCGCAACCCCCACCGCCCCCTCTTCCCAACCCGATGGTCTTCTGTTCCTGAACTCCAGTGACCCCTGCTGGAAAATGCAGGCATGCGTACAGCGAACGAGGACAGGATCGGGCTCAGCACTGATGCACCCCACGGTCAAATAGCCAGCCCACAACCACTATCTAGGCTGACCTAGAAGAACCGGATGGCGACTGACATCTGCACAACTATACCTAGCAAGAGAGGACAGAAGAGGGGAATGGAGAGGAGGAGAGGAGAGGAAAGAGGGTGAGGAAAGGGGAGGGGAGGAGAGGAAAGAGGAGGGGAGGAGAAAATAGGCCACGTTTAAAACGTAACTCTGTTTAGGGGGTAACTGCGTAACAATGCTTTTTGTTAAATCAGTTCTTTCCCTCCTTTCCTGAAACCATTGACTCCTTGCTGGAGTACAGGCTCCAGGTGTTAGCCTCAGCAGCTTGCATTGGCAGGCTATTCACTATGGAGAGGCATCACAGCCCAGCCAGATGTTGGGAGCATGATCAGCTAAGACAATAGCAAAATACTGCAAATGTTGGAAATCCGAAATAACAACAGAAAATGCTGGAAAAACTCAGCAAGTCAGGCAACATCCGTGGAGAGAAAATTGAGTTGACGTTTTGGGTCGAACCCTTCTTCAAAACTGGAAAGAAAAGAAAATAGATCGAAGGCAGGGCTGCGATCGGACAAAAGAAGTGAAAGAGCCAAAAGAAGTAGAAGAGACAATAAAAGGTGTTCGAAGCCAGACGAGATGGTAATAGGCTGAGATTAGGTGTGAAGTGTACTGGCAGGGCAAGAGATAGCTGCCAGGTGGGAGAGAGAAACAAAAGGAAAGGGGGGGGGGGGAAAGGAGTGGAAAAATTACAGGTAAAAAATGTAATGGGGGCCGAGGTTATGATCTGAAATTGTTGAACTCGATATTGAGTCCGGAAGGCTGCAAAGTGCCTAATCGGAAGATGAGGTGCTGTTCCTCGAGTTTACGAGCGGTCAAATAGAAGAATGAACTTTGGTGGGCCGAAGGACCCATTTCCACCTTTGATTCTTCTTGTAATCTACACACATACACATACATTTACAGTGAGGAAAAATATCAAACAGCGGCACCAAAATGGCTTCCCTGTGTCTGAAATTGCATTTGAAGATGACTGAGGAGAGGGAAGCAGCTCCCAAGAAGGGCGCCAAGAAAGCCTTGAATAAAGTGGAGAAGGATCAAGGAAGGAAAGTGCTTCTTCCATCTACACCTACAAAGTGATGAAGCAGGTTCTCCCCGACACCGGCATCGCCTCCAAGGCCACGGGCTCCTTTGTGAATGATATTTTCGAGCGCATCCCAGGTGAGGTTTCCCGCCTGGTCCCCATTACAACCAGCGCTGCGCCCTCGGCTCCCGGGAGATCTGAAGTGCCGCGTGTGTCTGCTGCTGCCCGGCGGGGGGAGCTGGCCAAGCGAGCATCGTGTCCGAGGAGACAAAGGCTGTGTGACCAGATACACCAGCTCCAAGTAAAACACCACAATGTACTGAAAGAACCTCAGCATACAGAAGAAAAAAGACTGGACTCAAAACCCATTGTGTGCAAGCAATAAATGCTCCTCTGTATAGCATCATTTTAAATGGCACCTCTTCTACAAAGCAGATCTATATAAGGCAATGACTGGAACTAAAAGCATTCATCATAGAATGATTCAGCACAGAATGAGGCCATTTGGCCCATTGTGCCTGTGCCGGCACTTTGAAAGAGCTCTCCAATTAGACCCACTTCCCTGCTCTTTCCCCATAGCCCTGCAAATGTTTCCTTTTCAAGTATTTATCTAATTCCCTTTCGAAAGTCACCATTGAATCTGCTTCCACTGCCCTTTCAGGCAGCGCATTGCAGATTGTAACAGAACATGGGGATAGCCACGTGAAAACATGACATTTGCAATGCCCATAATACCGTGTGTCTGGCATGGCCATTAGGGCAGAGGCTTTGGAGCTTTCAAAGCCTAAAAAGGATTAGGCGGTGGGCAGCATCTGTCAACATAAGAAGAATCCCAGAAACATCTCCAACCCTCAGCTTTCTGCTGGAAGTGGTAGCCAGATGAGGCGGATAATGATCACTTCACACCTGACTAATCGCAGGTTTGTTCGGCTGCCAGAGGACAGGTCAGAACGCAATCCCGTGTGTGATGTGTTTTGTCTCTGCTCAGCTGCATGCATTCTAGGTGCTCCGTTCACATTAACCTTCTCAGCACTGAATAGGATCATAGGAACAGGAGGAGGCCATTGAGCCCCTCGAGCCTGCTCCGCCATTCAAAGAGATCATGGCTGATCTGTGACCTAGCTCCACATACCCGCCTTTGGCCCATATCCCTTCATACCATGGTTCAGCCTTCAGTCTGAGGAGCCACGAGGGTTGGTTGGACGTACAGTATTCATGGAGGTTTCACAAAGTGACCTCCCACCTCCAAACTTTTCCGCCCACCCTCACGCTGGCGCCATTGGTCACCCGACACATCCATCTTCATAGCGCACCGCCTTCCTACACCAATCTGAAAGCCGATTAGATGATTCTTGGATGTCAGTCAAACAGCCATTTTTCCCTATCTCCAATATTTTGTATTTATAACGAATAGAAACAAAGAATTTGCATTTCTATAGCGCCTTTCACAACCTCAGGACGTCCCAAAGCACTTTACAGCCAATGAAATACTTTTGAAGTGAAGTCACTGTTGTAATGTAGGAAATGTGGCAGCCAATTTGTGCACAGCAAGCTCCCACAAACAGCAATGTGATAATGACCAGATAGTCTGTTTTAGTGATGTTGAAGGATAAATGTTGGCCTGGAGAACTCCCCTACTCTTCTTCGAATAGTGCCATGGGATATTTTCCATCCACCTGAGAGAGCAGACGGGGCCTCGGTTTTAAAGTCTCATCTGAAAGACGGCACCGCCGACAGTGCAGCACTCCCTCAGTACTGCACTGGAGTGTCAGCCTAGATAAATGCAAGTCTACTTTTTTTAATACACATTTCCCTCATGTATCTCCCTCCACTCCACCAGCCGTTGATCCCAGGCGTTACAGAACACTACCATCCTTCCCCTACATCCTCTGAAAAAATATCAAGCTGTGCTGTTAATAGCTCCATAACCCTTGGCACCCCTTCTCAAAAGATATTGATCCATTCCCTTTTTTAAAAGTGTCAATTAACTGGCAGTCAATGAACACCGCCACATAAAGAAAAACACAAGATTAACTGGTCATTCACCTTTTACTCTATGTGGGACCTTGCTGTGCGTAAATCATCTACCTAACAACAGTAACTGAACTTCAACAATGATTCATTGGTCATATAGGGCCTTAGATAACGTGCTTCTTACTACAAGTTCTTCCTTCACCTTCCCTTTGAGCCTGTTCCACATGGCGGGGGAGTCCAGAACCAGGGGTCACAGTCTAAGGATAAGGGGGAAGCCATTTAGGACAGAGATGAGGAGGAATTTCTTCACCCAGAGAGTGGTGAACCTGTGGAATTCTCTACCACAGAAGGCAGTGGAGGCCAATTCATTAAATATATTCAAGGAGTTAGATATATTTCTTAAGGCTAAAGGGATCAAGGGATATGGGGAGAAGGCAGGGACAGGGTACTGAATTTGGATGATCAGCCATGATCTCATTAAATGGCGGAACAGGCTCGAGGGGCCGAATGGCCTACTCCTGCTCCTATCTTCTATGTTTCTATGTCCGTGGTTCTGTTGGGGAGGAGGTGGGGAAGTCCCTTATGTATGATATATTTGTAACCCTCAGAAAAAAGCATGTATTCCCAAAAACTGACCTAAAACATAATTACGACAACTATTAAATTGCAGATCCACTGATCTGGCCCAGTGAAATTTGCTTGTTGGCATTCTAACCTGGTCGCCAACACTGACAGAGTCGAGGCAGCGACAGAATGAAAATCTGAGAGAGACGTAAAGGGACAGATCCACCAGCAGACGCGGTAAGTGCACTAAAAGAGTCGTTTTATTATACAATGCATCGCATAATTGCATTCGCTATTGTTTTAATGAACGGGTGAAAAAAAAAATGACATTCGAAACATTGAAAACATGTAATAAATCGCAAAATTACAGCCTAATCGCATCGTAACTTCACTTCATACAATGTGGCTCCTGTACAGCATACCCGAATCGCCGTGGTGGCTGCAATGGCCTCGAAGGCAGCCTGTAGGTATTACCATACCATGTACCCGTCAGGTGTCCTCATCTCTACGCCACTGTATGTGTCAGCAAATGGCAAAAGGAAAAGCTAAATTTAAATATTTGTCTGCAAAATACGTCTGTTTATTTTTCTATATTTATATATATGTATATCATATAAAACATTCCTGCATCTGCAGCCAAGATTAGAAAATAACGGAACAATAGATGCTAAGAACACAGCCATGTTACACTGTACAGTACCTGTTAAGACGCTAAGTGCAGCGAAAAGCATGAATGTTTCCTAGGCTGCATGGTTCATTTTAATAGTCAGGAGCTCAGTTGGGTTGAGATGGGGAAAGCAGTAAGTTTCATAGCATGCACTCAGACACAGAAAAACTGATTGGTGTGTCTGACTGACCTCTTAAAAACTACCAACGCCATCCATTTGTCACATCATGTCGCCCACACTCGACAAGAGATAATGAGGGAAAAATTCAGTTGTTTGCGCCTCCCGTTAGCGCCTAGAGAGGGCGCCAATTGGGGCGCAAAGCAACTAGCGCCCGGGCGCGGCGATGTTTACACCGCTCGCGAAATTAACTAGACGTTTTGCGGCGGCGCTAAACACTACCGCCACGATCTCCTGCGCCGGCAGATTGTGACGTCAGTCGAGTGCGCAATGTCCCGGTAGTGCCCCGGACCGGATATTGAGTGGCGCCCCCTGCCTTACCGCCTGCCGCTGGCAACGACAGGTTGACGGGAGCGTTTTGCTGTCAGAAAGAGACTAGGGGAGCGTTATTTAAAGGCGACCGCCTCCTGCCTTTTTTTGTCGGTGACATTTTTGCACCACGCATTCTGAGAGAGAGAGAGAGAGACTTCTGGAGAGATTCAACGCTGTGTGAAGGAGTTTTGAGTACTGAGCAGCACTTTGCAGGTTTATTTTGATTTGCCCTTCCTTGCTTCGCCAGCGCTCTGAGGTAGCGCCTCACTCCTCAGCGTTTGCGCCTTAAGACAGGTGTGAAGCGCCTGATTTAGTGCTCCAATCACCTCCAGGGGCGATAAAAGCCAAGTTTGCTGTCGGAGGCGATAATTAGCGCCAGGCGCTAAACTTTGCGCATGGCCGATAACGGCGCCCCAAACGGGGCGATACCGAATTTTTCCCCCCAATGTTTTAAACATAAGGACATGTGTTAGCCACAGAGGTCCTGAACTCGCCCTGGGGCCTCCACCGGTCTCCAGCCACTCCTGGGAGTTTTCTCATTGACTTGTGACGGGGGTGGGGGTGGATTTCTGTCCGACCCTTATAAGGCAATTAATGGGCAGGGCCCCAGGGCAAAGGAGTCCTTATGGGGATCGGGCGGGAAAGTGGAGTTGATGTAAAAGTTCAGCCATGATCTTATTGAATGGCAGAGCAGGCTCGAGGGACCATCTGGCCTACTCCTGCTCCTATTTCTTATGTTCTTAAGTGAGGAGTTCTTGCTGTTGGGACCCGGCGTTGTAATGACGGCCAGAATGTAGAGTGATTGGAGATGTACCAGCCTCCACGAGGGTACTTGTGGGCCTCACGGGTAGGTCCAAACCAAGTGATGGGCCTAGGCCCCCAAAGAGCTCAAACTGATTTTCTTCATCAATTCACCCGGATCGACCCCATTACTCAGGCCAAAGGTTGATCTAGGCTGATTGTTAGGATGGGGGGGGGGGGTGCAGTTCGAACTGGGTAACCCTGCCCCCAAGTGCAGAACCAAGCCAGAGGTTCCATGGGCACGGGTCAAGTGGATGCCATGAGATGCACCCAAACATAGAAACATAGAAGATAGGAGCAGGAGTAGGCCATTCGGCCCCTCGAGCCTGCTCCGCCATTCAATGCGATCATGGCTGATCATCCAAATTCAGTACCCGGTCCCTGCTTTCTCCCCATATCCCTTGATCCCTTTAGCCTTAAGAAATATATCCAACTCCTTCTTGAATATATTTAATTAATTGGCCTCTACTGCCTTCTGTGGTAGAGAATTCCACAGGTTCACCACTCTCTGGGTGAAGAAATTCCTCCTCATCTCTGTCCTAAATGGCTTACCCCTTATCCTTAGACTGTGACCCCTGGTTCTGGACTCCCCGACCATCGGGAACATCCTTCCTGCATCTAGTCTGTCTAGTCCTGTTAGAATTTTATAAGTTTCAATGAGATCCTCTCTCATTCTTCTGAACTCCAGTGAGTACAAGCCCAATTGACCCAATCTCTCCTCATACGTCATTCCTGCCATCCCAGGTATCAGCCTGGTGAATCTTCGCTGCACTCCTTCCATGGCAAGAACATCCTTCCTCAGATAAGGTGACCAAAACTGCACACAATACTCAAGATGTGGTCTCACCAAGGCCCTGTACAACTGCAGCAAGACATCCTTGCTCCTGTACTCAAACCCTCTCGCTACGAAGGCCAACATACCATTTGCCTTCTTAACCGCCTGCTGCACCTGCATGCTTACCTTCAGCGACTGGTGCACAAGGACGCCCAAAATGGCACTTGAACCCGCCTGCCTCCTGCTAATGAGGTGTCCACCCAGTGACCCTGCAAACTTCGGCGAGTTGCTAGCACTAGTACTGCTTCATACTCCACCAGCGTGCCTATTGTTGCACAGTGATCAGGAGCAAGGGCCTTAATCAAAGGGACCAACCTCAGCATCACTGCCGTCGCCCAAGGCAATTCAGCACAGACTAGGGGTCGAATGTGGGGCTTTCCCGGCTTGTATCGTTAATGTAGCAGCACTAACCAGGAGAGGTCAGTGCAAGTCATTTATTCACCCAGTCCAAACACGATCTTTCCTCGTGCTTCCTTGGTGTAAGATATGTGAGAGCAGGCTCGATGACTTGGTGGGTATTACAGTACGGATCACAAAGGCCGCAGATCTGATCCCTGATCTGCGCTGAGTTACCCTGGGGAATGGTAGTGGCGCTAAAATTGATCTCAAGCACCTTCTCCTAAAAATGAAAATCGGCCAGGGTCCCCATTCCAGAGCGCTGCCCAGTGACCTTTGCTGGTAGTACACATGTATGGGCATTAGGGCAGGAAAGGACAGAGCTTTGCTGTGATACCCTTTATAGTAAAATAGCCTTTCACTGCTCACTGTAGTCTCACGGAGGAAGAATATCCAATGAGAGAGCTGCAGGTGACTGTCGAACCATATCCCAGCAGGATTCACCATCTTCAGTTATGTGGAGAGACTAGAGGAGTTGGTGTTGTTCTCCTCAGAGCAGAGAATGTTAAGGGGAGATCCAATAGGGGTGTTCAAAATTATTATGGGTTTTGATAGAGTAAATAAGGAGAAACTGTTTCTATTGGCAGGGGGGTCGGTAACCAGGGGACACAGATTTAAGGTAATTGGCAAAAGAACCAGAGGGGAGATGAGGAGAATTTTTTTACGCAGCGAGTTGTTATGATCTGGAATGCACTGCCTGAAAGCGTGGTGGAAGCAGATTCAATAATGACTTTCAAAAGGAAGTTGGATATATACCTGAAGGGGAAAACATTTGCAGAGCTATGGGGAAAGAGCAGGGGAGTGGGACTAATTGGAGAGCTTTTTCAAAGAGCCGGCACAGGCATGATGGGCCGAATGGCCTCCTTCTATGCTCATTGATTCAACATAGCGGGGAGGAACTATAAAAAAAAACACAAGGCCACTGATGCAGAAGGGACAGGTATTCTCTACACTGGAAGATCCCACTTCCTTAGCGTCAATGGGACCTGGGGTATGTTTTGGAGGCCAGCGTGCCAAGTGAGATGAGAGGCACCAGCCGCTGTGATTCCATCGATATTTGTTACCTGACATGGGGTGAGTGGGTTGGTGTGGTGTGCTCAGGGTAACGATGCCAGGGTGAACCCAGCACTTTACCCCCCCTCCCCCAAGGCTACACATCTAACACTGGCATTTCTGGGGTCTTTGGCAGGTGGGGGGCGGGGGGGGGGCTGCCACAGATACCTCTACATACCACGCAAGGCCAGCCATGTCACAGTGGGTCCCAATCCCAGCATAACCGCTGGGGATTGGGCGCCTGCCGATTTTCAGGGCTAAACACATATAAGCCTGTCTAAACTTTCGAGCTCACAAAATCGAATTGCTGTAAATTAAACACAACCCGAGGTCAGTCAGAGTTGAATTGCTGTCTGGTGAGAGAAGTTTGCAGATCAAAGGTGCTTGTAGATTTTCAGTTCCAGGTCAGAAAAGAGATGATTAACTGTTTTAATGCCCTTGGTACATTAAAGTCTGACATCAGAAGTATTATGGGGGTCCTCATAATTTATGATATAGATAAATGCAGATAGATAAATATATATGGCTAACTATAAATACCTTATAGCTACAGAGATTGATAGTTACAGAGATAAAGAGGTAGATGCAATACATAGAGAGATAGATGGATAGATATACACAGAGATAAAGAAATGGATAGAATATATAGAAATAGTTAGATAGATAGAAGGCGCCGAACACCTCGAGCCTCTCCACTGGGAGCAAGTGGAAGCCAAGCGCAGGCAGCGCAAGGAGCGCACGTCAACCCAAGCACCCCACCCACCCGCCCCTTCAACCACCGTCTGCCCCACCTGTGACAGAGACTGTAGGTCCCGCATTGGACTCATCAGTCACCTGAGAACTCATTTTTGATGTGGAAGCAAGTCACCCTCGGTTCCAAGGGACTGCCTAAGAAGAAGAGATAGACAGACAGAGATTGATAGAGATAAAGAGATAGATAAAATAGAGAGATACAGAGATAGATAGATAGACAGAGATAAAGAGATGGATACGATATATAGAGATAGTTAGACAGACCGACAGACACAGAGACTGATAGAGATAAAGAGATAGATACAATACATAGAGAGATAGATAGATATATATAGACAGAGATAAAGAGATGGATAGAACCAATACATTTCTGCACACAAAACTATTAGTAGAATGCTGCAGACGAAAGTACAGATCCCTCCTGAAGATGAGCCTCCATCAACTATTGTTTCTTTACGGATTACAAGGGTCAAATTCAACACTTCGCCTGTTCTCCTTTGGATTTTCCCTCCGCAGTCAACCACCGACCGTTACTGAAACTTCAAACAAAGCACAGCCTGTCTCGGTGATTGAGTGACACGAGCGAGGTCAATGTACAGCGGGGTATTACCAGTTTCCATTAAACTAACTGCACTGTAAACAATACGAAGAGTGCGCCATAAAACCAAATACACAACAGCTCAGGAAATCATCAGGAGCTCCAGCAGCGCTCAAAGAGCCCTCAGCAGACTACAACAATGTACCTTTCGCCCTTTAATGTAATGTTCTATTTATTATTGTCAAATCCAATGCTGCATTTTGATTACCCATCAATCCATATTAGAGTGACTCCATAACTGGTCAAATTATTTCTGTACTGTACTAAATATGCAGCATGCATTTCACGTTTCTGTGAAGCAGAACAGGCAGCTCATGATTGGTCCATTTAGCAGCCCTGAATAGCAATTTATTTATAAGAACTTAGGATTCAAGTGGAAACGCAAGTAAAAACAGCAAGCCTCTGCTTCATACTAGTCGGGTGTGCGGCAAAGTAATGCCCAGCTTCTCATGTTCCACTTAACAACAACTTGCATTTATACAGCACCTTTACCATAGTAAAACATCCCGAGGTGCTTCACAGGAGCGTAAATCAGACAGAATTCGACACCGAGCCACATAAGACAACATTAGGACAGGTGACCAAAAGCTTGGTCAAAGAGGTAGGCTTTAAGGAGCGTCTCAAAGGAGGAGAGAGAGGCGGAGAGGTTTAGGGAGGGAATTCCAGAGCTTATGATCTAGGTAGCTGAAGGCACGGCCGCCAATGGTGGAGAGGAGAAAATCGGGGATGTGCAGGAGGCCTGAATTGGCTAGAAGAGGTTACAGGGATAGGGAGGGGTCCTTTCTCCTGATCACCGTCCTGTGACTCACTATTAGTGCTATGCAGTTGTGGACATTAGTTGAGGACAGAGTTAGGTTCGGCCTTAATACCCTCTCCATCACCTCTTGCCCCCCCCCCCAACGTACACACTTGAATAGCTTGGCCGTGTTCGCTGTCCATGGCCACACGATTTAGGGAGGTCTTGGCGGGACCCTCCAGCATCTGTGCGACCAGGCCCAAGCAAGGAGCTGACACCTCCGAGAAAACTGGAAAAGAGAAAGAATAAAATGTGTAAATGTGCAATCCTCCCCGCCGAACCCCCCACACAGATGCACTTTTTATCGTGAGCTGCTATTTACATGGACCCAGTAAGATCCAGCCCAGAGCTCACTTATGTTTCATCAATTTTCCATTGGTGGCCGTGCCTTCAGCCACCTAGGCCCTAAGCTCTGGAATTCCCTCCATAGGGAATCTTCACCTCTCTGCCTCCCTCTCCTCCTTTAAGATGCTCCTTAAAACCTACCTCTGTGACCAAAGCCGGTCATAATATCGCCTCATGTGGCTCGGTGTCAAACTGTGTTTGATAATCGCTCCTGTGAAGCACCTTGGGACATTTTACTACGTTAGAGTTGTTGGCTTAGCAACAGGAGGCAGCAAGGCGTCAACGTCCTCAGGAGAGGGGATGGTATCACGAGGTGAAATGATGAAATATTGAAACAAGATTTGACTCCAAAGTTAACAAAGCAAGGCCTGGTGACATTGTGTGAGTGGGGGCACGATGAAGGTCCCGGGTTCTGCTGAGTCCGTTGGTCACGGCCTGGGCAGCGGTGGGGGCTCCACAACTGGCCTCAGTGGCCCCGAGTTGACAAAATAAGGAGGGTTGCAGCTCCTGCTGAAAAGCATGCATGTCGCGCGAGGGCAGGACTCGGCTCGGCCACGATTCTTCCCACCCCTGTGGACTAAGAGCTCGCCCTCTCGGCTCGCGCGTGAAGTATGGCCGCTCGGGCAAGCTACCGGATGGTCTGCTACCCACCCCCCCCACCCTCCAGCAGGGGTCAGCGCCTTCATGACAGCAGAGGAAGAAGATTAAGGGAGGAGAACTGAGGTCAAGAAAGGGGGAGCTTGTACTGGGAACCTGTGAGAGTAAATTAATCCACATGGCTTATAATTAGGTAGTTGCTGTGATGGTGCAGCCAACTTGTAATGAATGTTAATTGGTAACACGGGCAAGAACAGAATTTGTGGTAGGCAGGGTTGGGGTTCTTACTGTCAAACCAACTACAGGAAACTCTCTTTTATCCGGAAACCTCTCTTAACCGGCAAAATTCAGGAGCAGGTTCAGGTAAGTTTTATTATATATTAGTGGCCGTGTAACCGGGGTTCCTGGATCTGTGGCCGTGTAACCGGGGTTCCTGCACCTGTGGCTGTGCAACAGGGACTCCCGGATCTGTGGCCGTGTAACCGGGGTTCCTGCACAAATGCCGTGTAACCGGGGTTCCTGGATCTGTGGCCATGTAACTGGGGTTCCTGCATCTGTGGCTGTGCAACAGGGACTCCTGGATCTGTGGCCATGTAACCAAGACTCCTGCACAAGTGCCGTGTAACTGGGGCTCCTGCACCTGTGGCCATGTACGGGGCTCTCGTACCTTGGTAAGTATACCTCTCTGTAATCCGGACTTTTTGATCAACCGGCACCACGCCGGTCCCCTCGGTGCCGGATAAAAAGAGTTTCCTGTCATGACTAGCCCCCTGAGGAGGTGGGGTGGGTGGTGATGGGGGGTTTGGAGTTACCAGGGTTTGAATTGGCCTCATGGTGACACACCCGGCATTGAGAAATTGGAACCAAGTTGATTCTCTGTGGCAGACACAGCAATCCCAAACTTGAGCCAGTTATGTCCATGGCACCCGAGGCTATTGTTGGTGGTTGGCTGGCCTAGTTCATTGATGAGATCTGGAACTGCGGGTTGGCCTGCCACTGGGGGCTAAGGTTCTTCCCACTGGCCTTTGGATAACTTTGGCAAGCCCAATGCCCTAATAAGAAGGCCGCACTGAGCTGGACAAATGCCCATAAGCTTAGCAGTGTGCCAAAGTTCTCTGGGTTTAGGTTAAATGGGGTGTCTCTCTACAGTGAGAGCAACGCATTTCATCTCGGGCAAACAGAAAATCAACCCATGTGTATCTCTGAGTACAGGAAACTTTGTGTTATCCGGAGGCTAAATGTCCGGCAAGCTCGAGCCACCGGCAAAAATCAGGAGCCGTTTTGTTAGGTTTTTTTTCTTCTCGTGGCTTATTTTTCCAACAGTCAGGCTCTGCAAAGTCTCTCTGAAGCTGTTGCTAAGCGACAGAGACGCTTCCAAGGTACGGCCGACTGTTTAGAAGCTGTTGCTAAGCAACAGTGTTTGTTGTCAGATACAGAGATGAAAAGCTTCCGTATGCTTCAACATTAACGCTGGAGTGTCCGGCAGTTTTGAGGGAACGGCAACAGCTCGGTCCCGTCGGTGCCGGATAGCACAAAGTTTCCTGTAGTTTGTTTTGGAGACTCTTAATCATGGTGAGGGCTTTCCATGTGTCACATACCTGGGCTGGCCAAAACGCTCACTGCAAAGGTAAAACAGAAAGTAGAAATTAATTGTTCAGATGTTCTAAGCCTGTGCAATATTGTACTCAAGTTCAGTTTTCGGAACTGTAAAGTTCCTTAGCATGTTAATAAAAAGACATATTGGGGAAAGATTTCCTCAGCACACTATGTGTAACAAAAAACATAACCCCCTGCTTTATAACAAGCGTTGCACAAACTCAAAAGGAGAAACACATCTCTGTTCTGTCTGATCTCTAACTAAAAGTTACAAAACTTGATTTTTTTAAAAATGTTGTGCTTGAGAAGCAGTGATAGAATGTTATTGTTTATTGCGAGGGGAGTTGAATACAAAAGTAGGGAGGTTATGCTTCAGTTATACAAGGCATTGGTGAGACCACATCTGGAGTACTGTGTACAGTATTGGTCTCCTTATTTAAGGAAGGATGTAAATGCGTTGGAAGCAGTTCAGAGAAGGTTTACTAGACTAATACCTGGAATGGGCGGGTTGTCTTATGAGGAAAGGTTGGACAGGCTGGGCTTGTATCCACTGGAGTTTAGAAGAGTAAGAGGTGACTTGATTGAAACATATAAGATCCTGAGGGGTCTGGACAGGGTGGATGTGGAGAGGATGTTTCCTCTTGTGGGAGAATCTAGAACTAGGGGTCACTGTTTAAAAATAAGAGGTCGCCCATTTAACACAGAGATAAGGAGGAATTTTTTCTCAGAGGGTCGTGAGTCTTTGGAACTCTCTTCCTCAGAGGGCGGTGGAAGCAGTGTTTTTGAATATTTTTAAGGCAGAGGTAAATAGATTCTTGGTAAACAAAGAGGTGAAAGGTTATCGGGGGTAGGCGGGAATGTGGAGTAATCAGATCAGCCATGATCCTGTTGAATGGCGGAGCAGGCTCGAAGGGCCGAGTGGCCTACTCCTGCTCCTAATTCGTATATTCGTATGTAATTATATAGAAAACCAAATTTAAAAAAAATATTGCCTAATAGCTAGATAGAGAAAAAAATTCTTGTTAGGCAAGGGTATTAAGGGTTACAGAACCAAGGCGGGTAGATGGAGTTAAGATACAGGGTCAGTCATGATCGAACTGAATGGCGGAACAGTTTCGAGGGGCTGAATGGCCTCCTCCTGTTCCCATATTCTTCCAATTTGTTCCTAAAAGCTGCTTCCGGAATATGTGGAAAGATGGTGGTTTTGTTACTGCAATCCTCCCGCCCCCCCCGGGTATCCACTTTTAGCAACCTCTGTTCTGTGCTCTTGGTGAGGTTTCAGCACTGCGCCGAAGCCAATTCCATACATTTGTTCCTTCTGGAAGCTGTTCCGACAGCTTCCATCACATCAGGCAGGCTGCTGCTGCTAAACTAAAGCCGTGTGTGGCTGCTAGCAGGAGTCGGCATCGCTTCACCCTCCACACCCGCCCCCCCCCCCCCCCCCCAGCCGCTTTCACAGCCGAAATATCTTTCAGTGTGAAAAAGTCGTTTCAGAATGGCATTTTACTCTTTTAACAGTTTCCTGTGTGCTCAAGGTCTCAAGGGGAAAGTAAAGAGGGTTTACAATCTAGATATTTCCCCCCCCCTCTCGAGATAATCAGGGGTGGGGAAAACACAGAGCCGCTGATGCCAATCAGGGTGCACTGGGACTGTAGAATATATATAGTCAAGGCCACAGGTCACCAGCTACAGGGAATTCGCTATTGTTACTGGTTTATTTCACTAAAACAGAGCATAACTTAAGTCTTTAGGGTTTACGGAACCTAATTTAAAGCCCAAATGTCCTCTTTATTACGTTATGCCATAACTTAAAGGCATCTCAGATTATGTCTCCGGCACCGTGCAGCGATTACTTTACACGTTATACCAAAAATACAGCTTTAATCTTAAAGAGATGCGTGCGTTCGTTCACTTTGTGTTGTAGAGGAATGCAACATCTTTTATTTAAAACACATTGAACCACAACAGGGAGAAACAATGATGAACTTGGAATCTTTCACAAGGGAAGCGGTTACAGATTGCAGCATCTGCAGCGGTTAGCGTCAGCACTGTACCTCGCGCCCCCCCTCCATCCCGTGCCCCCCACCCCCCCATCCCTATCCCGTGCCCCCGCACCACCCCATCGCTATCCCGTGCCCCCGCACCCCCCCATCCCTATCCCGTGCCCCCGCACCACCCCATCGCTATCCCATGCCCCCGCACCCCCCATCCCTATCCCGTGCCCCCGCACCACCCCATCGCTATCCCGTGCCCCCGCACCCCCCCATCCCTATCCCGTGCCCCCGCACCCCCCATCCCTATCCCATGCCCCCACACCCCCCCCATCCCTATCCCGCATCCCTTCTCGTAAGAAAAAGCGGGCCATTTGTGGGGCTTTATTAGACACAGTGTGTGTTCGACATTACCCCAAACAAGACCAAAATAATGCCTAATGATCTGCTCTCTCGGTGGGAATCGGGGCTGCAGCAGTCACGGATAGTCCGCCGGCCATTCTGAAGGGAGAATGTGACACCTGCTGGCAAAAAAAGGTACGTGAATGTGCAAGCACAGAGTGAGGGAGAGCACGGGCACACTCCAGGTGTGCAGGTGGGAGAGCACGGGCACACTCCAGGTGTGCAGGTGGGAGAGCACGGGCACACTCCAGGTGTGCAGGTGGGAGAGCACGGGCACACTCCAGGTGTGCAGGTGGGAGAGCACGGGCACACTTCAGGTGTGCAGGTGGGAGAGCACGGGCACACTCCAGGTGTGCAGGTGGGAGAGCACGGGCACACTCCAGGTGTGCAGGTGGGAGAGCACGGGCACACTCCAGGTGTGCAGGTGGGAGAGCACGGGCACACTCCAGGTGTGCAGGTGGGAGAGCACGGGCACACTCCAGGTGTGCAGGTGGGAGAGCACGGGCACACTCCAGGTGTGCAGGTGGGAGAGCACGGGCACACTCCAGGTGTGCAGGTGGGAGAGCACGGGCACACTCCAGGTGTGCAGGTAGGGTTGCCAACTCTGGCAGGATATATTCCTGGCGGTTTCTTCACATGACCTCCTCCCTCCAACCGGCCCCGGACCGACATGCCCATCCTCATGGCGCAACCCTTTCCCAATCCAATTGAAAAGCAAACATCCTTTTCTTTCCCAACTCCAACATTTTTTATAACTAATGATTTTTTTTTTCTCCCTGGGTTTTTTTTTGCTCCCAGCAGTGTCCGGGGTGATTAATCTTCAATTGCTGGAGACTCCAGGGCAATCCTTGGGCGGGTTGGCAACCCAAGAACATAAGAACATAAGAAATAGGAGCAGGAGTAGGCCAATCGGCCCCTCGAGCCTGCTCCACCATTCAATAAGAT
Source organism: Somniosus microcephalus (assembly GCF_052327205.1). Lineage (NCBI taxonomy): Eukaryota > Metazoa > Chordata > Chondrichthyes > Squaliformes > Somniosidae > Somniosus > Somniosus microcephalus. The sequence continues at coordinate 363,105,574 of NC_140989.1, forward strand.
CATGGCTGATCTGATCCTAACCTCAAATCTTCTATCACTCTCCATCCCACCCGAACCCATGTGATCTCCCGGGAGAGGCGAAAAACCAGATAAAAAACCCAATGGCCAATTTGGGAGAAAAAATCTGGGAAATTCCTCTCCGACCCATCTAGGCGATCGAAACTCTTCCAGGAGATCACTCTGTCCCTATATTTTCTACAGTACTTACCTTCTGTAAAGGCGATCTCCACCCCAGCCAGGAACAGGAATAAAACCATCTCCTGAAATCTAACACAGAATTAGAACACAAGAAGTAGGAGCAGAACCAGGCTGCACGGCCCCTGGGCCCGCTCCACTACCCACAGGGCCATGACCATTCCGAACCTAGACTCATGTCGAGGTGTGTGGTGCCAATCTTCAGCCTTCCCGGGTTTTAACCGATAAGCGGTAACGGTGCAGCGACAGCATTTAAGGAGGCTGTCGTGTAAATTCACCATCACGCCCTCTGAGCTGGGAGCCGCTCTCAAAGCGAGCATGGGCCAGAGGTAAGACTCCGACACTGATTCTCTGACTCTTGCTCCCAGCTGGGAGAGCGGAGAGGGTGAATTTACCCTTAACTCCCTTTCCCAGGCTGAGCTAGATTCAAGTTCATGCCTTTGAATTTAAAACCCACCCTCTGTACATAGAAAATCTGTTATTCCTCTCGCCCAAACCATTCCTCGATTCTAACGTGGGACCAGTGGCTGCGCTTGCTGTGAAATTGATACTTAATCTAATCAGAAGCGATTATGAAATTTATCTGAAGTTTTTCGAGCCTGCGGGGTGGGGTTATGTTAAAAGCATTAACGGCTCCTTTAAATAGTGGACCGAGGGGTGTCACACGTTATCATGCGATGCCCCTCGTTCGCAGCCATCAATTGGTCCAGGCAGCGAGTGGTCGAGGGGGTCGTCCAGCCAGATTGCCTGCCTCTCTTCCGCGGCCCTGTTCGCGCCCGGGTGGCCCTGGAGATGGAGCACGCGGTGTCCGCCGGTGCGCTTGAGTATTTCCGCGACCGGTGGGCGCCGCGGGGACTGGAGTGCATCATCAAGCCGGAAAACCAAATTTTAATTTGATTTGTTAAGTTTTAGTTGAACTTCTGTTCATTTACAGTCCAATTTGGGTTTTTTTTGGGTCCAAACTAAAAGAGTGCCCCTCGTTCGCCAATCAATTCTAGACTCAAAAATCTCCCAGCAGCGGCTGCCGAGCATTTCTGTGTGGGCGATCCCCTATAAGTATCGACGTGCTTCCAGTGACCGTCCCCAGCACCTCCCCACCCCCTTGTCCTATCAGCCAAGAGTCAGTATCAGTGAACCAATGCAAAAGAGAGCGATCATTGCAAGAAATGCTACTAAGAAACAAATGCGGAAAGACAGGGACAACATGTAACTGTGTGAAACATAAAATTCTGATGACACTCGCTCGCAGTGCGTGATATGGCCAAGTCCCGGCAGACACATATCTGATGGATTCCCTCCCTCCCTGGACTTCCTGGCCAATATTTATCCTTCAACCAACATCACTAAAAACAGTCATTTACCTCATTGCTGTTTGTGGGATCTTGCTGTGCGCAAATTGGCTGCTTCGTTTCCTACATTACGACAATGACTACACTTCAAAAAGTCCTTGATTGGCCTTAAAGTGCTTTGGGACGTCCTGAGGTCATGAAAGGCGCGATAGAAATGCAATTCTTTCTGTCTTTCCTAGCACCCGCGGGCTCCAGTTTGAAAACCTATGGTCCATTGCGTGTTTAAAAATAAAATCCAGGTATCTTTTTTGGGCAGGCAAAAGGAACACCCTCTGTGGAATCTGATTTTGGATATTGCGTGGAAGTCAGGGAGGCGACTGAAAACTTTTTTGTACCGTGAAGATAATGCTGGGCTGTGCAGCTGGTCCTTCAGGAGAAATCAGATCAGATGTTCTCCCTCAGACGAGCCTTCAACTTCTGTGAGAAAAAAAACAATCACCAGAAGTGACAAGCTGTCAGTTGTTACAGCTGTAAAATGCAAGGATGACTAATCTTGGAACCACAAATATCTGATTCATTTACTGTAGAAAGGTCTAGCCCACTCAAGTCACCTTCACTTCACCTTTCAATGTCTATTATAGTGACGTCGGAGTATCCCCCTCGCACAGCTAAGGTAAATACCTCACCATCAATTAGAAATAATCACCAAAGTCCTAAAAAATTAGTATTTCTGCAAAGGAAATGATCATTATTTGGTTCATATTACAGAAAACTCTCTTTTTACCGGAAATCTCTCTTAACCGGCAAAATTCAGGAGTAGGTTCAGGTAAGTTTTACTTCATATTAGTGGCCGTGTAACCGGGGTTCCTGGATCTGTGGCCGTGTAACCGGGGTTCCTGCACCTGTTGCCGTGCAACAGGGACACCTGGATCTGTGGCCTTGTAACCAGGGTTCCTGCACCTGTTGCCATGCAACAGGAACGCCTGGATCTGTGGCCGTGTAACCGGGGTTCCTGCACCTGTTGCCATGCAACAGGGATGCCTGGATCTGTGGCCTTGTAACCAGGGTTCCTGCACCTGTTGCCATGCAACAGGGACGCCTGGATCTGTGGCCATGTAACCGGGGTTCCTGCACCTGTTGCCGTGCAACAGGGACGCCTGGATCTGTGGCCGTGTAACCGGGGTTCCTGCACCTGTTGCCGTGCAACAGGGACGCCTGGATCTGTGGCCGTGTAACCGGGGTTCCTGCACCTGTTGCCATGCAACAGGGACGCCTGGATCTGTGGCCGTGTAACCAGGGTTCCTGCACCTGTTGCCATGCAACAGGGACGCCTGGATCTGTGGCCGTGTACGGGGCTCTCGTACCTTGGTAAGTATACCTCTCTGTAATCCGGACTTTTTGATCAACCGGCACCACGCCGGTCCCGTCGGTGCCGGATAAAAAAGAGTTTCCTGCACATGGTTTCATCAATTTCATTGGGCTATGGGGAAAAGGAGCAGGGGGGGATTGGGACTAATTGGACAGCTGTACCAATGAGCCGGCACAGGCACGATGGGCCGAATGGCCTCCTTCCACGCTGATTATTGATGGAAGTAACAGAAAGACGACCTCAATAGCAAAGAAAAGCCTGGCCCAGTACCTCGAGGCAGACACTGACTCTGCAGCGCACGCCATTCTGTATGGGTTCTAATCCGCCACGGTCAGGGGCACTTTACTGTGTGACTGCTCTGCGGGGAAACCTTTTAACTCGTTCAATCGACACCGTTGACATTTTTGTCGTCTCGACAGCGAAATAACATCTGAGTCTTAACAAATGCGCGCTTGAATGAGAAGATGAGGCTTGGCGGCGATGGGCTTCATGGCCGAATAGGCTGCCGAAACACCCACCTTAGGTTTACATTTGAAAAAGGGCGAGACTGGATCCGCGCCGGAACCATCCCCAGCGCGAGTCGGCGCCTCGCGAGAGGAAGTTAGAAAAATACACCGACCTCAAGTTACCCCCATGGAATGACAGAACAATTTCATTCGTCTGAAGATGGCAGAATCATATTTTGCATTTTTCAGAGTCATGGACTCTAATACCTGGCCCGGATTTAACTGTGGCTGTGCAATAATTGAATCGAGATTGATTGGGTGCTGAGGACGTCAACTAACCGTAGTTTCAGTCAGCTCAAACCAGATAAACAATAAGATTGGACAACCACCTCTAGTAATGTCAGAAAGGTAATATTTATCTACAGGCTAGCAGAATGGATCGCCAGAGAAATAAGTTAAGCAAATACAATAATTAGCAGCACAAATTTAAAAATAACTCTCGATATCTTTATGGGTTTTCTTCTTAAGCTGGCCAAAAAACACGCCCTCCGCCCGTCCCTCCGCCATATTTTCCTGTAAACATTTGGGTTGGGGAACACAAGGCTAAAAGTAAACCTGGGCTTCTCCTAAAGTCTGTTTGAAAGAGTGTCGCCACGTGTGGACCAGAGGGTAAGCGGGTCGAGCTCTCGTTCCCAAACCGGGGAAGGTCACCAGAGCTCTGAGATGCTGGCTTGGCGCGGCGGCCCTGCCGGTATTTACAAAGCGTTCCAACAACAAAAAAAACTACCCCCCCCCACCACGAGCGGCTCAATACTGGCTGGGTCTGCCCGTGTACAGGCTCCGTGAGCGGGGCATTCCTGTGGAGCTGCGGCTGAAGCCCGTCGGTAGTGTCTTCATGGTCAGCCGGTATCCTGAGGGAGGCAAGTACCTGAAAACAGACAAGACGCGAGAGTCAGTCAACCCGCCAATAATATTATATCCACTGCAGCGGTCTGAGTGAGGCTGTAATGACACTACACTTCCTAGTTCCGAGCATCATCCCGTTAGCGAAGAGCCCATCCCGATTCTCTCCAATCGCAATCTTAACCCGTTTGGGTGTAATTTGGCTGAAATTCTCCGAGGTGCTTGTGCCGCACCTCTGCCGGAACATAGGAACATGAGAAGGCCATTCAGCCCCTTGAGCCTGTTCCGCCATTCACTGAGATCAAGGCTGATCTATATCCTAACTGCATCCACCCACCTTGGCTCCATATCCCTCAACACCCTTGAATAGCAAAAACCTATCAATCTCAGATTTAAAATTATTAATTGAGCGAGCATCTACTGCTTTTTGTGGAAGAGAGTTCCACACTTTTACCATCCTTTGCGTGAAGAAGTGTTTCCTAACTTCTCTCCTGAGTGGCCTGGCTTGAAGGAAAGAAAACCTACATTTGGGACGTCCCAAAGTGCTTTACAGCCAATTAAGTACTTTCTGAAGTGTAGTCACTGTTGTAATGTAGGAAACGCAGCAGCCAATTTGCGCACAGCAAGCTCCTACAAACAGCAATGTGATAATGACCAGATAATCTGTTTCAGTGACGTTGATTGAGGGATAACTATTAACCAGGACACCGGGGAGAACTCCCCTGCTCTTCTTCGAAATAGTACCGTGGGATCTTTTACGTCCACCTGAGAGGGCCTTGGTTTAACGTCTCCTCCAACAGTGCAGCACTCCCTCAGTACTTCCTTATACATAACAGCGAGTGTTTAGCTTCTGACTGATCTACTTACATTATTACCTAATCAAGTTCCCAGGATGTGCTGATAAGAATCATGGACTTCCATTTTCAAAATGAGATATTCTTGTAAACAACAATAATGTTAGCCCTGATTCCCTGTAGGCTCCTGAACCCAAAGCCCTGACTCCAACTGGTCTCCTGGTCCCAAAGCCCTGACTCCAACTGGTCTCCTGAACCCAAAGCCCTGACTCTACTGGTCTCCTGGTCCTGAAGCCCTGACTCTGCTGGTCTCCTGGTCCTGAACCCCTGACTCTACTGGTCTCCTGGTCCTGAAGCCATGACTCTGCTGGTCTCCTGGTCCTGAAGCCATGACTCTGCTGGTCTCCTGGTCCTGAAGCCATGACTCTGCTGGTCTCCTGGTCCTGAAGCCCTGACTCCAACTGGTCTCCTGGTCCTGAACCCCTGACTCCAACTGGTCTCCTGGTCCTGAACCCCTGACTCTGCTGGTCTCCTAGTCCTGAACCCCTGACTCTGCTGGTCTCCTGGTCCTGAAGCCCTGACTCTGCTGGTCTCCTGGTCCTGAACCCCTGACTCTGCTGGTCTCCTAGTCCTGAACCCCTGACTCTGCTGGTCTCCTAGTCCTGAACCCCTGACTCTGCTGGTCTCCTGGTCCTGAAGCCCTGACTCTGCTGGTCTCCTGGTCCTGAACCCCTGACTCTGCTGGTCTCCTAGTCCTGAACCCCTGACTCTGCTGGTCTCCTGGACCTGAAGCCCTGACTCTGCTGGTCTCCTGGTCCTGAAGCCCTGACTCTGCTGGTCTCCTGGTCCTGAAGCCCTGACTCTGACGGGTCTCCTGGACCCGAAGCTAAATATCAGAGCAGCATGAATTATAAATTCTACCTCCCTACAACAATGACTTACTTACCCTGCTGGATCAAGAACCCAGAATTTATGAAAAATAAATTTTAAACACCCAATTGCTTTTTTAAAAACTGGCTTCAGCCATCGATTGTCAAAACATACTTGCAGATATGCTGAAAGGAGCGCCGATAATCATGTCCCACTATATTAAAAAAGACGATCACCAGTCTTTGCTTGTTGATTGCCAACGCTCAAAGTTAATTTAGCTTTTCCTGCAGTCCGTTTGACCTGTGTGGCAGCAGATCAAAGGTCAAGTGGTCGGGTCACATTCCAAATCAAGGAATGTCACCAGATTGACCCCTTCTATTTTAGCGTTGCATCTATTGAGAGAAGTTCACCCACTGCACATTCTGCACAAAGATTCTTTATGGTTCCAATGCTTAGATGGGAATTAAAGTCTAGCAGGAGTATATCAGGTTCCTGTCTATTTAAAAAAAAGGGAAGCTTTTTCTTAAAAAAAACATTGAATTTTTTTAACCTCTGTGGAGAGTCGACGCATGGGACCTGTTTTACCTCCAGGCTACAGCGATGACGCCCTCGGTGGGAAGGTGCCACTCAAGTGTCAGGGTAGCTCCACTGATTTCAAGGAGAGACTCAGGGAGCAAAATAAGGCCAGACATTTAGCGAACGGCACGGAAATACAGCTCCAGCCACTAAATTCGGCTTACCGCCCCGCACAGGAAGTGGAGCGCAATGTCGTTGCGCACACTGCAGGGCCTCCGAGGGCCCCAACTAGGCCACCAGGGTGGCGTGGTGCCGTGGCAGTAGCCCGGTGCCGAGACGCGGTGCCGGGCAGCGCGATGGCGGCAAGGACCACGCCACGGCACACCACGGAGGGCCGCTCTGGAGGTCGTTCAAAAAAAAAGAAAATGGCGGCGCGGGTCGCGGCCGCACCTCCCCATTAAATACCGCCCTGCGAGCGGAGGTCTGCCCGGCTCGCGACCCGTGCAGCCGAATTTCTGCCGCGGGGCGGTAAGGGACATCAGTGGGGCGGTATGGGGTTGTGGCGCACGGCGATGATGTTATCGCTGGCGGCGCAGCGGGCCTGGGTTGCTACCGGCAGAGGCACAGCGCTATCGGGTAGCGCCTCAGCAACGTCCCACCGAATTTCTCGGGAGGCGCTTTTTCTGCCCCCACCCCCACCCCCCCCCAAGGCAATAAGCCCTTTGTGCCCCGTTAGCACCCCCCGGAGGCACTAACGGCAGGTGCAAAGGAGCCGAATTTCTAGCCCTTAATGTTCTATCCAGAGCCACCCAACTCTGGTGGGGCGGAGGGGGGCGGGGTAAAAGAACTGGGTATGCTGCATGCTTTACCCATGGTGTGTTTTCTCGGGGGGTGAGGGGGGGAAAGATGGAGCGTAGGAAGGGGTATGGGGTGGTGGGGCAACACGGACTGCCTCCGAGGTCAGTGTGACGTCACGGTTTGCACTGCAGTGAATGAATGAAGCTCCTGGGGACAGCACATTAGGGCATGACATCGCGTCCTTGGAGGCAAGGAGGTCCAACATGGCTGCTTTTGGAATAGATAACGGGAGTGGGGGGGGGGGGGGGTGGGGGGGAGTTTGTTGAACAAAAAGGGGGAAAAATTCAGTTGGTTGCGCCTCCCGTTAGCGCCTTCAGAGGGCGCTAATGGGACGCAAAGCAACCAGCGCCCGGGCGCGGCGTGGCACTGCCCACGCCTCCCGCAAAATCCAGCGGGAGGTTAGTGGTGGCGCTAACCGTTCGCGCCCTGCGGCGCTGCGCCGCTGGCGATGACGTCATTGGCGTGCACAGTGCCCCGCTCACGCCCCGGCCACGATCTTCGGGAGCGCCCCCGACTTACCGCCGGACGCTATGTCCGACGGCGTCAGTGGGGCCTACCTGCGGCCGGGGAGGCGCAATTTAAAGGCGAGGTGCGGGCGGCCATTTTTGTTGCTGGCCACCTGCCAGCGCTCCCGTCCCAGACCTCCTGAAACGCCGCCCCCCCCCCCCCCCCGCGGAGTGCTGGCTGCGCTCCAAGAGCCCGGCACTTCTCTTGAGTGCCGGGCTCTTTTGCCTACACTCCCAATCCCCGGGGGCCCAGCTGGGCCCCAGGTCGCGCTGCACAAGGCCCCTCCCCTTTAAGAAGGGGAGGAAGGCCTGCAATACCGCGGCGCGACATGCCGCAGCATGTGGCAGTAGCGCCCCGCTTCCCTCTTGGGGCGCAACCACTCAATTTCCGGCACGGGGACGCTAATTCTTCTCCGGCAAAGTTAGCGCTACTCAATTTTTAGCCCAACGTCTATTTCCCTCCCCTCCTAGACTGCCCTTCCCCCGTAGCCACTTTCTTCCATTGCAACAGGGATTGTTGCCAACAAACTTCAGAAGACAATAGGCCGGCACAAACACGATGGGCTGAATGGCCTTCTCCTGTGCTGTGTGATTCTATGATAACTAACTAAGGATGGAACCACACTGTAATTGCACTGGTAATGCAAAGCGGTTTTGCTTTGCACCAACACTGCGGTTACAGTGTAAGTGCGGGTTGGGCCTAGAGCCACGGCCCGACCTAAGTGAAGAGGCGAGGATCTCACTGAAGATTGGAGTCTCACTCCGCCTTGCTTCGGTGCCAGCTCGGGCCTCCACACCCGAGTTACAATCCAAATTTAGTGTCAGTGCGTAGCAGTCCCTTGAGGCATGTGAATGCAAAGGTCATCTAACTTTATGAATTAAACAGCATCGGCTACATTGTAAAACTGCAAATCAATGTGAAATTCTTGCCAATGAATTTTGCTTTCTGTATAACATTGCTAGCGAAATCTATAAGTGCAATCAATTAATACATGATGTGCTGCAGATCTCTGGTGTGACGTATACTATAATTACTATCACAATTCCCCATCATATTTACACAATTTTTTGCTGGTATGAATCACGAGGGAAATTGGACCAATTTTGTCATGAATATTTGACATAAAATATTTAGTCATAAAAAATTCACTGCAGAAGGAGGCCATTCAGCCCACTGTGCCTGCATCAGTGCTAGTTCCTCATAGCGGATGCCCACTCTAATCCCATTTCCCTGCTTTTCAGGTCCCTCGGCTGGCACAGACACGATGGGCCAAATGGCCTCCTTCCGTGCTGTAAATTTCTATGATTCTAAATTTTGCCTCGGCTTCTTGTGGTAATTCATTCATAGAAACATAGAAGATAGGAGCAGGAGTAGGCCATTCGGCCCCTCGAGCCTGCTCCGCCATTCAATGAGATCATGGCTGATCATCCAAACTCAGTACCCTGTCCCTGCCTTCTCCCCATATCCCTTGATCCCTTTAGCCTTAAGAAATATATCCAACTCTTTCTTGAATATATTTAATGAACTGGCCTCCACCACCCTCTGTGGCAGAGAATTCCACAGGTTCACCACTCTCTGGGTGAAGAAATTCCTCCTCATTTCAGTCCCAAATGGCTTACCCTTTATCCTTAGACTATGACCCCTGGTTCTGGACTCCCCGACCATCGGGAACATCCTTCCAGCATCTAGTCTGTCCAGGCCTGACAGAATTTTATAGGTTTCGATGAGATCCCCTCTCAATCTTCTAAACTCCAGTGAGTACAAGCCCAATCGACACAATCTCTCCTCATAAGTCATTCCTGCCATCCCAGGTATCAGCCTGGTGAATCTTCGCTGCACTCCTTCCATGGCAAGAACATCACAATAACCCTTGTGTGAACACATAACTTCTAGATGACAATGAGTTCATCAGAATCCAGTCAATTTGCTTTGAGTACACCCTGCACTATTACACACTGCTAGAAAGGTTAGAATGAATAAAATTCAATAACAGATTAATGGTATATACTTGGTTAATGATCTAAAATGTTGATTTTGCATTCCCGATTTCTTTCTCTCCACCACTGGCGGCCGTGCCTTCAGTTGCCTAGGCCCGAAGCTCTGGAGTTCCCTTCCTAAACCTCTCCCTTCTCATTTAAGTCGCTCCTTAAAACCTGCCTCTTTGACCAAACTTTTGGTCACCTGTCCTAATATCTCTATGTGCTCGGTGTTAAGTTTTGTCTGATAACACTCCTGTGAAGCGCTGTGGGACATTTTACTACATTAAAGGCGCTATATAAATGCAAGTTGTTAACAACATAAAAACATAAGAAATAGGAGCAGGAGTAGGTCATTCAGCCCTTCGAGCCTGCTCCGCCATTCAATATTAATGGGCCAGAAATTCGGGTCCCCACAGGACGTTTTACTACTTTAAAGGCGCTATATAAATACAAGTTGTTGTTGCTGAAGAAATGTCTCCGCATCTCAGTCCTAAATGGTCGACCCCTTATTCTGAGACTGTGTCCCTAGTTCTAGACTCCCCAGCCAGGGGGAAACATCTTCCCAGCATCTAAATGATTTGAGTTTCATAAATGAGTTGACAGAGGCACACAATTGTCATCGGCATCTCAGCTACCATTTTTCCCGGGATGTGCTCAGAGGTGAGGAGGAGGACCATAGTAGTCCTGGGCCGGCCTCCTTCGACAGGGAGTAATTGGGGTAATGGGTGTGGTCCTTTCACCTGGTAGCCACCTGGGAAATAAATAATTGCCGCCTCTCTGATTTACAGCTACCCTTATGTTGAACTTTTAGGAATTACTTGGGCAGAAATGCTTCCTGGTGCAGTTCTTGCTGGTTTATAAAAAGGGCCATCATTAATTTCAAACAGCGGGTAACTACTGGTTTGTCATATGAAATGATACATGAAAAATGTCGTAGCTGCCAGTCAGCAAGAGAAAACGGGGGGGGGGAAAGAGACAACATTTTAGTCAAACATCTGTTCAGTGACTGCAGCTAAAAAATAAATGATGTACATGTACAATTCATGTATTGTTGTTTCAGCAAAATTTGTATCTTCAGTGTCAGCCTTGGCTCCATGAGTAGCACTCTCGCCTGAGTCAAAAGGTTGTGGGTTCCAGCTTCACTCCAGGACTTGAGCTCAGAGTCTAGGCTGAAACCTCAGTGCAGTACTGAGGGAGTGCTGCATCGTCAGAGGTGATGGAATACTCTCCACTTGCCTGGATGAGTGCAGCTCCAACAACACTCCAGAAGCTCGACACCATCCAGGACAAAGCAGCCCGCTTGATTGGCACCCCATCCACCACCTTAAAATTCACTCCCTCCACCACCGGCGCACCGTGGCTGCAGTGTGTACCATCTACAAGATGCACTGCAGCAACTCGCCAAGGCTTCTTCGGCAGCACCTCCCAAACCCACGACCTCTACCACCAAGAAGGACAAGGGCAGCAGACGCATGGGAACACCACCACCTCCAAGTTCCCCTCCAAGTTCCCCACACCGTCCTGACTTGGAAATATATCGCCGATCCTTCATCGTCGCTGGGTCAAAATCCTGGAACTCCCTCCCTAACAGCACTGTGGGAGTACCTTCACCACACGGACTGCAGCGGTTCAAGAAGGCGGCTCACCACCACCTTCTCAAGGGCAATTAGGGATGGGCAATAAATGCTGGCCTTGCCAGTGATGCCCACATCCCATAAACGAATTTTTAAAAAAGGTGCCGAATTTCAGATGAGGCATTAATCGGCGGCTCGGTTCAGGTAGACGGAAAAGATCTCGTAGCACTGTTCAAAGAAGAGCAAGGGAGTTCTCCTGGTCTCCTGGCCAATATTTATCCCTCAATCAGCATCTCCAGAACAGATTAGTTGGCCATTACCTCAATGCTATTTGTGGGACCTTGCTGTGTGCAAAATGGCTGCCACATGTGCTTACATCACAACAGTGATGACTTTGCAAAAAGGACATAGTTGACTGTGAGTTACTTTGGGAGGCCCTGAGGATATGAATGGTGCAATCTAAATTGATACGAGCTCTGCAGAAATCAGAGGAATTAGTGGGCTGTTCCAAGTATGGCAAAACTCGATAAAGAGACGAGTTCAAGTCAGACTATGTGAGGGGGAGGCAGTGAGGCTAAAACCGATGGAAACGTAAATTCATGTAAAAATGCTTAGGAAAGCAGGGAGAGGTGCGACGAGGCCTCTCCAACAGTGAGGAAAACACAAGGAAGCGGTTGAAATGTAGGTACGGGGTAATGGTTACGTTACTGGACTAGTAATCTAGTAAAACATGGACTAATAATCCAGCAGAATGTGAGTCCACAATCCCACCATGGCAGTTTGAGAATTTGAGTTTTCAAAGATCTAGAATAAAGAGCTGGTGTCAGTAAAAGTGATCACGAAGCTGTTGGATTGTCGTACCAACCCAACTGGTTCACTGATGTCCTTCAGGGAAGGAAACCTGCCGTCCTTACCTGGTCCGGCCTATACATGATTCCAGTCCCACACTTTAGCTGCTCTCTGAAGTGGCCTAGAAAGCCACTCTGTTGTATAAGGACATCCATGGATGGGCAACAAAGCTGAGCCCAAAACAATCATATAAGATAAGATGGGGGAGGAGCGTCGGTTTAAGAGCATGGGGGGGTGGGGGACTATCAAGATCGGCTGATTCAGGTCATAGATTTCAGAAAAAATGGTACTAATGGATTTAGGGAAAGCTTTTGATGGAGTGATAGATCCGATAAAACTTGGATAAAATGTTTACGATTTCAACACAGAATCAAAAATGACAAGATCAGCAGATAGATACCGACGAGGAAATCTATTCAGCCCATCTAATCCAATCCTACCTCATCATCTGGACAAACAATCAGTCCCCTTATCACAGCAGCTAGAATAAAGAAAGAAAGGCATGAATTTATACAGCACCTTTCACGACCTCAGGCCGTCCCAAAGAGCTGTACAGCCAATTAAGAATTTTTTGAAGTGTAGTCACAACTTACATCATGTTTCTGAATCTAGGACATTTATGTAGATTAGAAACAGTATGAGGCCCAGAGTCGATACCTGGGCTACGTCTCTCCAGCTTGACATTATTCCCTTAACCAACATCTACTGCTGCCTGTCTTTCAGCCAATGCCTTATCCACTTTCAAGTTTTACTGAGGATATCATTATATTGGGAACGGTAGCATAGTGGCTACGTTACTGGACTAGTAATCCAGAGGCCTGGACTAATGATTGAGTGATATGGGTTCAAATCCTGCATTTAAATTTAATTAAATAAATAAAAAGCTAGTATCAGTAATGGTGACCATGTAACTACTGGATTGTCGTAAAAACCCATCTGGTTCACTAATGTCCTTTCGGGAAGGAAATCTGCCGTCCTTACGCGGTCTGGCCTATATGTGACTCTGGACCCGCAGCAATGTGGTTGACTCTTAAACTGCCCTCTGAAATGGCCTGGCAAACCACTCAGTACCAAACCACCACGACTTCACCACACAAGCGGCTCAAGAAGTCACCACACCACTTCTCACCACACAAGCAGCTCAAGAAGGCAGCTCACCACTTCTCACCACATCCTTCTCACCACACCCTTCTCAAGGGCAATTAGGGCTGGCCTTGCCAGCGATGCCCACATCCCATGAATTAAAAACAATTACTTTAAGTTTGTGTAGCAGCCTATCATGCATAACTTTATTAATGGCTTTCTGGTAGTCTAGATACACAATTGTCATACAAATATCCCCTTTGGATGTCACTTCCCCCAAAACGTCAAGGGGTTTTGTCAAGCATTATGATTTTTGAAGCCTTTTATATCTGCTCTTTAATTTTCTACATTACAACAGTGACTACCCTTCAAAAGTACTTCATTGGCTGTGAAAGGGTTAAAAAGTGCTAAAATGAGGGGATTAAGGAACAGCGCATATATCCAACCATATAAGGAATGGTTATGAACAGAAGGGAAGTCTGGTGTAACGTAGCCAAAGTGCACAAACCGTGAATCACTAACTGAGGAATGTATTGAGAGATAACGTATGGGGTCACAAGATCAATGCACACAGGTCAGAAGAATTTGCACTTGAAGCCAACTGTATGATGAAAGAAATGAATACGTGTAATGCACCTAATTGCGAAACAGTAGCCACGACCCAGAACAAAACCTGTATATAAGGCAGGAGATTTTCAGCGATCGGGGAGCATTCGTCCCAGGATGAGTGCCTCCCCTGTCGACTTGTAAATAAAGTTGCTTTACTGCTCGAACCTCCGGACTCCGAGAGATTGATTGGGAATAAGGTGGACGTCGACCCTTTATATCAGAGGGTCCGTCTCGGGGAGAAGAAGCTCTGCCGGTTTACCCTTACAGGCTGTAAAGCGCTTTGGGACGTTCTGAGGTCGTGAAAGGCGCTATATAAATACAAGTTCTTTCTTTCACCTGGTCACTTTGGGGTTTGCTACGCATTGCCAAATAATACTTTTGTTGTCTTTATCAATAATCTCTACCCAAATTGCTTGTGCCATCACGCCTTCTAATGTTCTATTTACCGTTTTGATAGCTGCTACGTCTTTCCTTATTAACAGTGACATAACTTTTCCCTAGCTTATTGGGTCTATCTGAACAACGGCTGAAGCTAAGTAGAGACAGCTGGCTATATTATTGTGGACAGTATCACACCTATTATATATCTGAGCTACAGGGGAGTCAAAGGTTATGGGGGAGCGGGCAGGAAAGCGGTGTTGAGGCCAAGATCAGATCAGCCATGATCTTATTGAATGGCGGAGCAGGCTCGAGGGGCCGAATGGCAGATTCCTGCTCCTATCTCTTATGTACCTGAGCCATAACCTGTCCTCACCCGACAGATACACCCCATGCAGTAGCATAGGAACTGGGAGAGGAAACGCTGGCGAGACTTCCCCCTCCCTATTCCAAGGGCTCTGAGCCTAACTGTAGTTTCCCAAGTGCTGCCCCAGCTGTGAGCAGCTACATCAGCATAGACTGGGAATACAAGCCAGGGTTTTCCGTCGGTACAGCCTAGGGCCTTTACAAATTGCAACTGAAAACTATCCCTAACGCATAAATTAACTTTCAAAACAGACATCCTGTAGGATTTTTTCCAACGGTTAATGCAAAATATCGATTGATACAGCACAGAAGGAGGCCATTCCATCCATCGTGCCTGTGCCGGCTCTTTCAAAGAGCTCTCCAATTAGTCTCACTCCCCCCGCTCTTTCCCTGTTGCCCTGTAAATTTCTCCTTTTCAAGTATTTATCCAATTCCCTTTTGAAAGTTACTATTGAATCTGCTTCCACCGCCCCTTCAGGCAGTGCGTTCCAGATCATTACAGCTCGCTGTGTAAAACAAATTCTCTTCATCTCCCCTCTGGTTCTTTTGACAATTCTTCTTCTTCTTAGGTAGTCCCTCGGAACCGAGGATGACTTGCTTCCACATTAAAAATGAGTTCTCAGGTGACTGATGAGTCCAATGCGGGACCTACAGTCTCTGTCACAGGTGGGGCAGACGGTGGTTGAAGGGGCGGGTGGGTGGGGTGCTTGGGTTGACGCGCGCTCCTTGTGCTGCCTGCGCTTGGCTTCCGCTTGCTCCCGGCGAAGAGACTCGAGGTGTTCGGCGCCTTCCCGGATGCTTCTCCTCCACTTTGTGCGGTCTTGAGCCAGGGATTCCCGGGTGTTGTGGGGATGTTACACTTTTTCAAGGAGGCTTTGAGGGTGTCCTTGAAGCGTTTCCTCTGCCCACCTGGGGCTCTCTTGCCGTGCCGGAGCTCCGAGTAAAGCGCTTGTTTTGGGAGCCTCGTATCGGGCATGCGGACAATGTGACCTGTCCATCGGAGCTGATCAAGCGTGGTCAAAGCTTCGATGCTGGGGATGTTGGCCTGAGCAAGAACACCGACATTGGTGCGCCTATCCTGCCAATGGATTTGCAGGATCTTGCGGAGGCAGCGTTGGTGGTACCTCTCCAGTGCTTTGAGGTGCCTGCTGTACATGGTCCATGTCTCTGAGACATACAGCAGGGCGGGTATCACTGCTGCCCTGTAGACCATGAGCTTAGTGCCGGGTTTGAGGTCCTGGTCTTCAAACACTCTCTTCCTCAGGCGACCGAAGGCTGCACTGGCACACTGAAGGCGGTGTTGGACTTTGTTTTCGACGTCTGTCCTTGTTGACAGTAGGCTCCCGAGGTATGGAAAGTGGTCCACGTTGTCCAAGGCCTTGTCGTGGATTTTGATAATCGGGGGGCAGTACTGTGTGGCGGGGGCAGGTTGGTAGAGGACCTTTGTCTTACGGGTGTTTAGTGTAAGGCCCATGCTCTCGTACACTTCGGTGAAGGTGTTAACGATAGTTTGGAGTTCAACCTCTGAGTGTGCGCAGACGCAAGCATCGTCTGCATACTGTAATTCGACGACAGAGGATGGGACGACCTTGGATATGGACTGGAGGCGACGGAGGTTGAACAGTTTCCCGTTTGTTCTGTAAATTAGCTCCACTCCAGCGGGGAGCTTACTGAGGGTGAGATGGAGCATTGCAGCAAGGAAGATCGAGAAGAGCGTTGGTGCGATGACACAGCCTTGCTTGACAATTACCCTAAATCTGGTTACCAATCCTTCTGGCACTGCAAACTGTTTTTGGCCCTTGATGATTTTGAATCCCTCTATTAAATTATGGATTATTTAAAGTAATTCTTAATAAACACAGATACAGATTATGATTTGATTTACCTTTCTGTTTCACCACAGATATACACAAAACAAAACAGCTGGGATACCCACCGAATGATTTGGATTAACAACAGAAAACGCTGGACAAACTCAGCAGGCCAGGCAACATCCGTGGAGAGAGAAACAGAGTTAACGTTTCGGGTCGAAACCCTTCGGGGTTTCCTGGCCTGCTGAGTTTTTCCTGCGTTTTCTGTTGTTATTTCGGATTTCCAGCATCCGCAGTATTTTGCTATCGTAATGGTTTGGATGGATTGGTGAAACTCCATTGTATTGCTACTAATATGCTCTGTGGGATTATCTATTCAAAACATTTCCTACTGATACCATTGGGACTATTTGCTGAATGCCAAATTAGACTATGTTTTATTATTCCACAAAAGTTATTTTTTCCACACAAGACATTCTTAAACAATTCCAAGGTTTTTTGCCTCCGCTACCACATCTATTGTTCCTCATTCTTTGGGTCAAAAAACTTCTTGACATCAGTTCCACTTTGCCTGTCACAACAACAACTTGTATTTATATAGCACCTTTAACGTAGAAAAACGTCCCAAGGCACTTCACAGGAGTATTTAAAGACAAAACAATTTGACACCGAGCCACATAAGGAGAAATTAGGGCAGGTGACCAAAAGCTTGGTCAAAGAGGTAGGTTTTAAGGAGCGTCTTAAAGGAGGAAAGAGAGGTAGAGAGGTTTAGGCAGGGAATTCCAGAGCTTAGGGCCTTGGTAGCTGAAGGCACGGCCACCAGTGTGAACCTACGCCCTCTTGTCCCACTGTCATGGTTTAGCTTGAAGTAGTGTTCCAGATTTACTTTCTTTACTACCTTGCTCTGGAATTGCCTCCCTAAACCACTCCGCCTCTCTTTCCTCCTTTAAGACGCTCCTTAAAACCTACCTCTTTGACCAAGCTTTTGGTCGCCTGTCCTAACATCTCCTTATGTGGTTCGGTGGCAAATATCGTTTGATAATCGCTCCTGTGAAGCGCCTTTGGGACGTTTTACTATGTTAAAGGCGCTATATAAATGCAAGCTGTTGTTGCTGTTGTACACCGCCATTAGGTTCTGTGTCACTTGCCTCCTTTCAAGGCTGACAAACTCAGTTGATCTTTTTAACACCGTCCTCTGACACTGGGGATCCGAGGTATGGCTGATGCCTGCACCAGCGTGAGGGTTTGTATACCCCTCTTGTGTCGCAGGGACCAGAACACGACACAGGATTCAAGGTGTGATCTGACCTGTTTGACCAAAATTTGCTCTAACTTGTACTCTGCTGCTTCGATCCTTTAATTCAGCATTTTATTTGCATTGTTGACGGCTGCTCCACAATAATTAGATAATCTACTGATACCCTTCAATCTCTTTCAACTTCATCCTTAGCTGTATCGCCTCCATTCATAAATGTACACAGGGGAGTTCTCCCCGGTGTCCTGGCCAACATTCATCCCTCAACCAACACCCGCAACAGATAATCTGGTCATTATCACATTGCTGTTTGTGGGAGCTTGCTGTGCGCAAATTGGCTGCCGCGTTTCCTACCTTACAACAGTGACTACACTTCAAAAATACTTCATTGGCTGTGAAGCGCTTTGGGACGTCCTGAGGTCATAAAAGGCACTATAGAAATGCAAGTCCTTCTTCGTTTAAGAAAAACCTCCCATTTTTATTCCTATGTGCAGTTCTTTACAAGTGCCTGTATTAAATTTCATCAGCTAGTGTTGCACCCACTTCCATATTACTTGTCCATTTAATAGTGGAGGGTGATAACGTCCATGATCTTTTGATTTACTCGACAGGCCTTCTCCCCCACCTCCCGCCCTTCTTAATTTGACAGCAACAGAGAAGACTTTCATCTCATCATTCTGGGCCGGATTTGAACCCAGGTCCCAGAGGTGAAAGGTCAGTGTCTGGTCTACTGTGCCACCCAGTTGACTTTTTTAAATGGTATTTTGTATAAATGTCAAAAGACTGCATGCCAATTGTAAACTTGGCATCACCCAATCACTGCTACCTTATTTACCTTGCCTTCATCTTTTACTCAATTCAATTCAATTCAATTTTATTTGTCATATATGCAGCAGACGTGTGTACTGCACAATGAAATGTTGATTTTTACGAGTCCTCTTGGGGGTGTCCTGTGCAATGGGCATTGGCCCCTTACCTTGGTTTCTCAATATTTAAAAAAAAACAGTGCCATCAATAACAAGGAGCAGGATAAAGACGTCTCACCTGTTGTCTTCCCATTCATGACTGAAGCCAGGAAGGGACCCCTTGGAATCGGCGGCAAATCTGTAAACCACTAGCAGGCAGTCTTTGCAAAGCTGCACCAGCCTCTGACAGCACTGCAGTTCCTGAGAGGTGGTCGCCTCCGCGCTTCTGTTGAACATGGTTTCCCAGGAGCTCCTGTCGGCCACAGAAACAGACATGGCCCTCAGTATTCTCTGCAAGATCACACGAGGAAGGCCGAAACCGGCCCAACTTAGCTGACCCACCTCGAAATAAGCCCACAGTGTAATAAGTCCCTTCCCGAGCCCCATCATAGAGCCCCAGCTGTCAAAGGTGGTCATCTGACAGACGAACCTTGCAGTGGGAGTGGGGGGGGTGGGGTGGGGAAGCAGCCCAGCCTCAGCAATGGCAGCTATGGGAAATAACAAGTAGCTTTTAGCTCTTGAACGCCGATCAGATAATCCAGCTCCGCACTGCACCGGGTGCTTACAAGGTAATTCCGACAAATGGAGGGCACAAAACACTAAAACGAAGCTAATCCTGATTCCGCATCCGTGGAAAATTTAACTTTTTTTTGGTCTAAGCTCCTTTTTTATTAAAGCATGTGCAGTAATGTATCTCAGTGTTCACTCCCAAACCAATTAAAAGCATGCACTTCATAAGTAGACCGTCTTATTTCATTACAATGCTCTCAGTAGTATCCCCACAGGATGGGGGTCTAATGAAATTGTACACTTATAACGTTTTCCTTGCTGTGTTTCGAGTTTATATTCATACTGATAAAATTACAGTATTATGATTAATAATCATCAAAATCGCAAAGAAATGTAGTTAATATTTCACATGGGAGCAAATATTGCAATTTGCGATACAGTATTTCTGCGTGTTGTACTTTCTGATATCAAATATTTAGTTTTCTGATATCACAAGACAGTGCTCATTCTACCCAACTCTCTCCTCTGCTCAGTACCCATCTCAACCCACTTGGGTAGAGGCCTAAGGAGGAACAGGGACACCTCCAAATTCCCCTTCAAGTCATACACACCAGCCTGACTTGATTGGCACCCCATCCACCACCTTAAATATAGAGGAAAAAACAAGTCAGCCTGGAAGGCAGAGCAAATATGTAACTGCACAAGGGAGTATGGCAAGGCTGGATGGTATTTATTTTAATACAAGTAGTCTTGCGAGTAAGGCAGATGAATTGAAGGTGTTGATGAACACATGGGAGTATGATATTGTTGCTATCACAGAGACATGGTTGAGGGAGGGGCAGGACTGGCAGCTCAATATTCCAGGGTATAGAATCTTCAGGCGAGACAGAGGGGGGTGTAAAAGAGGAGGGGGTGTCGCAATATTAATCAAGGAGTCAATTACTGCTGTAAGGAGGGATGATATCTTAGCAGGTTCCTCTAATGAGGCCATATGGGTAGAACTTAAAAACAAAAAGGGGGCAAGCACTTTGCTGGGAGTGTACTATAGGCCCCCAAACAGTCAGGGGGAGATAGAGGAACAGATATGTAGGCAAGTCTCAGAGAAGTGTAGAAATAATAGGGTAATAATAGTAGGGGATTTCAACTTCCCCAATATTAACTGGGATAGTCAGAGTGTGAAAGGCTTAGAGGGTGCGGAATTCTTAAAGTGCATCCAGGAGAGCTTTTTGAGCCAGCATGTAGAAAGTCCTACAAGAGAGGGGGTGGTACTGGACCTAATTCTAGGGAATGTAGCCGGGCAAGTGGTAGAAGTGTCTGTAGGAGAGCATTTTGGTGACAGTAACCATAATTCAGTGAGATTTAAGGTAGTCATGGAAAAGGACAAAGATGGACCGGAAATAAAGGTTCTAAATTGGGGGAACGCCGATTTTAATATGATAAGGCAGGATCTGGCCAAAGTGGACTGGGATCAGCTACTTGCAGGAAAATCCACATAAGAGCAGTGGGAGTTTTTCAGAAAGGAAATAGAGAGAGTACAACGCCAAAATGTTCCCGTAAAGGTCAAGGGTGGGACCAACAAGCCCAGGGAACCCTGGATGTCAAGGGATATACAAGAATGGATTAGGAAGAAAAGGGAGGCTTTTGACAGATACAAAGGACTAAAAACAGTGGAAGCCCTAGAGGAGTATAGAAAGTGTAGGGGGGTACTTAAAAAAAGAAATTAGGAGAGCGAAGAGGGGACATGAAAAAATACTGGCGGGCAAAATAAAGGAAAATTCCAAGGTGTTTTATAAGTATATTAAGGGCAAGAGGATAACCAGGGAAAGAGTAGGGCCCATTAGGGACCAAAGTGGCAATCTGTGTGTAGAGCCGGAAGATGTAGGTGAGGTTTTAAATGAATATATTACATCTGTGTTCACTATGGAGAAGGATGACGTAGGCATAGAAATCAGGCAGGGGGATTGTGATATACTTGAACAAATTAGTATTGAGAGGGAGGAGGTACTAGCGGTTTTAGCGGGCTT
This sequence comes from Somniosus microcephalus, assembly GCF_052327205.1. Classification (NCBI taxonomy): domain Eukaryota; kingdom Metazoa; phylum Chordata; class Chondrichthyes; order Squaliformes; family Somniosidae; genus Somniosus; species Somniosus microcephalus. Next base: position 363,126,724 of record NC_140989.1, read on the forward strand.
AAAAGTGGATAAATCCCCAGGCCCTGATGGGATGTATCCCAGGCTGCTGTGTGAGGCAAGGGAGGAGATTGCAGGGGCACTGACACAAATTTTCAGAACCTCTCTGGCCACAGAGGAGGTGCCAGAGGACTGGAGAACAGCTAACGTAGTACCATTGTTCAAGAAGGATAGTAGGGATAAACCAGGGAGTTACAGGCCAGTGAGCCTAACATCAGTGGTAGGGAAATTATTGGAAAAAATTCTGAGGGACAGAATTAGTCTCCACTTGGAGAGGCAAGGATTAATCAAGAATAGTCAGCATGTCTTTGTCAGGGGGAGATCATGTCTAACCAATTTGATTGAATTTTTCGAGGGGGTGACTAGGTGTGTGGATGAGGGTACTGCACTTAATGTAGTCTACATGGACTTCAGTAAGGCTTTTAACAAAGTCCCACATGGGAGACTGGTCGAGAAGATAAGAGCCCATGGAATCCAGGGCAATTTGGCACATTGGATCCAAAATTGGCTTAGTGGCAGGAGGCAGAGGGTTATGGTCAAAGGTTGTTTTTGTGACTGGAAGCCTGTGTCCAGTGGTGTACCACAGGGATCGGTGCTGGGTCCTTTGCTGTTTGTAGTGTACATTAATGATTTAGATATGAATGTAGGAGGTATGATCAGTAAGTTCGTGGATGACATGAAAATTGGTGGAGTGGTAAATAGCGAGGAGGGAAGCATCAGGCTACAGGATGATATAGACGGGTTGGTTAGATGGGCAGAACAGTGGCAAATGGAATTTAACCCTGAAAAGTGTGAGGTGATGCATTTTGGGAGGACTAACAAGGCAAGGGAATACACAATGAATGGTAGGACCCTAGGAAGGACAGAGGATCAGAGGGACCTTAGTGTGCATGTACATGGATCCCTGAAGGCAGCAGGACAGTTAGATAAGTTGGTTAAAAAGGCATATGGGATACTTGCTTCATTAGCCGAGGCATAGAATATAAGAGCAGGGACGTTATGATGGAGCTGTACAAAACGCTAGTTAGGCCACAGCTGGAATACAGTGTGCAGTTCTGGTCGCCACACTATAGGAAGGATGTGATTGCATTGGAGAGGGTGCAGAGGAGATTCACCAGGATGTTACCTGGGCTGGAGCGCTTCAGCTACGAGGAGAGACTGGACAGGCTGGGGTTGTTTTCCTTAGAGCAGAGAAGGCTGAGGGAGGACCTGATTGAGGTGTACAAAATTATGAGGGGCATAGATAGGGTAGATAGAAAGGAACTTTTCCCCTTAGTAGAGGGGTCAATAACCAGGGGGCATAGTTTCAAGGTAAGGGGCAGGAGGTTTAGAGGGGATTTGAGGAAAACCCTTTTCACCCAGAGGGTGGTTGGAATCTGGAACTCACTGCCTGAAAGGGTGGTAGAGGCAGGAACCCTCACAACATTGAAGAAGCATTTAGATGAGCACTTGAAACGCCATAGCATACAAGGCTATGGACCAAGTGCTGGAAAATGGGATTAGAATAGACAGGGCTTAATGGCCGGCACGGACACGATGGGCCGAAGGGCCTCTTTCTGTGCTGTATAACTCTATGACTCTATTAAACATTCACTCCCTCCACCAGCGGCGTACTGCGGCCGCCGTGTGTACCATCTACAAGATGCACTGCAGCAACTCGCCAAGGCTTCTTCAGCAGCACCTCCCAAACCTGCGATCTCATCCACCTAGAAGGACAAGGGCAGTAGGCAGATGGGATCACCACCATCTGCAAGTTCCCCTCCAAGTCACACACCATCCTGACTTGGAAATATATCGTTGATCCTTCATCGTCGCTGAGTCAAAATCCTGGGACGCCCTACCTGACAGCACTGTGGGAGTACCATCACCACAGGGACTGCAGCGGTTTAAGAATAAGGCTCACCACCACCTTCGTGAGGGAAACTAGGGATTGGCAATTATTGCCGGCTTTGCCAGTGATGCCCATGTCCCAGAAATGAATTAAAAAACTTAAAAAATACCCAGGCTCCGCTCATTGCTTGTGGTTCCCTCAAGAAACTTGTTGCGATTGCCGTTCCTTGACTCCCCCCTTCCCATCCTGGCACTACCTGCAACCACCTGCCAAGAATAAATGAACACCATTGTCGCCCAACTGTACCATCCACCTCTGTGCAGTTGAGCGCAGATCCATCATGAACTAATATTAGCAATCTCATCACGGTTCGTAAACATTGTATTAAGCTTTGCTTTCTTTGGAAAAGAAGAAAATGTGGCGTTATGTAATTTAAAAAAATGAGTTGACCTTTAAAGGGAAGCTCCCAGAGCTGGACCTGTTTCTGGCTGGGGCAGAGATCACTGCTTACCAAAGGCAGGGACTGCAAGGAATCATCAGGGTCAGAGTGATCTCCTGGACTAGTTTCGATAGCCTGGGCGAGGGGGCAGAGAGCAATCTCCCAGATTTCCCCCCCCCCAAACTGGGCTGGGTTTTTATCTGGCTTTTCGCCTCTCCCAGGCAATCACATGGTTTTTTGGGTGGGGTGGAGAGTGTACGTTGTGTGGGACATGCTGGATGAACCAGAGGGGGTTTTCTTTCCATGCCCGGTCATTGCTTGTCTGTTCCTAGTGGTGCCGAGCACTGAGATGTGAAACTGTCTGCTTCTTAAACCTCTCGCACGGAACCCCATCCGCACAGAGTACAAATCAATTGAGCAGACTTTCCAATATTAATATTGCTGAGTGATCTGAAATCAAATCTCAAATATGCTTGCAGGGTTAATGTGTTACGGCGAGCACTACTGAGCACCCTGTTGATTGAAACTCTGCTTTATGGTGAAGCGCAGCTGGTACAGGGGTGAAATTGTACCGTGTTTTATTAGCGACAAACTCGTTAATGGGTTTGTATCAAATGCCGCTATTTGAAAAGAAGGCATTAAGGCTCATTAACATAGCAGACAAAGGAAGGTAAGCACACATTAGTGTGCTGGTTACTAATATCGCACAGTGTGATGTGAACCTTACATCTTTTAAGGGATAAAATCATCTGACGTCACAAAACTCACTACGCACTTGGTTTGAGTATAAAGCAAGGCTTTAATCAACTTGTTTCAAAACATGGAGGTCTAGTTGTACTTCACTAGTTCCTTGTCTTACAAAATGTCCCAGGCAAGCTGGGGCCGACGCCCGAGTATTTATACTCCTTGGACGGCGCCACCAGCTGGCCGTCCAGCGTTATTTCACGAGTAGTTTCTTGATGAACGATAAGATTTATAACATCATCCATGCTGGGCTTTCTTTAAGAGTGGAGTTAAACGCAGCAGAGGCAGAATTAACACTGGAACTGGGCGACGTCCAACTGAATAAAGGGAGAGCGATCCTTTTCCTACGAGGAGGCTGAAATATTATAATGTGCCACAATGTGTGTGCGCGTGTCGAATTTTATAATAAGATTTCAAATTCTATTTTGGGGCTTTGTAGCTGGGCTGCATGTGAAAACAAGGGTTGTGTTTTCTGCTATGTATTTTCAAAGATAACAAGGAGGAGTGGAGGCTCTGGCTGTTTCTTTATTCCACCTCACACCGCTCACCCCCACTCCCGCCCCTCCTAGCCCAGGCATGCTGAGGCCAATTATACTGCCCCCAACTGAGTGTAACCCTGCTTGAATAAGCACAATGGCAATGGGGCCATGGGCTTTCTAGTGCAAAATTGGCATGGTGTGGGTTTTGGCTTGCTGGCTGGCACTGATTAAAGTGCCCTTTGGTTACTAGCATAGCCATGGCATTGTTGTAACTATTGACTGGGGTTAGCATCATATCCAGCAGAGCATTCTGCTCCTTATGAAGCATTTTTCTTTATTAAACTCATGAGGAGTAATTCCACGAGGCTTCATGCCCTGTGTGTGGCTTTGCCCGATGGGGACACAGGACGCAGAATCGGTCCTATCTTATAGCCTGATCTCCGACCTGTGCTCTGAGCGATAGGATCGAACTATTAATATATTGGCCCAGAAATTCGGGTCTCCACGGGTGAGTACGCACGGGGTACTCACCCGTAAGCCCAATGGAAGTGCCGGTTTCCTGCATGCACTGCGCATGCGCGGGAAACCGGAACTTCCGTTCCCCTGTATGAAGGGGTTCAGGGGTCGAACGCGTGCGCAGGAGAGGCAGCGCGTGCGCATCGAACTTACGTTTTTTTTGCAGGTTTTCCCGGGAGGGTAAGTCTGCAGAAGTTACACATTTAAAAAGCAGGCGTAAGGCCTACGTTTTACAAGGTAAGTGGTGAATTAATTAAAATTAAAACATTTTTTCCACAGGTTTACTATTTTTAAATACTTTAAAGAAAGTTAATTTTTAGCCAAGTTAGAAAATAAAATTATTTTTTTCAAAAATTTAAATTATTGTTTAAAATAGTTATTTCATGTAATTTATAGTTTATTTTAAAAATGTGATTTAAAAAAAAATTATTTGAAGATTTAGTGGTGTTTTGGGGCCCGTAGTATTTCTAAGTTTTGACAGCTCTTCCTGTCAAACTTATGAATGGAGCATTCACTGCTCCGATTGGCCCACGTGATCCCAGGGGACGCATCGAACTAACTGCGCCCCTGGGATACGCAAGCACTGCGCGCCGGCAGCTGGAGCAGGCCCCGGATCGGAATCCCACGCGGGCCCACAGCTCAACGGCCGGCGCGCAAGGTAAGTGCAGGTCGGGGGCTTGCACCCACGGGAAGCCCCCGAACCGAATTTCTGGGCCATTAATGAGGCCTCCATCTCACTCAGGCAGGTGCCTCCACCACTCGGCATTAAAATACGTCGCAAGGCGCAATCGGAGAAAGTGCCGCTTGATTTTAGCTCCCATTTCCACCGGGTGGAGAGAGTTTGCTCCTGAAAAACCCACGTGTCTCCAGCGTTTCCTCAAAACTCAGACCCTTGGGATCAGCCTCATGCCTCTTCGCTGCACCGCCTCCTGCTGCTTGAATGTCCCCCTCATTCTCAGTCACCAGAACCAGACACAGGATTCAAGATGTGGTCTGACCCACAGCAGTGCACAGTTTGATCATGGGAACATCAGAACAGGAGGAGGCCATTCAGCCCCTCGAGCCTGTTCCGCCATTCAATGAGATCATGGCTGATCTGCGACTTAACACCATCTACCCGCCTTTGCCCCACATTCCTTGGTACCTTTGGTTAACAAAAATCTATCAATCTCAGATTTAAAATTAACAATTGATCCAGCATCAATTGCCGTTTGTGGAAGAGAGTTCCAAACTTCTGCCACCCTTTGGTATCATTTGGAGTCCAGGTATCATTCTGGTAAACCTACGCTGCACTCCATCCAAGGCCAATATATCCTTCCTAAGGTGTGGTGCCCAGAACTGTTCACAGTGCTCCAGGTGTGGTCTAACCAGGGCTTTGTATAGCTGCAGCATAACTTCTACCCTCTTGTATTCTAGTCCTCTGGATATAAAGGCCAGCATTCCATTAGCCTATTCGATTATTTTCTGTACCTGTTCGTGACATTTTAATGATCCATGTACCTGGACCCTCAAGTCACTTTGGATCTCCACTGTTTTTAGCTTTTCATCATTCTCTTGATCATGACTTCCTTTGACGTGTATTCTACTATTTTGGTTATGTCATTCAACATTCAACTACAGATGTTGATCATTGAGTCTACTAAGACTCCTAAGTCCCTTTCAACTTTGTTCTCCACTATTTCCAACACAGTTCATGAAGGATGCATGTTGCCAATTTTCCCTTCCTATGTGCAATATTTTACACTCGTCTACATTAAGTTCCAGCTATCATTGTTCCTCTATCTCTGTAACCCCCTCCAGCCCTGCAACCCTCCGGGATCTCTGCGTTCCTCCAATTCTGACCTCTTGCGCGACCCCGATTTTCTTCGCTCCACCACTGGCGGCCGTGCCTTCAGCTGCCTCGGCCCGAAGCTCTGGAATTCCCTTCCTAAACCTCTCCACCTCACTACCTCTCTCTCCTCTTCTAAGACGCTCCTTAAAACTTACCTTTTTTGAATAAGCTTTTGGTCACCTGTCCTAATATCTCCTTATGTGGTTCGGTGTCAGGTTTTGTTTGATAATCGCTCCTGTGAAGTGCCTTGAGATGTTTTACTATGTTAAAGGTGAGTTGCTGTTGTTATTGTTGTTTGGCCCACTCACGTATTTTGTTAGCTCTTTCTGTAAGTTCTGGGCTGCTTCCTTTGATTCTACTGCCCCTCCGTGTTTGGTATCACCTGACCAAATTTCACCAATATGCATTGAGTTTCTGAATCTAAGGCTCTGATTTTAACTCCAGGCGGATTCCCCGATCAGGCCTGAGTTAAAATTACAGTCGGGTCACGACTTGCATATGTAAAGAAGGACCCTGTTGGCTCCGGGCGCCTGTCCGTGCTGCCTGCTCAGGAGAGCAGGTTAAAATTGCAGATGTTGCGATCATGGCGGCTTTCGGGCAGGTAAGAGCCCGGGGCGATTTTAACTGCCCACCCGCCAGGTTTCTGCTGAGAGAGCAGGGTTAAAATTGCCCCCCGATATAAATTATAAACAGTAGTGGTCCCAATATTGAGCCTTGGGGCACCCCACAGAGTACTTACCCACCCCTCTCCCCACCCTGACATTACTCCTCTAACCAGTACCCGTTGATTTCTACCTTTCAGCCAGTTTCTCATCCATACCCAGGTTTTGCTGCGAATCTCCACAGCTTCGAGTTCAATTGGTAAACTTTCCTGTGGAACTTTATCCACTGTGTTTTGGAAGTCTATGAACACAATGTAGTGGGGTTTCCCACAGTCAACTTGTCATTGTCTTTACCAGGGGCCAGTGAGAGTGAGACCGGGGGTCAGTGAGAGTGAGACCGGGGGTCAGTGAGAGTGAGGCCAGGGGTCAGTGAGAGTGAGTCCCGGGGCCAGTGAGAGTGAGACCAGGGGTCAGTGAGAGTGAGGCCGGGGGTCAGTGAGAGTGAGACCGGGGGTCAGTGAGAGTGAGGCCGGGGGTCAGTGAGAGTGAGACCAGGGGTCAGTGAGAGTGAGACCAGGGGTCAGTGAGAGTGAGGCCAGGGGTCAGTGAGAGTGAGACCAGGGGTCAGTGAGAGTGAGGCCAGGGGTCAGTGAGAGTGAGACCAGGGGTCAGTGAGAGTGAGACCGGGGGTCAGTGAGAGTGAGACCAGGGGTCAGTGAGAGTGCAGCCCGGGGCCAGTGAGAGTGAGGCCAGGGGTCAGTGAGAGTGAGGTCAGGGGTCAGTGAGAGTGAGGCCGGGGGTCAGTGAGAGTGAGGTCAGGGGTCAGTGAGAGTGAGGCTGGGGGTCAGTGAGAGTGAGGTCAGGGGTCAGTGAGAGTGAGGCCGGGGGTCAGTGAGAGTGAGGTCAGGGGTCAGTGAGAGTGAGGTCAGGGGTCAGTGAGAGTGAGACCAGGGGTCAGTGAGAGTAAGGTCAGGGGTCAGTGAGAGTGAGGCCGGGGGTCAGTGAGAGTGAGGCCGGGGGTCAGTGAGAGTGAGGCCAGGGGTCAGTGAGAGTGAGGCCGGGGGTCAGTGAGAGTGAGGCCGGGGGTCAGTGAGAGTGAGACCAGGGGTCAGTGAGAGTGAGGTCAGGGGTCAGTGAGAGTGAGACCAGGGGTCAGTGAGAGTGAGGTCAGGGGTCAGTGAGAGTGAGACCGGGGGTCAGTGAGAGTGAGACCAGGGGTCAGTGAGAGTGCGGCCCGGGGTCAGTGAGAGTGAGGCCGGGGGTCAGTGAGAGTGAGACCGGGGGTCAGTGAGAGTGAGACCAGGGGTCAGTGAGAGTGAGGCCCGGGGTCAGTGAGAGTGAGGCCAGGGGTCAGTGAGAGTGCGGCCCGGGGTCAGTGAGAGTGAGGCCGGGGTCAGTGAGAGTGAGGCCGGGGGTCAGTGAGAGTGCAGCCGGGGGTCAGTGAGAGTGAGGCCGGGGGTCAGTGAGAGTGAGTCCAAGGGTCAGTGAGAGTGAGGCCGGGGGTCAGTGAGAGTGAGGCCGGGGGTCAGTGAGAGTGAGGCCGGGGGTCAGTGAGAGTGAGGCCAGGGGTCAGTGAGAGTGAGGTCAGGGGTCAGTGAGAGTGAGACCAGGGGTCAGTGAGAGTGAGACCAGGGGTCAGTGAGAGTGAGGCCGGGGGTCAGTGAGAGTGAGACCAGGGGTCAGTGAGAGTGAGACCAGGGGTCAGTGAGAGTGAGGCCAGGGGTCAGTGAGAGTGAGACCGGGGGTCAGTGAGAGTGCGGCCCGGTGTCAGTGAGAGTGAGGCCCGAGGCCAGTGAGATTGCGGCCCGGGGCCAGTGAGAGTGAGGCCAGGGGTCAGTGAGAGTGAGGCCGGGGGTCAGTGAGAGTGAGGCCGGGGGTCAGTGAGAGTGCGGCCGGGGGTCAGTGAGAGTGAGACCAGGGCCAGTGAGAGTGAGGCCAGGGGTCAGTGAGAGTGAGACCGGGGGTCAGTGAGAGTGAGACCAGGGGTCAGTGAGAGTGAGGCCGGGGGTCAGTGAGAGTGAGGCCAGGGGTCAGTGAGAGTGCGGCCCGGGGTCAGTGAGAGTGACGGGGCCAGCGAGAGTGCGGCCCGGGGCCAGTGAGAGTGAGGCCGGGGGTCAGTGAGAGTGCGGTCAGGGGTCAGTGAGAGTGCGGCCCGGGGCCAGTGAGAGTGCGGCCCGGGGTCATGCAAGGAGTAAGGCTGAAGGACTTGTAGGGAGTTCAGGACAAGTGACAGTTTTTTAAATGTTCTATTCATCCAATACTCAATGGGCCTTATGTACGGAAGGTAGCGAATCATTGGAATGAAGCTCGAGGCGAGTGGGAGAAGTTTTTCTGTGTTGCGGGGGGTGGCGAGGGGCGGGGGGGCGCAGTAAATGCCTTAACCTAGTGTGCAAAATTTGAGTTGTTCAGAGGCCAGTAAATCGGTCTGGCATGATCATGATATTCCACAAAGAAGGTGGTCTTTCCTATCGAAAGTCACATTGACTGCTATTTACGAGGTTGTTTCTGCACTAAAACAATCCTCAAGTTTACTTCTGATACTCGATTCCATCATTTTACATGGGACTGAAGTAAGACAAATGGGTCTGTAGTTGCCCGTGTCTGTTTTGTCCCCCTTTGGACCGCGTTGGCCTGTTTCCAATCTGCTACTACCTCTCCAGTCTCCGACAACCCCCTTGTAAGGATCGTCAGTGTCTGGCTGGATAGTGGTCGGGGGACTCGGAAGCCTGGCTGTTTGTTTCCCATTCCCGGGCAGCAGGTGCTGAGGGCAAACTTCACGTCCCATATGATGCCCAGGCTGAAATCAGCTGGTACACAGGGGGCAATTTTAACCTAACTCACTTGGTGGTTTGCCCACTTTGAGGGAGGGTAAAATCGGGCGGGGTGTAGTACCAATCCCGTCAGTTTCCCAACGGGTGGATTCGATTAAAATTGCCCCCGTAATCCTTCCTATTGAGGTTCTTTCGGATGAGACATTAAACCAAGGCCCCATCTACCCTCTCAGGTGGATGTAAAGCATCCTGCGGCACTATTTCGAAGAAGAGTAGGGGAGTTCTCCCCGGTGTCCTGGCCAATATTTATCCCTCAGACAACTCCTAAAACAGATGATCTGGTCATTATCACATTGCTGTTTGTGGGAGCTTGCTGTGCGCAAATTGGCTGCCGCATTTCCTACATTGCAACAGTGACTACACCTCAAAAAGTACTTCGTTGGCTGTAAAGTGCTTTGGGATGTCCTGAGGTCGTGAAAGGCGCTATAGAAATGCAGGGATCGGTGCTAGGACCCAAGTTATTCACAATATATATTAATGATCTAGACGAGAGAACTAGATGTAATCTCTCCAAGTTTGCAGACGACACAAAGCTGGGTGGGCGTGTGTGCTGTGAGGAGGATGCAGAGAAAGTCCAGTATGATTTGGACAGGTTGGGCGATTGGGCAGATGCATGGCAGATGCAGTATAATGTGGATAAATGCGAGGTTATCCACTTTGGTGGCAAAAACAGGAAGACAGATTATTATCTGAACGGCAATAGATTGGGAAAAGGGGAAGTGCAACGAGACCTGGGTGTCCTTGGGCACCAGTCGCTGAAGGTAAGCATGCAGGTGCAGCAGGCGGTTAAGAAGGCAAATGGTATGTTGGCCTTCATAGCGAGAGGATTCGAGTACAGGAGCAAGGATGTCTTGCTGCAGTTGTACAGGGCCTTGGTGAGACCACACCTTGAGTATTGTGTGCAGTTTTGGTCGCCTAATCTGAGGAAGGATGTTCTTGCTATGGAGGGAGTGCAGCGAAGATTCACCAGACTGATACCTGGGATGGCAGGAATGACATATGAAGAGAGATTGGGTCGATTGGGCTTATATTCGCTAGAGTTTAGAAGAATGAGAGGGGATCTCATTGAAACTTAGAAAATTCTAACAGGACTAGACAGCCTAGATGCAGGAAGGCTGTTCCCGATGGCGGGGGAGTCCAGAACCAGGGGTCACAGTCTAAGGATGAGGGGTAAGCCATTTAGGACTGAGATGAGGAGGGATTTCTTCACCCAGAGAGTGGTGAACCTGTGGAATTCTCTACCACAGAAGGCAGTAGAGGCCAATTCATTAAATATATTCAAGAAGGAGTTGGATATATTTCTTAAGGCTAAAGAGATCAAGGGATATGGAGAGAAAGCAGGGACCGGGTACTGAATTTGGATGATCAGTCATGATCTCATTGAATGGCCGAGCAGGCTCGAAGGGCCGAATGGCCTACTCTTCTATGTTTCTATGTAAGTCTTTCTTTTCTTTACTGTAACCGTCTCTTCTCACATGCCAAGAGGCTGCTGGGTTTTGACAGAAACACAGGCTATGATCCCCAAAACACAGCTTATTAAAATTTCTTGATATTAAAAAAATAATAATTTTAATTTATTCAGTCACCTTAAAGCAGTGACCTTGGAAATAGGCTTCTATTTAAGGCGGATTTTTGAGATGTGCAAGTTTTTTTTTTAACCTGTAAAGGAATAATTTGCAGGGCTGCGGAGAAAGAGCAAGGGGGAGTGGGACTAATTGGAGAGCTCTTTCAAAGAGCCGGCACAGGCACGATGGGCCGACTGGCCTCCTTCTGCACTGTATGAGTCTATGATTGTTGAATTCTGTTCAGTGTTTCACTCAGATTCAACTGAAAGCACATTAAAAAGGTACAAACCAGCGCTCGGGTAATCTTCTCACTGTTTATTTTTGCACAATCTGGGACTGCCGGTATTCGCTGGGGTGAAGTGAGATTTTGCTTTAAAAGGAAATGCTTTGGACCGTTAGTTCACTGCTGGATAATGTACAGTTCAAACTGCTTCAAAGTGCATCGCCCTTCATCTTCATGCCCATATCTGTTTACTATTAAAAAAACAAGTAACATACTGCAGATGTCCCGGGAGAAGATGGATGCACTTCCCACACTACAATTCTAAATTCCGGCAGATAAATCTGCCTCTCGCTGCAGGGAAGTTTATTTTTAGGTAAACACACACACTCCGGCAGCATGATCCCTTAAAGTGCCGATAATTATAAATTAAAACATCTGAGGCCAGATGAAATTAATTTGAGGTTTTAGGGCTCTGTTCTCAAACCTTCAATTAATGGATTTACTTTAATGATCTTTGAGGTTTAAAAGCCTGCAGTGTAATGCGATCTTGGGAGTAAAGTGCTCCATGTGAAGATGTGGGTTGTGTTTTGTGCTATGTGTCGCTACGGAGTTTTTTAACTTGGTGGTGCCGGTGATATGGCTCATGGTGGCTTCTTCCTTGTGCCCAGTCCATCCCAGTCCAAAACTGGATAGGGGCAGTGTGATAGTTAAAGCGTCTGTGTGGCATGGGTCCAACCGCACGTCGTCAAAATGGCTGGCTTGTGCCACTTGCAAACGGGAACCAGGACTCTTCAAATAGGCTGAAGACTAATTAAAAATGGGACTTCATTGTTCCAGGCTACAATCTTCATTATTACCGGGCGGTCCCCTCAATACCACCCCCCGCACCACCCCTGCTCCCCGCCCCCGCGCGTCAAAACATTACTGTCCTTGCTCAATGTCCACGCTTTCCAATAGGGCTGGCCAGATTGCAATCAAGAATGGGAACCTTGGCACTTTCTCACTTACCCAGCCCAGGACCACCAAGGCCAATAGTAGGACCCCAATCATAAGAACATAAGAATTAGGAGCAGGAGTCGGCCACACGGCCCCTCGAGCCTGCTCCGCCACACGGCCCCTCGAGCCTGCTCCGCCACACAGCCCCTCGAGCCTGCTCCGTCACACAGCCCCTCGAGCCTGCTCCGCCACACAGCCCCTCGAGCCTTCTCCGCCACATGGCCCCTCGAGCCTGCTCCGCCACACGGCCCCTCGAGCCTGCTCCGCCACACAGCCCCTCGAGCCTGCTCCGCCACACGGCCCCTCGAGCCTGCTCCGCCACACAGCCCCTCGAGCCTGCTCCGCCACACAGCCCCTCGAGCCTGCTCCGCCACACAGCCCCTCGAGCCTTCTCCGCCACATGGCCCCTCGAGCCTGCTCCGCCACACAGCCCCTCGAGCCTTCTCCGCCACATGGCCCCTTGAGCCTGCTCCGCCACATGGCCCCTTGAGCCTGCTCCGCCACACAGCCCCTCGAGCCTGCTCCGCCACACGGCCCCTCGAGCCTGCTCTGCCATTCAATAAGATCATGGCTGATCTTCGACCTCAACTCCACCTTCCCGCCTGATCTCCATATCCCTTGAGTCCCCTAGAGTCCAAAAATCTATCTGTCTCAGCCTTGAATATACTCAACGATTCAGCATCCACTGTCCTCTGGGGCAGAGAATTCCAAAGATTTACAACCCTCTGAGGGTTTTGAAAGAGGTGGCTATAGAGACAGTGGATATATTGGTTGTCATTTTCCAAAATTCCATAGATTCTGGAACAGTTCCCGCGGATTGGAAGGTAGCAAATGTAACCCCAGTATTTAAGAAAGGAGGGAGAGAGAAAACGGGGAACTAGAGACCAGTTAGCCTGACATCAGTAGTAGCGAAAATGCTAGAATCTATTATTAAGGACGTGGTAACAGGAAATTTAGAAAATAATAATAGGATTGGGCAGAGTCAACACGGATTTATGAAAGGGAAATCGTGTTTGACAAATCTGTTTTTTGAGGTTGTAACTAGCAGGATAGATAAAGGGGAACCAGTGGATGTGGTGTATTTGGATTTTCAGAAGGCATTCGATAAGGTGCCACACAAGAGGTTATTAAACAAAATTAGAGCTTATGGGTTTGGGGGTAATATACCAGCATGGATTGAGGATTGGTTAACGGGCAGAAAACAGAGAGTAGGAATAAACGGGTCATTTTTGGGCTGGCAGGCTGTAACTAGTGGGGTACCGCAAGGATCAGTGCTTGGGCCTCAGCTATTCACAAACTACATCAATGATTTGGATGAGGGGACCAAATGTAATATATCCAAGTTTGCTGATGATACTAAGCTGGGTGGGAATGTAAGTTGTGAGGAGGATGCAAAGAGGCTTAATGAGGATATAGACAAGCTAAGTAAGTGGGTAAGAACATGGCAAATTGAATATAATGTGAAGTTATCCACTTTGGAAGGAAAAATAGAAAAGCAGAGTATTTTTTAAATGGTGAGAGATTGGGAAATGTTGGTGTTCAGAGGGACCTGGGTGTCCTTGTACACGAATCACTGAAAATTAATATGCAGGTACAGCAAGCAATTAGGAAAGCAAATGGTATGCTGGCCTTTATTACAAGAGGATTTGAGTATAAGAGTAAAGGGCCTAGAAATTCGGTTTTGGCGCAGCAAGGGCTTTAGCGCCGGAAGTTAGTGCCGGCGCTAAGTCCCCCTGCGCGCGCCAAAAATTCAGTAGCGCCGCGCCCAAACGGCTGCCGGCGCTACTGAGGGGTCTCAGCGCCTCAAAACTGGCGCCACGCGCCGCATTGCGGCGCTATTCCGGCGCTGCGGCGCCCGCTGCGGTGCGGCAGGCTTGGGAAGTGCAGGCCTCTTCCTTCCGTTAAGGAGGAGCTGCCTGCACCCGGCCGCGGCCCGCGATAATCTTTTTAAAAATGAGCCCGGCACCTCGGACAAGTGCCGGGCTTGCTTCTGTTCCGGGGGGGGGGGTGGGGGGGGGAAGTCCGGGGAGGGAGCTGCGGCCAGGCGGCCGGCGGGAAAGCGGCCGGCCGCCGCGGGGCCTTTAATGCGCCGGCGCAAAGTTCTGTAAGGCACCTCTGCCAGAACGTTGCTTGCGGCTGCCACGGGCGAGGCGGCCGCAACTCAATTTCCGAGTTCGGGCGGGTTACCATGGCAACCGGGACGCTGCGCACACCGATGACGTCATCGGTGCCGGCGCAGCGCTACCGGCCTAACGCCGATTTAGGGCCCCTGTCAATTTCTAAACTGGCCATAACTTCGGCGCTAGGCCCTCTAGCGCCTCAAAAGCGGCGCTAAGGCCAGTGAATTTCTAGGCCAAGATGTCTTACTGCAATTATATAGGGCCCTGGCGAGACCACACCTGGAGTATTGTGTACAGATTTGGTCTCCTTACCTAAGGAATGATAGGCTTGTCGTAGAGGGAGTGCAACGAAGGTTCACCAGACTGGTTCCTGGGATGGGGGGATTGTCCTATGAGGAGAGATTGAGTAGACTAGGCCTATATTCTCTAGAGTTTAGAAGAATGAGAGGTGATCTCATTGAAACGGACAAAATTCTTACAGGGCTTGACAGGGTAGATGCAGGGAGGATGTTTCCCCTGGCTGGGGAGTCTAGAACCAGGAGTCGCAGTCTCAGAATAAGGGGTCGGCCATTTAGGAATGAGATGAGGAGAAAATTCTTCACTCAGAGGGTGGTGAATCTTTGGAATTCTCTACCCCAGAGGGCTGTGGAGGCTCAGTCGTTGAGTGTATTCAAGACAGAGATCGATAGATTTTTGGATATTGAGGGAATCAACGGATATGGGGATAGTTCAGGAAAGTGGAGATAAGGTAGAAGATCAGCCATGATCTTATTGAATGGCGGAGCAGGCTCGAAGGGCCAAATGGCCGACTCCTGCTCCTATTTCTTATGTTCTTATGAACGAAGAAATTCCTCCTCATCTTAGTCCTAAATTTCCGGCCCCTTATCCTGAGACTGTGCCCCCTAGTTCTAGACTCTCCAGCCAGGGGAAACAATCTCTCAGCATCTACCCTGTCAATCCCCCTCAGAATCTTATATGTTTCAATGGGATCACCACTCATTCTTTAAAACTCCAGAGCGTGTATCGGCCCAGCAGTCTCTCCTCAGCGCATCCATAGATTCTGGCAATTTCGGGCATGGATGGGTCAAGGTATGTAGGAACCGGAATAGGGCATTCAGCCCCTCGAGCCTGTTCCGCCATTCAATTAGAACACGGTTGATCTGTATCTTAACGCCACCTACCTGCCTTGGTCCCGTATCCCTTAGATACTACACTGGAGTCAGGACTACTCCGGGGCCAGGCTTCTAGCCACTAGGCCATAGGAAAGTTGGAGTCAGTAACAAGATCCTGTGTTATAATGAACAGCAACAGCACATAGACAGCACAGCAAACACTGCGGTTTGTATTCTCGGGGGCTAGCAACCGAGGGCAGTGAGATGGAAGACAGATGCCCAAAGCGAGACTTCAAACGACATGACCCTTGCGTTTTTCCTGGATTTGATCCAACTGAATCCAAATATTTTATCCTAGCAGAAAACATTCCAGTCACTCACCCAGTTATTCCATCATATTTCCCTATGCCGGGAAGATCTACTGCGTGCACTGGCTGTGCCTCCACCTAAACCAGCAGACGTTGCATTGTAATGCACGGTCCGCCGAATTAAGGATATGTCGGGCGTGCTGGTCGTGCGGCGGGTCTGCGGAGGGGCAAACTCGAGAGCTGGCAGCGTGAGGTCTAAGCAGGAAAGGTTCTTTGGGGAAGAACTGTCTCGTTCAGTCCCAAGGTTGACAAAAGACATGGGCAAGGTGATACAAGGTTGCAGCCACCCAGGAAAACAAGCGCTGAGTGACCGCAGGCCTCGCACCTTCTCACCTGATGATACGGGCCCCTGGCATTGGGTCGCCAACCCTCCAGGATTGCCCTGGAGTCTCCAGGAATTAAAGCTGAATTTCCTGGGCACTGCTGCCAGCAGCTCCCAGGAGAAACATTATTAGGGGCATTAAAAATATGTTCATTTTTATCATTTTCTTTGAACACTGCCATTTATTAGTTATAAAAATATTGAAGATGAGAAAAAAAAATGGCGGTTTGACAGATCAGGTAAAGAAAATTTCTTTCCAATTTTTTTAATTCGTTCCTGGGATGTTGGCATCGCTGGCAAGGCCAGCATTTATTGCCCATCCCTAGTTGCCTTTGCGAAGGTGGTGGTGAGCTGCCTTCTTGAACCGCTGCAGTCCGTGTGGTGAAGGTGCTCCCACAGTGCTGTTAGGGAGGGAGTTCCAGGATTTTGACCCAGCGACGATGAAGGAACGGCCGATATATTTCTAAGTCAGGATGGTGCGTGACTTGGAGGGGAACTTGGAGGTGGTGGTGTTCCCATGCGCCTGCTGCCCTTGTCCTTCCAGGTGGAAGAGGTCGCGGGTTTGGGAGGTGCTGCCGAAGAAGCCTTGGCGAGTTGCTGCAGTGCATCTTGTAGATGGTACACACTGCAGCCACGGTACGCTGGTGGTGGAGGGAAGGCGGGTCGTCGCGAGGATAGACGTGTCGGGGTGGTTGGAGGCGGGAGGATCATATGGCAATACCTCCAGGAATACGTCTAACCACAGTTGGCAACCCTACCCTGGGATCATAGAGCAAATTTTCTATTCTGTTTTTAACCGCTACAATTACTGGATGGCCAAAGGCTGAAACTAGCCCTTTTAGGGTAAAAATGTCAATTGCTGGAGTTTGAATACTAATGCTTAATGTGCTTGCAATAAAATCCTCTGTGCACTATTTTTAATGCAGGTGTTAACCAGTTCATTTTAAGCTGGTTAGAACCCGTGTAAAATTAGCGTGAGTCGCCGGCCGATCGTACGTGGACTTCGCCAATCTGAACTTCGACCCTTTGGTTCAAAACCGGATGGGTGCCAATACAAATTGAAATTTGCGTTACCTACCCTGAATTGGAGAAACAGTTCCAAAGGCCTTGCCCGTGGCTCCAGAGCAAGCGGTTAAAGACCCGATTGAAGATGCGGTACAATCGTAGACTTTCCACGTCGTGTACCTTCCATACTTGCTGAATGATGGAACGAATGTTAGTCCTCACAATGTCCAGCACCTGAAAGTCAATTCAGAAACACACACAAAGAACACCAACAGATTAGTACTGAGAATCCAAGGCGAAGGGGCCAGGTATTCTGGGACATTTCTGAGAGACATGATGGGGGGGCTATATAAATGCAAAATTCTTTGTTTCTCAACATTCACTTCAGCCCCTTGCACTGCTACCATTCCGACTCAGTGCTGTGATCCTTCAGTCTACAGGGCAGCTGTGGTGGTGGGGGGGCAGGGATTCTGAGTTACGAACCTTAAGGTGTTGTCAATGCCATTCCATATTTGGAACAGATTTGGTGGTGGAGGGGGCAAACCTCCCACAGGCTGAAGTCATGCTCCAGCCAAACTAAGGTAGAAGGCAGCCTAGTTCCAGTAACCAGTGTCACACGGTTAAAGTGCAGGTTAGCATTCAAGGGCCAATACAATATTACCAGTGCGCACTCCCGGCACTAGGCCTCACCTGCCGGGAGCATGAGCTTTTAGAATTCTCATCCTTGCTTTCAAATAACTCCATGGCCTCGCCCCTCCTTACCTCTGTAACCTCCTCCAGCCCTACAACCCTCCAATTCTAACATAAAAACATAGAAGATAGGAGCAGGAGTAGGCCATTCGGCCCCTCGAGCCTGCTCCGCCATTCAATGAGCTCATGGCTGATCATCCAAATTCAGTACCCTGTCCCTGCCTTCTCCACATATCCCTTGATCCCTTTAGCCTTAAGAAATATATCCAACTCTTTCTTGAATATATTTAATGAACTGGCCTCCACCGCCCTCTGTGGCAGAGAATTCCACAGGTTCACCACTCTCTGGGTGAAGAAATTCCTCCTCATTTCAGTCCTAAATAGCTTACCCCTTATCCTTAGACTATGACCCCTGGTTCTGGACTCCCCGACCATCAGAAACATCCTTCCTGCATCTAGTCTGTCCAGGCCTGACAGAATTTTATAAGTTTCGATGAGATCCCCTCTCAATCTTCTAAACTCCAGTGAGTATAAGCCCAATCGACACAATCTCTCCTCATACGTCATTCCTGCCATCCCAGGTATCAGCCTGGTGAATCTTCGCTGCACTCCTTCCATGGCAAGAACGTCCTTCCTCAGGTAAGGCGACCAAAACTGCACACAATACTCAAGGTGTGATCTCACCAAGGCCCTGTACAACTGTAGCAAGACATCCTTGTTCCTGTACTCGAACCCTCTTGCTATGAAGGCCAACATACCATTTGCCTTCTTAACCGCCTGCTGCACCTGCATGCTTACCTTCAGCGACTGGTGCACAAGAACACCCAGGTCTCTTTGCACTTCCCCTTCTCCCAATCTATTGCCATTCTAATAATAATCTGCCTCTTGTGCATCCCTGATTTTAATTGCTCTACCATTGGTGGCCATGCCTTCAGCTGCCTGGGCCCAAAGCTCTGGAATTCCCTTCCTGTTCCCCAAGGATCAGTGCTGGGGCCACTGCTTTTTTTATTATATACTAGCTGGAGTGCCCGGCGGTGCCGAGGCTTTTTCGAGGGCATGTTGTTGTTGGAAGAGAGAGAGAGAGTGACTGGGGGGGTGGTGGGGGGGCGGAAGAGAGAGAGAGAGCGACTGGGGGGGGGAAGAGAGAGAGCGACTGGGGGGGGGGGGGAAGAGAGAGAGCGACTGGGGGGGAGGAGGAACCGGACTCACCTTAGCTGCGGTCCGGGCCAACATTGACGCGCGCGCGCTGACTCCCGCCCTAATGACCTGGTATTGGAATACAGAGTAGAATTTCTAAATTTGCCAATGACACCAAACTTGAGGGTGTGGCAAAAAGTGATGATGATACCAATCGTCTGCAACAGGACATAGAAAGGCTAGCAGAATGGGCAGACAAGTGGCAGATGGAATTTAGTACAGAGAATTGTGAGATGATGCATTTTGGCAGAAGGAACAGGGTGAGGCAATAAACACTTAATGGCACAGTTTTAAAGAGTGTGCAGGGATAGAGGGACCTGGGAGTTAATGTGCATAGGTCTCTGAAGGTGGCAGGACATATTGAGAAAGTGGTTAACAAAGCATATGGGATCTTGGGCTTCTTAAATAGAGGTATTGAGTGCAAAAGTAGAGAAGTTATGCTGAACCTTTATAAAGCGCTGGTTAGGCCACAACTGGAGTATTGCGTCCAGTTCTGGTCACCGCACTTTAGGAAGGATGTGAAGGCCCTTGAGAGGGTGCAGAGGAGATTTACCAGAATGGTTCCAGGGATGGGGGATCTTAGCTACAAGGACAGGTTGGAGAAGCTGGATTTGTTTTCATTAGGGCAAAGGAGGTTGAGGGGTGATTTGATAGAGGTGTACAAGATTATGACAGGTTTGGATAGACTGGATGGGGAAAGGCTGTTCCCACTAGTTGATGGTACATGGACTAGGGGACACAGATTTAACGTTTTGGTCAAGAGATACAGGGGGGATGTGAGGAAAAACCTTTTTATGCAGCGAGTGATGATGACCTGGAACTCGCTGCCGACGGAAGTGGTGGAAGCGGAGACACTCAATGTTTTCAAGGGGAGACTGGATAGGCACTTGAGGGAAATAAACTTGCAGGGCTCCGGGGATAGAGCGGGGGAATGGGACTGACTGGATTGCTCCACAGAGAGCCGGCACGGACTCGATGGGCCGAATGTGCATAGGTCTCTGAAGGTGGCAGGACATATTGAGAGAGTGGTTAACAAAGCATATGGGATCTTGGGCTTCATGTACTAAATGGTATATACAGTACTTCAGTGCAAGGAGTATAGCGAACAAGGCAGTTGAGCTGAGGACACAGGTAGATACTTGGGACTATGATATTATAGCTATTACAGAGACGTGGCTGAAAGAGGGGCAGGTATGGCAGCTCAACATTCCTGGTTACAGGATTTTCAGATGGGATAGAGAGGGAGGTAAAAAGGGAGGGGGGTCACAGTATTGATTAAAGAAACTATTACAGCTGTGAGGAGGGATGATATATTGGAGAGATCATCAAACAAGACCATATGGGTAGAATTGAAAAACAAAAAAGGGGCGATCACACTGCTGGGAGTGTACTACAGACCCCCAAACAGTGAGAGGGAGATAGAAGAACAAATATGTAGACAAATTTCTGAGAAGTGCAAAAACTATAGGACAGTAATAGTAGGGGATTTCAACTACCCCAATATTAACTGGGATAAAATTAGTGTGAAGGGTATAGAAGATGCGGAATTCCTAAAATGCATCCAGGAGAACTTTTTTAGCCAGTATGTGGCAAGCCCAACAAGGGAGAGGGCAGTTCTGGACTTAGTTTTAGGGGATGAAGCTGGGCAGGTAGAAGGCGTATCAGTGGGGGAGCATTTTGGTGCTAGTGACCATAATTCTGTTAGATTTAAGGTAGTTCACACAGACACAGAAACCCCACAGTGCAGATAGAGGCCATTTCGGCCCATCGAGCCTGCACCGACACATATCCCACCCGATCCCCATAACCCCTACACCAACACATATCCCACCCTATCCCCGTAATCCCACGTATTTAATCCCCCTAACACTAAGGGTCAATTTTTATCATGGCCAATCAACCTAACCCGCACATCTTTGGACTGTGGGAGGAAACCGGAGCACCCGGAGGAAACCCACGCAAACACGGGGAGAATGTGCAAACTCCACACAGACAGTCGCCCGAGGCCGGATTCGAACCTGGGCCCCTGGCGCTGTGAGGCAACAGTGCTAACCACCATGCCACCGTGCTGCCCTTATGGAAAAGGACAAGGATAGACCAGGAATAAAAATTCTAAATTGGGGAAAAGCAAATTTTGCTAAGCTCAGAGGGGATTTAGCCATAGTGGACTGGAAACAGCTACTTTAAGGTAAATCCATGTCAGAGCAGTGGGAGTCATTCAAGGAGGAGATCCGGAGGGTTCAGACCAAATATGTGCCCTTAAAGAAAAAAGGTGGGACTAACAAATCTAGAGCCCCCTGGATGTCTAGGGACATACAGGGTAGGATGAAGAAAAGAAGGGAGGCATATGACAGATACCAAGGGCTAAATACTCCAGAATCTTTAGAGGAGTACAGAAAGTGCAGGGGTGCAATTAAAAATGATATTAGGAAAGCAAAGAGAGAGCATGAAAAATTCTTGGCAAGTAAAATCAAGGAAAACCCAAAGATGTTTTATAAATATATTAAGAGTAAGAGGATAACTAAAGAAAGGGTAGGGCCTATTAGGGATCATGAGGGTAATCTGTGTGTGGAGGCGGGAGACGTCGGTAGGGTTCTTAATGAATACTTTGCGTCTTTTTTCACAAAGAAGAGGGATGAAGCAGACATTGCTATCGGGGGGGAGGTGTGTGAAATATTAGATGAAATAAACATAGTGAGAGAGGAAGTATTAAGGGGTTTAGCAGCTTTAAAAGTGGATAAATCCCCAGGCCCGGATGAAATGTATCCCAGGCTGTTAAGCGAAGCAAAAGAGGAAATAGCAGAGGCCTTGACCATCATTTTTTCAATCCTCTCTGGCTTCAGGTGTGGTGCCGGAGGACTGCTAATGTGGTACCCTGGTTTGAAATGGGAGAAAAGGATAGACCGAGTAATTACAGGCCAGTCAGCCTAACCTCAGTGGTGGGAAAATTATTGGAAAGAATTCTGAAGGACAGGATAAATCTTCATTTAAAAAGACATGGATTAATCAAGGATAGTCAGCATGGGTTTGTTAAGGGAAGGTCATGTCTGACAAACTTGATTGAATTTTTTGAGGAGGTAACAAGGAGGGTAGATGAGGGTAGTGCATTTGATGTAGTGCATATGGACTTTAGTAAGGCTTTTGATAAGGTTCCACATGGCAGACTGGTCATGAAGTTAAAAGTCATGGGATCCAAGGCAAAGTGTCAAGTTGGATTCAAAACTGGCTCGGAGACAGGAAGCAGAGGGTAATGGTTGATGGGTGTTTTTGTGACTGGAAGGCTGTTTCCAGTGGGGTTCCGCAGGGCTCAGTACTAGGTCCCTTGCTTTTTGTGGTATATATCAATGATCTTGACTTGAATATAGCGGGTATGATTAAGAAGTTTGCAGATGATACTAAAATTGGCTGTGTGGTTGATACTGAAGAAGGAAGCTGTAGACTGCAGGAAGATATCAATAAATTGGTCAGGTGGGCAGAACAGTGGCAAATGGAATTCAATCCGGAGAAGTGTGAGGTAATGTATTTGGGGCGGGCTAACAAGGAAAGGGAATACACATTAAATGGTAGGACACGGAGTAGTGTAGAGGAACAAAGGGACCTTGGAGTGCATGTCCACAGATCCCTGAAGGTAGCAGGCCAAGTAGATAAGGTGGTTAAGAAGGCATACGGAATGCTTGCCTTTATTAGCCGTGGCATTGAATACAAGAGCAGGGGGGTTATGCTTCAACTGTATAAGACACTAGTTAGGCCTCAGCTAGAGTACTGCGTGCAGTTCTGGTCACCACATTACAGGAAAGATGTGATTGCTCTAGAGAGGGTACAGAGGAGATTTACAAGGATGTTGCTGGGAGTAGAGAATCTTAGCTATGAGGAAAGACTGGATAGGCTGGGTCTGTTTTCCTTGGAAAAGAGGAGCCTGAGGGGAGACCTTATTGAGGTGTATAAAATTCTGAGGGGCCTAGATAAAGTAGATAAAAAGGACCTATTTCCCTTAGCAGAGGGGTCAGAAACCAGGGGGCGCAGATTTAAAGTAATTGGTGGAAGGTTTAGAGGGGATTTGAGGGGAAATTTCTTCACCCAGAGGGTTGTTGGGGTCTGGAACTCAATTCAATTCAATTTTCAATTCAAATCGCTTTATTGGCATGACAAGTTACATCTTATGTTGCCAAAGCATCGGAAAACATTCATGTTTGTTCACAAAAATACAGCTCACTGCCTGAAAGGGTGGTAGAGGCAGGAACCCTAACCACATTTAAAAAGTACTTGGATGTGCACTTGGGATGCTGTAACCTGCAGGGCTACGGACCAAGAGCTGGGAAGTGGGATTAGGCTGGATAGCTCTTTGTTGGCCGGCGCGGACACGATGGGCTGAAATGGCCTCCTTCCGTGCTGTAACTTTCTATGATTCTATGCCGTTATGACTCTCTGACTATGACTAATCCTCTCCGCCCCTCTACTTCTCTCTCCTCCTTTAAGACGCTCCTTAAACCTACTGCTTTGACCAAGCTTTTGATCACCTGTCTGAATATCTCCTTATGTGGCTCGGTGTCAAATTTTGTCTGATAATCACTCCTGTGACACACCTTGGGACGTTTTACTCCATTGACGACGCTATATAAATGCAAGTTGTTGTTGTGATAGGAAAATGACAGTGCGTTCCCTTAAGTGTTCCGTCAGTGGACAGAAAAGTGAGAGGAGTGTGTCTGTGATTTTCCGCTGTGTGCTCCAGGCAGGCAAGGCTCTGTGCTGGGAGCCCACAATCGTTTCAGCGGCCCTATAGCGGAGTTTTGTTTCTCCCCCTTTGTAAGCCATGAAATCAACTGGCGTATTTAGGTTTGACCACCTTTTATCTATAACCAGACTGGATATTTAAAAAAAGACTGGTCCACTATGCTATAAATAGTGCCGTCTTTCGGATGAGACGTTAAACCAAGGTCCCGTCTGAACTCTTAATTGGGCATAAAAAATCCCATGGCACTATTTTGAAGAAGTGCAGGAGAGTTCTCCCTGGTGTCCTGGTCAATATTCATCCCTCAACCAACATCATTAAAAAAAACAGATGATCTGGTCATTACCACACTGCTGTTTGCGGGAGATTGCTGTGCGCAAATTGGCTGCCACATTTCCAACATTACAACAGTGACAATAGTGGCAGCATGTGTCTGTGTTGGTGAGCTGGCTAAAGGATTGGAAACAATAAAGAGACAGCTGGGGGGTTAGAACTAGGTTACACAATAGAGCTGGGACATTACTGCAGAGGTAGGACATTGTGTTAAGAGACTGTGTACTTAGCTCCAGTGAATGGAGCATTGAGCAAGGAGGTAAGACAGACACTGAAACAAAGAGACAGTGAGGTGGATAAAAGGAGAAAAAAATAACCAAGGTGAGGGACGGTTGTGCTGGAGAATGGAATGGATTCCATTGCAGGCACTCAGTGTCAGTATAAAGCAGTCCCGCATATACAGGAAACTCTCGTTTAAACGACACCTAAATATCCGGAATTCTCTATTAACCGGCAAAATTCTCACTCCGAAAACAACACCTCAATAACTGGCAACGTTGCCGAGTCCGAGTCCGAGTCTCCCGCGGTGGCCGAGTTAGTCAGTGGGGGTAGTTCTCCAAACTGCCACTACTCGGCTTCTTGGTGCTGTCGGGAGTCGGAACACCTCAATACCCCTGTAACAGGAGTCTGACTCTCCCGCACTGCCGGTAGTCTCTTCTGATCCGCCATTTTACAGGGGTACTGTGTGTCTCCCACGCTGCTGGTAGTCATTGCTGTGCATTACCCTCAACTGGCAGTACTGTACTTAATCAAGCATCTTCCACCATCCATTTAACACAACATTCTGTAGGTGAGTACCCAATTACCGTATACTGCACATTTCTTGATTTTTTAAATTTTTCTTTGTTAAAAATAACCTCAGTAGATAACCCTCTCCGTCATCCAGAATTTTTGATCAGCCGGCAACACGCTGGTCCTGTCGGTGCCGGATACCAAAGAGTTTCCTGTAGAATGGTTAGATGTGAAGTAAAGCTCCCTCTACTCTACTCTGCTCCAACAATCAGACTCATCTCCAACCTCAGAAGGTGAGGTTCTGACCAAGATTGCCTACTGCGCTAAGAGTGCCATTTTCCATCCTGTCACCTCCCTGACTGAAATGGCACATTAGGGTTGAACTAGAGACCACAGCCTGGGTTGAGACTGCCCAAGTCATTTCACACAGGGCAGCGGGCAGAGGGAGCTCTCTTCACACCAGACTGAGCTGGACCTGAATGCAGGGCCTCAGAGGTGAAAGGGCAGTGTTTAAACCACTATTCCACCCAGCACCTCCCTCCCCAAAACATTTAACAATTGACAATATCGACTTTGTTGATACTCGGCCATTCCATATCAACTTCTTCGGCAGGATTTTCATTGGGCCATGGAGGCGGGGTTGGAGGCGTGTGGGGAGTTAAAATCCCGCCCCCAACCCGCCTCCATGCCAGTTTCAAAGGAGGCGGGTACCCGACCCGCACTGGGAGCCGCCTCCCCGAGACGGGAAGGGGATTAGTGCCAATTAACTGCCTGTTAACAGGTAGTTAACAGGCAGTTTTTAGCCTAATCCCTATTTTTATTCTTTAAGTGTGGGATTCCCGACGTCTCCAAACCACGCCAAGTTAGCGAGGTGGACCGTCGGGCTGAAGGGCTTGGAGGGGTCGAGATGTCCGGTGTTCAGGTGAGTGATGGGTGCATGAGTTCAGAGGTAAGTGTGTTTGGTGTGTTTAAAGCGTTTAAAGAAGTTTTACTTACATTTACTTACCTTTACAGCCTTCCTTCCTTCAGGTCTCAGGAGTCCCTCATCACACCGGCACAGAAAGCAGAATGGCCGCGATCTGTCAAAAATTGCAGCCTCTGCTTTCTGTTCTGGAGAGATCTCTAAATCATCCTGAGAGGAAGGAATTAACCTGGAGTACAGATTGTCAGTGTTTGACAGCTTCAAACAGCTGTGAAACGCTGATATTTCATCTGTCAAAAGGTCTTGACAGATGAAATATCAATCTGTGACGTCACCTGTTGCCGGGTGGCCCTTAATTGGCCTGCTGAGCCCGCTGGGCGGGCTCAACAAGGTCAATCAAGTCAAAATCGCGTGGGTTGGCTACAACTCGATGGAGGCGGGACTACAACCCCGAAAGTTGTAGTCCCGCCTCTTACCCATCTCCTCAATGAAAATCCAGCCCCTTATGTTCTTAGAGACATATATAGACACTGGTTCATTGTACAATGAAACAGAACCAGGGAGGTCCCTGTGATGACCCCAGACTCACACGTGAAGAATGGCAAAGGATCAGAGGGTGACTATCACTTGTGGAATCGTACTCCAGCAAGGAATCAGGACCTTCAGGACAGGAAGAGGGAATTGGGGAAAATTGGCAAGAAAAAGGAAATAAATATATTTTAAAAACAAAGTTAACACCTTAAACAGTTAATACGTTAAAAAAAATGTCATATGTGTCAACTTAGTCTGTAGTATTTATGCCTCTGAGTCAAAAAGTTTGTCAGTTTTTCCACAGCGAGTTGTTGTGATCTGGGATGCACGGCCTCAAAGGGCGGTGGAAGCAGATTCAATAGTAACTTTCAAAAGGGAATTAGATTAATAGTTGAAGGGAAAAATTTGCAGGGCTGTGGGGAAAGAGCAGGGGAGCTGGACGAATTGGAGAGCTTTTTCAAAGAGCCGGCACAGGCACGATGGGCAGAATGGCCTCCGTCTGTGCTGTACCATTCTATTATTCTAGTTCAAGCCCTACTCCAGGTCTTGAGCACATAACCTAGGCAGGCACGTCAATGCTGCACTGAGGTAACACTGCACTGTCAGAGGTGCCGTCTTTCAGATGAGATGTTGAACTGAGATGTTCAGGTGGATGTGAAAGATCCCACGGCACTTGAGCAGGGAGTTCTCCTGGTGTCCGAACCAACGTGCATCCCTCAGTTAGCAAAACTACTCGTTCATCTGGCAGCTGTTCGTGGGACCTTACTGGCTGCAAACTGGCTGCTGTGTTTGCCTGCAAAAGAACTTTGAAAGAATCAATTGGCTATGAAGTGCTTCGTGACGTCCTGAGGATGTGAATGGCGCCATGTAAATTCAAATCTTGCTATATCAAACGTAGCTCTTAGCAGGTTCTGAAAATCAGAGCTCTTTTGTGAAGGATATTTGTTCGAAATAATTAAATCTTTTCCTTTGAATCTACCATTGCTGTGAAAGCAAGTGGAATCTCCAATAGGATTTTGACCCTTATAACCTTGCAAGCTTACGACGCTTTCGACTGAGGCACGGACCACACAACCCTGCTGTGAACAAATATTCTTTCCTTTGTGCTTTACTCCAAACTGTGCTGACAAAAAAAATAGGAAAATTACCACGTAATCAGAACCGATTGTTGCAGCTCGCTGGGACGGAAGGCGGTTTCATTTTGTGTGTCAGTGGGTGCCCACAACAATACCGAAATGTTCGGCGTGTTAAAAATTCCAAGCAGCACGGTATTCTATTTTACAATCAATCTTACGAGCTGTCTGTCAGCGATGAAAAGTGGCACAAGTGCTTAGCTCGTTGTGATTCAATTGCTCACCAATGCCCAAGTCTTTTTCTCAATTTTGTTGCAATGTCAAATTGATAGTCATCTATTTTCATTTGAGGAATCACATTCCAATGACTTTTTTTGAAATTCAAGTTACCTAATCTGCGAAAATCCAACCATGGGGGATGTGGGGGGAGGAGGAGCAGGGAGGTGGGTGTCACAATTGAGCCCAATCTTGTCCATTTGGATGGAAAATCTTCCGGGTTCCAAGAGCAACAGTGACATGCGAACAACATCACCTGCAGGTTCCCCTCTAAGTCAAACGCCAGTCTGACTTGGACATACACCACTGCTCCTTCGTGGTCACTGGGTCAATATCCTGGATCTTCCTACCGAACACCATCACGGGAGCACCATCACCACATGGACTGCAGCAGTACAAGAAGGCCCACCACCATCTCCTCAGGGTAACCAGGGGATGGGCAATAAATGCGACCTTGCCAACATCGGCCACATCCTGAGGGCAAATAAAATAAAGAAGCCACACCTGAATTCTCCATATGTGCTTCCACCACAGGGAGTTCTGCAAATTCGTAAAATTCTCTCTCCACCCTGGCACCTCAAATTCTTGAGTTCAGAAAGAGGTCACACTTGTTCTTAAAATGGCAACTAACACTACAGAGTTCTTCTCGTCTTTCTGGGGAAGCAATCCAATGAAGTGACAACACCTCTTTAAGACAGATCACAAACAGAATTGATGTGGAGCTAAGATAACCTAGCCAAGAGCGAACAAGGTAGAGTCAGCCTGCACCACCCACCTACAGCTTCTCATGATTAGCTCAGGTGCTCCATTGCTCTCCAATGCCCTCGTCTATTCTCGGTGGCATTGCAATGTCAAATTGATAGCCGTCTATTTTTATGAAAGGAATGACCTACAGCTTCTAGTGATTAGTTCAGGTGAAACACAGGCAAACCGCTGGGCCAGCGAAAGGGGATATCTGCTCTGACCTCTCCTTCCACTGACACCATACGTGTCTTTATTGTGCTCGAAATCAGGAACATGAAAATCTTCCCGCTATGTTTAGAAAGAAAGAAAGGGCGAGAAATTGATGTCTTTACTGCCACCTGGTAGCGCCAGCGATGCGTGAAAAGATGACGGTGGTCGCTCTTGCACCAGCTGGAGGCGGTCCCGGCAGTGCCCTTAACGTCACCTACGCGAACTTCGACCTTAGCGCTCAAGTCAGCACTGGTTAACCCAGATGCAGGGAGGATGTTCCCGATGGCGGGGGAGTCCAGAACCAGAGGTCACAGTCTAAGGATAAGGGGTAAGCCATTTAGGACAGAGATGAGGAGGAATTTCTTCACCCAGAGAGTGGTGAACCTGTGGAATTCTCCACCACAGAAGGCAGTTGAGGCCAATTCATTAAATATATTCAAGAAGGAGTTAGATATATTTCTTGAGGCTAAAGGGATCAAGGGATATGGGGAGAAAGCAGGGACAGGGGACTGAGTTTGGATGATCAACCATGATCTCATTGAATGGTGGAGCAGGCTCGAGGGGCTGAATGGCCTACTCCTGCTCCTATCTTCTATGTTTCTATGTAACCCGGCGAGCAAGCTGACTGAGGCTAACAGGGGCCATATCTGCAGCTGTTGAAGGGACACACACATCAATTGAAGGGTTTGGACTGTTTTATTTAGATTTTATTGAAGTGGTGGCTTGCTGCAATAGATGTGAGAAGTTTTTTTTAAGTGTGTAGGGAGTGCTGCTGGACGCTTGCAAGGCCTCGGATGGTAAGTGAAGGCCTTTGAGAAGACAGAACATGCTTCGAATACTCAGCAGGTCACGCTACATCCGTGGAGTTCACGTCTCAGGTCGACAGGCTGCCTGACCAACTGAGTATTTCCAGCATTTTATGCTGTCATTTCACATTGACAGCGTCCGCTTGCAGAGGGAAGAGGAAGACGCAGAAGAGGAGGAAACCGAAGAGGAGGAATCAGACGGAAGGATGCATCCCAGACAGCCCCTTTGTGGCCGGCATATCCGGGATGGAATCATCCGCCTGCGGTCCCACTGACTGGGCAGGCTGCATTTCTTGGGTGTGTGAAGTGAGGAAGACACAAAGGTGGAGCTGTGCTGACGGGAGGGCGGAAAGCCTACAGGTGCAGGCCAGAAGGAGGATAACGTACGAGGATATCTGCAGCTTGTTTCCTTTCAGCCCCGCCGCTGGCCAAGGGCTCAGCCATGCCCCTGCCAAGAATGGCCTGCACCGTCTCCTCCAAGGGGGTGAGGTAATGCTAGGAATGGGAGATGTGCCTCGTCATTGGTGCAGATTGTTGGTAGGTGAGTGACTGGGGGTCGTGCATTGAGCAGTGTGCGAGGCTAGTGGTGCAGTTGGTAGGAGACGGCTTTTGAAGATACATTCACTGACCTTGACCAGTGGTCTGAGGTCATGAAGCTTCTTTGGGCACTGGAGCCAGGTGGTGGGGGCGACACTGCTGGCAGTGATGGCCTTAGTGATGCACTCCCACATTGTTCTTTCTGGAGGGCCTCCTGGCCCATGTGGGTAGAGGGCCAGTCTTGCAGTGTTGACCCTCTGCACAAAGCTGGAGTGCTGCGTGCGAGACCCTGGGTGCCCCTTCCCTGGCTTGCTGAGCCATGTGTGGTAGTGCTGAGGTAGTTTTCCCATTTCTTCAGTTTAGGAAGGTAATTCAGCTTTAAATGCTGAATATTGACATTTGGAACTTCTTTTAAACATTGATTACTTGTTAAAAAGACAGAAAGGGCTGAAAAATGTATTAAATTATTTTCCCTTGCTTCAATGTGCATGGCCCCTTTAAATTTCAGAGCTCCTCGCTGCCCACAATGCATTGCGAGCTTCACAGCCTCGCTCACAGACGCTCGGGAAAGCAGCAACACCGCACCAGGACTACAAATTGGTCCCGGATCCCTCGTGCAACGTCACCAGGACCGCATTGTGCCTACGGTTAGCGCTGTGCCGCCTATCACCGTGCCCCCACACCAAGTTACCTCGTTTAGCGCGACGGCCATTTCGGGCGGCCGTTAACAGCAGTTGGCGAGGACACCAACTGCTTTCAGGGCGAGAATGAATTTTTTCCCCCAAAAGAAAGGAAGAAAGAACTTGCATTTCTATCTTCCCCGTCTTAGGCAGTCCCTCGGAACCGAGAATGACTTGCTTCCACATTAAAAATGAGTTCTCAGGTGACTGATGAGTCCAATGCGAGACCTACAGTCTCTGTCACAGGTGGGGCAGACGCTGGTTGAAGGGGCGGGTGGGTGGGGTGCTTGGGTTGACGTGCACTCCTTGCGCTGCCTGCGCTTGGCTTCCGCTTGCTCCCGGCAAAGAGACTCGAGGTGTTCGGCGCCTTCCCGGATGCTTCTCCACTTTGTGCGGTCTTGGGCCAGGGATTCCCAGGTGTCGGTGGGGATGTTGCACTTTTTCAAGGAGGCTTTGAGGATGTCCTTGAAGCGTTTCCTCTGCCCACCTGGGGCTATCTTGCCGTGTCGGAGCTCCGAGTAGAGCGCTTGTTTTGGGAGTCTCGTATCGGGCATGCGGACAATGTGACCCGTCCATCGGAGCTGATCGAGCGTGGTCAAAGCTTTGATGCTGGGGATGTTGGCCTGAGCGAGCACACTGACGTTGGTGCGCCTATCCTGCCAATGGATTTGCAGGATCTTGCGGAGGCAGCGTTGGTGGTACCTCTCCAGTGCTTCGAGGTGCCTGCTGTACATGGTCCATGTCTCTGAGGCATACAGCAGGGCGGGTATCACTGCTGCTCTGTAGACCATGAGCTTAGTGCCGGGCTTGAGGTCCTGGTCTTCACACACTCTCTTCCTCAGGCGACCGAAGGCTGCACTGGCACACTGAAGGCAGTGTTGGACTTCGTCGTCGACGTCTGCCCTTGTTGACAGTAGGTTCCCGAGGTATGGAAAGTGGTCCCTTTCACAACCTCAGGATGTCCCAAAACGCTTTACAGCCGTGGAGAGGCGGGACACTTGGATATCTGACGGCGTAAAAAAAGCTATCTGCGCGGCGTGTCGGGGACGCGTTCCCCGTAGGCAAGTCTTTAAATCACCACCTAAGCCTTTCCCGCCTGTCAAGGACGTAGAATCATACAGCACAGAAGGAGGCCATGCGGCCCATCGTGCCTGTGCCGGCTCTTTCCCCATCACCCTGCTCATTTTCGAGTATTTATCCAATTCCCTTTCGTTGCTGTTAACCTGCTTCCACCGCCCTTTCAGGCGCTGCATTCCAAATCATAACAACTCGCTGCGTTAAAAAAAAAATATCTCCTCATCTCCCCCTCTGGTTCTTTTGCAAATTTTGGACGAAAAAAAAGATTTCCAGTTTAAGAAAGTAAGATTGCGCCTTTCACGACCACCGGCCGTCCCAAAGCGCTTTACAGCCAATCAAGTACTTGTGAAGTGTAGTCACTGTTGTGATGTGGGAAACACGGCACAAAATCTGCACACAGCGTGCTCCCACAACCAGCAATGTGATAATGACCAGGTCATCTGTATTTTTTGCGATGTTGGTTGGGTGATAAATATTGGCCAGGACACCGGGGGAGAACTCCCTCTGCCTTTCTTTCAAATCGTGCCGTGGGATCTTTTACACTCACTTGATAGGGCAGACAGGGCGTTCATTTAACATCTCGTCTGAAAGAGGGCATCTCCGGCAGTGCAGCACTCCCTCAGCGCTGCACTGGAGTGTCAGCCTAGATTTCAGGTTTCTAGAGTAGGACTTGAACCCATGACCTTCTGACTCAGAGGTCAGAGTGCTACCAACTGAGCCACAGCTGACATAATGCGCTTGGCATCACGTGAGCAGCCTCTTCACATTTGCCATGTTGCAAATTAGTTTATACTCATAACGTGCCATTGGCAGCAGAAGCACTGTACAGCCATTGCATTGCCGACGGTGCCAGGGAATATAAACAAGGCGAATGCCACACCTCTGACTGTATCCAGGACCCAATCTGTTCCTTGGTCCCAGCAGTGGGAAAACGAGCCCCCTTCCTCGAGGAACAGCACCTCATCTTCCGATTAGGCACTCTGCAGCCTTCCGGACTCAATATCGAGTTCAACAATTTCAGATCATAACCTCGGCCCCTATTTCATTTTTTCTTGTAATTTTTCCACTCCTTTCCCCCCCCCCCCCCTTTCCTTTTGTTTCCCTCTCACACCTGGCAGCTATCCCTTGCCCTGCCAGTACACTTTACACCCAATCTCAGCCTATTACCATCCCGTCTAGCTTCTAACACCTTTTATTGTCTCTTTTTTACTTCTTTTGTTTCTTTTATTCTTTTGTCCGATCGCAGCCCTGCCTCCGATCTATCTTTTCTTTCCAGTTTTGAAGAAGGGTTCGACCCGAAACGTCAACTCAAATTTCTGTCCACGGATGTTGCCTGACCTGCTGAGTTTTTCCAGCATCTTCTGTTGTTATTTCCCCTTCCTTGCTACTGGCCTCGAGAGGAGCCCCGCAGACTCTACTGAGTTAAAGAGAGACGAGTTGCTCAAGAGTTGGCAGGACTTCTCTTCCAGCATCCCAACACCAACATAAACACACCTTGTGATTCTCAACCAAAGCAATGGCGCCATCTTCCTCTTCCTAGATGCCAATGCTCCTTCTGTTTTCGGTTAAGCGTGTTCGACCAGATCTAATTAAGGCAGTGTATTCGGCTCACCCTACGCAGGACTAAATTATGAATTTAATAGACACTGGCCGCGGAATTAATCAGACATCGACGATATGCTCGCAGCAGTGCTGTCGCGAGTGTTAATCCTTCATCATGAATGTCAACACACAGCACATTGAGAGTAGGAGCATCAGACAGACAAGCACACACCGCATAGAGAGAGAGAGAGAGAAACAGAGAGAGAGAGAAGAGGGAATGAGAGAGAGAGAGGCAGCACAAACAGTAGTGCCAAAACAGTCAAAGTGCCCACAAAACGAGCAGTAGATTAGATAATAACAGTTATCCTGATAGATCCCAGGCACTAACCGAATCTGAGGAGTTCAGATGATGGCTATAAAACACTCGAGCTTTATTCTGATGATTTATGATGCCATTTGATGCCGCTTTGATTAGATTATTACCTTGTGAACACTCCCAATGTGGGCATATTTAATGTGCCTTGACTAACTATGTGCACTTTGGTGGTCCATTCACTATCACAGTAAAGAATGAACAAAGGGAACACAATCATTATTAAACAGCAAACGAAAAGGGTGCACTGAGTAAACAATGAACACTCAATCAACAGGAACATAGGGAACACTCAAGGAACAGGGGACACTCGAGGAACACTCGAGGAACAGGGGACACTCGAGGAACACTCGAGGAACAGGGAACACTCGAGGAACAGGGGATACTCGAGGAACAGGGAACACTCGAGGAACACTCGAGGAACAGGGGACACTCGAGGAACAGGGAACACTCGAGGAACACTCGAGGAACACGGAACACTCGAGGAACAGGGAACACCCGAGGAACAGGGAACACTCGAGGAACACTCGAGGAACAGGGGACACTCGAGGAACAGGGAACACTCGAGGAACAGGGAACACTCGAGGAACACTCGAGGAACAGGGAACACCCGAGGAACAGGGAACATTCAAGGAACAGGGAACACTCGAGGAACACTCGAGGAACAGGGAACACTCGAGGAACACTCGAGGAACAGGGAACACCCAAGGAACAGGGAACACTCAAGGAACAGGGAACACTCGAGGAACAGGGGACACTTGAGGAACAGGAACACTCGAGGAACACTCGAGCAACAGGGAACACTCGAGGAACAGGGAACACTCGAGGAACAGGGAACACTCGAGGAACAGAGAACACTCGAGGAACACTCGAGGAACAGGGAACACTCGAGGAACACTCAGGGAACACTCGAGGAACAGGGAACACTCGATGAACAGGAACACTCGAGGAACAGGGAACACTCGAGAAACAGGAACACTCGAGGAACAGGGAACACTCGATGAACAGGGGACACTTGAGGAACAGGGAACACTCGAGGAACAGGGAACACTCATGGAACAGGGACACTCGAGGAACAGGGAACACTCGAGGAACAGGAACACTCGAGTAACAGGGACACTCGAGGAACAGGGGACACTCGATGAACAGGGAACACTCGAGGAACAGGGAACACTCGAGGAACAGGGAACACTCGAGGAACAGGCAACACTCGAGAAACAGGGACACTCGAGGAACAGGCAACACTCGAGAAACAGGGACACTCGAGGAACAGGGAACACTCGAGGAACAGGGAACACTCGAGGAACAGGGAACACTCGAGGAACAGGGAACACTCGAGAAACAGGGACACTCGAGGAACAGGGAACACTCGAGAAACAGGGGACACTCGAGGAACAGGGGACACTCGAGAAACAGGGACACTCGAGGAACAGGCAACACTCGAGAAACAGGGACACTCGAGGAACAGGGAACACTCGAGGAACAGGGAACACTCGAGAAACAGGGAACACTCGAGGAACAGGAACACTCGAGAAACAGGGAACACTCGAGAAACAGGGAACACTCGAGGAACAGGAACACTCGAGGAACAGGGGACACTCGAGGAACAGGGGACACTCGAGGAACAGGGAACAATCGAGGAACAGGGAACACTCGAGGAACAGGAACACTCGAGGAACAGGAACACTCGAGGAACAGGAACACTCGAGGAACAGGAACACTCGAGGAACAGGAACACTCGAGGAACAGGAACACTCGAGGAACAGGAACACTCGAACAGGGAACACTCGAGGAACAGGGAACACTCAAGGAACAGGAACACTCGAGGAACAGGGAACACTCGAACAGGGAACACTCGAGGAACAGGAACACTTGAGGAACAGGAACACTCGAACAGGGAACACTCGAGGAACAGGAACACTCGAGGAACAGGAACACTCGAACAGGGAACACTCGAGGAACAGGGAACACTCGAGGAACAGGGAACACTCAAGGAACATTTGAGGAACAGGGAACACTCAACGAACAGGGAACACTCGAGGAACAGGGAACACTCGAGGAACAGGGAACACTCGAGGAACAGGAACACTCGAAGAACAGGGAACACTCGAGGAACAGGGAACACCTGAGGAACAGGGAACACTCGAGGAACAGGAACACTCGAAGAACAGGGAACACTCGAGGAACAGGAACACTCGAGGAACAGGGAACACTCGAGGAACAGGGAACACTCGAGGAACAGGAACACTCGAGGAACAGGGAACACTCGAGGAACAGGAACACTCGAGGAACAGGAACACTCGAGGAACAGGGAACACTCGAGGAACAGGGAACACTCGAGGAACAGGAACACTCGAGGAACAGGGAACACTCGAGGAACAGGGAACACTCGAGGAACAGGGACACTCGAGGAACAGGAACACTCGAGGAACAGGGAACACTCAAGGAACATTTGAGGAACAGGGAACACTCAACGAACAGGGAACACTCGACGAAAAGGGAACACTCGAGGAACACTCGAGGAACAGGAACACTCGAAGAACAGGGAACACTCGAGCAACAGGGAACACTCGAGGAACAGGGAACACTCGAGGAACAGGGAACACTCGAGGAACAGGGAACACTCGAGGAACACTTGAGGAACAGGGAACACTCGAGGAACAGGGAACACCCGAGGAACAGGGAACACTCGAGGAACAGGGAACACTCGAGGAACAGGGACACTGGAGGAACACTCGAGGAACAGGGGACAATCGAGGAACAGGGAACACTCGAGGAACAGGGAACACTCGAGGAACAGGAACACTCGAGGAACAGGAACACTCGAGGAACAGGGAACACTCGAGGAACAGGGAACACTCGAGGAACAGGGAACACCCGAGGAACAGGGAACACTCGAGGAACAGGGAACACTCGAGGAACAGGAACACTCGAGGAACAGGAACACTCGAGGAACAGGAACACTCGAGGAACAGGGAACACTCGAGGAACAGGGAACACTCGAGGAACAGGGAACACTCGAGGAACAGGGAACACTCGAGGAACAGGAACACTCGAGGAACAGGAACACTCGAGGAACAGGGAACACTCGAGGAACAGAGGACACTCGAGGAACAGGGAACACTCGAGGAACAGGGAACACTCGAGGAACACTCAAGGAACAGGGAACACTTGAGGAACAGAGAACACTCGAGGAACAGGAACACTCGAGGAACAGGGAACACTCGAGGAACATGGACACTGGAGGAACAGGGAACACTCGAGGAGCAGGGAACACTCGAGGAACAGGGAAAACTCGAGGAACAGGTAACACTCGAGGAACAGGGAACACTCGAGGAACAGGGACACTCGAGGAACAGGGAACACTCGAGGAACAGGGACACTCGAGGAACAGGCAACCCTTGAGGAACAGGAAACACTCGATGAACAGGAACACTCGAGGAACAGGGAACACTCGAGGAACAGGGAACACTCGAGGAACAGGAACACTCGAGGAACAGGGAACACTCGAGGAACAGGGAACACTCGAGGAACAGGGAACACTCGAGGAACAGGAACACTCGAGGAACAGGGAACACTCGAGGAACAGGAACACTCGAGGAACAGGAACACTCGAGGAACAGGGAACACTCGAGGAACAGGAACACTCGAGGAACAGGGAACACTCGAGGAACAGGGAACACTCGAGGAACAGGAACACTCGAGGAACAGGGAACACTCGAGGAACAGGGGACACTCGAGGAACAGGGAACACTCGAGGAACAGGGACACTCGAAGAGGGAAAACTCGAGGAACAGGGAGCACTCGAGGAACAGGGAACACTCGAGGAACAGGGAACACGCGAGGAACAGGAACACTCGAGGAACAGGGAACACTCGAGGAACAGGGAACACTCGAGGAACAGGAACACTCGAGGAACAGGGAACACTCGAGGAACAGAGGACACTCGAGGAACAGGGAACACTCGAGGAACAGGGAACACTCGAGGAACAGGAACACTCGAGGAACAGGGACACTCGAGGAACAGGGAACACTCGAGGAACAGGGAACACTCGAGGAACAGGAACACTCGAGGAACAGGGAACACTCGAGGAACAGGGAACACTCGAGGAACACTCGAGGAACAGGAACACTCGAGGAACAGGAACACTCGAGGAACAGGGAACACTCGAGGAACAGGAACACTCGAGGAACAGGGAACACTCGAGGAACAGGGAACACTCGAGGAACAGGAACACTCGAGGAACAGGAACACTCGAGGAACAGGGAACACTCGAGGAACAGGGGACACTCGAGGAACAGGGAACACTCGAGGAACAGGGACACTCGAAGAGGGAAAACTCGAGGAACAGGGAGCACTCGAGGAACAGGGAACACTCGAGGAACAGGGAACACGCGAGGAACAGGAACACTCGAGGAACAGGGAACACTCGAGGAACAGGGAACACTCGAGGAACAGGAACACTCGAGGAACAGGGAACAAGCGAGGAACAGGAACACTCGAGGAACAGGGAACACTCGAGGAACAGGGAACACTCGAGGAACAGGGAACACTCGAGGAACAGGGAACACTCGAGGAACAGGGAACACTCGAGGAACAGGGACACTCGAGGAACAGGGAACACTCGAGGAACAGGGAACACTCGAGGAACAGGAACACTCGAGGAACAGGGGACACTCGAGGAACAGGGAACACTCGAGGAACAGGGAACACTCGAGGAACAGGAACACTCGAGGAACAGGGAACACTCGAGGAACAGGAACACTCGAGGAACAGGAACACTCGAGGAACAGGGAACACTCGAGGAACAGAGGACACTCGAGGAACAGGAACACTCGAGGAACAGGGAACACTCGAGGAACAGGAACACTCGAGGAACAGGGAACACTCGAGGAACAGGGACACTCGAAGAGGGAAAACTGGAGGAACAGGGAGCACTCGAGGAACACTCGAGGAACAGGGAACACTTGAGGAACAGAGAACACTTGAGGAACAGGGACACTCGAGGAACAGGGAACACTCGAGGAACAGGGAACACTCGAGGAACAGGGACACTGGAGGAACAGGAACACTCGAGGAGCAGGGAACACTCGAGGAACAGGGAAAGCCCGAGGAACAGGAACACTCGAGGCACAGGGAACACTCGAGGAACAGGGAACACTCGAGGAACAGGAACACTCGAGGAACAGGGAACACTCGAGGAACACTTGAGGAACAGGCAACCCTTGAGGAACAGGAAACACTCGATGAACAGGAACACTCGAGGAACAGGGAACACTCGAGGAACAGGGACACTCGAGGAACAGGGACACTCGAGGAACAGGGAACACTCGAGGAACAGGAACACTCGAGGAACAGGGAACACTCGAGGAACGGAACACTCGAGGAACAGGAAACACGCAAGGAACAGGGAACACTCGAGGAACAGGGAACACTCGAGCAATAGGGAACACTCGAGCAACAGGGAACACTCGAGGAACACTCGAGGAACAGGAACACTCGAGGAACAGGAACACTCGAGGAACAGGAACACTCGAGGAACAGGGAACACTCGAGGAACAGGGACACTCGAGGAACAGGGAACACTCGAGGAACAGGGAACACTCGAGGAACAGGAACACTCGAGGAACAGGGAATACTCGAGGAACAGGGGACACTCAAGGAACACTCAAGGAACAGGGAACACTCGAGGAACAGGGAACACTCGAGGAACAGGGAACACTCGAGGAACAGGAACATTCGAGGAACAGGGAACACTCGAGGAACAGGGAACACTCGAGGAACAGGGAACACTCGAGGAACAGGAACACTCGAGGAACAGGGAACACTCGAGGAACAGGAACACTCGAGGAACAGGAACACTCGAGGAACAGGGAACACTCGAGGAACAGAGGACACTCGAGGAACAGGGAACACTCGAGGAACAGGGAACACTCGAGGAACAGGAACACTCGAGGAACAGGGACACTCGAGGAACAGGGAACACTCGAGGAACAGGGAACACTCGAGGAACAGGAACACTCGAGGAACAGGGAACACTCGAGGAACAGGGAACACTCGAGGAACACTCGAGGAACAGGAACACTCGAGGAACAGGAACACTCGAGGAACAGGGACACTCGAGGAACAGGGAACACTCGAGGAACAGGAACACTCGAGGAACAGGGAACACTCGAGGAACAGGGACACTCGAGGAACAGGGAACACTCGAGGAACAGGAACACTCGAGGAACAGGGAACACTCGAGGAACAGGGAACACTCGAGGAACAGGAACACTCGAGGAACAGGGAATACTCGAGGAACAGGGGACACTCAAGGAACACTCGAGGAACAGGGAACACTCGAGGAACAGGAACATTCGAGGAACAGGGAACACTCGAGGAACACTTGAGGAACAGGGAACACTCGAGGAACAGGGAACACTCGAGGAACAGGAACACTCGAGGAACAGGGAACACTCGAGGAACAGGGAACACTCGAAGAACAGGGAACACTCGAGGAACAGGAACATTCGAGGAACAGGGAACACTCGAGGAACAGGGAACACTCGAGGAACACTTGAGGAACAGGGAACACTCAAGGAACAGGAACACTCGAGGAACAGGAACACTCGAGAAACAGGGGACACTCGAGGAACACTCGAGGAACAGGGAACACTCGAGGAACAGGGAACACTCGAGGAACAGGAACACTCGAGGAACAGGGAACACTCGAGGAACATAGAAACATAGAAACATAGAAGATAGGAGCAGGAGTAGGCCATTCGGCCCTTCGAGCCTGCTCCGCCATTCAATGAGATCATGGCTGATCATTCAAATTCAGTACCCTGTCCTTGACTTCTCCCCATATCCCTTGATCCGTTTAGCCTTAAGAAATATATCCAACTCCTTCTTGAATATATTTAATGAACTGGCCTCCACTGCCCTCTGTGGCAAAGAATTCCACAGGTTCACCACTCTCTGGGTGAAGAAATTCCTCCTCATTTCAATCCTAAATGGCTTACGCCTTATCCTTAGACTATGACCCCTGGTTCTGGACTCCCCGGCCATCGGAAACATCCTTCCTGCATCTAGTCTGTTCAGGCCTGACAGAATTTTATAGGTTTCAATGAGATCCCCTCTCAATCTTCTAAACTCCAGTGAGTATAAGCCCAATCGACACAATCTCTCCTCATAACGTCATTCCTGCCATCCCAGGTATCAGCCTGGTGAACACTCGAGGAACAGGGAACACTCGAGGAACAGGAACACTCGAGGAACAGGGAACACTCGAAGAACAGGGAACACTCGAGGAACAGGAACATTCGAGGAACAGGGAACACTCGAGGAACAGGGAACACTCGAGGAACACTCGAGGAACAGGAACACTCAAGGAACAGGAACACTCGATGAACAGGAACACTCGAGGAACAGGAACACTCGAGGAACAGGAACACTCGAGAAACAGGGGACACTCGAGGAACACTCGAGGAACAGGAACACTCGAGGAACAGGGAACACTCGAGGAACAGGGAACACTCGAGGAACAGGAACACTCGAGGAACAGGGAACACTCGAGGAACAGGGAACACTCGAGGAACAGGGAACACTCGAGGAACAGGAACACTCGAGGAACAGGGAACACTCGAGGAACAGGGAACACTCGAGGAACAGGGAACACTCGAGGAACAGGGAACACTCGAGGAACAGGGAACGCTCGAGGAACAGGAACACTCGAGGAACAGGAACACTCGAGGAACAGGGGACACTCGAGGAACAGGGGACACTCGAGGAACACTTGAGGAACAGGGAACACCCGAGGAACAGGGAACACTCGAGGAACACTCGAGGAACAGGGAACACTCGAGGAACAGGGAACACTCGAGGAACACTCGAGGAACAGGGAACACTCGAGGAACAGGGAACACTCGAGGAACAGGGAACACTCGAGGAACACTCGAGGAACAGGGGACAATCGAGGAACAGGGAACACTCGAGGAACACTCGAGGAACAGGGGACAATCGAGGAACAGGGAACACTCGAGGAACACTCGAGGAACAGGGGACAATCGAGGAACAGGGAACACCCGAGGAACAGGGAACACTCGAGGAACAGGGAACACTCGAGGAACAGGGAACACTCGAGGAACAGGGAACACTCGAGGAACAGGAACACTCGAGGAACAGGGAACACTCGAGGAACAGGGAACACTCGAGGAACACTCGAGGAACAGGGGACAATCGAGGAACAGGGAACACTCGAGGAACACTCGAGGAACAGGGGACAATCGAGGAACAGGGAACACCCGAGGAACAGGGAACACTCGAGGAACAGGGAACACTCGAGGAACAGGGAACACTCGAGGAGCACTCGAGGAACAGGGAACACTCGAGGAACACTCGAGGAACAGGGGACAATCGAGGAACAGGGAACACCCGAGGAACAGGGAACACTCGAGGAACAGGGAACACTCGAGGAACAGGCAACAATCGAGGAACAGGGAACACTCGAAGAACAGGGAACATTTGAGGAACAGGGAACACTCGAGGAACACTCGAGGAACAGGGAACACCCGAAGAACAGGGAACACTCGAGGAACAGGGAACACTCGAAGAACAGGGAACACTCGAGGAACAGGGAACACTCGAGGAACAGGGAACACTCGAGGAACAGGGAACACTCGAGGAACAGGGAACACTTGAGGAACAGGGAACACTCGAGAAACTCAATTACATTTTTTCAATCCTTAGAAAAGTGATGATCTGGGAGACACTTTTGTTAACTTGGGGAGTATTCCTATGGCTACCATTCCCACGTTTCAAAATTTCTTGTCAAAATTTTATTTTCTCCTTCTGTATCTTCAATGTTTTTGTTTCAATTGTCGAATCAAATTTCATAGAATTTACAGCACAGAAACAGGCCATTCGGCCCAACTGGTCCGTGCCGGTGTTTGTGCTCCACACGAGCATCTCCCGCCTTACTTCATCTCACCCTATCAAACTATCCTTCTATTCCTTTATGCACTTATCTAGCTTCCCCTTCTTGTGCAAGAGGCAAAGAATAAAAAAATCATAGCATACACACACACACAAACGTGAAGAAAACTGAAGGTAAACTGCACCCACA
Source organism: Somniosus microcephalus (assembly GCF_052327205.1). Lineage (NCBI taxonomy): Eukaryota > Metazoa > Chordata > Chondrichthyes > Squaliformes > Somniosidae > Somniosus > Somniosus microcephalus. The sequence continues at coordinate 363,169,264 of NC_140989.1, forward strand.
CCTAATTTCTGCTCCATGTCTGCTGGGAGTTGTGCAACTTTGATCGTTGAGGGATCAGGTGAACCTATATGTCTCTGAAAAATTGGACAGGTGGTCCCTTGAAGCACTCCTTGGAGCAGGATCAGCTCACCTCCTATGCAATCCACCCCCCACCCCCCCCGCAACACACACACCCTCCCCTCCCAAAGGGAGCCTCCTTGAAGCAGCATTGAAATAACAACAACTGGAAGGGATGGAATAGCAGCGTTGGGTGGAGTGCTTTATATTGCTCAATATTGGGCAATTTGTTATATGCAGCCGTCTCTCTCATGCTTATGGCCCTGTACACCAGAAGGAATCCAACTGACTGTGTTTTGGCCCATTGTCGTGTACACTGAGTCGCTCCGGCGAAATGATCACCTCGCTGGTTGCATTCCTCTGTTCAAAGGTACTCCTTCCTGCGAGAGATTTTGATTCATACAGTATGATTAACATTTTAAAAATCCCAAGGCAGTCCATAGAAGGTGTCTGGAAATTGGATACTGTGCCAGGAAAGGTGAATCAGGACTAAAAACTTGGCCGAAGAGATGGGTTTGAACATGAGGACATAAGAATTAGGAGCAAGAGTTGGCCACACGGCCCCTTGAGCCTGCTCCGCCATTCAATAAGGTCAGGGCTGATCATCGACCTCAACTCCACTTTCCCGCCCGATCCCCATTTCCCTTGATTCCCCATGAGTCCAAAAATCTATCGATCTCAGCCTTGAATATACTCAACGACTGAGCCTCCACAGCCCTCTGGGGCAGAGAATTCCAAAGATTCACCACCCTCTGAGTGAAGAAATTCCTCCTCATCTCAGTCTTAAATGGCCGACCCCTTATCCTGAGACTCTGCCCCTAGTCCTAGACTCTCCAGCCATTTCAGCATCTACCCTGCCAATCCCCCTCAGAATCTTGTATGTTTCAATGAGATCACCTCTGATTCTTCTAAACTCCAGAGAGTATAGACCCAATCTACTCAATCTTGAAAGGGTGGTGAAGAGGCGAAAGGGTTTAGGGAGTTAATTCCAGGGAATAGGACTTGGGCAGGTGAAGGCACTGCCATCAATGGTGGGATGAAGGAAGGGGGCATGCACAGGAGGCCACAGTTAGTAGCCCTTCTTTCAGTTTGTCAGTTTCCTCCCCCCATCACCCCCATCCTCTCCTGAAGGCATTGATGCCTGGTAGGGTTTCATCGACAGCTCTCTCCCTCCAGTCCCTCTCCCAAGTGGCAATTGGTCAACTCTTGGGTCTATTGGCGCCCCAGCTAAGACCAGCTAACTCGGCGTAGAGCAGGAATCAAACCTGGGTCCTTATATTCTCTGTGGCTCCGTTACACAACAACAACAACTTGCATTTATATAGCGACTTTAGCAACGTAAAACATCCCAAGGTGTTGCACAGGAGCGTAATCTGACAAAAAGTGACACCAAGTTGCACAAGGAGACATTAGGACAGGTGACGATAAGCTTGGCTCATTGAGGTAGGTTTCAGGAAGCTTCTTAAAGGAGGATAGAAAGATAGAGCGGTTTGGGGGGTGAATTCCAGAATTTAGGGCCTAGGCAGCTGAAGGCACGGCTGCCAATGGTGGGGCGAAGGAAATTGGGTATGAGGAGGCCCGAATTGGAGGCACGCCGAGTTCTCGGAGGGTTGTAGGCAATGTTTCCTCGAATTGTTTTTCCTGCGCGGGTCCTTTAAATTTGCTGCGCGGTAACTCTGCCCGTGGCAGCAGCTGGTGAGCGGCCTTCACGGGCCCTCCCGATTGGTACACGGCCACGCACCTTAGGGGGAACATTGGCTGTAGGGCCGGTGGAGGTTACAGAGATAGAGAGGGGCGAGGCCATGGAGACAGTGCAATGTACCACGATTGCATTGCATTGCTCACAGAACCAATGGGCCGTATTTTCCGATCGGAGGCTTCCCGTGGGCGGAGGCCTGCGATCTGGAAAAATCTACGGACTTACCTGAGGGCTCCCGAGGTGCGTATACTTCCGATCCTGGGCCTCTCCAAACTCCAAGTGCGCAGGGCCCACGTAGCCCAGAGGCGCAGACAGTTCGCAAGCGTCCCTGGGATCACGTGGGTCATGGGGAGCCAATAGGAGAAGGGAATCTCCCTTCATACACTTGACAGGAAGACCTGTCAAATATATGAATGGAGATCACCCCAAAAAACATTTCAAAACATTAAATACATTTAAAAAAAGCATCACCGTTTTAAAATTAGTTGAAATTACAATAAATTAAATATTTTAAACAAAAATTTAATTTTTTGAAAAAAATAATTCAAGTTTTTTACAGGGCTAAAAATAAACTTACCTTTGTTTAAAAGTATTTTTTAAATGATAAATGAGTGAAATTTAAAAAAAAAACTTTTTTCAACTCTTATCCTGGTAAAAGCAGGCCTTACGCACGCTTTTACCAGTCGTAAGAACTCTAAGGGTTTTCTGCAGGCGGAGGGTCTCCAGAAAAATGGAACTCTCTGCCCGCGGAGGCCCTTCTCCAGGGCAGCCGGAGGATCTGTCAAGAGCATTCTTGACAGATCGAAAATGCCGGTTTTCAGCGCACGCGCAGTGCATGCCTGAAACCGGCATTTCCGATGTCCCGACAGGTGGGTACAGAGCCCGTACCTTCCCGTAGGGACCGGAATATCCAGCCCAAAATCTCCAATACAATGTCCAAACGTCAGTGCTGCAGAATTTTCAAGTTAACTGTGGAAAACAGCCCTATCACCTGTATGACTTTCCATGTTCTCGTACCATTTCAGCAGCACATTAAACTTTACTGGCTCCAATATAGCATCCAGATGTTGCGAACAGGAAGCCGGGCAGCTTGCGCACAGAACCCCGTCTGCTTTGCAGTGAACCACAACTTGATGCCTGGTTAACATCCTCATAAAAACACTCTGCCATTTGGCCTTTATGTTGGGGGAGGGGGAACATTGCGGGGAGGCGAGTAATTAGGGCAATATTTTAAAAACAACATCTTAAGCGCTTGCTGATCGTGGCAAGACCACCCAATTAAGCAGCGGGGTGGGGGGGCTCTGCCTCTTTTCAAACCTTTTTCAATTAAACTTCTGTCTCGCTGAAGAGTTTGCACGCGGGGAACTCTGTGCCGCATCTCCTTTAGGAAGTTTCAACGCTTCCAGCAATGGTGCTGGAGACCGAGAGCAGGCTCGCAAGTCCGCTGTCAGGTTGAATCTGCTAAGTTGCGTGTTTCTTTATGCTGAGGATTAAGTAGCTGACAGAAACGCCCCTATAATGTCTCAGAACAGATTTTTCTCATGCTCTGTAATCTGAAGCTTTATTATTTTGTTTTAGGTGACCTTTCCAAGCCATGTGCACTCGCAGACAGATGAAACCTCCACACGTGTCTCTGGAAATCCCAGCTGCCTTTCCATGGCACGTTGGAGACAAGCTCCAAGATGCAGTCCTGCTCCTTTGGTTGAGTCTTCCTATCACTGGTGGAGCTGGAACGTAGGACCATGAGTGGGCCACATTCTGCCCCTCGAGCCTGTTCCACCATTCAGTTCGATCGTGGCTGATGTGTATCTTAACTCCAGGTGGGTAAATGGAGTTCAGATACAGATCAGCCATGATCTAATTGAATAGTGGGCAGGACAGGTTAGAGGGGCTGAATGGCCTCCTCCTGTTTCCATGTTCCAGTCTCATCAGTTTAAGGGGAAACTGAACACCTGAACATCTGATGACACCTGCACCAAACAGGGGGCCCACGGTACCTCACTGGTGGAGTTGAAGATTTTTGTTTCTCCATTTTTAACGTGGCAAAATCAAGCTCCTCCGTCCATCCCTCCCACGGGTCAGGTACAGCACGGTTAGAGGCAGATTAATAGTGTAATGTGGTCGTGTAGTGTGTCATGTATCATTCATGAAGAAATGACTCAAAAAAGAATCTGAACAGGTGCGTGCAGCACCTCTCCCACCCCCTCCCCACCGCCCCCACCCAGTTTTTGGGTGCAAATACATTTCTAGGCCACTAACATCTGCTCATGGTCTACCCTCCATCGCCTCACTCAAAGTGGGCGTTCTTCACGTGGGAGCCTTGAACAGTGGGTGCCGGCATCTTACTTATCCGAGCCTGCCCTCATCCGACGCCCAGCAGGGGTCCCGGCTGAAGCCCAGGGCATTGGAGAATGTGGGGCTGTCTGCTTTTTCCCCAGTTCAAAGGCCTGGAGCACCAATTGCAGTATCCTCAAACTGCAGAAGGATTGAGCTAACTCAGTAATTAAAACTGGGAATAACAACAGAAAGTGCTGGAAACACTCAGCAGGTCAGGCAGCACCGAGGAGAGAGAAACAGAGTCAACGTTGCGGGTCGAACACTTCGTCAGAACTGGAAAAGGTTAGGAAGGAGAGATCTTTAAGCAGGGGCAGGGAGGAGAGGAGGAAAGAACAAAGGGAAGGTCTGTGATAGGATGGAAGGCAGGAGAGATTGACCGACAAAAGGGATGATGGTGCGAGGCAAAAGGAGAGGCAATGGGATAAGTTAAGAAACAAAAGATGGCTCTAGATGAGGTGTGGATGACGATGGCAGCAACATTAACAGCTACCGTGTGAGGAAACATGAGAAAAAAAAATATAAAGAAATTCAGGGGCCAATTTATAGTCCGAAATTGTTGAACTCGATGTTAAGTCCAGAAGGCTGTAAAGTGCAAAGTTAAAACTGGGATCTCCCTGGTCTCTGTGGCTAAGCTACTCATTGCTTTAACCAGCCAGGTCAGCAACAGAGCCCTGTGTTTTATGAGAATTTAATTGAAGCATAAATAGCTTGCAATGAAGGTCTCTGAATGCTTAGTGAGCTATGGCCATTAGCCGCCGAGTAATACCGAGCAGGAATATCCCAGATTCATCCCCGTTTGCGCTATAGAAGTTTACAAGAGCACATAAATCTAGGCTGACACTCCAGTGCAGTGCTGAGGGAGTGCGGCACTGTCGGAGGTGCCGTCTTGCGGTTGAGACGTTAAACCGAGGCCCCCGTCTGCTCTCTCAGGTGGACGTAAAAGATCCCGCGCCACTATTTCAAAGAAGAGCAGGGGAGTTGTCCCCGGTGTCCTGGCCAATATTTATCCCTCTATCAACATCACTAAAAAAACAAATTATCCGGTCATTATCACATTGCTGTTTGTGGGAGCTTGCTGTGCGCAAATTGGCTGCTGCGTTTCCCACATTACAGGAAACTCTCGATTTACCGGCACCCAATCAACCGGAAATCTCGGTTAACCGGCAAAATTCAGGAGTAGGTTCAGTTAAGTTTTTCCTCATATTAGTGGCTGTTTCTTGATTCTTGGCTGTGTAATCGGAGGTTCCTGCACTTGTTGCTAAGCAACAGGGACGCTTGGTCTGTGGCCGGGGTTCCTGCAGCTGTTGCTAAGCAACAGGGAAGCCTTGTTTTTGTTGCTGTGTACGGAGCTCTCGTACCTTTTAACTATAACTCTGTAATCCGGACTTTTTGATAAACCGGCACCATGCCGGTCCCGTCGGTGCCGGATAATAAAGAGTTTCCTGTACAACAGTGACTCCACTTCATTGGTTGTAAACCACTTTGGCATGTCCTGAGGTGGTGAAAGATGCTGCATAAATACAAGTTCTTTCTTTCTTCTTTCTTTCTAACCCCAGAGTGCTGAGAGCACTTTTAGCATCCCTGCCGCCATCCCAATTGACGTTCAATTAATTCTGCACAGGCTGGAAATGGAAACTGGGACCTTCCTTGCCTGTTTGGCTCAGCTACTAAGTTGATAAGCTGGCTGAGTCACTGGGAAAATCCTGTCTTTCGCTGTTTGCATCTGCCTCGGCCCTAAGCTCTGGAATTCCCTGCCTAAACCTCGCCGCCTCTCTACCTCTCTCTTTCCTCCCTTAAGACGCTCCTTAAAACCTACCTCTTTGACCAAGCTTTTGGTCACCTACCCCAATATCTCATGTGGCTCGATGTCAAATTTTGTTTTATAATGAATGGTCCTGTGAAGCACCTTGGGACGTTTTACTACCTTGGCCCCTCCTATTTCTCATCTACATGTTGCCTCTTGGCGACATCATCCGAAAATACAGCGTCAGTTTCCACATGTACGCTGACGACACCCGGCTCTACCTCACCACCACTTCTCTCGACCCCGCCGCGGTCTCTAAATTGTCAGACTGCTTGTCCGACATACAGTTCTGGAGGAGCAAAAATTTTCTCCAATTAAATATTGGGAAGACCGAAGCCATTGTTTTCTTCCCCGCCACAAACTCCGTTCCCTAGCCACTGACTCCATCCCTCTCCCTAACATCTGTCTGAGGCTGAACCACACTGTTCGCAACCTTGGTGTCATATTTGACCCTGAAATGAGCTTCCGACCACATATCCGCAGCATAACAAATCCATCTCCGTAACATCGCCCGTCTCCGCCCATACCTCAGCTCATCCGCTGCTGAAACCCTCATCCATGCCTTTGTTACCTCCAGACTTGACTATTCCAACGCACTCCTGGCTGGCCTCCCACATTCTACCCTACATAAACTTGAGGTCATCCAAAACTCGGATGCCCGTGTCCTAACTCGCACCAAGTCCCGCTCACCCATCACCCCTGTGCTCGCTGACCTACATTGGCTCCCAGTTAAGCAATGCCTCGATTTCAGAATTCTCATCCTTGTTTTCAAATCCCTCCATGACCTCGCCCCTCCCTATCTCTGTAATCTCCTTCAGCCCCACAACCCCCGCCGAGATATCTGCGCTCCTTTAATTCTGCCCTCTTGAGCATCCCTGATTATAAATCACTCAGCCTTTGGTGGTCGTGCCTTCTGTTGCCTCGGCCCTACGCTCTGGAATTCCCTCCCTAAACCTCTCCGCCTCGCGACCTCTCTTTCCTCCTTTAGGTCGCTCCTTAAAACCTACCTCTTTGACCAAGCTTTGACCTGCCCTAATTTATCCTTATGTGGATCGCTGTCAAATTTTTTGTCTTAAAATACTCCTGTGAAGTGCCTTGGGATGTTTTACTACGTTAAAGGTGCTATATAAATACAAGTTGTTGTTGTTGTTAAAGGTGCTATATAAATACAAGCTGTTGTTCCAAAGATTAATTATTTTTAACATACACATATAGTGACTACATTCTAACCCACTTTTCAAACTGAAGACTGCAGTGTATAATCACAGGGATCTATAGTGCCAGTGGATGTTTCTTGATTGGTGGTATTCAGTAAAGAATAGTAAAATTGTCCTCAAAATTGCCTTTAAATTGGCACTTTCACTCTGAAAGGGCACAGAATGGCCAGTGTGGGAGATTTAAAAAACCTATTGCACGGGTGTAGATACCTTCTGAGGCTGGCACTGAGGAGTATTGTTGGGACAGAGCTGGGGAAGCTTCACTCAGTATCTAACCGTGCTACACCTGGCCTGGGAGTATTTGACGCTGACACTGGGTGACGGAGGCAGAAAGTGCTCCATTGCAAAGCACTGGCATCGCCTTGGTGAGCATTAAAAAAAAGGAAGAAAAACTTCAAGTCTAACCCAACAATTCTGCGTTAGGATCTGAATGAAGGAGAACCTCACCCAGGCTCTGATAGCAGGTCTAACCGTGCCAGCTGTTCTCTGGAAGCAAGACGGTTACTTACCTTACGCTGTTTTGCAGAGTCCAGTTTGACTAACCAGTAGGAGGCCACTTTTGGTTTGTGGTACTTCCAGTTGTCTAGTATCTGTGAATGGAATTGGAAGGGTTAGCGAGCAAAAACATAAAACACCACAAGCGCACTGAGGAGTAATGTGTTCGGGAACGTAACACAGATAAACTATCTGAGAAACAGTATCAGCTCCTCCAGTGAGCCAGCTGGTAATGGGCCAGAACTTCGGGTCCCCACGGGTGAGTACACGCTGGGTACTCACGCGTAGGCCCAACGAAAGTGCTGGTTTTGTGCATGCACTGCACATGCGCGGGAAACCGGCACTTCCGTTCCCCTGAAAGAAGGGGTTTAGAAGTCGAACGCGTGCGCAGGAGAGGCAGCGCGTGCGCATCAAACTTACGGTTTTTTTCCAGGGTTCTCCAGGAGGGTAAGGCTCCAGGAGTTACACATGTAAAAAGCAGGCGCAAGGACTGCTTTTTACAAGGTAAGTGGTGAATTAATTAAAATTAAAACATTTTTTCCACAGGTTTATTATTATTAAATACTTTAAAGAAAGGTAAGTTTATTTTTAGCCCCATTAGAAAATGTAATTCATTTTTTCAAAAATTTTAATTATTGTTTAAAATAGTTATTTCATGTAATTTAGTTATTTTAAAAATGTGATTTAAAAAATTTTTTATTTGAAGCTTTAGTGATGTTTTGGGGCTTATAGTATTTATAGGTTTGACAGCTCTTCCTGTCAAATTTATGAATGGACATTCCCTGCTACGATTGGCTCTCCATGGCTCACGTGATCCCAGGGGACGCTTCGAACTAACTGCGCCCCTGGGATACGCAAGCACTGCGCGCCGGCAGTTGGAGCAGGCCCAGGATTGGAATCCCACGCAGGCCCACAGCTCAACGGCCGGCGCGCTAGGTAAGTGCAGGTCGGAGGCTTGCACCCGCGGGAAGCCCCCGACCTGAATTTCTGGGCCATCATGCGACTGAACCGCTCCGACCCAGCAGGCCCGCCCTGGCTTTGATCCCTTGCCTCTGCTGAGTTTGCGGATAGCGGCTGGGGATGCGGTAGGTGTGCTACAACTGGTCTCAGTGACCCCGGGCTGGGCCTGAGAAAAAAAAAAACGGGGGCTACTGCTGAGCCGCAGCTCAGTGGGTAGCACTCGAATGGTCGTGTGTTCAAATCCCACTCCAGAGACTTGAGTACAAAATTCAAATTAACACTCAGGTGCAGTACTGATGGAGTGTTGCCTGTTTTTCGGATGAGACGTTAAACCGAGGCCCTGTCTGCCCTCTCAGGTGGACATAAAAAGTCCCATGGCTACTGACGTAATAAAACTCACTATGCACTTGGTTTGAGTATAAAGCAAGGCTTTAATCAACTTGTTTCAGAACATGGAGGTCTAGTTGTACTTCACTAGTTCCTTGTCTTACAAAATGTCCCTGGCTAGCTGGGCCCACGCCCGAGTATTTATACTCCTTGGACGGCGCCACCAGCTGGCCGTCCAGTGTTATTTCATGAGTCTTTCTTCATGGATCATAAGATTCATGACAGCCACTATTTTAAATGGTGAGAGATTGGGAAATGTTGGTGTTCAGAGGGACCTGGATGTCCTTGTACACGAATCACCGAAAGTTAACACGCAGGTACAGCAAGCAATTAGGAAAGTAAATGGTATGTCAGCCTTTATTACAAGAGGCCTTTATTACTTTATTCAGTCTGTAAGGGTGACCCCGAGCTCCCGGTGGCCTGTCACTTTAATTCTCCGCTCCACTCCCACTCAGACCTCACCGTCCTCGGCCTCTAGCATTGTTCCACGGAAGCTCAGCGTAAGCTCGAGGAACAGCACCTCATCTTTCGATTAGGCACTTTACAGCCTTCTGGACTCAACATAGAGTTCAACAGTTTCAGGTCATAACCTCGGCCCCTATCCTATATATATTTTTTATCTGCACCTTTTGTTTGTGTCTTTTCTTCTCTCCCACATGGCAGCTGTCTTTCATTCTGCCAGCGCAATTTATACTTCATCGCGAGCCATCTTTTGTTTCTTAACCTGTCCCATTACCATCTCCTTTTTACCTTGACTATCTCTTAATGTCTCTTACCCTCTCCCGCCTTCCAGCCTATCACAGACCTTCCCTTTTGTTCTTTCACCCCTCCCCCCTTTCCCAGCCCCTACACTTGCTTAAAAATCTGTTCCATTGCCTGCTTTTTTCCAGTTCTGACGAAAGGTCATCGACCTGAACCGTTAACACTGTTTCTCTCTTCACAGGTGCTGCCTGACCTGCTGAGTATCTCCAGCATTTTCTGTTTTTATTTATTACAAGAGGATTTATGTATAAGAGTAAAGACATCTTACTGCAATTATATAGGGCCCTGGTGAGACCACACCTGGAGTATTGTGTACAGTTTTGGTCTCCTTACCTAAGGAAGGATATACTTGCCATAGAGGGAGTGCAACGAAGGTTCACCAGACTGGTTCCTGGGATGGGGGGATTGTCCAGTGAGGAGAGATTGAGTAGACTAGGCCTATATTCTCTAGAGTTTAGAAGAATGAGAGGTGATCTCATTGAAACATACAAATTCTTACAGGGCTTGACAGGGTAGATGCAGGGAGGATGTTTCCCCTGGCTGGGGAGTCTAGTACCAGGGGTCACAGTCTCAGAATAAGGAGTCGGCCATTCAGGACTCAGATGAGGAGAAGTTTCTTCACTCAGAGGGTGGTGAATCTTTGGGATTCTCTACCCCAGAGGGCTGTGGAGGCTCAGTCGTTGAGTATATTCAAGACAGAGATCGATAGATTTTTCGATATTAAGGGAATCAAGGGATATGGGGATAGTGCAGGAAAGTGGAGAGGAGGTAGAAGATCAGCCATGATCTTATTGAATGGCGGAGCAGGCTCGAGGGGCCAAATGGCCGACTCCTGCTCCTATTTCTTATGTTCTTATTCCAAAGAAGAGCAGGGGAGTTCTCCCCGGTGTCCTGGCCAATAGTTATCCCTCAATCAACATCACTAAAATGGATGACCTGGTCATTACCACGTTGGGGTTCGTGGGATCTTGCTGTGCACAAATTGGCTGCCACGTTTTCTACATTACAACAGTGTCTACACTTTAAAAGCATTTCCATTGGCTGTTGTAATGTATTATCACCTGGTTTGTCAATGTTCTGTAGACAATCTGGCCCGATCTCCATTAGAAAAATTGCTTTTTTTTCCATTCACAAATTACTTTATTTTGAGCTTGAACATTCTCATCTGCACCTTTGGTCTCAATAATGTTATTGGCCCGAAAAAACATCTCCATCCGCTCAACATAAGAACTGAATGGTTTGCGAGCTCGGTTGTACATGCCGAGGCTTTGGATGAATCCCGTAGGCGCGGCCATGATTGTTCCGATCCCGTTGAACACTGACTCAGCACGCTGCCTGTGTACCTTAAACTTTTCCACTCGATAGTTGAACACTGTGTCCTTCCATGGTGCCTAAAAATGGCTTTGGGGTCCCATTCTCATCGCCAAAGTGTAATATATGTGGGTAGAACAAATATAAGACAGAGACTCAATGAGTTGCTAGTCCATGTGCTTGCTTTATTAGGCCAGAGTGAACTGAGCATACTAACCCATGTGATAATATAGTACAACTGTAAACTGCTGAGGGACGTGCTACGGTCATGAAAGGCGCTATAGAAATGAAAGTTCGTTCTTTCTTTCCTGATTGCTGTTCAATTCTGGGTGAGGCAAGGATTGGGTTTGGCTGTGATGTCACCCATGGTGGAATAGCCTGCCATCGCTCATTGTCCGGGCTCATGCATGAAGGCTGGTCACTTGGGGGAAGGCACTGGAAGGTGACCAATGGCCGAGTAACCATGTCCTGGCAGGAAGAGGAGGGCAGAGGAGAACACTAACTGGTAGAGAAAATGGGTAAAAATAATCTATGGCCGCCATTTTGTTAGTCTCCCCCCCACCCCCACCCAACACCCCGGGGAAACTAGAGGTGACGCTCAACTTGAAACAGAATTCCCAATTAGTTTTGTGTAAACAGCAGAAATTGCTGTTCCCAAAACTGGCAATGAGGTTACTTGCATTACACTGACATCACCAGTGTTGTATTTTAAAATCAAATGTTTCTCATTGTGTCTTTCCTTAAAACGGTACATCCCCACATTTGTCTTTCGCCTGTCAAACAACAACATTTTACTTACAAGAAGGGCCTTCTAACTCACCCACTGCTCCCCGGCTCCTAGAATAGCTGGTACTGATTTACACATAGGGATGGTAATTGTTCAGACAGTACACTAGATGGCCCTGCTCCAGGAGGCCAGCTGTTCGCTTGCCTTCAACTTGGTAACACCTCAACATTAGGCATTTTCTAGATCGTCCACTGTTTTCTCACTGTGCTGTATTGATTGTAAAGTCTACCAAAACTTAGCCGTCCTTCACTCCTGCCTATTAACAGGCACTATTTTGTTTTTATGGCTGGAAGGCTGTTTCCACTGGGGTTCCGCAGGGCTCCGTACTGGGTCCCTTGCTTTTCGTGGTATACTTCAATGATTTAGACTTCAATGTAGGGGGCATGATTAAGAAGTTTGCAGATGATACAAAAATTGGCCGTGTGGTTGATAGTGAGGAAGATATTAATGGACTTGTCAGGTGGGCAGAAAAGTGGCAAATGGAATTCAATCCGGAGAAGAGTGAGGTAATGCATTTGGGGAGGGCTAACAAGGCAAGGGAATACACTATAACTGGCCGAGCGTAACGAGGGAACACTGAAAAATGGGACGTCATTAATACCTCGTTATAGGACAGGTTCTTCCACTGGAATAACTGAGGAAAATTGAGCTGTCACTAAAGTGGGTGGAGATCCAACATAAAGGATCCACGTCCCGTTTCCCCTCACCCCCTCCGCTGCCACCCCGTCCCCTCCTTCCAATAGTCAGGCAGTAAGGAGGTGAAAATGCCGAGTCTCCGATCTAAACACAGGCGGATGCCTTCTGGCTGTGTTCAGGGTGTGATGAGCCAATCTACCACAAGGTGGTGCATTTTCCACATCGAGAATATTGTATCTTTCAGTCTCTACTTTTGAGAGTAACTTTATGTCAAGCGTTTCTTGAAGTACATGTTAAGGGCCAGTAAGGTTAACCGGGATCAGATGATGATAACGGTCTAGAAAATCCGGGTTGGTTGGGGGTGGGGGAGGGGGGTGCGCGGGAGGGCGGATCCCAGCCTAAGTGCAAGATGCGCCCTTCGATTGGCTCCCGCTGCTGACCTCACTGAAGTTCGTGGGGTCAGGGGGAGGAGCTACCAGTAGCTGGGCTTCTGGGGTTAACCCCCCCCCCCCCCTCCTCGCAGGCTAAAGTGGCCATAAAGTCCAGCGGAGTCAGGTTCATCACCACCAACCCCCCCCACCCCCACTCGCCACACCCCACCGCCAGAAGAGGAAAAAGCTATCCCAGCGACACTCTACATTGTCATTTTTATTTAGATTTTGCCCCCTCCCAATTCCGACTTGGGCCCTCGTGCGGCCTGCCCATCCACGCATTGGCGAGGAACTCTGGGTGAGATCAGGAGCGCCCCACGGCGATCCTATGTCAGGCCCCGACAGCGGGCTGGCGCTCGAAGCTCCCGGATTCTGGAGCCACCATCCTCCCTTGCTTTGACGGCAGCATCATAAGAAATAGGAGCAGGAGTCGGCCATTCGGCCCTTCGAGCCCGCTCCGCCATTTAATGAGATCATGGTTGATCTGATCTTGGGCTCAGCTCCATAACCCTTCACTCCCTTATTGTTCAAAAATATATTCAGTGACCCAGCCTCCACAGCTCTCTGGGGCAGAGAATTCCACAGGTTTACGACCCTCTGAGAGAAGGAATTCCTCCTCATCTCAGTTTTAAATGGGCGACACCTTATTCTGAGACTGTGCCCCCGAGTTCTAGCTTCCCCCACGAGGGGAAACATCTTCTCTGTATCTACCTTGTCGAGCCCCCTCAGTATATGTTATATGTTTCAATAAGATCACTTCTCATTCTTCTAAATTCCAATGAGTATAGGCCCCACCTGCTCAACCTTTCTTTATAAGTCAACCCCCTCATCTCAGGAATCAACCGAGTGAATCGTCTCTGAACTGCCTCCAATGCAAGTATATCCTTCCTTAAATAAGGAGACCAAAACTGTACGCTGTACTCACGGTGTGGTCTCACCAATACCCCGTACAGTTGTAGCAGGACTTCCCCGCTTTTATACTCCAACCCCCCCTTGAAATAAAGGCCAACATTCCATTTGCCTTTTTGATTACTTGCTGTACCTGCATGCTAACTTTTTGTGTTTCATGCACAAGGACCCCCAGGTCCCTCTGAACTGCAGCATTTTGTAATCTCCATTTAAATAATAATTTGTTTTTTTTATTTTTCCTACCAAGGTGGATAACCTCGCACTTTCCCACATTATACTCCCTCTGCCAAATGTTTGCCCACTCACTTAGCCTGTCTGTATCCCTTTACAGATTCTTTGTGTCCTCTGCACAACTTGCTTTCCCACCTATCTTTGTATCATCAGAAAATTTGGCTACATTACATTCGGTCCCTTCATCCAAGTCATTAATATAGATTGTCAATAGTTGAGGCCCCAGCACTGATCCCTGTGGCACCCCCCATAGAACGAAACAGCACAGAAGGAGGCCATTCGGCCCATCATGCCTGTGCTGGCTCTCTGAAAGAGCTCTCCAATTAGTCCCAGTTCCCCGCTCTTTCCCCGTAGCCCTGCAAATGTTCCCTATTCAAGTATTTATCCAATTCCCTTTTGAAAGTTATTATTGAATCCGCTTCCGCCACCTTTCAGGCAGCGCGTTCCAGATCATAACTTGCTGAGTAAAAAAAAATTCTTCTCATCTCACCTTTTGCCAATTATCTTAAATCTGTGTCCCCTGGTTTCCGACCCTCCTGCCAATGGAAACAGTTTCTCCTTATTTACTCTATCGAACCCCTCATAATTAAATCTCCCCTGAACCTTCTCTGCTCAAAGGAGAACAATCCCAGCTTCTCTGGTCTCTCCAAATGTTCTAACAAAGAAAAATCTTCTTCCAAAATTAAACATTCCTGCAGTAGGTCTCAATGGCTGAGGCTTATCTGTGATGCTGCTTCCCTGAAGGGCAAACCTTCTCTGCTGACATTTTAAGTACTAAAACTTCAAACACGCCATCGAATGGAACAGAAATTCTTTCCAGCGTCCATTGAGTCAGGATGAAAAGATTAGGCACATTCATAAATGAACAATGAAAAGAAACAGTCCTACCGTGTCTATTTAACTAGTGGTAAAAAGATGGGTGTAGCTTTCATTGAAAAGGTGCCTTTAAGAGGTAAGTCCCTTGATACCAAACCTTTCATCTCGCTCGTCATTTTGAGTTAATGAATAGAACTATTTAGTCAAAAAAAGTCCTTTGCTCTGAGATATTTCCACCAGACCGTTGTCTTGTCAGATAAAAGGATCCGTTTCAAAGGCTTTGGCTTTTTAAGGGGGTACATCAAATTCAAATTGTTCCCAGATGTTCATCCTCATCCCCAGTACTTTATTAGCGCTAATTGAAGTGTTCAGTTGTCAGATGGTGATACTCAATTAAAGAAGGAAGTCTATGGTCCGGGCTGGGATAGCTGATAAGGGGTAGGCCTTTTAGGACAGAAATGAGGAGGAATTTCTTCACCCAGAGAGTGGTGAACCTGTGGAATTCTCTACCACAGAAGGCAGTAGAGGCCAATTCATTAAATATATTCAAGAAGGAGTTGGATATATTTCTTAAGTTAAAGGGATCAAGGGATATGGGGAGAAAGCAGGGACCAGTACTGAACGTGGATGATCAGCCATGATCGCATTGAATGGCGGAGCAGGTTAGAGGGGCCAAATGGCCTACTCCTGCTCCTATCTTCTATCAGCCGGAGCGCTGCTTGGGCCCAGTTTCAAGAGGGGGAAATCAGTCAGGGTCTCGGCTCCTGAAGGCTATCCAGCGACATCAGCACATGTGTTAACATTTGTTGTGAACAGGATTGAGCTTGGATATCAGGCCCATCCTTCTCCCCTGTGGTGCAATAGGCTAATGACACTCACTGTCTGAGCTCTCTCTCTCTCCCTCTCTCACAGACACATGCACAGAATGGCCACTTGTGTGAGATACTGGAGATCACGTGGCTGCTGTGGAATCACATTCAGGGAAGAGTCAACACCTTTCAGAAACCTAATACTAAAGCAAAATACTGCGGACGCTGGAAATCTGAAATAAAAACCAAAAATGCTGGAAATACTCAGCAGGTCAGCAGGCAGCATCTGTGGAGGGAGAAACAGAGTTAACGTTTCAGGTCGATGACTTTAACTCAGGTCATCGACCTGAAACGTTAACTCTGTTTCTCTCGCTCCACTGATGCAGCCTGCTGACCTGCTGAGTATTTCAAGCATTTTGTGTTTTCCTTCAGAAACTACAGTGCAACTGAATTAAAAGGCAGAGCACATAAGAAATAGGAGCAGGAGTCGGCCATTCGGCCCCTCGAGCCTGCTCCGCCATTCAGTAAGATCATGGCTGAACTTCTACATCCACTCCACTTTCCCGCCTGATCCCCAAATCCCTCGATTCCCTGAGTGGACAAAACTCTACCGATCTCTGTCTTGAATATTCTCATCGACTGAGCCTCTGACCTCTGGGGTAGAGAATTCCAAAGATTCACAACCCTCTGAGTGAAGAAGTTTAAGAACATACGAAATAGGAGCAGGAGCAGGCCATTCGGCCCCTCGAGCCTGCTCCGCCATTTAATGAGATCATGGCTGATCCGATTTTGGCTTCAACTCCACTTTCCTGCCCGCTCCCCATAACCCTCAACTCCCCTGTAGCTCAAATATCTGTCTATCTCCGCCTTGAATATATTCACTGACTCCGCCTCCACAGCTCTCTGGGGCAGAGAATTCCAAAGATTCACGACCCTCTGAGAAGAAATTCCTCCTCATCTCCGTCTTAAATGGGCGACCCCTTATTCTGAGGCTCTGTCCTCTCGTTCTAGATTCCCCCACGAGGGGAAACATCCTCTCAGCATCTACCCTGTCGAGCCCCCTCAGAATCTTATATGTTTCAATAAGATCCCCTCTCATTCTTCTAAACTCCAGTGAGTATAGGCCCAGCCTGCTCAACCTTTCCTCATAAGACAACCCTTCCATCCCAGGAATCAACCAAGTGAACCTTCTCTGAACTGCCTCCAATGCAAGTATATCCTTCCTTAAATAAGGAGACCAAAACTGTACGCAGTACTCCAGGTGTGGTCTCACCAACCCCCTGTACAGTTGTAGGAAGACTTCCCTACTTTTATACTCTATCTCCTTTGAAATAAAGGCCAACATTCCATTTGCCTTCCTAATTACTTGCTGCACCTGCATGCTAACTTTTTGTGTTTCATGTACGAGGATCCCCAGGTCCCTCTGTACCCCCCATTCTGTAGTTTCTCGTCATCTCAGTCCTAAATGGCCGACCCTTTATCCTGAGACTATGCCCTCTAGTTCTAGACTCTCCAGCCAGGGGAAACAACCTCTCAGCATCTACCCTGTCAAGCCCTCTAAGAATTTTATACATTTCAATGAGATCACCTCTCATTCGTCTGAACTCCAGAGAGAATGGTATTACTGCAATGGAAGCCCTTTCAATGTACCTACCCTAATAAGACATTCTGTTGCCTATATTTATTACACTACTGTGAGCTGCAAAGTCATAGAGTCATAGAGTTATACAGCACAGAAAGAGGCCCTTCAGCCCATCGCGTCCGCGCCGGCCATCAGGCCCTGTCTAATCTAATCCCATTTTCCAGCACTTGGTCCGTAGCCTTGTATGCTATGGTGTTTCAAGTGCTCATCCAAATGCTTCTTGAATGTTGTGAGGGTTCCTGCCTCTACCACCCTTTCAGGCAGTGAGTTCCAGATTCCAACCACCCTCTGGGTGAAAAAGTTTTTCCTCAAATCCCCTCTAAACCTCCTGCCCCTTACCTTGAATCTATGCCCCCTTGTTATTGACCCCTCTACTAAGGGGAAAAGTTCCTTTCTATCTACCCTATCTATGCCCCTCATAATTTTGTACACCTCAATCAGGTCCCCCCCTCAGCCTTCTCTGCTCCAAGGAAAACAACCCCAGCCTGTCCAGTCTTTCTTCATAGCTGAAGCGCTCCAGCCCAGGTAACATCCTGGTAAATCTCCTCTGCACCCTCTCCAAAGCAATCACATCCTTCCTATAGTGTGGCGACCAGAACTGCACACAGTACTCCAGCTGTGGCCTTACCAGCGTTTTGTACAGCTCCATCATAACCTCCCTGCTCTTATATTATATGCCTCGGCTAATGAAGGCAAGTATCCCATATGCCTTTTTAACCACCTTATCCACCTGTTCTCCTGCCTTCAGGGATCTATGTACATGCACACCAAGGTCCCTCTGATCCTCTGTCTTTCCTAGGGTCTTACCATTCATTGTGTATTCCCTTGCCTTGTTAGTCCGTCCAAAATGCATCACCTCACACTTTTCAGGGTTAAATTCCATTTGCCACTGTTCCGCCCATCTGACCAACCCATCTATATCATCTTGTAGCCTGAGGCTTCCCGCCTCGCTATTTACCACCCCACCAATTTTCGTGTCATCTGCGAACTTACTGATCATACCTTTTACATTCACATCCAAATCATTAATGTAGACCACAAACAGCAAGGGACCCAGCACCGATCCCTGCGGTACCCCACTGGACACAGGCTTCCAGTCACAAAAACAACCTTCCACCATCACCCTCTGCCTTCTGCCACTAAGCCAGTTTTGGATCCAATGTGCCAAGGCACCCTGGATCCCATGGGCTCTTACCTTCCTGACCAGTCTCCTATGCGGGATTTTATCAAAAGCTTTACTGAAATCCATGTAAACCACATCCACTGCATTACCCTCATCCACACACCTAGTCACCTCCTCGAAAAATTCAATCAAATTGGTCAGACATGATCTTCCCTTGACAAAGCCATGCTGGCTATCCCTAATTAATCCCTGCCTCTCCAAGTGGAGACCAATTCTGTCCCTCAGAATTTTTTCCAATAATTTCCCTACCACTGATGTTAGGCTCACTGGCCTGTAATTCCCTGGTTTATCCCTACTACCCTTCTTGAATAATGGTACGTTAGCTGTTCTCCAGTCCTCTGGCACATCCCCTGTGGCCAGAGAGGTTCTGAAAATTTGTGTCAGAGCCCCTGCAATCTCCTCCTTTGCCTCACATAGTAGCCTGGGATACATCTCGTCCGGGCCTGGGGATTTATCCACTTTTAAGCCTGCTAAAACTGCTAGTACCTCCTCCCTCTCGATGCTAATATGTTCAAGTATATCACAGTCCCCCTGCCCGATTTCTATGTCCACATCGTCCTTCTCCATAGTGAACACAGATGCAAAAAATTCATTTAAAACCCCACCTACATCCTCTGGCTCTACACACAGTTTGCCACTTTGGTCCCTAATGGGCCCTACTCTTCCCCTAGTTATCCTCTTGCCTTTAATATACTTATAAAACATCTTAGGATTTTCCTTTATTTTGCTCGCCGGTGTTATTTCATGACCCCTCCTCGCTCTCCTAATTTATTTTTTAAGTATCCCCTGCACTTTTTATACTCCTCTAGGGCTTCCTCTGTCTTTAGTCCTTTGTATCTGCCAAAAGCCCCCCTTTTTTTCCTAATCCATTCTCGTATATCCCTTGACATCCAAGGTTCCCTGGGCTTGTTGGTCCCACCCTTGACCTTTACAGGAACATGTTGCCATTGTACTCTCTCAATTTCCTTTGTGAAAGACTCCCATTTCTCCGATGTGGATTTTCCTTCAAGTAGCTGATCCCAGTCCACATTGGCCAGATCCTGCCTTATCATATTAAAATCGGCCTTCCCCCAATTTAGAACCTTTATTTCCGGTCCATCCTTGTCCTTTTCCATGACTACCTTAAATCTCACCGAATTATGGTCACTGTCACCAAAGTGCTCACCTACTAACACTTCTACCACTTGCCCGGCCACATTCCCTAGAATTAGGTCCAGTACCGCCCCCTCTCTTGTAGGACTTTCTACATGCTGGCTCAAAAAGCTCTCCTGGATGCACTTTAAGAATTTTGCACCCTCTAAGCCTTTCACACTCTGACTATCCCAGTTAATATTGGGGAAGTTGAAATCCCCCACTATAATTACCCTATTATTTGCACACTTCTCTGAGATTTGCCTACATATCTGTTCCTCTAACTCCCCCTGGCTGTTTGGGGGCCTATAGTACACTCCCAGCAAAGTGCTAGCCCCCTTTTTGTTTTTAAGTTCAACCCATATGGCCTCATTAGAGGAACCTGTTAATATATCATCCCTCCTTACAGCAGTAATTGTCTCCTTAATTAATATTGCGACACCCCCTCCTCTTTTACCCCCCCCCCCGTCTCGCCTGAAGATTCTATACCCCGGAATATTGAGCTGCCAGTCTTGCCCCTCCCTCAACCATGTCTCCGTGATAGCAACAATATCATACTCCCATGTGTTCATCAACAACTTCAGTTCATCCACCTTATTCGTAAGACTCCTTGCATTAAAATAAATGCCATTTAGCCTTGCCCTACTCCCTTGTGCCGTTACATATTTGCTCTGCCTTCCAGTCTGACTTATTTTTTCCTCTATATTTGGCTGTTATTTCTGATAAGGGTTAATTCTCTGATTCCAGCAGCGAACCTGCAGCCAAAGGAAGAGGGTGTGCAGATAGGACGGCAACACTGTAGTCCCAACCCTCCGACCAGTTCTCCGTGAATGCAGCTTCTCACTGGGAGCGTGGGATCATGGGAGTAACCCTATAGTCTCCATACAAAAAAGTTGCCAAACCATTTTTTTTTAAAACTATTTGATGCTGAATTTTTTTTTGTGGGGGTGTGGTGGGTGTGGGTTACGATTCCTAGCAATTTCCGATCCCGGCTCTCTCCTGTATTGCTGCTGACTATTTGTCCTACTCCTAACACTGAGCCTGCTCCTGAGGGGGAGTAGGTGGTTGGGAGCACATCTAACTGTGCTTCAGGGGGAAGGAGGCGAGAGGTGGGTTGCGTTTTAGATGCTTTGTCAGAAGACAGTTCTGAGGGGGCGGGAGGCTGGCGGAAGATGTTCTGTACCGAGGCTTTTTGGCTCGTCTTTTCTCTCTTCAGATGTTGGCCAGCCTGCTGTGTGTGTCCGAATATTCCTTGCAGATTTGTCTCTTTTTATTTGTCAGCGTGCAACTTTTCCCATCTTTTTCCCTGTCGTATTTGACGATTTCCATCGGATTTTTTGTACCAATGCCCACTGGCCAGTAACGTCATTCCAGGAGAACCACAGCACTAAAGGGATAGCCATCGCCTCGCTGAGATTATCTTTCATGTACCATCCTACGTCTTTACGGCTCTTTGGAAAACTTCTTGTGCTGGCCACTAAACCCATTGGCCTAGAAATTCGTCTCGATCCGATACTGCCGAGTTTCTAGGCCACCGACTCCTCTCCGCGGCAGGAGTCATTCCTGACACTCAACCCTCATCAATTAGGCAACTGGTTCAATCTAGACTGCAATAGCTAAAGGCGGGCACCTCAAATCTCTGCCCCGGGGGGGTGGGGTGGGTTGTCTGGCAGGAGAGCAGTGGAAATCCTGGAGAAGCAGCGGCTTTTAGCCATTTACCCCATTTCTCCGAGGGGGTCGAATTTATCAGTGAAGCTATTTCTTTTTTTTTTAATTCAACCTTGGATCACGGCAAACCCTAAAACACACACACTTGAGGACTTCACAATGGCAGCTGCTGATCTGTGCCAACGCCCACTGAACACTCACTTCATCCAGGAGGACCTCGGCTTCATCGTTCGATTTCCCTGGGAATTTGATTCTCATCTCATTGAGAGCCACCAACGTTTCTTTGGTCAATTCTTCCTCTTGTTCCTTTGTTCTAAAGTTCAAAAAGGAGATGCGCTGAAAATGTAAAAGAAAGAGTGAGGATTAGGACGTTGTTCATTTGAGGTCAGAGTCATTGAACAGAACAGTCAACAAAGGCGCTGAGATCGGAGATATATCGAGCCATTCGCTCCTTTTTGTTGCTCAGTTAGGGGTTGAAATTTGGCAGTGTGCTGTTTTTAAGTGCATTAATGTTAAGTTCTGTTCATATCTGTTGAGAGAAGAATTGAGGTTGTAGATACAGTAACAAAAGTCAGCAGAGAAAGGGGAGATTCCACTCAGCTACTCTACTGGAGAGATGGCAGAACCTCAGTCCACCGAGCCCCAAGCCAAGGGTGGATTGGGATCAATCATCTTTCCCTTCTAAAGGTTTGGGGTCTCTCAAAAGGCCTGTGTGAAACTCGTGCCAGCTCTCATCTGGCAAGGGTTCCGCTGATGTATCGCAAAGGCGCAGTGGGCTCAATTCCCTGGGTAGACCATTAATTCCCCCCACCACCACCTCCGACATGTCCCCTTGACATGGCGGTGTCAAAGATCTGCCCATGTCCTCCTGCCATGAAAGGGTTCTGCCCCAAATTCTTGCCACCAGCAGCTGAGAGAGATAGATAGATAGATAGATAGATAGATAGATAGATAGATAGATAGATAGATAGATAGATAGATAGAACGATGGATAGATAGATAGATAGATAGATAGATAGATAGATAGATAGATAGAACGATGGATAGATAGATAGATAGATAGATAGATAGATAGATAGATAGATAGATAGATAGATAGAACGATAGATAGATAGATAGATAGATAGATAGATAGATAGATAGATAGAACGATGTATAGATAGATAGATAGATAGAACGATGGATAGATAGATAGATAGATAGATAGATAGATAGATAGATAGATAGATAGATAGAACGAACGAACGATGGATAGATAGATAGATAGATAGATAGATAGATAGATAGAACGATAGATAGATAGATAGAACGATGGATAGATAGATAGATAGATAGATAGATAGATAGATAGATAGATAGATAGAACGATGGATAGATAGATAGATAGATAGATAGATAGATAGATAGATAGATAGATAGATAGATAGATAGAACGATGTATAGATAGATAGATAGATAGAACGATGTATAGATAGATAGATAGATAGATAGAACGATGGATAGATAGATAGATAGATAGATAGATAGATAGAACGATAGAACGATAGATAGATAGATAGATAGATAGATAGAACGATAGATAGATAGATAGATAGATAGATAGATAGAACGATAGAACGATAGAACGATAAACGATAAACGATAAACGATAGAACGATAGATAGATAGATAGATAGATAGATAGAACGATAGAACGATAGATAGATAGATAGATAGATAGATAGATAGATAGATAGATAGATAGAACGATGGATAGATAGATAGATAGATAGATAGATAGATAGATAGATAGATAGATAGATAGATAGATAGATAGAGACAGACACAGACAGATAGATAATCATAGAGCACAGAAAGAGGCCATTTGGCCCATCTTGCCTGTGCCAGCTTTTTGAAAGAGCTACTCAATTCATAGAATCATAAATCGTTACAGTGCAGAAGGAGGCCATTTGGCCCGTCATGCCTGTGCCGGCGCTTTAAACGAGTTGTCCAATTTAGCCCCGCACCCCAGCTTTCTCCCCAGAACATTGCAAGTTAGTCCTCTTCAAGTATCTGTCCAATTGCCTTTTGGAATTTCCCATGGAATCTGATTCCACCCCACTTTCAGATAATGTGTTCCAGATTTTTAACAACTCTCTCTGAAAAAAATTCTCCTCATTTCCCCTCTACTTCTTTTGCCAATTATTTTAAATCTATGACCTCTGGTTATTGACCCACTTGCCAAAGGAAACAGTTTCTCCCTACTTGCTCTATCAAAACCCCTAATAATTTTGAATACCTCTATTAGTTCTCCCTTTAACCTTCTCTGCTCCAAGGAAAACAATCCCAGCTTCTCCAATCTCTCCATGTAACTGAAGTCCCTCATCCCTGGTACCATCCTGGTAAACAACCTCTGCACCCTCTACAAGGCCTTGACATCCTTCCTAAAGTGTGGTGCCCAGAACTGTACACCACACTCCAGCTGAGGCCTAACCAGTGATTTGTAAAAGTTTAGCCTGACTTCCTTGTTTCTGTATTCTATATTTACAAAGCCAAGCATCACAAAAGCTTTCTTAACCACCTTATCAACTTGCCCTGCCACCTTCAAAGAATTGTGGATATGCACCCCCAGGTCCCTCTGCTCTTGCACCCCCCTCAAAATAGAATCATTTAGATTACACTGCCTCTCCCAAATGTTGTTCCTCCCAAAGTGCATCACTTCACTTACAATGAGTCCCACTCCCCCTGCTCTTTCCCCATAGCTCTGCAATTTTTTCCTTTTCAAGTATATATCCTATTCCCTTTTGAAATAGATAGATGAATGATTTTGCGAATTTTTTTTAATGAGAAGAACAACAACAACTTGCATTTATATAGCACCTTCAACATAGTAAAACGTCCCAAGGCGCTGCACAGGAGCGATTATCAAACAATATCTGACACCGAGCCACATAAGGAGATATTAGGACATGTGACCAAAAGCTCTGTCAAAGAGGTTTTAAGGAGCGTCTTAAAGGAGGAGAGAGAGGTAGAGAGGCTTACGGAGGAAATTCCAGAGCTTAGGGCCCAGGCAGCTGAAGGCACGGCCGCCGATTAAAATCGGGGGTGCACAAGAGGCCAGAATTGGAGGAGCGCAGATATCTCGGGGGGTTGTAGGACCGGAGGGGGTTACAGAGATAGGAAGGGGCGAGGCCATGGAGGGATTTGAAAACAAGGATGAGAATTTTAAAATCGAGGACTTGCCATGTAAAATCCGTAGCGGTAACTTACGGGCATTACATGCCGTTTTATGACACAACATGCTGACCTTACCTCTCTCCAGTGAGTATTTCGCCCTGCATAAATTAACCATTTCACAGTCTACGTATAAAAAGAATTTGGGGTCAGCCCGACAAGACACAACAGAAAATGAAGAGCAGGTCGTCAGTATGGTGACTAATTCAACATTTTAGTGACAGTGTTGGTGCTTACCAGTGCCGAATGGATGGTGCCCAGGCTGGTACTGTGTGGCATCTGCTGGATGGTCATATTACGATTCAGAGATTGCGACCGTGTACCAGAAGGAGGTCTGGACGAGGGCACGGTAGGTTTGGCAGAAGCGGACCGGGGCTCTGGTGTGTGTGAGTGCGACTGTGTTGCCGAGGCAGCGATTGAGCGAGGGCAGGAGATAGAGCGTCTGATTGGCACAGATGTAGTTGGTAATACTGAAGGGAGTGGTTTTGTGCTTGTGGCTGGAGGCTTCCATTGTATCCTACCTGAAAACAGATGTTAATAGTAAATGAAGTGTAAAATAGCACTTGACAGTTTCTGTTAGCAATTTTCTCTTGACTTATATTGTTGCGTTGTATCCTTCCTGCCTCACTTACTTCCATGGCTTTCGTTGGTTGGAAGCATGAGCCATGGTCTTTTTCAAACTTTTCCCCATCACACTCAAGGGTGAGCATTTCAACTCCCGGCCAGGAAAGCGGCCTAGCTTTCAGGCATTGGGCCAGCAGTAAGCCCATCGAACCTGCTCTGCCCATTAGCCCAATTTTAACAGCCGTTGAGCACATTTGACCACGCCGCTGCCTGACATCCCGCCCCAAAACGGAAGGGAAGTTACGGAAAGGTGGGCGGCCCAGAGGCCTAACCTCCGGGGCCGAGGTAAGCGCGGGGACAGCGGTTCCCGGGCGCTCAGCTGTTTGCGAAGAAGGGGGTGGGAGTGCGGGGTAGGAGAGGCCTACATTTTTCCTAGCGGGGCCTGGAGGAGCACTCCTGCTCCACTTGGCCCCACAAAAGAAATTTGTAAACTTACCTGGAAAGGCCTCTTTGGTATTCAGACCTGGTAGTAGCTGCCGTGGCGACCGCTGACGTAATAGGACCCCGACTCAGGCAGGAGCCTCATACGCCTGAAAAATCAACCATTTTAAAATGGGGACGGTTTCACCCACTCCCTTTTAACAGCCCGCCTCGTTTCCACTGGGTGGGTGGGAGAGTTAAAACTCCCCTCAAGGTGCGAGTTACAGCAAAATAAATTTCGATGCTCATTGTCCGCTGAGGTATTCTACTTTGCCTAATGGTCTCTGCAACTGTTCATGAAATTCATCCCATATTGGCAGACAGGAAGGAAAGAGTTGGAATAAATGGGTCTTTTTCCGAGTGGCAGGCAGTGACTGGTGGGGTACCACAGGGATCGGTGCTAGGACCCCAGTTATTCACAATATACATTAATGATCTAGACGAGGGAACTAGATGTAATATCTCCAAGTTTGCAGACGACACAAAGCTGGGTGGGCATGTGTGCTGTGAGGAGGATGCCGAGAAACTCCAACATGATTTGGACAGGTTGGGTGATTGGACAGATGCATGGCAGATGCAATATAAATGCGAGGTTATCCATTTTGGTGGCAAAAACAGGAAGGCAGATTATTATCTGAACGGCAATAGATTGGGAGAAGGGGAAGTGCAACGCGACCTGGGTGTCCTTGTGCACCAGTCGCTGAAGGTGCAGGTGCAGCAGGCGGTTAAGAAGGCAACTGGTATGTTGGCCTTCATAGCGAGAGGATTCGAGTACAGGAGCAAGGATGTCTTGCTGCAGTTGTACAGGGCCTTGGTGAGACCACATCTTGAGTATTGTGTGCAGTTTTGGTTGCCTTATCTGAGGAAGGATGTTCTTGCCATCACCAGACTGTTACCTGGGATGGCAGGAATGACGTATGAGGAGAGATTGGGTCGATTGGGCTTATATTCGCTAGAGTTTAGAAGAATGAGAGGGGATCTCATTGAAACTTATAAAATTCTGACAGGACTAGACAGACTAGATGTAGGAAGGATGTTCCTAATGGTGGGGAAGTCCAGAACCAGGAGTCACAGTCTAAAGATAAGGGGTAAGCCATTTAGGACAGAGATGAGGAGGAATTTCTTTACCCAGAGAGTGGTGGACCTGTGGAATTCTCTACCACAAAAGGCAGTTGAGGCCAATTCATTAAATATATTCAAGAAGGAGTTAGATATATTTCTTAAGGCTAAAGGGATCAAGGGATATGGGGAGAAAGCAGGGACAGGGTACTGAATTTGAATGATCAGCCATGATCTCATTAAATGGCAGAGCAGGCTCAAGGGGTTGAATGGCCTATCTTCTATGTTTCTATGTATGCTTTGCCAACTCAAGGACTGCACTCTGGATTGCTCGCTCACTCAAGAGTGAGAGATCTGCTGGAACACTCATTAGAGCTTGACAAATGAGGTCGGCGAAGACGCCTAATCTATTGGTAAGTTGCTCGGATGAAACCGTTCCCTCTGCGCAGGAACCAAACCTTTTCAGTTGGTTTTCTTAAGAGAGTTGGCGCCCTTTGTTTCCACCACTGCTGCTTGTAACCTGTAAGGCGTTACATGAGTACCTACTGCAGCCTCCCCATCCAGATGGGGCTGGATTTTGATGGCGAATTCTGCGGGGCGGAAATATGGGGAACAGGCTTATCACCTTGTTTCCACCCCTCCGACCCCCGTCACTGTGGCCGCAGCAATCCTCCCACCCAGGCCTACTGCTGGGCGACCGATGCACCCAGAGTTTTTGGCACTCTCGGCTCTGAGTCAGAAGGTCGTGGGTTCAAGTCCCACTCAAGAGATTTGAGCGCAAAAATCTAGGCTGAGACTCCAGTGCAGTACTGAAGGGGTGCTGCACTGTCAGAGGTGCCATCTTTCGGGGGAGGTGTTAAACCGAGGCCCCGTCTGCCCTCTCAGGTGGATGTAAAAGATCTCATGGCATTTGAAGAAGAGCGGGGGAGGGGGTGGGGGAGGGTGCAGGAGAGGGGGCATTGGTTGGTAGGGGGTGGGGTCGGGGCGGGGAAGAGAGGGATGGGGCGGGGAGGGGGTTGGTGGGGGTTAAGGAGGTGGCAGGGAGAGGGAGGCGTGGGGGGGAAGAGGGAGGGGGATGGGGGGTGGGGAGGGGGAGAGGGAGGGGGTTGGGAAGGGGAGAGGGAGGGGAGTGGGCGTAGGTTGGGAGGGGCGGGGGAGAGAGGGATGGGGTGGGGAGGGGATTGGTGAGGGGGAGAGGGAGGGGGTGGGGAGGGGGAGATGGAGGAGGCAATAGGGAGGGGAGGGGGAGGGGGCAGGGAGATGGTGGGTGTTGGTGGGGGGGTGGGGTTGGGGTGGGGGAGGGGAAGAGGGAGGGAGTTGGGAGAGCTGGCAGGGAGAGGGAGGGGGTGGGGGGGAGAGGGAGGGGAGGGGGCGTAGGTTGGTGGGGGGTGGGGTTGGGGCAGGGGAGAGAGGGATGGAGCGGGGAGGGGGTCAATGGGGATTGGGGAGGGGGAGAAGGAGGGGGTGGGGAGGGGGAGATGGAGGAGGCAAGGGGGAGGGGGCAGGGAGATGGTAGGCGTTGGTGGGGGGGTGTGGCAGGGGAGGGGCGGGGGGGGAAGGGTGCGACTGCATTCCACTGGTCGGCCAGCTAAGAGTCACCAATCTACCCCTCGGTTTCTGCTGCAGCCTCACTGCTTTGACCTGTACTGGGAATTCAGTGAAGTGGTGACTGCCCCCAAGCTCTGCTCTGCATTGAGTCTGGCTGGTGCTCGAACACCCTACATCACCCCAGCATCTGAGCAATGACGTCTTTGAAAAGGTGGGGATATCTTTTTTTTTTGAAGTAAGGTGAAGCTGAGGCACAGTCTTGTAGCTGGAACACAAATCTAATTTAAGACAACCTGAGATGGCACCTCCCAAACCCGCGACCTCTACCACCTAGAAGGACAGGGGCAGCAGGCGCATGGGAACACCGCCACCTCCAGGTTCCCCTGCAAGTCACACACCATCCTGACTTGGACATATATCAACCTTCCTTCATTGTCGCCAGCTCAAAATCCCAGACCTCCCTCCCTAACCGCACTGTGGGAGCACCTTCACCACACGGACTGCAGCGGTTCAAGAAGGAGGCTCACCACCACCTTCTCAAGGGCAATTAGGGATGGGCAATAAATGCTGGCCTGGCCAGTGGCACCCACATCCCAGGAATGAATATACTTTTTTTTTGAAAATACTAGGAAATTTCAGCATCAGTAATCAGATAACCACAATCTACAAATTCACAGCACTTCATTCATTTTTAAAGTTTATGTCAGTTACAGTGTCAGCTGACAGCACCCTCGCCTCTGAGTCAAAAGGTTGTGGGTTCAAGTCCCACTCCACAGGCTGACACCCCAATGCAGTATTTATCTCATTGAAACTTATAAAATTCTGACAGGACTGGACAGACTAGATGCAGGAAGGATGTTCCCGATGGCGGGGGAGTCCAGAACCAGGGGTCACAGTCTAAGGATAAGGGGTAAGCCATTTAGGACAGAGATGAGGAGGAATTTCTTCACCCAGAGAGTGGTGAACCTGTGGAATTCTCTACCACAGAAGGCAGTGGAGGCCAATTCATTAAATATATTCAAGAAGGAGTTGGATATATTTCTTAAGGCTAAAGGGATCAAGGGATATGGGGAGAAAGCAGGGACAGGGTACTGAGTTTGGATGACCAGCCATGATCTCATTGAATGGCGGAGCAGGCTCGAGGGGCCGAATTGCCTACTCCTGCTCCTATCTTCTATGTTTCTATGTTAACCCCAGTGGTTGGAACTTTCTGCTGCTCTCTGTGTTAGCAACCTTGTAAACAGAGTGGGAAGATTCCGCCCATCGCTATTTCTATTCAAATTGTAAATATATTCTAAAAGGTGTTGCTTCCACGAGTGGCTGAATTTCTGCTGGAGGGGGTTTCCCCACTCGTCACTTTGGCATCAGATCCACGGAAACCTCGGAGGAACAGCATTTACGCTCAGTTTCCCCCGGGGATTCCTCGGCCCCTCTGCCAAAGTTGACAGCTGACGAGCAGAGGAGAAAACCCCCAGTGGAGATTCACCGTCCCCCCCGCCCCCGCTGCTATCCACCACCCGTTCCCCACCTCCTCCCACCCCCTCCGCCTGCCCCCCCCCTCCAACCCCCAGACCCCGGTCACCTCCCACCCCCCACCTCACATCGTATTGTCTCCAGCTGATTGGCTGAAAATGTAGGAAAGAACAAAAGACTTGCATTTCTATAGCGCCTTTCACAAACTCAGGATGCCCCAAAGCGCTTTACAGCCAATCAAGTGCTTTTGAAGTGCAGTCACTGTTTGTAATGTAGGGAACGCGGCAGCCAATTTGTGCACAGCAAGCTCCCACAAACAGCAATGAGGTAATGAGCAGATAATCTGTTTTAGTGATGTTGGTTGAGGATAAATATTGGCCAGGACACCATGGACAACTCCCCCGCTCTTCTTCAAAATAGTGCCATGAGATCTTTTACGTCCATCTGAGAGGGCAGACGGGGCCTCGGTTTATTGTCTCATTCGAAACACAGCACCTCCGACGGTGCGGCACTCCCTCAGTACTGCACTGGAGTGTCGCCCCATATTTTGTGGTCAAATTCCTGGAGTGGAACTTGAACCCACAACCTTCTGACTCAGAGGCGAGAGTGCTACCAACTGAGACACAGCTGACTGGAGCTCACTTCTGCTTTTGGACTTTTGGAGATGCAGAGACGGACATGCAAAATGCCTTCACCTCTGTGACAATCTCATGGACAATCAATGTCACGAAATGCAGTGCGGGAAGTAACCTGGTCCACATGGGGGCCAGACCACTTTAGTTACATCTAAACAATAAGAATAACTACCAGATAATTGTACTTTGTTTCTAAGATATGACATCGTACTTCATCAGACATTGGGACAGTACAGGAAACTTTGGTTTATCCGGAGGTTATATGTCCGGAATACTCGATCTAACGGCAAAAATCAGGAGCCGTTTTCTATAAGTTTTTTTAGTTCTCGTTGCTTTTTTTTCCCCCAGTCAGGCACTGCAAGGTCTGTAGCTACAGCAACAGCTTCAGCTAGAGACGCTTGCAGCTGCAGCTGACTGTTTTGAAGCTGTTGCTAAGCAACAGGGTTTGTTGATTCACACGGAGCTTTTCAGTTCCGTATGTTTCAACATTAACGCTGGTATGTCCGGCACTTTTGATGGTACGGCACCAGCTCGGTCCCGTCAATGCCGGATATCAGAAAGTTTCCTGTAGTAGGCCTATTAAGCTTGCTTTGCCCATCACCCCTGTGCTCGTTGACCTGCATTGGCTCCCAGTCCGGCAATATCTTGATTTTAAAATTCTCATCCTCGTATTCAAATCCCTCCCTGGCCTCGCCCCTCCCTATCTCTGTAACCTCCTCCAGTCTTACAACCCTCTGAGATATCTGCGCTTCTCCAATTCTGGCCTCTCGCGTATCCATGATTTCCATCACCCCACCGTTGGCAGCCGTGCTTTCAGTTGCTTAGGTTCTAAGCTCTGGAATTTCTTCCCTAAACCTCGACGCCTCTCTCACATGTTTTAAGATGCTCCTTAAAACCTACCTCTTCACCAAGCTTTTGGTCACCAGTCCTAATATCTCCTTTAATCTACATGTAGACTGGGCAAACCAAATTTGCAGTAATAGTGCAGAGGGCGAATTCATGAAATGTATGCAAGGTAGTTTTCTAGATCAGTATGTTGAGGAACCAACTAGGGAACAGGCTAATTTAGATCTAGTATTGTGCAACGAGAAAAGGTTAATTAATAACCTTGTAGTAAAGGGACCTTTAGGGAAGAGTGACCATAATATGTAGAATTTTATATTGAGTTTGAAAGTGACTTAGTTCAATCCGAAACTAGGGTCTTAAATCTAAACAAAGCAAACTACTTAGGTATGAGGGGCGAGTTGGCTAAGGTAGATTGGGGAACTACATTAAAAGGTATGACAGTGGATAAGCAATGGCTAGCATTTAAAGAATTAATACATAATTTACAACAAATATACATTCCTTTAAGGCACAAAAACCCCACAGGAAAAGTGGTCCAACCGTGGCTAACAAGAGAAGCTAAAGATAGTATTGGTTCAAAGGAAGAGGCTTATAATGCTGCCAAAAAGAGCAGTAAGCCTGAGGATTGGGAGGATTTTAGAATTCAGCAAAGGAGGACCAAGAAATTGATAAAGAGAAGGAAAATAGAATGAGAGTAAACTACCAAGAGACATAAAAACAGACTGTAAAAGCTCCTATAGGTATGTAAAAAGGAAAAGATTAGCGAAAGTAAATGTAGGTCCCTTACAGGCTGAGACAGGAGAAATTATAATGGGGAATAAGGAAATGGCAGAGAAATTAAACAAATACTTTGTGTCTGTCTTCACAGAAGAAGATGCAAGAAACTTCCCGGAAATAATGCAGAATCAAGGATCTAGCGAGAATGAGGAACTGAAAGAAATTAGTATTAGTGAAAAAGGAGTACTGGAGAAATTAATGTGTCTGAAAGCCAATAAATCCCCTGGACCTGATGGCCTACATCCTAGGGTTTTGAAAGAGGTGGCTATAGAGATAATGGATGCATTGGTTGTCATTTTCCAAAATTCCTAGATTTTAGAACGGTTCCCGTGGATTGGAAGGTAGCAAATGTAACCCCACTATTTAAGAAAGGAGGGAGAGAGAAAACGGGGAACTACAGACCAGTTAGCCTGACATCAGTAGTAGGGAAAATGCTAGAATCTATTATTAAGGACGTGGTAACAGGAAACTTAGAAAATAATAATAGGATTGGGCAGAGTCAACATGGATTTATGAAAGGGAAATAGTGTTTGACAAGTCCATTAGAGTTTTTTGAGATTGTAACTAGCAGAATAGATAAGGGGGAATCAGTGGATGCGGTGTATTTGGATTTACAGAAGGCATTCGATAAGGTGCCACACAAGAGGTTATTAAACAAAATTAGGGCTTATGGGATTGGGGGTAATATACCAGCATGGATTGAGGATTGGTTAATGGACAGAAACCAGAGAGTAGGAATAAACGGGTCATTTTTGGGTTGGCAGGTTGTAACTGGTGGGATACCCCAAGGATCAGTGCTTGGGCCTCAGCTATTCACAATCTACATCAATGAATAGTTCTTGAACACGAATCACTGAAAGTTAACATGCAGGTACAGCAAGCAATTAGGAAAGCAAATGTTGTTGGCCTTTATTACAAGAGGATTTGAGTATAAGAGTAAAGATGTCTTACTGCAATTATATAGGGCCCTGGTGAGACCACACCTGGAGTATTGTGTACAGTTTTGGTCTCCTTACCTAAGGAAGGATATACTTGCCATAGAGGGAGTGCAACAAAGGTTCACCAGACTGGTCCCTGGGATGGGGGGATTGTCCTATGAGGAGAGATTGAGTAGACTAGGCCTATATTCCCTAGAGTTTAGAAGAATGAGAGGTGATCTCATTGAAACTTACAAATTTCTTACAGGGCTTGACAGTGTAGATGCAGGGAGGATATTTCTCCTGGAGTCTAGAACCAGGGGTCACAGTCTCAGAATAAGGGGACGGCCATTCAGGACTGAGATGAGGAGAAATTTGTTCTCTCAGAGGGTGGTGAATCTTTGGAATTCTCTACTCCAGAGGGCTGTAGAGGCTCAGTCGTTGAGTATATTCAAGATAGAGATCGATAGATTTTTGAATATTAAAGGAATCAAGCTATATGGGGATAGTGCAGGAAAGTGGAGATGAGGCAGAAGATCAGCCATAATCTTATTGAATGGCGGAGCTGGCTCAAAGAGACAAATGGTCTGCTCCTACTCCTATTTCTTATGTTCTTATGTGGCTCGGTGTCAATTTATTGTCTGATTATGTTCCTGTAGGAACACAGGAACAGGAGTAGGCCATTTAACCCTCGAGCCTGTTCTGCCATTCAATGAGATCGTGGCCGATCTGCGACCTAACTCCATATACCCGCCTTTGGCCCATATCCCTTAATACCTTTGGTTAACAAAAAGCTATCAATCTCAGATTTAAAATTAACAATTGATCTAGCATCAATTGCCGTTTGCGGAAGAGAGTTCCAAACTTCTACCACCCTTTGTGTGTAGAAGTGTTTCCTAATTTCACTCCTGAAAGGTCTGGCTCTAATTTTTAGACTATGCTCCCTAGTCCTAGACTCCCCAACCAGCAGAAATAGTTTCTCTCTATCTACCCTATCTGTTCCCCTTAATATCTTGAAAACTTCGATCAGATCACCCCTTAACCTTCTAAATTCCAGGGAATACAACCCTCGTTTGTGTAATCTCTCCTCATAATTTAACACGAGGAGAGATTCAGGTTATCATTCTGGTAAACCTACGCTGCACTCCCTGCAAGGCCAATATATCCTTCCTGTGGGATAGTGCCCAGAACTGCTCACAGTACTCCAGGTGTTGTCTAAACCAGGGCTCTGTGTAGCTGTAGCTTAACTTCTGCCCCCTTGTATTCTAGCCCTCTAGATATAAAGGCCAGCATTTCATTAGCCTTTCTGATTATTTTGTGTACCTGTTCATGACATTTTAATAATCCATGTACCTGGACCCCCCGCCCACCCACCGCACCCAAGTCTCTTTGGACCTCCACTTTTTTTTAGCTATTCACCATTTACAAACTACCCTGTTCTATTCTATTTAGGTCCAAAGTGGATGACCTCACATTTGCTTACATTGAAATCCATTTGCCACAGTTTTGCCCATTCACTTAATCTATCGATATCCCTTTGTAATTTTATGCTTTCCTATAAAGTGCCTTGAGATGCTTTGCTACATTAAAGGTGCTATATAAATCCAAGTTGTTGTTGTTGTTGTGAGACATAACAGCTCTCCCTATGTACCAATTCTCTGCACGTCCTACATGTCCCTTCATGTCCTATTTCCCTAATGAGTACATACCCTACCAAAGAGCCAATAATATTCTGGATCTCGTTTTTACTGCCGGCCCACCATGCAATGTGGGTCATTGTTAGCGTCCTTATCTGGCTGATCCATCGCACCTGCGTTTCTGTGTGGTCCACAACAGTAGACTTTGCACCCTAGAAAGGGCGAGGGGTGTCACTCGAGGACATCCCCCCCCATAGAGCATTTGCTCAGGGTGCGGCCGTCATCCGAGGGACTACTAGGAGCCATAGGCGAGAGTTGTGAGCAGCACTGAAGGCCAGAGATGGGAGTCCACCCACAGGGGACGCAGCTGAATCCTGGTCAAAGGCCCCTAATGCTACACTTTACAGACTCTTCCCTTTTAGCACCTCAATTAATTCTGCATCCATGGTCTACTGGGGAATGCAACGCACGTTGCCACCACCCTTTCATAGAAACATAGAAGATAGGAGCAGGAGTAGGCCATTCGGCCCCTCGAGCCTGCTCCGCCATTCAATGAGATCATGGCTGATCATCCAAATTCAGTACCCTGTCCCTGCTTTCTCCCCATATCCCTTGATCCCTTTAACCTTAAGAAATATATCTAACTCCTTCTTGAATATATTTAATGAATTGGCCTCAACTGCCTTCTGTGGTAGAGAATTCCACAGGTTCACCACTCTCTGGGTGAAGAAGTTCCTCCTCATCTCAGTCCTAAATGGCTTACCCCTTATCCTTAGACTGTGACCCCTGGTTCTGGACTCCCACGGCCATCGGGAACATCCTTCCTGCATCTAGTCTGTCCAGTCCTGTTAGAATTTTATAAGTTTCAATGAGATCCCCTCTCATTCTTCTAAACTCCAGCGAGTACAAGCCCAATCGACCCAATCTCTCCTCATACGCCATTCCCGCCATCCCAGGGATCAGTCTGGTGAAAATGTTTTTTGCTGGGTTCACTGTTAATTGGCATGGTCCGAGTTGTAAGAGTATTTCCCCTTGTTCGGCAGTCCTCTTCTTGAGGGAAGAGTCATTCCCTATCGACCTCCCCACTTAAACTTTGGTCAACTGAACGACCTCTGCTTTAATCTAACTTCAAGTAGATAAATTGATTCAATAGTAACTTTCAAAAGGCATATATACTTAAAAAGGAAAGATTTGCAGGGCTATGGGGAAAGGGCGGGGGAGTGGGACTAATTGGACAGCTCTTTCAATAAGCCGGCACAGGCATGCTGGGCTGAATGGCCTCTTTCTGTGCTGTACGGTGGTTTCAAAAAACAGCAGGGAGTTAGTTCTCCTTGTTCCTGCCAATATTCCCTCCCTCAACCAACTCCACCAAAACAGCTGAGCTGGTCGCGGCTGTTTACTGGATGTTGTTGGTGCAGAATAGCTGCTGCGTTTTCCTCAGTAACAACCACCGTCGCGCTTCAGAGCGTAATCTGTTGAGTGAATTGGGTGGCGCCGTGGGTCAGACACTGGCCCTTTCACCTCTCTGACCCTGTTTCTAATTCAGGCCAGACTAAAGGGGTGGAAGTCCCCTTTGTCTGCTGGCTCTAAGGGTCCTATGTGCAATGAATGCAGGTCCTCTCAATCCACTGAGCATGGGCCTACATCATAAAACTGTTCCTAATATGTCATTAATTGGCAACTGGGACGCAGCTTAGTTTGCGCAGAGAATGGGAAAAATTGTGGCACTGCTGAGCTTGGGGGTTGACGCACCAATTTTAGAACAAAGTAGAGGGGACTTAACTGTGCATCTCACTGTGTGATACCCCGGCCTGGGACTCTCGATACTGGCACTTGGGTGCCTGAAACAGAAAGCACTCCGTTCCCCAGCACTGACACCCCTCACCCAAAATGGACACAAAAAGTGCAGGAGAAAAAATAGCAATTCATTGTGTAGAGCGCTGCGAGATGTTCCGATGTTGAAGGTGCTATACAAATGCAAATACTATTAAAGGCTTCGGAAAACATGTATAGATTATCTTATATTTATTTTCTATCTATCTATCGATATATATATATATAAAATAATATCTCCAGCATAAAATATAAAGAATCTTGTAATCGGACTTTTGTTGGATACAAAGCTGTCTCCTGAGAGGTTTGAATGGAAGTTTCTTCTCTATGCCTGGGAATGTCATGCGATTCTGACTCTATATTCCACTCCTATTGGTTCAGTTGATTCTCATAGCCTTCTCTCTTCCCACTTTAAATTGGGACAGCGTTTCCCCCTTGTCACCATTACTAACTGTAATTAGCCTTAGAACCTCTCGTTATCCCCCTTAGCGTGGACCCAGACATGACGAAGCTGCCTGTGAATGACAAAGTGCACAAATTGAGTCTACATGCACACAACATTCAGTTTTTTAAATTTATTTAGGATCCCAAATCGTCACTACCCCCAACTCTAAAAGTCAGGGTAGAGTTTGGTAACATGATCAGTCTGAGATAAATCTGGAGACATCGCTTTAAACTGTTGAGTTTCCCATCACGCTTCAAGCTTAAGCTGTTGAAGAATCAAATTTAGTGCCTCTGTCCCCATTACCTATCTCAATTTTGGTCTAAACTGAGGAAGATCAGGCCAAATGGTCCCGAGATCTCTTCTTGTTATGGTGTGTACCATTAATATAAAAGCTAAGGCTAATTGATTGGTTTCCGTGGTGTCGCTAATCTGTCTTAAAGCAGCAGACTTTCTTTGCGCTTGGTTCCACATCCATAAATGGTGCCTTTGTCTACTGGATTCACAAAACATACAAATCAGCCTTCAAATACATGGATGTTGTCATATAAAGAACGTGCATTTATATCGCGCCTTTCATGACCTCAGGACGCCACAAAGCGCTTTGGAGCCAATGAAGTACTTTTGGAGTGTAATCACTGTTGTAAATGTAGGAAGATATGGGGAGAAAGCAGGGACAAGGTACTGAATTTGGATGATCAGCCATGATCTCATTGAATGGCGGAGCAGGCTCGAGGGGCCGAATGGCCTACTCCTGCTCCTATCTTCTATGTTTCTATGTTTTTTATGAGATGGGCGGATCCAATGGCGTATGTCTTATTGTTACTAGGTTGGGAGGAGCAGGGGGCAGGGGTGTGGAGCCTGCGGCCTTAGAGCCATATGTAGCTCTCAAACCCTGGCAATCGGGTCCTCAAAGTCCAGGCCAACTCAGGGATAGTGGCCTAGAAATTGGGTATAGCCCCGCCAGCACGTTTGCGCCGAAAATTTTGCGCCCGCCGCGGAGCCAGTTGTGCCCGCCCCATATTCACTTTCAGCGCCCCAAAGCGGAACCGGGCGCTGGTACAGGGTGTGTCCGCCCCGCTTGGGGCGCTGAAAGTGAATTTCAGCGCTCCCGGTCCTGCTACGCCACCCGATGCGGTGCGGCAGGCTGCTGTACTGCAGGCCTCCCCCTTCTCTTAAGGGGGAGGTGCCTGCAACGGCCGGAGCCCCGATTGCAAGTGCCGGCAAAAGAGCCCGGCACAACGGAGAAGTGCCGGGCTCCATGGAAACCAGCTGGCAATGCCGCGGGGGGGGGGGGGTGGAGGAGGCCGGGGAAGGAGGTGCGGGCAGGCGGCCGCCGAAAAAGCGGCCGCCCCGCACCTCCACCTTAACTTGCGCCGCTAAGGCTGCAGTAAGGACCCGGTCTCCCGATGTTGTTAGCGCCCGCCACAGAAGAGGCGGCCGCTACTGAAGATGGGAATCGGCGTGGTTTCGGGCGGTACCGGGGCACTGCGCACACCGATGACGTCATCGGTGCCGGCGCAGCGCTACCGGCTAACGCCGATGTTAGGGCCCACCTAATTTCGGGCGCGACGCAACTTCCGGTGCAACCCACTCTTTCGCCCCTAATTGGGCGCAAACGCAACTGAATTTCTAGGCCAGTATTTCTTAATTACTGTTTTGCTCTGTTTGGATTTGGTGGCCGTGGAGGTTTGAAAAAGGCTGTTGTTAGCAAGGGTGAGTACTGATTGAAACACCAAGATATGTTAGTATTAGCAACTCAACAACATGGATTAATGGGAACAAGGATTTAAACTTCTTATTTGGTCCTCGAGGCTTCCTGGTATGCACCTATGTGACCCACAAAGACAAAAGCTTGCATACCTCTACACTAGCAGATTTGTTGTAAATGTATTATTGCTGGCCAATGAATCACTGGTGGAAAGGACCCTGAAAGTTGCTCCCTTCAGCCCAATAGGTCTATGCCGGTGTTAATGCTCCCCGCTAGGCTCCTCCCAACCTTCATCTCACCTTATCAGCATATCCTTCTATTTGTTCTCCCTCATGTGTTCAGCTAGCTTCCCCTTAAATGCATCTATGCTATTCGCCTGAACTACTCTCTGTGGTAGTGAGTTCCACATTCTAACCACTTTCTGGGTAAAGAAGTTTCTCCTGAGCTCCCTATTAGATTTATTGGAATTCATATTTATATAAATATTTTTCTTATACAATCATAGAATCACACAGCACTGAGGGAGGCCATTCAACCCACCATGCCTCTGCCAGCTTACATAGGATTACATAGGATATACAGCACAGAAACAGACATAAAAACAGACTGTAAAAGCTTCTATAGGTAGGTGAAAAGGAAAAGATTAGCGAAAGTAAATGTGGGTCCCGTACAGGCTGGGACAGGAGAAATTATAATGGGGAATAAGGAAATGGCAGAGAAATTAAACAAATACTTTGTGAAATAACAACAGAAAATGCTGGAAAAACTCAGCAGGTCAGGCAACATCCGTGGAGAGAAATTTGAGTTGACGTTTTGGGTCGAACCCTTCTTCAAAACTGGAAAGAAAAGATAGATCGGAGGCAGGGCTGCGATCGGACAAAAGAATAAAAGAAACAAAAGAAGTAAAAGAGACAATAAAAGGTATTAGAAGCTAGACGAGATGGTAATAGGCTGAGATTAGGTGTAAAGTGTACTGGCAGGGCAAGAGATAGCTGCCAGGTGTGAGAGAGAAACAAAAGGAAAGCAGGGGGGGGGGAAAGGAGTGGAAAAATTACAAGAAAAAATGAAATAGGGGCCGAGGTTATGATCTGAAATTGTTGAACTCGATATTGAGTCCGGAAGGCTGCAGAGTGCCTAATCGGAAGATGAGGTGCTGTTCCTCAAGTTTACGTTGAGCTTCCGTGGAACAATACAAGAGGCCAAGGACGGTGAGGTCCGAGTGGGAATGGAGCGGTGAATTAAAATGACAGGCGACCGGAAGCTCAGGGTCACCCTTACGGACTGAACGGAGGTGTTCCGCAAAGCGGTCACCCAATCTGCGTTTGGTCTCCCCAATGTAGAGGAGACCGCATCGTGAGCAGCAAATACAGTATACTAGATTGCGAGAAGTACAAGTAAATCGCTGTTTCACCTGGAAGGGGTGTTTGGGGCCCTGGACAGTGGGAAGGGGGGAGGTATAGGGGCAGGTGTTACATCTCCTCCGTTTGCACGCGAAGGTGCCAGGCGAAGGGGAAGGGCTGTTTGGGGTGACAGAGGAGTGGACTAGGGTGTCTCGGAGGGAGCGGTCCCTGCGGAATGCCAAGAGGGGAGGGGAAGATACATTTGGTGGTGGGATCACTTTGGAGGTAGCGGAAATGCCGGAGGATGATCCGTTGAATGTGGAGGCTGGTGGGGTGAAAGGTGAGGACAAGGGGAACCCTATCGTGGTTCCGGGAGGGAGGGGCAGGGGTGAGGGCAGAAGTGCGGGAGATAGAACTGACACGGTCGAGGGCAGTGTCAACCACGGTAGAGGGGAATCCTCAGTTGCGGAAAAAGGAAGACATGTCTGAAGCACTGGTGTGGAAGGTGGCATCGTCGGAGCAGATACGGCGGAGACGGAGAAACTGGGAGAATGGAATAGAGTCCTTACAGGAAGCGGGGTGGGAGGAACTGTAGTCCAGGTAGCTGTGGGAGTCAGTGGGCTTGTAGTGAATATTGGTCGATAACCTATCCCCAGAGATGGAGACGGCGAAGTCGAGGAAGGGAAGGGAAGAGTCAGAGATGGACCATGTGAAGGTGAGGGAAGGGTGGAAATTGGAGGCAAAGTGAATGAAATTGTCAAGTTCAGGACGAGAGCAGGAAACGGCACCGATACAGTCATCAATGTATCGGAAAAAGAGGTGAGGGAGGGGACCCGAGTAGGACTGGTGTCTGACTTCACGGAAGAAGACGCAAAAAACTTCCCAAAAATAGTGGACAACCAAGGATCTAGCGAGAATGAGGAACTGAAAGATATTAGTATTAGTAAAAAAGTAATACTGGAGCAATTAATGACTGAAAGCCGATAAATCCCCTGAACCTGGTGGCCTACATCCTAGGGTTTTGAAAGAGTTGGCTATACAGATAGTGGATGTATTGGTTGTCATTTTCCAAAATTCCATAGATTCTAGAACGGTTCCCTCGGATTGGAAGGTAGCAAATGTAACCCCACTATTTAAGAAAGGAGGGAGAGAGAAAACAGGGAACTACAGACCAGTTAGCCTGACATCAGTAGTAGGGAAAATGCTAGAATCTATTATTAAGGACATGGTAACAGGGCACTTAGAAAATAATAATAGGATTGGGCAGAGTCAACACAGGTTTATGAAAGGGAAATCGTGTTTGACAAATCTGTTAGAATTTATTGAGGTTGTAACTAGCAGAATAGATAAGGGGGAACCAGTGGATGTGGTGTATTTGGATTTTCAGAAGGCATTTGAAAAGGTGCCACACAAGAGGTTATTAAACAAAATTAGGGATCATGGGATTGGGGTAATATATTAACATGGATTGAGGATTGGTTAATGGACAGAAAACAGAGAGTAGGAATAAACGGGTCATTTTCAGGTTGGAAGGCTGTAACTAGTGGAGTACCGCAAGGATCATTGCTTGGGCCTCAGCTATTCACAATCTATATCAATGATTTGGATGAGGTGAACAAATGTAATATATCCAGGTTTTCTTTTATTCGTTTATGGGATCTGGGCATCGC
This sequence comes from Somniosus microcephalus, assembly GCF_052327205.1. Taxonomy (NCBI): domain Eukaryota; kingdom Metazoa; phylum Chordata; class Chondrichthyes; order Squaliformes; family Somniosidae; genus Somniosus; species Somniosus microcephalus. The sequence goes on from NC_140989.1 coordinate 363,210,681, forward strand.
TGGCAAGGCCAGCATTTATTGCCCATTCCTAGTTGCCCTTGAGAAGGTGGTGGTGAGCCGCCTTCTTGAACTGCTGCAGTCCGTGTGGTGATGGTACACCCACAATGCTGTTAGGTAGGGAGTTCCAGGATTTTGACCCATCGACGATATACTTCTAAGTCAGAATGGTGTGTGACTTGGAGGGGAACTTGGAGGTGGTGGTGTTCCCGTGCGCCTGCTGCCCTTGTCCTTCTAGGTGGAAGAGGTCGCAGGTTTGGGAGGTGCTCGCGAAGAAGCCTTGGCGAGTTGCTGCAGTGCATCTTGTAGATGGTATACACTGCAGCCACGGTACGCCGGTGGTGGAGGGAGTGAATGTTTAAGGTGGTGGATGGGTTGCCAATCAAGCGGGCTGCTTTGTCCTGGATGGCATCGAGCTTCTTGAGTGTTGTTGGAGCTGCACTCATCCAGGCAAGTGAAGAGTATTCCACCACACTCCTTACTTGTGCCTTGTAGATGGTGGAAAGGCTTTGGGGAGTCAGGAGGTGAGACTGATGACACAAAGCTGGGTGGGAATGTAAGTTGTGAGGAGGATGCAAGGAGGCTTCAAGGGGATATAGACAGGCTAATTGAGTGGGCAAGAACATGGCAAATGGAATATAATGTAGAGAAATATGAAGTTACTCACTTTGGTAGGAAAAACAGAAAAGCAGAGTATTTTTTAAATGGTGAGAGATTGGGAAATGTTGGTGTTCAGAGAGACCTGGGTGTCCTTGTACACGAATCACTGAAAGTTAACATGCAGGTACAGCAAGCAATTAGGAAAGCTATGTCGGCCTTTATGACAAGAGGATTTGAGTATCAGAGTAAAGACGTCTTACTGCAATTATACAGGGCCCTGGTAAGACCACACCTGGAGTATTGTTACAGTTTTGGTCTCCTTATCTAAGGAAGGATATACTTGCCATAGAGGGAGTGCAACGAAGGTTCACCAGACTGGTTCCTGGGATGGGGGGATTGTCCTTTGAGGACAGATTGAGTAGACTACGCCTATATTCTCTAGAGTTTAGAAGAATGAGAGGTGATCTTATTGAAACATACAAAATTCTTACAGGGCTTGACAGGGTAGATGCAGGGAGGATGTTTCTCCTGGCTGGGGAGTCTAAAACCAGGGGTTTAGAATAAGGGGTCAGCCATTTAGGACTGAGATGAGGAGAAATTTCTTCACTCAGAGGGTGGTGAATCTTTGGAATTCTCTACCCCAGAGGGCTGTGGAGGCTCAGTCGTTGAGTATGAGATCGATAGATTTTTAAATATTAAGGGAATCAAGGGAAATGGGGATAGTTCAGGAAAGTGGAGATGAGGTAGAAGATCAGCCATGATTTTATTGAATGACGGAGCAGGCTCGAGGGGCCAAATGGCCTACTCCTGCTCCTATTTCTTATGTTCTTATGTTAATTCGGCCCAACCAGTCCATGCCGGCGTTTATGCTCCACTCGAGCCTCCTCCCGTTTTTCCTCATCTAAATATGTCAGCATAGCCCTCTATTCCCTTCTCCGTCATATGCTTGTGTAGCCTCCCCTTAAATGCATCTATACTATTCGCTTCAACCACTCCCTGTGGTAGCGAGTTCCACATTCTCACCACTCTTTGGGTAAAGAAGTTTCTTCTGAATTCCCTATTGGATTTCTTGGTGACTATCTTATATTGATGGCCTCTAGTTATGCTCTTCCCCACAAGTGGAAACATTCTCTCTGTATCCACTCTATCAAAACCTTTCATAATTTTGAAGACCTCTATTAGGTCACCCCTCAGCCTTCTTTTTACAACAGAAAAGAGACCCAGCCTGTTCATCCTTTCCTGATGTGTATACCCTCTGGTATCATCCTTGTAAATCTTCTCTGCACCCTCTCCAGTGCCTCTATATCCTTTTTATAATATGGCGAGCAGAACTGTACGCAGTATTCCAATTGTGGTCTAACCAAGGTTCGATACAGGTTTAGCATAACTTTCCTACTTTTCAATTCTATAGCTCTAGAAATAAACCCTAGTGCTTGGTTTGCTTTTTTTATGGCCTTGCTAACCTGTGTCGATACTTTTAGTGATTTGTGTATTTGTACTCTGAGATCCCTTTGTTCCTCTACTCCATCGAGACTTGCACCCTCCAAGTGGTAAGTGACCTCCATATCTTTCCTACCAAAATGTAATACCTCACATTTATCTGTGTTGAACTTAATTTGCCAATTATATGCCCATTCTGCAAGTATGTTAATGTCCTCCTGTAATTTGTTGCAGTCCTCCTCAGTATTGACTATCCCCCCCAATTTGTTTTATCAGCAAATTTAGAAATTGTGTTTTTGATCCCAAAGTCTAAATCGTTAATGTAAATTGTGAACAACAATGGTCCCAGCACTGATCCTTGTGGAACACCAATACCACCTTCTGCCACTGTGAATAGCTACTTTTTACTCCCATTATCTATTTTCTGTCTTGAGGCCAGCTAGCTCTTCATTCTGCTACTTGTCCCCAGACTCAGCATTCTCTGACCTTGTTCATCAGTCTAGTATGGGGTACCTTATCGAAGGCCTTTTAAAATCTAGATAAATTACATCTACTACATCACCATTGTCTACTCCCTCTGTTACCTCTTCAAAAAATTCAGTGAGGTTGGTCAAGCAAGACTGTCCCTTTTGAAATCCATGCCAACTATTCATTACTATGTTTTTGGTTTCTAGATGTTCTTCTATTTTATCCTTTAGTAGGGATTCCATTTTTTTTCCTACCACCGATGTTAAGCTGACTGGTCTATAATTCCCTGAAGATTTTCTATCCCCCTTCTTAAATATAGATATTATGTTAGCTATCCACCAGTCCTCTGGCACTACACCTTTTTCTGATGAATTATTAAATATGCGTAGTAATGTCTCTGCTATCTCTTCCCTAGATTCTTTTAAAATGTGTGGGTGCAATCCATCTGGACCAGGGGTTTTATCCTCTTTGAGTTTGATTAATTTATTTAATATATCCCTTCATTTTATTTTAAATGCACTTACCTCATCATTAATCTCATCATCCAATGTCATGTCCACCTGTTCTATCTCCCTGGTACATATTGAAGCAAAATAATTATTTCACATTTCTGCCATCGCTCTATCGTTACCTGTGGTATTATGCTGTCTATCACTTAATGGCCCTATTCCCATCCCAACCTTCCTTTTTTAATAGATGTGTCTGTAAAATATTTTACTATTTTGTTTTATGTTCCTTGATAATTTAATTTCATAGTCCCTCTTTGCCTTCCTAATTGTTTTTTTGACTTCTCTCCTAATATCTTCGTATTCTCCCTTATCATGCACTCCCCTGCATGCCTCTTTCCTTCCCCTCAATTGTTCCCTTATGGCTTTATTCATCCATGGAGTCTCATTAGTGTTTAGATTGTTCTTTCATTTTAGCGGAATATATTGTTCCTGCACTCTGTTGAACACCGTTTTAAATGTTTCCCATTGCTGTTCTACATCGTTGTTTGCCAATATTGTTGCCCATTTTATTTTCCCATGTTCTATTCTCAGCCCCTCAAAATCAGCTTTTCTCCAATCTATTACCTTGGTTTTCGTCATACTTATGTCCTTCTCAATTATCATCTTCAAGCGTATTATATTATGGTCGCTATTGCTTAGATGTTCCCCTACTTTCGTCATACTTATGTCCTTCTTAATTATCATCCTCAAGCGTATTATATTATGGTCACTATTGCCTAGATGTTCCCCTACTTTTACTTCTCTTATCTGCTCTTGTTCATTCCCCATTACTAGATCCAATAGCAAATCCTCCCCTGTTGGGCTTTTTACAGGAAACTTTCGATTAACCGGCCCCTAAATAACCGGAACGCTCTATCCACCGGCAAAATTCAGGAGTCGGTTCAGGTAACTTTTTTTACTTTTAGTTACTTTTTTAATTGATTTGTTGCTGTGCAAGGGTGTAGCTGAAGCTGTTGCTAAGCTACAGAGACGCTTGCAACTTGTGCCGATTGTTTTGAAGCTAAGCAACAGGGTTTGTTCAACACGTCGGTCCCGTCCGTGCCGGATACCAGAAAGTTTCCTGTATATCTTTTTAGACTCCTGTTCTATAACTCTATTTATTCCCTTGCCATCAATGTCCTCTCTTACTTTATTCTTTTCTATGCTCCCTTTTCCTGTTTTTTTTAATAATTAGGCTCTTTGAAAGAGCTATCCAATTAGTCCCACTCCCCTGCCCTTTTCCCATAGTCCTGCACATTTTTCCCCTTCAAGTATTTATCCAATTCCCCTTTTGAAAATTACTATTGAATCTGCTTCTACCGTCCTTTCAGACAGTGCATTCCAGATCACAACAACTCCTCATTTCCCCGCTGATTCTTTTGCCAATTACCTTAAATCTGTGTCCCCTGGTTACCGACCCTTCTGCCACTGGACACAGTTTCTCCTTATTTACTCTATCAAAACACTTCATGAATTTGAACACCTCTATTAACTCTTGGATTCAAAAGATCTGGGGCTACACACAGGAAGTTGGAAATTGTACAGTAAAATAGTCATAACAAGCAAGTTAATAATGAGTTAGTATGAGTTCCTCGGTCCTCCATTTTAATGAAGATGCTAATACATTTAAAACAAGCGTATTAATGCCTTTATTAAAACAGACATTTTGTAGAAAACCAGATAACATATTCTCTACTAATATTTTCCAATGCAGCTTCAACCCACAGGAGTTCCTGTGACATAACCAAACCTTAAAATAACAAAATACCAATAATTAGAACTCTTTAATCTGAGAACATCAACCAAACTAGGGATCTATATATGGACTGACATAAATACATTTGAGAATCGGTAAGAGTATTCTCTCCCGAGCGACTCTTTCATTGTCTACATATTACCTACATGATCCGGATGTATATGGAGAGACAGTATCGAGGGATAGTCAGGTCACAGGGGAATTCCTAATCTCAACATGGCTATTTGAAGGCTCTCAAGGGGGGTGAAATCACCCTTAGGCAACTGCAAAAACATTCAATGGAAGTTGGCATCAGCCTTGGCTCAGCAGCAGCACCCCGAGTCAGAAGGCCGTGAGTTCAAGCCCCACTCCAGAGCACATAATCGAGCATGACACTTCAGGTTTTTATGGATGAAAACATAAATAACAGCAGTAATTAAACTCAAATGGAAGTAGGCTGGGTGCTGTGAAAGAGCAGAAGAATTTTGGGGTGCAGGTTCACAGGACATTAAAGGATACAGATTGTAAAATAAAACGAATGAAATTCTAGGTTTCATCACCAGATGAATATACTGCAATAGCTAAAATCATAGAATCATAGAATGGTTACAGCACAGGAGGAGACCATTCGGCCCGTCGAGCCCGTGCCGGCTCTCTGCAAGAGCACTTCAGCTAGTCCCACTCCCCCGCCCTTTCCCCGTAGCCCTGCAATTTTTTTTTTCTTTCAGGTACTTATCTAATTCCCTTTTGAAAGCCTTGATTGAGTCTGCTTCCACCACCCCCTCAGACAGTGCTTTCCAGATCCTAACCACTCTCTGCGTAAAAAAGTTTTTCCTCATGTCGCCTTTGGTTCTTCTGCCAATCATCTTAAATCTGTGTCCTCTGGTTCTCGACCCTTCCGCCAATGGGAACCGTTTCTCTCTATCTACTCTGTCTAGACCCCTCATGATTTTGAACACCTCTATCAAATCTCCTCTCGACCTTCTCTGCTCTAAGGAGAACAACCCCAGCTTCTCCAGTCTATTCACGAAACTGAAGTCGCTCATCCCTGGAAACATTCTCAAATCTTTTCTGCACCCTCTCTAAGGCCTTCACATTCTTCCTAAAGTGCGGTGCCCAGAATTGAACACAATGCTCCAGTTGAGGCCGAACCATCTATATATATAAATCGGTACTTCTGTCATTCTGTCTGTCATTCTGTCTGTCTATCTGTCTATCTGTCTATCATCGCGTGTGCTTATGGGTATGCACTCGAAAGTTACAGGGCGTACCTACGCGCGCGTTACCTCCAAAGAAAGCTTACGCTTCCGAGACGGTTTTAAGCGTATTTACGTTTCGGCCGGGCTAAAATCCCGCCCGCGGTATCCCAAAAACCTTCAACGTTCCGCTCATTAGCATCTCATTATCCGCTCATTAGCGACAGAGTGACCTCGAGCTCGACCAATCGTACGCCGGGTTGCTGGCGTGTGCCGCCGGGCCAATCGGTGCGCGTGTGGCCGGGCTTTATCGTTCTGAACCGAGGTGAGTCGCCGCCATCTTGATTCCAAACTTTTCCTTTCTTTTTCCCGCTTTCTGCGTCTTAAAAAAAAAACGTTGCTTTTAAAACACATATTGTTTTAAAAAAAAATGATTTAGAAAGTAATTAACTTATCTAGTCTCATTAATTTTCCTACCTTTCCCGTTTTTCCAGGTAGGCCTAGAAGCCTCGGCGTCTCCTCCGCACCCACGCCCGAGCTAGGCACCTCCCGGCCCCACTCGAAGGCTGGAGGGCCGAGCCTCAGCCCAGCGCCGCTAGGGTGCGCGCGCAGCAGGAGCTGAGACGTCTCTGGCTCGGCCGGGGGGCGGGGCTTGCTGAGCGTCCAGCGTTACCCTGGCAACCGGGCCCGCCGGACGTCTCGCACAGCCGCAATCGGCGGTCTTCACCTGGGGGGGGGGGCCGCGACCCTCGGGGGGGGGGGGCCGCGACCCTCGGGGGGGGGGCCGCGATCCTCGGGGGGGGGGTGCCGCGTGCGCAGCAGGAGCAGCTGAGATGCGGCGTCTCTCTCTCTGGCTTGATCAGCGTCACGGTTGCCCTGGCAACCGGGCCCACCGGCCGAGAGAGACGCCGCGTCTCAGCTCCTGCTGCGCGCGCAATCGGCGGTCTTCACCTCGGGGGGGGGCCGCGACCCTCGGGGGGGGGGGGCGCGCGACCCTCGGGGGGGGCCGCGACCCTCGGGGGGGGGGCGCCCCCCGCCCTCCCTTCCCCCCCTGCCCTCCCCCCCTCCCTTCCCCCCTCCCTTCCCCCCCGCCCTCCCTCCCCCCCTGCCCTCCCTTCCCCCCTCCCTTCCTCCCCCCCGCCCTCCCTTCCCTGCCCTCCCCCTCCCCCCTCCCTCCCTTCCCCGCCCTCCCCCTCCCTCCCCCCCGCCCTTTCCCTCCCCTCCCTCCCTTGCCCCTCCTCCCTCCCTTCCTCGGCCCCTCCCCTCCCCCCCGCCCTCCCTTCCCCGCCCTCCCCCTCCCCCCCTCCCCCCCCGCCCTCCCCCTCCCCTCCCCCTCTTCCCTCCCCCCCTCCCCTCCCTCTCTTCCCCCCAGTCGCGCTCTCTCTTCCCCCCAGTCGCTCTCTCTCTTCCCCCCAGTCGCTCTCTCTCTTCCCCCCAGTCGCTCTCTCTTCCCCCCAGTCGCTCTCTCTCTCTCTTCCAACAACAACATTCCCTCGAAAAAGCCTCGGCACCGCCGGGCACTTCAGCTAGTTGTTTTATAAAGGTTCATCATAACTTCCATGCTTTTGTACTCTAGGATCCCGTATGCTTTTTTAACCATTTTCTCAACCTGCCCTGCCACCTGCAATGATTTGTGCACATATACCCCCAGGTCTCTCTGTTCATGCACCCACTTTAGAATTGTACCCTTTAGTTTATATTGCCTCTCCTCATTCTTTCTACCAAAATGTATCACTTTGCACTTTTCTGCGTTAAACTTCATCTGCCACGTGTCCGCCCATTTCACCAGCCTGTCTATGTCTTCTTGAAGTCTATCACTCTCCTCCTCACAGTTCGCTATACTTTTAAGTTTTGTGTCATCTGCCAAGTCCAAGTCACTAATATATATCAAGAAAAGCAGTGGTTCTAGTACCGACCCCTGGGGAACACCACTGTTCACCAGTAGTCTCTGTTTCCTGTCACTGAGCCAATTTCGTATCCATGCTGCCACTGTCCCTTTTATTCCATGGGCTTCAATTTTGCTGGTAAGCCTATTATGTGGCACTTTATCAAACACCTTTTGGAAGTCCATATACATATCAACCGCATTGCCCTCATCAACCTTCTCTGTTACCTCACCAAAAAAGTCGATCAAGTTAGTTAAACATGATTTGCCTTTAACAAATCCGTGCTGGTTTTCCTTAATTAATCCACACTTGTCCAAGTGACTGTTAACTTTGTCCCTGATTATCGTTTCCAAAAGTTTCCCCACTACCGAGGTTAAACTGACTGGCCTGTAGTTGCTGGGTTTATCCTTACACCATTTTTTGAACATTTGCAATTCTCCAGTCCTCTGGCACCACCCCCGTATCTAAGGAGGATTGGAATATTATGGCAAGTACCTCTGCGATTTCCTCCTTAACCTCCCTCAGCATCCTAGAATGTATCCCATCCGGTCCTGGTGACTTATCAACTTTAAGTTCAGATAGCCTTTCTGGTACCTCCTCTTTATCAATTTTTATCTCATCCAGTATCTCCACTACCTCCTCTTTCACTATGACTTTGTCAGCATCTTCTTCCTTGGTGAGGACAGATGCAAAGTACTCACTTAATACCTCAGCCATGCCCTCTGTCTCCATGCATAGGTCTCCTTTTTGGTCCTTAATTGGCCCCACCCCTCCTCTTACTATCCATTTATTATTTATATGCCTATAGAAGACTTTTGAATTCCCTTTTATGTTAGCTGCCATTCTATTCTCATACTCTCTCTTTGCCCCTCTTATTTTCTTTCTCACTTCCCCTCTGAACTTTCTATATTTAGCCTGATTCTCACTTGTATTCTCAACCTGACATCTGTAATACACTATCTTTTTCTGTTTCATCTAACTCTCTATCTGTTTCATCATCCAGGGAGCTCTAGCTTTAATTGCCCTACCTTTCCCCCGCCCCCCCCCCCCCGTGGGAATGTACCTCGACTGTACCCAAAACATCTCTTCTTTAAAGGCAGCCCATTGTTCGATTACAGTTTTGCCTGATAATCTTTGATTCCAATTTACCTGGGCCAGATCCATTCTTATCCCACTGAAATTGACCTTCCCCCAGTTAAATATTTTTACTCTAGATTGCTCCTTTTCTATAGCTAATCTAAACCTTATGATACTATGATCACTGTTCCCTAAATGTTCACCTACTGACGTTTGCTCCACTTGGCCCACCTCATTTCACAGAACCAGATCCAGCAATGCGTTGGGCCGGAAACGTACTGATCAAGAAAGTTCTCCTGAACACACTTCAGAAATTCTTCCCCATCTCTGCCCTTTACACTATTATTATCCCAGTCTATATTAGGATAATTGAATTCCCCCGTTATTACTACTCTATAGTTCTTGCACCTCCCTGTAATTTCCCTGCAAATTTGCTCCTCTATATCCTTCCCACTGGTTGGTGGCCTATACAATACACCTAGTAGTGTAATGGCACCTCTATTGTTTCTTAACTCTAAACAATAGATTCTGTCCTTGACCCCTCCAGGACATCCTCTCTCTCCAGCACTGTGACATTCTCCTTAACCAATACTGCCACACCACTTCCTATCTTTCCTTCCCTATCTTTCCTGAACACATTGGGCCAGTAATTCCGGTCCCAACGCGTGAGTACGGACGGTGTACTCACGCGTGGGCCCGTTGGAAGTGCCGGATTCCAGCATGCACAGCGCATGCGCGGGAAACCGGCATTTCCTCTCCATCGAACTAAGGGGTTAAGAGGTCCAACGCATGCGTGCAGGACTCTGCGCGCACGCGTTGAACTTCCTTCGTTTAGACAGGTATGCGCGTGTGCAAGGGACTGAACTTTTTGGAAATGAAAAAAGGAGGCGTAAGCAGTGGATTCTTGAAGGTAAGTGGTCCAATATTTAAAATTGTTACATTTTTTCCACAGCTTCATTGTTTTTAAGGACTTTACAGTAAGGTAAGTTTATTTTTAGACCCGAATTGTTTTAAATAGTTTTTTAAAAGTTATTTATAGTTTATTTAATTATTGGGATGTTTTTTTAAATTTTAATTAAAGTTAAAGTAGTCTTTTGGGCGCCCGTACTTTTCATGAGTTTGACAGTCTTTACTATCAAACTCATGAATGAGTTTCCCCTCCCCTGATTGGCTGCAGCGTGCTCACCTGATCCCAGCCGGCACATCGCACTAACTACACCGCTGGATCAGGTAAGCACATCGCGCCAACATCTGAACCGGGCCAGTGACAGGAAATGCAAGCAGGCCCGGGCTTCAGATGTCAGCGCGCAGGGCGAGTGCAGATCGGGGGCTTGCAAGCGCGGCAAGCACCCGATCCTAATTTCTGGCCCGTTATGTCCAGGAATATTTAAACCCAATCCTGCCCTTTTTTGAGGCAGGTCTCTGTTATCGCCACGACATCATATTCCCATGTGGCTATTTGCGCCTGTAGCTCACCAACCTTATTTACCACACTTCATGCATTTACACACATGCACTGTAAATCTTCTTGTATTCTTTCTTAATCTGACCCCACCTAATACCGTACTATTTCTTACTCTAGTGCTATCTGTCTCTCCCCATCCTCTGTGCACCTTGTTTCTCCTTTCTAATGCTACATCCTGGTGCCCACCCCCTGCCATATTTGTTTAAACCCTCCCCAACAGCACTAGCAAACCCCACCGCGAGGACATTGGTTCCGGCCCTGTTGAGGTGCAACCTGTCCAGCCTGTACAGGTTCCACCTCACCCAGAACCGGTCCCAATGTCCCATGAATCTAAAGCCCTCCCTCCTGCACCATATCTCCAGCCACGTATTCATCTGCTCTATTCTCCTATTTCTATACTCACTAGCTCCTGGCACAGGGAGTAATCCAGAGATTACTATCTTTGTGGTCCTGTTTTTTAATCTCTTTCCAAGCTCCCTAAAATCCGCCTGCAGGACCTCATCCCTTTTTCTACCTATGTTGTTGGTACCAATATGGACCATGACCTCTGGCTGTTCACTCTCCCCCCTCAGAATGTTCTGCAGCCGCTCAGTAACACCTTTGACCCAGGCACCAGGGAGGCAACATACCATGCTGGAATCTCATCTGTGGCCACAGAAACGCTTGTCTGTTCCTCTAACTATCGAATCCCCTACCACAATTGCCTTCCCGATCTTCCTCCTCCCCGCCATACAGCTGAGCCGCCCGTGGTGCCGTGGACTTGGCTCTGGCTGTATTCCCCAGAGGAATCTTCGCCCTCACCAGTATTCAGTACCAATGAGCCGATATAAAACCTTAAGAAAACTTCAGGCAGTGAGCAGTATTGGGCTCCACACTAGAGGAAGGATGTTTAAACTGACAAAACTTGGTACGCGGAGATGCAAATACAAAGGAAGGCTTGTAAAATTAGGTCCTTTTTTGTTAGAACAACGCTGATTACAGGTGAGTAGATGGAGTACCAAGGTGGGTAGATGGAGTACCAGGGCGGGTTAATAGAGTTAAGATACAGATTAGCCATAATCTAATTGAATGGCGGAATTGGCTCGAGGAGTTGACTGGCCTCCTCTTCCTAAGCATCCCCACTGACAAAAGCACAAGGTAATATGACAATATATTAGCGTCAGCCTTGGCTCAGTGGTAACATTCTCGCTGCTGAATTAGTAGTTTGTGGGTTCAAGCTATAGTCTGGAAACTTGAGCACATATTCTAGGCTGACACTTCATTGTGGTAGAGAAGGAGCAGTGGCATCTAGGAAGGGGAAGATGGCGCCATTGCTTTGGTTGAGAATCTCAAGGTGTGTTTATATTGGTGTTGGGATGCTGGAAAAGAAGACCTGCCAACTCTTGAGCAACTCTTCTCTCTTTAACTCAGTAGAGTCTGCGGGGCTCCTCTCGAGGCCAGTAGCAAGGAAGGGGGCTCGTTTTCCCACTGCTGGGACCAAGGAACAGATTGGGTCCTGGATACCGTCAGAGGTGTGGCATTCGCCTTGTTTATATTCCCAGGCACCGTCGGCAATGCAATGGCTGTACAGTGCTTCTGCTGCCAATGGCACGTTATGAATATAAACTAATTTGCAACATGGCAAATGTGAAGAGGCTGCTCACGCGATGCCAAGCGCATTATATCAGCTGTGGCTCAGTTGGTAGCACTCTGACCTCTGAGTCAGAAATTCGTGGGTTCAAGTCCTACTCTAGAAACCGAAACACAAAATCTAGGCTGACACTCCAGCGCAGCACTGTGGGAGTGCTGCACTGTCGGAGGTGCCGACTTTCGGATGAGACCTTAACCCTTAGTCCTCTCAGGCGGACGTAAAAGATCCCATCGCACTATTCCGAAAAAGAGCTGGGGAGTTCTCCCCGGTGTCCTATCCAATATTTATCCCTCAACCAATATCACTAAATAAACAGATTATCTGGTCAGTATCACATTGCTGTTTGTGGGATCTTGCTGTGCGCAAATTGGCTTCCACATTTCCTACATTACAACAGTGACTGGACTCCAAAAGCACTTCATTGGCTGTAAAGTGCTTTGGGTTGTCCTGAGGTCGTGACAGGTGCTATATAAATGCAATTTTGTTCTTTCTTTTAACAGACACAGTGAAAGCAACTTAGAATCTAGAGGAGAGAGGCCCAATTTCTGTCACACGATGGCCTAGAAATTCAGATGTGCCTATTCATATATGCCCTGCACCTTATTAGTAAGGCCTGAGGCTCCCCAGTTATTGGCAAAGGCCTGCTGGCAAACAGAAGTGCAAGATCGAGCTGTGAGCATCACAGCGGCCCTCAGACAAGTAGATCCGCGGGTCGAGGGTGCCGGGGGGTTCGAGGGGCCGCGAGGTCGAGGGGGGCTGGGAGAGGAGGCTGAGGATGGAGGAGGCTGGGGGTTGAGGGGGCCGGGTGGTCGGGGGATCGAGGGGGCTGGGATCGGAGGCCAGGGTCCAGGATTGGAGGCTGGGAGTCGGGATCGGAGGACTGGAGATTGGGAGAAGAGGCCGGGGGGTGGGCGGGGGGTCGGGATCGGAGGACCGGGTTCGGGAGAAGATGGGGGTTGGTTCAGGAATGCCAGGGCGGTGGCTGGTAGATACTTCCAGCCGGAATTGCGCGCGGGCTTCCAGCCTGTTATACTGGGGCTTTTAGGCCAGTAAACGCTTGAAAAACTGGCTCTGCGCGGCCGAATTTACAGGGCTATACATCTAATCCCATGTAGTCTAGTGATATTGTTGGAGCGGGGGAAGGTACAACTTATTTTGAAAAATAAACTATGATCCCACCTTCAGCTGTTGCCCTGGCCTGGGTCCACCACTGTGACTCACTGGTGCCCTTCTGGAGTCCGGCACGACTCAGCTGACCGAGCACGCTGGCCTCCAGTTTTCCCCTTTTGGGCCGAGGAATTGGGAAGACCCAGCAGAAGGAGACCCTACCCCCGCTGCCCATGACACGGCTGGTCTTGGAAGAGGCAGGCGGAGGCTCAGTCCGCCCCCCCCACCGAGAAGGCTGAACAGATCCTCCCAAGTGAGGTTGGGGAACCGGTGTATCCAAGTCCCAGCCTTTTCCGCGCCGCTCTGCCGGACTCCCGCCCAAGTTGTGATGGGAAAACCAGCGGAACAGCGGGGAAATTAGTGGAAATGCACCTTTGCAAGTTTGGGTCTTCAAAACCGAATCCGGAGTCAAGTTTGGAAGAACATCAAAATCTTGCCGCTACGGACCTCGCATCACAATGGATTAATCCTGAACCTTTGCACCGGAGATGGGATGATTTTCCATGGGGTTCTCCCAGATAACCGCCCCCCTCCGCAATTTCAGCGGAAACCTTGGAGAAAGGGCCGGAAAGGCAAGAGGTCAGGAGGACCCCTGCGGGCAGAGTTACAGCCATGGCTCCGGCAGTAACCGGGGACGAAGAGTTCCACGTTTCCACCTACTGAATACTGTGAAGGAGGAGTCAAGCTACTGCGCGGGACACCGTTATCACAGAACCCCCCAGGGATATTCTGGAAGAGTGGGAAGGGGGAAAAGAAGAAGGTGTGTTAAATCATTACCGCATATCAAGTGAGCCTTTTGACCAAAGACCAAACTGCTGGAGGCACTGAAACCCATGTCCAGGCCCGAGCCCCATTTGCCCATTCTTTCACTTAAAGGAGAAGCCACAGAATGAGACCCTCAAAGGACAGAAGGAAACAATAGGAGTTTTCCACACCTTATACCATGACTAATGTTTATTCAAAGAACATTTCAGTAAATACTAAATACGGGAAACTTACTGGATCGTTCTAGAGAGTCACACTTGCTTTCTTCCAGATAATACGTAACTTTTTTATCTTTTATGTCCTCTTCCTCGGTGTCTGAAGAGCAGCTGTTGTTGCTGCTGGTGCTGCTATCATCCTTGTGCTTCCTGGAGGTGGGCTCCGTGGTCTCGGGCATTGAGAATAACGGCTGCAGGACACAGAAACAATGGTCACTTTTTACCAATGAAGCTCCTTGATATATACAGAGGCAGATGTCCATTTTCCTATTACAAAAAGAAAATACTGCAGATGCTGGAAATCTGGATAAAAACAGAAAATGCTGGAGAAACTCAGCAGGTCAGGCAGCACCTGTGAAGGGAGAAACAGAGTTAACTGTTTTTCTGTTTTTATCCATTTTTCTATTCTCTGCCTTGGCCCACACTTGGGCACCAGGCAGGGAGAGTGCACCAGAAATATGCACCGCCTGAAATGACTTGAACCCCCCCAGTATTTATATAGGGCCCTGGTCAGACCACACCTGGAGTATTGTGTACAGTTTTGGTCTCCTTACCTAAGGAAGGATATACTTGCCATAGAGGGAGTGCAACAAAGGTTCACCAGACTGGTTCCTGGGATGGGGGGGATTGGCCTATGAGGACAGTTTGAGTAGACTAGGCCTGTATTCTCTAGAGTTTAGAAGAATGAGAGGTATTCTCATTGAAACATACAAAATTCTTACAGGGCTTGACAGGGTAGATGCAGGGAGTCTGGGGAGTCTAGAACCTGCATGTTAACTTTCAGTGATTCGTGTACAAGGACACCCAGGTCCCTCTGAACACCAACATTTCCCAATCTCTCACCATTTCAAAAATACTCTGCTTTTCTGTTTTTCCTACCAAAGTGGATAACTTTACATTTCTCCACATTATATTCCATTTGCCATGTTCTTGCCCACTCACTCTCCTGTCTATATCCCCTTGAAGCCTCCATGCATCCTCCTCACAACTTACATTCCCACCCAGCTTTGTATCATCAGCAAACTTGGATAAATTGCATTTGGCCCCCTCATCCAAATCATTGATGTAGATTGTGAATAGCTGAGGCCCAAGCACTGATCCTTGCGGTACCCCACTAGTTACAGCCTGCCAACCCGAAAATGACCCGTTTATCCCTATTCTCTGTTTTCTGTCCGTTAACCAATCCTCAATCCATGCTAGTATATTACCCCTAATCCCATGAGCCCTAATTTTGTTTAATAACCTCTTGTGTGGCACCTTATCGAACAACTTCTGAAAATCCAAATACACCACATCCACTGGTTCCCCCTTATCTATTCTGTTAGTTGCAACCTCAAAAAACTCCAAAAGATTTGTCAAACACGATTTCCCTTTCATAAATCCGTGTTGACTCTGCCCAATCCTATTATTATTTTCTAAGTGCCCTGTTACCACGTCCTTAATAATAGATTCTAGCATTTTCCATAATACTGATGTCAGGCTAACTGGTCTGTTGTTCCCCGTTTTCTCTCTCCTTCCTTTCTTAAATAGTGGGGTTACATTTGTTACCTTCCAATCCGCAGGAACCGTTCTAGAATCTATGCAATTTTAGAAAATGACAACCAATGCGTCCACAATCTCTATAGCCAACTCTTTCAAAACCCTAGGATGTAGGCCATCAGGTCCAAGGGATTTATTGGCTTTCAGTCCAATTAATTTCTCCAGTACTACTTTTTTACTAATACTAATTTCTTTCAG
The DNA here is from genome assembly GCF_052327205.1 of Somniosus microcephalus. Taxonomy (NCBI): domain Eukaryota; kingdom Metazoa; phylum Chordata; class Chondrichthyes; order Squaliformes; family Somniosidae; genus Somniosus; species Somniosus microcephalus. Next base: position 363,226,547 of record NC_140989.1, read on the forward strand.
TTCCTCATTCTCGTTAGACCCTTGGTTCTCCACTATTTCCGGGAAGTTTTTTGTGTCTTCTTCCGTGAAGACAGACACAAAGTATTTGTTTAATTTCTCTGCCATTTCCTTATTCCCCATTATAATTTCTCCTGTCTCAGCCTGTAAAGGACCCACATTTACTTTCACTAAACTTTTCCTTTTTACCTACCTATAGAAGCATTTACAGTCTGTTTTTATGTCTCTCGCTAGTTTACTCTCATATTCTATTCTCCCTTTCTTTATCAATTTCTTGATCCTCCTTTGCTGAATTCTAAAATCCTCCCAATCCTCAGGCTTACTACTCTTTTTGGCAGCATTATGAGCCTCTTCCTTTGATCTAATACTGAGGAAATGACAACTCATGCTACACAGGCTGCAGGTGTGTTAAATAAGTGTTTTGCCTTGGTCTTTACAACGGAGGAGACAGTAACTTATTTGATCTAGAAAGAGAACTAGAGGGTGTTGCGGAGGTAACTTCATAAAATCATACAGCACAGAAGAAGGCCATTCGGCCCGTAGTGCCTGTGCCGGCTCTCTGAAAGAGCTATCCAATTAGTCCCACTTGCGTGCTCTTTCCCCATAGCCCTGCAAATTTTTACTTTTTAATTAGAGATCCAATTCTCTTTTGAAAGCTGCTACTGAATCTGCTCCCACCATGCTTTCAGGCAGTGCATTCCAGATCACAACAACTCACTGAGTAAAAGAAATTCTCCTCAACTTCTCCCTGGCTTTTTTGCCAATTATTTTAAATGTGACCTCTGGTTACCGACCCTCCTGCCAGTAGAAACAGTTCCCCCTATTTACTCTATCAAAACCCCTCATGATTTTGAACACCTCTATTAAATCTCCGCTTAACCTTCTTTGCTCCAAGGAGAACAATCCCGGCTTCTCCAGTCTCTCCAAGTAACTGAAGTCCCTCATTCCTGGTACCATTCTAGGAGGCAATATTCACAATACTAACAGCTTGGTTGCTGAACAGCTGTGCAAACTTAAGGTGAATAAATCTCATGGCTGGATAAGAGACATCCGAGGATCCATCAGGAAGTATGGGAGGAAAATGCGGGAACTCTGGAACAGATCTTCCAGAAATCACAGAGTACTGGAGAGGTGCCTGGGGACTGGAGAGAGGCTGATGTTCTTCCTATTTTTATGAAAAGGTAACAAAAAAGTGACCCAGGAAACTACAGACCAGTGAGCTTGACATCCACTGTGGCTAAAGTTATGTATAAACCCTTATAAAAGAGAATATCATGGAGCATCTGGATAGAAATAAAGCCATAAAGGATAACTACATGGGTCCATGAAGGGGAGGCCTTGTCAATCTAACTAACCGGTTGTCATTGAGGGCGTGACAAAAGAGCGCGATGGGGGAAGGCAGTGGATGGGTGTACTTGGATTTCAGTAAGACCTTTGATACAGTTCCTCTGGCAAAACAAGTACAGAAATTAAAGAAAGCCGGAATCAGTGGAAATATTTTACATTGGATACGTAATTGGTTGATGGATAAACACGGAGGGTGGTGGTATAGGGACTGTCATCAACCTGGGAGAATGTTACCAGTGGGGTCCCACAGGGGTTTATTTTGGGACCTCTTTTGTTTGATATTTGGTCGCCTTACTTGAGGAAGGATGTTCTTGCCATGGAGGGAGTGCAGCGAAGATTCACCAGACTGATACCTGGGATGGCAGGAATGATGTATGAGGAGAGATTGGGTCGATTGGGCTTATACTCGCTAGAGTTTAGAAGAATGAGAGGGGATCTCATTGAAACTTATAAAATTCTGACAGGACTAGACAGACTAGATGCAGGAAGGATGTTCCCGATGGCGGGGGAGTCCAGAACCAGGGGTCGCAGTCTAAGGATAAGGGGTAAGCCATTTAGGACTGAGATGAAGAGGAATTTCTTCACCCAGAGAGTGGTGAACCTGTGGAATTGTCTACCACAGAAGGCAGTTGAGGCCAATTCATTAAATATATTCAAGAAGGAGTTAGATATATTTCTTAAGTCTAAAGGGATCAAGGGATATGGGGAGAAAGCAGGGACAGGGTACTGAGTTTGGATGATCAGCCATGATCTCATTAAATGGCAGAACAGGCTCGAGGGGCCGAATGGCCTACTCCTGCTCCTATCTTCTATGTTTCTATACCTTCATAAATGATCTGGAGCTAGGAGTCACAAGCACAGTGGCTAAATTTGTAGATGATACAAAGTTAATGAAGGGGGTAGACTCCAAAGCTGAACAGAATAAACTACAGGAGGATTTGCATATACTTGGCAATTGAGCAGATGAAATTCAATGTTGAGAAATGCATCGACAAAAAAAATCCAGGCCGGGGCTATTACACAAATGGAAAGAAAATAATGTGTAAGGAAAATGAAAGAGATCGAAGGGTTCTGATTGATAATAAATTGAAGCTATCGCAACAATGCTCGGTGGCAGTGAGTAAAACAAATCAGATGTTGGGATGTATTGAGTTAAAATATTGAGGCAATCCCGTCACTTTATAAATCATTGGTGCGACCGCACTTGGAATACTGAGTACAGTTCTGGTCGCCAAAGTACAATAAAGATATTGCAGCTCTTGAAAGGATACAGAAGTGAGCAGCCAGAATGATTGAGGGGATTGGATTATGAGGAGCAATTATGTAAATTGGACATGTTCTCACTGGAAAAGAGAAGGTTGAGAGGTGATATGATTGCTGATTTTAAGGATTCATGGCCTAGCTCTAATTAGAAGATGATGTCCCCTCGTTCTTGATTCCCCCAGCAGAGGAATGTGTTTCTCTAGGAGAAACTATTGTCCTCATTGGGAACTTCCAATTGGGGAGTCAGCCCTGCAAAAGCTTCAATTAATTTCCACATATCTGAAGTTGCTAATACGAACAGATTTTGGTGTTCTGATTTAGGATAATAAGGTAACAACCTTTTCCAAACCTCTATGGGGCTCCTTTCTTTAGAAAAGACAAGACTGCGAGGTGACCTAATAGAGGTCTGGAAGATTATGAAGGGGTTCGATAGGGTAGACGTAGAGAAGATGTTTCCACTTGTGGGGGAGACCAGAACTAGGGGCCATAAATATAAGATAGTCACTAATAAATCCAATAGGGAATTCAGGAGAAACTTCTTTGCCCAGAGAGTGGTTAGAATGTGGAACTCGCTACCACATGGAGTGATTGAGGTGAATAGTATAGATGCATTTAAGGGAAAGCTAGATAAACACACGAGGGAGGAAGAATAGAAGGATATGTTGACAGAGTTAGAGGAAGAGGGAAGGGAGGAGGCTCGTGTGGAGCATAAACACCGGCATAGGCCAGCTGGGCCAAATGGCCTGTTTCTGTGCTGTACATGCTATATAATTCTACGTAATTTATTGTTTTCTTGCTGCCTAGCTCCATTTAAAATTAGGGCCCAGGAATACAGTCACTCATTGGCCGTGATCTACCGGCCGTTCATTTTTCACCAAGTAATTATTTCTACCAGTTTAATGCGTTGGCAGAAACGCTGTAACATGCTTTGTAAAATTGAGAGCTCAGTAATGATGCGCCAGTGCCGAGACCCTACCTTGGGCCCCCGTTGTCGAGGTGATTTCCCCAGCAGCTTTTCGTCGTCCACCTCACACTGCTCCAGCAAGTCCAGGATATCTTCCTCCTTTAGAAAAATTGACAGGATCATTTCTATCAACCAAATAGTTCGCTGACATATTCTCTAAGCTATTAAGGGGAAAGAACTGCAGTGGATGAACTGTGGAGAGTGGCTTTGAAAGATGAATCCGTGCCGATGTCTGTCTCACAGTCCCTTTCTCTCCATTCAGATTATTGAATGTCATTTTTGGCAATTGCTTTATTTTTAGGTTTTTTTTTCCCCCCTCCCTCATTTTGTTTTCTCAATTTACTCCCATTTTCTCCCCTCCTTCTATCCTGAAGGTATTCGCTGTAACTTTCAACTTACCGTGTAAAACAGGCGATATCGGCTCAGCCGCCCGTCATACACTCCGTCCAATTTTCCTTTCCATCGCCATCGCTCGTTTTACACCCCCCCCCCCCAGATGATCAGCCATGATCGCACTGAATGGCGGAGCAGGCTCGAGGGGCCGAATGGCCTACTCCTGCTCCTATCTTCTATGTTTCTATAATTTGAAAGACCTCGATCAGGCCACCGCTCAGCCTTCTCTTTTTGTTGCCCTAATCGGACGGATCTCGTGGTCATTACCTTCATGTGCTTTAGTGGGTTGCTGAGTTCTTTCTGGAGCGAGGCTGCTCTCCCAGCCAGGAACGTCTGAAATGCGATACACAGCAGACTCTCGTACTTCTCCAGCAACTGCTTGTCGTCAGGAGGGTAGATCCGCCTGGTTTAACAGAGAGGTGGAGAAAACATAAAAATATAGAATCATAGAAGGAGACAGCACAGAAGGAGGCCATTCGGCCCATCGTGCCTGTGCCGGCTCTTTGAAAGAACGATCCAATTAGTCTCATTCCCCTACCCTTTTCCCCATAGCCCTGCAGATTTTTCCCCTACTACTCAATGCTTTTGAAGCATTTCTGTGAGGGGGACCCCCTGCTAATATAGGCACACACCCAGGGGACCCCAGCAAATATTGGCACGCTCTCATGGACCCCTGTAAATAGTGCCACGCTCCTCTTAACTCAGTCATTTTTTGCTCTAAAAATTCAAGTAAGTGGTTGGAATAAAACAGATTTGGATGTTTTCTAAGGACAATTCAGATGATTCCTTAATTCAAATGAAACAACTTCAAATTCATAAGAGTAGACGGGCACTGGCACATTGACAGAGACCCCTTGCAAATACTGACACGCTCTCTGCACACCCCCTCTCATAAGTAGCGGACACTCCTAAAAGACACCCCAGCAAACACTGGCGCATTCCCAGAGAGCCCTGCAAACTCCTAACATGCTGTAAATACTGACACACCCCAGGAACCCCCTTTTCTAAATTATAATAGCTTGCGGCAGCTCCTGAAAGGAATACCATGTCAGCATTGCAGAAAATGTTTTTTTTGTCAGTATACAGCAACAGAAGTATTGGCCCAGTAATTCCGGTCCCAACGCGTGAGTACGGACGGTGTACTCATGCGTGGGCCCGTTGGAAGTGCCGGATTTCAGCATGCACAGCGCATGCGCGGAAAACCGGCATTTCCTCCAAGGGGTTCAGAGACTCTGCACGCACGCGTTGAACTTCCTTCTTTTTGACAGGTTTGCCCGTGTGTAAGGGCCTCAACTTTTTAGAAATGTAAAAAGGAGACGTAAGGACTTGATTCTTTAAGGTAAGTGGTCTATTATTTAAAATTATAAAAAAATTTCCACAGCTTTATTGTTTTTAAGGACTTTACAGTAAGGTAAGTGTATTTTTAGACCTGATTTCTTAAAAAATTATTTTTTTCAAAAATTTGATTAATTGTTTAAAATAGTTTTTTTAAAGTTATTTATAGTTCATTTAATTAGTGGGATGTTTTTTAAAATTTTATTTAAAGTTTAAGTAGCGTTTTGGGCGCCCGTACTTTTCATGAGTTTGACAGTTCTTACTATCAAACTCATGAATGACGTTTCCCCCCCCCTGATTGGCTGCCCAGTGCTCACCTGATCCCAGCCGGCACATCGCACTAACTACGCCGCTGGATCAGGCAAGCACAGCGCGCCGACACCTGAACCGGGCCAGTGACAGGAATTCCAAGCAGGCCCAGGCTTCAGCTGTCGGCGCGCCGGGTAAGTGCACATCGGGGGCTTGCACGCGCGGCAAGCCCCCGAACCTAATTTCTGGGTCAATGTGCGAATAAGGTAACTAAGACAGGGAAGCACAGCAACGAGAGAGGATACAGAATTCTTGAGGCACTGTGCTCACAGTGAGTGGTGCGGTAAGCTTCAGACAAGCCCCTTGCACCCCGAGAGTGCCCCGGCCCAGCTTAACCATGCATCCTAAAGGCAACCAACTGAACCAGGCAGGCCAGAAGGGGGCAATGCTGCTTTAGTCCCAGAAATAATTGACATTTCAGTAGCAGTCGAGTCTCTCTTCTTTTATTTATAACCTGACAAAGGAATTTATTATAACAACAAAAAATGCTGGAAAAACTCAGCAGGCCAGGCAACATCCGTGGAGAGAAAATAGAGTCAATGTTTCAGGTCGAAACCCTTTGTCAAGACTGGAAAAGCAGAGGAAATGAAATAGATTAAAAGGCCAGGCTGGGAGAGAACAAAAGAGAAGTGAAGAGACATTAAGAGGTATTCAAAACGAGACGAGATGGTGATAGGACAAGTGGAGACAAAAGACGGCTCTAGAAAGAAATTCATTTCTAGCTTTCGTCGGGTCGTCTGCTCCCGAGGTTTAATTTTAGTTTCAATAAGAAGAATTTCCAATGAGAATATAGTTTTTTTTGTTGCTTTCCAGCAGTTCAATCTGCTCCTTTAAGGAATCTTTACAACATTTAGTACGCAAAGTACCACAAATGTTTCCCCGTTTTTAGCATTCTAATGTAGACCAGGACAAGCTACTTCACAAATAACAACAGAAAATGCTGGAAACACTCAGCAGCCCAGGCAGCATCCGTGGAGAGAGAGAGAAACAGAGTTAACGTTTCAGGTCTGGGACCCTTCGTCAGAACTGGAAAAAGATGGAGATGTAAACAGATATTAAGCAGGTGCAGAGATAGGGGGGGTGGTTAGGAGGGGAGGAAGAAATAGAAAGAACACCCTGTATTTTTGTAAGAGGCAGGAAAGATAAAATGTTGCAAATGGGAATGGCAAAAATCATACTGCATGAAAAATGGGGGCAGGGATAATTATCTGAAATTGTTGAACTCAATGTTGAGTCCGGAAGGCTGCAAAGTGCCCAATCGAAAGATGAGGTGCTGTTCCTTTCAGTGAGCCATTGGTCAATCTATGGAACAGATTCCCTGGAGAGACGATGGAAGCAGTTAGTGTTGATTCATTCAAATAAATGCAAATTCGATAGAATTATTTCAGAACATAACATCTTGGGATACAGTTATATAAGTAATTTGAGACAATGACATGTGGTAAGTGTAGAATGCTTGAGAGGGACAGGTTCCCAATGCTTTCCCCCCATGGTGTCATGGCTGGTATAAAAGCAGAAAATGCTGGAAATACTCAGCAGGTCAGGCAGCATCTGTGGAGAGGGAAAGACTTAACGTTTCAGGTCGGTCGATGACCTTTCATCAGAACTGGATGAAAGGTCATCGACCTGAAACGTTGAATCTGTTTCTCTCTCCACAGATGCTGCCTGACCTGCTGAGTGTTTCCAGCATTTTCTGCTTTTATTTCAGATTTCCAGCATCCGCAGTACAGGAAACTTTGGTTTATCCGGAGGCTGTATGTCCGGAAACCTCGATCTAACGGCAGAAATCAGCAGCCATTTTGGTTAGGTTTTTTTTCTTCTCCTAGCATTTTTTTAACAGTCAGGCTCTGGAAAGCGCCTCTGTAGCTTAGCAACAGCTTCAGAGATGCTTCCAAGGTACGGGCCGAGTGTTTACAAGCTGTTGCTAAGCAACAGTGTTTGTTGTCAGATACGGAGATGAAAACCTCCGTATCCTTCAACATTAGCGCTGGTCTATCCGGAAGTTTTGATAGATCGGCAGCAGCTCGGTCCCGTCGGTGCCGGATATCGCGAAGTTCCCTGTATTTTGCTTTTGTGTCATGGCTGGGTCTGTTTTTCTCTGATTATAGACATAGGTAACTTAATATGGGAATTGCCTTTTGCACAATACAAAATCCCTTAAAGCACAAAACCCTTGATAGTGGTGTTGTTACAGGAAACTTTCTGGTATCCGGCACGGACGGGACCGACGTGGTGCCGGCTCATCAACAATTCCGGATAACCAAACACTATAGTAAAAGATACAGAGCTCAGAGCTCCGTATAAAGCAACAAACCCTGTTGCTTACTTCAAAACAATCGGCACAAGTTGCAAGCGTCTCTGTAGCTTAGCAACAGCTTCAGCTACACCCTTGCACAGCAACAAATGGAGTAAAAAAAGTAATAAAAGTTACCTGAACCGACTCCTGAATTTTGCCGGTGGATAGAGCGTTCCGGTTACTTAGGGGCCGGTTAATCGAAAGTTTCCTGTATCGTGTACAAGCTTCTTATCTACTGTTTTACCTCGAAAAGATCCCTTAAAACAAAATCAATTACGGTAAGATATCAGTATCTATAGACTGATAGCTCCCGTTAGCATGATGCCTGTAAAGCAGTATGATCCTGGCTGCACCTTCTTTCAGTTATCAAGGGAAGGCTCGTCCTTTACCTGTAGTTACCCAAATTTTGATTTTCGTGCTCTTCCCGCGAAATCTGCTTGCGGACTTGGGCGAGCCTCTCCTTCTGCAAGCGGAAGGGGAGAGAAAGGAAGGCGTTTTAAATATCGAGCGGGCGACTAGATAAATAACAAGACTTCCGGCGGGGCGGCAAGTGGCTGGCTTCTTACCAGCTCCTCCCTCCTCCTCTCCAGCGAGTGCCGCTGCTTCTCCCACTCCGAGGACCCAGCTGACAGTCGCTTCACCGACCCGTGCCCATAGAGCCTCTTCTGGGCCTCGGCTTTCTGCTGAACCAGATTCCTCCTCTTGTCGCTGGTGCTAAAAACAGAAAAAACAAACCCGACTGACAAACACAGAAAACAGGAAAGTAAAGCGTGTAGACTTAGATAAACAAAGAGTGCCTGCTGCATTGACTCTCTTCATCCACATCATCAATCCGACACATTCTCTTAGCTGATGGCAGTTGACCACTTTGTTGAATAAGTCAATCAATAACTGACAATGGCTAAGTACTCAACTGGAAAGTTTATTTGATCTGGATTCATTAATCATCCTTCACAAACACAATGAAGGCTTTAAAGAGTTCAAACAATGTACTGTAGTGCTCGAGGAACAGCACCTCATCTTCTGATTAGGCACTTTACAGCCTTCCGGACTCAACATCGAGTTCAACAATTTCAGATCATAACCTCGGCCCCCATTACATTTTTGCTTATTTTTTATCCCCACCTTTGTTTTGGCCCTTTCCCCCCCCCCTTTTTCTCTCTCCCACATGGCAGCTGTCTCCCATTCTGCCAGCGCATTTCACACCTAATCTAGAGCCGTCTTTTGTCTCCACTAGTCCCCTATCACCATCTCGTCTCGTTTTGAATACCTCTTAATGTCTCTTCACTTCTTTTGTTCTCTCCCAGCCCTGCCTTTCGATCTATTTCATTTCCTTTCCAGTTTTGAAAAAAGGGTTAGACCCAAAACGTCGACTCTATTTTCTCTCCACGGTTGTTGCCTGGCCTGCTGAGTTTTTCCAGCATTTTCTGTTGTTATTTCGGATTTCCAGCATATGCAGTATTTTGCTATCGTACTGTAGTGCTAACTAGCTTGTGGAGGAGCAGTGAATGACAGATCGCAACGTCAAGCTTTTCGCATTAGGCTGGGGATGTGCTAAATCCTGAAGTTGCGGTCAGCTTCAAAGCCGGAATGACCGTGAACGCTGCCAGTTCGCTGTCATTGGGACCGCAAGTTCTAGGCCATGGAATTAACAGCACCTTATGGGTACGGTAGTGTAGTGTATGTACCTTTAAGGGGAGAACTACTTTTTACAGCTCCTGTATACTGTAGTACCGGCAGTGACCACACCTGTATATAAACCCTGAGTAGGGATCTGTACTTTAGTTTTAGAGTAACCTTCATCCAGTAAACACCTGTTGATTGTTCCTCTGCAGTCTCTGTCGATTTATTGAAGGACACCATACATCAAAATTCACGGATTTAACAGTGGCAACGAGTCGATTCGAACCTACCTGCAACTCTGTAGAAGAAGGCCGATTCCACCAGTGCGGGCGTCGACCATCCGGAGAGGACTTGAACATCGCAGAGGAGGCTGTGGAGAGCTGGGCTTGGTTCCCCAGTCGCGACGATCCAGCGCAGCGGGCTGGCAGCAGGTACGGTGCAGACCCTTCCCGGACGGCGGCAGCTGGAGACGACCGACGGCACAGAAAAAGGCCGAGCAGTGTCGACGGGGTAAGAGAGAGGGTAAAGCGCACAGGGCGCAGCCGGGGTTGAAGACCGAGCGGCGTCAACGAGAGAGGGGAAAACGCGCAGAGCGCGGCCGGGGTTTCAAGGGCTGAGCAGCGTCCGCGGGGGAAGAAAGGAAGCGCGGGAGACGCCATTTTGAGCCAGCGGAGAAGGAGGGAGAGCGTGGGAGACGCCATTTTTAGCCAGTCTAACCACATCCAGGGATGCCAAAGAGTGGCAGTGTCACAGCGTTCGACAATGAAGTCGAAGATTGGGCAACATATATATAACGCGTAGAAGTGTACTGCAAGGCGAATGAAGTGCCAGATGCCAGGAAAGCACTGGTATTGTTGAATTCCATGGGTGCAAAAATGTACGGCTTACTGCGAAACCTAGTAACCCCAGAGTAGCCAGTGGAAAAGGATTTTGAAAGCATAGTGGCAATCCTACAGGACCACTTAAACCCCACACCGCTGCTGATAGCAGAAAGATTTAAGTTTCACAAAAGGAACCAGCATAAAGACGAAAGTAATGCTGAGTATTTAACGGAACTGCGCAAACTATCGAAACACTGCCAGTTTGGAACGGGGCTAGCAGATACTTCAAGGGACAAGTTTGTGTGTGGGCTTCAAAGTGAAGGAACCCAGAAACGGCTTCTATCAGAAAAGGATCTTACGCTGGACAAGGCTTTCAGCATGGCAGTATCACACGAAGCAGCTGCACGGGGCGCTGCAGAGATACAACGGAGATCGCAAGAATATGGCACAAATGAAATGTCATATGGAGCAGTGAAGTGTTATCGCTGCGGCAGAACAACACACGACCATAAGGATTGTTGGTTCAAGGACCAAGTGTGCAGACAGTGTGGAAAAGTAGGACACATAGCAAGTGTCTGCAGGTCGGGAAAGAAAATCAGCAGCACAGGAGAAGTACAAAAAGGTACATAAGGTGACGGAGAGTAGTTCAGACGAACAGAAAAGTGATACAGACTCCGGAAGCAAGGAGCTGGGTTGTCTGAAACTACATCATGTAATCAAAATGGAGGATCACCAAACTATCTGGGTCACGCTCAAGATAGACGGAGTCCAAGTGAAAATGGAATTGGACACAGGATCAGCCCTAACAGTCATAAACCGAAGGGACTACAAGCGGCTATTCTCACATATACCCTTGAGAGATACAGAGATTGTCTTGAAGACGTACATGGGGCAAAAAGTCTACCCTAAAGGAAAAATAAGGGTGAACGTGATATACAACGGCAAGGAAACACCAAAAATGGACCTATATGTATTGCCAGATGGAGGACCACCACTACTAGGGCGTGAATGGATCCGGAAGATACAGCTAGATTGGCATTCCATACAAGCACTGACTGTAGATGCCAAAAAGGATGACGACATCACACCTGGACGACTGTCAAAAATGCTAACTGACGCACAAGAAGTGTTCCAGGAGGGACTCGGTACACTAAAAGGCATAACAGCAATGATCAAAATAGAGGAAAATGCAAGCCCAAAGTTTTTTAAGGCCTGACCGGTACCTTATGCGATCCGCCCAGCCGTCGAAGCAGAGCTGGAAGGTTTGGAACGTTCAGGAGTACTATCCAAAGTGGACTGGAGCGAGTGGGCTACACCCATCGTTCCTGTAATGAAGAGGTCGTTGAGTAATACGCCTGGGGAACCAAAGAAGGTTCGCATCTGTGGGGACTTTAAGGTGACAGTGAACCCAGTCCTTCACACTGTACAAGATCCGCTTCCGCGGATTGAAGATATTTTCGCCTCGCTATCTGGAGAAAAACGCTTCACGAAGATTGATCTGGCCCAGGCGTACCTGCAAATGGAGGTAGAAGAAGCCTTGAAACAGTACTTCACGATCAACACTCATAAAGGTCTCTACCAATACAACCGGCTGGTGTTCGGGGTAGCATCAGCTCCGGCTATTTGGCAAAGGGCAATGGATCAAGTCCTGCAAGGGATTCCAGGGACCCAGTGTTATTTGGACGACATCCTGGTCACGGGCGAAAATGACAGTGATCACCTCGCCAACCTGGAGCAGGTGCTCACTAGATTGAAGGAATATGGGCTCCGAGCTAATCGCCACAAATGCGAGTTTTTCCAGAAGCAGATCTCATATTGTGGCCACGTTATTGATGAAGAGGGGTTACATAAGTCCCCTGAAAAGATTGAGGTAGTAGTCAAGGCTCCAGCACCGGAAAATGTGTCACAACTGAGGTCGTTCCTCGGGCTGGCGAACTACTACCATAAGTTCTTGCCGAATTTGTCTACAGTCCTACACCCACTGAACGCCCTACTGCAAACGGGGGTACCGTGGAAGTGAAATGACGAATGTAAACGAGCTTTCCAGAAGAGCAAAGCATTGATCACATCAAAAGAGGTGTTGGCCCATTTCAACCCAGCACTACCAATTCGGTTGGCGTGTGATGCATCACCCTATGGTATTGGAGCGGTGCTGTCGCACAAATTCCCGGACGGCTCGGAGAGGCCAGTAGCCTTTGCGTCTCGGTCACTAACCTCAGCCGAGCGTAACTACGCCCAGATTGACAGGGAGGCCCTCAGCCTAGTGTGGGGAGTGAAAAAGTTCAATCACTATCTGCACGGGCAGAAGTTCACCTTGCTGACTGACCACCAATCACTTGTCTCCATCTTTAATCCAAAGAAGGGCGTTCCGGTGATGATTGCGCAACGGCTACAAAGATGGTCCCTTTTTCTAGGGGCGCACCAATATGATATCGAGTATAAGGGCACGAAACAGCATGGAAACGCTGATGGGCTATCACGCCTGCCACTGCCTACTGCGGTGGAAGCACCAGCAGTGGATCCTGTCGAAATATTTCATTCGACTATAATTGAATGCTTGCCAGTAACTAACGCTGGTATAGAGAAGGAGACCCGAAATGACCCGACACTGTCTCGGGTATATGATTTGACGGTGAAGGGATGGCCAGCACATGGCGACTCACTGTTGCCAGCATTCTCATCCAGAAGAGAACAGCTGTCAGTATGCCAGGGGACCTTGATGTGTGGATCCTGAGTGGTAATTCCACCCAAGTTAAGGGAGAGAGTGCTCAATGAGCTTCACGAAGGCCATCTGGGAGGGGTGAAAATGAAAAGCCTTGCTAGGGCTTATGTGTGGTGGCCGGGGATCGATCAGCAAATTGAGGACCTGACAAAGAGCTGCTCAGGATGCCAGAAGGTCCAAAATGCACCACCACATGTCCCTCTACACCCATGGGAGTGGCCCTCATCTCCATGGCAATGGGTGCATATTGATTTTGCTGGTCCATTCATGGACTCAATGTTTTTAATAGCCGTGGATGCGCACTCGAAATGGCCGGAGGTGATCAAAATGTCCTCCACCACCACGGAGAAAACTATTGCAGTCCTACGGACCATATTTGCCAGGAACGGCTTGCCAGAGCAGATTTGCTCTGATAATGGACCACAGTTTGTGTCCAAAGAGTTTCGAAGATTTATGAAAAGGAATGGCGTAAGGCATTACACATCCGCCCCGTATCATCCAGCCACAAATGGATTGGCTGAGAGGTTCGTACAAACCTTTAAAAAAGCAGTAAGGGCCATGTGCGATGACGACATTCCACTGCAGCATAAGGTGGGCAATTTCCTGTTTTCCAACAGAAATGCGACACATGCAGTCACCAACCAGACCCCGGCCATGATGTTCTTTAACTGAAGGTTGAGATCTCGTCTGGATTTGCTCAGACCAAATGTACGAAGAGATGATGAGAATAAGCAATTCCAGCACATCAATGAGAAGCCGACAAGGAGCTTCAATGTAGGGCAACCAATCTTGGCCCGCGACTACCGAACAGAGAAATGGCAACCAGGAACGATATGCACACGGCAGGGGCCACTAATGTACACAGTGGATGTTGGGGAGAACATTGTGAGACGCCATGCTGACCAGATCCTAGAGTCACAGGAACGAGTCAACCCCAGGTCTCGCGTACCTGGTGATGAACCTGACATACAGGTAGCATCTACCCCAGAAACAGTAGCATCGGAAGCTGATGAACCAACCGACGACAGGGGGCCAGAATCGCCTCCGCACCAAGAGCAAGACACTCAGGGAAGGCGCTATCCAGAAAGGATAAGGAAGCCGCCCCAAGACTGAATTTATAAATGGACTATTTGCAGTTAATGTTGCATGTTAAAAGTGTTAATTCTTAAATGAATGTTATGGTACTGTTAATCTAAAAGGGGAGGAATTGTAGTGTATGTACCTTTAAGGGGAGAACTACTTTTTACAGCTCCTGTATACTGTCGTACCGGCAGTGACCACACCTGTATATAAACCCTGAGTAGGGATCTGTACTTTAGTTTTAGAGTAACCTTCATCCAGTAAACACCTGTTGATTGTTCCTCTGCAGTCTCTGTCGATTTATTGAAGGACACCATACATCAAAATTCACGGATTTAACAGGTAGCATAGTGGTTATGTTGCTGGACTAATAATCCAGAGGCCTGGACTAATGATCCGGAGACCCAAATTCAAATCCCAGCATGGCAGCTGGGAAATTTAAATTCAGTTAATTAAATAAATCTGGAATAAAAAGCCAGTATCAGTAATGGTGACCATGAAACTATCGGATTGTCGTAAAAACCCATCTGGTTCACTAATGTCCTTTAGGAAAGGAAATCTGCTGTCCTTACCCGGTCTGGCCTAGATGTGACTCCAGACCCACAACAATGTGGTTGACTTTTAACTGCCCTATGGTATGGCGGCTCACCACCACCTTCTCGAGGGCAGTTCGGGACGGGCAATAAATGCTGGCCTTGCCGGCAACGGCCACATCCCATAAATGAAAAAAAAAATGTAAGTGTCCTTCGTTGCAGCAGTTTTGGAATCTGCTTGTTTACAGACAGTTACTTGTAAGCACCTTTAACGTAGAAAAATGTCCCAAGGCACTTTGCAGAGATGTACAGAAAAAAATGTATGGCGAGACAAAGGAGAGATGAGGAGGGCGGCCAAAAGCTTGGTCAAAGAGGTGGGCTTTCAGGAAAGTCTTAATGGAAGAGAGGGAGATAAAAAGGTAGGGGAGCTTAGGTAGCGTATTGCAGAATATGGAGACGAAAGGCATGGCCACCAATATTGGGACAAAGGAAGGCAGGATTTGCAAGAGACCAGAGTCCGAAGAATGAAGAGTATGGTGAGGGGGAGGAGAGGGTTGTATGATTAGAGGAGGTTACAGAGATAAAAGACTTGCATTTAACGACCACCGGACATCTCAAAGCACTTTACAGCCAATGAAGTACTTCTGGAGTGTAGTCACTGTTGTAATGTAGGAAACATGGCAACCAATTTGTGCACAGCAAGCTCCCACAAACAGCAATGTGATAATGACCAGATAATCTGTTTTTTTTGTTACGTTGGTTGAGGGATAAATATTGGCCAGGACACTGGGGATAACTCCCCTGCTCTTCTTCGAAATAATGCCATGGGATCTTTTACATCCACCCGAGAGAGCCTTGGTTTAACATCTCATCCGAAAGGCAGCACCTCCGACAGTGCGGTGCTCCCTCACTGGAGAGTCAGCCTAGCTTTATGTGCTCAAGTCCCTGGAGTGGGACTATGAACCCACAACCTTCTGACTCAGAGGCGATTGTGCTCCCCACTGAGCCACAGCTGACACTGGGGAGAGGTGAGGCCATGGAGTGATTTGGATACAAGGATGAGAATTTTGAAGTGGCGGCACTGGGATACAGGAAGCCAATGTAAGTCAACGAGGGCAAGGGTGACTAGCGAGTGAGACTTGGTGGCTGCTCAGGAACAATAAGTGTAAGAGCTGGGATGACGGCACATCCCCATTCACGGTGGCAACATCTGGGGCTGAGTAAACAGGATTCCGACAGAGCTTGCACTTCACATTAAGGCACTGAGACAGGTCTGAAGCAGTCATGTATTATCAACTTACTCTGTAATCCTAAACCGTTTGGTTTTCTGCTAAATAAAAGAGAGCAGTGTATATTGTACGTAGATCGCACTTCATATCTGTCCGTTTAGCTTCTCACCAATTACGCTGAATTCCCTGTCACACAGCAGGCTTCCTCTCATCCCTCCCAATTTTATTGTGGGATGAAGAAAGGGAATTCACTCTGGGCTGTTCTATCCCAGGCTTATGATAATAACCCACATACGATATCAGTGTTAATCAGCACACTCTCTCTCTTGTGGAAGTATAGCAGCCGCAGAGAGCTTATGTAGTCCTTGTGGCGCTGGAGCCTGAGACAGCACATCTAAGTAAATTGTTCAAATACCGGGGCACAGAGTTAAAAACCAGGGGGGAAAAATTCAGTATCGCCCCATTTGGGGTGCAATTATTGGCCGGGCGCAAAGTTTAGCACCTGGCGCTAATTATCGCCTCCGACAGCGAACTTGGCTTTTATCGCTCTGGAGGTGATTGGAGCGCTAAATCAGGCGCTACACACCTCTCTTAAGGCGCTAAGGCCGAGGAGCGAGGCGCTACCTCAGAGGGCAGGCGCAGCGCAGGTGCTGCCAGTTAGCGATTGAAAAAAGACACACTGGTGCCGGTCAGTTCTTAAAGGGGAGGATCGATCTTGCTCTGCAGCCACACCCTGCTCATTGGAGCCTTGAATCTCGGCCTGGGCAGACCTGTGGCTAAATCTAGCAGCCAGACACTATGGAGAGGGCCAGGGAGCGGGCACAGCGCTTCTGCGAGCAGACTTTGGAGGCTCTGCTTGGCGCGGTGGAGTGCAGAAGATCTGTACTGTACCCAGAGAGTGGCAGGAGGCCTTTGCCACGCGAGTATAGAAGAGTGTGGAGGGAGGTGGCTCAGAGAGTCACCTCAAGCAGCATGGTGCCTAGGACCCATCTGCAATGTAGGAAAAAGTTCAACGACCTCACTCGGGTCGTCAGGGTGAGTGCCTTTTTTTCCAAACCTCTCCATCCCTCCATCGCAACCTCACTGTGATGAAATATGCCATTCATCAGGCACTGTATTCCCTGTGTTTAGTTTAGTTTCAGTTTCATTTCCTTACCTGTATTGTATTGTGTGTAGGGCTCCGCCCATACCTGGCCCCTACTTAAGCAAGCCCCAGTGTGTCTCACAGCAGTACAGCAGATCTCTGGATGAGAGACACTTCTCCAATGTGTATTACTTTCTGAGTTAATAAAAGCCTTGCTTTGCTCCGTTAACGTCGAGTCTCGGATTCATTGAGGCACATCAATTTTATTAACTCAATTTTCAACGCAATGGACCAACTCTTGAAACCCGAACGTTTGGATTTGGACCCGCATGCTTCGGACGCATCGGCACGATTCGGACACTGGTTTAAGTGTATGGAATTCTTTCTGGACAATTCCGCAGCCATCACAGGCGCTACGGACGCTGAGAGTATGAAACTCGGAATCCTGCGGAATTGGGTAAGCCACCGGGTTTACCCCCTCATCCAAGACGCCGACACGTACCCGGCTGCCTGCGACATCCTAAAGGCGCATTACCAGCAGCCTACGAACGAGGTGTACGCTAGGCATCTGCTCGCTACTCGCACACAGCGACCTGGGGAATCGCTGGATGAGTTCCTAGTCACCCTGAAAACGCTTGGCAAAGACTGCAAGTGCCAAGATGTAAAAGCCGCAGTGTACACTGACGAGATTGCTCGTGATGCCTTTATTGCAGGCCTCAGCTCCACTTACATCTGGCAGAGACTACTGGAAAAAACGGGATTGGACCTGAAACAGGCTGTGGACACAGCGCGATCCCTGGATGTGGCCCAGAGAAACTCGGACGCCTACTCTTCGGCCCGCGCCGCCCACGCCGCCACGTGTGCACCAAGCGCGCCGCCATCTTGGAAGGCACCATCGGGGCCCCGCTCTCCCCCCAGAAGCCCTACGACAGCCGCGACGCATCGGGGCCCCAACTGCTACTTCTGCGGGCAGCCGAAGCACATCAGAAACCTGTGCCAGGCGAAAGGCACCACCTGCGTTAAGTGCGGTAAGAAGGGGCACTTCGGGAAGGTGTGCAGAGGGAACCCCGCTGGAAAACCCGCCACCGCCGCGTGTGCACCGTGGGAGCGGCCATCTTGGACGCCATCTTGCCCGACCTCGTGGGGTCCGCCATCTTGTGAGCAGACGGCGTGGACGCCATCTTGTCTCGATCAGGGCCCTACAGTGGCATCGGTCACAGTGGACCAGACCAGACCGCACCCGCTATCTAAATCAATGGTGGACATCGAGGTAAACGGGTGCGGGGTTAAATGTTTAATTGACAGTGGAAGCACGGAGAGTTTTATCCACCCTGAACTAGCACAACAACTCTCTCTAACGGTGGTCCCTGCTCGGGGCACCATCTCTATGGCTGATAAAACCCAGACATCGACCATTATGGGTTACTGCGCGGTATAATTGTCCGTTAACGGAACTGTATACGATAATTTTAAATTACTAATCATGAAGAATCTATGTGCGAGCGTGATCTTGGGCCTGGATTTCCAGTGCCACCACCAAAGCATCACGCTCAATTACGGTGGGTCCCAGCCGCCCCTCACAGTGTGCGGTCTGGCTACCCTGAAGGTAAAGCCGCCTTCGCTATTCGCGAACATTACTCCCAACTGCCGGCCAATAGCGACCAAAAGCAGGAGGTACAGCTGGGAGGACAGGCGGTTTATCGCGACCGAGGTAGACAGGCTCCTGAAGGAGCGCATTATCGAACGCAGCAACAGCCCGTGGCGCGCCCAAGTGGTGGTGGTGAGGGGTAGCGAGAAGAAGCGGATGGTGATAGATTATAGCCAGACGGTTAATCTATACACCCAGCTAGACGCCTACCCGCTACCCCGCATATCCGAGATGGTGAACCAAATCGCCCAATACCGGGTGTTCTCCACCATCGACCTCAAGTCAGCGTACCACCAGCTCCCTATCAGACCAGAGGACCGCCCGTACACCGCCTTCGAGGCGAACGGACGCCTCTACCAATTCCTCAGAGTCCGCTTTGGGGTGACGAATGGGGTCTCGGTCTTCCAGAGCGAGATGGACCGCATGGCCGATGACCACCACTTGCAGGCAACCTTCCCCTACCTCGACAACGTCACCATCTGCGGTCACAACCAGCAGGATCACGACTCGAACCTCGAGAGGTTCCTGAAAACCGCACAAAAACTCAACCTCACTTACAACGAGGACAAGTGCGTTTTCAACACCACGCGCCTCTGCATACTAGGCAGTGTGGTGGAGAATGGGGAAATCGGACCAGACCCCGACCGATTGCGCCCCCTACGGGAGCTCCCCCTGCCCAACACTCCCAAAGCCCTGAAAAGGTGCCTGGGGTTATTTTCTTATTATGCCCAATGGGTCCCCAACTACTCCGACAAAGCCCGCCCCCTCTTGAAAGCATCCTCTTTTCCGCTCTCTGCTGAGGCCCACGCCGCCTTCAAAAGCATTAAGCGGGATATTGAGCGGGCCACGCTACAGGCAGTGGACGAGAACACTCCCTTTCAAGTGGAAAGTGATGCGTCTGACTTTGCCTTGGCGGCCACCCTCAACCAGGCGGGGCGGCCCGTAGCTTTCTTCTCGAGGACCCTCCAAGGGCCCGAGATCAGACACTCCTCCGTGGAAAAGGAGGCCCAAGCCATCGTGGAGGCAGTGCGCCACTGGCGGCACTACCTAGCCGGCAAACGCTTCACCCTACTTACCGACCAGCGGTCAGTAGCGTTTATGTTCAATAATAAACAGAGGGGGAAGATTAAAAATGATAAGATTCTTAGGTGGCGGATCGAGCTCTCCACCTTCGAGTATGACATCATTTACCGGCCAGGGGCCCTTAACGAATCCCCCGACGCCCTCTCACGAGGGATGTGTGCCAGCGCCACCGGGGATCGGCTACAGACCCTCCACAACGACCTCTGCCACCCAGGGGTCACACGGCTGTTCCACTTCATAAAGTCCCGCAACTTACCCTACTCGATTGAGGAAGTTCGGTCTCTGACCAGGAACTGCCGCACTTGCGCTGAGTGCAAGCCTCGGTTCTACCGCCCAGATAGAGCCCACTTAATCAAAGCTACACGGCCCTTTGAGCGGCTCAGCTTAGATTTCAAGGGCCCCCTCCCGTCAGTCGACCGCAATGTTTACTTCCTGAACATTGTGGACGAATACTCCCGTTTCCCATTCGCCTTCCCCTGCCCAGACATGACCAGCGCCACGGTCATTAAATGCCTCAACAGCCTGTTCTGCCTGTTCGGTTTGCCAAGCTACATCCATACGGATAGGGGGGCGTCCTTCATGAGTGAAGAGCTACGCCAGTACATGCTGTCCAGGGGGATCGCCATGAGCCGTACCACCAGCTACAACCCCCAGGGTAACGGCCAGGTGGAGCGAGAGAACGGGACAGTATGGAAAGCAGTCACTCTAGCTCTAAGGACCAAGGGCCTCCCTATCTCCCGCTGGCAGGAAGTCCTCCCAGATGTGCTCCATTCGATACGGTCGCTATTGTGTACTGCCACTAATGCCACGCCTCATGAACGAATGTTTGTCTTTCCCCGGAAATCCACCTCAGGCGTATCCATGCCGTCATGGCTCTCCACCCCAGGTCCGGTATTTGTACGAAGGCATGTGAGGGGCCACAAGACGGACCCCCTCGTGGAGTCAGTGCACCTACTCCACGCCAACCCCCAATACGCGTATGTCCGGCACGCCGACGGAAGGGAGGACACCGTGTCCATAAAAGACGTCGCCCCAGCCGGTAACGACAACAACCACGACAACAACAGCAACAACGATCACAGCAATTCTTACCCACCCACTATCCTTTCACCACACCCGGAAGAACATCGACCAATGGCGCCCCCACCAACTACCCCTTCAACAACCCTGGCGGCGCCCCCGGCAGAGACCCAGGAGGCCACCGGGGACACCCAGCCGACACCCGCGGCACCACAACAGCTACGTCGGTCACAGAGGACTATCAAACCCCCGAACAGACTAAATCTGTAGAAGGGGTGAATGTGATGAAATATGCCATTCATCAGGCACTGTATTCCCTGTGTTTAGTTTAGTTTCAGTTTCATTTCCTTACCTGTATTGTATAGTGTGTAGGGCTCCGCCCATACCTGGCCCCTACTTAAGCAAGCCCCAGCGTGTCTCACAGCAGTACAGCAGATCTCTGGATGAGAGACACTTCTCCAATGTGTATTACTTTCTGAGTTAATAAAAGCCTTGCTTTGCTCCGTTAACGTCGAGTCTCGGATTCATTGAGGCACATCACTCACTTTATGGCCAGAGGGTCTTAAAAGCCCCAATGCCCAACACTCATCCAACACCTATGGCCCTTTCATCAAACACACACGAGCATTCCACACTTTACATACAGTAAGGGCTATTCAACTATGGCAGGCATTTCAGGCAAGACCATGGCTGTATATTTACTCAGATGCTGTCCTTTTTCTTGCAGGCCAAGCTATCTCGTAATAGGAGACAGCAGCAATGGACCGGTGGAGGGCGGCCTCAGCTGCAACCCCTCAGTGATCTTGAGGTGCGCGTCCACAGGATTGTGGCAAGCCGGGTGATTGGTCCCGTCGCCACTGGAGATGCCGACCCCATTCTGGACAGCAATGGTAAGGTCATCACCTTTTTGTCCTCTCTCCTTCCACTTGTTCCTCACAACAGCAGTCTTTGATACTTTCAATCCAAATCACTAAATCGCTGCACTCATTGCTGCCACCCTGTCCTCACGCTAAAGCCACTCTTGTACCTCCCTGCTTTCAGATGGTGATTCACCAGGTGAGGAGATGGGCCCTCAAGCTGCCAGTGGGAGTGAAGCTGAAGGCGAGGAGGAAGAGGACGCCGGAGCATCAGCGCCACCCTCTCCCGAGGAAGCCCATGCCCACACTGGGAACACGCCTTCCCTGGAGGGGAGCAGGGGGGAGTGGTCTGATGAGGGTGAAGCTCCAGGACCCAGCGAGCTGCAGCAACACGATGGGGGTAGGGAAGCTCGGGGGCCTTCTCCCCGGAGGGAGAGTATGGCCTCGAGTCCTGCTGCACTGGACACAGAGGAGGAGCGGGTCCTCGCTGAAATGAGCGCCCAGGCGGAGCAAAGGCACACTGAGCTCATGGCTGCAGTGGCAAGGGTGCCCGAATCCATTGAATCACTGGCAAGGTGTGTGGAGCACTTCGGTGTAGCACAGGCGGCTGCCACTCAAATGCTTAGTGCTGCAATGCAGTCACTGGCTGGTCTCATGCAGACGCAGATTGAGGCCACGCGAGCACTAACTGCTGCCACCCTCCTGGATCGGACACATTTCCCCGGGGCTCTCACTGCACCGCAGCAGGCCAGTAATCTGTGCTCCATCAGATTGCGCCGGATGCTGAAGTGCTGCCCCGTGGGAGTGCCAGTGTGTCGGTCAAGCAGGGAGTTGCTGTCCTCTCTCAAGATGACAGCATTCCTGCTGCCACCACTGTCACTTCTCCACTGCACTTGCCACCGCCTGTAGGACAGACTGCTGCCGCCCATGCAGAGTTGGTGCAGTCTGCAGCCGGGCCCTCCAGGCCCAGAGCTGGTCGAGGCCATCCTTCAAGGTCATCTGCAGTCTCAGGTCGTTACAATCAGCAGCCTTCCACCAGCCTTGCTCCAGCCACTGGGGTCCCATTACGGAGGAGCTGCAGGGTGGGAAGGGGGGAATTTCGCAAGGGAAGGAGATCACCCTCGAAGGGCAAAAAGTAGGAGGTGTGACAAAATGTTTTTCATTGTTTTATTAAAGGCCGAGGTTCGTGGTCAAATTTTTGAAACTGTTTTGGACATTGTCTCCAGGTTGTGAGAGCCAGTTAATAAGAACATAAGAAGTAGGAGCAGGAGTAGACCATACGGCCCCTCGGGCCTGCTCTGCCATTCAGTAGGATCATGGCTGATCCGAACCTAGACTCACGTCCCCTTCCCTGCCCTGTCCCCGTAACCCCTAATTCCCTTATCTGCTAGGAAACGGTCTATCTCCATTTTAAATTTATTTAATGTCGCAGCTTCCACAGCTCTCTGGGGTAGCAAATTCCATAGATTTACTACTGTGGTGATTATTCTTTATGTTTAGTAAGAAGTATTGTGATTGGTTGTTTGTTTCCTGCCTTGGGATATATGCTGTAATCTCATTGGTAGTTGATGTCATGTGATTTGTGGTGGCCATCTTAAATTCAGTTCTTTCCAGCCTTCAGTTGGGACTGGGTGTTGAAAGATGTGCTACAGGATTTTTAAGTTAATAAAGCCTAGATTAGAAAGGCAAATCTATTCTTTATTTCAATTTATTAACTTTATGTCAGAATGGAGCGATATCTTCAACCAGAATGATTCAATGCTGACCCTAATTCTGCAGGAGTGGATGATAAATGGAAACACTGGTATTGTACATTTAAAATTTTTTTGGGCGTGTTGGATCAAGAGTCTCTAAATAAGCTGAATATGCTGATCAACTACATTGCTCCGGATGTGTATAAGTATATTTTGGACTGTAAAACTTACGAAGTGGCTATTTCTACATTGGAAAAGATTTTTGTTAAACCAAAGAATGAGGTATTTGCACGTCACCTTCTATCTGCCCGTAGGCAGCAGGTGGGAGAATCTTTGGATACTTATTTACAAGCACTTCGGTGCCTTAGTGTTAACTGTAATTATAAGGCCGTGACAGCTGAAGAATATAAGGAAGAATCGGTACGGGATGCTTTTATTAATGGATTACTGTCTAGATCAATTCGTCAGCGGTTGTTAGAAAATAAGACTTTGGATCTTAAGAGTGCTTTTGAGCAAGCTTCTACATTGGATGTGGCTCAGAGAAGTTTGGATTCTTATGCTCTTTTTAATCGGCCTGTGACTGTGGTTTCGGCAGTTCCGGATGAAAAGGAGTTATGTGGACTTAATAGGAGTGGTTTACTAGATTCTGAAACAGTTTCTACTTCAGCGGCTGTTGCCTCTAGGATTCAGAAGTGTTATTTTTGTGGGAACGTCCGGCACCCTCGTCTGAAGTGTCCTGCTTGGGAGGCTGTGTGTAGTAAATGCGGCAAGAGAGGTCATTACGCACGTGTGTGTAAATCATCAGGTTCAATTACCTCCTCTGTGACTATTCAGCCTTTAGATAGGGCGTTTATTGCATCAATTTCTGCTGCATTTGCTCATGGCCTAAACAAAGCTATAGTTACGGCCCAAGTTAATGGGTTGGAAGTGAAGGCCCTTATAGATACGGGCAGTACCGAGAGTTTTATAAGTCTTCAGTTTGCAAAGGAGAAGCGTTTGAAAATTTCGCCTGTTTCCTATCAGGTGTGTATGGCTCAGACGACTCTCACTTCACAAGTAGCTGGTTGTTGCCTTGTGAAATTGATTCTTCTAGGTAATACGTATACTGATATACGCCTATCTGTTTTGCCTAATCTCTGTGCGGATATTTTGGTTGGTCATGATGTGCTTCAGTTACACGAGTCTCTCAGTCTTTCATTTGGAGGGACTAAACCACCTTTATCTATTTGTGGATTAACCTCTTTATCCATTTCTCCATTATCACTTTTTTCCAATTTGATGCCGGATTGTAAGCCAATTGCTACCAAGTCAAGAAGGTATAGCAGTCAGGATAGAGAATTTATTAATTCTGAAGTTCAACGTCTCTTATTGGAAGGAATCATTGAACCTAGTTGTTCGCCTTGGCGGGCACAGGTAGTTGTCACGACTAACGAGAGACATAAGAAACGAATGGTGATAGACTATTCCCAAACTATTAATAGGTATACTCAATTAGACGCGTACCCTTTGCCTAAGATTGATGAGCTTATCAATAAAGTATCTCAGTATAAGGTTTTTAGCACTATTGACCTAAAGAGTGCTTATCATCAGATTCCTATTGTTAAGAAGGATCAACCATATACGGCCTTTGAGGCTGGTGGAAAGCTGTATCAGTTTTGCCGAATACCATTTGGTGTTACTAATGGTGTTGCTTGTTTTCAACGGGCAATGGATGCTTTTATAAGTGATAACTCTCTCTCTGACACCTTTTCATACTTAGATGACATCACGGTGTGTGGCAAATCAAGGGTGGAGCATGATTCTAATTTAGAAAGATTCCTTCAAGCTGCGGAAAAAGTTGGTTTAACTTTCAATAAAGAGAAGTGTACCTTTTCGACCACTGAGGTAAATCTACTGGGGTACATTATCTCGGGAAACAAGATTAAACCAGACCCAGAACGTCTGCGACCATTGATTGATTTACCTTGTCCTACTAATTCTAAGGCTTTGCAACGAGTTGTTGGACTGTTTTCTTACTATTCTAATTGGATTGCACATTTTTCACAGAAGATCCGGCCTCTTATTCGGGTTATGACATATCATCTATCATGGGAGGCCAGGACGTGTTTTGATAATTTTAAAAAGGATATCCTTGGAGCAGTTGTGCATTCTATTGATGAGCAGGTTCCTTTTGTGATTGAGACGGACGCTTCTGATTTTGCAATTGGGGCTACTCTGAACCAAAATGGAAGACCTGTGGCCTTTTTCTCACGTACCTTGAACAATAGTGAAAAAAGGCATTCTTCAATAGAGAAAGAGGCGTATGCAATAGTAGCAGGACCGCGTAAATGGAGACATTATTTATCGGGGCGACATTTTACATTGGTAACTGATCAAAAGTCTGTGTCCTTTATGTTTGATGTCAAACATTTTGGAAAGATTAAGAATGATAAAATAATGAGGTGGAGGATTGAGTTGGCATGTTACCATTTTGATATAGTTTATCGTCCGGGGAAGGATAATGTTGCTGCTGATGCGCTGTCGAGGGCTTATTGTTCTGTGATTCACGGAGATACGCTTATTAATCTTCACAATGCCTTATGCCATCCTCGGGTTACGAGGATGATACACTTCGTACGCAGTAAGAATTTGCCCTTTTCAGTTGAAGACGTCAAGCGGATGACTTCATCATGTTCTGTCTGTGCTCGGTGTAAACCGAATTTCTTTAAGCCTCAACGAGCTCATCTTATAAAGGCTACTTCTCCTTTTGAACATTTGAGCGTCGATTTTAAGGGGCCTCTTCCTTCAACTACTCAAAACCGATATATATTTACTGTTGTGGATGAGTTTTCAAGGTTCCCTTTTGCTTTTCCTTGCGCAGATGTATCAGCTGCTACAGGTATCAAATGTCTGACTCAACTTTTTGTCATCTTTGGGATGCCTGCGTATATCCATTCGGATCAGGGAAGTTCTTTTCTGTCTTCCCAGTTGAAGGAATACCTTCAGAGTCGGGGAATTTCTACTAGCAGAACTACCCCATATAATCCCCAGGGTAATGGACAGTGCGAACGATACAATGGGGTGATCTGGAAGGCAGTTATGTTGGCTTTGACATCCCGGAACCTTAAGAATACACAGTGGGAAATGGTACTGCCTGATGCCCTGCATTCCATTAGATCATTGCTTTCAACGGCTACTAATGTGACCCCCCATGAAAGGCTCTTTAACTATCCACGGAGATCTACTACGGGATATTCGGTACCTTCATGGCTTACTATGCAGGGACCTGTGCTGCTTCGACGCCATGTTAGATTGTCAAAATATGATCCTTTAGTGGAGGAGGTGGAACTGTTGGAGGCAAATTCCCAATATGCTCATATTCGATTCCAAGATGGGAAAGAAAGTACCGTTTCAATTAAAGACTTGGCTCCTTGTGGTGGCCAGCTCTCTTCTGAGGATATTAACAATAGTCATGATTCAGATAATGTGGATGCTGTTACAGATACTACGAATATTTCCAATCCGACTGCAGATAATTATACTTCTATTAGTCAGCCCTCGATGGATGTTCATGACCGTCCCAGTTTACCTCCTGATGGGATTTCTAATCCGGGAACCGTTGAAGATCGGGATATGGATAGCCTTCCTGCAGAAGATACTTCTGTGTCTCCTGGTGTGGGAGGGCAAGGAATTTCACCAAGGTTAAGAAGGTCGACACGAACAAGATATCCGGTCGACCGATTGAAAATGGACTTTTAAATTGATAGTAATGTTTTAAAATTGTTGAAATATTATATTATATTGTTTTAGTTGAGAGATACTTAATACTTATGTGCAATGTTACTATTTGTTGTTGCTCACTTAGTATTGTGTCATGTTGAATAGTTTTATTTTGTCTGTGCATAGTTTTAGTTGTAAATAATTAATTATAAATTGTAAAGGTTATTTAGGTTGGAGTATATTTTAAAAGGAGGGGTGAATGTGGTGATTATTCTTTATGTTTAGTAAGAAGTATTGTGATTGGTTGTTTGTTTCCTGCCTTGGGATATATGCTGTAATCTCATTGGTAGTTGATGTCATGTGATTTGTGGTGGCCATCTTAAATTCAGTTCTTTCCAGCCTTTAGTTGGGACTGGGTGTTGAAAGATGTGCTACAGGATTTTTAAGTTAATAAAGCCTAGATTAGAAAGGCAAATCTATTCTTTATTTCAACTACCCTGTGAGTGAAGAAGTTTCTCCTCATCTCAGTTTTGAAAGGGCAGCCCCTTATTCTAAGATTATGCCCCCTGGTTCTAGTCTCACCCATCAGTGGAAACATCCTCCCCGCATCCACCCGATCAAGCCCCCTCACAATCTTATATGCTTTGATAAGATCGCCTCTCATTCTTCTGAATTCCAATGAGTAGAGGCCCAACCTACTCAACCTTTCCTCATAAGTCAACCCCCTCATCTCCAGAATCAACCGAGTGAACCTTCTCTGAACCGCCTCGAGAGCAAGTATATCTTTTCTTAATTATGGAAACCAAAACTGTACGCAGTATTCCAGGTGTGGCCTCACCAGTACCCTGTATAACTGAAGCAAGACTTCCCTGCTTTTATACTCCATCCCCCTTGCAATAAAAGCCAAGATTCCATTGGCCTTCCTGATCACCTGCTGTACCTGCATACTAACCTTCTGTGTTTCATGCACCAGGACCCCCAGATCCCTTTGTACTGTAGCACTTTGCAGTTTCTCTCCATTTAGATAATAACTTGCTCTTTGATTTTTTTCTGCCAAAGTGCATAACCTCACACTTTCCAACATTATATTCCATCTGCCAAATTTCTGCCCACTCACTTAGCTATGTCCTTTTGTAGGTTTTTTATGTCCTCCTCACTCACTGCTTTCCCTCCCATCTTTGTATCGTCGGCAAACTTGGATATGTTGCACTTGGTCCCCTCCTCCAAATCGTTAATATAGATTGTAAAGAGTTGGGGTCCCAGCACTGACCCCTGCGGAACACCACTAGTTACTGATTGCCAACCCGAGAATGAACCATTTGTCCCAACTCTCTGTTTTCTGTTAGATAGCCAATCTTCCACCCATGCCAGTATATTACCCCCAATCCCGTGATTTTTTATCTTGTGCAGTAATCTTTTGTGTGGCACCTTGTCAAATGCCTTTTGGAAGTTATGTTAATGACTGTTTTTTTTTGTGTTTCTTTCTATTAGTTTGTCATGCGGAAATGAGACACACAGAGTTTGTCAAATAAAGAAGTGTCTGTATTCAAAATGTACATGTTTGGTCTTTGCAATCATTGTTGCCTTGACCGGCTTAGGGGTTGCGGGATGATTTCATTCAGGTTGTTTGAATGGCAGAAGCCACTTCCTCAGAGGGGGCCTAGAAGCGACTTGCTATGAGCCTTTGACGGACAGCCCTTCCACTTTGTACATTGTGTGCCTCCCTCCCGCCTTGGTGCTGCTGATGATCATCCTCCTCATCTTCCTCCTCTTCCTCCTCCTCCTCTGCTGGTGCTCCAATGCCTGGTGGCATTGGCTAGGTCCTGAGGGTTGCAAGGTTATGCAGCATGCAGCACACAACAACGAAGTGGGAGACTCGCTCAGGCGAGTACTGAAGGGCTCCTCCAGAATGGTCCAGACAGCGGAACCGTTGCTTGAGCATGCCGATTGTGTGCTCAACGATGTTCCTGGTAGCTTGATGGCTCTCGTTGTACCGCAGCTCAGCAGGGGTGTTGGGCGTACAGAGCGGTGTCATCAGCCAGGTGCACAGAGGATATCCCTTGTCCCCGAGAAGCCAACCTCCTGGGTGATGTGGTGCCTGGAAAAGGTCTGCCACAGAAGTCTGGCGCAGGATGAAGGCATTGTGGCTTCTGCCAGGAAAGTGGGCATTGACAGCGAGTATCAGCTGTCTGTGGTCACAGACCAACTGAACGTTTAAGGAATGGAAGCCCTTTCAGTTGCGGAAATCCTCGGCATTCTCTTGCGGTGCACGCAAAGCCACATGCGTGCAGTCAATGGCGCCCTGCATCATGGGGAAGCCTGCTATCATCGCAAAGCCCGTTGCGTGTTCTTGCTGTTTGTCCGGGGTCATGGGGAAAGAGATGTACTCTCGTCTCCTTTTAAAGAGGGCATGCTGACGGATGCAGCAATGCACCGCGAACTGGCAGATATTGGCGATGTCCCCAGTAGCTGATTGAAATGAGCCGGTGGCATAAAAGTTGAGAGCCACTGTTATCTTCACTGCCACCGACAGAGACGTCCTGCTCCTCAGTTGAGGCTGCAGATCTGGCTGAAGCAGGTGGCAGAGCTCAGTGACCACCTCCTTGCTGAAACGCAGCCTTCGCAAACACTGCTCCTCAGACATATTAATGTAGGAGAACTGTTGGCGAAATACCCTGGGAGGGTAAGGTCTCCTGTACAGAAGCCTGTTGGCCCTCCTCCATCTGGCCATGATTGCCACTCTCTCTCTGCGTCTCTGTGCCCTCTGAATGTGATGGAGAAGGACGACATTCCCATCCATTGCAGCCCCCATAGTATCTGGGCAATCAAAGTTATGAAGGTCAAAAACCAAAGTACCTGCAAAGTTATGGTCAGAAGCCAAAACTACGTCAGACAGCGTTGACTCAATGCAGAAGTCTCTCTTTCTCTCTTTGTCTCCCACAAAATCTCTCTCTCTCTCTCAGAATGAGTGGTGCAAAAATGGCTACCACACAAAAGCCAGGAAGAGGCCGCCCCCTTTAAATAGCGCCCCCCCCAGCCCCACAGC
The DNA here is from genome assembly GCF_052327205.1 of Somniosus microcephalus. Taxonomy (NCBI): domain Eukaryota; kingdom Metazoa; phylum Chordata; class Chondrichthyes; order Squaliformes; family Somniosidae; genus Somniosus; species Somniosus microcephalus. The sequence continues at coordinate 363,256,590 of NC_140989.1, forward strand.
AACTGGGAAGCGTTCCAGTCTACCTGTCGCTGGTTGCGCCAGGCGGAAAGGAGGGGGGCGCCACTCAATTTCCATTCCGGGGCGTCACAAGGGCACTGCACTCTCGAATGACGTCAAGATCTGCGTGCGCAGGAGATCGGGCGGTATTGTTTAGCGCCGCCGCAAAATGTCCGGTCAATTTGACGAGAGGCGCAAATATCGCCGTGTCCGGGCGCTAGTTGCGTTGCACCCCATTAGCGCCCTCTTAAGGCGCTAACGGGAGGCGCAAACCAGTTGAATTTTTCCCCCCAGGACTTTAAGAATGGAATTCAGAAAGACTGTCTTTCCACAGATGGGTAATAGATTTGTGGAATAAGTTACCAAGGGAAACCATTGAAGACGCCATTTTAATTGAAATCAAGTGGCAATTGGATGTGGTTCCGGTGAAAGAACAGCTTGACGGGTATGAGGAGAGAGGGAGTCGACCCATAAAACGGGAGGCTTGTTTAGGTTCTAACGACTTTCTCTTCTACTACAAAAAAACAATGCATCACAGAGCCGCTGATTGGTTTTACTGAGGAAGTGTACTTTTATACTACAAAATGGCTTCACAAGGTACAGAATAGAAAACACAAAATGGCTTCCATAGATTAGTAATTGCTAGTTCTGCTGAAAAAGCAGAACTCTCCAATTAACAAGATGACCTCAACTGTTAATTAGAACAAAGACCTTCAGAGGTACATACTGTAAGCCTCCCTATCTCTTTCACATAGCTAGATCAAGAGAGTCCTTGAGTCATGAATAAACCAGGATAGGGAGTCAAAGAAGAACAGGACTTATAGATTAGATAACCCTATCTCTAGGCATTTCTTTTTGTTCCAGCCCTTTTTGTCCTTGATTACATTTTTACTAACATTATATTTTTCTTGTAACTAATTATGATCTCAGACTTCGATCATGTGATTCTGAAGGCTTGCTTTAACTATAAATATGTTACCTTTTGCCTATGATCTTAGAAGTGGTCAGCGTAGCCATTGTCTACATGTCCGCTTCCCTTGTATACAAGAACTAATAAAGTCTTCCTTTGATGATACTTTGTGTTTAAAGAGTCTTACTCGGAAGTCGAGACTTCGACATTACCATGGGGGAGGGGAGGCGGAGGTTTATTCTACATAACGGCATGTTGACCTGGGAGATGAAAAGCTGAGGTGCTACAGTGCTACCAGTGGCTGGAGGGTGTCATTACAATGTGACAAGTTTACATAGGTTGGTTCCATTAGCAATGTGGGCATGGGAATTCATAATGGGAAAGATTTACACAAAAATGTGAAACATGACAACAAAGAGTAAGGTTTTGCAATCAAGAACTGCAAACAGACATAAATGTTTTTAATAAATTACAAGTGAATCTTCCCTTGAGTTACACACTCAGGAGGTTTGGGAATATGTCCACTCTCTCTCTCACATCTTTCTCTGCTGTCTTCATGTTGCTGTCTCTCCTCCTCTGGTTCTGTCTCTCTGTTTTCTGATTTTCTCTCCTTAACTCTTCCTTTTTTCTCTTTCTGTCTTTTTCCCTTTAGAGTGGGAGGGGGTGGATGATGTGACAGGTAAAGGAACCACCAATGGCAAGCTATATTTGGGATGAGTGTGGCAGTAAAAATGATGCCCACAGCAGCCCCCTTCTTATGCCATCCTCCATCACATCTGCTTCCCCCCCAGCCTCTCACTCTCCCATTGTGTCTCCTACCCTTTCAACTTCCCACGCCCAATTCTCCTTCCTATCATACCCTCACTCCCATCACTACTCCCTACCTATTATACTTTAAACAACCAGCTCAAACATTTCATCTTCCCTTCCCCCTTGCTCGGCTGTCACCCTTACCCCTCATCCATTAACCCCCAAATCCCATTTGCTCACCCCAGGGCAGGTAGTGACAGGCTGAGGCCGATTAACTCTCAATCAGTTTCCCCTCATACTTTGCCTTCCTATCTGTTTCCCTCGAAAAGGTTTTGTTTCCTTCTAAAATTCAACTTGCTTTTTAAAAAAAAGAAATCAAATTAGAATGAGGAAATAAACTGCCTTTCTCTTTATTAGTGTTTTTCGCTCTGCCTCTATCCCCCTCTGTCTCTGAGGTGTTCGAAATTAGAATCTTTGTCTCAAGTGAAAGTCAATAGCATTAGCCTTTGCGACAGGTGAGGCAATTATCTGACTTCAAATTTTAATTTTAACTTACCGTACGTTAAGCAGCTTCAGTGCATGGACCAGCACTCCTTTCTTGACATCAAAGTCTATCTTTTGGTCTGTTCCAAAGCTAGGAGCACGATTAATCTGGTGGGGGGGGCGGGGGGGGCGGGGGGAGAGCGGGGAGGGAGGTGAAAAGAAAATATTTCAAAGCCTTTCTGAAAAATAACACTTGAATGTATATCAATCAACATGTTTGAAAAGGTTCGTTCACCAATTTGTTTCAGTCAGTCTGGTGTCTGTCCACACGATACCCCATCACCATGCTTAACAGACTCTAAACAAGACAACGTAGAAATCCTAACAGGTAGAGTCTGTGATTGCCTGATAAGGAAGCGTCACTCTCTCTTTCTCCATCGGGACACACCCACTTATCCTAGTTCAGAAATACTTTGCAACATTTTGAGGGCCAGAGCTACATCTTGGAACTAGCCAACAACAACAACAACAACTTGTATTTATATAGCACCTTTAACATAGTAAAACCTCCCAAGCAATGTTCCCCCTAATTTTTTTTTGGGGGGGGGGCGTTGCGGTCCCTTTAAAGGATTGCGCGGCCCATTCAAAATTTTGGCCATGCGCGAAATGTCCCATTGAAAAGCCGGGGATCAGCCTGCACGGGCTGGCTAGACAGCTGCGCAACCGCGCAGTTTAACGGGAACATTGGTCCCAAGGCACTTCACAGAAGCGATTATCAAACAAAATTTGAATCCGAGCCACATAAGGATGTTTTGCCAAAAGCTTGGTCAAATAAGTAAGCTTTAAGGATTGTCCTAAAGGAGGAGAGAGCAGTAGAGAGGTGAAGAGTTTTAGGGAGAGAATTCCAGAGCTTAGGACCCAGGCAGCTGAGGGCACGGCCGCCAATGGTGGAGTGACTGAAACTGGGGAAGCACAAGAGGCCAGAATTGGAGGAATGCAGAGATCTCGGAGGGTTGTAGAGCTGGAGGGGATTACAGAGATAGGGAGGGGCGAGACCATGGAGGGATTGGACCACAAGGATGAGAATTTTAAAGTTGAGGTGGGAGCCAATGCAGGTCAATGAGCACAGGGGGTGATGGATGAACGAGACTTGGTGCGAGTTGGGATACGGGCAGAAGAGTATTGGATGTTTCCAGAGGGTTCAAGGTGGGAGGCTGGCCGGAAGAGTATTGGAATAGTCATGTCTCGAGGTAACAAAGGCATGGACAACTTAAATAAAACAAGAATATGATGGGTTACTCTATTCTACGAATATTGTTTTTGTTCTGTACATCAGAGTATAGATAAGGGAGGCCATTCAGTTCATCTTTCCACTGAAACCTACTGTTCACCCATTCAAGCATCCAAATTCCCCTTCAATGAATACAGAGTGGATACCTCCACTACATTACCTGGAGGATTGTTCCATCGATCGTTGCTTTAAGAAGTGCTTCCTAACATCACACGGGAGATCACCCTGTATTAGTTTCACATTTGTCCTATTGCCCTGCAGTAATGGTTTAAATCGGAACATAAGAACATAAGAAATAGGAGCAGGAGTAGGCCAGTTGGCCCCTCGAGCCTGCTCCGCCATTCAATAAGATCATGGCTGATCTTCTACCTCATCTCCACTTTCCTGAGCTATCCCCATATCACTTGATTGCCTTAATATTCAAAAATCTATCTTGAATATACTCAACGACTGAGCCTCCACAGCCCTCTGGGGTAGAGAATTCCAAAGATTCACCACCCTCTGAGTGAAGAAATTTCTCCTCATCTCAGTCCTAAATGGCCGACCCCTTATTCTGAGACTGTGACCCCTGGTTCTAGACTCACCAGCCAGGGGAAACATCCTCCCTGCATCTACCCTGTCAAGCCCTGTAAGAATTTTGTATGTTTCAATGAGATCACCTCTCATTCTTCTAAACTCTAGAGAATATAGGCCTAGTCTACTCAATCTGTCCTCATAGGACAATCCCCCATCCCAGGAACCAGTCGTTTCACTCCCTCTATGGCAAGTATATCCTTCCTTAGGTAAGGAGACCAGAACTGTACACAATACTCCAGGTGTGGTCTCGCCAGGGCCCTATATAATTGCAGTAAGATGTCTTTACTCTTATACTCAAATCCTCTTGTAATAAAGGCCAACATACCATTTGCTTTCCTAATTGTTTGCTGTACCTGCATGTTAACTTTCAGTGATTCGTGTACAAGGACATCCAGGTCCTTCTGAACAACAACATTTCCCAATCTCACACCATTTAAAAAATACTCTGCTTTTCTATTTTTCCTACCAAAGTGGATAACTTCACATTTCTCCACATTGTATTCCATTTGCCATGTTCTTGCCCACTCAATTAGCTTGTCTATATCCCCTTGAAGCCTCTTTGCATCTTCAGCAAACTTGGATATATTACATTTGGCCCCCTCATCCAAATCATTGATGTAGATTGTGAATAGCTGAGGCCCAAGCACTGATCCTTGCGGTACCCCACTAGTTACAGCCTGCCAACCCGAAAATGACGTATTTATTCCTACACTCTGTTTTCTGTCCGTTAACCAATCCTCAATCCATGCTAGTATATTACCCCCAATCCCATGAGCCCTAATTTTGTTTAATAACCTCTTGTGTGGCACCTTATCGAATGCCTTCTGAAAATCCAAATACACCACATCCACTGGTTCCCCCTTATCTATTCTGCTAGTTACAACCTCAAAAAACTCTAACAGATTCGTCAAACACAATTTCCCTTTCATAAATCCGTGTTGACTCTGCCCAATCCTATTATTATTTTCTAAGTGCCCTGTTACCACGTCCTTAATAATAGCTTCTAGCATTTTCCCTACTACTGATGTCAGGCTAACTGGTACGATAGCAAAATACTGCAGATGTTGGAAATCCGAAATAACAGAAAATGCTGGAAAAACTCAGCAGGTCAGGCAACATCCGTGGAGAGAAATTTGAGTTGACGTTTCGGGTCGAACCCTTCTTCAAAACTGGAACGAAAAGAAACTGGATCGGAGGCAGGGCTGCGATCAGACAAAAGAATAAAAGAAACAAAAGAAGTAAAAGAGATTAGAAGCTAGACGAGATGGTAATAGGCTGAGATTAGGTGTGAAGTGTACTGGCAGGGCAAAAGATAGCTGCCAGGTGTGTGAGAGAAACAAAAGGAAAGGGGGGGGAAGTTCAACAATTTCAGATCATAAGCTCGGCCCCCATTTCATTTTTTCTTGTAATTTTTCCACTCCTTTTCCCCCCCCCCTTTCCTTTTGTTTCTCTCTCCCACCTGGCAGCTATCTTTTGCCCTGCCAGTACACTTCACACCTAATCTCAGCCTATTACCATCTCGTTTAGCTTCTAATCTCTTTTACTTCTTTTGTTTCTTTTATTCTTTTGTCTGATCGCAGCCCTGCCTCCGATCCAGTTTCTTTTCGTTCCAGTTTTGAAGAAGGGTTCGACCCGAAACGTCAACTCAAATTTCTCTCCACGGATGTTGCCTGACCTGCTGAGCTTTTCCAGCATTTTCTGTTGTTATTTCAGGCTAACTGGTCTCTAGTTCCCCGTTTTCTCTCTCCCTCCTTTCTTAAATAGTGGGGTTATATTTGCTACCTTCCAATCCGAGGGAACCGTTCCAGAATCTATGGAATTTTGGAAAATGCCAACCAATGCAACCACTATCTCTATAGCCACATCTTTCAAAACCCTAGGATGTAGGCCATCAGTTCCAGGGGATTTATCGGCTTTCAGTCCCATTAATTTCTCCAGTACTATGTTTTTACTAATACTAATTTCTTTCAGTTCCTCATTCTCACTAGACCCTTGGTTCTCCACTATTTCCGGGAAGTTTTTTGCATCTTCTGCCGTGAAGACAGACACAAAATATTTGTTTAATTTCTCTGCCATTTCCTTATTCCCCATTATAATTTCTCCTGTCTCAGCCTGTAAAGGACCCACATTTACTTTCACTAATCTTTTCCTTTTTACATACCTATAGAAGCTTTTACAGTCTGTTTTTATGTCTCTCGCTAGCTAACTCTCATATTCTATTTTCCCTTTTTTAATCAATTTCTTGGTCCTCCGCTGCTGAATTCTAAAATCCTCCCAATCCTCGGGCTTACTAATCTTTTCTGCAACATTATAAGCCTCTTCCTTTGATCTAACACTATCTTCAACTTCTCTTGTTACCCACAGTTGTGCCACTTTTCCTGTGTGTTTTTTGTGCCTTAAAGGAATGTATATTTGTTGTAAATTATGTATTAATTCTTTAAATGCTAGCCATTGCTTCTCTACCATCTTACCTTTTAATGTAGTTTCCCAATCTACCTTAGCCAACTCGCCCCTCATACCTACGTAGTTTGCTACGTTTAGATTTAAGACCCTAGTTTTGGATTTAACTAAATCACTTTCAAACTCAGTATAAAATTCTATCATATTATGGTCACTCTTCCCTAAAGGCCCCTTTACTACAAGGTTATTAATTAAAATGAAATATTGCTCTGGACTAACCTTTTCTATTGCATTTATTTGGGTAGCTTTTCACCTTCACCACCTGGGCTGTAGTCTGGCACGCTGGTTGTGCGGCCATTACAGAACCCGTCTGCTTATGAAATGAACGGAATGAAAATCAGGGTTCTATAAAGGGCATGCGATCCGCCCCATCAGATTACCACCCAGGCGGTGAAGATGAAAATTTACCTCATTATGTTTATATACCTTTATATGCTCTCCTTAGAGCAGAGAAGTTTAAGGGGAGATTCGATATGAGGTGTTCAAAATCATAAAGGGTTTTGATAGAGTAAATAAGGAGAAACTGTTTCCAGTGGCAGAAGGGTCGGTAACCAGAGGACACCGATCAGAGGATCCTAGGCAGAGTTCTGTAATTCTTTGATTCCAATGCTTTCTGTTGCCTGTGCCCTAAGCTCTGGAATTCCCTGCCTAAACCTCTGTACCTCTCTTCCCTCCTTTAAGACGTTCCTTAAAACCTACCTCTTTGACCAAGCTTTTAGTCACCTGCCCTAATTTCTCCTTATGTGGCTCGGTGTCAAATTTCTTTGTCTTATTATACTCCTGTGAAGTGCCTTGGGATGTTCAAGGCGCTATACAAATACAAGTTGTTGCTGTTGTAATGTATCCCCGATTCTCCAATCTGCACTCCTTGTAAGCCTGGCTCTTTGTCTGAAGTGTGAGATGGCAAATATCCCCTGAATGCCTCCACGGCAGTAATCAAGAACAGGTTAGCTGTCCTGGTGTGTTACCTCACCTTCTTCCCTCAAAACAATAGTATCAAAATACCAGTTGATGTGTATGGGTTATGGGTCTTGCGCACTGCCAGGGTTTCTGTGTTTCAGATGAAAACATTAAACCGAGGCCCATCTGCCCTCTCAGGTGGACACAAAAGATCCCATGGCACTATTGCCAATGTAACATAGAAGATAGGAGCAGGAGTAGGCCATTCGGCCCCTCGAGCCTGTTCCGCCATTTAATGAGATCATGGCTGATCATCCAAATTCAGTACCCTGTCCCTGCTTTCTCCCCATATCCCTTGATCCCTTTAGCCTTAAGAAATATATCTAACTCCTTCTTGAATATATTTAATGAATTGGCCTCAACTGTCTTCTGTGGTAGAGAATTCCACAGGTTCACCACTCTCTGGGTGAAGAAATTCCTCCTCATCTCAGTCGTAAATGGCTTACCCCTTATCCCTAGACCGTGACCCCTGGTTCTGGACTCCCCAGCCATCAGGAACATCCTTCCTGCATCTAGTCTGTCTAGTCCTGTTAGAATTTTATAAGTTTCAATGAGATCCCCTCTCATTCTTCTAAACTCCAGCGAATATAAGCCCAATCGACCCAATCTCTCTTCATACATCATTCCTGCCATCCCAGGTATCAGTCTGGTGAATCTTCGCTGCACTCCCTCCAATGCAAGAACATCCTTCCTCAGATAAGGCGACCAAAACTGCACACAATACTCAAGGTGTGGTCTCACCAAGGCCCTGTACAACTGCAGCAAGACATCCTTGTTCCTGTACTCAAACCCTCTCGCTATGAAGGCCAACATAAGTCACTGCACTCCAACAAGCTATCCATTGTGGCAAGTTTGAGATGTTGATGACGTGAATGACAAATTTTTTTTCTGTTTCATCACCTAAGGAGGGGCACTCAGTTAATTCCCCAATTTATGATTTGTCACGTTCTCGCATCTGAATCCCGGCTTTAAGTATTGCCTCTACTGACTAGAATTGGCCCCTTTCTCAACTTTTACATTTGGGCAATCTGTGCAGGTCTGGTAGGATATTAACAAACCATCAGCCAGATCCTGTCCCAGCTGGATTTACATAAAACACGATACAGTTGGCATCGACCTGTCATTTGATAGTACACTAACCTCCAGGAGCCATGGCTTCAGCTTCCTGTCCAAAATAATGTCAAAGCCCAGTACTTCAAAGCAGACGCTGCTGCTCCCCGGATGCTGGCCAGGCCGGCACATGCGGTAGGCATGCAGGACGTGGGGCTCCGCCACAATCAGCGTCTTTACAACTAGGTCCTGGGAGAGAAAAATATTCCATTAAAGAAAGAAATTGCATTTCCCTAGCGCCTTCCACCACCTCAGGACATCCCAAAGCGCTTTACAGCCAATGAGGTGCTGTTGAAGTGTAGGGCAGGATTTTCATTGGGCCGTGGAGTCGGGATTGGAGGCGTGCGGGGGGGGCGGGGGGGTTTAAAATCCCGAAATCAGGGGTCCCAACCCCATCCCGCAACCAAACCCGCCTCCATGCCAGTTTCAAAGGAGGCGGGTACCCGCCCTGCTCTGGGACCCGCCTCCCCGAGATGGGAAGGGATTAGTGCCAATTAACTGCCTGTTAACAGGTAGTTAACAGGCAGTTTTTAGCCTAATCCCTATTTTTAAGGTTGAAGTGTGGGATTCCCGACGGCTCCAAACCACGCCAAGTTAGAGGAGGCGGGCCGTCGGGTTGAAGGACTTGAAGGGGTCGAGATGTCGGTGTTCAGGTGAGTGATGGGTGCATGAGTGCAAAGGTAAGCGTGTTTAGTGTGTCTAAAGTGATTAAATAAGTTTTACATACCTTTTCTTACCTTTTCAGCCTTCCTTCCTTTAGGTCCCGGGAGTCCCTCATCTCACCGGCACAGAAAGCAGAATGGCTGCAAACTGTCAAAAGTGACAGCCTGCAGCTTACTGTGCAGGAGAGATTTCTAACTAAGTCTGTGGAGAAGGACTCATGTTCGAAGTAAGACTGTCGGTGTTTGACAGCTTCAAACAGCTTTCACACGCTGATATTTCATCTGTCAAAACCTCTTGACAGATGAAATTTCAGTCTGTGATGTCACCTGTTGCCGGGTGGCCCTTAATTGGCCTGCTGAGCCCGTTGGGTGGGCTGAACAAGGTCAAGCAAGTTAAAATCGCGTGGATTGGCCACATCTCGATAGAGGCGGGACGACAACCCCGAAAGTTGTAGTCCCGCCTCCCACCCGACTCCTAAATGAAAATCCTGCCCGTAGTCTCTGTTGTAATGTAGGAAATGTGGTAGCCCAATTTGCACACGGTAAGGTCCCACAAACAGCAATGTGATAATGACCGAATCATTTGTTTTAATGATGTTGGTTGAGGGATAAATATTGCCCAGGACACCGGGGAGAATTCCCCTGCTCTTCTCCAAAATAGTGGCCGTGGGATCTTTTACGCCCACCTGACAGGGCAGACGGGGACCTCGGTTTAACATCTCATCTGAAACACGGCGCCACCGACAGTGCAGCACTCCCTCGCTACTGCACTGGAGTGTCAGGCCTGGATTTTGTGCTCAAGTCTCTGCAGTGGGACCTGAACCCACAACCTTCTGATTCAGAGGTGAGAGTGCTGCCCACTGAGCGACCACTGACAGCCTAACACATACATTCAAATGACAAATTCCAGAGGGAAATCGTCCCTAACTTTTTAACATAGAGGGATAATTGGGGATTATCATTTTGCTTCCATACCTGTGACATCCAAGAGAAGGGAAATTTGAGTGCAATGTATTTTGTAACATTAGCTGTTCCCTAAAAGCAGCAAATTACAAATTAAAATCAGAATAAAATTCCAATTTGAAATCAGCAATTGCAAAGTTGTTGAACCATCGATTCTTCTCAGGCATTTTTTGTTCACAAGCACAAGCTGCATTTATGTCTAACTTTCAGAAAAATATCCTAAGACCCTTCACAGGAGCATTATCAGACAAAGAAATTACATCGAGCCAAAGAAGGAGAGGTGATCAAAAGCTTTATCAAAGAGGTGGGTTTTAAGGAGCATCTTAAAGGAGCAGAAAGAGAGGTGGAGAGGCCTAGGGAGGGAAATCCAGAGCTTAGGGCCTAGACAGCTGAAGGCCCGGCCCCCCCAAGGGTAAGGCGAAGGAAGTGGGGGATGGGCAAAAGGCCAGAATTGGAGGAACGCAGAGTTCTCGGAGGGTTGTAGGGCTGGAGGAGGTGACAGAGATAGGGAGGTCAGGCAGCACCTATATCCGAATCAGTGAGGACGTGATTTCCTCTTCACTGCAGGACACCAAGCGAAAGCCGACAGCACAGCCCACCACAAACCCGGAATTCCCCCGACAGGTACTAGACGTTCCGCACAGAGCAGAATGCCCTGGATTCGATCGCCAGTCCGTGCTGAGTAAGCTGATCTTAGCCAGGGCTCCAACGAGAGCCTCAGCATCCCTGGGCTAGAGAGGGGTGGGGGCTGGGCTGGAAATAATTAGTCATGGTTCCTGCTCCTGCTGGAAGGCGGGGATTGATGGATGAGGACAGGATCGGGTGCAACATAAGAACATAAGGAATAGGAGCAGGAGTAGGCTGTGGTTTAGGCTAAAAACTGCAATGTGGTTGACTCTTAATGCCCTCTGAAATGGCCTAGCAAGCCACTCAGTTGTAAACAACCGCTACGAAAAACAATAAGAATAAAACCGGACGGACCACCCGGCATCGACCTCCGCACCGGAAACGACAATGACAACGGCAAACCCAGCCCTGTCGACCCTGCAAAGTCCTCCTTACCAACATCTGGGGGCTTGTGCCAAAATTGGGAGAGCTGTCCCACAGACTAGTCAAGCAAGAGCCTGACATAGTCATAATTACCGAATCATACCTTACAACCAATGTCCCAGACACCACCATCACCATCCCTGGGTATGTCCTGTCCCACCGGCAGGACAGACCCACCAGAGGTGGTGGCACCGTGGTATACAGTCGGGAGGGAGTAGCTCTGGGAGTCCTCAACATTGACTCAGGACCCCATGAGGTCTCATGGCATCAAGTCAAACATGGGCAAGGAAACCTTCTGCTAATTACCACCTACTGCCCTCCCTCAGCTGATGAATCAGTACTCCTTCATGTTGAACACCAATTGGAAGAAGCACTGAGAGTAGCAAGGGCACAAAATGTCCTCTGGTTGGGGGACTTCAATGTCCATCACCAAGAGTGGCTCGGTAGCACCACAACTGACCGAGCTGGCTGAGTCCTAAAGGATATAGCTGCCAGACTGGGTCTGCGACAGGTGGTGAGGGAACCAACAAGAGGGAAAAACCTACTTGATCTCGTCCTCACCAATCTACCTGTTGCAGATGCATCTGTCCATGACAGCATTGGTGGAAGTGACCACCGCACAGTCCTTGTGGAGATGAAATCCCATGTTCATGTTGAGGATACCCTCCACCGTGTTGTGTGGCACTACCACCGTGCTAAATGGGACAGATTTCGAACAGATCTGGCAACTCAAAACTGGGCATCCATGAGGCGCTGTGGGCCATCAGCAGCAGCAGAATTGTATTCAACCACAATCTGTAACCTCATGGCCCGGCATATCCCTCACTCTACCATTACCATCAAGCTGGGAGATCAACCCTGGTTTAACGAAGAGTGCAGGAGAGCATGCCGGGAACAGTACCAGGCATACCGAAAAATGAGGTGTCAACTTGGTGAGGCTACAACACAGGACTACTTGCATGCCAAGCAACGGAAGCAACATGCGATAGACAGAGCTAAGCGATCTCACAACCATCAGATCAAATCAAAGCTCTGCAGTCCTGCCACATCCAGTCATGAGTGGTGGTGGACAATTAAACAGTTAACAGGAAAAGGAGGCTCCAAAAATATCCCCATCCTCAATGATGGTGGAGCCCAGCACATGAGTGCAAAAGACAAGGCTGAAGCATTTGCAACTATCTTCAGCCAGAAGTGCCGAGTGGATGATCCATCTCGGCCTCCTCCTGAGGTCCCCAGCACCACAGATGCCAGTCTTCAGCCCATTCAATTCACTCCACGTGATGTCAAGAAATGGCTGAAGACACTGGATACTGCAAAGGCTATGGGCCCTGACAACATTCCAGCAATAGTACTGAAGACTTGTGCTCCAGAACTAGCTGCGCCCCTAGCCAAGCTGTTCCAGTACAGCTACAACACTGGCATCTACCCGGCAATGTGGAAAATTGCCCAAGTATGTCCTGTCTACAAAAAGCAGGACAAATCCGACCCGGCCAATTACCATCCCATCAGTCTACTCTCAATCATCAGCAAAGTGATGGAAGGTGTCGTCGACAGTGCTATCAAGCGGCACTTACTCAGCAATAACCTGCTAACTGACGCCCAGTTTGGGTTCCGCCAGGGCCACTCAGCTCCTGACCTCATTACAGCCTTGGTCCAAACATGGACAAAAGAGCTGAACTCAAGAGGTGAGGTGAGAGTGACTGCCCTTGACATCAAGGCAGCATTTGATCGAGTGTGGCATCAAGGAGCCCTAGCAAAACTGAAGTCAATGGGAATCAAGGGGAAAACTCTCCATTGGTTGGAATCATACCTAGCACAAAGGAAGTTGGCTGTGGTTGTTGGAGGTCAGTCATCTCAATCACATGACATCACTGCAGGAGTTCCTCAGGGCAGTGTCCTAGGCCCAACCATCTTCAGCTGTTTCATCAATGACATTCCCTCCATCATAAGGTCAGAAGTGGGGATTCTGCGGCGAGTGTCTCACCTCCTGACTCCCCAAAGCCTTTCCACCATCTACAAGGCACAAGTCAGGAGTGTGATGGAATACTCTCCACGTGCCTGGATGAGCGCAGCTCCAACAACACTCAAGAAGCTCGACACCATTCAGGATAAAGCAGCCCGCTTGATTGGCACTCCATCCACCACCTTCAACATTCGCTCCCTCCACCACCGGCGCACTGTGGCTGCAGTGTGTACCATCTACAAGATGCACTGCAGCAACTCGCCAAAGCTCCTTCAACAGCACCTTCCAAACCCGCGACGTCTACCACTTAGAAGAACAAGGGCAGCAGACGCATGGGAACATCACCACCTACAAGTTCCCCTCCAAGCCACACACCATCCTGACTTGGACCTGTATCGCCGTTCCTTCACTGTCGCTGGGCCAAAATCCTGGAACTCCCTTCCTAACAGCATTGTGGGTGTACCTACACCATATGGACTGCAGCTGTTCAAGAAGGTGGCTCACCACCATCTTCTCAAGGGCAATTAGGGATGGGCACTAAATGCAGGCCTAACCAGCGACGCCCACATCCCATCAATGAATAAAAAAAAAAATAAGATCATGACTGATTTTCAACCTCAACTCCATTTTCCCACCCAATCCATATATCCCTTGATTCCCTTAGTGTCCAAAAATCTATTGATCTCAGTCTTGAATATACTCAATCTTTGAGCATCCACAGCCCTCTGGGGTAGCCCTGGGGTCGAGAATTGCAAAGATTCACAACCCTCTGAGTGAAGGAATTTCTCCTCAACTTAGTCTCAAATGGCAGTGCCCTTGTCCTGAGACTATGCCCCCTGGTTCTAGACTCGCCAGCCAGGGGAAACAGTCTCTCAGCATCTACCCTGTCAAGCCTTCTAAGAATTTTTCATAAGTTTCAATACAGCACACTCCTCGGTCAAATGGCCTGTCCACTCTTAACGTCTGGGCTTACACGTGAAGGAGGCCATCTGGACAAGGTGCTAGAGACCTTCTGGCAATCGTGGAACCATACCTCAGCAACAATCAATGCCCAGAAGAAGGGGAGAAATCTGGGGGCGGGGGTAGGGGAGAACCTCCATTGTATCTTCCCCATTTAAACAGATTTCATGCAGGCAACCACTTTTTTAATTGCTAGGATGATGCTAATCTTAAATTTAAAAAAAAATCAATCATTGTTGATACATACAGAGACATCATTCCAGAATTTGACCACATCGTAATCGTTGGTTTGGAGGAATTCGGTGAACCACCTGATCGATCGCTTGCTGCCCCTGTCTGCCTGCTCGTCCCGTTCAAAGTTCTCGTTGTGCTTGTTGACGGAGTAATTGGTCAAGTGCATAAACAGCTGACTCTGGAAAAGTTGGATAAATAAAAGGGCAGTCAGTACATTCCTACGTCCTCCCTCGTGCATGTGTGCTCTTTAACTGCTAACCCTGTAATGGTGACTCGATACAAAGACTAGAGTTGGAGTACTGTGTGCAGTTTTTGGGCACCACACAATCAGAAGGATGTTGAGGCAATAGAGAAGGTACAGCATGTTATAAATCTCATCATCATATAGAAACTACTCATGAAATAACACTGGACGGCCAGCTGGTGGCGCCATCCAAGGAGTATAAATACTCGGGCGTGGGCCCAGCTTGCTCAGGGACATTTTGTAAGACAGGAACTAGTGAAGTACAACTAGACCTCCATGTTCTGAAACAAGTTGATTAAAGCCTTGCTTTATGCTCAAACCAAGTGTGTAGTGAGTTTTATTACGTCAGAGCACATCACAGATCCACGAGCATGCAGCCTGGTAGGAGGAAATGCAAAGAAGAATGCTTGAAGAATTGGGGCTACCTTTGTTGGAAAAAATGAGATTAAGGGGTGACTTGATAGGTGTTTAAAATGATGAAAGGATTGGAGGAGCAGATAGAAACAACTTATGATTGCAGGGTGCAGAACAAGGGAGCATAACTATGAGATTAAATGTAAGAGATTCAGGACACAGAGTTGTGAGGCTGTGGAAAGCACTGCCAGAATTATTCATTGAAGCAGGGGCCATGTTAGCATTTAAGAATAGGTTAAAGAAAGACTTGCATTTCTACAGCGCCTTTCACGACCACCGGACGACTCAAAGCGCTTTACAGCCAATGAAGTACTTTTGAAGTGGAGTCACTGTTGTAATATGGGAAATGTTAGATAGGTGGTTGAAGGAAAAGGGAATAAAGGAATGTGGGAACAGGGCAGGATTACAATTGCTGTTCGTGTGGAGGATAAACACCAACACGGACTGATTGGGCCTAACAGCCTATTTGCGTGTTGTAATTTGTATGTAATCCTCATTCATTTGTCACACAATGATGTAGCCTCCTAAAGGGGCTGAAATCAATTAAATATTAAGATGCCCAGAATCGTACAATTTGCAGAGAGCTCATTCTGACCACTGGGGAAATTTATACACGATTAAAAACTGGCTGGATGAGCAATTACTCGTGTTGGAAGGTAGAACTCTCATATCCCCGAGTCAGAAGCACCTGGGCTCAATCCCCACTCCAAGACTTGAGTGCATAATCGAGGCTGGCATTTCACTGCAGCACCCAGGGAGTGCTGCACTGTCAGAGGTGCTGTCTTTCAGATGAAATGTTAAACTGAGACACTGTTTGCCAATGCAATTAAAGATCTCATCGCACACTTTGAAGAAAAGCAGGGAGTTTTTCCTCAGTGTCCTGGCCAATATTCCTCCCTCAACCAGAAAAACAGTTTTGTTGCTCACTCATCTCACGGTCTGTAGGATCTTGCTCTGTGCAAAACAGTTGCTGCGTTTGCCCACTGAAGAGTTACTGCATTTCAGAAGTAATTAATTGTATGCAAAGTGTTTTCGCCTGTGCTAAGATGCTATTGAAATGTCAAAATAGCCAAAAGGTCATCGACCTGAAACGTTAACTCTGTTTCTCGCTCCACAGATGCTGCCTGACCTGCTGAGCATTTCCAGCGTGTTCTGTTTTTATTTCAACATCCGCAGTATTTTGTTTCGTTTTACATAGCCTACATGGATTACATAGAATCTACAGCACAGAAACAGATCATTGAGCCCAACTATGCTTCATCCAAGCCTCCTCCCACCCTACTTCATCGAGCCCTCTCCACATATCCTATCCTCTCGCCTCGCCTCTCCCGGGAGATCACATGGGTTCGGGTGGGATGGAGAGTGATAGTAGATTTGGGGTTAGGATCGGATCAGCCATGATCTTATTGAATGGTGGAGCAGGCTCGAGGGGCCGATTGGCCTACTCCTGCTCCTATTTCTTATGTTCTTATGTTCTTCCATCCTATCACAGACCTTCCCTTTTGTTCTTTCCTCCCCTCCCCCCCTTTCCCTGCCCCTACACTTGCTTAAAAACCTGTTCCATCTCCAGCTTTTTCCAGTTCTGACGAAGGGCCATCGACCTGAAACGTTAACTCTGTTTCTCTCTCCACAGATGCTGCCTGACCTGCTGAGTATTTTCAGCATTTTCTGTTTTTATTTCAGATTTCCAGCATCCGCAGTGTTTTGCTTTTGTCCTATCCACATATCTTTCTATTCCTTTCTCTCTCGTGTGCTTATCAAGTTTCCCCTTAAATACATCTCTGCTATTCGCCTCAACCACTCCTTGTGGTAGCGAGCTCCGCATTCTCACCACTCTCTGGGTAAATAACTTGTTTTCTTGAATTCCTATTTTACTGTTCCTATTTATTCAGTTGCTTTCTTGTAATTCCAGTCAGTAATGTACTGGTGAATGTGCCGTTTTACACTCAAGTCTGTTCCAGTTACAGAGGGTGGTTGTTAATCTGACCACTTGTCTCAACCACACATCCTTCCGACCACTGTCCACAGAATGAAACAGGCAAAATGCGCCAAGATTAATCAGGAGGGGGAGTCTTTTCCCCACCAGCGCTGATCCACACAATTTAAGCAGAACTAGTTTCAAACTCCCAGGGCGGTCGACGGAGCAGCAGTATGTTTTGCAATTAAAACATTAATTAGTTGCAGATTAAGCAGCAAGTGTACAACCTGGAGCCATCTGGCGTAACTGGTGCTATAGAAAGATGTAATGAGGTGTTTTTAATCGGTGGAGCAGAGAGGGATTTGCCACTTCAAGTTTGTCCTGCACCAGTAGATCCAGCCCAACATTCGCCATGTGTTGGGAATTGGGAATCACTACTTTCTCCTCAGCTATTTCTTTTTAAATAAACACATTTTGTTCTGATCATTTTGTCCCTTCCTCCCCACTGTAGGTGACATAAGAAAACTACTAGGCACTTGGTCTGAGTATTAAACAAGGCTTTAATCAACTGTTTTTCAACATGGAGATCTAGTTGTGTTCTTCACTAGTTCCTGTTAAAGAATGTCCTGCACAAGCTGGGCCCATGCCCGAGTATTTATACTCTCCCACCAGCAGGCCGCCCAGTATTGCTTCATAAGTCATTTCCACATGAATGACAGATTCATGTCAGTAGGCACATGCTGCTCATAGTCATAGAGTCATAGAGTTATACAGCACAGAAAGAGGCCCTTCGGCCCATCGTGTTCGCGCCGGCCATCAAGCCCTGTCTATTCTAATCCCATTTTCCAGCACTTGGTCCGTAGCCTTGTATGCTATGGCGTTTCAAGTGCTCATCTAAATGCTTTTTGAATGTTGTGAGGGTTCCTGCCTCTACCACCCTTTCAGGCAGTGAGTTCCAGATTCCAACCACCCTCTGGGGGAAAAGGTTTTTCCTCAAATCCCCTCTAAATCTCCTGCCCCTTACCTTGAAACTATGCCCCCTGGTTATTGACCCCTCTACTAAGGGGAAAAGTTCCTTTCTATCTACACTATTTATGCCCCTCATAATTTTGTACACCTCAATCAGGTCCCCCCTCAGCCTTCT
Source organism: Somniosus microcephalus (assembly GCF_052327205.1). NCBI lineage: Eukaryota > Metazoa > Chordata > Chondrichthyes > Squaliformes > Somniosidae > Somniosus > Somniosus microcephalus. The sequence goes on from NC_140989.1 coordinate 363,274,679, forward strand.
CTGCTCTAAGGTAAATAACCCCAGCCTGTCCAGTATCTCTTCATAGCTGAAGCGCTCCAGCCCAGGTAACATCCTGGTGAATCTCCTCTGCACCCTCTCCAATGCAATCACATCCTTCCTATAGTGTGGCGACCAGAACTGCACACAGTATTCCAGCCATGGTCTAACTAGCGTTTTGTACAGCTCTATCATAACCTCCCTGCTCTTATATTCTATGCCTCGGCTAATGAAGGCAAGTATCCGATATGCCTTTTTAATCACCTTATCTACCTGTCCTGCTGCCTTCAGGAATCTATGTACATGCACACCAAGGTCCCTCTGATCCTCTGTCCTTCCTAGGGTCCTACCACTCATTGTGTATTCCCTTGCCTTGTTAGTCCTCCCAAAATGCATCACCTCACACTTTTCAGGGTTAAATTCCATTTGCCACTGTTCTGCCCATCTGACCAACCCGTCTATATCGTCCTGTAGCCTGAGGCTTCCCTCCTCGCTATTTACCACTCCACCAATTTTCGTGTCATCTGCGAACTTACTGATCATACCTCCTACATTCATATCTAAATCATTAATGTACACTACAAACAGCAAAGGACCCAGCACCGATCCCTGCGGTACACCACTGGACACAGGCTTCCAGTCACAAAAACAACTTTCGACCATCTGTTTGATTCAACGGGCGCCGTCCAGTACCCATACTCTTCACGAGTGCGAGTCTCAGCAGGCTGTTCAACCACGGAATGCATCGTGGGCGCGCACACAATCCAGCAGGAGTCAGTCGGCAGTAATCGGGAGCAGGAACCGTAGCTGATTTTCCCCATCCCCAAGCCCAGGGCACAGTGAGGCCAAAGGGCAGTGCCATGACTACTGCCCCAGCGAATTCAGCACGGACGTGGGAACCTTCCGGCCTGCACAACTTAGCACCAAGCTACTACATAGGATATACAGCACAGAAACAGGCCATTCGGCCCAACCAGTCCATGCCGGTGTTTATGCTCCACTCGAGCCTCCTTCTGGTTTTCCTCATCTAAATCTATCAACATAACCCTTTATTCCCTTCTCCCTCATATGCTTGTCTAGCCTCCCCTTAAATGCATCTATACTATTCGCTTCACCCACTCCCTGTGGTAGCGAGTTCCACATTCTCACCACTCTCTGGGTAAAGAAGTTTCTTCTGAATTCCCTGTTTGATTTCTTGGTGACTATCTTATATTGATGGCCTCTAGTTTTGCTCTTCCCCACAAGTGGAAACACTCTCTCCATGTCTAATCTATCAAAACCTTTGATAATTTTAAAGACCTCTATTAGGTCACCCCTCAGCCTTCTCATTTCAAGAGATAAGAGGCCCAGCCTGTTCATCCTTTCCTGATCGGTATACCCTCGCATTCCTGGTATCATCCTTGTAAATCGTTTTTGCACCCTCTCCAATGTCTCTATGTCCTTTTTATAATATGGCGAGCAGAATTGCACACAGTGCTCCAAGTGTGGTCTACACTTGTACTCAATTGTACTCTAGGTTACAACGTTTCTGCAAACCATATGATCTATCCTTGATTGTAAGCCTAACCTACACTGTGCCACAGCATCAAGACATCAGGAAGCAAGATCCACACCATAAACCGAGGCCGGGGACCAACCTCAAAATAGCACTCAGGAAAAAGAAGTGACTTTTTTTTTAGTGAATTCCTTGAGTCAGAATCACCTTACCAAGTTCGATTCAGTCGGAGCGTGGTATTTCTCTGTGCCCATCCGGACCAGCCCGTCGTTGTACAAAAATATGCGCAAGGGGTCGCAAGAGGTCACCAGGATGTAGATACGCAGGTCAAACTTGTAACCCTCCAAGAGGAATGGTTTATCGAGATATTCCTGTACTATCAAGTGTTCTTGGGCTTGGAGCTTCTCGCCATTTCTTATCAATGAGATTCTAAAGCAGAAACAAACAGCACAAGAGAAGTCACATGATAGGTTTGGGCAGAAAGGTCTCTTTGATCGCATCCTTCCGGGATACCAGCCCCATCATCTTACCGTTAGAGCTTTATTTTAAAAAAAAATCCACCTGAATAGGGATCTCTGAGAATGCAGCACTCCCTCAGTACTGAACTGGAATGTCAACCTTAGATCATGTGCTCAAGTCTCACGGAGTGGGGCTTGAACCCACGACCTTCTGACTCAGAACACCATGGTCCTATCAGCCAAGCCAAAGGGGCGGAGGCTGACAGGGGAGTGTTAGAATTCTGAAAGGAAATCAGAAAAAAATAATAATACCGGACTTGCACAGGAGGCAGATCAGTGTTGTGAAAGAGAAAGACAAGGTGACGCTTTGGGTTTGAGCTGCATTAGAGTTCTGATGTAGGGTGTCGCAGGATGGCAAGATAATTATAGGTGAGGACAAGCATTCAGCCCATATTAGTTCATCCATCCAGAAAAATATTAGTTCATCCATCCACCCCATTGTAGCATCAAATGGTTTCTTAAAAAGGCATCCAGAGTTTCCGTCTCCACCATTCTACCGGGAAGTCCACACTCTGTGTGAAGAGAACCTGATATCAGTCCTAAAGTTACCTTTGAACCTTCTGGTTTGCCCCCTTGTCCTGCTGCCACAATTTAATTTGCTACAATTGTACAGGGCCTTGGTGAGACCACGCCTGGAGTACTGTGCACAGTTTTGGTCTCCTTATCAAAGGAAGGATATACTTGTCTTAGAGGTGGTGCAACGAAGGTTCCCTAGATTGATCCCTGGGATGAGAGGGTTGTCCTATGAGGATAGATTGAGTAGATTGGGCCTATACTCTCTGGAGTTTAGAAGAATGAGAGGTGATCTCATTGAAACATACAAGATTCTGAGGGGGATTGGCAGGGTAGATGCTGGATTGGGTCGAACGAGGGGGGCATAGTCTCAGGATAAGGGGTCAGCCTTTTAAGAGTGCGATGAGGAGGAATTTCTTCACTCAGAGGGTTGTGAATCTTTGGAATTCTCTACCCCAGAGGGCTGTGGATGCTGAGTCGTTGATTATATTCAAGACTGGGATAAATAGATTTTTGGACTCTCGGAAAAGCCCAGGTTTCTTCAGTCTCTCCTCGTAACTCAGAGCCCTGACACCCGGGTGACTGGGACTTGGTAAGCCTAGTGGCGCTTCTCTGCACTGCCTCTCTTATCTCTCACGACCAGAACTCAACGCAGTATTCAAGGAGCGGTCTGACCAGAGCAGGGAGGATGTTCCCGATGGCGGGGGAGTCCAGAACCAGGGGTCACAGTCTAAGGATAAGGGATAAGCCATTTAGGACAGAGATGAGGAGGAATTTCTTCACCCAGAGAGTGGTGAACCTGTGGAATTCTCTACCACAGAAGGCAGTTGAGGCCAATTCATTAAATATATTCAAGAAGGTGTTAGATATATTTCTTAAGGCTAAAGGGATCAAGGGATATGGGGAGAAAGCAGGGACCGGGTACTGAATTTGGATGATCAGCCATGATCTCATTAAGTGGCGGAGCGGGCTCGAGGGGCCGAATGGCCTACTCCTGCTCCTATCTTCTATGTTACATTGGCAATAGTGCCGTGGGATCTTTTGTGTCCACCTGAGAGGGCAGATGGGCCTCGGTTTAACATTTTCATCTGAAACACAGAAACCCTGGCAGTGCGCAAGACCCATAACCCATACACATCAACTGGTATTTTGATACTATTGTTTTGAGGGAAGAAGGTGAGGTAACACACCAGGACAGCTAACCTGTTCTTGATTACTGCCGTGGAGGCATTCAGGGGATATTTGCCATCTCACACTTCAGACAAAGAGCCAGGCTTACAAGGAGTGCAGGTTGGAGAATCGGGGATACATTACAACAGCAACAACTTGTATTTGTATAGCGCCTTGTACATCCCAAGGCCCTTCACAGGAGTATTATAAGACAAAGAAATTTGACACCGAGCCACATAAGGAGAAATTAGGGCAGGTGACCAAAAGCTTGGTCAAAGAGGTAGGTTTTAAGGAACGTCTTAAAGGAGGGAAGAGAGGTAGAGAGGTTTAGGCAGGGAATTCCAGAGCTTAGGGCCTAGGCAACAGAAAGCATTGGAATCATAGAATTACAGAACTCTGCCTAGGATCCTCTGATCTGTGTCCAGCTGCTCCAAGTGCCTGCGATTGTCCAGATGGTGGTTCAGTCGGACATTAATATCAGCAGAATGCTGCTGAGGGAAAGGCAACAGCACAGAGCACGAGCCAGCAGCTTTCAAGGATACTGTTCCCTCGTCCTCTCTCAGTATCCTGGCAGCTATCTCAATATGGAGAATGGGATTAATAAAATGGCTAATAAGTGAGATGTAAAGATGACTGAAGTGCGTTTGGAGGTCTGTTACAGATTGTAATTCTGCCCCTGCAAAAATAAAAGATCAGCTTTGTAGAAAATCGCCACTGAACTCGTCGCCCTGTGTCATCTGCCACTGTCTAATCCTCTTAATTCAAAATCGCTTCGTTCGAATGATCTGTTAGTTTGAATTGAAATCCTGCAACAAAAGCAAACAAATGCTATGCTGGTTTATCACAATTGTTTCATTTGAACCACTGGATAATTTGTATATTTCTTTTTCAAGCAAAAAAAAAAAGAATTTGAATTAACAGCAGCAGACTGCAGTATAATTGTGCCCATATTGATAACCAATGGTATCAAAGTTATTTAAAGTGCTGCTATGTTCAGTAGCGGAAGGGCTAAGGTTTGATCTGTGATGGGCCAAGGCAGCAATAAGGGTACTACGCTGGAATTGTAGGGGTGAATTGGACTCAATGCCTCTTTGCTTGGGAAGAGGAAGATCAGCAAGGGTCTGTATCCCTGATCCCTATCCAGAGATCCCTTCTGGAAAGTGCAATTGCCGGGACAGGTGAGGGCAGGACTAGGCTTCACTGCGATGCCTCCCATGTCGATTTGCCAACCAACACTCACTGCCTAGGTTGAAAGAATGGCCAGGTAACAGGGGGTGCCCGAGAGTCCAACGTGAGTTAGAAGAGGGAAGAACAATTGGAATGGGAAGGAGCAAGAAACAATAGGAATTGTATTGCAATGAGTCACCTTTTGATAAGCTGAATGCCCTCCCTATTTTTCTGCTCTACTCCAAGTGCTGGGATATGGCCCACAGACAACAGCCGCCCTTCAACACTTGCTCAAGTGGTTATTCTTCACCTGTGAGCCTAGGTATTGAGCACTGGCAGGCCAATCGACCATGAGTGATGTCACAGCCGAGCCTGAACCCTGTCCTCACCCAATCGGCACATGCACACACCTGCCAGCAGCTGTCACCATCGCACTCCCTAGCTCCAAGACGCTAAAGCCAACTGTAAGAAGGAAAGAGAGAACTTATATTTATTTAGCACCTTACATGTCCTCGGGACATCATAAAGTGCTCCACGGCCAATGAGCTGCTTTTGAAGTACAGTTACTGTTGTTTGGTACACAAACCTGGCAGCCAATTTACACACAGCAAGGTCCCACAAACAAATAACCAGTGAATCTGTTTTTGCTGGTATTGGTTGAGGAGCGAATGTTGCCTGAGGACACTGGGAGAACTCCCCTGCTCTTCTTCCACATCCACCTGAGCATGCAGATGGGTCTCAGTTTAATGTCTAATCCAAAAGACAGAACCTCCAACAATACAGCACTCCCTCAGCGCTGCATTGAAATGTCCACCTAAATTATGTGTTCAAGGCTTGAAGTGGGACTAAATCCACAACCTCCCACCTCACAGGCAAGAGTGCTACCACTCAGCCAAGGTGGCACAACTAACTCAATATCAGAAGGTCATGGGTTCAAGCCTCACTGCAGAGACTTAGAAACATAGAAACATAGAAGATAGGAGCAGGAGTAGGCCATTCGGCCCCTCGAGCCTGCTCCGCCATTTAATTAGATCATGGCTGATCATCCAAATTCAGTACCCTGTCCCTGCTTTCTCCCCATATCCCTTGATCCCTTTAGCTTTAAGAAATATATCTAACTCCTTCTTGAATATATTTAATGAATTGGCCTCCACTGCCTTCTGTGGTAGAGAATTCCACAGGTTCACCACTCTCTGGGTGAAGAAATTCCTCCTCATCTCAGTCCTAAATGGCTTACTCCTTATCCTTAGACTGTGACCCCTGGTTCTGGACTCCCCGACCATTGGGAACATCCTTCCTGCATCTAGTCTGTCTAGTCCTGTTAGAATTTTATAAGTTTCAATGAGATCCCCTCTCATTCTTCTGAACTCCAGTGAATATAAGCCCAATCGACCCAATCTCTCCTCATACGTCATTCCTGCCATCCCGGTATCAGTCTGGTGAATCTTCGCTGCACTCCCTCCATGGCAAGAACATTCTTCCTCAGATAAGGCAACCAAAACTGCACACAATACTCAAGGTGTGGTCTCACCAAGGCCCTGTACAACTGCAGCAAGACATCCTTGCCGCTGTACTCGAATCCTCTCGCTATGAAGGCCAACATACCATTTTTCTTCTTAACCGCCTGCTGCACCTGCATGCTTACCTTCAGCGACTAGTGCACAAGGACACCCAGGTCTCGTTGCACTTCCCCTTCTCCCAATCTATTGCCATTCAGATAATAATCTGCCTTCCTGTTTTTGCCACCTTTCGTAAATCCATGTTGACTTTGTCCGATCCTGTCACTTATCCACATTATACTGCATCTGCCCAATCACCCAACCTGTCCAAATCATACTGGAGTTTCTCTGCATCCTCCTCACAGCACACATGCCCACCCAGCTTTGTGTCATCTGCAAACTTGGAGATATTACATCTAGTTCCCTTGTCTAGATCATTAATATATATTGTGAATAGTTGGGGTCCTAGCATCGATCCCTGCGGTACCCCACTAGTCACTGCCTGCCACTCGGAAAAAGTCCCGTTTATTCCAACTCCTTGCTTCCTGTCTGCCAACCAGTTCTCTATCCAAGTCAGTATCTTGCCCCCAATCCCATGTGCTTTAACTTTTCATGCTAATTTCTTATGCAGGACTTTATCGAAAGCCTTCTGAAAGTCCAAATACACCACATCCACTGGTTCTCCCTTATCTATTCTCCCAGTTACATCCTCAAAAAATTCCAGTAGATTAGTCAAGCACGATTTACCTTTCGTAAATCCATGTTGACTTTGTCCAATCCTGTCACTATTTTCCAAGTGCTCTGCTATTACATCTTTTATAATGGACTCTAGCATTTTCCCCACTACCGATGTCAGGCTTACCGGTGTATAATTCCCCATTTTCTCTCTAACAACTTTTTTAAATAGTGGGGTTACATTAGCTACCCTCCAATCCATGGGAACTGTGCCCGAGTCTATAGAATTTTGGAAGATGACCAGCAATGCATCTACTATTTCTAGGGCCACTTCCTTAAGTACCCTAAGGATTTAGATTATCAGGCCCTAAGGATTTATCAACCTTCAATCCCATCAATTTCCCTAACACCATTTCCCTACAAACACTGATTTAATTCAGTTCCTCCCTCTCATTAGACCCTATGTTCCCCGACATCTCTGGGAAGTTATTTGTGTCCTCCTTTGTGAAGACAGAACCAAAGTATGTATTTAATTGGTCAGCCATTTCTTTGTTCCCCATTATAAATTCCCCTGATTCTGACTGCAAGGGACCTACGCTTGACTTCACCAATCTTTTTCTCTTCACATGTCTATAGAAGCTTTTAGTCAGTTTTTATGTTCCCTGAAAGCTTACTCTCATATTCTAATTTCCCCGTCTTAATTAATCCCTTTGTCCTCCTTTGCTGAATCATAAACTGCTCCCAATCCTCAGGTTTGCTGCTTTTTCTGGCCAATTTATATATCCTGTCCTTGGATTTTATGCTATCCCTAATTTCCCTTGTTAGCCACGGTTCAGTCACCTTTTTTGTTTTATTTTTATGCCAAACAGGGATGAACAAATTCTGTAGTTCATCCATGCGATCTTTAAATGTTTGCCATTGCCTATCCACCATCAACCCTTTAAGTAACGTTCCCCAGTCCATCCTAGCCAACTCGCGCCTCATAACATCATAGAAGATAGGAGCAGGAGTAGGCCATTCGGCCCCTCGAGCCTGCTCCACCATTCAATGAGATCATGGCTGATCATCCAAATTCAGTACCCTGTCCCTGCCTTCTCCCCATATCCCTTGATCCCTTTAGCCTTAAGAAATATATCCAACTCCTTCTTGAATATATTTAATGAACTGGCCTCCACTGCCTTCCGTAGCAGAGAATTCCACAGGTTCACCACTTTCTGGGTGAAGAAATTCCTCCTCATCTCAGTCCTAAATGGCTTACCCCTTATCGTTAGACTATGACCCGTAGTTCTGGACTCCCCGGCCATCGGGATCATCCTTCCTGCATCTAGTCTGTCCAGGCCTGACAGAATTTTATCGGTTTCGATGAGATCCCCTCTCTACCTTCTAAACTCCAGTGAGTACAAGCCCAATCGACCCAATCTCTCCTCGTACGTCATTCCTGCCATCCCAGGTATCAGCCTGGTGAATCTTCGCTGCACTCCTTCCATGGCAAGAACATCCTTCCTCAGATAAGGCAACCAAAACTGCACAGAATACTCAAGGTGCGGTCTCACCAAGGCCCTGTACAACTGCAGCAAGACATCCTTGTTCCTGTACTCGAACCCTCTTGCTACGAAGGCCAACATACCATTTGCCTTCTTAACCGCCTGCTGCACCTGCATGCTTACCTTCAGCGACTGGTGCACAAGGACACCCAGGTCTCGTTGCACTTCCCCTTCTACCGTCGTAGTTTCCTTTATTTAAATTCAGGACCCTAGTCTCTGAGTCAACTACTTCACTCTCCATCTTAATGAACAATTCTCTCATATTATGATCACTCCTCCCCAAGGGGCCTCACACAATAAGATTGCTAATTAAGACTTGAGCACATAATCTAAGTTGACACCTCAGTGCACTAATGAGGGAGTGCTGTACTGTTGGAAGTGTCATCTTTCAAATGAGATGTTAAAGCGAAGCCCAGTCTGTCCTCTTCAGCGGACATAAAAGATCCCATGCCCCTATTTCAAACAAGAACAAGGGCATCCTGGCCAATATTTATTTTTCAACCAACACCTAAAAACAGATTATCTGGTCATTATCACATTCCTATTTGAGGGTCCTTGCTGCACGCAAACTTGGCTGCTGAGTTTCGTGCATTGCAACATTGACTACACTTCAAAAGTACTTTTTTGTCTGTAAAGCACCTGAGGCCATGAAAGGCGCTATATAAATACAAATCTTCCTTCTTTTCCCATAAGCGCCCCATGTCAGCATCTTGGCCAAAGTTATCACAGTAAGCCTGGCTAACTCTGAACAGACTCGGAATCGAACCTCAAACTTTAAGAGCCGAGCCAGCTGGAGAGCTAAGAGCCGCAGTTTTAACTGCAATCATGTCGCTTAATTGTTATCAAGATTCACTTTTCAGCTTCGGGAGGTTTACAAAGTGTCACCAGCTGTTGATAGCTGTTGATGGCTTTCTTGCAGAGTGACGTCAAAGAGGGAACGTGAGACCAAATCCCTGGTAGCAAACCCACTAATGGATTGGAAAATGAGCCCGCATCGGTCGACTGAGTGAAAGATTTGAAATTCACTAGAACGAGTGATGGATTTGGATAGAAGTAGAATAACTGGGTAATTACACGGACTTGCATCTCTTAATAGTCCCAGTGACTGGAGTCCATAAATAGCAACTTTCAATCATTTTCCCAGTTTGTGCTGCCGCTGGGAGCCTCGCCTTCTATCAAAGTATCAAGAGCGAGCTGTCCACGATTATCCGGCCAAAGGTTTCCGTCCGGCACAGTCGGTGCACGAGGCTCCCTGCCGGGAACGTGAAGGTGCAGAATGTCAGCTGTGGCTCAGTGGGCAGCCCTCTCGCCTCTGAGTCAGAAGGTTCTGGGTTCACAGTCCCAATCCAGGAACTTGAGCACCAAATCCAGACTGACAATCCAGTGCAGTGCTGAGGGAGTGCGGCACTGTCGGAGGTGCCGTCTTCTGGATGAGACATTAAACCGAGGCCCCGTCTGCTCTATTGGGGGGGACGTAAAAGATCCCATGGCATTATTATATCAATAGAAGAGCAGTGGTGTCCTGGCCAATATTTATCCCTCAACTAACATCACTAAAAAACAGATTAGCTGGTCATCATCACATTGCTGTTTGTGGGATCTTGCTGTGTGCAAATCGGCTGCTGCGTTTCCTGCATTACAACAGTAATGAATGACGTTCAGGCTTGGGCTGATAATGGCAGGTAACATTCGTTGCACAGAAGTGCCAGGCAATGACTATCTCCAACAAGCGAGAGACTAACCACCTCCCCTTGACATTCAATGCCATTACCATCGCCGAGTTCCCCACCATCAACATCTTGGGGGTCACCATTGACCAGAAACTTAACTGGACCAGCCACAAAAATACTGTGGCAACAAGAGTAGGTCAAAGACTGGGTATTCTGCGGTGAGTGTCTCACCTCCTGACTGCCCAAAGCCTTTCCACTATCTACAAGGCACAAGTCAGGAGTGTGATGGAATACTCTCCACTTGCCTGGATGAGTGCAGCTGCAACAACACTCAAGAAGCTCGACACCATCCAGGACAAAGCAGCCCGTTTGATTGGCAGCCCATCCACCAACTTAAACATTGGGCTCGATTTTGCCAGGCCCGGGGAGGCGGAATTGGAGGCATGCGAGTTGTTAAAATCGCCAAAAATGGCGGGCAGGCCCGATCTCATCTCCGAACAATTTTCCCAAATGCGTGTTTTCTGACCCCCTTTCCATCCCGCCTCCAAGAGGCGGGATAGGCCCTTAAGGCCCTTAACAACCACTTAATTGCCTCTATAATCCCATTTTGAGAGGCCTTTCCGAGTGTTAGTCATTCCCCCCATCCCTCACACCCCCTCTGGAACATGCCAGGTAATCCTGGCAGCCTCACAAGTAGATTGCTTACTCGCAGCTGCAGCTCCACCATTACAAAGGAGTTTTCACCAATGATCATTTGCAGGTGGCAGAACTTTGTTGTATCAGGTCTGGGGGGACTTTTAGCAAGCCTACTCAGTGTTGTGGAAGTTTGGAGCCTGACACCCATCTCCAGTGTGACCTCCTGAGAAACCCCTCTCCCCACCTTGACTGAGCGCTTCCTCAACTGAGGCATATTCCAGAAGCATGGCGAACATTTAATTCCTTTCCTCCTGAACATCGGATGCGGATGCAGACCAGCTGCGGCAGCAGCAGAACCATGAGCAACAGCAGCACCAACAGCAGGAGCATCAACAGGAGCGCCAAGCTGCTAGTCACCCACCTGAGGATGCACAGGCCAGAAGGCGCCAGCGCGCGACAGCACTGCTGCCCGGGATGCAAGGGACGCATTCATCCTGGCCAGATTTGCTTAGCCTGCACAATCAAATACTTTAGTCTGGCTCCTTCTTACCAGAGCATTGACAATGGACAAGAACCTGCAGAATTCTACCAATCTGACCACCATTCTGACAATCGCAAGGCGTCCTAAGTCCTCAATGTGAAAGTCCCATTTGCGAAATGACACAGGCCACAACTTCAACAGTTTACCATCAAAACACTTTCTAATATTCACAATGATGGCTGGTCCAAGAACAAAACAACACAGCACCCAAGTGACTACCCTTGTGACTACTTGTGCTTTATCTTCCTCTTACGTGTGCTCCTATGTGGTGCTTTCCCTGTGGCTTCAGCAGATGTGGAGGCCCCTTGCTCGCTCTCTTGCTGCTGCTGTCTCAACGCCTTTGGCGGGCATCCTCTGGGGTGGCAAACCTGTGCGGGCTTGCCAACAGTCTGCTGCTCCTGCGGCTGTGCAGGGGCTGATAAGCCCATCTCAGTTGGGTGAGGACTCTGGCGGGGCTCTGACCGAGGGCTTTGCTGTGGCATGGTCGTGTGAGCGTTTGGAGAGGAGCCGCCACTTCCTTGATCTCTGCCACCAACATCCCTCTCATGGATCAGCCCTACTTCAGAGCTAGCAAGTGGCTTGACAGCACCTTGCTGCACTGCGGGGGGGCCATGAGGACCTGTTTCTGCACTGGAAGTTCTACTCCAGAGGACTTGCATGAAGGTCTGGTTTTTTGGTCACCAACTCACCATCGCTCCTCAAGAGATGTCATTCTATTCTGAGGAAGGATGTTCTTGCCATGGAGGGAGTGCAGCGAAGATTCACCAGACTGATACCTGGGATGGCAGGAATGACATATGAGGAGAGGTTGGGTCGATTGGGCTTATACTCGCTGGAGTTTAGAAGAATGAGAGGGGCTCTCATTGAAATTTATAAAATTCTAACAGGACGAGACAGACTAGATGCAGGAAGGATGTTCCCGATGCCTTCTGTGGTAGAGAATTCCACAGGTTCACCACTCTCTGGGTGAAGAAATTCCTCCTCATCTCAGTCCTAAATGGCTTACCCTTTATCCTTAGACTGTGACCCCCTGGTTCTGGACTCCCCTGCTTTCTTCAGCATTTGTGCAGGTTACCTGATAAATGGTCAGTCCCATTAGTGAATTTGCCTTGGTGTCAAGTGCAGCAGCAATCATTAACATAATGAGGATTATTTCAGGAAGCCTTGATGGGGAAAAGCGAGTGAAAAGCATCCATCTGAAAGTAACCCTTGCGCTGAAATTATAAGCCTTTCTGCAGCCGGACTTCAGGGAGCAAGGCCAGTAACATCAACCAGAGCTACAGATGGAAAGTACTTTGTTGCAATTCAACTACTGGCAGAAGAACGAGACTAGAAGACCACACGTTAGGAAGGATGTGTTATAAATCTCATCATCAAGAAACTACTTCTGAAATAACACTGGATGGCCAGCTGGTGGCGCCGTCCAAGGAGTATAAATACTCGGGCGTGGGCCCCAGCTTTCTAGGGACATTTTGTAAGACAAGGAACTAGTGAAATACAACTAGACCTCCATGTTCTGAAACAAGTTGATTAAAGCCTTGCTTTATACTCAAACCAAGTGCGTAGTGAGTTTTATTACGTCAGGATGTGCAGAGGCGATTTGCTGGAATGGTTCCAGGGATGAGGGACTTCAGTTATGTGGGGATTTGAGAGAAACTGGGGTTGTTCTCCGTAGAGCAGAGAATGTCAAGGGGAAATTTGATAGAGGTGTTCAAAACCATGAAGGCTTTTGATAGAGTAAGTAAGGAGAGACTGTTTCCAGTGGCAGAAGGGTCGGTAACCAGAGGACACAGATTTAAGGCAAAAGAACCAGAGGCGAGATGAGGAGATATTTTTTTATGCAGCGAGTTGTTGTGATCTGGAATGCACTGCCTGAAAGGGTGGTGGAAGCAGATTGAAAAGTATCTTTCAAAAGGGAATTGGATAAATAATTGAAGGGGAAAATTCTGCAGGGCTATGGGGAAAGGGCAGGAAAGTGGGACTAATTGGATAGCTCTTTCAAAGGGCCAGCACACGCACAATGGGCTAAACGGCCTCCTTCTGTGCTGCATCATTCTATGATTCAAAGACAGACAGAACAAATTGGAAGGGGAAATGCCACACTGTCACACAAAGACAGTTAGAAGACGGATAGTCCAGCAAAGATTCTTCAGAGTGAAAATATTCACCTCACCCAGCTCCGTAATCTCTGCTGGTTTGCCTTCTCTATGCATGTTCCAAAATGTAGACAGTGGTGGAGTCCAAGTACAGGAAACTCTTTTTTATCAAAAAGTCCGGATTACAGAGAGGTATAGTGAAAAGGTACGAGAGCTCCGTACACAGCAACAAATCCAGGCTTCCCTGTTGCTTAGCAACATGTGCAGGAACCCCGGCCACAGACCAAGCATCCCTGTTGCTTAGCAACATGTGCAGGAACCCTGATTGCACAGCCACAGATTGAGGAACGGCCACTAATATGAAGTAAAAGTTACCTGAACCTACTCCTGATTTTTGCTGGTTAACCGAGATTTCCGGTTATTTAGGTGCTGGTAAATCGAGAGTTTCTTGTTGTGTAGTACAAAACAGGTAAGAGGTGTTTTGAGCTACGTAACGATTTAATATTTTCTTTAATATAGATTTTAATCCTATTTGCATCACAGCATGTTTGGAATAGTGGCCTCTGGTCGATAATGACACATATGAAGTATTTATGTCGCTGCAGTTTACAACATCTGAAAACATGGTGATGACATTGCAGAAAACTTTGGCATGTTAGAGCAGCGGGACTGAGTTGCGCTGCATGTAAGGGTCCCAAGTAGAGTGATGTTCGAGCAGTCTCAATCCAGTGCTAGGGGGTGATGGGCCCAAGAGCACAGGAATCATTATAGTGCTGCACCAGTTACCAGTTTCAATCAGGGAAGACACAAGATGGCTGATGTGGGAAATCAGATAAGGTCACACTGGTGCCGTTGGGAGATTGAGGCCGAGGCCCATTGCTGGAGCAGAGTAGAGGGAGCGTCACTCTGCCTCTAACTGTGCTGGACCAGACCTGAGAGTGCTCGATGCTGACAGTAGGTGCCGAAATGAAAAACTGTTTTCTTACCAAGCACCAAGAGAGAGAGAGAGAGGTGAGATGAGCACGACATTTTCCTCAATACTTAGAAACATAGAAGATAGGAGCAGGAGTAGACCATTCGGCCCCTCGAGCCTGTTCCGCCATTTAATGAGATCATGGCTGATCATCCAAATTCAGTACCCTGTCCCTGCCTTCTCCCCATATCCCTTGATCCCTTTAGCCTTAAGAAATATATCCAACTCCTTCTTGAATATATTTAATGAATTGGCCTCAACAGCCTTCTGTGGTAGAGAATTCCACAGGTCCACCAGTAGAGTAGTGCCAATAGAAAGAGAGCTCAGCTTGCCTGGTGATTTCCTACCATAGGGCAATTGATGATGCTCACTCTAGCAATGTACTAGTGTGTCATCCATCGCAGGGGAGAGCTGGAATTTTTAACCTTGAGCTTCCCCCCAGATGATGAGCTGGTCACTTCTGCAGGCTGGTCATAGGTGGACATCAGCTGCCTCGAGCAGATTTAACTCGGGCCCCTTCAGCACCTTTCACCAGCTGGACAAAACGCAAAGCTCCACCTCCTGTGTAGGAGGCCGTGATGAGGAGAAGGGTGAGGGGTGCGGGGACACACACAAAACTAGAGGTGATGACTGCAACAAAGAACAACAAGGTAGCTCATCTAGTCCCACCACACTTTAAAGGCCAAGCTAAGAAAGGAATGGTTGCCTTTGTACCGCGCCACATCACTTCAAAAACACATGCTTCACACAGTATATTACTTTTGAGTGAAGTGATTCTTGTTATGTAGGCAAACGTCACACCCATTCATCACCAGTAATGGCCCATGATCCCATATACCAGAAACGTTTTTTTATCCGGCACCGACGGGACCGACGTGGTGCCAGTTCATCAAAAATTCCGGATAACCGAGAGCTATAGTAAAAGATACGGAGAGCTGAGAGCTCCGTATAAAGCAACAAACCCTGTTGCTTAGCAACAGGTGCAGAACAATGGCCACAAGTTCCAAGCGTTACTAGTTACCAAGCGTTACCAAGCCTAACATCTGTGGTTGGCAAAATGTTGGAGTCCATTATTAAGGAAACAGTAACAGAGCATTTGGATAAACATAATTTAATAGGACAGAGTCAGCATGGTTTTACGAAGGGGAAGTCATGTTTGACAAATTTGCTCGAATTCTTTGAGGATGTAACATACAGGGTGCATAAAGGGGAACCAGTGGATGTAGTGTATTTGGACTTCCAAAAGGCATTTGACACAAAAGATTACTGATCAAGATAAAAAAATTACAGGATTGGGGGTAATATACTGGCATGGGTGGGAGATTGGCTATCTAACAGAAAACAAAGATTGGGATAAATGGTTCGTTCTCGGGCTGGCAATCAGTAACGAGTGGTGTTCCGCAGGGGTCAGTGCTGGGACCCCAACTCTTTACAATCTATATTAACGATTTGGAGGAAGGGACCGAGTGCAACATATCCAAGTTTGCCGACGATACAAAGATGGGAGGGAAAGCAGTGAGTGAGGAGGACATAAAAAACCTGCAAAAGGACATAGACAGGCTAAGTGAGTGGCAGAGATTTGGCAGATGCAATATAATGTTGGAAAGTGTGAGGTTATGCACTTTGGCAGAAAAAATCAAAGAGCAAGTTTTTATCTAAATGGAGAGAAACTGCAAAGTGCTACAGTACAAAGGGATCTGGGGGTCCTGGTGCATGAAATACAAAAAGTTAGTATGCAGGTGCAGCAGGTGATTAGGAAGGCCAATGGAATCTTGGTTTTTATTGCAAGAGGGATGGAGTATAAAAACAGGGAAGTCTTGCTGCAGTTATACAGGGTATTGGTGAGGCCACACCTGGAATACTGCGTGCAGTTTTGGTTTCCATATTTAAGAAAAGATATACTTGCTCTCGAGGTGGCTCAGAGAAGGTTCACTCGGTTGATTCCAGAGATGAGGGGGTTGACGTATGAGGAAAGGTTGAGTAGGTTGGGACTCTACTCATTGGAGTTCAGAAGAATGAGAGGCGATCTTATCAAAACATATAATATTGTGAGGGGGCTTGATCGGGTGGATGCAGTGAGGATGTTTTCACTGATGGGTGAGACTAGAGCTAGGGGGCATAATCTTAGAATAAGGGGCTGCCCTTTCAAAACTGAGATGAGGAGAAACTTCTTCACTCAGAGGGTAGTAAATCTATGGAATTTGCTACCCCAGAGAGCTGTGGAAGCTGCAACATTAAATAAATTTAAAATGGAGATAGACAGTTTCCTAGCAGATAAGGGAATTAGGGGTTACAGGGAGAGGGCAGGGAAGTGGACGTGAGTCTAGATTCAGATCAGCCATGATCCTATTGAATGGCGGAGCAGGCCCGAGGGGCCGTATGGCCTACTCCTGCTCCTATTTCTTATGTTCTTATGTCTCTGTAGCTTAGCAACAGCTGCAGCCACACCCTTGCACAGCAACAGATCGAGGAAGGCAAGTACAATATGAAGTAAAACTTACCTGAACCTACTCCTGAATTTTGCCGGTTAACCAAGATTTCCGGTTATTTAGGTGCCGGTAAATCGAGAGTTTCTTGTACAACAGTGACCACTTAATAAAGAAAGACTTGCATTTCTACAGCGCCTTTTACAACCACCGGACATCCCAAAGTGCTTTACAGCCAATGAAGTACTTTTTGAAGTGTAGTCACTGTTGTAATGTAGGAAACGCAGCAGCCAATTTGCGCACAGTAAGATCCCACAAACAGCAATGTGATAATTTGTTTTAGTTATTGACATAAATCAGTCATTCATGAAAGAAAGACTTATGAAATAATACTGAGCGGCCTACGGGTGGCGCTGTCCAGGGAGAGTATAAATACTCGGGCACGGGCCCAGCTTGCGCAGGACATTCTTAACAGGGACTAGTGAAGGACACAACTAGACCTCCATGTTGTAAAACAGTTGATTAAAGCTTTGTTTAACGCTTAGACCAAGTGCCTAGTAGTTTTCTTATGTCAGTTATATTGGCCAGGACACCAGGGATAACTCCCCTGCTCTTCTTCAGAATAGTGCCATGAGCTCTTTTATGTCCACCTGAGAGAGCAGACGGGGCTTCAGTTTAACATCGCCAGACCGGAGAGGCAGCGGGCCTGCGAGGGAGCACCAGAGGTGGCGGAGCTACTTAAAGAGCAGCCCGAGGCAGCGAGGCCCAGAGCCCCGAGACCGGAGAGGCAGCGGACCTGCAAGGGAGCACCAGAGGCAGCGGAGCTACTTAAAGAGCAGCCCGAGGCAGCGAGGCCCAGAGCCCCGAGACCGGAGAGGCAGCGGACCTGCGAGGGAGCACCAGAGGCGGCGGAGCTACTTAAAGAGCAGCCCGAGGCAGCGAGGCCCAGAGCCCCAAGACCGGAGAGGCAGCGGGCCTGCGAGGGAGCACCAGAGGCGGCGGAGCTACTTAAGGAGCAGCCCGAGGCAGCGAGGCCCAGAGCCCCGAGACCGGAGAGGCAGCGGACCTGCGAGGGAGCACCAGAGGCGGCGGAGGATAAAAGGAACAGCCCGAGGCAGCGAGGCCCAGAGCCCCGAGACCGGAGAGGCAGCAGACCTGCGAGGGAGCACCAGAGGTGGCGGAGGATAAAAGGAACAGCCCGAGGCAGCGAGGCCCAGAGCCCCGAGACCGGAGAGGCAGCGGACCTGCGAGGGATCACCAGAGGCCCGACCAATCCAGGTTCCGGGAGAGAGGTAAAAAGTAATCCAAGTGTGACGTCAGCAGGAAGCAGGTAAGTGATTGGTTGGTGAGTATTTCTCTCTTTTTTAAACTTTAACTCTATTTTATAGTTTCTAAGGTCTCTCTGGTGTAGCGGGGACTGTTGGTAAACTATTTAACTGTAGTGTAATTAGTGGGATTGATTGATTTAATTTAAACTCAATTAATTAAAGGGTAAGTCATGGCAGGACAGCCCGGCCCTGTGATCTGTTCCTCCTGCGAAATGTGGGAACTCGGGGATACTTCCTGTGTCCCTGACAACTACATGTGCAGGAAGTGCACCCAGCTGCAGCTACTGACAGACCGCATTGCGGCACTGGAGCTGCGATTGGATGCATACTGGAGCGTTCACGATGCTCGGGACATCGTGAATAGCACGTTTAGGGAGTTGGACACACCACAAGTAGAGGTTGGACAGGAAGAAAGGGAATGGGTGACCAACAGGCAGAGTACTAGGTGCAGGCAGGTAGTGCAGGGGTCCCCTGTGGCCATCCCCCTCTCCAACAGATATACCACTTTGAGTACTGTTGGGAGGGATGGCTTATCAGAGGAAGGCAGCAGCAGCCAACTTCCTGGCACCAGGGGTGGCTCTGCTGCACAGAATGGGAGGAAAAAGAGTGGTAGAGCTATAGTAATAGGGGATTCAATTGTAAGGGGAATAGATAGGCGTTTCTGCGGCCGCAAACAAGACTCCAGGATGGTGTGTTGCCTCCCTGGTGCAAGGGTCAAGGATGTCTCCGAGCGGCTGCAGAACATCTTGGAAGGGGAGGGTAAACAGCCAGTTGTCGTGGTGCATATAGGCACCAACGATATAGGTAAAAAGCGGGATGAGGTCCTAAAAGCGGAATATAGGGAGTTAGGAGGTAAATTAAAAAACAGGACCTCAAAGGTAGTAATCTCAGGATTGCTACCAGTGCCACGTGCTAGTCAGAGTAGAAATAGAAGGATACTTCAGATGAATACGTGGCTAGAGGAATGGTGCCAGGGGGAGGGATTCAAGTTCCTGGGACATTGGAACCGGTTCTGGGGGAGGTGGGACCAGTTCAAACCGGACGGTCTGCACCTGGGCAGGGCTGGAACCGATGTCCTAGGGGGAGTGTTTGCTAGTGTTGTGGGGGAGGGTTTAAACTAAAATGGAAGGGGGTTGGGAACCTGAGCAGGGAGACAGAGGAAAGGGAAACAAGGATAAAAGCAAAAGATAGGAAGGAGAAAAACAAAAGTGGCAGTCAGAGAAATCAACGGTTTAAATCAAACGTGGCCACAGTAAATAATAATTCTAATAGGTCTAAGAGCATTAAAAAAACAAGCCTGAAGGCTTTGTGTCTTAATGCGAGGAGCATTTGTAATAAGGTGGATGAATTGGCTGCACAAATAGAGGTAAACGAATATGATTTGGTTGGGATTACGGAAACGTGGCTCAAGGATGGCCAAGACTGGGAACTCAACATCCAGGGGTATTCAATATTCAGGAAAGATAGGCAAAAAGGAAAGGGAGGAGGGGTAGCATTACTGGTTAAAGAAGGGATTAACACAATTGTAATGAAGGATATTAGCTCTGATGAGGTGGAATCTGTATGGGTAGAATTGAGAAATACTAAGGGGAAAAAAACATTAGTGGGAGTGGTATATAGACCTCCAAACAGTAAGGCGGAGGTTGGGGATGACATTAAAAGGGAAATTAAAGAAGCGTGCAATATGGGCACAGCAGTCATCATGAGTGACTTTAATCTACATATAGATTGGGCTAACCAAATTAGTAACAATACTGTGGAGGAGGAATTCCTGGAGTGTTTACGGGATGGTTTCCTGGACCAATATGTCGAGGAACCAACCAGAAATCAGGCCATCTTAGACTGGGTATTATGTAACGAGAAAGGATTAATTAGCAATTTTGTTGTACGAGGCCCCTTGGGTCGGAGCGATCATAATATGATCGAATTCTTCATTAAGATGCAGAATGAAGTAGTTGACTCAGAAACTAGGGTCCTCAATTTAAATAAAGGAAACTACGATGGTCTGAGGAGCGAGTTGGGTAGGATTGATTGGGGAATGGCACTCAAAGGGTTGACGGTGGATAGGCAATGGCAAACATTCAAAGACTGAATGGATGAACTACAGAAGTTGTTCATCCCAGTTTGGCATAAAAATAAAACAAAAAAGGTGACTCAACCGTGGCTAACAAGGGAAATTAGGGATAGCATAAGATCCAAGGAGAGGACATACAAATTGGCCAGAAAAAGCAATAATCCTGAGGATTGGGAGCAGTTTAGGATACAACAAAGGAGGACAAAGGGATTAATTAAGAAATGGAAAATAGAATATGAGAGTAAGCTATCAGGGAACATAAAAACTGACTGTAAAAGCTTTTATAGATATATAAAGAGAAAAAGATTGGTGAAGTCAAGCGTAGGTCCCTTGCAGTCAGAATCGGGGGAATTTATAATGGGGAGCAAAGAAATGGCAGACCAACTAAATACATACTTTGGTTCTGTCTTCACAAAGGAGGACACAAATAACCTCCCAGAAATACCGCGGAACATAGGTTCTGATGAAAGGGTGGAACTGAAAGAAATCAGTATTTGTAGGGAAATGGTGTTCGGAAAATTGATGGGACTGAAGGCCGATAAATCCCCAGGGCCTGATAATCTACATCCCAGGGTACTTAAGGAAGTGGCCCTAGAAATAGTAGATGCATTGCTGGTCATCTTCCAGAACTCAATAGACTCTGGAACAGTACCCATGGATTGGAGGGTAGCTAATGATACCCCACTATTCAAAAAAGGTGGCAGAGAAAAAGCAGGGAATTATAGACCGGTAAGCCTGACATCGGTAGTGGGGAAAATGCTAGAGTCCATTATAAAAGATGTAATAGCAGAGCACTTGGAAAGCAGTGACAGGATCGGACAAAGTCAACATGGATTTACAAAAGGTAAATCATGCTTGACTAATCTACTGGAATTTTTTGAGGATGTAACTGGTAAAATAGATAAGGGAGAACCAGTGGATGTGGTGTATTTGGACTTTCAGAAGGCTTTTGATAAGGTCCCGCATAAGAGGTTAGCGTGCAAAATTAAGGCACATGGGATTGGGGGCAAGGTATTGACTTGGATAGAGAACTGGTTGGCGGACAGAAAGCAAAGAGTTGGAATAAACGGGTCGTTTTCCGAGTGGCAGGCAGTGACTAGTGGGGTACCGCAAGGATCGGTCCTGGGACCCCAGCTGTTCACAATATATATTAATGATCTGGACGAGGGAATTGGATGTAATATCTCCAAATTTGCAGACGACACAAAGCTGGGTGGGAGGGTATGCTGTGAGGAGGATATCATGAAACTCCAGTACGATTTGGACAGGTTGGGTGATTGGGCAGAAACATGGCAAATGCACTATAATGTGGATAAATGTGAGGTTATCCACTTTGGTGGCAAAAACAGGAAGGCAGATTATTATTTGAATGGCAATAGATTGGGAGAAGGGGAAGTGCAAAGAGACCTGGGTGTTCTTGTGCACCAGTCGCTGAAGGTAAGCATGCAGGTGCAGCAGGCGGTTAAGAAGGCAAATGGTATGTTGGCCTTCGTAGCAAGAGGGTTCGAGTACAAGAACAAGGATGTCGTGCTGCAGTTGTACAGGGCCTTGGTGAGACCGCACCTTGAGTATTGTGTGCAGTTTTGGTCACCTTACCTGAGGAAGGACGTTCTTGCCATGGAGGGAGTGCAGCGAAGATTCACCAGGCTGATACCTGGGATGGCAGGAATGACGTACGAGGAGAGATTGTGTCAATTGGGCTTATACTCACTGGAGTTTAGAAGATTGAGAGGGGATCTCATCGAAACCTATAAAATTCTGTCAGGTCTGGACAGACTAGATGCAGAAAGGATGTTTCCGATGGTCGGGGAGTCCAGAACCAGGCGTCATAGTCTAAGGATAAGGGGTAAGCCATTTAGGACTGAAATGAGGAGGAACTTCTTCACCCAGAGAGTGGTGAACCTGTGGAATTCTCTGCCACAGAGGGCGGTTGCGGCCAGTTCATTAAATATATTCAAGAGTTGGATATATTTCTTGAGGCTAAAGGGATCAAGGGATATGGGGAGAAGGCAGGGACAGGGTACTGAATTTGGATGATCAGCCATGATCTCATTGAATGGCGGAGCAGGCTCGAAGGGCCGAATGGCCTACTCCTGCTCCTATCTTCTATGTTTCTATGTTTCATCTGAAAGACGGCACCTCCGACACAGGGCAGCGCTCCCTCAGCACTGCACTGGAGTGTCAGCCTAGATTTTTGTGCTCAAGTCTCTGGAGTGGGACTACAAACTCACAACCTTCTAACTCAGAGGCAAGAGTGCTGCCCACTGAGCCACAGCTGACGCTCCAAATCTGTCTTTATTATTCGATGGTGTTGGTTGAGGGAGAAAGGTTGGCCCGGACCCGAACCGAGAGGAGCGACCTTGCTTTAAAGTTTCATTCAAACGATGGTACCTCTGCCACTGCAGCACCCCCTCTGCACTACTGTGGAGTGTCAGCATAGGTTACAAGCTCAAGTCCTAGAGTGGGTCCAACCAGGAAATGAAACCATTTCCTTTCACAGGAACAGGTTTCTAGATTTAACCTCAAGCGGCACTGCGGTGGAAAATGATTTGAACAGGTTATTTATTTTAATGCCTGGGCCTAGATTACATTCATAAGAGCTTAAAGCAGCTGGAATCCCCATCTCTAATTAAATATTTCTGTGATATAAGAACATAAAAGTCAAGGGTGAGAAAAGGCTATTCGACCCATCAAACCTCTGTCCACCTTCAGGTGAATGAGTTGATATTGCATAACAATGTAAGCTCAGGACATTTATACGCTTCACTGTAGGGTGTGGCAAAAGTGGGGACCAGAGTATGAAAACAGGCCATTTCACCCAACAAAGCTCATCCCTCCTTTAGCCTAACTCTCTCGTTCTGGTATCTAGCGGCACTTGCAGGTTATTCCAAATATTTATCACCCATTGAGATATGCTTTCAAATTACTTTTCAGTCATTTTAATTTATGGTCTTCTGGCTTACATCTAAATATTCTGGGGGGGGGAATTCAGTAGCTTAGCGCCCTGTCGTTAGTGCCAGCATGCCAAATCTTGCGCCCCGCAGCACCACCGCTAACAGTTATCGCCAGGAGCCTCAACGCCAGGTGGATCGTGACATCGGTGAGTGTGCAACACTCACTGGCTGCCTGATCTGCAAAATTGATTATCGCCACCTACCTTAGTGCCTGGAGGAAACAGCGACAGGGAGAGCTGGCGTGAAGCAACAGGAAGCTGGCTCCAGGGATGTTATTTAAAGGGATCATTAGTAATGAGTCGCAGCTGTAGGTTAGTGGAGTTTCAGTGCTTTCTTGTAAGTTTCACATAGTGCAACAGTGTCATTTTGCCATTTCAAGGTTACTTAGTATCAGGAGTGTTGTGGCAACTAAAAAGTGGCTACATTTATTCTTTAAAAAATCAAACAGCTACACTTGGTTACATTAATGGGGGCTGTACTGGCAGTCGCCTTGCCCTCCAGGATCTATGGTGGAGGGAGCGCAGGCAGTGACAAAGACTGGAACATGTGGCCAGAGAGAGGAGGAGGGCCATCAGGGCTCTCAACAGGAGGCCTTACCCTTTGAGGGTATTCCAACAGCACTTCTCCTACCTCCAATTAAGTGAGGAGCAGCGTATTAGAAGTCTCTGCTTCACCAAGGAGGTGGTCACAGAACTCTGCCACCTCCTGCAACCAGACCTTCAGCCACAGATCAGGGCGACCACGGCTCTCTCAGTCGCCCTCAATTTCGTCGCCAGTGGATCCTTCCAGTCAGCAACAGGAGACATAGCTAACATCTCACAGTTCGCCGGGAGGTCACAGAGGCTCTCTACAGTAGGAGAAGGGATTACATTTCCTTCCCCATCACCAGAGAGAAGCAGTACGAGTGTGCATGTGGCTTTGCCAGGATAATGGGATTCCCCATGGAGCAGGGCGCAGAAGACTGAGGCTTGTAATCGTGCTAATTGTGCCCTCAAAAATATTTAAAGCAATTTCGGCTTTTCAAAGTAGAAGAACTAAAACCAACTCCTTTCTTGATGTGTTGCAAAAGACCAAAACCAAAATTCAGTCTGTATCCCCTTCTGGTCTGTGCAACAGGAACCCCACCATCCTTCACCCCCCACACACCCCCTCCCCCACTCACACTCCTCCTCCCCACTCCCCCCCACTAACCCCACTCCCCCCTCCCCCTCCCACCGTCCCCAACACCCCCCAACACTCCCACCCCCCCCAATCCCCCTCCCCCTCCATCCCCCCACACACACCCCCTCCCCACTCCCCCCCACACAAACTCTTCCCCCCACACACTCCCCCCACACTCCCCCCTCCCCAATCCCACTCCCTCCCCCACTCTCCCCTCCCCACCCCCCTCCCCACTCCCTCCCCCACACCCCCCTCCCCACTCCCTCCCCACACCCCCTTCCCCACCCCCCCACTACTCCCCCACACACACACCCTCCCCACCCCCTCCCCACACCCCCTTCCCCACCCCCCACTACCCCCACACACACACACCCTCCCCCTTCCCCACCCCCCCACTACCCCCTCCTCACTCCCCCCACACAACCCCTCACCCCTCCCACTGCCCCCTCCCCACTCCCCCCACCCCCCACACAATCCCCCTCCCCACTGCCCCCTCCCCACTCCCCCCCAAAAAAAAACCTCCTCACTCCCCCCCACACACACCTCCTCCCCACCCCCCCACTACCCCCCTCCTCACTCCCCCCACACAACCCCTCACCCCTCCCACTGCCCCCCCTCCCCACTCCCCCCACCCCTCCACACAATCCCCCCCTCCCCACTCCCCCCAAAACCCCCCCTCCTCACTCCCCCCCACACACACCTCCTCCCCACCCCACCTCTACAGACCCACTCCACCCCATCCTACCACCGGCTTTAGGCACCACCAGAATAGCGACCCCCAATAGTCCCTGTACGTCCTTTACTGACTGTCCTCTCTCTGTATGCAAAGGGCACCCTGATCCTGAATCATTTTACCAACAAAGCAGAGTTATGCTGACAAGACTCATTGGCCAGGATTTGCATTGGGCCGTGGAGGCGTGATTGGAGGCGTGCGGGGGGTTAAAAGTGCGAAAACTGGCAGTCGGGACCCCCCCCCTCCGGCCTGGTTCCCGACGCCGAGCAACTTTAACTCAGTCGTGTCTAATGGTCCCGACTCCGTCCCGTCTCCGACAGGCGGGATAGGTCATTAAGGCCCTTAACAACCATTAAATAGCCTCTATAATCCTATTTTGAAAGGCCCTTGTGAATTTAACCCTTTTCCCACGTGAAACACGCCTGGTGGGAAACACGATGGCGAAACCTGGCGGGAGCACTATTGGATTGCTGACTATCAACTGCCGGTCAACCATTAAAGAGGAGATTTGATCAGCCATCATTTGCAGGTGGCAGGACTTTGTTGTCTCAGGTATGGGGGAACTTTTAGAAGGCTTAACCACAGCTGTGGAAGGTTGGAGCCTCACACCCATCTCCAGTGTGACCTCCTGGAAAACCTCTCTTGCCACCCTCACTGAGCGCTTCCTCAACTGAGGCATATACCAGAAGCATGAGAGCCATTTATTACCTTCCCTTCTGGGCATTAGATGAGCTTGAGCACCAGCCGCAGCACCAGCAGAACCAGGAACAACAGCAGCACCAACAGCAGCAGCAGCAACAGGAGCACCAGGCTGCTGCTCACCCACCTGAAGCTGCACAGGCCAGAAGGGGCCAGCGTTTGGAAGCCCGTCAGCGCAGGAGATACCACCCAAACAGGGTCTACAGACACAGGGTCAGCTACCTCAACATGTCTGAGCAGCAGTGCCAAAGGCTGCTCCGACTTTCGCGAGAGGTAGTGAGTGACATCTGCGCAATGCTCCAACAAAGTGAGAATGAAGGAGTGAGTGTGGATATTCCGTAGCATCGATACTTAGAAGGAGACAAAGATGGAGTGAGGTGGCAAGACCAAGGGCCCTCCCTGTGTGTTGTCAGTTGTTTACATAGCATCAGAGTGATAGGGAGTGAGAGGGCTGTATAGTCAATTAGTTATGTGAATGTGACCATAAAGAGAAAGGGAATGGGTAAGGGTGCATGGATGTCAGTGTCAAGTGGGATGTGGAGGAAGAGATTGCTGAAGCTGAGTGCTGGTGAGGAAAGGCAATGGGGATCAGATTGAGGGTGATGGGAAAATCATACTCACTTTTCCAGTGCAGAGAAGGTCATGAAATCTCTTGCGGCACTGAATCCAAGTTCTGCGGGTGACTCCCAAGGAGTTGACCTCCTCAGCCACCTGCATCCACACTGCCTTGGTCTGCTTGGGAGGCCTCTTCCTCCCTGTAGAAGGGAAGAGCACCTCCCTGTTGGCTGCAGCCCCATCTACTAAAGTCTGCAAGGCCACCTCGTCAAAACGAGGAGCTGATTTGGGTCTCCCGCTGCTCATGGTGCCTCCAGGTCCCTCTCACTCCACAGTCAAAAAGCTTGGCAGTCTGCAGAAGAAGCAAGGCTTGCTGTGGACCTTAAACGCAGCAGCAATGATGACGTCATCGGAGGCAACTTTCAGTCAGGAGAAACTCATTTACCAAGGGTTCCCACACGTTGGAAATCAATTGGACAATTAAGTTAAAATTGCATCAATCTCCCACATCCATTTAGATTCGTGTGGATAACATGAAATGCGGATTACACGACACCAACCCACACCTGAATGAAAATCGAGCCCATTATATTATTGGACGCTCTCGGAAACGATGGTTGAAGGATAAACACTTCTCTGTAATTCATGAAAAAATTTATGCCACGAATGCAGCAAAATTAACTTTAGATCATATAATAATTTAACATTTCTAAAATCTAATCTACCTATGTTTATACTTTAAGAATAATTGACTGAACAGAGCACTGAAACCTGCCATTCAACACTTATCCTCAACCACAGTCCACTTCTATTCTTCGATTGCGTGTGAATTTTCATGCTCATTAAAGTGAGTGATGTTAATCCCGGAAAAGGAGCACTTTCCAATTTGGGGAATTGGTGTCAGCATCAAGCACTCGCAGAGAGGTACAAACACAGTTAGATGCAGAATAAAGCTCCCTCTGCTGAAGAGTAGGGGCTGCTATTCCTCAGGTCCTCGGAGGTACAAGTTCAGCAGAGCAGCCACTGCTGTTGCAGCGTGATATTTTTCCGCTCTGCACACCAGTTGTGGCCTGTCTGAGTGAATTTGTCAGCCGCGCCAATATTAAACTCGAATTAGAGGCAGCTTTGGGCTGTGGGTCCCTCCCCACTAGGAACTGAATCAAGGGGGTGTGTGTCGGGGGGGGGCGGATCACAGCCTTGGCTCAAATCTCTCCTCACTCAATGTTCACACGTGGGCACTTGCCAGCTAGGGTCACTGAACAGCACTTGAATAGATGTCCTGCTCCTACACGCATGCACCCTGTCCCCATCTCCCTTTATTCCCCCAAAAAAACTGCAGCTTTTACTGTGCAAGAAAGAATTCCTAAAATCTAGAGTCATCTTTTGTTTCTTAACTTGTCCCATTACCATCTCCTTTTGCCTCGCACCATCATCCCTTTTGTTTCTTAATCTCTCCTGCCTTCCATCCTATCACAGACCTTCCCTTTTGTTCTTTCCTCCCCTCCCCCCTCTCCCTGCCCCCACACTTGCTTAAAAACCTGTTCCACCTCCAACTTTTTCCAGTTCTGACGAAGGGTCATCGACCTGAAACGTTAACTCTGTTTCTCTCTCTACAGATGCTGCCTGACCTGCTCAGTATTTCCAGCATTTTCTGTTTTTATTTCAGATTTCCAGCATCCGTCGTATTTTCCTTTTGAATTCCGAAAGGCATTAGTTGAAACATAGATACATAGAAGATAGGAGCAGGAGTAGGCCATTCGGCCCCTCAAGCCTGCTCCGCCATTCAATGAGATCATGGCTGATCATCCAAATTCAGTACCCTGTCCCTGCCTTCTCTCCATACCCCTTGATCCCTTTAGCCTTAAGAAATATATCTAACTCCTTCTTGAATATATTTAATGAATTGGCCTCCACTGCCTTCTGTGGTAGAGAATTCCACAGGTTCACCACTCTCTGGGTGAAGAAATTCCTCCTCATCTCTGTCCTAAATGGCTTACCCCTTATCCTTAGACTGTGACCACTGGTTCTGGACTCCCCGACCATCGGGAACATCCTTCCTGCATCTAGTCTGTCTAGTCCTGTTAGAATTTTATAAGTTTCAATGAGATCCCCTCACATTCTTCTAAACTCCAGTGAGTATAAGCCCAATCGACCCAATCGCTCCTCATACATCATTCCTGCCATCCCAGGTATCAGTCTGGTGAATCTTCGCTGCACTCCCTCCATAGCAAGAACATCCTTCCTCAGATAAGGCGACCAAAACTGCACACAATACTCAAGATGTGGTCTCACCAAGGCCCTGTACAACTGCAGCAAGACATCCTTGTTCCTGTACTCGAACCCTCTCGCTACGAAGGCCAACATACCATTTGCCTTCTTAACCGCCTGCTGCACCTGCATGCTTACCTTCAGCGACTGGTCCACAAGCACACCCAGGTCTTGTTGCACCTCCCCTTCTCCCAATCTATTGCCGTTCAGATAATAATCTGCCTTCCTGTTTTTGCCACCAAAGTGGATAACCTCACATTTATCCACATTATACTGCATCTGCCATGCTTCTGCCCAATGACCCAACCTGTCCAAATCATATTGGAGTTTCTTGGCATCCTCCTCACAGCACACACGCCCACCCAGCTTTGTGTCATCTGCAAACTTGGAGATATTACATCTAGTTCCCTCATCTAGATCATCTATCTATATATATAAAAAAGGATCCGTCCGTCTGTTTGTCTGTCTGTCAGTATGTCTGTCTGTCTGTCCGCTATACACTCAAAAGTTATAGAGCGTACCTACACATATGTTGTATCAAAAGAAAGCTTATGATTAGGGGAGTTTCATAGGCATATTTACTTTTTGGTCAGACAAAAATTGTTCGGACAGTATACAAAAAACTTTCATAAATCCGCTCATTAGCAGTTTACCAATCCTACCACTCATTAGCGTTGAGTGGCGTGGTGGTTGACCAATCCTACAGTTCAGTGACCTGATGGTTGACCAATCGGTGCATCACGGGGGGCGTTTCATTCCGTGTGTGGGCGGGACCTAATCCTGCAGCCTCCCGAAACGTAGCCGTCATTTTTTTCACTGCTTTTACTCAACAGCGAGCGGGGCAGCTGCGGCGGCCCGCCGGAGCGGGAGGTGAGTTGGGGTCACTCGGTCCGGGCCTGACAACTGCTCAGCCCGAGACACAGAGCGGGGGAGCGGCAGCGGCCGGCCGTAAACCGCGCGGCCCTGTAAACTGCCGTTTTACAAAAAAGCCTTGGCAACGCCGGGCCCCCCCAGCTAGTTTATATATATTGTGAATAGTTGGGGTCCTAGGACCGATCCCTGCGTACCCCACTAGTCACTGCCTGCCACTCGGAAAAAGACCCGTTTATTCCAACTCTTTGCTTCCTGTCTGCCAACCAGTTCTCTATCCAAGTCAGTACCTTGCCCCCAATCCCATGTGCCTTAACTTTACACGCTAATCTCTTATGCAGGACCTTATCGAAAGCCTTCTGAAAGTCCAAATACACCACATCCACTGGTTCCCCCTTATCTATTCTACCAGTTACACCCTCAAAAAATTCCAGTGGATTAGTCAAGCACGATTTACCTTTTGTAAATCCATGTTGACTTTGTCCGATCCTGTCACTGTTTTCTAATTGCTCTGCTATTACATCTTTTATAATGGACTCTAGCATTTTCCCCACTACCGATGTCAGGCTTACCGGTCTATAATTCCCCGTTTTCTCTCTACCACCTTTTTTGAATAGTGGGGTAACATTAGCTACCCTCCAATCCATGGGAACTGTTCCAGAGTCTATCGAATTTTGGAAGATGACCAGCAATGCATCTACTATATCTAGGGCCACCTCCCTAAGTACCCTAGGATGTAGATTATCAGGCCCTGGGGATTTATCGGCCTTCTATCCCGTCAATTTCCCTAACACCATTTCCCTACAAATACTGATTTCTTTCAGTTCCTCCCTTTCATTGGACCCTATGTTCCCCAACATCTCTGGGAGGTTATTTGTGTCCTCCTTTGTGAAGACAGAACCAAAGTATGTATTTAATTGGTCTGCCATTTCTTTGTTCCCCATTATAAATTCCCCTGATTCTGACTGCAAGGGACATTGTACCTGGCCAACAACTTTTCCCTCCCTCAACCAACATGGCCAAACATAAGTTGACTAATTCTTCTTTTCTTAGAATCATAGAAATTTATGGCACAGAAGGGGGCCATTCGGCCCATCGTGTCTGCGCCAGCCGACAAAGAGCTAACCACCCTAATCCCATTTCCAGCACGTGGTTCGTAGCCTTGTATGTTACGGCACTTCAAATGCATATTCAAATACTTTTTTAAATGTGATGAGGGTCTCTGCCTCTACCACCCTTTCAGGCAGTGAGTTCCAGACCCCCACCACCCTCTGGGTGAAAAAAATTCACCTCAAATCCCCTCTAAACCTCTGACCAATTACTTTAAATCTTTGCCCCCTGGTTATTGACCCTTCTGCTAAGGGAAATAGGTCCTTCCTATCCACTCTATCGAGGCCCCTCATAATTTTATATACCTCAATTAGGTCTCCCCTCAGCCTCCGCTGTTCCAAAGAAAACAACCCCCGCCTAACCAATCTTTCCTCATAGCTAAAATTCCCCAGCCTAGGCAACATCCTCGTAAATCTCCTCTGCACCCCCTCTAGTGCAATCACATCCTTCCTGTAATGTGGTGACCAGAACTGCACGCAGTATTCTAGCTGTGGCCTAACTAGTGTTTTATACAGTTCATGCATAACCTCCCTGCTCTTATATTCTATGCCTCGGCTAATGAAGGCAAGCATTCCGTATGCCTTCTTAACCACCTTATCTACCTGTCCTACTACCTTCAGGGATCTGTGGACATGCACTCCAAGGTCCCTCTGATCTTCTGCACTTCTCAGTGTACTACCATTTATAGTGTATTCCCTTGCCTTCTGTGCCCTCGCCAAATGCATTACCTCACACTTCTCCGGATTGAATTCCATTTGCCACTGTTCTGCCCACCTGACCAGTCCAGTGATATCTTCCTGCCGTCTGTAGCTTTCTTCTTCATTATCAACCACACGGCCAATTTTTGTATCATCTGCAAACTTATTAATCATACTTCGTACATTCAAATCAGTGATATATACCACAAAAAGCGAGGGACCTAGTACTGAGCCCTGCGGAACCCTACTGGAAACAGCCTTCCAGTCACAAAAACGCCCTTCGACCATTACCCTTCGTTTCCTGCCTCTGAGCCAATTTTGGATCCAACTTGCCACTTTGCCTTGGATCCCATGGGCTTTTACATTCGTGACCAGTCTGCCATGTGGGACCTTATCAAAAGCCTTGCTAAAATCCATATAGACTACGTCAAATGCACTACCCTCATCGACACTCCTTGTTACCTCCTCAAAAAATTCAATCAAGTTAGTCAGACACAACCTTCCCTTAACAAATCCATGCTGACTGTCGCTGATTCATTTTAAATGGTGGGAAACTATTAAATGTTGGTGTTCAGAGAGATTTAGGTGTCCTCGTACAGGAAACACAGAGCGTTAGCATGCAGGTACAGCAAGCAATTAGGAAGGCAAATGGCATGTTGGCCTTTACTGCAAGGGGGTTGGAGTATAAGAGTAAAGAAGTCTAGCTACAATTGGTGAGACCACACCTGGAGTACTGTGCACAGTTTTGGTCTCCATGGCCTCGAAATTGAGTGGGCTTAGCGCCCATTTTGCGGCGCTAGAGGGCATTGCGCTGGACTTACAGCCGGTTTTGAAATTGACTAGGGCCCAACATCAGCGTTACACCGGTAGCGCTGCGCCGGCACCGATGACGTCATCGGTGTGCGCAGCGTCCCGGTTGCCGTGGTGACGGGCCCCAGCGCCGAAATTCAGTTGCGGCCGCCTCGCCCGTGGCAGCCGCAACTAAGACTCTGGCAACAGAGTCTTGCACGAGTTTGCGCCGGCGCATAAAGGTGGAGCGGCGGCCGGCCGCTTTCCCGCCGGCCGCCTGCCCGCACCTCCCTCCCCGGACTCCCCCACCCCCCCCCCCGCGGAACAGATGCTTCTCGGCTGCGAGCCCGGCACTTCCCCGAGGTGCCGGGCTCATTTTTGTGGCGATTTAACCGGCCAGCGGGCGGGTGCAGGCAGCTCCTCCTTAACTGAAGGAGGAGGCCTGCACTTCCCGAGCCTGCGTAGCGCCAGTTTTCAGGCGCAAACAGCCTTCAGTAGCGCCGGCAGCCGTTTGGGCACGGCGCTACTGAATTTTTGGCGCGCACAGCGCGACTTAGCACCGGCGCTAAATTTCCGGTGTTAAGCCCCGGCGCAGCGCAAACTCAATTTCTAGGCCCTTATCTCTTAAAAGCGGTGCAATGAAGGTTCACTAGATTGATTCCTGGGATGAGAGGTTTGTCCTATGAGAGATTGGGCCTAAACTCTTTGGAGTTTAGAAGAATGAGAGGTGATCTCTTGAAACATATAAGGTTCTGAAGGGGATTGACAGGGTAGATGCTGAAAGGTTGTTCCCCCTGACTAGGAGGCACAGTCTCAGGATAAGGGGTCGCCCATTTAGGACTGAGATGAGGAGATATTTCTTCACTCAGAGGGTTGTGAATCTTTGGAATTCTCTACCCCAGTGGGCTGTGGATGCTGAGTCGTTGAGTATATTCAAGGCTGAGAGAGACAGATTTTTAGACTCTTGGAGAATCAAGGAATATGGGGATCGGGCAGGAAAGTGGAGTTGAGGTCGATGATCAGCCATGATCTTATTGAATGGCGAAGCAGGCTCGAGGGGCCGAATGGCCGACTCCTGCTCCTAATTCTTATCTTCTTATGTTCTAGCTGCTGTTTCTGAGGCTTCCCTATGCCCGTTGACCCACTTAACAACAGCAACTGTGCAATGTCATTCATTCTACACGGAGCATTTCAGGGCATTTCTGAGAGGCATGGTGAGGTGCTGGATAAGCGCAAGTTCTTCCTTTTCTTTCTTCAAGGAGCAAGCATGCAAAACCAACAGCTCCCCGGCGAGCTCGCACGAACGGCGATGGCGACGGATCTGTGCGAGACCCACGAGCATCGGAGCTCATCGGTGTCAGGGGACAAGTTCTCGCAGCGTGAACGCCGACCAAAAGAAGTGAACGAAACTGAACACATCTGAAGAGAGATCTGCCGCTGTGGGGAGACAGACTGTGAAAAGAGTAGCCGTCAGACTGAATCAGCGCGCAATACGAGAACGTTGGGATGAATTTGCTGACAGTCAGCTGCGCGACTGCCAACAGATCCCTTGTGCAATTCCGTGAGTGTCACGGCGGATATACCAATTGACAGCATTCCGATAAATCTTTGCAAGAGATAAAAGAGTCCTCCGGGAAACCCTTCGCAGCAAGCAGAGTGAGATCAAAATAAAAAGGACTTGTCACATCGCTCAGAAACATTCCAAAGAGCTTCACAAACAATGAAGCCAGAGAGCAGTGAGCAATAAAACAAAGGAGGTGCCTGTTGTTCAGGGGAACAGCCGTGCCATACAGCGGTTGCTTTGTGAATAAGTCAGCACAATATGTGAAAGCACTTATCAATTAACTGCTGTTAGGTCTTTTTCAATAGACAGGATCAATTCTTGAAGCCGAGCGGTGTCACAATCCACAAAAGAGAATTATTTCCTTTTGGATTCCAAATCGGACTTGATAATATTAAAGCTACTTTAAAAAAAAATCTTTTATTTAAAGCTTTGAAGCAGGATATGCTTGCATATTTATTTATGTCTCGCTCATGGAATCATACAGCACAGAAGGAGGCCATTCAACAACAACTTGTATTTATATAGCGCCTTTAACGTAGAAAAACGTCCCAAGGCGCTGCACAGGAGTATTGCAGGACAAAAAATTTGCCATAAGGATAAATTAGGGCATGTGACCAAAAGCTTGGTCAAAGAGATAGGATTTAAGGAGTGTCTTAAAAGAGGACAGAGAGGTCGCGAGGCGGAGAGGTTTAGTCAAGGAATTCTAGAGCTTAGGGCCTAGGCAACAGAAGGCACGGCCACCAAAGGTTGAAACATAGAAACATAGAAGATAGGAGCAGGAGTAGGCCATTCGGCCCCTCGAGCCTGCTCCGCCATTCAATGAGATCATGGCTGATCATCCAAATTCAGTACCCTGTCCCTGCCTTCTCCCCATATCCCTTGATCCCTTTAGCCTTAAGAAATATATCCAACTCCTTCTTGAATATATTTAATGAATTGGCTTCTACTGCCTTCTGTGGTAGAGAATTCCACAGGTTCACCACTCTCTGGGTGAAGAAATTCCTCCTCATTTCTGTCCTAAATGGCTTACCCCTTATCCTTAGACTGTGACCCCTGGTTCTGGACTCCCCGACCATCGGGAACATCCTTCCTGCGTCTAGTCTGTCCAGTCCTGTCAGAAATGTATAAGTTTATAAGTTTGAGCGATTATAATCAAGGATGCTCAAGAGGGCAGAATTAGAGGAGCGCAGATACCTCGGGGGGTTGTGGGGCTGGAGGAGGTTACAGAGATGGGCCCATCGTGCCTGTGCCGGCTCTTTGAAAGAGCTATCCAATTAGACCCACTCCCGCCTGCTCTTTCCCCATAGCCCTGCACACTTTTCTCCTTCAAGTATTTATCCGATTCCATTTTGAAAGTTACTGTTGAATTTACTGTAAACTCTGAAAAGCGCGATCGCCAAGGTTTACAAGATAGATTCAGGTGAGGTGGCCCATTCGGTCATTCCCGTCCGTTCATAAAGACACTAAAGGGGAGAAATTCACTATCGCCCCGTTGGGGGCACTAATTTTCAAAAGTTTGAAAAGTTGGCGCCAGGCGCTAATGATTTCAAACTTTTGAAAAATTTGCCCTTTGCGCTCCAAGAAGGAGGTGGGGCGCTGAATCAAGCTCTCCACCTCCTTCTTGGAGCGCAATGGGCAGCAGGCGGAGCGGAGACTTCAGCAGCGCTGCACCCTGGGCCGTGCAGCGCCGCCGCGTTCAAAGTCTCCTTCCCTCCCTTAAAGGTAAGGGCCATCGCTGCAGGCTCTGCAATTTAAAAAGTACCTACCTGGACCACCATGGCAGCCGCGATCCCGCGCGATCAGCCCGGCACTCAAGCAGAGCACCGGGTTCATCAATCGCGGGCAGGAACCCGCGAAAAAACCTGGAACAAGAAAGGTTAAGTTTTTTTTTTACTTACCTCGGCCACCTCGCCTTTAATCATCACCCCCTGAAGCGGCCGGCCGCCCGATGCATGCCTCCTGACGTAAGGAAACTACTAGGCACTTGGTCTAAGCGCTAAACAAAGCTTTAATCAACTGTTTTACAACATGGAGGTCCAGTTGTGTCCTTCACCAGTTCCTGTTAAGAATGTCCTGCGCAAGCTGGGCCCGTGCCCGAGTATTTATACTCTCCCTGGACAGCGCCACCTGTAGGCCGCTCAGTATTATTTCATAAGTCTTTCTTTCACAGAAATCACAGAAATCACAGAAACCACACAATGCAGATAGAGGCCATTTCGGCCCATCGAGCCTGCACCGACACATATCCCACCCGATCCCCGTAACCCCTACACCAACACATATCCCACCCTATCCCCGTAACCCCATGCATTTAATCCCCCTAACACTAAGGGTCAATTTATCATAGCCAATCAACCTAACCCGCACATCTTTGGACTGTGGGAGTCTTTCATGAATGACTGATTCATGTCACCTCCTGTAGCCGTCGGTGTTTTCGACCGGCGCTGCTGCAGGGGGCGGAAGTCAATTTCGGGTCCGGGGCGCTACCGGGGCAATGCGCACGGCGATGACGTCACACTTGCCGGGCGAAGGAGATCGGGGCGCAACGCCATAGTGCTGCCGCAAAACTCCCACCGAATATGGCAGGAGTCAATGTCAGCGCCACACCCGGTCGCAAAGCCATTTGCACCCCGTTAGTGCCAACTGGAGGTGCAAAGGCACCCAATTTCGCCCCCCTAAAATACTCCCATGACTCAATGGGTGGAAAACCGTAGCGGGTCAGCCGCCCGATTTTCCTTACGACTGGGGTTATCCTGACTGGGGTTAATGCGCAGTCAGCATCTGCGGATTGTCAGCACAACATTTCAAGCAAGTGAAGTTCGACCAACTTTGACAGGAAAGAGCATTTAAGGGGAAGCTCAATAAGCACAGGAGGGAGAAAGGAATAGAGGGATAGGCTGATGGGGTGAGGTGAAGAGGGGTGGGAGGAGGTTCGTGTGGAACATAAACACTGGCATGGACCAGTTGGGCTGAATGGCCTAAATCTGTGCTGTAGATTCTGTGGCGACTTGTCCTGTGGAGACTGTGAGACGGGAGGAAAATTGAGCGGGGTGTGAAAAGGATGGCCGATCGGCTACCGCCCCGCTTCCGCCTGTCAGTACACCGTGAAAATTCACCCCTCTGTGTGAAGAACCCCCTGGCATTACTCTACAATTTGCCCGTCACCAGTTTGGAACCCGTACTCCCTTGTCCTACTGTCGCAGTTTAACTTGAAGAAGCGGGCGGATTTACCTGTTTTATATACCGCGTGTTGTCTTGCTGTCAGATCTCCCCATGGCGTTGCCCAGGGTGCCTCAGCAGCTAAAACGGCCGTGGAATTCTGGCAGGAGCCCCCCAAAAAAATATGGCGGGGTGCCTGATTCTTGGAGGGGTTTCCACTGATCTGTCGCAGGGGTTACGGCACGAGACCAGGAGAAACCCTGAAAAAAATGGCGGGGCCCGTGGTACAGCGCCGAGAGGAGTGTTATCAGCAGAGTGTGGCAGGGAAAGTTTTACAGGGAGTAAGTGTGATCCTTACAGGAAGTGCATACTACAGGAAACTCTTTGGTATCCGGCACCGACGGGACCGGCGTGTTGCCGGTTGATCAAAAATTCCGGATGACGGAGAGGGTTATCTACCGAGGCTATTTTTAACAAAGTAAAATAAAAAATTCAAGAAATGTGCAGTATACAGTAATTGGGTACTCACCTACAGAATGTTGTGTTAAATGGATGGTGGAAGATGCTTGATTAAGTACAGCACTGCCAGTTGAGGGTAATGCAATGCAATGACTACCGGCAGTGTGGGAGACACACAGTACCCCTGTAAAATGGTGGATCAGAAGAGACTAGCGGCAGCGCGGGAGAGTCAGACTCCTGTTACAGGGGTATTGAGGTGTTCCGACTTCCGGCAGCGCCAAGAAGCCGAGTAGTGGCAGTTTGGAGAACTACCCCCACTGACTAACTCGGCCACCGCAACATTGCCGGTTATTGAGGTGTTGTTTTCGGAGTGAGAATTTTGCCAGTTTATAGAGAATTCCGGATATTTAGGTACCGTTTAAACGAGAGTTTCCTGTATATGCAAGAATTTTAATATATTATAGGTAGAGGGAGCAGCCCAAGTCTCTTCTCGTAGCTCTGGGCTCCGATGCTAGGAGCCAGACTTGTGACTCTTCTATCCATCACACCTCCAGAACACCGTAGCCAAAAGTTGCTTTTATTCTGCATTTTGGTACCTTATTAACATTTTCATTTAGCGGAAGGGCTTTTGACCTTCCAATCCCGGCACACATTTCTCTGGTCTTTCCGCACATCTCCCGGTGAGCAAGAGGGTTGGCCCACCCACTCCAGAAGTTCAATCCTCAGGTGTTTAAACATCAGAGGGTAGATTTTACGAATTTGCAGAACTTTGAATGCCGGGAGCGGGAGCGAAGTGTGTCCGGCAGGATCTTCCATCCGCTAAAATTAAGCCATGGAAAATGCTGCTGGTTTCTCGATAGAAATGGCTGATATGGAACCCCAGCACCTGGGGGCAGAGACTGTCCACAGTAAACTGGGCCAATCGGTGAATGGGTAAAATGACCGAAGATCAGTGGGAGGTGTTCAACAAAGAATTTAAAGGGAAACAGAACCAGTTTATACCCCTGAGGGGCAAGAGCTCTTCTTGCCAGAAGAAAACAACCATGGACAACTAAAGAGGTAAGAGACAGCAAAAAAACTAAAAGAAAAAGCATACAAAAAAATGCAAAAAATAGCACAGATCCTGGCGAATGGGACAGATACAACCAACAGCAAAGGGGAACAAGACAGATAGTAAGAGCTACACAATGGAGTAGAAGAAACTTGCAAGGGACATTAAAATCAACACAAAGAATTTTTACAATTATATTAGGATAAAGAGGGTGGTCAGGAGCAATGTTGGCCCCTTGAAAACTGATAACGAACGGTGATATGTCAATGATAATAAAGAAATGGCGGACATGTTGAATAATTACTTTGCGTCAGTATTTACAGTAGAGGAGGAGGAAATGCCAGAAATCCCAAGAAAGCTAATATTGAATCAGGGACAGGGACTCAATAAAATTAATGTAAGTAAAATAACAGTAATGAAGAAAATAATGGCACTAAAGAGAGACAATTCCCCAGAGCCAGATGGATTCCATCCCAGGGTTTTAAAGGAAGTAGGTGAGCACATTGCAGATGCCCTAACTATAATCTTCCAAAGCTCTCTCGATTCAGGAATCATCCCTTTAGATTGGAAAATTGTGCATGTCACTCCGTTATTTAAGAATGGCGAGAGCGGGAAACCAGGGAATTATAGACCAGTTAGCTTAACATCTGTTGTCAGGAAATTGCCAGAGTCTATAATTAAGGGCTAAACACCTTGAAAATTTTCAGTTGATCAGAGAAAGCCAGCACGGATTTGTGAAAGGTAGGTCATGCCCGACAAACCAGAAGGAATTTTTTGA
Organism: Somniosus microcephalus; assembly: GCF_052327205.1. NCBI lineage: Eukaryota > Metazoa > Chordata > Chondrichthyes > Squaliformes > Somniosidae > Somniosus > Somniosus microcephalus. The sequence continues at coordinate 363,313,849 of NC_140989.1, forward strand.
GGAATTGACTAAAGTAGTGGACAGGGGAATGTCTATGGATGTTATTTATATGGACTTCCAAAAGACATTTGATAAAGTTCCTCATAAGAGACTGTTAACTAAGGTTGAAGCCCACGGAATTGAGGGCAAATTATTGACCTGGTTAGGAAATTGGCTGAGCGGCAGGAGACAGGCAGTAGAGATAATGGGTAGGTAATCTAATTGGCAGGATGTGACTAGTGGTGTCCTGCAGGGGTCTGTGTTGGGGCCTCAACTATTCACAACATTTATTAACAACTTAGATGATGGCATAGAATGTCATATATCCAAATTTACCGATGACACAAAGATAGGCGGCATTGTACGCAGTGTACATGAAAGCATAAAATTACAAAGGGATATTGATAGATTAAGTGAATGGACAAAACTGTGACAAATGGATTTCAATGTAGGCAAATGTGAGGTCATCCACTTTGGACCTAAAAATGATCGAACAGGGCAGTTTCTCAATGGTGAAAAGCTAAAAACAGTGGAGGTCCAAAGAGACTTTGGTGCAGGGCGGGGGGTTCCAGGTTCATAGATCATTAAAATGTCATGAACAGATACAGAAAATAATCAAAAAGGCTAATGGAATGCTGGCCTTTATAACTAGAGGACGAGAATACAAGGGGGTAGAAGTTATGCTGCAGCTATACAAAACCCTGGTTAGACCACACCTGGAGCACTGGGAGCAGTTCTGGGCACCACACCGTAGGAAAGATATATTGGCCTTGGAGGTTTACCAGAATGATCCCTGGTCTTCAAGGGTTAAGTTACAAGGAGAGATTACACAAACTAGGGTTGTATTCCCTAGAATTTAGAAGGTTAAGGGGTGATCTGATCGAAGTTTTCAAGATATTAAGGGGAGCAGATAGGGTAAATAGAGAGAAACTATTTCTGCTGGTTGGGGATTCTAGGACTAGGGGGCATAGTCCAAAAATTAGAGCCAGACCTTTCAGGTGTGAAATTAGGAAACACTTCTACACACAAAGGGTGGTAGAAGTTTGGAACTCTCTTCCGCAAATGGAAGTTGATGCCAGACCAATTGTTAATTTTAAATCAGAGATTGATAGATTTTTGTTAACCAAAGGTATTAAGGGATATGGGCCAAAGGCGGGTATATGGAGTTAGGTCGCAGATTAGCCATGATCTCATTGAAGGGCGGAACATGCTCGAGGGGCTCAATGGCCTACTCCTGTTCCTATGTTCCTATGGAATCACAACTTCTTAAAATCTACCCTTAAAGCAGTGTATTAGTTGCTTAGTGGAACACAACTAGAAAGTTAAGAGGAGCTCTCACCACAATACTATCAGATTTAACAGTAACCTGATCTCATTTCCGTACCACTCTAAAAAGATTCACTATTACCGACAATACCTGGTATCACAACGGAACCATATTAGATTTTCACCCCTGCAAAGTGGGCTCACCTTTCTTACCTTGCTGTCCGTGTCCTAACTTGCAACAAGTTCCATTTACCCATCACCCCTGTGCTCGCTGACCTACATTGGCTCCCGGTCAAGCAACGCCTCGATTTTATAATTCTCGCCCTTGTGGCGGAGACCACATAGGGACAGTAACACAATTCACCATGTACAGCCAATGTTGTTATCGCTCCACGTTATGTACGGAACTTGGTTGGGTTATCGGGGCAGGGTCCCTTTAAGAGTCGTCGATTGTGTGATGATGTCATAGCCCTGCGACGAGGCCGAGTCCCTCAGTCCATGCGGAGAGTTAATAAAGCTAACACGCGTTTTTCTTTGCTGCTATGAAAGTCTCGCAGTCTGTTTATTTCCAGCGACTCCTACACCCTTGTTTCCAAATCCCTCCATGGCCTCGCCCCTCCACCTATCTCTGTGACCTCCTCCAGCCCTACAACCCTTCGAGATCTTTGCACTCCTCCAATTCTGGCCTCTTGCGCATCCCTGATTTTAATTGCTCCACCATTGATGGCCATGCCTTCAGCTGCCGAGGCCCTAAAATCTGGAATTTCCTCCCGAAACCTCTCCATCTCTCTTTCCTCCTTTAAGACGCTCCTTAAAACCTACCTCTTTGACCTGTCCTAGTATCTCTGTATGTGGCTCAGTGTCAAATCTTGTTTGATTACGCTCCTGCGAAGCGCCTTGGGACGTTTTACTATGTTAAAGGCGCTATATAAGTGCAAGTTGTTGCTGTTGTTGTTGTCATTTGAACTGCAAATCTACCGTCCTGCGATGTGATAGCTAAAGGATACGGGCTGAAATCATGAGGGCATTTTGCACACACACACATTGGACACGCATCACATCACATCGCTGTGATGAGAACGTGTTCTGTAGACATCTGTTACATCCCATGTGACCCTGCGCAAGGAAACCCTTTCCCATCAGGTTGGTCAGAGTGCTTCCAGACGCATAACCCCGGCGGGCTCAGAATCTCACAGCGCGCTGCAATTTGTTTATGGCCCAGTGGAAGAGGTGCAGGTTGGCAGCTCGTCGTCTTCCTGGGGAGCAGGAGAGAAGCGGGTGGGTGGGGGGAGGGGCGCGGAAGACTCCAGATTGAAAGGCTTAACGTACCCGTGACCCATCGCCCCGTTGGCCGGCTTGACTATAAACGTCTTCTGTCTGCGCTTCTTTCGTAGCTCCTTGACACAGTTCTGGAACTGAGTGTACTCTGCAGGGAAGATCCACGTCCTGGGAGTGAAGCAGAAGTCCTGAGACTGGCTCTTGATCATTCTGAAAACAAGAAGAAGGATAATAAAGGAAGGACCCCCCAGGGTAGGCTGACCACACGTCCCTGGTCCCCGGATGAGGTACTGTGTCCCCGAGTAAACAATGCCCTCCGGAAAAGTCCCCAGTTCAGAAAACTCGTCCCCGTATAGAGTCTCTGTTTTCTTTAAACGCAAATATACAGAATCCCCAGCGAGAGATTCTCAGCCCACTCCCGCCCGGTTTGAGCTCAGGAACGGATTCCAGGAGCCGGTTGAATGGAGTCGACAATGGCGGCCACGCCTTCCCACAATGCAGCGCGGCGGAGAAAAGGCCCCATCGATAGCTCGGGCCGTACTGCACTCTGGGGGATTGAGTCACCTGACCCCTGTGTTTGGGCCAATGATGACTGGCCGGAGGGCGGAACCTTTAAAATGCGCGGGAGAAGCCGAGGTCGAGGTGAGAGCAGGCGGAGGGCGAGTGGATTTATTTTACCTCAGATTAGTGTGGTGCATTGTGTTTTTTTAATGAATAGGGCAATCTCTAAATTCTCCCACCGGGAAGGGGTTTCTGAAACCTTCTGAGACAGGGTATGTTATAAATCTCATCATCAAGAAACTACTTATGAAATAACGCTGGACGGCCAGCTGGTGGCGCCATCCAAGGAGTATAAATACTCGGGCGTGGGCCCCAGCTTTCCAGGGACATTTTGTAAGACAAGGAGCTAGTGAAATACAACTAGACTTCCATGTTCTGAAACAAGTTGATTAAAGCCTTGCTTTATGCTCAAACCAAGTGAGTAGTGAGTTTTATTACGTCAGAGTATTTCACACCTTGTATGGAAAATCTCAGTCTGTTTGGAACAGATTTAAAATTGAGAAGTTAGGGTGTTCGGGGACAAGTATAGCTGGTACAGCACTATTGCCAGAACACCACGCAAAGTTCACGATTCAGTGTAAAGTGAAAATGGCGTTGTCTCTACGCGTATTCCGCTAACAGAAGCAACATGCCGACTTTCTTGAAACGTGTCCCAGCTACTTTGCTGTGCTCCCACCCTGTGTGTCCCCGGGTCCAGTTTAGAAAATATGGTCACCCTACCCCCAGGGGGCTGAGTGCTCGACACTCAAGCCTTTCAAGTCCATGGGGTGAATTTCCAATAGAATTCAATGGAAAGGAGAATCGGGCGGGGTGTAAAAACGGGCAGCCATTTTCCGCTCGGCAGCAAGAGCGAACGTTCATCCCCCCGTCTGTTTAAGCAGTGGTTTGTGTGGCTACCTCTCTTTTGGATTCTAAGGGAACCAAAGGGGTATGGGGATAGTGCGGGAAGGCGGAGTTGAGGTCGAAGATCAGCCATGATCTTATTGAATGGCGGAGCAGGCTCCTAATTCTTATGTTCTTATAAGGGTGCAGGCCCGAGCAAAATTTGCCCTTACAAGTAAACAAACCTGTCTAGCTCTCTTCATTCGTTTTAATACCCAGGTAAAGCATGCTTGACTAATCTACTGGAATTTTTTGAGGATGTAACTGGTAAAATAGATAAGGGAGAACCAGTGGATGTGGTGTATTTGGACTTTCAGAAGGCTTTCGATAAGGTCCCGCATAAGAGATTAGCGTGTAAAGTTAAGGCACATGGGATTGGGGGCACGGTATTGACTTGGATAGAGAACTGGTTGGCAGACAGAAAGCAAAGAGTTGGAATAAATGGGTCTTTTTCCGAGTGGCAGGCAATGATTAGTGGGGTACCGCAGGGATCGGTCCTTGGACCCCAGCTATTCACAATATATAGTAATGATCTAGACAAGGGAACTAGATGTAATATCTCCAAATTTGCAGATGACACAAAGCTGGGTGGGCGTGTGTGCTGTGAGGAGGATGCCAAGAAACTCCAGGATGATTTGGACAGTTTGGGTGATTGGGCAAAAGCATGGCAGATGCAGTATAATGTGGATAAATGCGAGGTTATCCACTTTGGTGGCAAAAACAGGAAGGCAGATTATTATCTGAATGGCAATAGATTGGGAGAAGGGGAAGTGCAAAGAGACCTGGGTGTCCTGGTGCACCAGTCGCTAAAGGTAAGCATGCAGGTGCAGCAGGCGGTTAAGAAGGCAAATGGTATGTTGGCCTTCGTAGCGAGAGGGTTTGAGTACAGGAACAAGGATGTCTTGCTGCAGTTGTACAGGGCCTTGGTGAGACCACATCTCGAGTATTGTGTGCAGTTTTGGTTGCCTTATCTGAGGAAGGATGTTCTTGCCACGGAAGGAGTTCAGCGAAGATTCACCAGGCTGATACCTGGGGTGGCAGGAATGACGTATGAGGAGAGATTGGGACGATTGGGCTTGTACTCGCTGGAGTTTAGAAGAATGAGAAGGGATCTCATTGAAACTTATAAAATTCTGACAGGACTGGACAGACTTGATGCAGGAAGGATGTTCCCGATGGTCGGGGAGTCCAGAACCAGGGGTCACAGTCTAAGGGTAAGGGGTAGGCCTTTTAGGACAGAAATGAGGAGGAATTTCTTCACCCAGAGAGTGGTGAACCTGTGGAATTCTCTACCACAGAAGGCAGTAGAAGCCAATTCATTAAATATATTCAAGACGGAGTTGGATATATTTCTTAAGGCTAAAGGGATCCAGGGGTATGGGGAGAAAGCAGGGACGGGGTACTGAAATTGGATGATCAGCCATGATCGCATTGAATGGTGGAGCATGCTCGAGGGGCCGAATGGCCTACTCCTGCTCCTATCTTCTACATTTCTATATTTTCCCCCCATACAGGCTGGCTGTTGTGCCAGGCCCCACTGGCAATGTGGAGCCTCACAGAACTTACCCTGTACCTTTTTGTTGTGGATTGCATTGGCAATCTCGCTCGTGGGGGGCCACAGGGTGGCTGGTGTGGGAAATGATAAAGGATAATCATACTGAGGCAGTAGTTCCTGAGGTTGCGACTCTGTCTAATAATACCTCAATAATGCGCCTTCACCTCAACCTCACGAGGGCACCACCACCTCCTGTGCCAATGTGCTATATTCTCTATTTCCTACATGAGCCATCCTCCGGCCTACCTAAGATGACTAAATTCAGTGTCAATTGATACTGAATTCGGGCCGGTTTTACTGATAACATATCATGCTTTCCAGGTACGCACGGTGTGGTAGTGTAGTGGTTATGATACTGGACTAACAACCCAGACTTTCTATTATAAATGTAGAAATAGAGATTTATAATGGAAAAAGTTGACACAAAACATGTGGCAAAACGTGCGACAAAAACGTGATGACAGAAAGTCATTAGCACAGGCAGGAAGTGCATGCAGATGTAAGCATTTTAATATATTACAGGTAGTTTATAGACATATTATTATTATTATCATGCAAGGTCTTTGAGTCACATAGCACTTAAGTAGGCAGAGGCAGCGTGTGACCGACCCATGCGGACCAGAAGGCCCCAGCTTCCATTCCCATCCTGTCCTGTGTTAGTCCCGCTCAGGCAGGTGGAGGTAAGGTATTGCCCTCAATATCTCTGGGCTCGGGAATGGAAATTTGCGCAGGGGCTGCCATTTCTGACTCGTGCTGGAGAATACAAGGGTTGAGGTCAGGAGGGGAGAGGATCAGAGTTGACTGAGATGCGCCTCAATGGTGAATAGCCTTCAGCGCTCACTGTGCGGGCTCATACACGATGAGTAGGACAACTGGGTAAGGTACTGGAATACGGATCCGTACCCCTCCCTCCCTCCCTCCTTCCCTCCCTCCCTCCCACCCTCCTTCCCTCCCTCCTTCGCTCCTTCCCTCCCTCCCTCCCACCCTCCTTCCCTCCCTCCTTCTCTCCCTCTCTCCCTCCCTCCTTCCCTCCTTCTCTCCCTCTCTCCCTCCCTCCCTCTCTCCCACCCTCCTTCCCTCCCTCCTTCTCTCCCACCCTCCTTCCCTCCCTCCCTCCCTCTCTCCCTCCCTCCTTCCTTCCCTCCCTCTCTCCCACCCTCCTTCCCTCCCTCCCTCCTTCTCTCCCACCCTCCTTCCCTCCCTCCCTCCCTCCCTCCCACCCTCCTTCCCTCCCTCCTTCTCTCCCACCCTCCTTCCCTCCCTCCCTCCCTCTCTCCCTCCTTCCCTCCCTCCTTCCCTCCCTCCCCACGTGAGTGAACGTCTTCAGAGAAAGAGAATACAAAATAAATTACACAGTTAAAAGCAAAATGGACCTTATCTCAAGAGGGCTGAAATACAAAGGGGTAGAAGTTATGTTACAGCTGTACAGAGCTCTGGTTAGACCCCATCTGGACATTGCGTTCAGTTCTGGGCACCAAACCTCAGGAAGGATATATTGGCCTTGGAGGGGGTGCAGCGCAGGTTCACCAGAATGATACCCGGGGCTAAAAGGGCTAAATTATGAGGACAGGTTGCATAGACTAGGCTTGTATTCCCTTGAATATAGAAGATTAAGGGGTGATCTAATCGAGATGTTTAAGATGGTTAAAGGAACTGATAGGGCAGATAGAGAAAAACTATTTCCTCTGGTGGGGGGAAGTCCAGAACTAAGGGGGCATGACTTTAAAATTAGAGCCAGGCCGTTCAGGGGTGATGTCAGGAAGCACTTCTTCACACAAAGGCCGGTGGAAATCTGGAACTCTCGCCCCCAAAAAGCTGTTGAGGCTGGGGGGTCAATTGAAAATTTCAAAACTGAGATTGAGAGATTTTTGTTAAGCGAGGGTGTTAAGGGTTACGGTGCCAAGGCAGGTAGATGGAGTTAAGATACAGATCAGCCGTGATCTTATTGAATGGCGGAACAGGCTCGAGGGGCTGAATAGTCAACTCCTGATCCTGTGTTCCTAAAATCAAGTATCCCCATTATTCAAAACTATATTAATTAAACGCATAAATAAATGAGATAAACCCCAACACATCTTGCATCTTATTTTATTAATACTGACACATATCGTATCCTTCAGCATAACTACAACATAGAGAAGACCATTCAGAATAGCTGAGGATAATTGTCTATTAATACTGGCAGGCTGCTTAGGATGCTATTGGTAGATATTAAGGGCCTTCCATTTCCATCACTCTCCTGATGTATAGGGTTGGCAACCCTCCGTCTCCAAAAATTAAAAATTAATCTCCAGGACACGTCTGCGAGCAACTCTGGGAGAAAAATCATAGCGGCATTAAACAAAACGGTGTGGGGGTTTTTTTTTTTTAATTTTCTTTGAACACTTTCATTTATTCGTGATTAAAATGCCAGAGATGGAGATGGGCAAAGATGTCTGTTTGGGCTGGCAGTCAGGAATCGTCCAGTCGGAAAAGGAAGAGTCTGTTCGCTTTCCGATTGGCCTGGGAAGGCGGGGCTTTGCGAGGATGGGCGGGGCAGGGCGGGAGAGTGGGGCAGGGGCGGGGGCGGGGCGGTAGGTCATGCGATTATACCTCCAGAATCAGGCCAAGCAGAGTTGGGAACCTTCCCTGTGTACCTCAGCCCCTTGCTGGCCTACAAGCGGGCTTTGCCACCTCTCGCACCGCGCGCGCTCCGTGATGTTATCCGCTGTACATGCCAAGGTGCCTCAAGTGAGATTTCGATCCCCATCAAGACTGAAACCGTGCCCGCGCCACTTACTTGGCCATGTTCCTTGCCAGACAGTCCTTGCGACAAATCTCTCCCATTCCCGGAAAATGGTTGATCCTCTGTAAGGAGAGATAAAATGACTCGATTGCATGCGGTATCAGTAGGTGGGTCGCAAAGTCAGATATTTATACAGTTTCTTCCACTGACATTGTAGAGTACAGCCTACTCCACACAATTGCATCACATATTGCACTTTTTAATGCCTATTTGTAAAAGCCTCTTTCAGTCCCATTGATTAATTTTCAATTATTGCCACTAAATGCATCTCGCTGTACAGAGTACAGAATGCATCTCGGCGCTCCTCCAATCCTGGCCTCTTGCACATCCCCGATAGTCATCGCTCCTCCACTGGCGGCCCTGCCTTCAGCTGTCTAGGCCCTAAACTCTAGAATTCCCTCCCTAAACCTCTCCGCCTCTCTCTCTCCTCCTTTAAGATGCTCGTTAAGACCTTCCTCTTTGACCAACCCGTCCTAATATCTCCTTATGTGGCTCGGTGTCAAATCTTTGTCCGATTACACTTCTGTGAAGCATCTTCGGACATTTTACCACTTTAAAGGCGCTATAGAAATGCAAGTTGTTGTCCATGTTAGTTTTGGTCGCCTTATCTGAGGAAGGATGTTCTTGCCATGGAGGGAGTGCAGCGAAGATTCACCAGGCTGATACCTGAGATGGCAGGAATGGCGTATGAGGAGAGATTGGGTCGATTGGGCTTATACTCGCTGGAGTTTAGAAGAATGAGAGGGGATCTCATTGAAACTTATAAAATTCTAACAGGACTAGACAGACTAGATGCAGGAAGGATGTTCCCGATGGTCGGGGAGTCCAGAACCAGGGGTCATCATCTAAGGATAAGGGGTAAGCCATTTAGGACTGAGATGAGGAGGAATTTCTTCACCCAGAGAGTGGTGAACCTGTGGAATTCTCTACCACAGAAGGCAGTTGAGGCCAATTCATTAAATATATTCAAGAAGGAGTTGGATATATTTCTTAAGGCTAAAGGGATCAAGGGATATGGGGAAAAGGCAGGGACAGGGTACTGAATTTGGATGATCAGCCATGATCGCATTGAATGGCGGAGCAGGCTCGAGGGGCCGAATGGCCTACTCCTGCTCCTATCTTCTATGTTTCTATGTTATTGCATATTCCACAAACCTTACACATTACACATCAGCTCCCCAATGGCTCAGCTTGCTGAGGAGGTGAGTAACTGGGTGAGGCAGACCAGAAGCTCCTGGGTTGACTCTATGGCCTGTGCCGGGTCCGTCGGTCTCAGTTGAAGTGGCAGTAAGGGGGCCCCGCTACAAGAGACCTCAGTTGTCCTCGAGTTAGAGAGCAGGAAATCAGCCCGAGTTCTCACTGCTGATTGCTATACAGTGCCTCTGCCAGATGCGCGTACACTGCCTGAGGACGGAAACAGCTGCTATGCCCCCAAGGCTGGAACATTCATTGAGTCGGGTATTTGGGTGAGGTAACGGAGGGAAAATGCAACTGTTCCCCAGCATGTGTGGGTTCTTTTAAATCAACTATTAATAAAATATACTCTCTGCGCACCATATTGACTCAGTCTCCTTCTGAATCTCTTACACTGTTCCCTGGGAAACTAAATGTTTCCGACATGTGCTCGTATCTATGACCTGCCCGTGGGCCAGTTGGTCATTCATTTTCCTTTGTAAAAAAAAAACACATTCAAAATGACAGACCGGCGCTGTCCAGTTTTCAAATGTCAATGTTCCTTAGTGGCCAGACATCCGGCCTCCTTGCGTTATGGACTGTCTTGTTCAAAAGCCGATGGAGCTGCACACCAGACGTGCTGCAGGTTTTGGTTCGGGAGTGCGAGCAGGAGGGTGGGCGTCCCTTCTTGTGGTGATATTGTCATTCATAGCTCCAGCTTCTCTCACACTGCGGTCTCCCACTTTCTATTAATCTTGTCCCACAGTACAACAGTGACGACACTTCAAAAAGTGCTTCATTGGCTGTAAAGCACTTTGGGAGGTCCGGTGGTCGTGAAAGGCGCTATAGAAATGCAAGTCTTTCTTTTGTTTTTATTGCCAATATCTTGAAAAGCGTGATATACATTCAAGAGCAAAATACTGCGGATGCTGGAAATCTGAAAACAGAAAATGCTGGAAATACTCAGCAGGTCAGGCAGCATCTGTGGAGAGAGAAACAGAGTTAACGTTTCAGGTCGATGTTCTGACGAAAGGTCATCGACCCGAAACGTTAACTCTGTTTCTCTCTCCACAGATGCTCCCTGACCTGCTGAGTATTTCCAGCATTTTCTGTTTTCATTTTATATTTTATAAATAAATGCAAGTCCCTTTATTTCTTTTTTTGGGCTTGGACCGACAGCCCTGTGTTCTCAGAGACATGCGGCAGAGGCCTGGTCGCACCCCAACCTCTGCACTGAGCAACAAGTGACAAAAGGAGCTGTTTCGTCAAAGGCATCTCGCTGGGTAGCTATTTCAAACAGCTTCACTACATTAACACAAAGTAAGATATCTGCAAAAGGCCATACATTTCTTTAGTTGTTGTAAAAATAAATCCAGAGTTACGCACAGCGCAATATAAACAGGCACAAAAAACTTTTTTGAAGAACGAATAGATTTTAACAGGGACGTTTGAAGCAAGGGTTCGATAAAATCCCAAAATTAAAAGCACGATGGAAAAGTAGTGCTGCCCCCTGGTGGCGGTGGAAAGCAGTACAACAGTAGAAACATAGAAACGTAGAAGATAGGAGCAGGAGTCGGCCATTCGGCCCCTCGAGCCTGTTCCGCCATTTAACGAGATCATGGCTGATCATCCAAATTCAGTACCCTGTCCCTGCTTTCTCCCCATATCCCTTGATCCCTTTAGCCTTAAGAAATATATCCAACTCCTTCTTGAATATATTTAATGAATTGGCCTCAACTGCCTTCTGTGGTAGAGAATTCCACAGGCTCACCACTCTCTGGGTGAAGAAATTCCTCCTCATCTCAGTTCTAAATGGCTTACCCCTTATCCTTAGACTGTGACCCCTGGTTCTGGACTCCCCCGCCATCGGGAACATCCTTCCTGCATCTAGTCTGTCTAGTCCTGTTAGAATTTTATAAGTTTCAATGAGATCCCCTCTCATTCTTCTAAACTCCAGCGAGTATAATCCCAATCGACCCAATCTCTCCTCATACGTCATTCCTGCCATCCCAGGTATCAGTCTGGTGGATCTTCGCTGCACTCCCTCCATGGCAAGAACATCCTTCCTCAGATAAGGCGACCAAAACTGCACACAATACTCAAGGTGCGGTCTCACCAAGGCCCTGTACAGCTGCAGCAAGACATCCTTGTTGAAACATATAAAATTCTTAAGGGGCTTGACAGGGTTAATGCTGGGAAAATGTTTCCCCGACTGGGGAATCTAGAAGACGGGGTCACAGTCTCAGAATAAGGTGTCGGCCATTTAGGACTGAGATGAGGAGAAATTTCTTCACTCAAAGGGTTATAAATCTTTGGAATTCTCTGCCCCAGAGAGGTGTGGATGCTCTGTCATTGAGTATATTCAAGACAGAGGTCAAAAATTTTTTGGGAATGAAGAGAATTAAGGGTTATGATGATAGTGCGTGAATGGAGTTGAGGTAGAAGATCAGCCATGATCTCATTGAATGGCGGAGCAGGCTCGAGGGGCCAAATGGCCGACTCCTGCTCCTATTTCTTATGTTCTTATGTTCATCGTTATCCAGCGACCACCTGCTGCAAATTGTGAGGCAGAAAGCCGGTGATTACAGAATAAGGATTGGCTAAATATCCCACGGCTGCCTCAGCTCCTCACACTCACTACAACAAATTACATTTATATAGCGCCTTTAACCTAGTAAAACGCCCCAAGGTGCTTCACAGGAACGATTATCAAATAAAATTTGACACCGAGCCACATAAGGAGATATTGGGAGAGGTGAGCAAAGGTTTGGTCAAAGAAGTAGGTATTAAGGGGCGTCTTAAAGGAGGGAAGAGAGGTAGTGAGGCGGAGAGGCTTAGGGAGGGAATTCCAGAGCTTAGGGCCTCTTCTTCTTAGGCAGTCCCTTGGAACTGAGGATGACTTGCTTCCACATTAAAAATGAGTTCTCAGGTGACTGATGAGTCCAATGCGGGACCTACAGTCTCTGTCACAGGTGGGGCAGACGGTGGTTGAAGGGGCGGGTGGGTGGGGTGCTTGGGTTGATGTGCGCTCCTTCCGCTGTTTGCGTTTGGCTTCCGCTTGCTCCCGGCCAAGAGACTCGAGGTGTTCAGCGCCTTCCCGGATGCTTCTCCTCCAATTTGTGCGGTCTTGGGCCAGGGATTCCCAGCTGTCGGTGGGGATGTTGCACTTTTTCAAGGAGGCTTTGAGGGTGTCCTTGAAGCGTTTCCTCTGCCCACCTGGGGCTCTCTTGCCGTGTCGGAGCTCCGAGTAGAGCACTTGTTTTGGGAGTCTCATACCGGGCATGCAGACCATGTGGGTCCTGGTCTTCAAACACTCTCTTCCTCAGGCGACCGAAGGCTGCACTGGCACACTGAAGGCGGAGTTGGACTTCATCATCGACGTCTGCCCTTGTTGACAGTAGGCTCCCGAGGTATGGAAAGTGGCCCACGTTGTCCAAGGCCTCGTCATGGATTTTGATAATCAGAGGGCAGTACTGTGTGGCGGGGGCAGGTTGGTAGAGGACCTTTGTCTTACGGATGTTTAGGGTAAGGCCTATGCTCTTGTGTACGCTTCGGTGAAGGTGTTGACGATGGTTTGGAGTTCGACCTCAGAGTGTGCACAGATGCAAGCGTCGTCTACATACTGTAATTTGATGACAGAGGATGGGACGACATTGGATCTGGACTGGAGGCGACGGAGGTTGAACAGTTTCCCGTTTGTTCTGTAGATTACCTCCACTCCAGTGGGAAGCTTACTGAGGGTGAGATGGAGCATTGCAGCCAGGAAGATCGAGAAGAGTGTTGGTGCGATGACACAGCCTTGCTTGACCCTGGTCCATAGGTGAATTGGGTCTGTGGTGGATCCATTGGTCAGGATCACGGCTTGCATGTCATCGTGAAGCAGGCGGAGGATGGTGACAAACCTTTGAGGGCAGCCGAATTTGAGGAGGACACTCCATAATCCCTCACAGTTGACGGTGTCGAAGGCCTTTGTGAGGTCAAAGAAGGCCATGTACAGTGGTTGGTGCTGTTCCCTGCATTTCTCTTGTAATTGACGTGCGGCGAAGATTATGTCCATTGTGCCCCTTAGTGGGCGGAATCCGCATTGCGACTCTGGGAGGAGCTCTTCAGCCACTGGGAGAAGGCGATTGAGGAGGATTCTTGCGATGACTTTCCCTGTGGCAGACAGCAGGGAGACTCCTCTGTAATTACCGCAATCGGACTTGTCATCTTTCTTGAAGATGGTCACGATTACGACGTCTCTGAGAACCCCTGGCATGCTCTCCTCCTTCCAGATAAGAGAAATGAGTTAATGAATTCGTGCCAGTAGTGCTTCTCCGCCATGCTTTAGTGCCTCGGCGGTGATTCCATCTGCTCCTGAGGCCTTGTTGCTTTTCGGTTGTCGGATAGCCTTTTCAACCTCATGCTGGGCTGGGGTTGTGCTGAGATGGTGGCGGGTAGCATGCTGCGGGGTAGAGTTGAGGACACTCGCGTCGAAGACAGAGTCTCGATTAAGGAGATCTTCAAAGTGCTCCTTCCAGCGGGCATGGACTGCCTCTCTGTCCTTGAATCAGAAGGTTGTGGGTTCAAGTCTCACTCCAGAGACATGACCACAAAAATCCAGGCTGACATTCCCAGTACAGTACTGAGGGAGTGCTACACTGTCTGAGGTGTCATCTTTCAGATAAAATCATAGAATAGTACAGCACAGAACATAGGAACAGGAGTAGGCCATTCAGCCCCTTGAGCCTGTTCCACCATTCAATGAGATCGTGGCCGATCTGTGATCTAACTCCATGTACCCGTCTTTGGCCCATATCCCTTAATACCTTTGGTTAACAAAAACCTATCAATCTCAGATTTAAAATTAACAATTGATCTAACATCAATTGCCATTTGCGGAAGAGAGTTCCAAACTTCTACCACCCTTTGTGTGTAGAAGTGTTTCCTAATTTCACCCCTGAAAGGTCTGGCTCTAATTTTTAGACTATGCCCTCTAGTCCTAGAATCCCAAACAGTGGAAATAGTTTCTCTCTATCTACCCTATCTGTCCCCCTTAATATCTTGAAAACTTCAATCAGATCACCCCTTAACCTTCGAAATTCTAGGGAATACATCCTTAATTTGTGTAATCTCTCCTCGTAATTTACCCTTGGAGTCCGGGTATCATTCTGGTAAACCTCGGCTGCACTCCCTCCAAGGCCAATATATCCTTCCTAAGGTGGGGTGCCCAGAACTGCTCCCAGTGCTCCAGGTGTGGTCTAACCAGGGTTTTGTACAGCTGCAGCATAACTTCTACCCCCTTGTACTCTAGTCCTCTAGATATAAAGGCCAGCATTCCATTAGCCTTTCTGATTATTCTCTGTACCTGTTCATGATCTATGTACCTGGACCCCCGGCGTCTCTTTGGACCGCCATTGTTTTTAGCTTTTCACAATTTAGAAAGTACCCTGTTCTATCCTTTTTAGGTCCAAAGTGGATGACCTCACATTTGCCTACATTGAAATCCATTTGCCACAGTTTTGCCCATTCACTTAATCTGTCGATATCCCTCTGTAATTTTATGCTTTCATCTACACTGCCTACAATGCCGCCTATCTTTGTGTCATCAGCAAATTTGGATATATGACTATCTATGCCAGAAGGAGGCCATTCAGCCCATTGAGTCCTCCGACGTAAGGGGTGTTCTATGCGGAGTGAACACACAAAGGCTGCTGGACCGGATAGCATCCCTGGACGGGTACTCAAGGAATTTGCTGATCAGCTGGCTGATGTCTTCACCGCCATCTTCAATCTGTCATTGGCCCAGGCAGTAGTCCCTACATGCTTCAAGACCGCTACCATTATTCCTGTGCCAAAACAAACGGCTGTGACGTGCCTGAACAACTATCGACCTGTCGCACTCACACCCATCATAATGAAGTGTTTCGAGAGACTGGTCTTAGCCCACATCAAAGCCAGTGTTCCTGCCTCTCTTGACCAACACCAGTTTGCATATCGTGCAAACAGATCAACGGAGGATGCAATCACAACTGCTCTACACTCGGCACTGAATCACCTAGATGGTAAGGAGACCTACATCAGAATGCTGTTCATAGACTACAGCTCAGCATTCAACACTATCATCCCCAACAAGCTGGCCACCAAACTCCAAACTCCTGGCCTGAACACTTCCCTCTGCAACTGGACCCTGGACTTCCTAACAAACAGACTCCAGTCTGTCAAATTAGGTAACCACACCTCCGCCCCCCTGACCCTGAACACGGGGGCCCCACAAGGATGTGTGCTGAGCCCCCTCCTCTACTCCCTCTTCACCCACGACTGTGTGGCTGTTAATGGTTCCAACACCATCATCAAGTTTGCAGATGACACCACGGTAGTAGGCCAGATCACCAACAACGATGAGTCAGCCTACAGGGAGGAGGTCCAGCATCTCGTGAAGTGGTGCGCCGATAACAACCTGGCCCTTAACATCAAGAAAACCAAAGAAATCATTGTGGACTTCAGGAAGTCCAAAGGTGGAAGTCACACCCCCATCCACATCAATGGGGCTGTGGTGGAAAGGGTGGACAGCTTTAAGTTCCTCGGAGTCCACATCACGGAAGACCTCTCCTGATCCCTCAACACCTCCTCTCTGGTGAAGAAGGCCCAGCAGCGCCTATATTTCCTAAGGAGGCTGAAGGGATGTAACCTGTCACCCCTGATCCTCTCCAACTTTTACCGCTGCACTATAGAGAGCATCCTGACAAACTGTATCACAGTATGGTATGGCAGCTGTAGCTACTATGACCGGAAAGCCCTGCAGCGGGTAGTCAAAACTGCCCAACGCATTACTGGCACCCGGCTACCGACCATAGAGCACATATACCAGAAACGCTGTCTACGGAGGTCACGGTCCATCATCAAAGACCCTACCCACCCCAGCCACAGTCTGTTCGCCCTCCTGCCATCTGGGAGACGCTACAGATGCATTCGCACCCGAACGACCAGATTTAGGAACAGCTTCTTTCCCAGGGCTGTCATCCTACTGAACTCCACAAATAAACTCTAAAGCCTGCACATCTGCCAATGCACTTTATTATGGTTATGTTTATGTTAAAGTATTACAAGCCAAATGTATGTTGAATGTTTACATGTCTTAATCCAAATGTACACTCTCGGGAGCCACAAGCCTACATTTCGTTGTACTGCACTTGTGCACTAACAATGACAATAAAAGTTGATTTGATTTGATTTGATTTGAGTCAGCACCAAATCAGGCGTTAAACCGAGGCCCCGCCTGCTCCCTCAGGTGGATGTAAAAGATCCCATGGCCCTATTTGAAGACGAGCAGGGGAGTTCTCCCCGGTGTCCTGGTCACTACTTATCCCTCAAGCAACATCACTAAAACAGATGATCTCATCATTTATTTCATTGCTGTTTGTGGGAGCTTGCTGTGTGCAAATTGGCTGCTGCGTTTCCTACATTATAACAGTGACTCCACTTCAAAAGTCCTTCAACGGCTGTAAAGCGCTTTGGGACGTCCTGAGGTCGTGAAAGACGCTACAGACATGCGAGTCCTTGCTTCCTTTCTTTCTCTCTGCCACTTGGCAACCCAACAATATTCGCTGTCTCACATATAAAGAATCATAGAGTGATACAGCACAGGAGGAGGCCATTCAGACCATCGTGCCTGTGCCGGCTCTTTGTAAGTGCTAACCAATTAGTCCCACTCCCCCTGCTCTTTCCCCATAGCCCTGCAAGTCTTTCCTCTTCAAGTATATAGCTAATTCCCCTTTTGAACATTACGATTGAATCTGCTTCTGCCGCCCCTTCAGGCAGTGCATTCCAGATCACAACAAATATAGTGCAAGAGAGGACAAACCAGGAGAAACATGTTAACCAAACAGCTGAGGTTCTCAAAACTCACGTCTCTACCCAACAACTGACCAAAGAATAGAAAGGCCAGCCACCTAGTTGAGGATTGCTTGCAGTGGTGACTGAGTTATGGTTGTACACATAAAGCGACTGCATGCAGAAGAAACCACCTGCCTGACTCCCCCTTGGATGACAATCAGAAGGAGAACTAGTGCCCATGAAATGATGTCCATGAAATGGTGTCCATGGAACGGTGCCCATGGAACGGTGCCCATGGAATGGTGTCCATGAAATGATGTCCATGAAATGGTGTCCATGGAACGGTGCCCATGGAATGGTGCCCATGGAATGGTGTCCATGGAACGGTGCCCATGGAATGGTGCTCATGGAATGGTGCCCATGGAATGGTGTCTATGGAATGTTGCCCATGGAATGGTGTCTATGGAATGGTGCCCATGGAATGGTGCTCATGGAATGGTGCCCATGGAATGGTGCTCATGGAATGGTGCTCATGGAATGGTGTCCATGGAATGGTGTCCATGGACCGGTGTCCATGGAATGGTGCCCATGGAACGGTGCCCATGGAATGGCGCCCCAGCAAGAGTGAGCACCTCTAGGAGGGGAGAGGTGAAAATCGGAGGGTGGGGGTGGGGGGGAAATGCAATAAAAAAGGAAAAGCAAGCTCACTTGAAAGGGAAGGTGGATGATGCCGTTGAGCCTCACCTGATAGTTCCTCAGATCCGCTATCTTCTCTTGCTGCACGGCCGCATCATTCCAGATCACGTTGGCAGTGTCATCTTCCTCTCGTGCTCTCGCGAATCCCGCTTCCATTATTGCTAAACGCACTAAAAAAAAAGAACATTGACAGAGCGGCCTGTTATTGTCAGTCAGTATGCTTACTGCGGCAGAACCTTTCACATGCGGGTGGGGCGAGCAGTGTATGTATAGTGATGCCCATTCACCCATTACTACCTGTGCTCGCTGACCTACATTTGGCTCCCGGCCCGACGAATTGAAAATTCTCATCCTTGTTTTCAAATCCCTCCATGGCCTCGCCCCTCTCCAGCTCTGTAACTTTCTCCAGCCCTACAACCCTCCGAGGTCTCTGCGTTCCTCCAATTCTGGCCTCCTTTGCATCCCCGATTTCCATTGCCCCACCATTGGCGGCCGTGCCTTCAGCTGCCTGGGGTTTAAGCTCTGGAATTCCCTCCCTAAACTTCTCCGCCTATCTCTCCTCCTTTAAGACGCTCCTTAAAACCAACCTCCTTCACCAAGCTTTTGGCCAGCAGTCCTAATATCTCCTTATTTGGCTCAGTATCAAATTTTGTTTGATAACGCTCCTGTGAAGTGCCTTGGGATGTTTTACTATGTTAAAGACGCTATGTAAATACAAGCTGTTGTGGTTACTGCAGAAGGCATTGCCGTTGTGTGGGATGGGCTGGGTGGACCAGAGGCTCTTTTCCTCTCCGCCATTGTTCCTATGTATTATTAACTTCGATACCTGGACAAAGGCTTGCAGGTGACTCACCGCATCTCCTTCAACAGCAATGATAGCAACAACTTACATTTATATAGCGCAGTTAACGTAGCAAAATGTGCCAAGGCACTTCACACGAGCAATTATGAATAAAAACATTTTTGACACTGAGCCACAACGACAACAACAACTTGATAGCGCCTTTAACATAGTTAAACGTCCCAAGACGTTTCACAGGAGTATTATAAGACAAAAAAATTTGACACCGAGCCACATAAGGAGAAATTAGGGCAGCTTGGTCAAAGAGGCAGGTTTTAAAGAGCGTCTTAAAGGAGGAAAGAGAGGTAGCGAGGTGGAGAGGTTTAGGCAGGGAATTCCAGAGCTGAGGGCCTAGGCAACAGAAGGCACGGCCGCCAGTGGTTGAGTGATTTACAATCAGGGATGCTCAAGAGGGCAGAATTAGAGGAGCGCAGATATCTCGGGGGGTTGTGGAGCTGAAGGAGATTACAGAGATAGGGAGGGGCGAGGCCATGGAGGGATTTAAAAACAAGAATGAGAATTTTGAAATCGAGGCGCTGCTTAACCAGGAGCCAATGTAGGTCAGCGCGCACAGGGGAGATGGACAAACGAAGGAGATATCAGGACAGATGGCCAAAAGCTTGGTCAAAGAGGTAGATTTTAAGGAGCATCTTAAACATAAGAACATAACATAAGAAATAGGAGCAGGAGTCGGCCATTCGGCCCTTCGCGCCTGCTCCGCCATCCAATATGATCATGGTTGATCTTCTACTTCAACTCCACCTTCCCGCACTATCCCCATATCCATTGATTCCCTTAATATCCAAAAATCTATCAATCTCTGTCTTGAATATACTCAACGATTGAACATCCACAGCCCTCTGGGGTAGAGAATTCCAAAGACTCACAACCCTTTGATTGAAGAAATTTCTCCTCGTCTCAGTCTTAAATGGCCGACCCCTTATTCTGAGACTGTGACCCCTGGTTTTAGACTCCCCCATTCAGGGGAAACATCATCCCAGCATCTACTCTGTCATGTCCTGTAGGAATTTTATATGTTTCAATGAGATCACCTCTCATTCTTCTGAACTCTAGGTAATATAGGCCCAGTCTCCTCAATCTCCCCTCATAGGACAATCCCCCCATCCCAGGAATCAGTCTGGTGAACCTTCGTTGCACTCCCTCTATGACAAGTATATCCTTCCTTAGGTCAGGAGACCAAAACTGTACACAGGAGAGAGAGGTAGAGAGGTGGAGAGGTTTAGGGAGGGAATCCCAGAGCTTAGGGCCGAGGCAGCTGAAAGCACGGCTGCCAATTGTGGAGCGATTAAAATCAGGGACGGGCAAGAGGCCAGAATTGGAGGAGCGCAGAGTTCTCAAAGACTTGTAGGGCTTGAGGAGGTCACAGAGGGAGGGACGGGCAAGGCCGTGGGGGAATTTGAAAGCAAGGATGAGGATTTTAAAACTGAGGCATTGTCGTGCCCGGAGCCAGTGATGGTCAGCAAGCAGAGGGGTGTAGGGTGAATGAGACTTGGAGCGAGTTAAAATACTGGCGGCGGGGTTTTGGATGAGCACAAGTTTATGTAGGGTGGAAGGTGGGAGTCCGACCAGGAGAGCATTGGAATAGTCAACAACACTTCAACAGAAAGTGGCACTGATCCATCCGTCAATCATTTCTAAATGTTTCAATTCACTTTATATAATGGTTTTAGAAAAGCCTCCTTCAGACCCAATAATGAATTTCGAATAAGCACCCTTAACTTTATCTTTCTATAGCAACAGCAGCCTGCAATTATATAGCGCCTTTAACAAAGTAAAACCTCCCGAGGCATTTCACAGGGGCAAAAATTTGACACCGCGCCACATAAGGACACATTAAGACAGGTGACCAAAGTGTTGGTCAAAGAGGTAGGTTTTCAGGAGCAGTTTAAAGGTGGAGAGAGAGAACTGTACACAGTACAGAATGCGTATTCCATATACTTTACACATTACACATCAGTTCCCCAATGGCTCAGCTTGCTGAGGAGATGAGTAACTGGGCGCGGCAGACCAGGAGCTCCTCAGTTGACTCTATGACCTGTGCCGGGTCTGTCGGTCTCAGTTGAAGTGGCAGCAAGGGGGCCCCGCTACAAGAGACTGTGATGAAATATGCCTTCATCAACCCATGTGTTTTACCTGCTTGTATTTTACCTGCTTGTATTTTACCTGCTTGTATTTTACCTGCTTGTATTGTGAACCGCCCCCTTTTGTTCCTATTGTGTGTATTGGCTACGCCCCTGTCTTTTGCCATATAAAGGTCTCAGGAGCTGTATGAGTCATTTACTACCAGATGAACCCGATGTGGGAAGACCTGCTATACTGCTATGTTCTTAGTGATTAAAAGCCTTCAGTTGAATCCTTGTCTTTGAGTCATTGATGGCATATCAGAGACCTCAGTTGTCCTCGAGTTAGAGAGCAGGAAATCAGCCCGAGTTCTCACTGCTGATTGCTGTACAGTGCCTCTGCCAGATGCGTGTACACTACCTGAGGACGGAAACAGCTGCTATGCTCCCAAGGTTCGAACATTCATTGAGTAGGGTAGTTGAGCAAAATAAGGGAGGGCAAAGGAACCTGTTGTGCAGCACGAGTAAATGCCTTTCAGGAGAGCGGAGGATTCAATGAGAGATACAGTGAGCCTATCGGGAGAAGCAGAGCGGCAGATTTAAACAGCGCGCGAAAGCCCGCAGCAGCACAGCAAGATCCCACAAACAGCAATGTGATAATGACCAGGTCATCTGTTTTAGCGATGTTGGTTGAGGGATAAATACTAGCCAGGGCACCGGGGAGAACACCACTACACTTCTTTGAAATACTGCCACGGGATCTTTTACGTTCACCTGAGAGGGCAGACGGGGCCTCGGTTTAACGTCTCATCCGAAAGACGGCACCTTTGACAGTGCCGTGCTCCCTCAGCGCTGCACTGGAGTGTCAGTCTGGATTATGTGCCCCAGTCCCTGGAGCGGGACTAGAACCCACAACCTCCTGACTCAGAGGCGGGAGTGCTACCCGCTGAGCCTCGGCTGACTGTGCATGCACACTTCCTGCCCGCCATAATGGAGGCATAGGAGGCTTAGCGCCTGAAAAGCAGGTGCCGTGCGGCCGAATTTGAAAGCCAATGTTTTAGGAGTGGCTTGATTTAACTTTGTTCAGCGTTGTTAAGTCTGTGTGTTATAGTGAGAATTACTACACAGACCACAAGAGTAAATTTTAACAGGTCTTTACGAGTCGAAGGTCAGGGCTGAACTGCCCAATAAATCATTACACAGCACTTATATACCGGTGTGGTCACCACCGGTATTACAGTATACAGCAGCCAAGATAAAGTAGTGCAACCCTTAAAATAGTTCTCTTAAAGGTGGAACGGTTACATACACTACAATCCTCCCTTTTTAGCTTAACAGTATATATTCCCCATTAAACATAACATACTAACATATATACACAACTTCATGTAAAAACAGTTCACAGATTCCGTCTCCGAGGAGGCCTCCTGACTCGGTCCGGATAACGCTTCGGTGGTGTAGTAGTTTTCGGTGGTGTAGTAGGTTCTCGTTGCTGGGGTGACTCATCTAATAGTCCTTCACTGGACTTAACAGCTTGAACTTTCGTAACTTCAGAACCCGCATTGCTGACTTCTAAAGGCTCGAGTACCTTGGGAAGTTTTTCTACTTCCAGACTGATTTGGCTCAGTTCGGAGGGACCACGTGCGTGACCTGGTAGGGGTGATAATGGTTCAGATGAGTCATCATCTTCTGCTTCTTCTCTATTGTCTTCTATTTCCTCCATCACTTCAGCTTTTGCCTCGGCCACCAATTCCCTGAGTGGCTTATTACTGCTGACACTGCTCACAAAAGGGTGCTCTTTCTTCTTAGCTTTCAACTGATCGATGAATTTGACATATTCCCTTTCTTGCTCAGCTTTGATTCGTTTGGCCTCATCGCGCAGACGGTTTGTGTGTTCCTGATCCATTTTCTCAATCAGCTGCTTCTGCTGTCTTCCCAGATTCTCCAACTCTGTGTCAAAGAACTTTTTCTTTGCATTCATCTCCTGTTCAAAACGGCGAATCATTTGTTCTAATTGCTGTTGTAGTTTGAAATTGAGTTGAGTTCGAGCCCAGTGTTCCTCAGAAATGTGCATGTCTGTAGACTGGACAGACTCAGAATTCTCTGTCAAACTATGTTGTTGTTGTTCAGTGGAATTCTGTTCTGATACTTTGTTCTCTTCTGAAGCATTTATGCACTCCTTCGTTTTTCCATCATTAGTCTGCAAGTCCATTTTAGACTTGTCTTTTGCACATGGGCTGGTCTTACCATCATCAGTTCCAGAGTCTGAGCTGATTGTCTTCACCGAGTTCTCACTCTCTGCTTTGTCACTGTCACTGCTGCATATGCCCTCATCCAATATTCTGGACAATCGTTCAGGCTTGACATCTTTCTTTTTCCCGGAATCTACCGTTATTGCTTTTAGGGAGTGCCAGTCCATATTTATTTTCCTGATCCACTCCCGTCCCAGAAGTGGTGGACCTCCCTCAGGTAGTACATATATGTCCATTCCTTGGTGTGCTTTGCCCTTGTGTACCACCTTGACTTTTATCTTTCCGATGGGGTATACTCTTTGCCCCGTGTATGTCGGCAATACTATCTCCGTATCCCGTAGGGGAATATGTGTGAATAACTTTTTGTAATCTTGCTTATTCATGACCGTCAACGCCGATCCGGTGTCCAATTCCATCTTCACGTGGACTCCTGCTATCTGCAGTGTGACCCAGATAGTTTGTCGGTCAGCTTCCTTACTCACATTGTGAATTCTCAGACTACCCAGTTCCTTGCTGTTGGAGTCTGAATCCGAATTCTGTTCATCCAAACTCTTCTCAGCCACCTTATGTACCTTTCTGCACTTTTCCTGCGGTGACTTTTTGTTGCTGGTCTTCTTTCCTGACCGGCATACTTTAGCTATGTGACCAAGCTTGCCACATTTTCTACATTCCTGGTTTTTAAACCAGCATTGGTTCTGATCGTGTGTTGTCTTTCCACAACGATAACATTTCGTTGTACCCAAAGCCATTTGATCTACGCTGAATACCGCTGCCTTCAGCTGCATTTCCGCAGTGCCTCTCGCTGCGGCTTCGTGCGATGCTGCAATAGTGACAGCCTTATCAAGTGTAAGATCATTCTCTTCAAGCAGCCGCTTTTGTGTTCCTTCTTTCGACAATCCACACACGAATTTGTCTCTCAGTGCCTCTGTCAGTCTTTCCCCAAACTGACAGTATTTCGCTAGCTTACGCAGTTCAATTAAGTACTCCGCGTTGCTTTCCTCTTTCAGTTGCGTTCTCGCATAAAATTTAAATCATTCCGCTAACATCAGCGGTGTGGGGTTCAAATGATTCTTCAGGACAGCAACAATATTAGCGAAAGTCTGATCCGCCGGTTTAGCTGGTGATAGAAGATGCTTCAATAGCTCGTATGTCTTCGCACCCATTGAGTTTAGTAAGGTTAGTGCTTTATCTTCATTTGATATTTTATTTGCCTTACAATATATCTCTATGCGTTCTACATACGTGGCCCAATCTTCAACATCGGGATCGAAATCGTTGATGTTACCACGCTTAGGCATCCTCGCAATCTTCTTGAGAAACAAAAAGAAATTTTTCTTTTATTTTTTTTTTCAAAATGGCGGTTTCCCGCGCTTGTCTTCTTCCCCCGCCTACGAAAATGGCGGCTTCCCGCGTTTGCCTTTCTCCCCCGCTGGCTGTAATGGTGATTGCCGTATTGCTGCGTTCGCCCTCCCCAGCGGTTTTCAAATCGTGCCTCCCAGCCCCTCTTGCAGTCCGGTCCTTTCCCCCGGCTGCGGCTGAGTTCTCTGCGGTTTTTTAAAAAAAAATTCTCCCACGCCTTACGCTGTTCCGGTCGCTGCGCCTCGCGGCCTCGGTAGCTGCCCAGCCTTTTTCACCGGTCGCGGTCGAGCTCTCTCTCGACGCTGTTGCGTCTCCCAGCCCGCTTGCAGCCCGGTCTTTTACACTGGCTGCGTTTGCATTCACCGCGGCTCCAGTGCCTTACGCTGCCCCAGTCTCAGCGCCTCTGGCCCCGACTTCTGTCCGGCTCTTTTCCCCGGCCGTGGTCGAGTTCTCCGCCCTTATATCCTCCGTTTTTCCCTCCCCTACTTCACAGCCAACGTGGCCGACTTGCTGCTCGTCGCTGATCGGCTTACCCACCACCGTGATAGAAGGGATGATCACTGCCTGTTGTTGATGGAAGGCTTCGTGTCAGAATTCTTCCTTTGCTCTGCAGACCCGAGTCTTTTCTCAGCAGAATGATGAGGGCGGATGCCTCTTCTCGACGCCCGTTAAACTGCCTTGGATGTATCTCTGCCGCAGGGTAAGATCGTACTCGTCGCCACTGTTAAGTCTGTGTGTTATAGTGAGAATTACTACACAGACCACAAAAGTAAATTTTAACAGGTCTTTACTAGTCGAAGGTCAGGGCTCAACTGCCCAATAAATCATTACACAGCACTTATATACCGGTGTGATCACCACCGGTATTACAGTATACAGCAGCCAAGATAAAGTAGTGCAACCCTTAAAATAGTTCTCTTAAAGGTGGAACGGTTACATACACTACAAGCGTAACTGTGCTGACATTCTGAAGACAGCAATAAAGTCTTGGCTCTTCGCAAAACTGCAGGGGAGAAAACAAGCAGAAGGACACTGATCACAATGTCCACAGGGGTGCAGTCTAAGCAACTGCTTGTTATGCTCGGTGAGCTCACTCACTACCTCCTGTTATTGACGCACAATAACTATTCGAGGCCTGGCCTCTCCTCAATTTCAAACGGATTATGTAAGGGTTTCACATGCAGCTGATGATTGCATCTAATTACACTGACAATACAAGCAACACTGTATGAATGAGACTTGGACCATGTACAGCAGGCACCTCAAAGCACTGGAGAGGTACCACCAACGCTGCCTCCGCAAGATCCTGCAAATCCAGTGGCAGAATAGGCGCACCAATGTCAGTGTTCTTGCTCAGGCCAACATCCCCAGCATCAAAGCTTTGACCACGCTCGATCAACGGGTCACATTGTCCGCATGCCCGATACGAGACTCCCAAAACAAGCGCTCTACTCGGAGCTCCGACGCGGCAAGAGAGCCTCAGGTGGGCAGAGGAAACGCTTCAAGGACACCCTCAAAGCCTCCTTTGAAAAAGTGCAACATCCCCACCGACACCGGGGAATCCCTGGCCCAAGACCGCACAAAGTGGAGGAGAAGCATCCGGGAAGGTGCCGAACACCTCGAGTCTCTTGGCCGGGAGCAAGCAGAAGCCAAGCGCAGGCAGCGCAAGGGGCGCACGTCAACCCAAGCACCCCACCCACCCGCCCCTTCAACCACCGTCTGCCCCACCTGTGACAGAGACTGTAGGTCCTGCATTGGACTCATCAGTCACCTGAGAACTCATTTTTAATGTGGAAGCAAGTCATCCTCGGTTCCGAGGGACTGCCCAAGAAGAAGAAGAAGAAGTTATGCTTCTATACCTGTCCGATTCCTTGAATATCTCTTAATGTCTCTCCTTTCATCCCCTCCCCCATTTCCCAGCCCCCAAACTGCCTTTTAATCTGTTTCATTTCCTGCCTTTTATTCTCAGTTCTGACGAAGGGTTTCGACCCGAGACGTTGACTCTATTTCTCTCTCCACGGATGTTGCCTGGCCTGCTGAGTTTTTCCAGCATTTTCTGTTGTTATTTCGGATTTCCAGCATCCGCAGTATTTTGCTATCGAAGAAGTTATGCTTGGTGAGCTCACTCACTACCTCCCAGCTTTCTGTTATTGGCGTACACTGACAATACAAGCAACACTCTATGAATGAATAAGTCATTGAACAGTTTAATTGCACATATTTGAATAGTGCGGCAAGCAGCACAACAAGGGCAGGAAGGAAGTCACAGGACCAGAAGCGACCACTGCTCTCCACTCACCAAATTCCAAAGTAAAAAGATAATGTTCTCTACACATGTAGTAAATGGTTACTAGACACCCTGGTCAGCTAGCGATAGTGTTACAATGAACTATTCCATGCTAGGGATCTGGGTGAAACAATAGCTGACCTTTCACCTCTGGCAAGTGAGGCGCTGGGGGGAATTTTAACACGGGTGAGCAGGTGGGATTGGGTGTGGGGCGGGGGGCAATGTTCCCTTTAAGGTGCGTGGCACAGCGCTCTGTAGGTCCCACGCAGTCGGCCAGCCGGTTTTAAATAGAAAAATAGTTGCGTGCGCAAAATTTTGAATGGCCCACGCAGCCCATAAAAGGGAAACCAGAGCAATGGCGGGAGCGAGGAGGCGGAGGATAGATTGAGCGGGAGGCCCAGACCGAAGCAGCGGCGGGAACGAGGAGACGGAGGATAGATTGAGCGGGAGGCCCAGGCAGAGCGCAGACCAGAGCAGCGGCGGGAGCGAGGAGGCGGAGGATAGATTGAGCGAGAGGCCCAGACAGAACGCAGACCGGAGCAGCGGCGGGAGCGAGGAGGCGGAGGATAGATTGAGCGGGAGGCCCAGGCACAGCGCAGACTAGAGCAGCGGCGGGAGCGAGGAGGTGGAGGATAGATTGAGCGGGAGGCCCAGACCGAAGCAGCAGCGGGAGCGAGGAGGCGGAGGATAGATTGAGCGAGAGGCCCAGGCAGAGCGCAGACCAGAGCAGCGGCGGGAGCGAGGAGGCGGAGAACCTCCAGCGCAAAGAACAACAACAAAAGCAGCAACTGCAAAACAGCTAAAGTGATGTCACAACCTGGGAGAGAGAGAGAGAGAGAGAGAGAGAGAGAGAGACTGGGGGAGAGAGAGAGAGAGAGAGAGACTGGGGGAGAGAGAGAGAGTGTGGTATAAAGGAGAACTGAACAAACACATCTCACCGATAAAACAGGGAAAATCACACGTATGGCTAAAATTAGATAAAAATATAGGAATAGTAAAAAACGATGTTTACTTATGTGCGATCTACATACCTCCAATAGAATCGCCATATTTTGAAGAGGAGATATTTGACACTCTCCACATGGAAATCAGCCATTTCCAGGCCCAAGGAAAGGTGCTACTATGTGGGGACCTAAATGCAAGGACAGGATGTGAACCTGACTTCATAGACCCACAGGGCAAAACCATGTGTTTGGCCAGACCCCTCTATATGTCACACCAGCCATCGCACGAAACAACCTCGATTGTGAAATAATAAAAGCGGTAGGGAGGTAGTGCAACTCTGCCGAGCCTTAGGCCTGTACATAGTTAACGGTAGGTTCAGAGGGGACTCCTTAGGGAGACTCACATATTCCTCAACTCTTGGGTCTAGTGTGGTGGATTATACAATCACTGACCTGGACCCCTGCGATATCAACGCATTCACTGTCAGGCAGCAATCCCCCCTCTCAGACCATAACCAAATAAATGTGTACCTTAAACTTTCTGCCCAAACTACAGACACAAAAAAGGAACCCAGTAAGCTACATAAAATAAACCAGACATACAGATGGGCCCCCAGACAGTGGAGATAAATTCATCACAGCACTAATTCACCTGATCTCACAAGTAAAATTTCAAAATTTAAAGAAAAATCTATATGAGATCACCAGAGATGGGGTAAACATGGCCATAGAGGATATAATATGATCTTTCATGAGGCAGCTGTAAAAGCCGACCTCGTGAAACAGAAGAGGAAGAGTCACAAAAGACAAAATAAAAATAAGAAATGGTTTGACCACGAATGCAAAAATGCCAGAAAAGACCTGAGAAAAATATCAAACCAAAAGCATCGCCAACCAAACAATCCGGACCTACGTACTAGATACAATGAAACCCTCAAAAGATATAAACACACCATTAGGAACAAAACACAAAACTATACCCACAAATACTAGAAGAAATTGAAAACTCCACCAACCCAAAACAATTCTGGGAAATGTGGAATAACCTGAGTACAACACAATTGCAAGCATTACCAATCAAGATGGCGACATCTGGAGAACACATTTTGAAAACCTCTACAAAGACATCCCAATAAACGAAACAAACCAAGTCAACATCAGGTCACAGAAAAACTCCACACATTAGAAGCAACAATCAAAGACAACCAAAACCCTCTAGACTCCCCAATCACATGGAAAGAAATGGCCACAAAAACAAAATCTCTCCACCTAAAGAAAGCCTGTGGCCCAGACAACATCAAAAATGAAATGCTCAAGTTCAGCAATATGGAGATGCAGGGTGCGGTACTCAAATTATTCAACATCATATTACGTTCAGGCTGTTTTCCCGATATCTGGTGCCAAGGACTAATCTCCCCCCATATATAAAAGCGGAAACAAATCAGACCCAAATAACTACCGCGGCATCTGTGTCAACAGTTGTCTAGGGAAGTTATTCTGCAGTATTCTAAATAGTAGATTACTTGATTTTCTTAACAAACATAATATCCTCAGAAAAAACCAAATAGGCTTTCTTCAAAACACCGCACCGCCGACCATATCTATACCCTTCACACCCTCATTGGAAAACATATACACCAAACAAAAAATGGAAAATATTCGCCTGTTTCATCGACTTCAAGAAAGCCTTTGACTCTATATGGCACGAAGGGCTCTATTATAAACTTCTTCAATGTGGAATAGGGGGCAAAGTCTATGACCTTATTAAATCAATGTATCTGAAAAACAAATGCGGGGTCAAAATTGGAGACAAACGCACCGATTTCTTCACCCAGAGAAGAGGCGTCCGGCAGGGCTGCAATTTGAGCCCGACCCTGTTCAACATATACATAAATGAATTAGCAGACATGCTGGAGCAAAGCGAGTCACCAGGTCTCCGTCTCCTAGATGGAGAAGTGAAATCCCTGTTCTATGCGGACGACCTGGTTCTGCTGTCTCCCACAGAACAGGGATTACAGCAACAACTAGACCTACTCGACAAATACTGCCAAAAATTGGGCTCTAACAGTAAATCTAAAGAAAACCAACATCATGATTTTTCAAAAAGGCCCAGATGTCAGGAAAACAATACCAGTTTACCCTCAGTGATACCACTATAGGACACACTATGAGCTACACCCTACCTTGGTCTAACTATTACAGCATCAGGAGCTTCAGCATAGCAGTGAATGCACTAAAAGAAAAAGCCCGAAGAGCCCTATATGCAATAAAAAGAAAATTCTACAACATCCAAATCCCAATCAAAATCTGGCTCAAAATATTTGACAGCATAATCCTGCCCATTGCACTGTACGGTAGTGAAGTATGGGGCCCGCTAAATCACCAAAGCTACACTAAATGGGAAAAACATACAATAGAAGCCCTACATGCAGAATTCTGCCGAAGCATCCTTCGCACCCAAAGGAAAACGCCAACAAATGCATGCAGAGCCGAACTAGGCAGATACCCACTGATAATAAACATCCAAAAACGAGCACTAAACTTCCTAAATCACCTCAAATCTAGCTCCCCAGACACCCTTCATTTCAAAGCCTTTCAGACCCAAGAGCTAAACCCAGAAAAGAGTCCCCTGAGTCAGCTGCTACGGAAACTAAGTACTCAGCCGGACCCTGACCAGCCCCAGACCAACACAGCCGCCCAAACACCATCCGAGTGAACCAAATCATTAAAAAATGCAAAGAAACCTACCTGGAACATTGGAACAAAATAACCGAAAGCCAAAGCAGATTAGAATGTTACCGGGCCCTAAAAAGAGAGTATAAACTGGCAGACTACCTCATGACCATCAGAGACACAAAACAGAGACAGACCCTCACCAGGTACAGACTAAGCGACCACCAACTGGAAATTGAAAAAAGGCAGATACAAGAAATCCTGGCAGCCTAGAGAGAATAGAATATGCGATCAATGTCTGGCTGGCGAGGTTGAAACAGAAATGCATTTCCTCCTAAAATGCGAAAAATTCAACACATCAAGAAACATATTATTCAACAAGCTAAGCCAAACAACCCCAGATTTCAAGGAATTGGATGATCTGTCAAAATTGAGATTAGTCCTAGGAGAAGGAGACAGACCATACCTTGGGGCCAAATATGTAACAACATGTCACAACCTGAGGGACTGTTTAAAATTAAGACTGTTTAAAATTAATATTGAACGTACCAAATGAAGTACAAAGACTGTTTAAAATTAATATTGTTTAAAAGTAATATTGTATGTACCCAACAAATGTCAAATCGATTGACACCTACAGAATGTTGGAAAACTGTACCTTTTTGCTATGTAAGCTTTGGCAATATGGTTCTCTGGTAAACTTTCATGCCAATAAAGCATTTTAATTGGAATTGGAATTGGAATTGAATTGGAGAGAGAGACTGGCGGAGAGAGAGAGAGAGATACTGGGGGAGAGAGAGAGAGAGACTGGGGGAGAGAGAGAGAGAGAGACTGGGGGAGAGAGAGGGAGACTGGGGGGGGAGAGAGAGAGAGAGAGACTGGGGTGAGAGAGAGAGAGAGACTGGGGGAGAGAGAGAGAGAGAGACTGGGTAGAGAGAGAGAGAGACTGGGGGAGAGAGAGAGACTGGGGGAGAGAGAGAGAGAGACTGGGGAGAGAGAGAGAGACGGGGAGAGAGAGAGAGAGAGAATGGGAGAGAGAGAGAGAGAGAGAGAAAGACTGGGAGAGAGAGAGAGACTGGGAGAGAGAGAGAGACTGGGGGAGAGAGAGAGACTGGGGAGAGAGAGAGAGAGAGATTGGGGAGAGAGAGAGAGAGAGAGACTGGGGGGGAGAGAGAGAGAGACTGGGGGAGAAGAGAGAGAGAGAGACTGGGGAGAGAGAGACTGGGGAGAGAGGGAGAGAGAGAGACTGGGGGAGAGAGGAGAGAGAGAGAGAGACTGGGGGAGAGAGAGAGAGAGAGAGAGACTGGGAGAGAGAGAGAGAGAGAGACTGGGGAGAGAGAGAGAGAGAGAGAGACTGGGGAGAGAGAGAGAGAGAGGGGGAGAGAGAGAGAGAGACCTGGGGGAGAGAGAGAGAGAGACTGGGGGAGAGAGAGCGAGAGACTGGGGGAGAGAGAGCGAGAGACTGGGGGAGAGAGAGCGAGAGACTGGGGGAGAGAGAGAGAGACTGGGGAGAGAGAGAGAGACTGGGGGAGAGAGAGAGAGACTGGGGGAGAGAGAGAGAGACGGGGGAGAGAGAGACTGGGGGAGGGAGAGAGAGAGAGAGAGACTGGGGGAGAGAGTGAGACTGGGGAGAGAGAGAGAGAAACTGGGGGAGAGAGAGAGAGAGGACTGGGGGAGAGAGAGAGAGAGACTGGGGGAGAGAGAGAGACTGGGGGAGAGAGAGAGAGAGAGACTGGGAGAGAGAGAGAGAGAGAGACGGGGGAGGAGAGAGAGAGAGAGACTGGGGGGAGAGAGAGAGAGACTGGGGGAGAGAGAGAGAGAGAGAGACTGGGGGAGAGAGAGACTGGGGAGAGAGAGAGACTGGGGGAGAGAGAGAGAGAGAGAGAGAGACTGGGGGGAGAGAGAGAGAGAGAGGAGACTGGGAGTGAGAGAGAGAGACTGGGGGAGAGAGAGAGAGAGGAGAGGAGAGAGACTGGGGGGAGAGAGAGAGAGACTGGGGGAGGGAGAGACGAGAGCGAGACTGGGGGAGAGAGCGAGAGGGGAGACTGGGGAGGAGAGCGAGAGACTGGGGGGAGAGAGAGAGAGGACTGGGGGAGAGAGGAGAGAGACTGGGGGAGAGAGAGAGAGACTGGGGGAGAGAGAGAGAGACTGGGGGAGAGAGAGAGAGACTGGGGGAGAGAGAGACTGGGGGGAGAGAGAGAGAGAGAGACTGGGGAGAGAGTGAGACTGTGGAGAGAGAGAGAGAAACTGGGGGGAGAGAGAGAGAGAGACTGGGGGAGAGAGAGAGAGAGACTGGGGGAGAGAGAGACTGGGAGAGAGAGAGAGAGAGAGACGGGGGAGAGAGAGAGAGAGAGGACTGGGGGAGAGAGGGAGAGAGCCTGGGGGAGAGAGAGAGAGAGATGGGGGAGAGAGAGCAAGAGACTGGGGAGAGAGAGCGAGAGGACTGGGGGAGAGAGAGCGAGAGACTGGGGGAGAGAGAGAGAGAGACTGGGGGGAGGAGAGAGAGAGACTGGGGGGAGAGAGAGAGAGACTGGGGGAGAGAGAGAGAGACTGGGGGAGAGAGAGAGAGACTGGGGGAGAGAGGGAGAGGACTGGGGAGAGAGAGAGAGCTGGGGGAGAGAGAGAGAGACTGGGGGGAGAGAGAGAGAGGACTGGGGGGAGAGAGAGAGAGACCGGGGGAGAGAGAGAGGAGACTGGGGGGGAGAGGAGAGAGAGACTGGGGGGAGAGAGGAGGGAGAGAGAGAGAGAGACTGGGGGAGAGAGAGAGGAGAGAGAGAGAGAGAGAGAGAGCGACTTGGGGGGGAGAGGAGAGGATAGAGAGAGAGAGACTGGGGGAGAGAGAGAGAGACTGTGGGAGAGAGAGAGGAGACTGGGGGAGAGGGGAGAGAGAGAGAGAGACTGGGGGGGAGAGAGAGAGAGAGAGGGCTGGGGGAGAGAGAGGAGAGAGACTGGGGGAGAGAGAGAGAGAGACTGGGAGAAAGAGAGAGAGAGAGAGACTGGGGGAGAGAGAGAGAGAGAGAGACTGGGGGAGAGAGAGAGAGAGAGGAGACTGGGAGAGAGAGAGAGAGACTGGGGGAGAGAGAGAGACTGGGGGAGAGAGAGAGAGAGAGAGAGATAATCTGGGAGAGAGAGAGAGAGACTGGGAGAGAGAGAGAGACTGGGGGGAGAGAGAGACTGGGGGCACAGAGAGAGACTGGGGGAGAGAGAGACTGGGAGACAGAGAGAGACTTGGGGGGAGAGAGAGAGAGAGAGGCTGGGGGAGAGAGAGGAGAGAGAGAGAGAGACTGGGGGAGAGAGAGGAGAGAGACTGGGGGGAGAGAAGAGAGAGAGAGAGACGGGGGAGAGGAGAGAGAGAGAGAGAGAGAGGAGAGACTGGGGGGAGAGAGAGAGAGAGAGAGAGGAGAGACTGGGGGAGAGAGAGAGAGAGAGACTGGGGGAGAGAGAGAGAGAGAGAGAGGACTGGGGGGAGAGAGAGAGAAGAGAGGAGTGAGACTGGGGAAGGAGAGAGAGACTGGGGGAGAGAGAGAGAGAGAGAGACTGGGGGAGAGAGAGAGAGAGTGGGGGGAGAGTAGAGAGAGACTGGGGAGAGAGAGAGAGAGAGAGTGAGAGAGAGAGACTGGGGAGAGAGAGAGAGAAGGGGGAGAGAGAGACTGGGGGAGAGAGAGAGAGAGACTGGGAGAGAGAGAGAGACTGGGAGAACTAACATACAATACAACATGGCTGATTACCCTGACCAGGGTAAAGGATAGCAAACTGAGAAAAACCGTGACAATGTACAGACTTAGTGAACATAGCCCGGCGATCGAAAAAGGTAGACACAGGCAGAGGCCCGGCTACCAAGAGAGGACAGGATATGCTCTCACTGGCAGTCAGGGAGTGGTGGAGACAGAGATGCACTTCCTCACAGCTTGTAGAAAATATCAGTGCATAAGGGAGAATTTATATCAGGGCATAAGGGAGAATTTCTACCCAAAATTCACAAAAATATGCCCGAATTCAGAAATTTGAATGACGACCAAAAACTCCCATACCTACTAGGGGAAGAGAGAAATTGTGTAACATTAGCGGCACACTAACGTTACAGCTTGCCATAAACAGAGGGACAACCAGTAAATCTATGAAAAGAGTAATACAAATTATATGAATGTATATTTATACACGCAGGGATATATCTGTTTATACACAGTATGGATAGATCTGTATTTTTGTGTACAACCATGATTGTTTTTCGATGCTTTGGCAACATAAGATGTACCTTGTCATGCCAATAAAGCGATTTGAATTGAATTGAATTGAGTAGCTGGTAAGGTGTCTGGATTTTTTTTTACATTTTAGTTTATTCCTGCTGAGTTAGTTAATAGTCTGTTAAGTGGAGGCATGGCAGGGTAGCTCAGTCCCGCAGAATGCACATCCTGTGCCGTGTGGGAAATCCAGGACACTTCCCGTGTCCTGGACGACCACGTGTGCAGGAGGTGTCGTCAGCTGGAGGAGCTCAAGCTCCGGGTTTCGGAGCTTGAGCAGCAGCTGGCGTCACTGCGGTGCATCCACGAGGCTGAGAGCTTCGTGGATAGCACGTTTCAGGAGGTGGTCACCTCGCAGATAAGGAGTGTGCAGGCAGAGAGGGAATGGGTGACCACCAGACAGAACAGGAGGACCAGGCAGGTAGTACACTCTCCAACCAATATTCAGTTCTGAGTACTGAAGAGAGCGATGGGTTCCTCTGGGGAGTGCAGCCAGAGCCAAGTCTGCGGCACCATGGGTGGCTCAGCTGTACAGGGCGGGAGGAAGAAGAGTGGGAGAGCAATAGTGGTAGGGGATTCGATACTATGGGGAGCAGACAGGCGTTTCTGCGGCCGTAGATGGTATGTTTGCCTCCCTGGTGCCAGGGTCAAGGATGTCACCGAGCGGCTGCAGAACACTCTGAGGCAGGAGGGTAAACAGCCAGAGGTCGTGGTCCATATTGGTACCGACGACATAGGTAGAAAGAGGGATGAGGTCCTGCAGGCATTTTTCAGGGAGCTAGGAAAGAGATTAAAAAGCAGGATCTCAAAGGTAGTAATCTCCGGATTACTCCCGGTGCCACATGCTAGTGAGTATAGAAATAGGAGGATAGAGCAGATGAATGTGTGGCTGGAGAGATGGTGCAGGAGGGAGAGCTTTAGATTCCTGGGGCATTGGGACCGGTTCTGGCGGAGGTGGGACCTGTACAGGCCAGACTGGTTGCACCTCAACAGGGCCAGAACCAATATCCTCGCAGGGAGGTTTGCTGGTGCTGCTGGGGAGGTTTAAACTAATTTGGCAGAGGGATGGGCACCAGGATGTAATATTAGAAAGGGGAAATAAAGTGCTCAAAGGATTGGGAGAAGCAGAGAGCACTAAAAAGTATTAGGTGGGGTCAAACTAAGACAGAATACAGGATGGTCTGAGATGGGTTTACAGTGTACGTATGTGAATGCACAGAGCATAGTAAACAAGGTGAGTGAGCTGCAGGCACAAATAGCCACATGGGAATAAGATGTTGTGGGCAATACTGAGACCTGGCTCAAAAAAGAGCAGGTTTGGGTATTAAATATTCCTGGTTATAAAGTGTTCAGGAAAGATACGGAAGGAAAGATAGGAGGTGGTGTGGCAGTATTGGTCAAGGAGAATATTACAGTGCTGGAGAGGGAGGATGTCCTTGAGAGGGCATAAGAACATAAGAAATAGGAGCAGGAATAGGCCATTCGGCCCCTCGAGCCTGCTCCGCCATTCAATGAGATCATGGCTGATCTTCTGCCTCAACTCCATTCACCGGCCCTTCAAGTCCATTCACCAGCCCTGACGCCGGGTCAAGGACAGAATCTATATGGCTAGAGTTAAGAAATAATGGGGCAGTAATTCCTCCCCAAACGCGTGAGTACGGAAGGGGTACTCACGCGTCTGGCCGGAGGAAATGCCGGTTTTCAGCATGCACAGCGCATGCGCTGAAAACCGGCATTTCCTCTCCTCTACCCAAGAGGTGAAGAAGCTAGCGCGTGCGCTGTAGGGGGCAGCGCGTGCGTCTTGGATTTCCTCTGTTTTTGGGGGATTTGCACATGTGTAACGGCCTCCGGTCTTTACGCTTGTAAAAAGCACACGTAAGTATTTATTTTTACAGGTAAGTGGTGTTTTAGTGCAATTTAGAAAAAATGTTTCCAGAGATTTATTATTTTAAAGAATCTACAATAAGGTAAGTTTAGTTTTAGACCCTTTTATTAAAATTTATTTTTCTCCAAAAAAAAATTATTGTTTAAATTTTTTTTTAAACTTATTTATACTTAATTTAATGATTGGGATGTTTTTTAAATGTTTATTTAAAGTTTAAATAGTGTTTTGGGCCCCTGTAGTTTTCATGAGTTTGACAGCTATTACTCTCAAACTCATGAGTGAACCTTCCCCTCCCCTGATTGGTTGTACAGTGCTCACCTGATCCCAGCCGGCACATCGCACTAACTACGCCGCTGGATCAGGTAAGCACGCGCGCTGACATCTGAACCGGGCCTGTGACAGGAAATGCAAGCAGGCCCGGGCTTCAGATGTCAGCGCGCAGGGTGTGAGTGCAGATCGGGGCTTGCACGCGCGGCAAGCTCCCGATCCTAATTTCAGGGCCATTAGAGGTGCCATTACACTACTAGGTGTAATTTATAGACCACCAAATAGTGTGGGAAAGATATGGAGGAGTAAATTTGCAGAGAAATTATAGAGAGGTGCAAGAACTACAGAGTAGTAATAATGGAGGACTTCAACTATCCTAATATGGACTGGAATCGTAATAGTGTTAAGGGCAGAAAAGGTGAATAATTTCTGAAGTGTATTCAGGAGAACTTTCTTGATCAGTATGTTTCTGGCCCAACAAGGAAGGAGGCGTTGCTGGATCTGGTTCTGGGGAATGAGGTGGAGCAAGTGTCAGTAGGTGAATATTTAGGGAATAGTGATCATAGTATCATAAGGTTCAGATTAGCTATGGAAAAGGACAGGGAGCAATCTGGAGTGAAAATGTTTAACTGGGGGAAGGCAAATTTCAGTGCAATGAGAACGGAGCTGGCCCGGGTAAATTAGAATCAAAGATTGGCAGGCAAAACTGTAATGGAACAATGGGCTGCCTTTAAAGAGGAAATAGTTCAGGTACAGTTGAGGTACATTCCCACTAGGGGAAAGGCAGAAAAGGCAGAAAAAGAATGCGTATGACAGATGTCAGTCTATATATAGAAAGGTCAGAGGAGAAGTGAAAAAGAAAATAAGAGGGGCAAAGAAAGGCTATGAGAACAAAATGGCAGCCAACATAAAAGGTAATCCAAAAGTCTTCTATAGGCATATAAATAGTAAAAGGGTAGTAAGAGGAGGGGTGGGGCCGATTAGGGACCAAAAAGGAGACCTGCACATGGAGGCAGAGGGTATGGCTGAGGTACTAAATGAGTACTTTGCATCTGTCTTCACCAAGGAAGAAGATGCTGCCATAGACATAATGAAGGAGAGGGTAGTGGAGATAATAGGATAAAAATTGATAATGAGGAGGTATTAGAAAGGCTGGTTGTACTTAAAGTAGATAAATCACCAGGAGCAGATGGGATGCATCCGAGGATGCTGAGGGGATTAAGGGAGGAACTCGCAGAGGTACTGGCTATAATATTTCAATTCTCCTTAGATATGAGGGTGGTGCTAGAGGACTGGAGAATTGCAAATGTTACACCATTGTTCAAAAAAGGGTGTAAAGATAAACCCAGCAACTACAGGCCAGTCAATTTAACCTCGGTAGTGGGGAAGCTTTTAGGGACAAAATCAACAGTCACTTGGATAGGTGTGGATTAATTAAGGAAAGGCAGCACAGATTTGTTAAAGGCAAATCGGCCTAGAAATTCATTAAGGCGCTGCCAGCTTTGCACCCAGTTAACGCCTAAAGGGTGATTTTGCGCCAAAAATGAGTTTGCGCAGATATTCAGCGCAGCGGTATTGGCGGCGGTAGCCGTTAGCACTGCGCCGGCACCGATGACATCATCGGTGTGCGCAGTGCCCCGGTTCCGCCCCGAAACCGCGCCGATCCCCATATTTAGTTGCGGCCGCCTCCTCCGAAGCGGCCGCAAACAGCGACCAGAAAACGGGGCCGTCCTGCTGCCTTAGTGGGGCACTTTAAAGCGGAAGGTGCGGCCGGCCGCTTTTGCGGCGGCCGCCTGCCCGCACCTCCTTCCCCGGCCTCCTCCACTCCCCCCCCCCCCTGCGGCATTGCCGGCTGCTTTCCGCGAGCCCGGCACTTCTCCGTGGTGCCGGGCTCATTTGCCGGCACTATCCAGCAGCGATCTCCCCGTTGCAGGCAGCTCCCCCTTAAGAGAAGGAGGAGGCCTGCAGTACCGCAGCCTGCCGCTGCGCAGCGCCTGGCGCAGCGGCGCCAAGAGCGCTGATATTCAGAGTCGGCGCACCAAGCGGAGGCGGGCACACCCTGGTATAGCGCCCGCTTCCGAATTGGGGCGCTAACAATGAATATCTGACGATCGCTATAGGCTTCCCGCCCAGCGCTAACTTTTGGGCGCTAGGCAGCTGGCGGGGCCATAGTGAATTTCTAGGCCGGGTCGTGTTTAACTAACTTGATTGATTTCTTTGATGAGGTAACAGAGAGGGTTGATGAGGGTAATGCGGTTGACGTAGTGTACATGGACTTCCAAAAGGCGTTGAAGCCCATGGAATAAAAGGGACAGTGGCAGCATGGATACGAAATTGGCTAAGTGATAGGAAACAGAGAGTAGTGGTGAACTAACAACAGAAAATGCTGGAAAAACTCAGCATTTTCAACATCCGTGGAGAGAAAATAGAGTCAACGTTTCAGGGCAAACCCTTTGTCAAGACTGGAAAAGCACAGGAAATGAAATAGATTGAGAGGCCAGGCTGGGAGAGAACAAAAGAGAAATGAAGAGACATTAAGAGGTATTCAAAACGTGACGAGATGGTGATAGGAAAAGTGGCGACAAAAGACGGCTCTAGATTAGGTGTGAAATGCACTGGCAGAATGGGAGACAGCTGCCATGTGGGAGAGAGAAAAAAAAAGGAAAAAAAAGGGGGGTGGGGGGGGGGCGGGGGAAAAGGCCAAAACAAAGGTGTGGTGAACGGTTGTTTTTCGGACTGGAGGGAGGTATACAGTGGTGTTCCCCAGGGGTCGGTTCTAGGGCCACTGCTTTTCTTGATGTATATTAATGACTTGGACGTGGGTGTACAGGGCACAATTTCAAAACTTGCAGATGACACAAAACTTGGAAGTATAGTAAACAGTGAGGAGGGGGGTGACAGACTTCAGGAAGACATAGACATGCTGGTAAAATGGGCTAACACGTGGCAGATGAAATTTAAAGCAGAAAAGTGTGAAGTGATACATTTTTGTAGAAAGAATGGGGAGAGGAAATATAAACTAAATGGTACAATCCTAAAGGGGGTGCACGAACAGAGAGACGTGGGGTTTGTGTGCACAAATCGTTGAAGGTGGCAGGGCAGGTTGAGAAAGTGGTTAAAAAGGCTTACGGGATCCTGGGCTTCATAAATAGATGTATAGAGTACAAAAGTGTGGAAATTATGATGAACCTTTATAAAACACTGGTTTGGCCCCAACTGGAGTTTTGGCCCAGAAATTCGGGTCGGAGGCTTCCCGCGGGTGCAAGCCTCCGACTTGCACTTACCTACCGCGCCGGCCGTTGAGCTGGGGTCCGCGTGGGATTCGGATCCTGGGCCTGCTCCAACTGCCGGCGCGCAGTGCTTGCGTATCCCAGGGGCGCAGTTAGTTCGAAGTGTCCCCTGGGATCACGTGGGCCATGGGCAGCCAATGGTAGCAGGGAATCTGTATTCATAGATTTGACAGGAAGACCTGTCAAATCTATGATTACAATTCAGCCCCAAAACATAACTAAAAGTTCAAATAATTTTTTTTTTTAAATCACATTTTTAAAATAGCTATAAATTACATAAAATAACTATTTTAAACAATAATGGCCCAGAAATTCGGGTCCCAACACATGAGTACGCACTGGGTACTCACACGTAGGCCCAACAAAGGTGTCGGTTTCGTGCATGCACTGCGCATGCGCGGGAAACCGGCACTTCCGTTCCCCTGAAAGAAGGGGTTGACAGGTGGAACGCGTGCGCCGGAGAGGCGGCGCGTGCGCATTGAACTTAGGGTTTTTTTGCAGGTTTCTCCGGGAGGGTAAGTCTCCAGCAGTTACACTTTTAAAAAGCAGGCACAAGGCCTGCTTTTTACAAGGTAAAGTGGTGAATTAATTAAAATTAAAACATTTTTTCCACAGGTTTATTATTTTTAATAAATACTTTAAAGAAAGGTAAGTTTATTTTTAGCCCCGTTAGAAAATGTAATTCATTTTTCAAAAATGTAAATTATTGTTTAAAATAGTTATT
This sequence comes from Somniosus microcephalus, assembly GCF_052327205.1. Taxonomy (NCBI): domain Eukaryota; kingdom Metazoa; phylum Chordata; class Chondrichthyes; order Squaliformes; family Somniosidae; genus Somniosus; species Somniosus microcephalus. The sequence continues at coordinate 363,354,683 of NC_140989.1, forward strand.
TCATGTAATTTATAGTTATTTTTTAAATGTAATTTAAAAAAAGAATTATTTGAAGTTTTAGTGATGTTTTGGGGCTTATAGTATTTATAGGTTTGACAGCTCTTCCTGTCAAACTTATGAATGAAGCATTCCCTGCTACCATTGGCTCTCCATGGCCCACGTGATCCCAGGGGACGCTCCGAACTAACTGCGCCCCTGGGATACGCAAGCACTGCGTGCCGGCAGTTGGAGGAGGCCCAGGATCGGAATCCCATGCGGGCCCACAGCTCAACGGCCGGCGCGCTAGGTAAGTGCAAGGTCGGGGGCTTGCACCCGCGGGAAGCCCCCGACCCAAATTTCTGGGCCATTAATTTAAATTTTTGAAAAAATTAATTACAGTTTCTAACGGGGCTAAAAATAAACTTACCTTTCTTTAAAGTATTTAAAAATAATAAACCTGTGGAAAAAATGTTTTAATTTTACTTAATTCACCACTTACCTTTTTAAAAGCAGGCCTTGCGACTGCTTTTTATAAGCGGAGCTGCTGGAGACTTACCCTCCCGGAAAAACCTGGAAAAAAAACGGAAGTTCCAGGCGTACGCGCTGCCTCTCCGGCGCATGCGTTCGAACTGTGAACCCCTTCCTTTAAGGAAATGGAAGTTCTGGTTTCCCGCGCATGTGCAGTGCATGCACAAAACCGGCACTTTCGTTGGGCCTACGCGTGAGTACCCAGCGCGTACTCACCCATGGGGACCCGAAGTTCAGGCATTGTGTCCAATTCTGGGCACCACACTTTAGGAAGGATGTGAAGGCCTTAGAGAAGGTGCAGAAAAGAGTTACGAGACTGATTCCAGGAATGAGGGACTTCAGTTACATTGATAGACTGGAGAAGCCGGTGTTGTTCTCCTTGGAGCAGAGAAGATTGAGAGGAGATTTGATAGAGGTGTTCAAAATCATGAGGGGTCTGGACAGAGTAGATAGAGAGAAACTGTTCCCATTGGCGGAAGGGTCGAGAGCCAGAGGAGACAGATTTAAGGTGGAGGCAGATTTAATCGTGGCTTTCAAAAAGGAATTGGATAAGTACCTGAAGGAAAAAATTTTGCAGGGCTACGGGGAAAGGGCAGGGGAGTGGGACTAGCTGAAGTGCTCTTGCAGAGAGCCGGCACGGGCTCGACGGGCCGAATGGCCTCCTTCTGTGCTGTAATCATTCTATAATTCTATGATTTAGCATAGAAACATAGAAGATAGGAGCAGGAGTTGGCCATTCAGCCCCTCGAGCCTGCTCCGCCATTCAATGCGATCATGGCTGATCATCCAAATTCAGTACCTGGTCCCTGCTTTCTCCCCATACCCCTTGATTTTACTGCCTTTGGTGGCCAATAGTCAGTGACATCTAAGATTGCAGATGACTAAGGATTTTACGTAAAAGGTATTTGGCCTGTCTCAATCTACTTCCAGGCAGGCGTGGGGAGCCCACCCTGGCTCCAGAGACACAAGGCGGATGGAAAATCCCACATCGGGGCAGTACGGGGCGCTGTTCGGAGACTGGGGCTGAGCCATATTGTTAGGGCAGAGGGACCTTTACTCTGCCTGCAACCCTGCTTCATGCTGGGAGTACTTGATGGGGACCCTCGGTAACATAAGTGCAAAAAAAGGCTCCAATCTCCAGCACCCTAGGCATCCCTCACTTCTGGCGCACAAAAAAAATCATAAATAGTATTTCACATTAATTGTTTTTTAATAAGGTTAAAAGGAATACACCCAATTTCCAGACTCCTGACTGACCGGTTCTCTATGTAAGGCAACCATTTTTCAGTCTGTAGTGAGCAATGCTAGGCTGGTTCTCCAAGGTGAGGGTTTCCTCTTTATACACACTTTCTTTACAAGCACTTTTATGATTTCACCACAAATAGAAAACACAGGATACTGTACCTCCTGGAGTTTTAAGATGGGTTTGTTTGACAATTTTCTTTTGTTCCAGTCTCGGGTGAGCAACCTCTAAGCGCCAATCAGTCAGCCGTGGCTCAGTGGGCAGCGCTTTCGTCTCTGAGTCAGAAGGTTATGGGTTCATAGTCCCGCTCCAGAGACTTGAACACCAAATCTAGGGCTGACACTCCAGTGCAGTGCTGAGAGAAGTGCTGCCTTTTGGATGAGATGTTAAACCGAGGCCCCAGCTCAGGTGGATGTAAAAGATCCCATGGCACTATTTCAAAGAAGAGCAGGGGAGTTCTCACTAGTGTCCTGGCCAATATTTAGCCCTCAATTAACACTTAAAAAAAACAGATGATCTGGTCATGATCACATTGCTGTTTGTGGGACCTTGCTGTGCGCAAATTGGCTGCCCCATTTCCTACATTACAACAGTGCCTACACTTCAAACATACTACATTGCATGTAAAGTGCTTTGAGACGTCCTGAGGTTGTGAAAGCTGCTATATAAATGCAAGTTCTTTCTTTCTATCGTTCCCCTTACATTTATTGCCCTGCGCCGGTCTCCGTGGGCCTACTGGACTCTGATTTAAAAAACAGAAACCCGGTAGTTGGGACAGTGCAAACCTTAGGAACTTGTGGTGTATGTAACCTGTTCCACCTTAAGAGAACTTAAGCCTGTTCCACCTTAAGAGATGTACTACTTTCTCTGGCTGCTGTATACGTAATACCGGTGGTGACCACCGGTATATAAGTACTGTGTAGTGATATTGTATTTAGTATAGTCCTGACCTCCAACTAGTAAAGACCTGTTGAACTTTATTCTTGTAGTCTGTGTCAGTAATTAATCTTAATACAACTGGAACACACAGACTTAACAGTGGCGACGAGTCCGATTCTTACCCTGTGGCAGTTTATATCCACGGCGGCTTCGTCCACAGAATGGGCGTCGAAGAGAGGCATCCACCCTCATCACCCTGCTGGAAGACACGTCGCGCGGCAGGCATCGAGAACCCGGAGTGCAGAAGACATCCTGAACTCGAAGCCTCCATCAGCGGCAGTCAGCTATCTTCTTTCTACCTCGGTGGTGGGTAAGCCGGTCAGCGACGCGAGCAGAAAGTCGGCCGCGTTGGCTGTACAGACGGGGGGAGGAAGACGGAGGAATAAGGGCGGTGAGATCGATCGCGACCAGAGATAAGGGCCGGGCCGCATTCGGGCCGAAAGGCGCAGCGCGGGGACATCGATCACGGCTGGTGATAAGGGCCGGGCCGTTTTCGGGCCAAAAAGGCGCAGCGTCTGGGGCGACTGAAGGCGCGAGAGCCGCAGTGAAGGCGAACGCAGCCAGTGCTAATAACCGGGCTGCAAGAAGGGCTGCGAGGCGCGACATCGGGGAAGCGCGAATGCCCGAGGGAGCCGCGGTGAAGCGGAGACAGCGTCGGGGGAGTTACTAACCGCTGGGAAAGGGGAGCAGCAGCGGCACGCCAAACGCCATTGCAGCCAGTGGGTGAAGACCGCCAAGCGCGGGAAAACCGCCATTTTGTAGGCGGAGGACGAAGACAAGAGCGGGGAGCCGCCATCTTGGGATAAAATAAATTGCAACGATGCCTAAACATGGGAACATTGATACCTTTGATAGCGACATCGAGGATTGGGCCATGTATGTAGAACGCATACAAAATTATTGTAAAGCAAATAAAATCCCAGATGCAGAGAAAGCACTAACTTTATTGAACTTAATGGGTGCAAAGACATACGGGCAATTGAAACACCTTTTATCACCAGATGAACTGGCGGATAAGACGTTCGAGGAGATTGTTACTGTCCTGAAAAATCATCTAAACCCCACGCCGCTGATGCTAGCGGAACGATTTAAATTTTACAGCAGAAGGCAGCTGAAGGATGAAAGCAATGCTGAATATTTAATGGAATTGCATAAGCTAGCAAAGTACTGTCAGTTTGGAACGGGACTGACAGAAGCGCTAAGAGATAAATTTGTGTGTGGATTATTAAAAGAAGATACACAAAAGCGACTGCTCGAGGAGAATGAGCTGACGCTTAAGAAAGCGGTCACTATGGCAGCAGCACACGAAGCTGCAGCGAGAGGCACGGTAGTAATGCAGCTACGGTCACCGGAACTCAGTACAAATAAATTGGGTTTGAGTACTGTAAAATGTTATCGTTGTGGAAAGACAACACACGATCAGAACCAGTGTTGGTTTAAAAACCAAGAATGCAGAACGTGTGGCAGGCTTGGCCACATAGCTAAAGTATGCCGGTCAGGAAAGAAGACCAGCAACAAAAAGTCACCGCAAGGAAAATACATAAAGGTGCACAAGGTGACAAAGACCAGTTCAAACGAACAGAAGTCAGAGTCAGACGCTAGCAGTAATGAACTGGGTAGCTTAAGAGTACACAACGTTGGTAAGGATGCAGATCTCCAGACAATTTGGGTCACTCTTCAGATAGCAGGAGTCCAAGTAAAGATGGAATTGGACACTGGATCGGCATTGACGGTCATGAATAAGAAAGATTACAAAAGGTTATTCCAACATATTCCCCTACGGGATACGGAGATTATATTGAAAACATACACGGGGCAAAGAGTGTACCCCATCGGAAAGATAGAGGTAAAAGTGGTCCACAAGGGCGAAGAAAGCCAAGTAATGGACTTATATGTGCTACCTGAAGGAGGTCCACCACTACTGGGACGGGAGTGGATTAGGAAAATGAATATGGACTGGCACTCCTTAAAAGCACTAACGGTAGATTCCGGGGAAACAGATGTCAAACCTAAACGATTGTCCAAATTATTGGATGATGCTAAAGAGGTGTTCCAGCAAGGACTGGGAACACTGAAAGGAATTACGGCAAACATCAAGATTGATGAACATGCACAACCAAAATTTTTCAAAGCCAGACCGGTACCCTATGCAATACGACCTACTGTAGAAGCGGAACTGGAAGCGCTAGAACGTTCAGGTGTACTGTCTAAGGTAGATTGGAGTGAGTGGGCTACGCCCATTGTTCCCGTTATGAAACGTCCTTCGAGCAACAAGCCAGGAGAACCAGGGAAGGTTCGCATCTGTGGAGATTTCAAGATCACCGTTAATCCGGTGCTTCACACGGTGCAGTATCCGCTTCCGCGGATTGAGGATATTTTTGCTTCGTTGTCTGGTGGGAAACACTTCACCAAGATAGACCTGGCGCAGGCGTACTTGCAGATGGAGGTTGAAGAAGAGTCACGCCAGTACCTCACGATCAACACGCATAGAGGTTTGTACCGGTATAATAGGCTGGTTTTTGGAGTGGCATCGGCTCCAGCAATTTGGCAGAGGGCCATGGAGCAGGTATTACAGGGAATTCCAGGCACACAATGTTACCTGGACGATATTCTGATTACAGGTGATGGTGATGAAGAACACCTCGCAAACTTGGAACTGGTGCTCAACAGACTGAAAGAGTATGGACTTAGAGTTAATCAGCAGAAATGTGAGTTCTTTCAGAAGCAGATCTCGTACTGTGATCATGTCATTGACCGGGAGGGGCTTCATAAGTCTCCTGACAAGATAGAGGCAGTTGTAAAGGCTCCCGCTCCGGATAATGTCTCTCAGTTGAGGTCGTTTCTGGGATTGATTAACTATTACCATAAGTTTCTACCGAATCTATCCACGGTACTGCACCCGCTGAACGCTCTTTTACAGAAGGGGGTACCATGGGAATGGAGCGAAAACTGTAAGAAGGCATTTTGCAAAAGCAAAGAATTGATCACCTCAGAGGAAGTGTTGGCTCACTTCAGCCCGACACTGCCTATTCGGTTGGCTTGTGATGCTTCTCCATATGGTATTGGGGCAGTACTCTCACACAAGTTGCCAAATGGCATGGAAAGGCCAGTCGCGTTTGCATCCAGATCATTGACCTCCGCTGAGCGCAACTAGGCGCAGATCGATAGGGAGGCTCTCAGCCTTGTATGGGGAGTGAAGAAGTTTAATCATTACCTGCAGGGCCAAAAATTCACACTTCTGACAGACCATCAGCCGTTGGTATCCATTTTTAACCCTAAGAAGGGTGTTTCGGTGATGACAGCACAGCGACTCCAGAGATGGTCCCTTTTCCTAGGGGCACATCAATATCAAATAGAATTCAAAGGTACAAAGCAGCATAGCAATGCTGATGGGCTGTCGCGCCTGCCACTACCTGAAGCAGAAGAGACAACGAAAGTTGACCCTGTTGAGTTATTTCATTCGACCATCATCGAGTGTTTACCAGTCACCAATGCAAGTATTGAAAGAGAAACCAGGAACGACCCGACACTGTCCCGAGTTTACGAGGTGACAGTGAAGGGATGGCCAACACATGGTGATCCTCTGTTACCGGCATTCTCGGCAAGGCGAGACCAGCTGTCCGTCTGCCATGGTACTTTGATGTACGGGACAAGAGTGATTATTCCTCCCAAGTTACGGGAAAGAGTTCTAAAGGAACTGCATGAAGGTCATCTGGGGGGAGTTAAGATGAAAAGTCTTGCTAGGGCTTATGTATGGTGGCCGGGCATTGACCAACAGATAGAGGAGTTGACAAAAAGCTGCGCTGGGTGCCAAAAAGTGCAAAATGCACCTCCGATCGCACCGCTACACCCATGGGAATGGCCTTCAGCCCCATGGCAACGCGTACATATTGACTTTGCTGGTCCATTCATGGACTCCATGTTCCTAATTGCGGTGGACGCACATTCCAAATGGCCAGAAGTGATCAAGATGAATACCACTACTTCAAAAAAGACAATTGCGGTGTTAAGAACAATATTCGCAAGGAACGAATTGCCAGAACAGATATGTTCGGACAACGGACCACAGTTCGTGTCGGAAGAATTCCAAAAATTCTTAAAGAAGAATGGGGTGAAACATTATACCTCTGCCCCATATCATCCGGCGACAAACGGGTTGGCCGAGAGATTTGTCCAAACATTCAAAAAGGCAATAAAGGCCATGAACGATGATCAGATTCCGTTACAACACAAGGTGGACAATTTCCTAATGGCATATCGAAACGCCGCTCATGCAGTGACTAACCAAAGTCCTGCCATGATGTTTTATAACAGGAGGTTGCGGTCCAGGTTGGACTTGTTAAAACCAAATGTGCGGAGGGAAGTGGAAAACAAACAGTTCCGGCATATTAATAACAAGTCCACTCGAAGTTTCGACGTAGGACAACCAGTGTTGGCAAGGGGCTATGGAAACGAAAAATGGCAGTCCGGAACAATTCGGGCCAGACAAGGACCTCTGATGTACACAGTAGATATTGGTAACAATGTGATAAGGCGTCATGCGGATCAACTGGTAGAATCGAGAGCAAGGGTCGAACCCATGGTTGCGACAGAGACAACTGTGGAAGACGTTAATGAACCTGAAGCATCTACCTCGGCAGGGACTGTACCTGATGATGACGTCCAATACATAGGGAACCAACAAGAAGAGTCACCTCAGCAACAAGAATCAGAGACCACTGAAAGGTGTTATCCAAACCGAATCAGAAGGCCTCCTGAGAGACTGAACCTTTGAACTGTTTATACCTGAAGTTATTTATATGTATATATGTTATTATGTTATGTTAAATGGGGATATGACTGTTAAGCTAAAAAGGGAGGATTGTGGTGTATGTAACCTGTTCCACCTTAAGAGAACTTAAGCCTGTTCCACCTTAAGAGATGTACTACTTTCTCTGGCTGCTGTATACGTAATACCGGTGGTGACCACCAGTATATAAGTACTGTGTAGTGATATTGTATTTAGTATAGTCCTGACCTCCAACTAGCAAAGACCTGTTGAACTTTATTCTTGTAGTCTGTGTCAGTAATTAATCTTAATACAACTGGAACACACAGACGTAACAGAACTGGTTCCATCCGTTTCCTCTGCTGCAACAGGGTGGCCATAACCCGACAGCAGAGTTCTAGACCCCGAGCTTGGAGACTGAAAAGTTCTCCCCCTTCCGTCATCCAGTGTTGCCGTAAAGCACTGCCAAGCCAGCTGTAGCCTGGGCAGAGATGCAGAGTAAAGCGTGCACTCTAATCTGCCCCAACAACATAGTACAGCCCCAACCAGCAGTTCTTCCAACCAATGCAGCTAACAGCGCCTGCCGATCACTGCAGTCCTCTAATGTAAGAGCGCCTTCAGCTCTACTGGCCTGGGAGTCAGGAGAAACATGCCTCTAGGAGGCTTTCCCTGTATTGTTCATCTTCCTTCGGAGGTTGAAGTTGAGGAGAGTGCACAGGGCGCGTTCTTCTTGCACATTGAAGGCTTCCCTCTGAGCATTATAAACATCTACCGCTTGTTGAGGTGCAGTTACGCCGATGCCTGAAATTCCTGTGGGAACCTCTCCACCAGTGCAAGTGCAGCAGAGCAGAACCCTTCCTCGCCTGCTGCCCGAGCTCACTGAGAGACCCAAATCCCGGGGCGGGGGTCACGTACGCGTCCGGGGCAGGCGTATCGTGCCAGCCAAGGCACCTCAGCTGCACCCACCCAATCCGTCTGACAGCTGCGTCACCTGAGGTGCCCGCGGGTCCTGCTCGGCCGATGAATGGCTTCAACTGCAAATGGAGCCTCTGGGCCCTGGAGACTCAGGGAATCAATCCCCTGTGGGCTTAATCACCTTACTGGTCAAGGGTTGGGAGACATCTTTTTTTAAATTTATGCCAAACTTTATAGTGTCAGCCGTGGCTCAGTGGGTAGCACCCTCGCCTCTGGGTCAGAAGGTTGTAGGTTCGAGTCCCACTCCAGAGACTTGAGCACAAAATCTAGGCTGAGGGAGTACTGCACTGTCGGAGGTGCTGTCTTTCGGATGAAACATTAAACCAAGGCCCCATCAGCTCTCTCAGGTGGATGTAGAAGATCCCAAAGCACTATTTCGAAGAAGAGCAGGGAAGATTTCCTTGGTGTCCTGGCCAATATTTATCCCTTAATCAACATCACTAAAACAGATTATCTGGTCATTATCTCATTGCTGTTTGTGGGAGCTTGCTGCGTGCAAAATGGCTGCCGCGTTTCAAACATTACAACAGTGACTAAACTTCAAAAAGTACTTCGTTGGCTGTAAAGCGCTTTGAGACGTCCGGTGGTCGTGAAAGGCGCTATAGAAATGCAAGTCTTTCTTTCTTTCTAACTTTTAGCTGGCAAGTCCCACCAAGGCACCAAGGGTGGAATTCCCAAGGAAGCCCAGGAACTCCCCCAGATATGGCCCCCTTGACATGGGGTGGGGGCGTGGACGGAAGATCTGCTTGTGGCTTCCTCCTGCCTCTCCGTGATTTCAAGGGCCATAGTAGATGTGACGGAACTTCATTCCATTCCAAATTCCTATTGCGCCTCCTCTCAGGGAAATCGAGCCTTCCACCCATCTCCTGCATGGCCCCAAGGATTTTGAGGCCAGAGAATTCGCCAAGCCATCTGGACCTTGCTGAGCACTCGAGGCTTCTTGTGACTAAATGCTGTCCCTTCGGTATTAAGTTACACTGAACAGAACTCACAAATTGTCAATTATTTCGTCCTCCTCTCCCCTCCCCCTCTGGGACAGAGACAACGTTTGAGGATTAAATGGCGCTAAGTGGAACTCGGGAATCAATCGCAGCATCTTAATGTAACGGGCTCAGCTGGTCATTTACACACGACCTCTCCACTCTGACCCTTACATAGGAGGGTTCTTTGTAACTACATAAAATATTAAAGGGTGCACATAGATCAGGTAAAAAGCAGATCATTTCGCCAAAGTAATTCCAGAAAGTAGGGTCATAATTGGAAAGTAGGGAAAAAATGTCACTGGCTCAAGAGTAAGAGTTGGTGAGAGAAAACTCTTTTATTTTTTAATTTGTCCTTGGTGTATGAGCGACACTGGCAAAGTCATGTTTACTGCCCGTCCCTAGTTTCCCTGAGAAGGTGGTGCACCTTCTACCAGCAGCAACTGTCTTACAACTGAGAGACTCACTAGGCGGGAGTGACACATTCCCTCCTCTGAAGGACATTAAGTGAACTGGTCGGGGCTTTTACAACGAGCCTTTCATGGTCATTTCCCCGCCCCACCCAGTGCCAGTCCGCATTGGCCGAATTTATTGACTTCAGTTTCAGAACACACTATGCTGCGTGTTGAACTCACGGCCTCCGGGTTGTTGGTTACCATGCCCACCTCACTGCCAAGCAAAGTCATAGATTAGGGTGACCATATTTACTAAACCCAATCCGGGGACACACAGGGTGGGAGCACAGCAAAGTAGCCGGGACGCGTTTCAAGAAAGCCGGCATGACAACGTTGTTGCCTCTGCTAGTGGAATATGCGTAGAGACAACGCCATTTTCACTTTACACCGAATCGCGAAGCTTGCGTATGTTCTGGCTGTGCCACCTGCCCTCCGGCCAATCACTACTGGCTGAAACACGGTGTCACGTGACTCAATCCCCCAGAGTGCAGTGCCGCCCGAGCTATCGATGGGACCTTTTCTCCGCCGCGCTGCATTGTGGGAAGGCGGGGACGCCATCGTCAACCGGCTCCTGGAATCCGTTCCTGAGCTCAAACCGGGCGGGAATGGGCCGAGAATCTCCCCCCACCCTGGGGTTTCCGTACATTCGCGTTTAAAAAAAAAACAAAGACCCTGTACGGGGATGAGTTTTCTGAACCAGGGAGTCTTGCGGGGGCCTTGTTTGCCCGGAGTTCACAGTACTTAATCCCGGAACTGTCCCTGGAAAATGGGGACATATGGTCAGCCTCTCATAGGTGGGTCATTCAAAAGACAACTGGATGCCATGATTGGGGAGGGAGAGTTAATGGGCCAGAGGGATGAGCATTAATGGGCTGAAGGACATTTTCTCATCCCTGACTGCTCCGAACGTTCATTTCTTTATCTAAGTAGATCAGATCTATCACACAAAGCACAGGCACGTGGTTGAAGAGATTCCTTACTCAGCCTGCACGTCTGTGACTTTCCAATCGAAAAATATTCATTGAAACAGAAAGAATTTATGTGGTTTTAGATGCAAGACTCGCACAAAGTGTCATGAATCTTACCATTCATGTAGAAATGACTCATGAGATAACACTGAGCAGCCAGCTGGTGGCGCCGTCCAAGGAGAGTATAAATACTCGGGCGTGGGCCCAGCTTGCTCAGGATGTTTTTGTAACCAGGAACTAGTGAAAAAAGACTAGAGCTCATGGTTGTAAAACAGTTGATTAAAGCCTCGTTTTATACTCAAACCAAGTACTTAATAGTTTTCTTACGTCACAAAGTATATGAGAAAAATCTCCATGGTCACCTTTAATCACCACGTTTTCCTACCGTGCACCACCACACTTAGGAATAAAACTTAGCCAGTGAGCTATTATATAGAGAAAGGGCGGAGGAATGTGCCAGATTATTCAATAAGTTTTTGAATACTGAAGGGGATAATTTCCTTTCACTGTTTAGCACTTGTGCCGTATGTTAGCTGATACCCTTTGGCATTCGCTCACATGTAGCCTGGGGTCCGGAGCTTGACCCCTGGATGCCATTGCCCAAATACTCCCTGTGGTCACTGCATCTGCTTGTGAATCGCCAGAGTCAATTAGAGGTCAGTAAATAGTAAATTACAGGCTGGAGCTCAGCAGATTCACTTTCAGCTTCAGCAATCGACAAGCAGCAATCGAGTACACGCAGCAATTGGATACTCGCAGCAATTAGATACACGCAGCAATCACGCACATGCAGCAATTAGATACACGCAGCAAGCGAGTACACGCAGCAAGCGAGTACACGCAGCAATCGAGTACACGCAGCAATCGGGTCCACGCAGCAATCGGGTCCACGCAGCAATCGGATAAATACAGCAATCAAATACATGCAGCAATCGGATAAACGCAGCAATCGAGTACACGCAGCAATCGGGTCCACGCAGCAATCGGGTCCACGCAGCAATCGGATAAATACAGCAATCAAATACATGCAGCAATCGGATAAACGCAGCAATCGAGTACACGCAGCAATCGGGTCCACGCAGCAATCGGATAAATACAGCAATCAAATACATGCAGCAATCGGATAAACGCAGCAATCGAGTACACGCAGCAATCGAGTACATGCAGCAATCGAGTACATGCAGCAATCGAGTACACGCAGCAATCGGGTACAGGCAGCAATCGGATACACGCAGCAATCGAGTACACGCAGCAATCGAGTACACGCAGCAATCAAGTACACACAGCAATCGAGTACACGCGGCAATCGAGTACACGCAGCAATCAAGTACACGCAGCAATCGAGTACACGCAGCAATCAAGTACACACAGCAATCGAGTACACGCGGCAATCGAGTACACGCAGCAATCAAGTACACGCAGCAATCGGATACATGCAGCAATCGAGTACACGCAGCAATCGGATACACGCAGCAATTGAGTACACGCAGCAATCGGATAAACGCGGCAATCGAGTACATGCAGCAATCGGATACACGCAGCAATCGAGTACATGCAGCAATCGGATAAACACAGCAATCGGATACACGCAACAATCGGGTATATGCAGCAATCGAGTACACGCAGCAATCGAGTAAACGCAGCAATCGAGTACACGCAGCAATCAAGTACACGCAGCAATCGAGTAAACGCAGCAATCGAGTACACGCAGCAATCGAGTAAACGCAACAATCGGATACATGCAGCAATCGAGTAAACGCAGCAATCGAGTACACACAGCAATCAGATACACGCAGCAATCAGATACACACAGGAATCGAATACTCACAGCAATCGAGTACACGCAGCAATCGGATACACACAGCAATTGGGTACACGCAGCAATCGGGTACATGCAGCAATCGAGTTCATGCAGCAATCGAATACACGCAGCAATCGGGTACACGCAGCAATCGGATAAACGCAGCAATTGGATACGCGCAGCAAGCGAGTACACGCAGCAATCGAATACACGCAGCAATCGAGTACACACAGCAATTGGGTACACGCAGCAATCGGATAAACGCAGCAATCAAACACACACAGCATTCGGATAAATGCAGCAATCGAGTACACGCAGCAATCGAGTACACGCAGCAATCGAGTACACGCAACAATCGGATACACGCAACAATCGGGTACACGCAGCAATCGAGTAAATGCAGCAATCGAGTACACGCAGCAATCAAATACACGCAGCAATCGAGTAAACGCAGCAATCGAGTACACGCAGCAATCAGATAAACGCAGCAATCGAGTACACGCAGCAATCAACTTCACGCAGCAATCGAATACACCCAGCAATCGAGTACACGCAGCAATCGAGTACACGCAGCAATCGGATACACGCAGCAATCGAGTAAACGCGGCAATCGAGTACACACAGCAATCGAGTACATGCAGCAATCGAGTACACGCAGCAATCGAGCACACGCAGCAATCGAGTACATGCAGCAATCGAGTACACGCAGCAATCGAGTACATGCAGCAATCGGATACACGCAGCAATCGGATACACGCAGCAATCGAGTACACGCAGCAATTGAGTACACGCAACAATCGGGTACACGCAGCAATCGAGTACACGCAGCAATCGAGTACACGCAGCAATCGAGTACATGCAGCAATCGGGTGTACGCAGCAACCGAGTACACGCAGCAATCGAGTACACGCAGCAATGGAGTACACTTGACAATCGATTACACGCAGCAATCGAGTACATGTGGCAATCGAGTACACGCAGCAATCGGGTATACGCAGCAATCGAGTACACGCAGCAATCGGGTACATGCAGCAATCGAGTACACGCAGCAATCGAGTACACGCGGCAATCGAATACACGCAGCAATCGAGTACACACGGCAACCGAGTACACGCGTCAATTGGGTACACGCAGCAATCAGGTACACGCAGCAATGGAGTACACTTGACAATCGATTACACGCAGCAATCGAGTACATGTGGCAATCGAGTACACGCAGCAATCGAGTACACGCGGCAATCAAGTACACGCAGCAATGGAGTACACACGGCAATCGAGTACACGCATCAATTGGGTACACGCAGCAATCAGGTACACGCAGCAATGGAGTACACTTGACAATCGATTCCACGCAGCAATCGAGTACATGTGGCAATCGAGTACACGCAGCAATCGAGTACACGCGGCAATCAAGTACACGCAGCAATGGAGTACACACGGCAATCGAGTACACGCAGCAATCGAGTACACACGGCAATCGAGTACACGCGTCAATTGGGTACATGCAGCAATCATGCAGCAATCAGGTACATGCAAAGTTTTGCTCTAAGTTAAACCCTTCTCAGTCAAACTCAGTAAATTGTTTCCAAGACCATAAACAATGCTGTCTGTCATTGCAATGCACGAATGTAGAGAGCTGGGCAATGGGCAAGTGTAGAGAGCTGGGCAATGGGCAAGTGTAGAGAGCTGGGCAATGGGCAAGTGTAGAGAGCTGGGCAATGGGCAAGTGTAGAGAGCTGGGCAATGCACAAGTGTAGAGAGCTGGGCAATGGGCAAGTGTAGAGAGCTGGGCAATGGGTAAGTGTAGAGAGCTGGGGAGTGTACAAGTGTAGAGAGCTGGGCAATGGGCAAGTGTAAAGAGCTGGGCAATGGGCAAGTGTAGAGAGCTGGGCAATGCACAAGTGTAGAGAGCTGGGCAATGGGCAAGTGCAGAGAGCTGGGCAATGGGTAAGTGTAGAGGGCTGGGCAATGGGCAAGTGTAGAGAGCTGGGCAATGCACAAGTGTAGAGAGCTGGGCAATGGGCAAGTGTAGAGAGCTGGGCAATGGGTAAGTGTAGAGGGCTGGGCAATGGGCATAGAAACATAGAAACATAGACGATAGGAGCAGGAATAGGCCATTCGGCCCCTCGAGCCTGCTCCGCCATTCAATGAGATCATGGCTGATCATCCAAATTCAATACCCTGTCCCTGCCTTCTCCCCATATCCCTTCATCCCTTTAGCCTTAAGAAATATATCCAACTCCTTCTTGAATATATTTAATGAACTGGCCTCCACCGCCCTCTGTGGCAGAGAATTCCACAGGTTCACCACTCTCTGGGTGAAGAAATTCCTCCTCATCTCAGTCCTAAATGGCTTACCCCTTATCCTTAGACTATGACCCCTGGTTCTGGACTCCCCGGCCATCGGAAACATCCTTCATGCATCTAGTCTGTCCAGGCCTGACAGAATTTTATAGGTTTCGATGAGATCCCCTCTCATTCTTCTAAACTCCAGTGAGTATAAGCCCAATCAACACAATCTCTCCTCATATGTCATTCCTGCCATCCCAGGTATCAGCCTGGTGAATCTTCGCTGCACTCCCTCCATGGCAAGAACGTCCTTCCTCAGATAAGGCGACCAAAACTGCACACAATACTCAAGGTGTGGTCTCACCAAGGCCCTGTACAACTGCAGCAAGACATCCTTGTTCCTGTACTCGAACCCTCTTGCTACGAAGGCCAACATACCATTTGCCTTCTTAACCGCCTGCTGCACCTGCATGCTTACCTTCAGCGACTGGTGCACAAGAACACCCAGGTCTCTTTGCACTTCCCCTTCTCCCAATCTATTGCCATTCAAATAATAGTCTGCCTTCCTGTTTTTGCCACCAAAGTGGATAACCTCACATTTATCCACATTATAGTACATTTGCCATGTTTCTGCCCAATCACCCAACCTGTCCAAATCGTACTGGAGTTTCATGACGTCCTCCTCACAGCATACCCTCCCACCCAGCTTTGTGTCGTCTGCAAATTTGGAGATATTACATCCAATTCCCTCGTCCAGATCATTAATATACATTGTGAATAGCTGGGGTCCTAGGACCGATCCTTGCGGTACCCCACTAGTCACTGCCTGCCACTTGGAAAATGACCCGTTTATTCCAACTCTTTGCTTTCTATAAGTGTAGAGTGCTGGGCAACGGGCAAGTGTAGAGAGCTGGGCAACGGGCAAGTGTAGAGAGCTGGGCAACGGGCAAGTGTAGAGAGCTGGGCAACGGGCAAGTGTAGAGAGCTGGGCAATGGGCAAGTGTAGAGTGCTGGGCAATGGGCAAGTGTAGAGAGCTGGGCAACGGGCAAGTGTAGAGTGCTGGGCAATGGGCAAGTGTAGAGAGCTGGGCAACGGGCAAGTGTAGAGAGCTGGGCAATGGGCAAGTGTAGAGAGCTGGGCAATGGGCAAGTGTAGAGAGCTGGGCAATGGGCAAGTGTAGAGAGCTGGGCAATGGGCAAGTGTAGAGAGCCGGGCAATGGGCAAGTGTAGAGAGCTGGGCAATGGGCAAGTGTAGAGAGCTGGGCAATGGGCAAGTGTAGAGTGCTGGGCAATGGGCAAGTGTAGGGAGCTGGGCAATGGGCAAGTGTAGAGAGCTGGGCAATGGGCAAGTGTAGAGAGCTGGGCAATGGGCAAGTGTAGAGAGCTGGGCAATGGGCAAGTGTAGAGAGCTGGGCAATGGGCAAGTGTAGAGAGCTGGGCAAAGGGCAAGTGTAGAGTGCTGGGCAATGGGCAATTGTAGAGTGCTGGGCAATGGGCAAGTGTAGAGAGCTGGGCAATGGGCAAGTGTAGAGAGCTGGGGAATGGGCAAGTGTAGAGAGCTGGGCAATGGGCAAGTGTAGAGAGCTGGGCAATGGGCAAGTGTAGAGAGCTGGGCAATGGGCAAGTGTAGAGAGCTGGGCAATGGGCAAGTGTAGAGAGCCGGGCAATGGGCAAGTGTAGAGAGCTGGGCAATGGGCAAGTGTAGAGAGCTGGGCAATGGGCAAGTGTAGAGTGCTGGGCAATGGGCAAGTGTAGAGAGCTGGGCAATGGGCAAGTGTAGAGAGCTGGGCAATGGGCAAGTGTAGAGAGCTGGGCAATGGGCAAGTGTAGAGAGCTGGGCAATGGGCAAGTGTAGAGTGCTGGGCAATGGGCAATTGTAGAGTGCTGGGCAATGGGCAAGTGTAGAGAGCTGGGCAATGGGCAAGTGTAGAGAGCTGGGGAATGGGCAAGTGTAGAGAGCTGGGCAAAGGGCAAGTGTAGAGAGCTGGGGAATGGGCAAGTGTAGAGAGCTGGGCAAAGGGCAAGTGTAGAGAGCTGGGCAATGGGCAAGTGTAGAGAGCTGGGCAATGGGCAAGTGTAGAGAGCTGGGGAATGGGCAAGTGTAGAGAGCTGGGCAAAGGGCAAGTGTAGAGAGCTGGGCAATGGGCAAGTGTAGAGTGCTGGGCAATGGGAAAGTGTAGAGAGCTGGGCAATGGGCAAGTGTAGAGTGCTGGGCAATGGGCAAGTGTAGAGTGCTGGGCAATGGGCAATTGTAGAGTGCTGGGCAATGGGCAAGTGTAGAGAGCTGGGCAATGGGCAAGTGTAGAGTGCTGGGCAATGGGCAAGTGTAGAGTGCTGGGCAATGGGCAAGTGTAGAGTGCTGGGCAATGGGCAAGTGTAGAGTGCTGGGCAATGGGCAAGTGTAGAGTGCTGGGGAATGGGCAAGTGTAGAGTGCTGGGGAGTGTACAAGTGTAGAGATCTGGGGAGTGCACAAATGTACAGTTCAAGTCTGTGCCTATACTTAGTTTTTGCTGCTTTCATTTTCCACCAGAATCAACTGACGTAGTTTGAAGCCGCTTTTGGCAAAACCGAGACTCTTTGGTCTTCCTAACAGAATCCTTGGAGGCAAGTGCTCCTCTGGTCACTACGGAACCAATGATTGCCAATGCCCCTCGCCAACTGTTCACAAAATAAAGCGATGAGGTCGTCCCATTTGCACCGTTCTGTGACACTCCTTGTGCGGCTCTAGTGGGATCGCTAAGGCCACGTTGCCAGGAGCCAACGGCTACTGAAGGGCTGCAGGTTTTGCACAGGGAAGGCACCTAGCACAGGGCAGAGGAGGCACTTAAGGCAACAGGGAGCCTGGAGGGACACTGGGCGAGGATGCCTAATTATCCCCCCACCACCCCCTCTCCCATATATTTTAAGGGCAGACTCCTCTGCTGCATCTATTCCAAAACACTCCAGCCACAAAAAAGGGACATCCATTTAATTATCATGAAAGTCGGAAGTGAGCTTAACTTCTTCAGATATACTTATAGTGATTTGAGACCTGTAGTCACAGGGAACAGTTTGAAGCAGGCCAGATCCACTAGTTAGAGGGCAGGGCTGCACATTTCAATAACATGGTACAATATTAAAGGAGGTGCAGGAACAGAGAGACCTGGGGGTTTCTGTGCACAAATCTTTGAAGGTGACAGGATAAATTAAGACAGCTGTTAAAAATCCTTGGTTTTATTAATAGATACCGAGTTTACAAAAGCCAGGAAGTTATGCTAAACCTTTTATAAAACTTTGGTTAGGCCTCGGCTGGAGTATTGCGTTCAATCCTGGGTACCACACTTTAGGAAGGATATCAAGGCCTTGGAGAGGGTGCGGGGGAGATCTACTAGAACGGTACCAGGGATGCGGGACTTCAGTTACGTGCCGAGACTAGAGAAGCTGGGGTTGTTCTCCTTTGAGCAGAGAAGGTTAAGCGGAGATTTAACAGAGGCGTTCAAAAGTACGAAGACTTTTGATAGTGTAGCTAGGAAGAAACTGTTTCCACGGGCAGGAGGGTCAGGAACCAGATTTAAGATAATTGGCAAAAACATCCATGGGGGAGACGAGGAGAGGGTTTTTTACGCAGCGAGTTGTTATTATCTGGAATGCACAGCCTGAACGTGTAGTAGAAGCAGATTCAATAGTAACTTTCAAAAGGGAATTGGATAAATACTTGAAAAGGAGAAAATTGCAGGACTATGGAAAAGAGCAGGGAGCAGGACTAATTGGATGTTCTTTCAAAGAGCCGGCACAGGCACGATGGGCCGAATGGACTCCTACTGTGCTATACGATTTTATGATTCTATAATAACCTTACTGGTTCCACTGAATTGAGAGAGAGTTCTAGTGAAGTGACAGGCATTCAGTGAAGACATTTCCTTGCATGACTATAAATCAAATTTGTCAATGAACATTTTTCTTACCGATCTGATATTTTGTGCCAGCGAAATTTGCTGTGATAGCTCCTTTCTTCTTTTTCTTCATCCTGATGTTTCTTTTTCCAACTCCGGTGTTTTTAAATGGCATCCCACTCTTCAGTGCCAGACTGGATGTTCCTTGAACATCTAAAGAAAAGAAAAATATATATCGTTGTTTCGGAATACTGAGGACAGACGGGGCAAGGTTTCTGCACTTTATCTCCCAGAGTTTGGAAAAGAGCTAACATGTTAACATGGAACCTCTGTGACATGAATCAGTCATTCATGAAATAAAGACTTATGAAATAATACTGAGTGGCCTGCGGGTGGCGCTGTCCAGGGAGAGTATAAATACTCGGGCACGGGCCCAGCTTGCGCAGGACATTCTTAACAGGAACTAGTGAAGGACACAACTAGACCTCCATGTTGTAAAACAGTTGATTAAAGTTTTGTTTAACGCTTGGACCAAGTGCCTAGTAGTCTTCTTACGTCACTCTGCCCTTATCTCATTTCAAAAATGGATGCCGAAAACAAACGGGCCTAGAAATTGGTTTGTGCCTGACTTTCGGGCGCTGAACCAAGTGGCAAATGTGCCACAACTGATGAGCCAAGAGGACCATGCAAAATCAAGATGTGACCTGGCTTGCCAGGGATTCTAGGCCCACATCCAACGGCAGTGCAGCAAGATGAAGATTGGCCGGTAACTGGACCTATCGTGAGTGCGGCGGGGAGGGGGTGGGGGTGTGGCTGGAAAGTGGGGGGTACTGGGGGGGGTGAGCAGTGGCTGACCATTCTGACAAGGAACACACCTGCTTCTTCTGGCTCCACGTACAGGTAAGTAAACAAATGTCTTTTTTTTTTCTTTTTCTTCAATAACTTGGGGCTGGATTTTCATTGAGGAGGCGGGTAGGAGGTGGGACTACAACTTTCGGGGTTGTAGTCCCGCCTCCATCGAGTTCTAGCCAACCCACGCGATTTTGACTTGATTGACCTTGTTGAGCCCGCCCAGCGGGCTCAGCAGGCCAATTAAGGGCCACCCAGCAACAGGTGACGTCACAGACTGAAATTTCATCAGTCAAGACCTTTTGACAGATGAATTATCAGCGTTTCACAGCTGTTTGAAGCTGTCAAACACTAAAAATCTGTACTCCAGGTTAATTCCTTCCTCTCAGGCTGATTTAGAGATCTCGCCGGAAGAAAAAGCTGAATGCTGGAACTTTTGACAGCTCACGACCATTCTGCTATCTGTGCCGGTGAGGTGAGGGACTCCCGAGACCTGAAGGAAGGAAGGCTGTAAAGGTAAGTACATGTAAGTAAAACTTCTTTAAACACTTTAAACACACCAAACACACTTACCTCTGAACTCATGCACCCATCACTCACCTGAACACCGGACATCTCGACCCCTCCAAGCCCTTCAGCCCGACGGCCTGCCTCGCTAACTTGCCGTGGTTTGGAGCAGTCGGGAATCCCACATTTCACCAATGAAAATAGGGATTAGGCTAAAAACTACCTGTTAACAGGCAGTTAATTGGCACTAATCCACTTCCCGCCTCGGGGAGGTGGGTCCCAGGGCGGGTCGGGTACCCACCTCCTTTGAAACTGGCATGGAGGCGGGTTGGGGGCGGGATGGGTTCGTGCCCCCCGATTTTGGGATTTTAAACCCCCACACGCCTCCAATCCCGCCTCCACGGCCCAATGAAAATCCTGCCCATGGTGTCCACAACACAGCCTATTCCTCGCGGTGCCCACTGGCTACAGAAGGCCTCAGGCGCACCGGTGAGCAACACATGCTCCCTCTCCAGGGCCGCGGCAGAGAGGCAGGTAGTCGGAGTGGCCCCCTGCGCCACGTTCATCCTGGACGTGGAGATGGTCACCATGGCCAGGCCCCAGCAGCAGACCCACAAGGATGTCCTCCGACTTTGCCCGTTACCCCTTTATTGCCGGGCGGCCAAAGATCAGAAGTGGAGCCAGAAATTGAGGAGCAGCCCTGAAAGGGGGGGAAGAAGATGTCTGGGGGTTGGTGTGGAGTGGGGGTGCATGGTGGGGATTTGGCTCTGTGCTGGGGGTGGTCGGGAGAGGCGGTGCATAGCATTACCTCACATAATCGCGTAGCTGGGCTGGCGACAAGATTTCATCAAGGATATAGAAATGCAAATGTTACAAGACAAAGGGGATGCTCAAGATGTGTAACCGCCCGAGAAACCAGACGGCCGAACAATATCCCAAGGACATTAAGTAGATCAGGAAGCAGACAAGAAATCAACAGTTCTTGGGACTAGGACAAAGGGCCAGTAAACAAATGCTGATAAGAGATAAAAATGATGTTATAATGCAGAACATTCTAGAAGGTAGGCGGGAACAATCTATAGCACATCAAACTGTCTGTATAAATATTTACTAACTGCTGTAACAATTCGGAGAAGCTTGACGAAGGCTGTCTCCCCACCGGTGCGAATAAAGGCTGTTTGGACTCTCGACCTCGGACTTGTGTAGAGTGATTGGAAATTACTCCACAACAATTGGCGTAGTCGGCAGGATCCCGCAGCGGATGGCAGAAAGCGGCAGACGGAAGCATGTCAACCGTGTGAGTATGTTTAAAATAACCACACATAGTTAAGACAAAGTAGAAGTCTGCTACGTGTCGGCTGCCCGAGAGATCCAAATCTGCAGGTCTGAACGAGACTCCACGCAGCCTATGGATAACAACCCCAGGTGAAACGACTCTTACTAATACTGTGTTATCTAGGTAACGTAGAGTAACGGTGCGAGGTCGGTATAAGTTGCAAGTATCCGTCTCACTCGGGAGGAGTCTTGGAAAAGAGAGCTACCTCTGACAACAAATAGCCATGGGGGATAGAGAGATGGATTGGGGACCAAAAGGGTCCCTGACCGAATATGTGGCCAAAAAGAATAAGGAAATGATAGCCAGAATGCTAGCAAGTAATTGGGATCCCAACGCTGTTCCCGCCAATCAACAAGAATGGTGGGAAGGCAAAAAAAAAACCAAAGAGAAGGCAGTGATATAATAACCCGATCGTATTGCGAATTAAGTAAGAGAGCTAATGAATTCATAACAGCCCAGAAAAAGGAAAAATAATAAGGATGTCAAAGGATTAGTACAAGCAAAAATGCCAGAAGATAAATGGGAACTATTACCACAGAATCACAGAGGTGGCACATGGTGCGAGGCCATATCACCCACCCCGGCACAGCGGGAGGCAGATTACACAGCCTTTAAAGGTGCAGTGTCCCCCGTGTTGGGCGCGGTCCCCATAAACTGGGGAATAATAATGGGGCTAACACAGAGCAAAGGAGTATCGGCTAATGAATATGGGGAAAGGAAATCCCAGAGCTTCCAAGCACATTCAGGAATAGTGGCAGGGCTTACCCGAGGCAATATAGCCTTTCTAAAAAAATTTAAGGAAGGGTTCGCCCCGCGGTGGACAGGACCCTATGAAGTTATAATGACCAGTGATATGTGTGCATGTGTAGATATGAATGGTAAAGGACGGTGGAAACACTGGTCCCAGCTTAAAAATATATAGTGCATAAGAAACTGCTTTAATAGATGGCCACTAACTCTTAGTGATGACCAAGACCACGTTATGGGCCAGAACTTCGGGTCCCCACGGGTGAGTACGTGCAGGGTACTCACGCGTAGGCCCAACGAAAGTGCCGGTTTTGTGCATGCACTGCGCATGCGCGGGAAGCCGGAACTTCCATTCCCTTATAGGAAGGGGTTCACAGGTCGAACGCGTGCACCGGAGAGGCAGCGCGTACGCCTGGAACTTCCGTTTTTTTTGCAGGTTTCTCCGGGAGGGTAAGTCTCCAGGAGTTACGCTTGTAAAAAGCAGTTGCAAGGCCTGCTTTTAACAAGGTAAGTGGTGAATTAAGTTAAATTAAAACATTTTTCCACAGGTTTATTATTTTTAAATACTTTAAAGAAAGGTAAGTTTATTTTGAGCCCCGTTAGAAAATGTAATTAATTTTTTCAAAAATTTAAATTATTGTTTAAAATAGTTATTTTATGTAATTTATAGTTATTTTAAAAATGTGTTTTTTTTTTATTTATTTGAAGTTTTGGTGATGTTTTGGGGCTGAATTGTATTCATGGATTTGACAGGTCTTCCTGTCGAATCTATGAATACAGATTCCCTGCTACCATTGGCTCTCCATGGCCCACGTGATCCCAGGGGACGCTTCGAACTAACTGCGCCCCTGGGATACGCAAGCACTGCGCGCCGGCAGTTGGAGGAGGCCCAGGATCGGAATCCCACGCGGCCCCACAACACAACGGCCGGCGCGCTAGGTAAGTGCAGGTCGGAGGCTTGCACCCGCGGGAAGCCTCTGACCCGAATTTCTGTGCTATTATGTTCCCACAGATAAACCACCACTATGGAGTTACTACTGATATTTGCCGTAGCTTTAACTTTAACCGGCAACACAGAGGGAGGCACGGGCACGCGCTAGTGTAACAGCGGGACGCTCGTACACCAAACACCAATGTGCATTCCCCGCACAGAGGGGAAACCGGTCTGCCTCGAGGGCTGGAACGAGACCGAATGCCAGCTGGAAGAAGGGCGATACCACACTAGTGCTGGCTTCACCCGGAAACCCTGGAAATGAGCAGACACCCTGCAGGGGTGAAGCAGGAGAGAATCCCTGGTGGAAGGCCTGCAAGCCAAACACAACAACTACCCTCAGAGCCTACAGCATCATCTACAACAAGACCAACGACGTTACAAACCACAGCCATCACCGCGCCAAAACCCATGGAATGTCCAGAGTCACCCCCAGCACCAAAAGGACTGGTATTAGTGGACAATGGCAGAATATTATATGATAACGTGCGTCATAACGTGGTATTGAATTTGTCAACAATATCACAGAAATCACAGAAACCTCACAGTACAGATAGAGGCCATTTCGGCCCATCGAGCCTGCACCGACACATGTCCCACCCGATCCCCATAACCCCTACACCAACACATATCCCACCCTATCCCCGTAACCCCACGTATTTAATCCCCCTAACACTAAGGGTCAATTTATCATGGCCAATCAACCTAACCCCGCACATCTTTGGACTGTGGGAGGAAACCGGAGCACCCGGAGAAAACCCACGCAAATACGGGGAGAATGTGCAAACTCCACACAGACAGTCACCCGAGGCCGGATTCGAACCCGGGTCCCTGACGCTTTGAGGCAACAGTGCTAACCACTATGCCACCGTGCTGCCCCAGCGTGGTGTAGCCCACAAGCCCAGCAGTTGTATAAAATAAAACCCGATACAAAATGTTACAGACCAAGCTTCCCAGGCATCGGGAACGCTGAGTAGGAGGGTTAGAAGGAAAAGAAGTGTGCTAGGAGATGTGGGAGCAGGATTTAACACAGGGACATTACTAGTTAATGCCTTAGACATCGAGGCAGTAGACAGGGAACTCGAAAGTCTGAGTGAAAAACTGAAACCGGTATTGAAGCAGACAAACACTGAGGCTCAACAAGAGAGTCAGCTGGGGACCCACACGGTGGAAATCCTATTGGGAATTACCCATATCCTAGAAGCCCACGCAAAAACCACTAACCGTCTAATAAATGCCATTGAGTATAATGAAGGGCAAACTAGGGCGGAAATGTTGTCACGCTTATGGGTCATGGATAACAGGCCAAGTCCATGCTAACATGAACCAGTTACATCAGGGGGAGCTCCCCAGCTGGATAAGCAACAAGAAACTGAAAGACTTAGCCAGTAGAGCTCAGGCAACATGACGGCAGGTCAATTACGAGGCCTGATCCGAGTATATCCTACGGACACAAACTGTACAACTAACCTCCCACAATACCTCGGGTTGGTTATGATGATTCCAGTAATGACCAACGGCCAATCATCCTATCCCCTGTACCAAGTAGAAAATATCGGGATGAATCAGGGAAAGGCCCATGTAAGGTATGACCCAACCCGTAGCTATGCCACAAAAGAGGAACCAATGCCCAGCGTGGGTGCAATACTGGTAGGTATATCTCTAACAGGATGCAAAGAATATGAAAACACAGTAATGTGCCCGCACCCAGTAGGGACTGGAGAACAGGCATGATGTGGATTCAATAAGACTACAAATTGTACTGTAGAAATCACACAGGCCCGATACGAGCCAGCTCGTTTTGCATACCGGGGCAGAGGGGAATATTGTGTGACCACAAATGAGAAACAGTACAGTGATGGGCCTCTCAGGTGCCCAATGGACAATGCAAGCTTCTGCTTCTACCCTGAACTCCTGTGACAACTGGGCACCAGCATTTAGTGGCAATATATAACAGACCACGAGTATCCCTCAACGCCACGGAAAACACTAAAGGGGAATTGCGAAATTACATAATACCTAAAGGACCTAAAATCCCAGAACTCCCACAGCACTTAACTGAGATTAACCACAAACTAGACAACATGGTTAAGCAGTACCACAAGTTACAGTGGGAAATCAAGAAAACTGAGAGGGAGATCAAAAACTTGGACAACGCTCCATGGTATGAAACAATCTGGAATTGGGGCCTAAATGTGCAGGTACACCCTTGGATGAGAATATCACACATACTGGGATGCCGACAAGTGATAGTCATGATATACCTGTTATTAAACTGCTGTCGCAAATATAGAAAGCAAAAGGTAGAGAGACTAGTAAAAGCCATGAAAAAGGCGGAAAATGGGGAACTTGAGAATCCATATCAGTTGTAAGTACCCGTATGGCCACCTTGGGCCAGCGTGGCCAAGGGCCAAAAGGGGGGATTGAAAGGAGGAAAAGAAGATGTCTGGTGGTTGGTGTGGAGTGGGGGTGCATGGTGGGGATTTGGCTCTGTGCCGGGAGTGGTCGGCAGAGGCGGTGCATAGTATTACCTCACATAATCGCCTAACTAGGCTGGCTACAAGATTTAATCAAAAATATAGAAATGCAAATGTTGCAAAACAAAGGGGATGGTCAGGATGTGTAACCGCCCTAGAAACCA
The DNA here is from genome assembly GCF_052327205.1 of Somniosus microcephalus. Classification (NCBI taxonomy): domain Eukaryota; kingdom Metazoa; phylum Chordata; class Chondrichthyes; order Squaliformes; family Somniosidae; genus Somniosus; species Somniosus microcephalus. The sequence goes on from NC_140989.1 coordinate 363,380,553, forward strand.
GACGGCCTAACAATATCCCAAGGACATTAAGTAGATCAGGAAGCAGACACAAAGTCAACAGTTCTTGGGACTAGGACAAACGGCCAGTAAACAAATGCTGATAAGAGATAAAAATGGTGTTATAACACAGAACATTCTCGAAGGTAGGCGGGAGCAATGTATAGCACATCAAACTGTCTGTATAAATATCTACTAACTGCTGTAACAATTCGGAGAAGCTTGACGAAGGCGGAAGCAGGCTGTCGCCCCACCGGTGCGAATAAAGGGTGTTTGGACTCTCGACCTTGGACTTGTGTAGAGTGATTTGAAATTCCTCCACAACAAGCCCCCTCAAATAATCGAACGGGGGCTGCAACCTCTCGCACTCAACATATATATGAAACACGGACTCAACCAGGCCACCTACCTATTTTGGAGATAGTCTCCAGCAGTCCCGTTAAAGGCGCAGGTTAGGCTGCTGTGCGTCTGATAAAACTGACTGCAGCATGCATGCCGTACACTGTGGTCAAGCGTGAGCCAATTCTGCAAAAGGGCCTGAAGTCAGCATTAGGCCCACCTCCCCACGATGTGCATAGGCAATGGGCATAACGCTTGTTTCAGGTGTGTGCCCTGGACAACTCTGGCCACCGACTGTGGTGTAGGGACAGCTGCACCTATTAAAACACATCTTTCTCTGTGATATCCTCCAGGTTCCTGCCGCTGGGTCCGGATTGGCATCCATTTTCTGATTCCAAATGGTGAAGGTGCTGGGCGGCAAGCTAGCTGCTTCAGGGTTTCGTTCGAAGCTGGACACAGAGCCAATGGTCTCGGGGTCAAAGTGAGGTCAGGCCAGGCAGGGAGCACCACCACTTCAGGGGTGGCTTGGGGCTGGCCACTTCAGGGTCGGGTGAGGAAGAAAGTGATGCCCTGCAAACATCCTCATGCTGCTCAAAAACTCGGAAGAGTCTCCGCAAAGAAAGTCAGCGAGCCCAGGTTCACTCAGATGTTTGCAGCATCTGTACCAAATATGGAAAATTGGCAGCTCTGTAATTGGGGAGGTCATGTGGCGGATCAATCAGTGTGGACTCCTGAAGACAGCAATACAATGGGGCATGGACCCCTCTAGACAGCAATACAATGGGGCATGGACCCCTCTAGACAGCAATACAATGGGGCATGGACTCCTCTAGACAGCAATACAATGGGGCATGGACCCCTCTAGACAGCAATACAATGGGGCATGGACCCCTCTAGACAGCAATACAATGGGGCATGGACTCCTCTAGACAGCAATACAATGGGGTGTGGACTCCTGGAGACAGCAATACAATGGGGCATGGACTCCTGGAGACAGCAATACAATGGGGCGTGGACTCCTGGAGACAGCAATACAATGGGGCATGGACTCCTCTAGACAGCAATACAATGGGGCGTGGACTCTTCTTGACAGCAATACAATGGGGCGTGGACTCTTCTAGACAGCAATACAATGGGGCATGGACTCCTCTAGACAGCAATACAATGGGGCGTGGACTCTTCTAGACAGCAATACAATGGGGCGTGGACTCTTCTAGACAGCAATACAATGGGGCATGGACTCCTCTAGACAGCAATACAATGGGGTGTGGACTCCTCTAGACAGCAATACAATGGGGCATGGACTCCTCTAGACAGCAATACAATGGGGCATGGACTCATCTAGACAGCAATACAATGGGGCGTGGACTCTTCTAGACAGCAATACAATGGGGCGTGGACTCTTCTAGACAGCAATACAATGGGGCATGGACTCCTCTAGACAGCAATACAATGGGGTGTGGACTCCTCTAGACAGCAATACAATGGGGCATGGACTCCTCTAGACAGCAATACAATGGGGCATGGACTCATCTAGACAGCAATACAATGGGGCAAGGACTCCTCTAGACAGCAATACAATGGGGCGTGGACTCCTCTAGACAGCAATACAATGGGCATGGACTCCTCTAGACAGCAATACAATGGGGCATGGACTCATCTAGACAGCAATACAATGGGGCAAGGACTCCTCTAGACAGCAATACAATGGGGCGTGGACTCCTCTAGACAGCAATACAATGGGTCATGGACTCCTCTAGACAGCAATACAATGGGGCGTGGACTCCACTAGACAGCAATACAATGGGGCATGGACTCCTCTAGACAGCAATACAATGGGGCATGGACTCCTCTAGACAGAAATACAATGGGGCATGGACTGCTCTAGACAGCAATACAATGGGGCATGGACTCCTCTAGACAGCAATACAATGGGGCATGGACTCCTCTAGACAGCAATACAATGGGGAAAGCACTCCTCTCGACAGCAATACAATGGGGCGTGGACTCCTCTAGACAGCAATACAATGGGGCGTGGACTCCTCTAGACAGCAATACAATGGGGCATGGACTCATCTAGACAGCAATACAATGGGGCGTGGACTCCTCTAGACAGCAATACAATGGGGCGTGGACTCCTCTAGACAGCAATACAATGGGGCAAGGACTCATCTAGACAGCAATACAATGGGGCAAGGACTCCTCTAGGCAGCAATACAATGGGGCATGGACTCCTTTAGACAGCAATACAATGGGGCATGGACTCCTCTAGACAGCAATACAATGGGGCAAGGACTCCTCTAGACAGCAATACAATGGGGCATGGACTCCTCTAGACAGCAATACAATGGGGCATGGACTCCTGGAGACAGCAATACAATGGGGCATGGACTCTAGACAGCAATACAATGGGGTGTCGAGTCCTCTAGACAGCAATACAATGGGGTGTGGAGTCCTCTAGACAGCAATACAATGGGGCATGGACTCCTCTAGACAGCAATACAATGGGGCATGGACTCCTCTAGACAGCAATACAATGGGGCATGGACTCCTGAAGACAGCAATACAATGGGGCATGGACTCCTCTAGACAGCAATACAATGGGGCATGGACTCCTCTAGACAGCAATACAATGGGGCAAGGACTCCTCTAGACAGCAATACAATGGGGCATGGACTCCTCTAGACAGCAATACAATGGGGCGTGGACTCCTCTAGACAGCAATACAATGGGGCATGGACTCATCTAGACAGCAATACAATGGGGCATGGACTCCTCTAGACAGCAATACAATGGGGCATGGACTCCTGGAGACAGCAATACAATGGGGCATGGACTCCTCTAGACAGCAATACAATGGGGCAGGGACTCTAGACAGCAATACAATGGGGTGTCGAGTCCTCTAGACAGCAATACAATGGGGTGTGGAGTCCTCTAGACAGCAATACAATGGGGCATGGACTCCTCTAGACAGCAATACAATGGGGCATGGACTCATCTAGACAGCAATACAATGGGGCAAGGACTCCTCTAGACAGCAATACAATGGGGCGTGGACTCCTCTAGACAGCAATACAATGGGGCATGGACTCCTCTAGACAGCAATACAATGGGGCGTGGACTCCTCTAGACAGCAGTACAATGGGGCATGGACTCCTCTAGACAGCAATACCATGGGGCATGGACTCCTGAAGACAGCAATACAATGGGGCATGGACTCCTCTAGACAGCAATACAATGGGGCATGGACTCCTCTAGACAGCAATACCATGGGGTGTGGACTCCTCTAGACAGCAGTACAATGGGGTGTGGACTCCTCTAGACAGCAATACCATGGGGTGTGGACTCCTCTAGACAGCAGTACAATGGGGTGTGGACTCCTGAAGACAGCAATACAATGGGGCGTGGACTCCTCTAGACAGCAGTACAATGGGGTGTGGACTCCTCTAGACAGCAATACCATGGGGTGTGGACTCCTCTAGACAGCAGTACAATGGGGCGTGGACTCCTCTAGACAGCAGTACAATGGGGTGTGGACTCCTGAAAGCAGCAATACAATTCAGTAACAGAATGCTCAGCCTCAATCTTGTGGCAATGTAGCCAGTATGGATTCATCTGCAGGCAGGAGTTTGGGACACACCCTATGGACTCCCAGTAAAAATAAATGTGTGCAGACGTCATTCTTGGCAACGTGTGGAAATAGCTTTCAGCAGGTGGTAAGAATGGGAGCCGTGCAAGTTAATGTACACAGAGAAAGGCTCTGTGGTTGGTGGCATGTTGCTGCACATAATCCTGCACAATATTAGTAACAAACACATTTGTGTAATCGTACGAAATACATTTGTCCTCTATTTGTACAAAGGCTTTATCCAATTTGTTGTAAATGGGCTGTAATGTCTTCACTACAATAGAGAAATTCCACCTGAGCATGTTTGCAATGGCCATCCCAGAATAGCAGCCACTCCGCCCTGGTAAAGGGGTGTGTAGTGAGAGGACCCAGTGCATGTTTTGTCACATTGTAATGTTCGCCCCAGGAAAGGATTGTCTGAGCACATCTCCAGCACTCCAAGATTAGATCAACTGAGAAGCCCAAGGCTGCTGAACATCGGAGCCTTCTCCCTTCTTTTCTTGCAAATGGAATAATGCAAATGTGATTTCCCCAGAGACTGATCCTTTTAGCTTTGTTCAATATTCTATCCTCACTATCTATAGCTCATTATTTCACATTGATGGACAGTCAAACTGAATGCAGGAACACAGAAAATCTCAAGGCTGGAAGAGACCATGGCCTAGATTTTCCTACAGATACTCCCAATCAGTTATCCCGGATCCCTGCCCAATCATCCAGCGTAATGTCCGCAGACGGCCGATTTAAAGACGGCATTAATGATGTGGTGATGTGATATGTCCCATTTTCCATCATGCCTGCCTCAGTTACAGTTGGCTGGAATCGGGCCCATGTACAAGGGCATGGGGAGTTGTTAGACCCTGGGGAAAAGGCCAAACAAACACTGATACTTTAAAGTTCTGAGGAATCTTGATTTCTCCTGCCAACTACTTTTCTGTGGAACTGCTGCCTTTTCCTTGGCCCCTTCAGACAAGGCCCAAAATGGGTTTCCCACTGGGGATTCGCCTGTACCTATGCTTCCTGGAAGAAGAGTAGAGGGAACGGGTGTGGTCGCACCGGAGACACCTGTGGATAGAGGCAGCGGCATTCCTACCTGCATTTCTTCAAGGAGCAGTAACAACAGCTTGAAGAAGATGCAGCGGTGAATCCAACGGCAGCAGCGAGGCACACTGATACCACACTACACAGGAGACCCTTCCTTGACTACCTCACCTGGCCACTGCACTAACATTCCTGTGTGCCGCTTCCCCGTCCCACCACTAACATGCCACCAACCACAGACCCTTTTCTCTGTGCAATCATCTTCCAATCTCAGATCAATTTAATGTTTGAGCTTTACCAGCAGGGGAGCATTTCATACACAGGGGGCTGGATTTTCATTGAGTCGTCGGGTAAGAGGCGGGACTACAACTTTCGGGGTTGTAGTCCCGCCTCCATCGAGTTCTAGCCAACCCACGTGATTTTGACTTGATTGACCTTGTTGAGCCCACCCAGCGGGCTCAGCAGGCCAATTAACGGCCACCCGGCAACAGGTGATGTCACAGACTGAAATTTCATCTGTCAAGACCTTTTGACAGATGAAATATCAGCGTTTCACAGCTGTTTGAAGCTGTCAAACACTGACAATCTGTATTCTAAGTTAGTTCCTTCCTCTCAGGATGATTTAGAGATCTCCCCGGAACAGAAAGCTGAATGCTGCAATTTTTGACAGATCGCGGCCATTCTGCTTTCTGTGCTGGTGAGATGAGGGACTCCCGAAACCTGAAGGAAGGAAGGCTGTAAAGGTAAGTAAAGGTATGTAAAACTTCTTTAAACACTTTACACACACCAAACACACTTACCTTTGCACTCATGCACCCATCACTCACCTGAACATCTCAAACCCTCCAAGCCCTTCATCCCGATGGTCCGCCTCGCTAACTTGGCGTGGTTTGGAGCCGTCAGGAATCCCACACTTTAACATTAAAAATAGGGATTAGGCTAAAAACTGCCAGTTAATTGGCACTAATCCCCTTCCCGCCTCCTTTGAAACTGGCATGGAGGCAGGTTGGGGGCGGGATGGGTTCGGGACCCCCGATTTCGGGATTTTAACCCCCCGCACGCCTCCAATCCCGCCTCCACGGCCCAATGAAAATCCTGCCCAGGGTGTTGGAATGCAGCGGTAGATTCAGTGAGCCCCGCGCTCCCAGTGAGGAGGGGAGGGGGGCCAACACTCAAACAAAGTGCGGGTCAGCGAAAGGGCTGCAATATTGTATCGCTGATACCAGTTAAAGAAAAACGATTCCCTCTGGCGAGTGGGTCAATAACCAGAGGTCATAGATTGAAAATCATTGACAAAAGATCTAGACGGGAGATGAGGAGAAATGACTTCACTCAGAGAGTTGTCGGGATCTGGAACGCTCGACCTGAAAAGGTGGTGGAAGCTGATTCCATCAATAACCTTAAAAGGAAGTTGGACAGGTACTTGAGGAGGAGGAACTTACGGACAAAAAGCGGGGAAGTGGGACTAAGCACGTCTGTCCTTTCAAAGAGCCAGCATAGGCACGACGGGCCGAATGGCTTCCTCAGTGCTGTAGGTTTCAGTGCTTCTATGATTCTGCTCTAACCCGTGCCTCCATCATCGGGAGCTAAATCTATTATATGGACTGCATCACCACAAGTGACGATCGAAACTGAGTCGATCAGCATTTCAAATCTTCGTGCTCTGTAGGGAAGCACCTTGTTTTCATTCAGCATCGTTTTTTTAAAATTAATCCATGGGACGTGGGCGTCGCTGGCAAGGCCAGAATTTATTGCCCACCCCTAATTGCCCTCGAGAAGGTGGTGGCGAGCCCCCACTTCAGAGGGCAGCTAAGAGTCAACCACATTGCTGTGGGTCTGGAGTCACGTGTAGGCCAGACCGGGTAAAGAAGGCAGATTTCCTTCCCTAAAGGACATTAGTGAACCAGATGGGTTTTTACAACAATCTTCTTCTTAGGCAGTCTCTCGGAACCGAGGATGACTTGCTTCCACATTAAAAATGAGTTCTCAGGTGACTGATGAGTCCAATGCGGGACCTACAGTCTCTGTCACAGGTGGGGCAGACGGTGGTTGAAGGGGTGGGTGGGTGGGGTGCTTGGGTTGACGTGCGCTCCTTGCGCTGCCTGCGCTTGGCTTCCGCTTGCTCCCAGCGAAGAGACTTGAAGTGTTCGGCGCCTTCCCGGATGTTTCTCCTCCACTTTGTGCGGTCTTGGGCCAGGGATTCCTAGGTGTCGGTGGGGATGTTAACATTTTTTCAAGGAGGCCTTTTGTTTTACCAACAACGAGGTAATATTGGGCCACCGCGACCAACAAGAAACCAACCTGGAATAAACCGAAGATTCGCAAGTTTGTTTCCACTCTACAAGCTATCCTGACTTACCCCTGGGTAAGATTTGATGAAAAAGACTCTAAACCCTATACCTAACCAAACGAAATTGGGTACTTACCCGATAGATCCAATACGCGCCCGACCGCATCAGTGGACAGGCGAAGACTGAAAACCCAACGCAGGTGCAGTCTTCCACCACGTCCGGGGTACGGCAGGCCCCAACCGCCACACCTAAGAGAACCCCAAAATCGCAAACCTCTACAACTGTCAAGAAAGTCGTTTGGTGAGCATTTCCCTGGTCCTCTGGATTCCAGCCTAGTTAGTGTAGTGGGATTGGGAGGGGTGAAGTATTTTGTCTATTGTCATTCTCCCTCGTATATTCTGAAGTGTTCCCCCTTTTAGAGTAACAACAATGAGCAGCAAGAGGGTCAATGCAATATCCCACATAATTACTATGCTGAAAACAAATCCAATTCTTCTCCACATCAATTTCCTCTTTTTTATTACTGATGCAAGCATTTTTTTTATTCCAGATTTATTTAATTAACTGAATTTAAATTCCCCAGCTGCCATGGTGGGATTTGAACTCATATCTCCAGACCATTAGGCCAGGCCTCGGGATTAATAGTCCAGTAACATAACCACTATGCTACCGTACCCCATTTCCTCCTGTACTGCAGGTTGGCCCAGCTGAGGTTGGGAATTCACCACTCGGAGGCTGAAGAGACCTCTGCTGTGCAGCACTTTAGTGTAACAACACACTACCACCATCTATTGAAAGATCTTGGGTATGCTCACACTTCCTGAACACAAACTTAGCTTCTTCTTGTCACGATTGTTACTCGCGCTTTTTATGCGAGCATTAAAGACTGAAAATGTCTACATAATGGGTTATCATGGGAATTTCCTATGTAAACAGGTTCCCCTGTGTTGCTGTAGTTGTAGGTTGCAGCCACTGGGTGGCACTGTAGCACCACCGTATCCTCTGATGCACCGATGAGCAACACCATGGGAGGAGCGGCTAGTTTTTCGCAAACAATCCCCCCACCCCCGCACAAAGAATTCTTCTTCCACAGAATGCGACTCTGCAGATTTTACCAGGCCACTCGTTCGGTTTTTGGATTCATCGAATTAAATCGTCGCAGGCTCAACTTAATGTGCACTCCATAAGAACAGCAGGCACGGGAATGTGGTGCAAGGGCATTCACCGTCCAGAAGTGAGGTTTGCCGATTGGCATTTCTGCCCAGCGATTTTGAAACCGGCTGCAAGTGTGCCACGCTAAAAAAAATAAAAAAAATTGTCCACAGCCTGAAAATAGTAAAGTAAACGGCAACGGGTTTGGTGCAACGAATGTTGTTTCCTAGGTTCATCGATGGAGGGTGGGGGCAGAGGGGGAAAAGGGTAAGAGGAGGCTGAGGGGAGACTTAATTGAGGTGTATAAAATGATGAGGGGCCGAGATAGAGTGGAGAGGAAGGACCTATTAGCCGTAGCAGAGAGGTCAATAACCAGGGGAGCATAGATTTAAAGTAACTGGTTGAAGGATTAGAGGAGAAATCTTTTCACCCAGAGGGTGATGAGGGTCTGGAACGCACTGTTTGAAAAGGTGGTAGAGGCAGAAACCCTCATCACATTTAAAAAGTACCTGGATATGCACCTGAAGTGCCGTAACCTGCAGGGCTACGGACCAAGAGCTGGAAAGTGGGATTAGGCCGGATGGCTCTTTTTCGGCCAGCATGGGCACGATGGGCCGAATGGCCTCCTGCCGTGCCGTAAATTTCTAAGATTTAAGTCCGGTCCCATCTGAGGCCCAGAGAAAGAAATTACTGCAACTTTGCCATGACCTTCATTAGACACAGTGACACCCCCGCCCCCCCGCCGACGGCCAATTAAACCGGACCGTCAATCTGTCCCATGGCACAGTGAATACTTGATGCCAGTCAAAGTGGCTCAAACTCTCCGAAGCATAGCAACAATCCGCAGGGCTCTGTATATTTTTAAAACACCGTTCACTGCTAAAACAAGCACTTGACACATTAAAAGCAAGGCCTCTGTATTTCCCGAGCTCGGCGCTACCGCTTTCCTTAAGTGTCTGACAAGGTGAAAGTATATTTATTTTTAAAACAGTGCAATTTTTCTTCTTACCTCCATCAGTAAGGAAGGAAGGCATGATTCAGTGGCAGAGCGCAACGAGAGTCTGAATTCTCTCTCCCTGGCTGTCAGGCTTCTGGGCAGGCATCCACCAGACGATTTGTGTTTATTTTCAGTCAGTCCATTGCACCAGACGAGAGGCCAGAACGCCGCTCAGTGTCTGCTGGAAGGAAAAAGGGCACTGATCAGCATTGCATGACGAAACATATACACCCTGCACGAAATAAAAAGCTCATCTCAAGTCACAGGATGCAGGCCATGTTCTATACTGCAAACTGGAGCATTAACCACGGGCACTGCAGTCTGCACACTTCCACAGCATTGGGTCCTCCAAAGGGATAAATAACCGGTCCATACTCTTCCCCAAATCAAAACCATACATCACAAAAAAGCTGCAACACGGACATTAAGTTTGTCCTAGAAAACCTCAGCAAGTGCAGCAAGTAAGCACTCAAGAGAACAGCAGCATCATTAAAAAGCCTCTCCTTTTTTTCTCTCTCTGCCCCCCTCCCCCCGACCCCCAATAGTGCTGCATGAATCACATCATAACACTGTTTAAACTCCAAGTAAAGAACATCCCAGTCTGGGCACATAACCATTTCCACAACAGAGAGAGTCAATGAAAACCAATAGTGGGTATTCATACGCGAGAGCATCGCTGTGGGTTAGTCAGCAGTTTGCACTACTTATTGCCCTCTGTCGGTTATAGTGCCTGCTTTGGAATAATTGGCAACTGATGAATAAGTTGGGGTGGATAAAATTCCTCTTAAACATAGAAACATAGAAACATAGAAGATAGGAGCAGGAGTAGGCCATTCGGCCCCTCAAGCCTGCTCCGCCATTCAATGCGATCATGGCTGATCATCCAAATTCAGTACCCTGTCCCTGCTTTCTCCCCATACCCCTTGATCCCTTTAGCCTTAAGAAATATATCTAACTCCTTCTTGAATATATTTAATGAATTGGCCTCTACTGCCTTCTGTGGTAGAGAATTCCACAGGTTCACCATTCTCTGGGTGAAGAAATTCCTCCTCATTTCTGTCCTAAATGGCTTACCCCTTATCCTTAGACTGTGACCCCTGGTTCTGCCTCCTCTTCTAATCAAAAACGCCCCATTAATATATGTTCATCTGAAAGAATTTCAGGGACGTAGCTTTCAATCATACAATTTCTGAGGATGCCACTTTCCTTGAGCGTTTACTGGGACTGGCCAGGAGGACTGCATTGGTCCTTTCTGGTCCTGTACATTCCTCTGTTCCTAAGCTGTTAATTGCATTGACAAACAGGTGTTCTCCCATTTGTTCAAATCCCTCCATGGCCTTGCCCCCTCCCTATCTCTGTAACCTCCTCCAGCCCTACAACACTTCGAGAGCTTTGCGCTCCTTCAGCTCTGGCCTCTTGTGCATCCTCCACTCCATTTGCCCCACCATTGGCGGCCGTGCCTTCAGCTGCCTCGGCCCTAACCTCTGGAATTCCCTCCCTAAACCTCTCCGCCTCGCCACCTTTCTCCCCTACTTTAAGACGCTCTTTAAAACCTACCTCTTTGACCAAGCCTATCCTAATATCTCCTTATGTGGCTCGGTGTCAAATAGTGTCTGATAATCGCTCCTGTGAAGCTCCTCGGGACACTTTTAACTACCATAAAGGCACTGTATAAATCCAAGTTCTTGCTGCCTGTGACAAAAAATGGGAAGAGTGCCTTTTTCCAAGTAATTAATCAACTGCCGATAACACTCGCAGGAGCATGTGACTTTGGGAAGGGCCGTTTCTGCGAATGTTATTTTGTTGGCAGTGTCAAAAACTAGCAGCCAATCACAACACATCGTGAGCACTTCACACTTTTCAGGCAGCAGACTTGACACTTACACAGAATAAATGTCAAAAGGTTCATTCATTCACCGCAGAGTGTGAAATATTTGATGAATGACGAGCGAGGGAATCCCAATTCGCCAACAAGGCCCTATAAATCTTCTGCAATAGAGCAGCTGGCATGGACAGAGTAACAACAGCCCCACTGAGCAGACAAATGAAGCACCAAGCGGGTAAATATGTCAACGATTGTCTCAACTGCCCGGATGACTTGGCTGGGGGTCCACAAGGTCCTACCCATCACCAAGATCGCTTATTTCCACCTCCACAAAATTGGCCGCCTGCACCTTTACCTCATCTCAACTGCTGTTGAAACCCTCTTGTTATTTGGTCCAGGATTTTGAAACAGATATTTGTCTCGCGCTCAGCAACGCTCCCGTGAGCCGTCTCTCACTCCCTACAAATCAGTGTGCACTTTTACCTGGCCAATATCTAGCCATCATAGAGTGATACAGCACAGAAGGAGGCCATTCAGCCCATCGTGCTCTACCGAGAACAATCCCAGTCACTGCACATGTAACAACTCAGTTCGAATAGAATCTCTTGGCGCTGTATTACTTTTACTGGAGATTCCCATGGCAGTAGAATAAACAATCTTTCATACCCTGGCTTAAGCCATAAACTGCAGAACAAGTATATTAAGAATAAGAGTGGGACAGTAGCAAGAGCCACTGCAGCAACTTAGCATGATTTACAGAACATATTTATTCCTCCCCAAACACACAAAGTAATTTTAAGAAATGTACCCTTCATTAGAATCATAGAAAAATTACGACACAGAAGGAGGCCATTCGGCCCATCGTGTCCACGCCGGTCGGAAAAGCGTTACCCAGCCTAATCCCACCTTCCAGCACCAGGTCTGTAGCCCTGTGGGTTACGGCTCTTCAAGTGCATATCCAAGTACTTTTTAAATGTGATGAGGGTTTCTGCCTCGACCACCCTTTCGGGCAGTGAGTTCCAGACCCCCACCACCCTCTGGGTGAAAACATTTTTCATCTCCCCTCTAATCCTTCTACCAACTACTTTAAATCTATGCCCCCTGGTTCTTGACCTCTCTGCTAAGGGAAATAGGTCCTTTCTATCCACTCTATCTAGGCCCCTCATAGTTTTATGCATATCAATTAAATCTCCCCTCAGCCTCCTCTGTTCCAAGGAAAACAACCCCAGCCTATCCAATCTTTCCTCATAGCTAAAGTTTTCCAGTCCTGGCAACATCCTCGTAAATCACCTCTGTACCCTCGCCGATGCAATCACATCCTTCCTGTAATGTGCTGACCAGAACTGCATGCAGTACTCTAGCTGTGGCCTAACCAGTGTTTTATACAGTTCTAGCATAACTTCCCTGCTCTTATATTCTATGCCTCAGCTAATAAAGGAGAGCATTCCGTACCCCTTTTTAACTACTTTAGCGACCTGTCCTGATACCTTTAAGGATCTGTGGACATACACTCCAAAGTCCCTCAGTTCCTCCACTCCTCTCAGTATCCTCCCCCTAATTGTGTAGTTCCCATCCCTTGCCTTGTTGCCCCTCCCCAAATGCATCACCTCATACTTTTCCTTCCCTTAACAAAACCATGCAGACTGTCCTTGATTAATCTGTGTCTTTCTAAATGAAGGTTTATACTGTCCCTCAGAATTGATTCCAGTAAGTTTCCCACCACCGAGGTTAAACTAACTGACCTGTAATTGCTCGGTTTATCCCTTCCTCTCTCTTTAAACAATGGTACAACGTTAGCAGTTCTCCAGTCCTCTGGCACCACTCCTGTAGCCAGGGAGGATTGGAAAATGATGGTCCGAGCCTCCGCAAGTTCCTCCCTTGCTTCTTTTAATAGCCTCGGATATATTTCATCCGGCCCTGGCGATTTATCTACTTTTAAGGATGCTAAACCCCTCAATACTTCCTCTCCTACTATGTTTATCCCGTCCAATATTTCACTATCTTCCTCCTTAACTTTAACGTCAGCTTTGTCCCCCTCTTTTGTGAATACAGCTGCAAAGTATTCATTAAGGACCTTCCCCACATCCTCCTCCTCCACACATAGATCACCAGTTTGGTCCCCGATAGGCCCGACTCCTTCCTCAGTTATCCTCTTGCTCTTTATGTAATTATAAAAGATCTTTGGGTTTTCTATGATTCTACTTGCCAGTATATTTTCATGCCCTCTTTTTGCTTTACTAATTTCCTTCTTAATTTCACCCCTACACTTTCTATACTCTTCTAGGCTTTCTACAGTATTGAGCTCACGATATCTGATATAGGTTTCTGTTGTGTATGTACCTTTAAGAGAATAACTGGTCTCAGACTGCAGTACCGGCAGTGACCACCCCTGTATAAAAGGCGCTAGTGAGCCTCTGTTGTTTTCAGTTTCCCGATTGACTTCAATCAGTAAAGACTTGTTTTGTTCAACTCCTGCTGTCCGTGTCTCAATCATACACGGACATAATACTGGCGACGAGCAGATACGAACTTACTTGCAGTCTGCACCACCTCTGGGATCCATTCCTGCAGCGAAGTGAGCAGAGGTCGAGGCCAGAAGGAAGAAAGAAGCAGTAGAAACGGGCGTCGACCGTGGGCATCCGCCCCTGTGTTAGCGGAGTTGAAGATTGCTGGAGAAGCTGTCAATAGCGGGGCCTGGTTCCTGTCGACGGTGCTTCCGCTAATTGGGCTGGTGGCAGGTAGTACACTGATCCTTCCTGGGCTGCGGCGGTCGTGAACTCGAGCGGGTGGCTTGCAACGGGGCCGAGCAGCGTTGTCAGGAAGAGGAGAGAGGGTGGAGCACACAGGGCGCGGCCGGTGCTACGAAGCCGGGCTGCATATAGACCCGAGAAGAGGGAGGCAAGAGTCCCACAGGGTTGTTCCACGATGGGAAAATAATTTTTAAAAAAGAAATATTAAACGCACAGGAAACCGCGAGGAGCTGCAGGTTGCAACGGAAACCGCGGAAAGCAGCGCTAGCAACAGCGGGGAAGAAGGCAAAGCGCGGGAGGCGCCATCTTAATCAGCGGGGAAGAAGGCAAAGCGCGGGAGGCGCCATTTTGTTAAATCGGGGAAGAAGGCAAAGCGCGCGGGAGGCGCCATTTTAGATTTTCAAGATGCCGAAGACTGGCTGTATCACTGCCTTTGACAATACAATAGAGGACTGGACCACGTATGTGGAAAGAGTCGAGGTATGTTGCGAGGCAAACGAAATAGCCGATGAGAAAAAGGCATCGGTATTGCTAAACTTAATGGGTGCTAGAACGTACGGCCTATTGCGGGACCTGATTACTCCAGCCAAACCGAAGGCGAAGAGTTTTAACAAAATTGTTGCTGTCCTACAGGAACACCTAAACCCTGCACCGCTGTTGATAGCAGAAAGATTTAAATTCCACAGGAGAACTCAGCATAAAGATGAGAGCAATGCTGAGTACCTTACGGAACTACGCAAGCTATCAAAGCACTGCCAGTTCGGAGCAGGACTGGCAGATACCCTATGGGACAAATTTGTCTGTGGACTCCTGAGTGAAGGAACACAGAAGAAGTTACTCTCAGAGAAAGAGTTGACGCTAGATAAGGCTTTCAGCGTGGCAGTATCGTACGAAGCAGCAGCCAGGGGAGCTGCGGAAATTCAACAAAAGCCACAGGGATACGGCACCCACGAAATGACATGGGGATTTGCAAAATGTTATTGCTGCGGCAGAACTAACCATGACCAGAAGGACTGCTGGTCCAAGGACAAAATATGCAGGCAATGCAGGAAAATGGGACACATTGCACGAGTTTGCAGGTCTGGGAAGAAGACCAGCGACAACAAAAAGGCTACTAAGGAACCGTACAAGAAAGTACAAAAGATGACGGACAGTAGTTCCGAAGACCAGATGAGCGATAGTGAATCCGGGAACAGGAGACTAAGCTGTCTCAAACTTCACAATGTAATCGCAAAAGAGGATCACCGAACCATTTGGGTCACCCTCACGATAGCAGGGTCCCAAGTTAAAATGGAATTGGATACAGGATCAGCGCTAACCGTCATGAATCGACGAGACTACGAGCGGCTATTCTCACACATATCCTTGAGAGAGACATCCATCGTCTTGACGACGTATACGGGGCAAAAAGTATACCCCAGAGGAAAAATAAGGGTGCCTGTCGAATACAACGGCAAGAATATATGGAAATTGTATCTCTACATACTGCAAAATGGTGGGCCACCATTATTGGGACATGAATGGATCAGGAAGATAAGCTTAGATTGGCACTCCATTCATGCAATGACGGCGGACGGTAAAAAAGATGAAGACGTCACTCCTGGACGATTGTCAACAATCTTAGCTAACGCCAAAGAGGTATTTCAACAAGAACTGGGCATGCTTAAAGGCGTAACCGCCTCGATAAAAATAGAGGAGAATGCAATTCCCAAGTTTTTCAAAGCAAGACCGGTACCATATGCAATTCGCCCAGCCATCGCGGCAGAGCTGGAGATTCTGGAGAAGGCAGGCGTGTTGTCTAAGGTCGACTGGAGCGAGTGGGCGACACCCATCATTCCTGTCATGAAGAAAATGTTAAGCAATAAGTCTGAGGAGCCAAGGAAGGTTCGCATCAGTGGGGATTTCAACGTGACGGTGAACCCAGTCCTTCACACAGTACAATATCCTCTTCCAAGGATAGAAGACATCTTCGCCTCACTGTCTGGAGGGAAGCGTTTTACAAAAATTGACCTAGCACAAGCATATTTGCAGATGGAGGTTGAAGAATCCTCTAGGAAGTATCTCACGATAAACACTCACAAAGGTCTTTACCAGTATCATCGATTGGTATTCGGAGTAGCATCGGCTCCGGCGATATGGCAAAGAGCGATGGAACAAGTCCTGCAAGGGATTCTGGGGACTCAGTGTTACTTGGACGACATCCTTGTGACAGGTGAAGATGACAGTGAACACCTTAACAACCTAGAACAGGTGCTCACTAGACTACGGGAACATGGGCTATGAGCCAACCGCCCCAAGTGCAAGTTTTTTAAGAAACAGATATCGTATTGTGGCCACGTGATTGATGAAGAGGGGTTACATAAGTCCCCTGACAAAATTGAAGGGGTTGTTAAGGCCCCAGCACCTGAAAATGTGTCGCAACTGAGGTCATTCCTCGGATTGGTGAATTACTACCATAAGTTTTTGCCGAATTTGTCGACGATTCTGCACCCACTGAACGCCCTGCTACGAACGGGAGTAGCATGGAAATGGAGCAATGACTGTAAGCGGGCCTTTCAGAAGAGTAAGGACTTAATCACTTCAAGAGAAGTATTGGCTCACTACAACCCAGCACTGCCGATCAGACTGGCGTGTGATGCATCTCCCTGCGGCATTGGGGCGGTACTGTCACATAAATTCCTTGATGGTTTAGAGAGGCCGATAGCTTTTGCGTCACGCTCGTTAACTTCTGCCGAGCGTAACTACGCCCAGATTGACAGAGAGGCCCTCATCCTAGTGTGGGGGGTGAAGAAGTTCAATCACTACCTGCACGGTCAAAAATTTACTCTACTAACCGATCATCAACCTCTTGTCTCCATTTTCAACCCTCAGAAGGGCGTACCGATAATGACAGCGCAACGGCTGCAGAGGTGGTCCCTTTTCCTAGGGGCACACCAATATGACATTGAGTACAAAGGAACTAAACGGCATGGGAATGCTGATGGATTGTCGCGCCTACCGTTGCCGACGGTGGAAGAAGACCTTGCAGTGGATCCACTGGAGTTATTCCACTCGACCATAGTCGAATGTCTCCCTGTGACGAATGCAAACATAGAAAAGGAAACACGGAATGACCTGACACTATCACGGGTCTATGATTTAACGGTGAAGGGATGGCCAGCACATGGTGAACCACTGCTGCCAGCATTCTCGCCGAGAAGAGAACAGCTGTCAGTGTGCAGAGGAACCTTGATGTGTGGATCCAGAGTAGTAATTCCACCTAAGTTGACGGATAGAGTGCTCAATGAGCTTCATGAGGGTCATCTGGGTGGGGTAAAAATGAAGAACTTAGCCAGAGCATTTGTGTGGTGGCCGGGAATCGATAGAGAAATCGAAGAGATGACCAAGAGCTGTGCAGGATGCCAGAAGGTCCAAAACGCCCCACCACAAGCTCTTCTACATCCATGGGAGTGGCCCTCATCTCCATGGCAAAGGGTGCACATTGATTTTGCTGGTCCCTTCATGGACTCGATGTTTTTAATTGCGGTGGTAGCACATTCAAAGTGGCCAGAGGTAATAAAAATGTCCTCAACCACCACGGAAAAAACTATCACAGTTTTACGAACCATGTTCGCCAGGAATGGTCTGCCTGAACAGATTTGCTCTGACAATGGACCACAGTTTGTGTCTGAAGAGTTCCGGAGGTTCTTAAAGAACAATGGTGTTAAGCATTACACATCTGCCCCATATCATCCAGCCACTAATGGATTGGCCGAGAGGTTTGTTCAAACATTCAAGAAGGCTATCAAGGCAATGTGTAATGAAGATATACCCCTACAACACAAGGTGGACAACTTCTTGTTTGCCTACCGGAATGCGACACATGCGGTTACCAACCAAACTCCAGCCATGATGTTCTTCAATCGAAGACTACGATGCCGCTTGGATTTGGTTATGCCAAACGTCCGAAGAGATGTGGAGAACAGGCAGTTTCAGAATATGAATGAAAGGCCGACCAGGAGTTTTAAGATAGGTCAACCAGTTTTGGCCCGGGACTGCCGCACTGAGAAATGGCAGCCAGGAACGATTTGTACACGCCAAGGACCTCTCATGTATACCGTGGACGTTGGAGAGAGCATTGTAAGACGCCATGCTGACCAGATTCTAGAGTCACTGGAAAACGTCAACTCCACACCACGATCTGATACACCTGGCAATGAAATCAACATACCAATTGCAGCTACCGCAGAATCGGAGATATTGGAAGCAGATGAACCAAACAACGACATTGATCCCGACTCAACATTGCCAGAAGAACCTGATACCCCAAAGAGGCGTTATCCAGACAGAATCAGGAAGCCTCCTCAAAGAATGAACTTATAATTGCTTAAACTTAACCAATGTATCTAGCAACCGTAATTGTGATTGTAATTAGTTATCCTTTAGTTGTTAAATGAATGTTATGTACTGTTTATCTAAAAGGGGAGGAATTGTTGTGTATGTACCTTTAAGAGAATAACTGGTCTCAGACTGCAGTACCGGCAGTGGCCACCCCTGTATAAAAGGCGCTCGTGAGCCTCTGTAGTTTCAGTTTCCCGATTGACTTCAATCAGTAAAGACTTGTTTTGTTCAACTCCTGCTGTCCGTGTCTCAATCATACACGGACATAATAGTTTCCCTTTTTTGTCTTATCTTACCCTGTATGTACCTTGTCATCCAGGGGGCTCTAAATTTGGCAGTTCTACCCTTTTTCTTTGTGGGAATATGTTCACCCTCAACTCCATGTATCTCCCTCTTGAATGCCTCCCACTGCTCTTACACTGATTCACCTTCAAGTAACTGTTTCCAGTCCACTTTTGCTAAATCACTTCTCAACCTAGTAAAATTGGCCTTTCCCCCAATTTAGAACCCTTACTAACAACAGAAAATGCTGGAAAAACTCAGCAGGCCAGGCAACATCCGTGGAGAGAAATTAGAGTCGACGTTTCGGGTCAAAACCCTTTATCAAAACTAAAGAGGCACAGGGAATGAAATAGGTTAAGAGGCCGGGCTGGGAGAGAACAAGAGAAGAAGAGACATTAAGAGGTATTTAAAATGAGACGAGATGGTGATAGGACTAGTGGAGACAAAAGACAGCTCTAGATTAGGTGTGAAATGCGCTGGCAGAATGGGAGACAGCTGCCATGTGGGAGAGAGAAAAAAAGGAAAGTGGGGGGGAGGGAAAAACCAAAACAAAGGTGTGGATAAAAAATATAAGTAAAAATGTAAAAGGGGCCGAGGTTATGATCTGAAATTGTTGAACTCGATATTGAGTCCGGAAGGCTGTAAAGTGTCTAATCGGAAGATGAGGTGCTGTTCCTCGAGTTTACGTTGAGCTTCTGTGGAACAATGCAAGAGGCCAAGGACGATGAGGTCCGAGTGGGAATGGAGCGGTGAATTAAAATGACAGGCGACTGGAAGCTCGGGGTCCCCCTTACTCCTGTTTTTTCTTTGTCCTTATCCATAATTATGCTAAATCTAACTGAATTATGATCACTATCATAAAAATACTCTCCCACTGATACTCCTTCCACCTGCCCAGCTTCATTCCCTAAAACTAAATCCAGAATTGCACCCACCCCCCCTTGTTGGGCTTGCTACGTATTGACTAAAAAAGTTTTCCAGAATGCAATTTAGGAATTCTGTGCCCTTTATACCTTTTACATTGATTCTATCCCAGTTAATATTAGGGTAATTGAAATCCCCAATTATTGCTGCCCTATTGTTTTTTGCACTTGTCAGAAATTTGCCTACAAATTTGCTCTTCTATCTCCCTCTGACTATTTGGGGGTCTTTAATACACTCCCAGCATTGTGATTGCCCCTTTTTTGTTCTTTAGTTCAACCCATATGGCCTCATTTGATGATCCTTCTAAGATATCCTCCCTCCTCACCGCTGTAGTTGTTTCTTTAATCAATACTGCGACTCCCCTTCCTTTTTAACCCCCCTCTCTATCTCGTCTGAAAACCCTGTAACCAGGAATGTTGAGCTGCCATTCCTGCCCCTTCTTTCAGCCATGTCTCAGTAATGGCTATAATATTAATGCCCTTAATAATAAAGCACCTGAGATCGCTTCCCTTAATGATAACATTATGTGAGGTTCTCGGACTTCTCACTCTCGAGTCCGCTGCCTGGCTCTTGGTGATCGCAGAAGAACTGGTGAACTGGGAGCATACTCACTGAAATATATCAGGAAAAATCTGCAGGGCTCTGGGGAAAGAGCAGAGGGAGTGGGAACTAACTTGAAAGCTCTTTCAAAGAGCCGGCACAGGCACGGTGGGCCGAATGGCCTCCGTCCAAGCTGTATTATTCTATGATTCTTATGAAGCTACGATATCCTGAACCCTTTGAAGATTTAGCAGGAAGATAGGAAATCCCTCAATGATTAAAACACTAGGCCAATCCAGTCATTTTTTTAAAAAGTGGTGCAAAGTACTGTTGGTGACTGGATGTTGTCGTTCCTTTGGTTTGCTTTTGTTTTTTTAGAGATTATATTGCTATTTGCTTACTTTCTATGTATTGCCATGATTTATAAACCAATTCCGGCCTCTTGCGCATCCCCTATTTTCATAGCTCCACCGTTGGCGGCTGTGCCTTCAGCTGCCTGGGCTCTAAGCTCTGGAATTCCCTCCCTAAACCTCTCCGCCTCTCTAATAACATAAGAAATAGGAGCAGGAGTAGGTAGGCCGTCCGGCCCCTCGAGCCTGCTCCGCCATTCAATAAGATCATGGCTGAACTTATACCTCAACTCCACTTTCCCGCCCGATCCCCATATCCCTTGATTCCATTAGTGCCCAACAATCTATTGACCTCGCCTTCTTTAAGACGCTCCTTAAAAGCTCCCTTTTTGACCCAGCTTTTGGTCATCTGTCCTAGTAGCTCCTTATGTGGCTCGGTGTCAAATTTTTCTTTGACAATCACTCCTGCGAAGCACCTTGGGACGTTTTACTACATTAAAGGCGCTATATAAATGCAAATTGTTGTAGCTACCGATTATAGATTTCTGTCGATAATCCAGCTGCAGTTTCATGAGGCAAGATTTTCTATATTGATAAACACTTGACTTTCTAAACCTTTGTGCCTTGGATATAGTGTGGGGGAGATGCATGAAAATATGCTTTCTTTTAAAACTGTAGCTTGTGTTTATTAAAATATTTTGCATCCTTAACATAAGAGCATAAGAAATAGGCGCAGGAGTCGGCCATTCGGCCCCTCGAGCCTGCTCCGCCATTCGGCCCCTCGAGCCTGCTCCGCCATTCAATAAGATCATGGCTGATCTGATCTTGGCCTCAACTCCACTTCCCTGCCCGCTCCCCATAACCCTTGACCCCCTTACCTTTCAAAAATCTGTCTATCTCCACCTTAAATATATTCAAAGACCCAGCCTCCACAGCTCTCTGGGGTAGAGAATTCCAGATTCACGACCCTCTGAGAGAAGAAATTCCTCCTCATCCCCGTTTTAAATGGGCGACCCCTTATCCTGAAACTATGCTCCCTAGTTCTAGATTCCCCCACGAGGGGAAACATCCTCTCTGCATCTACCCTGTCGAGCCCCCTCAGTATCTTATATGTTTCAATAAGATCACCTCTCATTCTTCTAAACTCCAATGAGTATAGGCCCAAAATGTATCTCTCAAAATCAAATAAAGCAGCCAATTAAACTTATACTCAAAGGCAAACCGAACTCCTGCAATTACAGGGCCCAGCTGCTGCGGTGTCACTATCTAATAAATGCCAGATTCAAATCCACTTATCACCAGACCGCAAAATCCTTTAGTCTTAATGGACTGTTCCCAATGCCCAGCAACCAGCTATTAGGTGCTATCAAGACAAATGGCTTTGCAATTAACTATTATTAACACATGATAATGTGTTAATAATAAGGAAGGACTTGAAAGCTTTGGAGAGGGTGCAGAAGAGATTTACTCGAAGAGTTCCAGGGATGAGGGATTACAGTTACGTGGATAGACTGGAGAAGCTGGGGATGTTCTCCTGGGAGCAGAGAAGACTCAGAGGAGATTTGATAGAGGTGTTCAAAATCATAAAAGGTTTCGATGGAGTAAATAAAGAAAAACTTTATGGCTGAAGGGTCGATAAACAGAGGGCACACATTTAAGGTGATTGGCAAAAGAACCAGAGGCGACATGAGGAAAAACTTTTTTATGCAGCGAGTGATTAGAATCTGGAATGCACTGCCTGATAGGGTGGTGGAGGCACATTCAATCGTGGCTTTCAAAAAGGAATTGGATAAATACTTGAAGGAGAAAAAATTGCAGAGATATGGGGAAAGAGCGGGGGAGTGGGACTAACTGGATTGGTCTTCGAAAGAGCCGGCGCAGACTTGATGGGTTGAATGGCCTCCTTCTGTGTTGTACTGTTCTATGATTCTATCAAAAGGGCCTGTTTGCCTCTAGGAATGGATACACTGGCATAATGAAACACACCGATCCTAGGCTGTGTTACTTCTTTCATCCTGAAAGTACCATAATGAAGTCACCCCATGGGCAAAATGCTACATTTTTCCACAACCACATCCTCGCAGTCATCATCTCAATGTTTGACTTCTCCAATTATGCTCCTTGGTGACCTCCCAAGCTCTGCATTGCATAAGCTACAATTCATCCAAGACCTCACGGCCCGCTTTCAATCAATCCTACACTGGGTCACACTCATCCAGCACCTTTGCCCTCGCCCCTCAATTTATCAAATGAATTATCTTCATCGTCATTCTCAAATCTCTTCACAGCCTCACCCCATCCAATCTCTGAAGTTGCCTCCATCCCTGTGTGCCAGCTCACGACCTCCGCTCTTCTGATCCTGGCTCTTGATGTGTATCCCCTCCCTCCACGTCACCTTCCATGGCTGATCTTTTAGCCACCTTGGACTACACTCTGGGTCTCTCCCTAACCCTTTCGCACTTCCTACCTCTCTCTCCACCTAAAAAGACCTCCTCAAAACCCGTCTCTCGACAACAAACAACTAGCATTTATATAGTGCCTTTAACGTAGTAAAACGTCCCAAGGTGTTTCACAGGAGTGTTATCGAACAAAATTTGACACCGAGCCACATAAAGAGAAATTAGGGCAGATGACCAAAAGCTTGGTCAAAGAGGTAGGTTTTAAGGAGCATCTTAAAGGAGGAATGAGGGGTAGAGAGGCGAGAGGTTCAGGCAGGGAATTTGAGAGCTTAGGGCCCAGGCAGCTGAAGGCACGGCCACCAGTGGTTGAACAATTAAAATCAGGACTGCTCAAGAGGGGCAGAATTAGAGGAGCGCAGATATCTCGGGGGGTTGTGGGGCTGGAGGAGATTACAGAGATAGGGAGGGGCGAGGCCATGGAGGGATTTGAAAATAAGGATGTTCTCAACTGGAATCCTTCACACACATACACACACACACACACACATACGTGCAACCGCACTCACACACATCAGGTCCACCCACCTCGCGGGCACACACACACCACAAGCATGCACACTCACATGTTCCAGCAGAGGTCACTGATTTCAGGTTTCTCGATGATGTTGACAGTGACAACACTGAAGATAGACTGAAACTTTCAAACTGATCAGCACTGCATACACAGTGTTATAAATCTCATCATTCATCAAGAAACTACTCGTGAAATAACGCTGGACGGCCAGCTGGTGGCGCCATCCAAGGAGTATAAATACTCGGGCGTCGGCCCCAGCTTGCCAGGGACATTTTGTAAGACAAGGAACTAGTGGAGTACAACTAGACCTCCATGTTCTGAAACAAGTTGATTAAAGCCTTGCTTTATGCTCAAACCAAGTGTGTAGGAATAAGGGGTAAGCCTTTTAGGACAGAAATGAGGAGGAATGTCTTCACCCAGAGAGTGGTGAACCTGTGGAATTCTCTACCACAGAAGGCAGTAGAGGCCAATTCATTAAATATATTCAAGAAGGAGTTGGATATGTTTCTTAAGGCTAAAGGGATCAAGGAGTATGAGGAGAATGCAGGGACAGGGTACTGAACTCGGATGATCAGCCATGATCGCATTGAATGGCGGAGCAGGCTCGAGGGGCCAAATAGCCTACTCCTGTACACAGAGGAAACATCCTTTGAAATGGGAATTATATTATTGAAGATAATGCAATCTTTTTGGAATTTGACTCATTAAATGGTGCTGAATATTTGGTAACAGACCAACATTGGGTGCTAATCACTTTATGCACATTGCTGAGCTCCCATTCACAATTGTCCCACGTGACAGAATGCAAAGAAGGATTATTTGGCAATAACAACAACCACTAGTATTTATATAGCGCCTTTAATGTAGTGAAACTTCCCAAGGCGCTTCACAGGAGCGATTATCAAACAAAAATTGACACCGAGCCACATAAGGAGAAATTAGGGCAGGTGACCAAAAGCTTGGTCAAAGAGGTAGGTTTTAAGGAGCACCTTAAAGGAAGAAAGAGAGCTGGAGAG
This sequence comes from Somniosus microcephalus, assembly GCF_052327205.1. Lineage (NCBI taxonomy): Eukaryota > Metazoa > Chordata > Chondrichthyes > Squaliformes > Somniosidae > Somniosus > Somniosus microcephalus. The sequence continues at coordinate 363,405,038 of NC_140989.1, forward strand.
ACGGGGAGGCTTAGGCAGGGAATTCCAGAGCTTAGGGCCAGGGCAACTGAAGGCACGGCTGCCAATGCTGGAGCGATTAAAATCAGGGACGCTCAAGAGGCCAGAATTGGAGGAGCTCAGAGATCTCGGAGGGTTGTGGGGCAATAGTTTCACTGCTGTGAAATATTGCCCTCGGGGACTTCAATGATTGTCAGCACTCTTTATCGTACTGTCTTTAATGCGGCCATCAAATGTAAAACCCTCGACAAAAAACCCACTGATCCTACAGTAATTTCAATAAGATTAGGCTCTTGGTGGGCACACATGAGCTCAGCAAAGGACAGTAACGCCATCCAGCAGGATCAAAGGCTTTCCCGATTACATGAAAATGGATCAATCCTGTCTTCCCATCTGGTGTCCCCCCGTGAGCAAAATGCTGAGTGCAAGCAATTAAAATGCAAAGCAAATCCAGTCTCATCCAGTTTACATTTCAGGCTCAAATGGGCCTGTTTCAAAACAGAAGAGAACGAGTTGAAGTATAGAAGATTATAGGCTGATCTGCTTTTGAGGTGTTTAAGATGATTAAAGGAGTTGATTGGGTCGATAGAGAGAAACTATTTCCTCTGGTGGGGGGAGTCCAGAACAAGGGGGCACAACCTTAAAATTAGAGCCAGGCCGTTCAGGAAGCATACACAGAAACATAGAAACATAGAAGATAGGAGCAGGAGTAGGCCATTCGGCCCCTCGAGCCTGCTCCGCCATTCAATGAGATCATGGCTGATCGTCCAAATTCAGCACCCTGTCCCTGCCTTCTCTCCATATCCCTGGATCCCTTTAGTCTTAAGAAATATATCCAACTCCTTCTTGAATATATTTAATGAATTGGCCTCTACTGCCTTCTGTGGTAGAGAATTCCACAGGTTCACCACTCTCTGGGTGAAGAAATTCCTCCTCATTTCTGTCCTAAATGGCTTACCCTTTATCCTTAGACTGTGACCCCTGGTTCTGGACTCCCCGACCATCGGGAACATCCTTCCAGCATCTAGTCTGTCCAGTCCTGTTAGAATTTTATAAGTTTCGATGAGATCCCCTCTCAATCTTCTAAACTCCAGCGAGTATAAGCCCAATCGATCCTTCACACAAAGGGTGGTAGAAATCTGGAACTCTCTCCCCCAAAAAGCTGTTGAGGCTGGGGGGTCAATTGAAAATTTCAAAACTGAGATTGATAGACTTTTGTTAGGTTAAGGGTATTAAGGGTTACGGAACCAAGGTGGGTAGGTGGAGTGATGATACAAATCAGCCATGATCTCATTGAATGGCGGAACAGGCTCAAGGGGCTGAATGGCCTCCTCCTGTACCTATGTGCCGCGAAGGTGGCGGCCTAAATTCTTCCAGCAGTAGTGAAATGGCTGGTGCACCCACTCGTTCCAAAAGGGACGTCGGGGTGGTGGGGTCAAGACCCATTTTACGAGGCAGCCTTCATTACAGTCTTACAGAACACTCAAAAATAAGTTCGCTAATTAAGGCAGACTCCAGCCAATTCAACACATTGAAAGAAATAGCATTCCATCTGGGTGGTTTCCGTTAACACCAGCAGGTTAGAGATAAGAAATAGGATGCACGGGTATATATTGATTCGGGTGAAAACTAAACAGCCATCAGTACTTGAAATGCTGCCACTGGAAACTCCCCGGAGACAGCATCACAGAGAGGAATATTTTGCCCATGGTCCTTAACAGCTAACACTGCATGACAAATATTTTAACAAAAACTATAGTCCATTTTCAACCAGAAAGCCTGGATATGTTAAAGTATATTTTAAAAGAGGAACTATTGATTAGATCACATTTTTTTTAACCACATTCACGACAAATGGAGGATTATGAAGCAGAGTTTAACCCCCTCCTCAAAAAAATAAGATCTCACTTCATGGTGCAAGGCTGCTGTGGCTTAAGGCCCCAGTCCTGAACTTAAGTGTACATCTAGGCTGACACTCCAGTGCAGCACTGAGGGAGTGCTGCATTGTTGGAACCATTGCCCTTCAGATGAAGCACTGAACCCAGGCTCCATCTGCCCCATTCTGGCGGGCGTTTTAATGAATTGAAGAGCAGGGAATTCACCCAATGCCCATGGCCAACATTCCACCCTCAACCAACACAGTCAAAAGTAAGCCCAATTAACTGCTCATTCATCGCACCCTGTGCGCTGTGCTCAAAATGCCGGCTGCATTGACTCCAGAACAACAATTACCGGACTTTCAAAGGCATGAACTGCCAAGTAGTTAACTCTTCATGAAAGGTGCAAGTCTTTTTGTCTCCCCCTAGACAAGAGGGGCTATTCTCGAGCACATGTCAACTCACAGTTCCTTTATCCAGTTCACAGTACACTTATATTTTTAAACCAGCAAATTCATTTCATAACATTTGAAGATAGTTAAAGGTTTAATTCTTTACGCTAACTTACCACAGTGCAGGGAGCAGTAGCGTAAGCGGTGGCTCACTGAAGTAGTTCCATCGACTCGGGAGGTGATTACAGTGCTCAGCACAGCAGGAGCCAGACTCAGCTTCAGTTGTAAATAGTTATTAAATGTCCCGTCAGAAAGAAAACTCTGAACTCTGTGCTGCCATAAATAGTTCATGATGCTCGGCCTCCGAAGGCTTTGGATCCTATTCTGCCACAAATAGCCCATGATGTTGGGTTGCTGGAGGCTGTGGACCCTGCCCTGCCATAAATAGTCTATGACGCTGTTTACTTCAGTGGGTGTGGCAAATAATGTTTATCATAGTTTATGTAATCTTAAAAAAAGTACAGTAACAATGCTTTGAAGGGTTTTGATAGAGTAAATAAGAAGAAACATAAGAACATATGATGTAGGAGCATGAGTAGGACATTCGGCCCCTCGAGCCTGCTCCGCCATTCAATAAGATCATGGCTGGTCTGATCTTGGCCTCAACTCCACTTCCCAGCTCGCTCCCCATAACCCTTGACTCCCTGACCTTTCAAAAATCTGCCTATCTCCACCTTCAATATATTCAATGACCCAGCCTCCACAGCTCTCTGTTTCCACTGGCAGGAAGGTCCGTAACCAGAGGACACAAATTTCAGAGAATTGGCAAACGAACCAGAGGGGGAGGTCATAGAATGATACAGCCAGAAAGAGGACATTCGGCCCATCGTGCCTGTGCCGGCTCTTTGAAAGAGCTCTCCAATTAGTCCCACACCCCCCTGCTCTTTCCCCACAGCCCTGCAAATTTTTCCCCTTTGAGTATTTGTCCAATTCCCTTTTGAAAGTTACTATTGAATCTGCTTCCACCACCATTTCAGGCAAGTGCTTCCAAATCTTAACAACTCACTGCATAAAAAAAACAATTCTCCTCGTCTCCCCTTGGGTTCTTTTGCCAATTACCTTAAATCTGTGTCCTTTGGTTCCACTGGAAACAGTTTCTCCTTATTTACTCCATCAAAACCCCCTCATAATTTTGAACGCCTCTATTAAGTCTCCCCTTAATTTCCTCTGCTCTAAGGGGAACAATCCCAGAATGGCCTCCTTCTGTGCTGTAAGATTCTATGGGGGAAAAATTCAGTTGTTTGCGCCTCCCGTTAGCGACTTAAGAGGGCGCCAATTGGGGCGCAAAGCAACTAGCGCCCGGGCGCGGCAATGTTTACGCCGCTCGCGAAATTAACGAGACATTTTGCGGCGGTGCTAAACACTACCGTCACGATCTCCTGCGCCGGCAGATCGTGACGTCAGTCGAGTGCACGACGCCCCGTTAGCGCCCCGGACCGGATATTGAGTAGCGCCCCCTGCCTTACCACCTGCCGCTAGCAACGACAGGTTGAGGGGAGCGTTTTGCTGTCAGAAAGGGACTGGGGGAGCGCTATTTAAAGGCGACCACTTCCTGCCTTTCTTTGTCGGTGACATTTTTGCCCCACGCATTCTGAGAGAGAGAGAGAGACTTCTGGAGAGATTCAACGCTGTGTGGAGGAGTTTTGAGTACTGAGCAGCACTTTGCAGGTTCATTTTGATTTGCCCTTCCTTGCTTCGCCAGCGCTCTGAGGTAGCGCCTCGCTCCTCGGCCTTTGCGCCTTAAGACAGGTGTGAAGCGCCTGATTTAGCGCGCCAATCACCTCCAGGGGCGATAAAAGCCAAGTTTGCTGTCGGAGGCGATAATTAGCGGCAGGCGCTAAACTTTGCGCCCGGCCGATAATGGCGCCCCAAACGGGGCGATAGTGAATTTTTCCCCCTATGCGTCTATGTTCAGAACTACATTTTACTTTCTCTGATAGCTGCATAATCGTCAGATCAAGCTAGAAGGAGTAGGGTGCTTAAAGTGTTAATTGTGGTCAACACCATTGTGCGAATGGGAATATTGAACCTTGAGCACTGAAGCAAGAAGACTGGAGCTATTTTGCGTTCTGGGGCTACAGACAAATGTAGAAAATTAATGAGAGAAGATGATGATTAATGAGTGGATCTTTGAGCAACACAAGAAAAAAGAGGGAAGCAATTAGGCTGATTACGATGAGTAAAGAGCCTACGGGTAAAATTTATGAATGCACACTCCCCATGGGCCGGCAACGGTGAAGAGGAGGCCGCATTGGAGCATTCACATCCCGCCGATGTGTTCGGCGAGTCGGGCAGAGGAGCGCAGCGCAACGAGCAGCAGCAGCAGACTCACGACACGCTGCAGCACGTCGGCCGGCAGCTCCATTTCGGGTAACTCGCAGTCCGGATGGGAGCCGGGCATGGTGGTCAGAGCGGGAGAAGCAGGCCACCACACGTGGAGCCGGCAACAGTGAGGAGGAGGCCGCGGTGAAGAGGAGGACGGAGCGGCTGAGGGACATCGGGCTCCCACTGCCACGGGAAGCCATTGTATTGACTCTGAACGCGGCGCTGTATGTATAGCTGACGCGTCCCTACGGGGAACAAGCATTCCATTGTACTTGTTACATATGGCAAATAAATCTAATCTGAATCTGAATCTGAATCTGAATCTAATTTCCTGGCTTTTTCCTTATTGGAAGGAAAATTGTGTGGGGAGTTGCCACGTGTAACTTCCCAATAAGCACCTCTGTCGCGTGTGGCTCCGTACTGGAATTGCACGCTCCTAACATTGTGGGCTCATTATTCGGGAAAGCCCAGGGAAAGTTGTTGGGGTTGTCGTTGCCACGAAACGTTGCTGGTAACAAATCAGGGGGCAGGCAAGGAAGGCACGGTGGCTGGAGGATGTGATGTGATGGGCAGGTATCGGGGGGCTGGTACAATCTACCCGTGCAGAGACTCGGAAGGGATGGAGTGCACTGCTCATGACCTCCAGAGCAGAGAAGGGCGCATGGAGAGATTTTGTTCCCTCCGGCTGCTACTGGGATATGGTTCCACAGACATCGCCAGCCCTTTGCTATCTTGCCCAAGCAGCCAGCCCTCAGTCGCAAGCAGGGAAAATGAGTCTCGCCAGGTTATTCACCATGAGGCATAGGAAAAGGAGTCGGCCATTCAGCCCCTCGAGCCTGTTCCACCATTCTACTAGATCATGACTGATCTGTATCTCAACTCTCTTCACCTGCCTTGGTTCCATATCCTTGATATCCTTACCTAACAAATATCCATCAATCTCAGTGTTGAATATTTCAATTGACCCAGGGGGGAGAAAGTTCCAGATTACCACTAACCTTTGCATAAAAAAGTGCTTCCTGATTTCACTCCTAGCTCTATGTTTAAGATTATGCCCCCTTGTTCTGAATTTTCCCCACCTAATGAAATAGTTTCTCTGCCTCAAACCCCTTTTACATTTTAAACATCTCAATCTTCTATAGCACAAGGGAATACAAGCCAAGTATATGCAACCTGTCCTCATAATTTAACCTTTTAAGCCCCCGGTATCATTCTGGTGAATCTGGGCGAGACCCCCTCTGTTTTTTTTTTATTCGTTCACAGGATGTGGGCGTTGCTGGTCAGCATTTATTGCCCATCCCTACTCGCCCTTGAGAAGGTGGTGGTGAGCCGCCTACTGGAAACGCTGCAGTCCGTGTGGTGATACTTCTTTGCAGCAGTTTGGTACAGCTCAGAGGGCAGTTAAGAGTCAACCACATTGCTGTGGGTCTGGAGTCACATATAGGCCAGACCGGGTAAGGACGGCAGATTTCTCTTCCCTAAAGGACATTAGTGAACTAGATGGGTTTTTACGACAATCCGGTAGTTTCCATGGTCACCATTACTGAGACTAGCTTTTTATTCCAGATTTATTTAATTAACTGAATTTAAATTCCCCAGCTGCCGTGGTGGGATTTGAACTCATGTCTCTGGATCATGATAGCAAAATACTGCAGATGTTGGAAATCCGAAATAACAACAGAAAATGCTGGAAAAACTCAGCAAGTCAGGCAACATCCGTGGAGAGAAATTTGAGCCGACGTTTCGGGTTTGACCCTTCTTCAAAACTGGAGAGAAAAGGAACTAGATCGAAGGCAGGGCTGCGATCGGACAAAAGAATAAAAGAACCAAAAGAAGTAAAAGAGATTAGATGAACAAGGTTGAAGAGCCAAACGGAGATCCCGTCGCAGAGAAGAGCAGAACTTCTTCAAGGTAGGCATTCCTAGAAGAGGTGTGGCAGTGAACCAAACACTAGTACGATAGCAAAATACTGCAGATGTTGGAAATCCGAAATAACAACAGAAAATGCTGGAAAAACTCAGCAAGTCAGGCAACATCCGTGGAGAGAAATTTGAGCCGACGTTTCGGGTTTGACCCTTCTTCAAAACTGGAGAGAAAAGGAACTAGATCGAAGGCAGGGCTGCGATCGGACAAAAGAATAAAAGAACCAAAAGAAGTAAAAGAGATTAGATGAACAAGGTTGAAGAGCCAAACGGAGATCCCGTCGCAGAGAAGAGCAGAACTTCTTCAAGGTAGGCATTCCTAGAAGAGGTGTGGCAGTGAACCAAACACTAGTACGATAGCAAAATACTGCAGATGTTGGAAATCCGAAATAACAACAGAAAATGCTGGAAAAACTCAGCAAGTCAGGCAACATCCGTGGAGAGAAATTTGAGCCGACGTTTCGGGTTTGACCCTTCTTCAAAACTGGAGAGAAAAGGAACTAGATCGAAGGCAGGGCTGCGATCGGACAAAAGAATAAAAGAACCAAAAGAAGTAAAAGAGATTAGATGAACAAGGTTGAAGAGCCAACCTTGTTCATCTAATCTCTTTTACTTCTTTTGGTTCTTTTATTCTTTTGTCCGATCGCAGCCCTGCCTTCGATCTAGTTCCTTTTCTCTCCAGTTTTGAAGAAGGGTCAAACCCGAAACGTCGGCTCAAATTTCTCTCCACGGATGTTGCCTGACTTGCTGAGTTTTTCCAGCATTTTCTGTTGTTACTCTGGATCATGAGTCCAGGCCTCTGGATTACTAGTCCAGTAACGAAGGTTCACTAGATTGATCCCTGGGATGAGAGGGTTGTCCTATGAGGAGAGATTGAGTAGAATGGGCCGATACTCTCTGGAGTTTAGAAGAATGAGAGGTGATCTCATCGAAACATACAAGATTCTGAGGGGGACTGACAGGGTAGATGCTGAGAGGTTGTTTCCCCTGGCTGGAGAGTCTAGAACTAGGGGGCATAGTCTCAGGATAAGGGGTCGGTCATTTAAGACTGAGACGAGGAGGAATTTCTTCACTCAGAGGGTGGTGAACCTGTGGAATTCTCTGCCCCAGAGGGCTGTGAGTGCTGAGTCTTTGAGTATATTCAAGGCTGAGATCGATAGATTTTTCGACTCCAGAGGAATTAAGGGATATGGGGATAGGGCAGGAAAGTGGAGTTGAGGTCGAAGATCAGCCATGATCCTATTGAATGGAGGAACAGGCTCAAGGGGCTCTATGGCCGATTCCTGCTCCAGTTCTTATGTTCTTATCATGGATGGTATCCATGGGGAGTGTAGTGTATGTGCATTTAAGTCGGAACTGCTTTTTGCGGCTCCTGTATACTGTAGTACCGGCGGTGACCACACCGGTATATAATCTGTGCGCATGCCTCTGTACCCCAGTCTAGAGATTACCCTCCTCCAGTAAAGACCTGTTATTTGTTTATGTACAGCATCCGTGTGATTATTTATCCACTGAACCATGGATCTAACAGTGGCGACGAGTGGCGATTCGAATCTACCTGCAACATAAAAAAATTTTAAAAATAGTCGAGTCCAGGAACACGGGCGTCGACCGCGAGCAACCGCACAGCAGTCAGGCAGAGATCCAACTTCGCTGGGGAGGCTGTGGAGAGCCGGGCTTGGTTCCCCAGCCACAACGAGCAGTAAGAGACCGACGACAGGTCCAGAGCAGACCGTTCCCGAGCAGCGGTGGCTGGAGCCGACCGACAGCAGAGAGAGAGCCGAGCACGTCGACGGGGTAAGAAAGAGGGTGAAGAGAGCAGGGCGCAGTCGGGGGTTGATCACCGAGCGGCGTCAAGGAAAAATACTGCAAACCGGAGAGAGAGAGGGTAAGAAACAGCCGGGTTCTAGACTGAGCGTCGTCGACAAATATCAAGAGAAGAACGCGCAGAGCACAGCCAGGGATCACGGGCTGATCAGGGTCCGCGGGGCGAAGCAAAGGGAGACGCCACTGAGCCGCGGAGAAGCAGGGAGAGCGCGGGAGACACCACTGAGCCGCGGAGAAGCAGGGAGAGCGTGGGAGGTGCCATTGAACCACGGAGAAGAAGGAAGAGCGCGGGATACGCCATTTTGCGAAGCCGCAGCGGAGAAGACGGGCGAGCGCGGAAAGGAAGGAAAGCACGGGAGACGCCATTTTGTGCCAGCGGAGAAGAAGGGGAAGCGTGGGAGGCGCCATTGGTGATAGTTAACGCACAACCAAGGATACCGAAGAGTGGCAGTATCTCTACGTTCGACAATGAAGTCGAAGATTGGGTGACATATGTGGAATGTATTGAGGTGTACTGCAGGGCGAATGAAGTGCCAGATGCTAATAAAGCACTGGTTCTGTTAAATTCCATGGGTGCAAAAACTTATGGGTTACTGCGAAATCTAATAACCCCAGAGAAGCCAGTAAACAAGAATTTTGAAAGCATAGTAGAAATCCTACAGGACCACTTAAACCCCACACCGCTGCTGATAGCAGAACGATTTAAGTTCCATAAAAGGAACCAACACAAAGACGAAAGCAATGCTGAGTACCTAACGGAACTGCGCAAGCTATCGAAATACTGCCAATTTGGAGCGGGACTAGCAGACACGTTAAGGGACAAGTTTGTGTGTGGGCTACAAAGTGAAGGAACCCAGAAACGGCTTCTATCAGAAAAGGACCTTACGCTGGACAAAGCTTTCAGTATGGCAGTATCACACAAAGCAGCCGCAAGGGGCGCTACAGAGATACAACGGAGACCGCAAGAATATGGCACCAACGAAATGACCTATGGAACAGGGAAGTGCTATTGCTGCGGCAGAACAACATGACCAGAAAGATTGTTGGTTCAAGGACCAAGTGTGCAGATAGTGTGGGAAAGCAGAACATATAGCAAGAGTCTGCAGGTCTGGGAAGAAAACCAACAGTAAGAAATCTCCACAGGAGAAGTACAAAAAGGTACACCAGGTGATGGACAGTGGTTCAGACGAACAGAAAAGTGACACAGACTCCGGAAGCAAGGAGCTGGGTTGTCTGAAACTACATAATGTAACCGAAATGGAGGATCACCAGACTATCTGGGTTACACTCAAGATAGACGGAGTCCAAGTGGAAATGGAATTGGACACAGGGTCAGCTCTAACAGTCATAAATCAAAGAGACTACAAGCGGCTATTTTCACACATACACTTGAAAGCTACAGAGATTGTCTTGAAGACGTATACGGGGCAAAAAGTCTACCCCAAAGGGAAAATAAGGGTGAAAGTGACATGTAAAGGTCAGGAAATACCTAAAATGGATATATATGTATTGCCAAATGGCGGACCACCACTGCTAGGACGTGAATGGATCCGAAAGATACAATTAGATTGGCATTCCATACAGGTACTGAAGGTTGAGGCCAAAAAGGATGACGACGTCACACCTGGACGACTGTCAAAAATGCTAACTGACGCAAAAGAAGTGTTCCAGGAGGGACTAGGAACACTAAAAGGAATAACAGCAACAATTAAAATAGAGGAAAATGCAAGCCCAAAGTTTCTGAAGGCCAGACCAGTGCCTTATGCGATCAGACCAGTGGTTGAAGCAGAGCTGGAAGGGTTGGAACGTTCAGGAGTACTGTCCAAAGTGGACTGGAGCGAGTGGGCTACACCCATCGTTCCTGTAATGAAGAGGTCATTGAGTAATACGCCTGGGGAACCAAAGAAGGTCCGCATCTGTGGGGATTTTAAGGTGACAGTGAACCCAGTCCTTCACACGGTGCAATATCCGCTTCCACGAATTGAGGATATTTTCGCCTCGCTATCTGGTGGTAAACGCTTCACCAAAATTGATCTAGCCCAGGCGTACTTGCAAATGGAGGTAGAAGAAGCTTCGGAACATTACCTTACGATCAACACCCATAAAGGTCTCTATCAATACAACTGGCTGGTGTTTGGAGTAGCCTCGGCTCCGGCTATCTGGCAAAGGGCGATGGATCAGGTCCTGCAAGGGATTCCAGGGACCCAGTGTTATTTGGACGACATCTTGGTCACAGGCGAAAATGACGGTGATCACCTCGCTAACTTGGAGAAGGTGCTCGCCAGATTAAAGGAATATGGGCTACGAGCTAATCGCCATAAGTGCGAGTTTTTCCAGAAACAGATCTCGTATTGCGGCCACGTCATCGATGAAGAGGGGTTACATAAGTCCCCTGACAAGATTGAGGCAGTAGTCAAGGCTCCAGCACCGGAAAATGTGTCACAACTAAGGTCGTTCCTCGGGCTGGTAAACTATTAGCACAAGTTCTTACCAAATTTGTCTACGGTATTACACCCGCTGAACACCCTACTGCAAACAGGGGTACCATGGAAGTGGGATGACGAATGTAGACGAGCTTTCCAGAAGTGTAAAGAATTGATCACATCAAAAGAGGTGTTGGCCCATTTCAACCCAGCACTATCAATTCGTTTGGCATGTGATGCATCACCCTACAGCATTGGAGCGGTGCTGTCGCACAAATTCCCAGACGGGTTGGAGAGGCCAGTAGCCTTTGCGTCTCGGTCACTAACCTCAGCCGAGCGCAACTACGCCCAGATTGACAGGGAGGCCCTCAGCCTAGTATGGGGAGTAAAAAAATTCAACCACTATCTGCATGGGCAGAAGTTCACCTTGCTGACTGACCACCAACCACTTGTCTCCATCTTTAATCCTAAGAAGGGCGTGCCAGTAATGACTGCACAGCGGTTACAAAGATGGTCCCTGTTTCTAGGGGCGAATCAATATGAAATAGAATATAAAGGCACGAAACAGCATGGGAACGCTGATGGGCTATCGCGCCGGCCACTGCCTACGGTGGAGGAAGCACCAGCAGTGGACCCTATCGAGATATTTTATTCGTCGATAATTGAACGATTGCCAGTAACAAACGCGGATATAGAGAAGGAGACCCGCAATGATCCGACGCTGTCACGGGTATATGAATTGACGGTGAGGGGATGGCCAACACATGGTGACTCACTATTGCCAGCATTCTCATCCAGAAGTGAACAGCTGTCAGTATGCCAGGGGACAGTGATGTGTGGATCCAGAGTGGTGATTCCACCCAAGTTAAGGGAGAGAGTGCTAAATGAGCTACATGAAGGTCATCTGGGGGGAGTGAAAATGAAAAGCCTTGCTAGGGCTTATGTGTGGTGGCCGGGAATCGATCAACAAATCGAAGACCTAACTAAGAGCTGCTTAGGATGTCAGAAGGTCCAAAATGCACCACCACATGCCCCTCTACACCCATGGGAGTGGCCCTCCTCTCCATGGCAACGGGTGCACATTGATTTCGCTGGTCCATTCATGGACTCAATGTTCTTAATAGCAGTGGATGCTCATTCAAAGTGGCCTGAGGTGATAAAGATGTCTTCAACCACTACAGAGAAAACAATTGCAGTCCTACGGACCATATTTGCCAGAAACGGTTTGCCAGAGCAGATCTGCTCTGATAATGGACCACAGTTTGTGTCTGACAAGTTCCAAAAATTCATGAAAAGGAATGGGGTAAGGCATTACACATCCGCCCCGTATCATCCAGCCACCAATGGATTGGCTGAGAGGTTCGTACAAACCTTTAAGAAGGCGATAAAGGCCATGTGCGACGAGGAAATTCCACTACAGCATAAGCTGGACAATTTCTTATTAGCCTACCGAAATGCGACACATGCAGTTACCAACCAGACCCCGGCCATGATGTTCTTTACCGAAGGTTGAGATCTCATCTGGACTTGCTCAGACCAAATGTGCGAAGAAATGTTGAGGACAAACAATTCCAGCACATCAACGAGAAGCCGACAAGGAGCTTCAATGTAGGGCAACCAGTCTTGGCCCGGGACTATCGAACAGAGAAGTGGCAACCCGGAACGATATGTACAAGGCAGGGGCCATTAATGTACACAGTGGATGTTGGGGAGAACATTGTGAGACGCCACGTCGATCAGATCTTAGCATCACAGGAATGCGTCAACCCCATGTCTCGAGTACCTGGGGATGAACCCGACATACCGGTAGCATCTACTTCAGACCCAGTAGCAGTGGAACCCGATGAATTACCCGATGAAAAGGGGTCAGAATCGCCTCTGCACCAAGAACAAGAACCTCTGGAAAGGCGCTATCCCGAAAGGGTCAGGAAGCCGCCCCAAAGACTGAATCTATTAATGGACTTTGGTTATTGAATGTACATGTAAAAATGTAATTGTTATTTGAATATTAAGGGGGTATTATTAATCTAAAAGGGGAGGAATTATAGTGTATGTGCCTCTAAGTCGGAACTGCTTTTTGCGGCTCCTGTATACTGTAGTACCGGCGGTGACCACACCGGTATATAAGCTGTGCGCATGCCTCTGTACCCCAGTCTAGAGATTACCCTCCTCCAGTAAAGACCTGTTATTTGTTAATGTACAGCATCCCTGTGATTATTTATCCACTGAACCATGGATCTAACAGGGAGCATGCACTGAATTCATGATATGCGCGACCAATCGGCAAGGCTTTGTGCTGGCATCGCGATTTCATAAAATTATCCCTTTAGTCATTATGTAAAGTATTTGGGGGGGGTGGAGGGGAGACAAGGGTTGTGGGATTGTAAGGGCATGAAAATTATTTAACTGGTTTGGTGTGAATAATACCGTGTGTTATAAACAGAAAATTTGAGCTAGGCGGAGTGGGATATGATAAAATAATTAGCATTCTGATGTTGCAAATGTACAACTCATGAACCCAAAAGGTGAAACCATTCTCACACTGGACAATATCAGCTAAGTACTGACCTGTCCCCTATCGGTTGCTATGTAGTTTATGAATTTCTGGTTATTTTATCATGATATGCTCTTGCAATGTTAATATTTTTAATCGGACCACACTCGTCAAAATGCCCATATTCTCACCGGTTGTTGACTATTCAACACCCAGAGAGCACAGTTTGAATCTGTGGATATAGATACTGAACAGAGTTACATAGTGTTAAGTCTGTGTGTTATATTGAGAATTACTACACAGACCACAAGAGTAAACTTTAACAGGTCTTTACTGGTTGAAGGTCAGGGCGGAACTGCCCAATAAATCATTACACAGCACTTGTATACCGGTGTGGTCACCACCGGTATTACAGTATACAGCAGCCAAGATAAAATAGTGCAACCCTTAAAATAGTTCTCTTAAAGGTGGAACGTTACATACACTACAATCCTCCCTTTTTAGCTTAACAGTATATATATTCCCCATTAAACATAACATCATAACATATATACACAACTTTATGTAAAACAGTTCACAGATTAATCTCTGCGGAGGCGCCTCCTGCGCTTCCTGACTCGGTCCGGATAACGCCTCGGTGGTGTAGTAGTTCTCGGTGGCGTAGTAGGTTCTCGTTGCTGGGTTGACTCATCTAATAGTCCTTCACTGGACTTAACAGCTTGAACTTCCGTAACTTCAGAACCAGCATTGCTGACTTCTAAAGGCTCGAGTACCTTGGGAAGTTTTTCTACTTCTAGACTGATTTGGCTCAGTTCGGAGGGACCACGTGCGTGACCTGGTAGGGGTGATAATGGTTCAGATGAGTCATCATCTTCTGCTTCTTCTCGATTGTCTTTTATTTCCTCCATGCCCAGCTGGACGTTAGCCAGCTTTTGTTCCAAATCCAGACATCTCTCCTGAAGAGACTTCTTCATGTGTTCAGCTTCATCCAGCTTTTTCTGGGCTTCCTGCAAGTCTTTTACTAATGACATCATTTGTGATTTCAATACTTCAACTTCATTTGGAGATTGATTGTTCGGACTATTCAATCCCTCTACTGGAGTAGCTGTTTCAGCATTCTGTTGTTCTACATTGACGTGAGTCAGCGTACTCTTGGCATCCAAGGGCTGCTCTGCTGCAATCTTCTCAGTCTGTGTTGCAACCTCAGCTGTTTCAATAACTTTTGAGAGCTCCGAACCCCTTTCCTTTGTAGATTGAAGCTCGTGTTCAAGTTTTTCCAATTTCAGAGTCTTGTCCCTCAGCATATGCAGGAGTTGGCTGACCGTTAACTCTTCTGACATCAGACGTTTCCCAGTATCGTCGTCATGTGTTTTTGACGTATAGGCTGCAGGGCTGTTTGTAACCTTGCACTGGGGCTCCTTTGTTGCTTTTAATTCGCCATCATCCGCAGCCTCCACCATTCGAATTTCAACAAATGAATCGTCCGGTGATGCTGCACCCAACTTTAGTAGGAGCTCGGAATTCATGGCAACCAAATCAGCCTTTTCTGCCTGCAACCTGCTAACAAGCGCCTTCAGTTGCTGAACATCTTGCTCCACCAGATTAGAGCACGCACCTTCAGAAACCGAATCAGCTTTGATTCGTTTGGCCTCCTCGCGCATACGGTTTGTGTGTTCCTGCTCCATTTTCTCCATCAGCTGCTTCTGCTGTCTTCCCAGATTCTCCAACTCTGTGTCAAAGAACTTTTTCTTTGCATTCATCTCTTGCTCAAAACGGCGAATCATTTGTTCTAATTGCTGTTGTAGTTTGAGATTGAGTTGAGTTCGAGCCCGGTGTTCCTCAGAAATGTGCATGTCTGTAGACTGGACAGACTCAGAATCCTGTCAAACTATGTTGTTGTTGTTCAGTGGAATTCTGTTCTGATACTTTGTTCTCTCCTGAAGCATTTATACCCTCCTTCGTTTTTCCATCATTAGTCTGCAAGTCCATTTTAGACTTGTCTTTTGCACATGGGTTGGTCTTACCATCATCAGTTCCCGGGTCTGAGCTGATTGTCTTCACCGAGTTCTCACTCTCTGCTTTGCCACTGTCACTGCTGCATATGCCCTCATACAATATTCTGGACAATCGTGCAGGTTTGACATCTTTTCTTTTTCCGGAATCTCTCGTTATTGCTTTTAGGGAGTGCCAGTCCATATTTATTTTCTTGATCCACTCCCGTCCCAGAAGTGGTGGACCTCCCTCAGGTAGTACATATATGTCCATTCCTTGGTGTTCTTTGCCCTTGTGTACCACCTTGACTTTTATCCTTCCGATGGGGTATACTCTTTGCCCCGTGTATGTCTTTAATACTATCTCCGTATCCCGTAGGGGAATATGTGTGAATAACCTTTTGTAATCTTGCTTATTCATGACCGTCAACGCCGATCCGGTGTCCAATTCCATCTTCACTTGGACTCCTGCTATCTGCAGGGTGACCCAGATAGTTTGTCGGTCAGCTTCCTTACTCACATTGTGAATTCTCAGACTACCCAGTTCCTTGCTGTTGGAGTCTGAATCCGAATTCTGTTCATCCGAACTCTTCTCAGCCACCTTGTGTACCTTGCTGCACTTTTCCTGCGGTGACTTTTTGTTGCTGGTCTTCTTTCCTGACCGGCATACTTTAGCTATGTGACCAAGCTTGCCACATTTTCTACATTCCTGGTTTTTAAACCAGCATTGGTTCTGATCGTGTGTTGTCTTCCCACAACGATAACATTTCGTTGTACCCAAAGCCATTTGATCTACTCTGAGTACCGCTGCCTTCAGCTGCATTTCCGCAGTGCCTCTCGCTGCGGCTTTGTGCGATGCTGCAATAGAGACAGCCTTATCAAGTGTAAGATCATTCTCTTCAAGTAGCCTCTTTTGTGTTCCTTCTTTCGACAATCCGCACACGAATTTGTCTCTCAGTGCCTCTGTCAGTCCTTCCCCAAACTGACAGTATTTCGCTAGCTTACGCAGTTCAATTAAGTACTCCGCGTTGCTTTCCTCTTTCAGTTGCGTTCTCGCATAAAATTTAAATCGTTCCGCTAACATCAGCGGTGTGGGGTTCAAATGGTCCTTCAGGACAGCAACAATATTAGCGAAAGTCTGATCCGCCGGTTTAGCTGGTGATAGAAGATGCTTCAATAGCCCGTATGTCTTCGCACCCATTGAGTTTAGTAAGGTTAGTGCTTTATCTTCATTTGATATTTTATTTGCCTTACAATATATCTCTATGCGTTCTACATACGTGGCCCAATCTTCCACATCGGGATCGAAATCGTTGATGTTACCACGCTTAGGCATCCTCGCAATCTTCTTGAGAAAACAAAAAGGAATTTTTCTTTAACTTTGTTTTTTTTTCAAAATGGCGGTTTCCTGCGCTTGTCTTCTTCCCCGCCTCCAAAAATGGCGCTTCCCGCGCTTGTCTTCTTCCCCGCCTCCGAAAATGGCGGCTTCCCGCGTTTGCCTTTCTCCCCCGCGGGCTGTCTCTTGTCACTCCCGCTCGCTCGGTCTCGGTCTCGTTCTCCCTCGCTCGCTCGGTCTCCCTCGCTCGGTCTCGGTCTCCCTCGCTCGGTCTCCCTCGCTCACTCAGTCTCTTCTCTCTCCCGCTCGCTCGGTCTCGCTCGCTCGCTCGGGCTCTGTCTCTCCCGCTCGCTCGGGCTCTGTCTCTCCCGCTGGCTGTAACGGCGATTGCCGTATTGCTGCGTTCGCCCTCCCCAGCGGTTTTCAATCGTGGCTCCCAGCCCCTCTTGCAGTCCGGTCCTTTCCCCCCCCGGCTGCGGCTGAGTTCTCCGCGGTTTTATTTTTTTTTTATTTTCTCCCGCGCCTTTCGCTGTCCCGGTCGCTGCGCCTCGCGGCCTCGGTAGCTGCCCAGCCTTTTTCACCGGTCGCGGTCGAGCTTGCTCTCGACGCTGTTGCGTCTCCCAGCCCGCTTGCAGCCCGGTCTCTCACACCGGCTACATTTGCATTCACCGCGGCTTCCGTGCCTTACGCTGCCCCAGTCTCAGCGCCTCTGGCCCCGACTTCTGTCCGGCTCTTTTCCCCGGCCGTCGTCGAGTTCTCCGCCCTTATATCCTCCGATCTTCCCTCCCCTATTTCACAGCCAACGTGGCCAACTTGCTCTCGTCGCTGATCGGCTTACCCACCACCATGATAGAAGGGATGATCCTGCCTGTTGTTGACGGAAGGCTTCGTGTCAGAATTCTTCCTGTGCTCTGCAGACCCGAGTCTTTTCTCAGCAGAATGATGAGGGCGGATGCCTCTTCTCGACGCCCGTTCAACTGCCTTGGATATATCTCTGCCGCAGGGTAAGATCGTACTCGTCGCCACTGTTAAGTCTGTGTGTTATATTGAGAATTACTACACAGACCACAAGAGTAAACTTTAACAGGTCTTTACTGGTTGAAGGTCAGGGCGGAACTGCCCAATAAATCATTACACAGCACTTATATACCGGTGTGGTCACCACCGGTATTACAGTATACAGCAGCCAAGATAAAATAGTGCAACCCTTAAAATAGTTCTCTTAAAGGTGGGACGGTTACATACACTACACATAGAATTACATAGAATTTACAGCACGGAAACTGGCCAATCAGCCCCACCGGTTTTTATGCTCCACACGAGCCTCCTCCCACCCTACTTCATCTAACTCTATCAGCATAGCCTTCTATTCCTGTCTATTTCATGTACGTATCAAGCTTGTCCTTAAACGCATCTGTGCTATTTGCCTCAACCACTCCCTGTGGTAGCAAGTTCTACATTCTCATCACTCTCTGGGTAAAGACATTTCTCCTGAATTCCCTGTTGGATTTATTAGTGACTATCTTATATTTAGAACCCTTACTTTTGGACTCCCCCCAGCTAGTGGAAACAGTTCTACGGTTTGGCAGGATGTTGCTCTAGTTGAAAAAGAGCAGGGAGATTTCGTCGGTTCCTGACCAATGCTTCATCCTGAACCAACACCACCAAAACCAGAATAATTGGTCATTTGTCTTCTCAGATCCAAAGTGGATGACCTCACTTCCCGTGTGTCTGAGAGAAGTAATAATGTGCTATATAAATGCAACTGTTTCATTTTCCTTTTTGAGCACAAACAAGTGACCCCGTGCGCTTAGGAATCGGAACAGGAGGAGGCCATTCAGCCCATCGAGCCTGTTCCACCGTTCAATTGGATCATGGCTGACCTGTATCTTAACTCCATCGACCCGCCTTGATTCTGTAACCCATAATAACCTTGCCTAAAAAAAATATCAATCTCGGTTTTGGAATTTTCAATTGATCCACAGTCGCAGTAGCTTTTTGGGGGAGAGAGTTCCAGCACACATGCTCTCGCAGTCCGCCATCATTTCCACCACTGACTTCCTGTTCCACATTCAAAAGAGAATGGCCTTATGGACCTTTCGAAAGTAAACACTTCAGGTTTCGTCTTTGTGGTAAACCACTTTTATCGTTCACTATCGTTACACTATGGTTATCACTGTTATATCGTTACACTATGGTTATCACTGTTTACACTGTTGTATCACTACACGAGGTCGCCTCTTGTCACGCTGTCATACCTGGGCTGACCACTGCTGACTCCGCCCATGGCTCCACCTACTTGCCCAGGTATAAAGGTGGTCGACTGGCTGGTATTCCTCCTTGTTGGATCCGATCACCCACGAGGGTGGGCTCTGTTATTTAGCCAATAAAAACCTATAGTTACTGTCTTAACTCGTCGCTTTTCATTGGATGAATTGATAGGTATATCAATTTTATTGGCTAAATTTTGAAATGTCTTTAACGGAGCAGCCAAACGACCAGTCAGACGCCCAGCTACAACAGCCACAGCAGCCGGCCTGGCTGCGAGCCCTCCGACCGCCGTACCTGGATCTAAACCCACAGGCAGCAAACTCAGCCCTCGACTTCAAACACTGGCTGAGCTGTTTCGAATCCTACCTGGGAGAATCCGGCATGCCTCAGAGATCCAAACTAAGAGTTCTGACCGCCCAAGTGAGCCCTAAAGTATTTGCACTCGTCCAGGACCTTACTACATACGAGGCCGCCCTCAACCTGCTGAAAGAGCAGTACCGGAGCCCGGTAAATTCTATGTATGCCAGACATCTCCTAAGATCCCGCCCACAACAGCCAGGAGAGTCTGTAGATGAATTTTTACGGGCGCTACAAACACTCGGCAGGGACTGTGACTTTAAAGCTGTAACGGCTGCAGAAAATACTGAAGAAAATATCCGCGATGCCTTCGTGAAAGGCCTTCGGTCCGACTACTCACGGCAAAGACTGCTTGAATCAAAGGACCTCGACCTGAACACAGCTGCAGCCCTCGCTCGCTCTCTGGAAGTGGCCCATCGGGACCTCGAGGCGTATTCCAGGTACTGTGCTGCGCGACCCTGGGACTCGGGCCCGACCCCAACCGCAATACCCCTCGCACCGCCGCCTCTGGGACCTACCTCAGCGTCGGCGTCCCGGACCCGATCGGGACCGCCACCCCCGGTACCGGCTGCGACATCGGAGCCCTGCGATCGGGCCGCCGGCTGCTTTTTCTGTGGCCAGGTGAAACACCCGAGGGCGCGCTGCCCTGCAAGAAACGCGACCTGCTCCGACTGCCACAAGGCCACTTCGCGAAGGCCTGCAGGGGGAAAGCCAGACGCCAGCAGTGCCTCATGCGAGTTGTGGGGGCGGCCATCTTTCATCAAGGCCACAGATGCCAGTATCCCCTCGTGTGAGTCGTGGGGGCGGCCATCTTTGATCAAGGCCACCGACACCGGCAGTGCCTCATGTGAGTTGTGGGGGCGGCCATCTTCTCCGCCATTTTATGCAACGTCGTGGGCACCGCCATTTTGTTCACCACACTCGACCGCCACCTTGTCTCCAGACCCGACCACAGCCTCACCCGCAGACTACAGCAGCTCGCTCAGCCATACACTAGCCTCCGTCACACTGGACCAAGCTTGCCCGCATCACCTGTCCAAGTCCATGATGGACATCAAAGTAAACGGCCACGCCACGACCTGCCTGTTCGGCAGCGGAAGCACGGAGAGTTTCATCCATCCAGACACGGTGAGCCACTACTCCCTCACTGTCCAGCCAACGCGCAACCGGATCTCGATGGCGTCGAGGTCCCATTCAACAGACATCAGCGGATACTGTGTTGTGACCCTGTCGGTTAGGGGCATGGAGTATAAAAATTTTAAACTTCTCGTCCTGCCCCAACTCTGCGCTGCCGTCCTACTAGGGCTGGATTCCCAATCCCACCTTCAAAGTGTCACTTTGGCATACGGTGGACCCCTCCCCCCACTCACAGTCGACAACCAACAGCCTTTAAACTGCCCACCGCGTACCACCTGCGGCCTATCCACCCTCAGGGTTCCGCCCCCCTCCCTGTTCGCCAACCTCACCTGCGACTGTAAACCCGTCGCTACCAAGAGCAGGCGGTACAGCGCCGGGGACAGAGCTTTTATTAGCTCTGAGGTGCAGCGTCTCCTGAAAGAGGGCATCATCGAGAGGAGCAACAGCCCCTGGCGTGCCCAGGTCGTAGTCGTTAAGACCGGCGATAAAAACCGCCTAGTCATCGACTACAGCCAAACCATAAACCGGTACACCCAGCTGGACGCATACCCCCTTCCCCGCATATCTGATATGGTCAATCAGATTGCACAGTACCGAGTATTCTCTACCATCGATCTTAAGTCAGCCTACCACCAACTCCCTATCCGCCCTGAGGACCGCCAGTATACCGCCTTCGAGGCGAATGGCCGTCTCTACCACTTCCTTAGGGTTCCCTTCGGCGTCACCAACGGGGTTTCGGTCTTCCAAAGGGAGATGGACCGGATGGTTGACCAGAACGGGCTGCACGCCACGTTCCCCTATCTAGATAACGTCACCATCTGCGGCCGCGACCGGCAGGACCATGATGTTAATCTGGAGAGATTCCTCCGTCCGGCCCAACGGCTGAACCTCACCTACAATAAGGAGAAATGTGTGTTTAACACCTCGCGCCTTGCCATCCTCGGCTGCGTAGTAGAGAACGGAGTCATCGGCCCCGACCCCGAAAGAATGCGCCCCCTCATGGAGCTTCCCCTCCCCCACTGTCCAAAGGCGCTGAAGAGGACCCTGGGGTCGGGGCGGGGACGGGGTACTGAACTGGTAAGATCAGCTATGATCTCAGACGAAGATCAGCCATGATCTCATTGAATGGCGGAGCAGGCTCGAAGGGCCGAATGGCCTACTCCTGTTCCTATCTCTATGTTTCTATGTTTCTATGTTACTATGCCCAATGGGTGCCGAATTATGCGGACAAAGCCAGACCCCTCATGAAGTCCGCCTCCTTCCCCCTGACGGCAGAAGCGTGCGCAGCCTTCTCCCTCATTAAGGGAGACATTGCTAAGGCCACAATGCACGCGGTGGATGAGTCTATCCCTTTCCAAGTGGAGAGCGATGCACCCGACTTCGCCCTAGCCGCAACCCTTAACCAGGAGGGGAGGCCGGTGGCCTTCTTCTCAAGGACCCTCCAGGGCCCTGAGATCCGACACTCCTCGGTCGAGAAGGAGGCCCAGGCGATCGTGGAGGCTGTACGACGCTGGAGGCATTACCTGGCAGGCAAACGATTTACCCTCCTCACCGACAAGCGTTCGGTCGCTTTTATGTTTAATAACAAGCTGAGGGGCAAAATCAAGAACGACAAGATCTTGAGGTGGAGAATCGAGCTCTCCACCTATGATTATGAGATCTTGTACCGGCCTGGTAAACTGAACGAACCCCCAGATGCGCTATCACGAAGTACATGCGCCAACGCGCAAATTGATAGACTGCAGACCCTCCACAACGACTTCTGCCACCCCGGAGTCACCAGACTTTACCACTTCATTAAGGCCCGCAACCTGCCCTACTCCATCGAGGAGGTCAGGACCATGACCAGGAACTGCCAAACCTGTGCCGAATGCAAACCGCATTTCTTTAGGCCGGACAGAGCAAGCCTGATCAAGGCCACCCGCCCCTTCGAGCGCTTGAGCATCGATTTTAAGGGGCCCCTCCCGTCCTCTGACCGTAATGTGTACTTCCTCAACATCATTGACGAGTACTCCCGTTTCCCCTTTGCCTTCCCCTGCCCAGACATGACCAGTACCACGGTCATCAAATGCCTGAACGACCTCTTCGCCGTGTTCGGGTTCCCGAACTATATACATAGCGACCGGGGCTCCTCCTTCATGAGCGAGGAACTTCGCCAGTTCCTACTAGCGAGAGGTATTGCTGCAAGCAGGACCACCAGCTACAACCCCCGAGGGAACGGCCAGGTGGAAAGAGAGAACGCGACTGTCTGGAAGGCCGTTCTCTTAGCCTTAAAGTCCAAGGGCCTCCCAACCTCTCGCTGGCAGGAAGTCCTCCCGGCAGCGCTGCATTCCATCCGGTCACTGCTTTGCACTGCCATTAACGCCACCCCCCATGAACGAATGTTTGTTTTCCCCAGGAAGTCGACTACCGGAACCACGCTACCAACTTGGCTGACCTCTCCGGGGCCCGTCTTGCTGCGAAAGCACGCGAGGGCCCATAAAATGGACCCCCTGGTCGAGAGGGTGGACCTCCTGCACGCCAACCCCCAGTACGCCTATGTGGCATACCCAGACGGGCGGGAGGACACAGTCTCCTTACGAGACCTTGCACCCTCGGGCACCCCTGAGACACCACCGTTACCCCCCACCACCCCCCCAAATCCAGCCCAGGTAGACGGCATGCCGGAAGCCCACGAGCCTTCGCCGACCACGCAGACACCAGCATTAACATCGGATACTGCATCACCGCCGCCGCTGCTGCGACGATCGGAAAGGCTTACGAGGCCTCCGGACAGACTGACATACCCGAACTGGTAGTACACTTCACCCCGCCGGACTCGAATCTAAACAAGGGGTGAATGTGGTAAACCACTTTTATCGTTCACTATCGTTACACTATGGTTATCACTGTTATATCGTTACACTATGGTTATCACTGTTTACACTGTTGTATCACTACACGAGGTCGCCTCTTGTCACGCTGTTATACCTGGGCTGACCACTGCTGACTCCGCCCATGGCTCCACCTACTTGCCCAGGTATAAAGGTGGTCGACTGGCTGGTATTCCTCCTTGTTGGATCCGATCACCCACGAGGGTGGGCTCTGTTATTTAGCCAATAAAAACCTATAGTTACTGTCTTAACTCGTCGCTTTTCATTGGATGAATTGATAGGTATATCAGTCTTTTTCCAGGGCTCCACACGTTTAAGAAAGACACCACTCCCAATAAATACGCGTCAGCGCGGTAAGGTTTCCATTCCCACCACAGACAGCCCCTTTCTGTTCAATTCCTTCCCCCATCGTCCGAACCATATCTCAGGCTCCCCTGCCCTTCTTAGCATCCCCAAGATCCTCTCGCTCTGCTGAAAGCCTCTAAGAGGCAGTTTTGGTCGCCTTATCTGAGGAAGGATGTTCTTGCCATGGAAGGAGTTCAGCGAAGATTCGCCAGGCTGATACCTGGGATGGCAGGAATGACGTATGAGGAGAGATTGGGTCGATTGGGCTTGTACTCACTGGAGTTTAGAAGAATGAGAAGGGATCTCATTGAAACTTATAAAATTCTGACAGGACTGGACAGACTAGATGCAGGAAGGATGTTCCCGATGGTCGGGGAGTCCAGAACCAGGGGTCACAGTCTAAGGATAAAGGGTAAGCCATTTAGGACAGAGATGAGGAGGAATTTCTTCACCCAGAGAGTGGTGAACCTGTGGAATTCTCTACCACAGAAGGCAGTAGAGGCCAATTCATTAAATATATTCAAGAAGGAGTTGGATATATTTCTTAAGGCTGAAGGGATCAAGGGATATGGGGAGAAAGCAGGGACCGGGTACTGAATTTGGATGATCAGCCATGATCTCATTGAATGGCGGAGCAGGCTCGAGGGGCCGAATGGCCTACTCCTGCTCCTATCTTCTATGTTTCTATAAGAGCCTCGGGGCCAATTTGGCTGGGTGGGCTGGGCTCTGTTCGCCGGGGACACGAGTGCGGTGAACTGGATGCGCACTGGAGGAGAGGTAACGCCGGGATTTCCAGCTGTCCATCACCTGCTCATTGAGGGCCGGCCTCAGCCACATGTAGAGGCGCAGGATTGGCGCAGAGATGCTTTCAGCTGACAGTAAGTTCAGGTGGAGGCTGATTAAAGAGGTATGGAGCAAGAGGAGGCAACTGCATAATATTCGTTCTTGACTGGAACTGAGGTTCTTGCAAAAAGAGAAGTGACTGAACTACCTGGGCAGTAATAACTTTCTCAGATTTTTTAAATCTCAGCTTGGATCGGCTGATACTCTTCTTACCTCTGGATCAGAAGGTTGTGGGGTTGATTCCCACACTGGGTCTGAGCGCGTAACCTGGGCTGACGCTCCACTGCAGCACTGAGGGAACACTGTGCTGGTGGATGCGCCATATTGAAAACGGGACGCTAAGTCATGATCCTGTGAGCCCGTTCAGATCCCATACCACCATTTGAAGAGCAGCGAGTTCTCTCAGTGTCCTGGGCAACATTCATCGCCCGACAAGTGCCACCCAAAAAGCAGACCAGCTGGCCGTTCATCCCACCGCTGTTTGTAGGCCACTGGTTGCTGCCACGTTTGGCCAACATTACAAACCGCCGCCGTGCTCTAAAAGCAATTTCATTGAGTGATGAGCTTAAAGACACGTTGGGGGAAAATTCAGCTGTTTGCGCCTCCCGTTAGCGCCTTAAGAGGGCGCTAATGGGGCGCAAAGCAACTAGCGCCCAGGCACGGCGATGTTTGCGCCGCTCGCGAAATTAACTAAACATTTTGCGACGGCGCTGAACACTACCGCCGCGATCTCCTGCGCCGGCAGATCGTGACGTCAGTCACGTGCGCAACACCCCGTTAGCGCCCCGGACCGGAAATTGAGTGGCGCCCCCTGACTTACCGCCTGCCGCTAGCAACGACAGGTTGAGGGGAGCGTTATGCTGTCAGAAAGGGACTGGGGGAGCGCTATTTAAAGGCGACCACTTCCTGCCTTTTTTTGTCGGTGACATTTTTGCACCGCGCATTCTGAGAGAGAGAGAGAGACTTCTGGAGAGATTCAACGCTGTGTGAAGGAGTTTTGGGTACTGAGCAGCACTTTGCAAGTTGGTTTTGATTTGCCCTTCCTTGTATCGATTTAGAAGAGACTATGGGGGCTGCACTCTGAGCTCTTTCCCTGGGCCTCTCCATTGTTCTTTCCAGCAGATTTGATGTACACGTCTCTCCAGGCTGAAATTCAGGCAGAGATTCAAGGCTGCAATGAGCAGGATGTGGATGGAGAGCAAGATCAACCCTGTAGGAATCGACGGATTCCTATCTAAATCACTGAGGTCGAGGCAGTTCAGTAAATTAACCGAATTTAATTAAACTGGTGAACAAAACAAAAACATGCAGGAGCAACAGCAAACAGGTCTACACAGTAACTAATTCCACGAGGTCTGAACTCAGAACCTCCCACCTCTGATGTCATGACGTCATCACGTTTCCCGCCACTCGGGGCACCACTTGACCAACGTGATGACGTCATCGCGTTGTTTCAGGGTTTTTACAGAAAGCTTGTTTACACTCAGCAAACGGACATGGGTGCTGTAACATTGCTTTAAAGACAGTTATTCATTTGTACAGGAGTTCATTGGTGGTTTTACCACAACCCTCCCCTTTAAGATAAAAACAGAAAATGCAGGAGAAACTCAGCAGGTCAAGCAGCATCTGTGAAGAGAGAAACAGATTTAACGTTTCAGATCGATGGCCATTCGTCGGAACTCCCCTTTAAGAATTGGACGGTGCCAGTGTGTCTGTGTTCCATTGCTGACTGAAATCACATGAGCTTCGCCAGCGCTGTGAGGTAGCGCCTCGCTCCTCGGCCTTAGCGCCTTAAGAGAGGTGTGTAGCGCCTGATTTAGCGCTCCAATCACCTCCAGGGGCGACAAAAGCCAAGTTTGCTGTCGGAGGCGATAATTAGCGCCAGGCGCTAAACTTTGCGCACGGCCGATAATAGCGCCCCAAATGGGGCGATACCGAATTTTTCCCCCAACGTTAAGTATTATTTTAATTTTAATGCGCAAGCTGGAAGATAATAAATATATAACCATGCCAACACGCTTTCACAGGCTACCACATTGACCTTGTACTGACTGCTAGTGAATGGAGGGTTGTGCGGCTATTAGAATTTCAATACTACAACTGCACGTCTCTGGTGGCTGATGTCCAGGATGGCTCCCAGCAAGCTTCCTGCTGATGCAATGGCACCAACTGCTCCTGTTATTCTAATCTATTTAAGCCTAAAAAAAATACAAATTAATCATGAAATATTTGAAATAGAGCTGGCAGAGATGTAACTGAGAGCACTTCCTGACTCTAAATGGATCAGCTTTCTCTATTTGTCATGCAGTTTGCACAATAAAACCAACTTGTGGTTCCAGTGGCGTCGTGATATTTTTTTTGACGATTTGACGGCAAGCTGTCCACTTACTGTATTAATAGTTGCACTGTACAATGCCCCATCACGTGGAAATATCTCAAAGTGGTTCATGCGACTTGCATTTCTATGGAGGTCTTCATCTGCAGGGAGGCATCTCGAACACTTAAAAGCCAGGCGGTCAAAACAACGGATGCTGAGCAGGAGGGGAACATGGGGTGCAAATACTGCACTGTTTATGGTGCTGGATTAGCAACCCAGTTTGTGAGTCCCAATCCAACTCGGGCAAATTGTGAAAATTAATTCATTAAATCTCAGTTTCTGGGCTGGCACCAGGAAAACAATGAAAGCTGCTGGATTGGCACAAAACCCAAATGGTTCACAAATACCATGCAGCCCCGACACTATGGGGTTGTGTCTTAAAAGCACCTGAAGCGGCCTAGCATCAGTCAGTTGTCTAAACAATTACAGGAAACTCTTTCTTATCCGGCACCGACGGGACCAGCGTGGTGCCGGTTTATCAAAAAGTCTGGATTACAGAGAGGTA
Organism: Somniosus microcephalus; assembly: GCF_052327205.1. Classification (NCBI taxonomy): domain Eukaryota; kingdom Metazoa; phylum Chordata; class Chondrichthyes; order Squaliformes; family Somniosidae; genus Somniosus; species Somniosus microcephalus. The sequence goes on from NC_140989.1 coordinate 363,432,390, forward strand.
TAGTGAAAGGTACGAGAGCCCCGTACACAGCAACAAATCCAGGTGTCCCTGTTGCATAGCAACAGGTGCTGGAACCCCACCACAGACCAAGCGTCCCTGTTGCATAGCAACCGGTGCAGGAACCCGGGTTACACGGCCACAGATCCAGGAACGGCCAATAATATGAAGTAAAACTTACCTGAACTTACTCCTGAATTTTGCCGGTTAACAGAGATTTCCGGTTATTTAGGTGCCAGTAAATCGAGAGTTTCCTGTACTCTGAAATGAGACAAAGGCCCACCATCACCTTCTCAGGGCAATAAACCGCAATATATTTTTTTTTAAGGGAAAACGAAGAGGAGGAGTGGGCGGGGAGAACCAAAGGAATGGGCAAAGAGGAAGGTTTTGAGGAGGTTTTCAAAAGCAGCGAGGGGGATGGCAAGGTGCAAAGAACTGGGGGGGGGGGGGTGGGGAGGGTGCCAGAGGGCAGCAGTGTTTTCTTCCCACTTCTTCTTAGGCAGTCCCTCGGAACCGAGAACGACTTGCTTCCACATTAAAAATGAGTTCTCGGGTGACTGATGAGTCCAATGCGGGGCCTACAGTCTCTGTCACAGGTGGGGCAGACGGTGGTCGAAGGGGCGGGAGGGTGGGGTGCTTGGGTTGACGTGCGCTCCTTGCGCTCCTTGCGCTTGGCTTCCGCTTGCTCCCGGCGAAGAGGCTCAAGGTGTTCGGCGCCTTCCCGGATGCTTCTCCGCCACTTTGTGCGGTCTTGGGCCAAGGATTCCCAGGTGTCGATGGGGATGTTGCACTTTTGCACGGAGGCTTTGAGGGTGTCCTTGAAGCGTTTCCTCGGCCCACCCGGGGCTCTCTTGCCGTGCCGGCGCTCCGAGTAGAGCGCTTGTTTTTGGGAGCAGCAGCTGAACATGCGGCCACCAGTGGTGTAGTGATGAGGAGAAGGCTGGTGTTGCAGGAGCAGTGGATGTGCGTAGAGACATAAGGCGTGACTGTCATTATATAGGGACATATGGAGGCACATGTAAACGGAAGTGAAATGCTGTACGATGCTTAACACTGCACTGTTCATCTTCTTCTGCCACTTCAGTGAATGCAGAGCATTGGCATCACGAGGTTTCTGCTGGATAGATTTCAAACCCATTAGCATGTGCTGCCTCACTGGCAATGTCTGCTTCATTCACTCCATTCTACTGTGTGTTAAAAGAGGAAATGGATTGAAGCCAAGAGCACATTTATTGTTGTCCAAGATTATTAGAAACGTTACATAAAGGAATGCGAAACCAGTGGTTCCATTACTCTTTTGTATATGTAGATGAAGGGCCAAGGCCGAAAATGCAGGACATCCACATAGCTGGGAAAGGGTAGCATAGAAGATAGAAAGAACTTGCATTTATATAGTGCCTTTCATGACCTTAGGACATCACAAAGCACTGTGGTCCAGGCTCACATAAGAACATAAGAAATAGGAGCAGGAGTAGGCCATTCGGCCCCTTGAGCCTGCTCCACCATTCAATAAGATCATGGCTGATCTTCTACCTCATCTCCACCTTCCCACCTGATCCCCATATCCCTTAATTCCCAAAAATCTATCAATCTCTGTCTTGAATATACTCAACGACTGAGCATTCACAGCACTCTGAGGTCGAGAATTCCAAAGATTCACCACCCTCTGAGTGAAGAAATTTCTCCTCATCTCAGTCCTAAATGGCCGACCCCTTATTCTGAGACCATGACCCCTAGTTCTAGACTCCTCAGCCAGGGGAAACATCCCCACAGCATCTACCCTGTCAAGCCCTGTAAGAATTTTATGTTTCAACGAGATCACCTCTCATTCTTCTAAATTCTAGGGAATATAGGCCTAGTCTACTCAATCTCTCCGCATAGGACAATCCCCCCATCCCAGGAATCAGACTGGTGAACCTTCGTTGCACTCCCTCTATGGCAAGTATATCCTTCCTTAGTTATGGAGACCAAAACTGTACACAATACTCCAGGTGTGGTCTCACCAGGGCCCTATATAATTGCAGTAAGACTTCTTGGCCTAGAAATTCGGTGGTGCCCCAGGCGCCAGTCTCACCCCATTTGGGGCACCAGTCTCGCCAGGGCGCTGGAAGTACCGCCCCGGAAGGAGTCGCGAGCGCCCGCTGGAAATTCAGTTTGAGCGCCCCAAACGGAAGCGCGGCGCTACTCGAGGCGCCCCGCATCCGTCTTGGGGCGCTGCAACTGAAGTTCGCAGCGCAATGTGCTGCAGCACCACACGCTGCGGCACGGCGCGCTGCGGTACTGCAGGCCTTCCTCCCCTTCTTAAAGGGGAGGGGCCTGCTGCAGCGCAATCTGAGATCGCGAGTGCCGGCAAAAGAGCCCGGCACCGAGGAGAAGTGCCGGGCTCTTGGGACACAGCCGGCACTGCCAGAAGGGGTTCTCAGGAGGCCGGGGACGGCTGCGCGAAGAGGTGCTGGCAGGCGGCCAGCAAAAAAAAATGGCCGCCCCGCACCTCCGCACCTCTACCGCCGCAGGTAGGCCCCCCTGAACCAGTCGCAAATTGCGACCGGCGTTACAGCAGGGGGCGCTACCAAATTTTGCGATCGGGGCGGTAGCAGGGCGCTGCGCACACCAATGATGTCATCGGCAGCGGCGCAGCGTTACTAGCTAACGCCGCCATTAGCGCCACGCTAAATTTCGCGGGAGGCATGGCCAGTGGCGCTAAACCCACTAAGTGCCCTCTTTGGGCGCTAACTGGTGGCGCAGCCCACCGAATTTCTAGGCCCTTTACTTTTATAGTTCAATCCTTTTGTAATAAAGGCTAACATACCATTTGCTTTCCTCATTTCTTGCTGTACCAGCATGCTAACTTTCAGTGATTTGTGTACAAGGACACCCAGGGCCCTCTGAAGACCAGCATTTCCCAATCTCTCACCATTTAAAACTTCACATTTCCCCAAATTATATTCCATCTGCCATGTTCTTGCCCACTCACTTAACCTGTCTATATCCCTTTACAGCCTCACCCAAGAGTGATAGCTACTTGAGTGAAGTACTACAGTGTGACGGGCTCCTGTGGAACACTAGCATGGTTCAGCACTCTCAGGAAGGAATAGGAGGAGAGAATATTGCAGGGTGACAAAAAAAAACAAGTTAACTCAAGTAATGATTAAGACATGTGGAGCTTGGGTTTTAAAAGGCTGTACAAAGTTTTAAAAAGGGTTTGCTAGGGTAGACGTAGAGAAGATGATTCCACTAGTGGGGGAGTCCAAACCTAGGGCCATAAATTACAAGATAGTCACTAATAAATCCAATAGGCAATACAGGAGAAACCTCTTCACCCAGGGAATGGTAAGGATGTGGAACTCACTACCACGGGAGTAGTTGATGCCAATAGTATAGATGCATTTAAAGGGAAGCTAGATAAACACATGAGGGAGCAAGGAATAAAAGGATATGGTGACAGGGTGAGATGAAGAGGGGTGGGAGGAGGCTCTTGTGGAGCATAAACACCGGCACGGACCAGTTGGGCCGAATGGCCTGTTTCTGTGCTGTAGACTCGATGTAATTCTATGTAAATTGTAGGATCTCAATTGCACATACTTTACAGCCCTTCCACCTGGGTGCTAGTCAGCACCTGAGGTATGCTCTTCCGGACACGACCTGAACCCAACCATATTTCAGCTCTTTAGCATAGCCCAGCTGTGCCTCCAGAGTAGGGGCCTGCACCCAGAATCGAGGGCAACAATCCAGCGGTTGCTGCAGTCCTGAGAGATCTGCGCACAGTGCCGATACTGTTGTATAACCACTGCTTTGTACTAAGTGATCCTTATACCTCCTGAACTCTATGCCACTATTTATTAAACCTGAAATGCTACTGGCCCTTGTTACGGCCTTATCCACCTCCACTCACCCTTTCTGTTCATCCACACCCTTCAGCATCTTTCCATTGAGTGTATGCTCCCATTCCTTGGTTTCCTCCTAAAATATATTACCTCTCACTTCTCTGCATTAAATTGCATCTGATCCTTACCTGTCTGCGCATTCTGCTAAACTGATTACGTTTTCCTGAAGTCTTTTCACAGTTCACCTCGCTGTTTGTCAAACACCTTTTTTGTGTTGTCGGCGAGTTTCAAGATCACACTCTCTGCCCGAGTTCAAATTTTATATTGATTAAAAAAAAGACCTGACTTTATATAGCGCCTTTCAGGACCTCAGGGCATGCATTGTGCTTTACAGCCAATGAAGTACTTTGAAGCGTAGTCACTGTTGTAATGTGGGAAACGCGGCAGCCAATTTGCGCACAGCAAGGTCCCACAAACAGTAATGTGATAATCACCAGGCTATCTGTTTTTTAGTGATGTTGGTTAAGAGATAAATATTGGCCAGGACACCGGGTAGACTGCCCCTGCTTTTCTTCAAATAGTGCCATGGGATCAGTTATGTCCACCTGAGAAGATTTGAGTACAGGAGCAAGGATGTCTTACTACAGTTATACAGGGCCTTGGTGAGACCACACCTGGAGTACTGTGTGCAGTTTTGGTCTCCTTACCTAAGAAAGGATATACTTGCCATAGAGGGAGTGCAGCGAAGGTTCACCAGACTGATTCCTGGGATGGCAGGACTGTCCTATGAGGAGAGATTGGGACAACTAGGCCTGTATTCACTAGAGTTTAGAAGAATGAGAGGGGATCTCATTGAAACGTATACAATTCTGACAGGGCTAGACAGACTGGATGCAGGGAGGATGTTTCCCCTGGCTGGGGGGTCTAGAACGAGGGGTCACAGTCTCCGGATACGGGGTAGGACATTCAGGGCTGAGATGAGGAGAAATTTCTTCGCTCAGAGGGCGGTGAACCTGTGGAATTCTCTACCAAAGAAGGCTGTGGAGGCCAAGTCACTGAATATATTTCAGAAGGAGATAGGTAGATTTCTAGACACAAAAGGCATCAAGGGGTATGGGGAGAGTGCGGGAGTATGGTATTGAGATAGAGGATCAGCCATGATCATATTGAATGAAAGAGCAGGCTCGAAGGGCCCAATGGCCTACTCCTGCTCCTATTTTTCTATGTTTCTATGTAAGCAATCCCAAACCTCGCTGGCACATTGCAATCCCCGTCGGAACAGCCAGCTGCCGCTGAGATATTACACTGGTTCTGCTGGGTGGGGCACCCCTCAGGTCCAAGACAGCCGTCCCCAACAGAGTAATGATCCTCTGCCTGGGGTCTGGGACGGGGCTAATGGGGAGCTGAAGCAGTGTTCTGGAGGTCCACTCCACCACACTCCCAACGGATCTGCTGCACCCCTGGAATTTCTATCCTTAAGAGTTTGTCCGCAACTTACATCTGACTGGGGTTCTTTATCCTTCTCTCTCTTACTGAATAGAAGCTTACACTGGCTGCCCTCCAGTCCCACAGCACAATCTGAATATTTAAGGAGGATAGAAAAATTGTGACCAGAGCCCCTGCTATCTCCTCTCTGACTTATTCCAACAGTCCAGCGTGCATGTCATCAGGGCCCAGTGACTTAGCCGCCTTGAATTCTGCTAATACATTTTTGAAGAACCAATTCCTTTTCTACTGCTATCGTAGGAACATAGGAACAGGAGGAGGCCATTCAGCCCCTCAAGCCTGTTCCGCCATTCAATTAGATCATGGCTGATCTGTATCTGAACTCCATTTACCCGCCTTGGTTCCGTAACCCTTAATACCCTTGCCTAACAAAGACATATCAATCTCAGAGGAAATAGTTTCTCTCTATCTGCACCCATCTATCTCCATTGTTTAAAAAGGGAGAAAGGGATAGACCGAGTAATTACATGCCAGTCAGCCTAACCTCGGTGGTGGGAAAAATATTGGAAAAAAATTCTGAGGGACAGGATAAATCGTCATTTAGAAAGGCACGGATTAATCAAGGACAGTCAGCGTGGATTTGTTAAAGGAAGGTCGTGTCTGACTAACTTGATGTCATTTTTTAAGGAGGCAACAAGGAGGGTAGTGCACCTGATGTAGTCTACATGGATTTTAGCTTTTGGCAAGGTCCCACATGGCAGACTGGTCAGAAAAGTAAAAGCCCATCTGATCCAAGGGAAATTGGCAAGTTGGAACCAAAATTGGCTCAGAGGCAGGAAACAAAGGGTAACGGTCGACGGGTGTTTTTGTGACTGGAAGGCTGTTTCCAGGGGGATTCTGCAGGGCTCAATACTCGGTCCCTCGCTTTTTGTGGCATATATCAATAACTTAGACTTCAATGTAGGGGGCATGATTAAGAAGTTTGCAGATGATACAAAAATTGGTCGTGTGATTGAAAGTGAGGAAGAAAGCTTAGGCTGCAGGAAGATAGCAACGGACTGGTCAGGTGGGCAGAAAAGTGGCAAATGGAATTCAATTAGGAGACATGTGAGGTAATGCATTTGGGGAGGGCTAACAAAGCAAAGTAATACATAATAAATGGCAGGATACTGAGAAGTGTAGAGGAACAGAAGGACCTTGGAGTGCATGTCCATAGATCCCTGAAGGTAGCAGGACAGGTAGATAAGGTGGTTAAGAAGGCATATGGGATATTTTCCTTTATTAGCAGAGGCATAGAATATAAGAGCAGGGAGGTTATGCTAGAACTCTATAAAACACTAATTAGGCCACAGCCAGAGTACTGCGTATAGTTCTGGTCACCACATTACAGGAAAGATGTGATTGCACTCGATTGCCAGGACTGGAGAAATTTAGCTATCAGGAAAGGTTAGATAGGCTGGGGTTGTTTTCTTTGGAACAGAGGAGGCTGAGGAGAGACTTAATTGAGGTGTATAAAATTATGAAGGGCCTTGATAGAGTGGATAGGAATGACCTATTTCCCTTAGCAGAGAGGTCAATAACTAGGGAGCATAGATTTAAAATAATTGGTAGAAGGATTAGAGGGGAGTTGAGGAGAGTTTTTTCACCCAGAGGGTGGTGGGGGTCTGGAACTCACTGCTTAAAGGGGTGGTAGAGGCAGAAACCCTCATCACATTTAAAAAGTACTTGGATATGCACCTGAAGTGCCATAACGGGCAGCACGGTGGCATAGTGGTTAGCACTGTTGCCTCACAGCACCAGGGACCTGGGTTCGAATCCGGCCTCGGGTGACTGTCTGTGTGGAGTTTGCACATTCTCCCTGTGTTTGCGTGGGTTTCCTCCGGGTGCTCCGGTTTCCTCCCACAGTCCAAAGATGTGCAGGTTAGGTTGATTGGCTATGATAAAAATTGACCCTTAGTGCTAGGGGGATTAAATACGTGGGGTTACTGGGATATGTGTTGGGGTAGGGATTACGGGGATCGGGTGGGATATGTGTCGGTGCAGGCTCGATGGGCCGAAATAGCCTCTATCTGCACTGTGGGGTTTCTGTGAATTCTGTGAATAACCTACAGGGCTACAGACCAAGAGCTGGAAAGTGGGGTTAGGCTGGAGAGCAATTTTTCGGCCGGCACAGACACGATGGGCTGAATGGCCTCCTTCTGAGTTATAAACTTCTATGATTCTATCTTATCAAATCCTTTAATCATCTTAAAAACTATTTCTAACAATTGTTCCATATCCTTCTCTAGTGCATCTAAGGGCCAATTAGAAACACAGGAACATAGGAACAGAAGGAGGCCATTCAGCCCCTCGAACCTGTTCCACCATTCAATGAGATCATGGCTGATCTGCGACCTCACTCCATATACCTGCCTTTGGCCCATATCCCTTAATACCTTTGGTTAACTAAATTCTATCAATCTTAGATTTAAATTAACAATTGATCTAGCATCAACTGTCATTTGCGGAAGAGAGTTCCAAACTTCTACCACCCTTTGTGTGTAGAAGTGTTTCCTAATTTCACTCCTGAAAGGTCTGGCTCTAATTTTTAGACTCTGCCCCCTAGTCCTAGAATCCCCAACCAGCGGAAATAGTTTCTCTCTATCTACCCTATCTGTTCCCCTTAATATCCTGAAAACTTCGATCAGATCTCCCCCCTTAACCTTCTAAATTCCAGGGAATACAACCCTAGTTTGTGTAATCTCTCCTCGTGATTTAACCCTTAGAGTCCAGGTATCATTCTGGTAAACCTACGCTGCACTCCCTCCAAGGCCAATATATCCTTCCGAAGGTGTGGTGCCCAGAACTGCTCACAGTACTCCAGGTGTGGTCTAACCAGGGTTTTGTACAGCTGCAGCATAACTTCTACCCCCTTGTATTCCAGTCCTCTGAATATAAAGGCCAGCATTCCATTAGCCTTTTTGATTATTTTCTGTACCTATTCATGACATTTTAATGATCTATGTACCTGGATCCCCGACGTCTCTTTGGACCTCCAGTGTTTTTGGCTTTTCACTGTTTAGAAAGTACTCTGTTCGATCCTTTTTAGGTCCAAAGTGGATGACTTCACATTTACCTACATTGAAATCCATTTGCCACAGTTTTGCCCATTTGCTTAATGTATCAATATCCCTTTGTAATTTTATGCTTTCATGTACACTGCCTACAACGCCGCCTATCTTTGTGTCATCAGCAAATTTGGATATATGACTTTCTATCCCATCATTTAAGTCGGTAATAAATAGTGGAGGAGGGTGAGCACAAACCAGCAGCAGACCACCGTGTTTTTTGTGGAGCCAAGAGGCGCACTTCTGTTGTTCCTCGCCATAAAGAAAGTCAGCCAAAAAACATTTATGGTCCTTTTTCTCGAGCAGCCCCTTTAAGGACCATTGGTTCTGACTGCTCGCCGTCTGGTGAAAATCAGTGGAGTACTTGTACCTGAAAACAGGGTCCTACAACCGGCTACAGAAATTCATCCCCAGGATGCCTTCTACTATCCTCCAGTGCTTCTAACCTCTGCGACGGGTCTCACAACTTTCCCATTAACAAAGCTGACCGCCCTCGCAGCCTCCTGCCTTTCAAAACCCAACTTGCTGTGTTTTTTTCTTATATACGTTCGCCGGCAAGGCCGGCATTTATTGCCCATCCCTAATTGCCCTCGAGAAGGTGGTGGTGAGCCGCTTTCTTGAACCGCTGTAGTCCGTGAGGTGAAGGTACTCCTACAGTAGCAATTTGGTACAACTGAGTACATTTCAGAGGGCAGTTAAGAATCAATCACATTGCTGTGGGTCTGGAGTCACATCCCGGCCAGACCGGGTTAGGGCGGCAGATTTCCTTCCCTCAAAGGACATTAGTGAACCTGATGGGTTTTTATGACAATCCAGTAGTTCCATGGTCACCATTACTGATATCAGCTTTTTATTCCAGATTTTTATTTAATTAACTGAATTTAAATTCTCCAACTGCCGTGGTGGGATTGTGAATTTATGTCTCCGGATCAATTAGTTCGGGCCTCTGGATTACTCATCCAGCAACATAATCACTAAGCTACCGTACCGGGTGTCCCCGAGTCTCGATCTCTTTTTTATCTCCCGCTTCAGAGGCAGAGAAGTGAAGGGTTTTCCAACACAAATGGGTGTCAGCCAGGTTTTCTTCAATGACCCAAACAAGGCGGAGAATTGTCGATTGTTTAGTCTCTTGGAAAATCAACTTCCGTTTAACCGATCAACCACCTTTCATCAAAGACCCATTTTATTAAACTTGTGGGACGACGCATTGCTTCAAAAAAAAAAACCATGACAAGTAACCCTTACTTTCTAAATCCTTTCTGTGAGAAAAACGGTCAAAAAAAACTCCTGAAACCTGACAAGAGGAAGGAAATGGGGAAACCTGGGGCAAAATGGAGGGAGGAAAAAATAATCTGTGAGTGCAATTATTTATTTAGCTGCTTGCAATAGCTTCAGAGTGTTACAGCCACACAAATCAGATTAGATCAGGTCAGATCAATTCAATAGAAAATGGAATGTCCAACAGTACTCTTTCTTCCAGGACAAAGCAAATTATATTTCAAAAGAGAACTGCCAAGATTAATGGCATTCTACAATATTGCAGTAGTTTTCCTTTAACTAGCCAAAACAAGTCCTGCGTTCCTGTACAAGCCACATACATAAGTTGTGACCAACAATTACCTCGGGAAACGGTATTCTCACTAGGATTTCAGTAACATGTATTGATGATACAATTATAGACTGTGTACTTGTTTGCGTTGAGTGCATTTTGAACAGTGCAAACAGCAGACTGAAGTGGTTACTGGTCTACTGACGATAGCAGTGGGAAAAACTGGAGTGGATTCATTGAAAATTGTGTACAGCAGTAAAGTACGCTGGCAACTTTTCCTTTACTGACAACACAGGCATCTCCAGAGTATAGCGTAAGTAAAGAGGACTCACTAACTTCTTAATGAAGAGATAGTCGGCCAACCAGCTCGATAAGTAGCTTTGTGGCCAGCATGGGTCTGCAACTCTACATACATAAAGTCCACAGGTGGCCACCCAAGTGCTCAGGCCAGCATTGGAAGGAAGAAGGAACTTTACAAAGTGTTTACAGCACAGAAACTGGCCATTCAGCTCACCGGGTCCATTCTGGTATTTATGCTCGACACGAGCCTCCTCCCTCCCCTCTTCATCTAACCCTGCTTGCATCTATACACAAGCAGCCACTTTATGTGAGAGTGCATACAGGTATCTTGTGTCCTTTTTAATAGAATTTTCAATAGAATCATGGAATCTTAATGCACAGAAGGGGGCCATTCAGCCCATCGTGCCAGCTCTTTGAAAGAGCTGTCCAAAAAGTCCCGCCTCCCTGCTCTTTCCCCATAGCCCTGCAAATGTTTCCTTTCCAAGTATTTGTCCAATTCCCTTTTGAAAGTTACTATTGAATCTGCTTCCACCGCCCTTTCAGCCAGTGCGTTCCAGATCATAACAACTCACTTGTAGTGTATGTAACGTTCCACCTTTAAGAGAACTATTTTAAGGGTTGCACTACTTTATCTTGGCTACTGTATGCTGTAATACCGGTGGTGACCACACCAGTATATAAGTGCTGTGTAAGGATTTATTGGGCAGATTCGCCCTGACCGTCGAATAGTAAAGTCCTGTTAAAGTTACTCTTGTAGTCTGTGTATTAATTCACCATATACCCACAGACTTTACAGTGGCGACGAGCTCGATCTTACCCTGCGGCAGCGATACATCCGAAGCAGTTAACGAGCGTCGAGAGGAGGCACCCGCCCTCGTCATTCTGCTGAGAGAAGACTCGAGTCTGCAGAGCAAGGAAGAAGGAAGAATTCAGACACGAAGCCTTCCATCAGCAACAGGCAGTGATCGTCCCTTCTGCCACGGTGGTGAGTGAGCCGATCAGCCACGAGAAGCAAGTCAGCCACGTTGACTGTGAGTAGGGGGAAAATAAAAATAAAAAAGAACGGAGGAAGGGTGGTGAACTTGACCACGGTCGGGGGGAAAGGAGCCGGACAGAAGTCGGGCCCAGAGGCGCTGAGACTGGGGCAGCGTGGGGCACGGAAGCCGCGGTGCAAGCGGGAACGCAGCCGGTGTGAGAGACCGGGCTACCAGCGGGAACGCAGCCGGTGTGAGAGACCGGGCTACAAGCGGGCTGGGAGACGCAACAGCGTCGTGAGACAGCTCGACCGCGACCGGCGAAAGGCCGGGCAGCTACCGAGGCCGTGAGGCCGGGATCGTAAGGCGCGGGAAGAAATAAAAATAAGAAACCGCGGAGAACTCAGCCGCAGCCGGGGGAGGAAAGGACCGGACTGCGAGAGGGCTGGGAGGCGCGATTGGAAGCCGCTGAGGGAGAGACAGAGCCCGAGCGAGCGGGAGAGACAGAGCCGAGTGAGGGAGACTGAGGAGATTCAGCCAGTGGCTGGAACTGTTCGCCGTCAACGGGTTGTCCCCAGCGCCGGTTGCCCTGCCGAGAAAAGGGAACAAAGAATGCACTGAAGCCGGCGCGCAGGCTGCGAACCCCGAAAGCCAGCGGTCGTCGCCCGAGGGAAAAGCTTACCCCTCCCGCCAGTAGGCGGAGAAGAAGACAGGAGCGGGAAACCGCCATTTTGAAAGTGGGCGGGGAAGAAGACAAGCGCGGGAAACCGCCATTTTTGAAAAAAAAAGAAAAAAAAAGTTAAAGAAAAATTTCGTGGTTGTTTCTCAGGAAGAATGTGAAGATGCCTAAGCGTGGCAACATCAACGAATTCGATTCTGAGGTGGAAGATTGGACCACGTATGTAGAATGCATCGATATATATTGTAAGGTCAATAAGATAGCAAATTATGATAAAGCTCTAACCTTACTAAACTCAATGGGTGCGAAGACATACGGGTTATTGAAGCATCTTCTATCACCAGCTAAACCGGCGGATCAGTCTTTCGCTAATATTGTTGCTGTCCTGAAGGACCATGTGAACCCCACACCGCTGATGTTAGCAGAACGAGCTACATTTTACGGGAGAACGCAACTAAAGGAGGAAAGCAACGCGGAGTACCTGGTTGAACTGCGTAGGCTAGCAAAATTCTGTCAGTTTGGGGTAAATCTGACAGAGGCACTGAGAGACAAGTTCGTGTGCGGGATGTCGAAGGAAGGAACACAAAAGCGACTGCTCAAAGAGAACGATCTTACACTTGATAAGGCTGTCCTTATTGCAGCATCGCACGAAGCCGCAGCGAGAGGCACGGCAGAAATGCAGCTGAAGGCAGCGGTACTCAGTGTGGATCAAATGACTTCGGGTACAACGAAATGTTACCGTTGTGGGAAGACAACACACGACCAGAACCAATGCTGGTTTAAAAACCAGGAATGTAGAAAATGTGGCAAACTTGGTCACATAGCTAAAGTATGCCGGTCAGGAAAGAAGACCAGCAACAATAAGTCACCGCAGAAGAAGTACAGAAAGGTACATAAAGGTGACTGTGAAGAGTCCAGATGAACTGAATTCGGATTCAGACCCCAACAGCAAGGAACTGGGTAGTCTGAGGATTCACAATGTGAGTAAAGAAGCTGACCGACAAACTATCTGGGTCACACTGCAGATTGCAAAAGTCCAAGTGAAGATGGAAGTGGACACCGGATCGGCGTTCACGGTCATGAATAAACAAGATTACAAAAAGTTATTCAAACATATTCCCCTACGGGATACGGAGATAGTATTGCAGACATACACGGGGCATAAAGTATACCCCATCGGAAAGATAATAGTCAAGGTGAGACACAAGGGCAAAGATCACCAAGGAATGGACTTATATGTACTACCCAAGGGAGGTCCACCACTTCTGGGACGGGAGTGGATCAGGAAAATAAAGATAGACTGGCACTCACTAAGCACAATGACGGTAGATTTCGGAAAGAAAGATGTCAAACCTGAACGGTTGTCCAGAATATTGGACGAGGCTAAAGAGGTATTCCAGCAGGGACTGGGAACACTGAGAGGAATTAAGGCAAAAATCAAGATTGCAGAACATGCATGCCCAAAATTTTTCAAAGCCAGATCAGTACCTTACGCGATACGACCTGCTGTGGAGGCAGAACTGGAAGAGCTTGAACGTGCAGGGGTACTGTCGAAGGTGGACTGGAGTGAGTGGGCCACGCCCATTGTTCCCGTCATGAAGTCTTCATCAAGTAACAAGTCAGGGGGACCGGGGAAGGTCCGCATCTGCGGAGACTTCAAGATCACAGTTAATCCGGTGCTTCACACGGTACAATACCCGCTTCCGCGGATTGAGGATATCTTTGCTTCATTGTCTGGCGGGAAACACTTCACCAAGATAGACCTGGCACAAGCATATTTACAGATGGAGGTCGAGGAAGAGTCACGCCAGTATCTCACAATCAACACGCACAGAGGCTTGTATCGATATAATAGACTGGTTTTTGGAGTAGCTTCGGCTCCAGCAATTTGGCAGAGGGCCATGGAGCAGGTCTTACAGGGTATTCCAAGCACTCAGTGTTACTTGGACGATATCCTGATTACGGGAGAAGATGAGGAGGAACACCTCACAAATTTGAAACTGGTGCTCACCAGGTTGAAGGAATATAGCCTTCGAGTTAATCGCCAGAAATGTGAGTTCTTCCAGAAACGGATCTCGTACTGCGGTCATGTCATTGACCAAGAGGGGCTGCACAAGTCACCTGACAAGATCGAAGCGGTCGTGAAGGCCCCCGCTCCGGAAAATGTATCACAGTTGAGGTCGTTTCTGGGGTTGATTAATTATTACCATAAGTTTCTGCCAAATCTATCCACGGTGCTGCATCCGCTGAATGCTCTGTTGCGGAAAGAAGTACCATGGAAGTGGAGCGAGGACTGTAAGAAGGCCTTTCGCAGAAGCAAGGCGTTGATTACCTCTGAGGAAGTGTTGGCTCACTTCAACCCAACGTTACCTCTTCGTCTAGCTTGTGATGCTTCCCCTTATGGTATTGGAGCTGTACTCTCACACAAGTTACCAAATGGCTCGGAAAGGCCAGTCGCATTTGCGTCCCGATCATTGACCTCCGCTGAGCGAAATTATGCTCAGATAGATAGGGAGGCTCTCAGCCTTGTGTGGGGGGTAAAGAAATTCAATCATTACCTGCAGGGCAAGAAGTTTACATTGCTGACAGACCACCAGCCGTTGGTGTCCATATTCAACCCTAACAAGGCCGTTTCCACTATGACAGCACAAAGGCTACAGAGGTGGTCCGTTCTACTAGGGGCACACCAATATGACATCGAATACAAAAGGACCAAACAGCATGGAAATGCTGATGGGTTATCGCGCCTACCGTTGCCAGTGGAAGAAGAGGCGACTACAGTGGACCCAGTGGAGATGTTCCACTCAACCATAATGGAATGTCTACCAGTAACAAATTCCATGATCGAAAAGGAAACAAGAAATGACCCGACTCTCTCACGAGTCTACGATTTAACGGTGGAGGGATGGCCAGTACATGGCGAACCAATGCTGCCAGCATTTTCGCACAGAAGAGAACAGCTGTCAGTGTGCCGAGGAACCTTGATGTGTGGATCTAGAGTGGTGATTCCACCCAAACTCCAGCAGAAAGTACTAAAGGAGCTTCACGAGGGGCATCTGGGTGGAGTGAAAATGAAGAACCTAGCCAGAGCGTTTGTGTGGTGGCCAGGTATTGATGGAGACATCGAAGAAATAACCAAGAGCTGTCTAGGATGCCAGAAGGTCCAAAACGCGCCACCACAAGCTCCTCTGCATCCATGGGAGTGGCCCTCATCTCCATGGCAAAGGGTACATATCGACTTTGCTGGTCCATTTATGGACTCAATGTTTTTAATTGCGGTGGATGCACACTCCAAGTGGCCGGAGGTAATAAAAATGTCCTCCACCACCACGGAAAAACCATCACAGTATTAAGGACCATATTTGCCAGGAATGGGCTGCCGGAACAGATCTGTTCTGATAATGGACCGCAATTTGTGTCCGAAGAATTCAGGAAGTTCTTAAAAAGCAATGGGGTTAAGCACTATACGTCCGCCCCATACCATCCCGCCACCAATGGATTAGCTGAAAGGTTTGTCCAGACCTTCAAGAAGGCCATAAAGGCCATGGGTAATGAAGACATAAATCTACAACATAAGGTAGATAACCTCTTGTTGGCGTACAGGAATGCAACACATGCGGTCACAAATCAAACTCCCGCCATGATGTTTTTCAATAGAAGAATAAGATGCCGGCTGGATTTGATTAAGCCAAACGTCAGAAGGGACGTAGAGAACCGGAAATTTCAAGGCATGAATGAAAGGCCAACTAGATCCTTTCAGATAGGTCAACAAGTTTTGGCCCGGGACTACTGTACCGAGAAATGGCAGCCGGGAGCTATTGGAAAAAGGCTAGGACCGCTGATGTATACCGTGGACATTGGTGAAAGCATAATAAGGCGCCATGTTGACCAGATCATAGAATCATCCACAAAGGCCCAACCTACTCCACAACTCTATACGTCTAATGTTGAAGCAGAGATACCCAGAGCATCTACCTCCGATCCGGTAATACTGGAATCCGATGAACCTGAAACGGTCCTTCAAGCCAAATCGACCTTGCCAGAAGAACCTACTACACCACCGAAAACAACTACACCACCGAGGCGTTATCCGGACAGAGTCCGGAAGCCTCCAGAGAGACTGAATCTGTGAACTGTTTCACATAAAGTTGTATATATGTTAAGATGTTATATTAATGGGAATATGTATATATTGTTAACCTAAAAAGGGAGGATTGTAGTGTATGTAACGTTCCACCTTTAAGAGAACTATTTTAAGGGTTGCACTACTTTATCTTGGCTACTGTATACTGTAATACCGGTGGTGACCACGCCGGTATATAAGTGCTGTGTAAGGATTTATTGGGCAGATTCGCCCTGACCTTCGAATAGTAAAGTCCTGTTAAAGTTACTCTTGTAGTCTGTGTATTAATTCACCATATACCCACAGACTTTACATCACTGTGTAAATTTTTTAATCTTCACCTCCCTTCTGGTTCTTTTGCCGTTTAACAAGAGGAGGGGGGGGGAAGGCCACCTAACTCCTTATGAGGAAGGGTCTTGGAAATCCTGGGCTTGGAGGCAACGGAGGGAGTGGGCGAGGGGAGATCAGAGACCTTCCAAAAGCTCATTATCTACTTATTCACTCCCTCACACACAGACATATGTTGTAGCTCTGTAGCCTAGCACACTACAACGTGTTGCGATGTAAATCTCTGTTGCAAGAGGAATCTTACTGTTAGCGTCGCAAAATATTTTCTATTTGTTTAGGTGCTCAAGAGGAAGTGGTGCGACAGGGCCAGACACAACTGAGCATTTTACAGCCCTGTGGGAGTACCTTCACCACACGGACTGCAGCGGTTCAAGGCGGCGGCTCACCACCACCTTCTCAAGGGCAATTAGGGATGAGCAATAAATGCTGGCCTTGCCAGCGACGCCCACATCCCATAAACGAATAAAAAAAGCACGCTATGTCACCCACTCCTGCACTGGAAAGCACAGCTGTAGTGTCAGCCTTGGCTCAGTCGCAGCACTCTCGTGAGTCAGAAGGTTGTGGGTTCACGTCCTAGTCCAGAGACTAGAGCTTGCAATCTAGGCTGACACTCCACTTAAACCGAGGCCCCAGCCTGCCCCCTCAATTGCACGTAAAAGATCCCATAGCACTATTCGAAGAAGAGCAGGGGAATTCTACCCAGTGTCCTGGCCAATATTTATCCCTCAACCAATATCACTAAGACCGAATATCTGGTCATTATCTACGCATCGCCCATTTTAACCTCCCCACCATTGGCGGCCGTGCCTTCAGCTGCCTGGGCCCTACGCTCTGGAATGCCCTCCCTAAATCACTCTGCCTCGCTAGCTCTCTCTCCTCCTTTAAGAAGCTCCTTAAAACCTACCTCTTTGACCAAGCTTTTGTTCACCTGGCCTAATATCTCCTTATGTGGCTCGGTGGTAAATTTTGTTTCATAACGCTGCGGTAAAGTGTTTTGGGACATTTTACTACGTTAGAGGTGCTATATAAATGCAAGTTTTTTTTAATTTGTTTATGGGATGTAGGCGTCACTGGCAAGGCCAGCATTTATTGCCCATCCCTAATTGCCCTTGAGAAGGTGGTGGTGAGCCGCCTTCTTGAACCGCTGCAGTCCGTGTGGTGAAGGTACTCCCACAGTGCTGTTAGGGAGGGAGTTCCAGGATTTTGACCCAGCAACGATGAAGGATCAACCGATATGCTTCTAAGTCAGGATGGTGTGTGACTTGGAGGGGAACTTGGAGGTGGTGGTGTTCCCATGCGCCTGCTGCCCTTGTCCTTCTAGGTGGAAGAGGTCGTGGGTTTGGGAGGTGCTGCCAAAGAAGCCTTGGCGAGTTGCTGCAGTGCATCTTATATATGGTACACACTGCAGCCACGGTACGCCAGTGGTGGAGGGAGTGAATGTTTAAGGTGGTGAATGGGGTGCCAGTCAAGCAGGCTGCTTTGTCCTGGATGGTGTCAAGCTTCTTGAGTGTTGTTGGAGCTGCACTCATCCAGGCAAGTGGAGAGTATTCCATCACACTCCTTACTTGTGCCTTGTAGATGGTGGAAAGGCTTTGGGGAGTCAGGAGGTGAGACATTCACCGCAGAATACCTAGCCTCTGACCTGCTCTTGTTGCCACAGTATTTATGTGGCTGGTCCAGTTACGTTTCTGGTCAATGGTGACCCCCAGGTTGTTGATGGTGGGGGATTCGGCGATGGTAATACCATTGAATGTCAAGGGGAGGTGGTTAGACTCTCGCTTGTTGGAGATAGTCATTGCCTGGCACTTCTGTGGCGTGACTGCTATCTGCTACCTATCAGCCCAAGCCTGAACGTCGTCCAGTTCTTGTTGCATGCGGGCATATCTGAGGAGTTGTGAATGGCGCTGAACACTGTGCAGTCATTAGCGAACATCCCCATTTCTGACCTTATGTTGAAGGGAAGGTCATTGATGAAGCAGCTGAAGATGGTTGGGCCTAGGACACTGCCCTGAGGAACCCCTGCAGCGATGTCCTGGGGCTGTGATGATTGACCTCCAACAACCACAACCATCTTCCTTTGTGCCAGGTATGACTCCAGCCAGTGGAGAGTTTCCACCGCCCCCACCCACCACCCCGATTCCCATTGACTTGAATTTTACTAGGGTTCCTTGATGCCACACTCGGTCAAATGCTGCCTTGATGTCAAGTTGCTGTTGTATCATCTCATCACTGTTTACTGTACCTTGCTGTGCGCTCATCAGCTGCCGGGTTTCCTACATTACCACAGTGACTACACTTCAAAAGTTCTTCATTGGAGATGGGGGGAGGAGCGAGAAAAATTACTATCGAGAAAAATAGGGTGGATTGGCCGCATCTCGATGGAGGCGGGACTACAACCCCAAAAGTTGTAGTCCCGCCTCCTTCCCAACTTCTGAATGAAAATTACCCCGAGTCACTGAAATGTTTAAAAACCACCTGTGCGCCCACACTTCCGTTAAAGACGCTTATATAAATGCAAGTTGTTGTTGTTTTTTGTTGTAGGTTGGACAGATTCCAAGGAAATGATGCATTAAAATCAAAGGTTATTTCAAACCCAGTGAATGGCACTACTCTTTGTCTCCCAAAATAGGAACAGATTCACCGCGTTTGATGGATGAGAAAATGATTCTGTTCAACCTAAATACAGTACGTGGCTTATCTGATCTCTGTTACACAAAGTAGGTGGCAAAAGGAGGCTCCATCTGCTCTAGCGGCGATGGACCAGACGCGGAAACATTCACACGACACTGGGCGCAGCCTGCTCAACACAGAAACATCTTTCTGCAGCCGCTTGCGTTCAGCATTTTTTCTTTTCTCATCGGAATTGTAATTAAACATTAAGCACCGTATCGACTTTCAAGCTGCACGAACTCTGAAAGGCAGCGTTAATGCTTATCATCACTGAATCTGCTTTGAACTTCCATCCTGAATTATTCATTTGTGCATGATCGCACGGTGCCGCTCAAGCTCGGTTTCAACAGGCCAGTGTTCACAGTGATGGGATTCACCAGCTCCCAACTTACAAAGCGCTTGCAGCGTTAAAGAGAGAAAGAGCTTTCGTTTATATAAGAACGTAAGAATTAGGAGCAGGAGTCGGCCATACGGCCCCTCGAGCCTGCTCCGCCATTCAATAAGATCAGGGCTGATTTTCGACCTCAACTCCACTTTCCCACCCGATCCTCATATCCCTTGATTCTCTTAATATCCAAAAATCTATCAATCTCAGCCTTCAAAATACTCAACGATTCTGCATCCACAGCCCTCTGGGGTAGAGAATCCCAAAGATTCACAACCCTCTGAGTAAAGAAATTCTTCCTCAATTCATTCTTAAAAGGCCGGCCCCTTATCTTGAGACTATGCCCCCTAGTTCTAGCCTCTCCGGCCAGAAGAAACAGCCTCTCAGCATCTACCCTGTCAATCCCCTTCAGAATCCTATATGTTTCAATGAGATCACCTCTCATTCTTCTAAACTCCAGCGAGTATAGGCCCAATCTACTCAATATAGCACCTTTCACGATCTCAAGATGTCCCAAAACGCTTTACAGCCAATGAAGTACTTTCAGAAGTGTGGTCACGGTTGTAATATAGGAAAAGCGTCAGTCAATCTGTGCACAGCAAGATTCCACAAACAGCAATGAGATCATGACCGGATAATCTGTTTATTTAGTGATGTTGGTTGAGGGATAAATATTGGCCCAGGACACCGGGGAAGACTTCCCTGCTCTTCTTCAAAATAGTGCCGTGGGGCCTTTAACGTCCACCCGAGGGAGCAGACGGGGCCTCGGTTTAACGTCTCCTCCGAAAGTCGGCACCTCCAACAGTGCAGAGCTCCCGCAGTTCCACACTGGAGTGTCGGCTTAGATTTTGTGCTCGGCCTTCTGACTCAGGGGCGAGAGTGACAATGCCACCACTGAGCCAGCGCTGACTCGAATGACATGTAGGCTAGACTGGGTGGCTTTTCATCCCTTGAAGGGCACAGGTGAAACAAATGGGGGTTCGCAACAATCCCGCAGCACTCGTTGACTAGTGTTTGATGTTAAGGGCTAGATTTTGTCAATGGAGGCGAGCTGGAGGCGGGACTGCTGCTTGTCGTGTCAATGTCCCGCCTCCATCCTCGCCTGACCATTCAGAGGGATCTTCCCCTGATTGAGCTTGTTAAGCCCACCCGGCGGGCTCAGCAGGCCAATTAGGGAAGAAGTCACTGACAGATCACCTCAACGTCAGACGTGCTATCTGTCAAGACTTCTTGAAAGAAGAAATGACAGCGTTTGACAGCTCTGTGAAGCTGTCAAACACTGACATTCTCTTGAGTTTGATCCGTTTTTGTGGTGAGGACTGAAAAAACATTGTAAAAAAGTAAATTTCAGATGTCTGATGGATCGGAGGGTCCATCAGCCATTACCTGAAATTGACGAGGTGGATCTCCCGATCCAGCACGACTAAAGGCTACAGAAGTAAAACAAGGTAAGTGAACTCTTTTTTAAACTTATCACTCACCTTGCATACTTACCACTCCACACTTGCACCCATCACTCACCTCTACACCTTACTCCCAGGTGCCTCCGACCGCCGCAGACCTCCTCCGCGTCTCCTCCAACCCGGCGGGGTTCTCCGAGGTCGGGATGCCTTCACCTGTGAAGGTAAAATGGCACTAATCCCTTTTTCTGCCTGTTAACTACCTGTTAACAGGCAGTTAAAAGGATTAAAAGCCTTTCCCGCCTCCAGGAGACGGGACCCGAAGCTGCACATCCTCCCGCCTCCTGGCAAAAGGGCACGGAGGTGGGATGGGGGCGGGTTTGCCATCCGCCCCCACTTTCTCCGATTTTACCTGCTGTCCCGCCTCCATGCCCGCCTCCTCGGGGCTTGGAAAATCCAGCCCTAAATGTCCCTCCCGTCTATGAATTCAGCAACACAGCAGACTGGCATGAACACTATGGCCTAGAAATTGGGTTGGGGCGCCAAAGTGGCGCAAAAGTCGCCTGAGCGCAGGAATTAGCGCAGCGACCGGAGTAATTCCGATCGCCAGAAATTCAGTTTCAGTGCCGCTCGAGGGAGACGGGGCGAGGCTCAAGGCGCTCCACGTCCCTCTTAGGGCGCTGAAACTGATTATCGCAGCGCAACGTGCACGCTGCGGTACTGCAGGCCTTCCTCCCACTGTTAAGGGGGAGGTGCCTGCAACAGCGCGATCCCCGATCACGAGTGCCGGCAAATGAGCCCGGCACCAAGGAGAAGTGCCGGGCTCTCGGGAAACAGCTGGCAATGCCGCGGGGGGGGGGTTAGGAGGCCGGGGACGGAGGTGCTGGCGGCACAGTAAGGCCCCGTGAACCGGGCGCGGGTAGCGAGCGGCGCAACTGCGGCGTTCGCTACCAAATATCGTGAACGGGGCACGAATGGGGTGCTGCGCACACCGATGACATCATCGGTGGCGGCGCAGCGCAAAAGCCTAACGCCACCATTAGCGCCCCTGCTGAATATCGCGGGAGATGCAGCCAGTGGTGCTACAGCCGCCGACTGCCTCTTTAGGCGCTAACAGGTGGCGCTACTCACCCAATTTCTCCCCCTATATGTTGCAGGTTTTTTCATGCAGTTATCGCTGCTCTGACAATGAGCCTGCAGAGACACAATGGGCTGAAGGGCCTCCTTCTGTGCTGTGAGATTCTATGGTTTTACTGGAAAAGGCAGCAAATTGAATTTCTAACCTTCTCCAATGCTGTCCTCCCCATTCCATCCTTAACAAACTTCAATTCATCTAAAAATCCACCCCCTGCATCTTGTCCCGTACTACGTCCCGCTCGCCTATCTATCCCTTCCTCGCCGCCCTCCACTGGCTCTGTCCCCAGTTCATCAAATTCAAGATCCTCCCGGTGGAGTGGCTTGTGGTGATTTCCATGTTCCAGGCACTGCATGAATCCAAGTTGCTGCTGCCTGTCTGCTTCCTGCTCGGAGCTGTGTTAGCATCCCTGGGTTGAGATAGGAAAGAAAATAGATCGACTCGGGTTCCCACTCCCGACGGAAGCCCCAGTGGTCTGTCATGGAAAGTGCACGCGTGTGGGTACAAGGGTGAGAAAGGGATCAGCCTCCGCTGTGATGCCCCCCCCCCCGGGGTCGAATAGCCAACTGCCCCTCACGGTCTAGGCTCACGTGATAGGAGTACCCGCGAGGGTCTGGTAGTGAAGGGTTGCCAGCACCTAATGAACTAGGTGCCACCAAGTGTCAAAAGGTGAGATGATCGGCACAAAATCCCACTCCTTACCAGAGGAGCTTTAGTATTTTCTTCACTTTGTACAGAATGTGGAGCTCGCTACCACAAGGAGTGTTTGAGGCGAATAGCAGAGATGCATTTAAGGGGAAGCTGGATAAACACATGAGGGAGAAAGAATAGAAGGATATTCTGATGGGGTGAGATGAAGAAGGGCGGGAGGAGGCTCGTGAGGAGCCTAACCACCAGCACGGAGCAGTTGGGCCGAATGGCCTGTTTTTGTGCCATAAAATTCTATCTAATGGATTCATAGAAACATAGAAGATAGGAGCAGGAGTAGGCCATTCGGCCCCTCGAGCCTGCTCCGCCATTCAATGCGATCATGGCTGATCATCCAAATTCAGTACCCTGTCCCTGCCTTCTCCCCATATCCCTTGATCCCTTTAGCCTTAAGAAATATATCCAACTCCTTCTTGAATATATTTAATGAATTGGCCTCTACTGCCTTCTGTGGTAGAGAATTCCACAGGTTCACCACTCTCTGGGTGAAGAAATTCCTCCTCATCTCTGTCCTAAATGGCTTACCCCTTATCCTTAGACTGTGACCCCTGGTTCTGGACTCCCCCACCATCGGGAACATCCTTCCTGCATCTAGTCTGTCCAGTCCTGCCAGAATTTTATAAGTTTCAATGAGATCCCCTCTCATTCTTCTAAACTCCAGCGAGTATAAGCCCAATCGACCCAATCTCTCCTCATACGTCATTCCTGCCATCCCAGAATCTAATGGATTCTCTGCATCTTTTTTTGTGCTCAGCAACCTCCAGTACAACAAGCCAGCTGCTTATAATTGCAGGATTGGCACCACCCTGTGCGCGCCTCTTTAAATTAGCAATCCATCACAATGTTTGCCACACACTGCAGAAAAAAAAACAGCTGAATGCCTTTGCCTAGTTTGATTTTGGTGTCATTGTACGCTGGAGCTGCAAAGGAGCGTTTGTCCCGCGGGGCTCCGATTATGTGGAGGCCGCGGCTATTAACGCCTCCCGCGTATTGTAATGTCACTGCCGTACTCAGCAAACTGGGAGCGACAGGAAAAAGGCTCCGCTGTGCTGACACATATATCATTTCAGACAAAAATCACAAGATAAATACACACGCGAAAGGTCATTCAGCGCATCATAACTCATCCATCTGGGAAAACCTACAGTTCCCAAAACCATCACAGCATCCAGCCCTCTTTTAAATCATTCCAAGCTTTTTCCGCTAGCCGCAGGTCTGTTCCAAATGTTGGTCATTCTTTGAGCGATGGAGAAAATCCCGACAATCAGCCCTAAATTTGCCTCTTGCTAATTTTGAAAACCGAGCGTGCTCCGCTGGATTTTCTGGCCTGGTTTAACCTGAAGTAGTGTTCCAGACTTAGCTTTTCTACGCTGTTCACTAGTCTACTGGCACTGCTACAGTCCCTAAAGAAAGACTGGAATTTATGTAGCATCGCTTCGGGTTCTCAGGACGTCCCAAAGCACTCGGCAACCAGTGACTTGCTTCTGAACTGTAGGCAAACGTGGCCGCCCGCCTGTGCATAGCAAGATCCCACAAGCAGCAAATGAGATCAGCACCCATATACCAGGAAACTCTTTATTATCCGGCACCAACAAGACCGGCGTGGTGCCGATTTATCAAAAAGTCCGGATTACAGAGAGGTATAGTTAAAAGGTACGAGAGCTCCGTACACAGCAACAAATCCAGGCTTCCCTGTTGCTTAGCAACATGTGCAGGAACTCCGGCCACAGACCAAGCGTCCCTGTTGCTTAGGAACAAGTGCACGAACCCCAGTTACACAGCCACAGATCCAGGAACTGCCACTAATATGAAGTAAAACTTACCTGAACCTACTCCTGAATTTTGCCGGTTAACAGAGGTTTCTGGTTATTTATTTTTTTAGGTGCCGGTTAAAAGAGAATTTCCTGTAATCTGTTTCTGTGGTGGTGGTTGAGGGATAAATGTTGGCCAGGGCACCGTGAGAATTCCCCAGCTCGTCTTCAAATAGTGCCATGGTAGCTTTCATGGCCACCTGACAAGGCAACCGGGACCTCCGTTTTAGCGTCTGATCTGAACAAAAACAATGCAGCCCTCCTTCCATTCTGCACTAATGGGATAGATTAGCGGCTCAAGGCCTGGAGCAGGATTTGAACTCCCGACTTTGCGGCTCCAGAGCTAAGTGTGCTCAGTCGGAGGATCTCCTCGCGGGTCTGCTCCTGGGCCTGACCAAGGTGACCATCTACACGTCCAAGTTGGACGTTGCCCATTGGCGGGGGGGGGGGGGGGGGCAGGTGGCTGCTCTGGCTGCCTCCCTCTCTTATCGATCTGTTTTGAAATTTTCAATTGACACCTCCCCCCGCCAGCACCCCCTCCCCCCCACCCGGCCTCGACAGCTCTTTAGGGGAGAGAGTTCCAGATTTCCACTACCCTTTATATGAAGAAATGCTTCCTGACGTTTCCCTGAACGGTTGAGCTCACATAGCAGGACCTGCTGTTCGACTGTCCCTCCTTCTTGATCGAGGACGGCAGTCTGCAGCGGCACTGAATCGAGCTGCACCGCAAGCAGCAAAGCACTGCCCTTCTGTATGTCGTCGAAGCACAATGAAAGAGCCCCCTGGCTTATAATGACCTGCTTTTAGCTCAAAGTGTTGCTAATTTAAAGAGACCTTGGAGTTGGGTTCAGGCAGCAGCCTGCCATCATAATCGCTGCAGTCTAGGAAATCGAAAAGATGTACAGTGCTGAGGTCACCAAAGAGCAAGTAGTGATCACAGAAATCACAGAAACCCCACAGTGCAGATAGAGGCCATTTCAGCCCATCGAGCCTGCACCGACACATATCCCACCCGATCCCCGTAACCCCTACACCAACACATATCCCACCCTATCCACGTAACCCCACGTATTAATCCCCCTAACACTAAGGGTCAATTTATCATAGCCAATCAACCTAACCCGCACATCTTTGGACTGTGGGAGGAAACCGGAGCACCCGGAGGAAACCCACGCAAACACGGGGAGAATGTGCAAACTCCACACAGACAGTCACCCGAGGCCGGATTCGAACCCGGGTCCCTGGCGCTGTGAGTCACGTTCAGAGGCACTGTCTGAGCACCACTTGCCACATTAAATCCACCAAATTTAACTGCGGGGGCAGAGGAGATTTACCAGAATGGCACCAGGCATGAGGGACTTCAGTCAGGTGGAGGGAATACAGAAGCTGGGGCAGAGAAGGTTAAAAGGATATTTAATAAAGGTGTTCAAAATTATGAACAGTTTTGACAGAGTAAAGAAAGAGAAACTGTTTCCATTGGCAGGAGGGTCGGTAACCAGAGGACACAGATTTAAGATAATTATTAAAACGCCAATGGGGGCGGGGGAGGATGAGGCAAATTTTTTAATGCAGGGATTTGTTATAATCTGGAATGCGCTGCCTGAAAGGGCGGTGGAAGCAAATTCAATGGTAACTTTAAAAAGAGAATTGGATAAATACTTGAAGGGGAAAAATTTACAGGGCTATAGGGAAAGAGCAGGGGGCGGTGGCATTAATTGGACAGTTCTTTCAAAGGCATAGACATAATGGGGCAGAAATTCCTCCCCAAACGCGTGAGTACGGAAGGGGTACTCACGCGTCTGGCCGGAGGAAATGCCGGTTTTCAGCATGCACAGCGCATGCGCTGAAAACCGACATTTCCTCTCCTCTAACCCAAGAGGTGAAGAGGCTAGCGCGTGCGCTGTAGGGGGCAGCGCGTGCGTCTTGGATTTCCTCTGTTTTGGGGGATTTGCGCATGTGTAAAGGCCTCCGGTCTTTACGCTTGTAAAAAGCACACGTAAGTATTTATTTTTACACGTAAGTGGTGTTTTAGTGCAATTTAGAATTTTTTTTTCCCCACAGGTTTATTATTTTAAAGAATCTACAATGAGGTAAGTTTAGTTTTAGACCCTTTTTATTAAAAAATTATTTTTTTCAAAAAAAAAATTGTTTAAATTATTTTTTTAAACTTATTTATACTTAATTTAATGATTGGGATGTTTTTTAAAATTTTATTTCAAGTTTAAAGTAGTGTTTTGGGGTGCAGTACTTCTCATGAGTTTGACAGTTCTTACTCTCAAACTTATGAATGAAGTTTCCCCTCCCCTGATTGGCTGAACACAGTGCTCACCTGATCCCAGCCGGCACATCGCACTAACTACGCCGCTGGGTCAGGTTAGCACAGCGCGCCGACATCAGAACCGGGCCACTGACAGGAAATCCACTGCAGGCCAGGTTTCAGATGTCGGCGCGCTGGGTAAGTGCACATCGGGGGCTTGCACGCGCGGCAAGCCCCCGACACCAAGTTCTGGGCCAATGGGCCGAATGGCTTCCTTCTGTGCTGTATTGTTCTAAGATCCTATGAAAGTAGACGGCATAAAGTGGCGCCAGTACACCGCAGCCTCACCACAGACAGAGGTCTCGCACCTCTGGTTTGGGATGCTTGGCATAAGCCCAAACCTAACGCATTCCTCCACTTCCCTGCTCCCCACTACCTATGTACTGCCTCCTCTCCCGCTGCCTGGAGACTCTTTTATATCAGCTGCTAAAAAGAAAAGAAAATGATACCATTCTAAATAAATGTTCAAGTAATTAAAACAGGAAACGGAAGAGCATGAGGTTGCACCATCCGTGGGGTCGCGGGAGAGCGCATGGTTGGCCTGACAGGCTTTTCTTGTCACTTCTCTTCACGTTAGACTGTCCCGTCGCTGTACACACACACCAGCACATTGGAATGAGATCCTTCTGTCCATTGTTTTAATAGAGGTGTTAAGAAAGAAAGAACTTGCATTGACCTGGCGCCTCATCACATCTCCACGCTCTCCCAAACGGCTTTACCGTGCCTCAGTAGGCCGCACTCTCACTTCTCAGTCAGAAGGTCGTGGGTTCAAAGTCCCACTCCAGAGACTTGAGCACATAAAGCTAGGCTGACACTCCAGTGCGGTGCTGAGGGAGTGCTGCCCTGTCGAAGGTGCCGTCTTTCGGATGAGGCGTTAAACCGATGTCCCATCTGCCCTCTCAGGTGGACTTAAAAGATCCCATGACCACTATTTCGAAGAGCAGGAGAGTTCTCCCCGGTGTCCTGGGCCAATATTTATCCCTCAGTCAACATCACTAAAAAACAGATTATCTGGTCATGATCACATTGCTGTTTGTGGGAGCTTGCTGTGCACAAATTGGCTGCCACGTTTCCTACATTACAACAGTGACTACACTTCAAAAGTATTTCATTGGCTGTAAAGTGCTTTAGGGCATCCTAAGGTCGTGAAAGGTGCAATATAAATGCAAGTTCTTTCTTTATGGTCCCAATGCGTCAACTCACTCTACAAATCCACCCTTACTAAGTTAACGTATTCATTACTCATAATGCATAACACAATTTCAACCTATTGGCTTTATATATCCTGTTCCTTCCGCCTATCTCTTATTCTTCCACTCTATCAGTCTTACTGACAATAAAGCATTAGTCAGCATTTCTTCTCACAGATAACATGGTGCAGTGCCTTCACTCATTGTTGGACTGCAGCTTGCTACTTTATCATTAGCGCACTGACTGATGAACCACAAGGTCCTAGCTTCATCTCCCAGTGGGCAAACACACAGTACCCTCGCTGTCACCTGCAGCACGTATTATAACTTGGTTTACCTCGTGCCAGGACCATCGGAGATCCTCTACCGCCTACCCACCCCTTTCCAAACAAGACATTGCCTCCATGGCCTCGCCCCTCCCTATCTCTGCAACCTCCTCCAGCCCTACAACTCTCCGAGATATCTGCATTCCTCCAAATCTAGCCTCTTGCGCATCCTCGATTTTAATCACCCCACCATTGGCGGCCGTGCCTTCAGCTGCCGAGGCCCCAAGCTCTGGAATTCCCTCCCTAAACCTCTCCGCCTCTCTACCTCTCCCTTCTTCTTTAAGACACTCCTTAAAACCTACCTCTTTTTGGTCAACTGCCCTAATATCGCCTTATGTGTCAAATTTTGTTTGATCATCGCTCCTGTGACACGCCTTGGGGTGTTTCACTATGTTAGAGACGCTATATAAATGCAAGTGGTTGTTGTTGTTGTTGTTGTTGCTGCTGGCCCGCACCAGGTTTGCCAGCTCTGCCTCTGACCAGTGTCTGATGAGTGAGAAGGGAGAGCAGCACTGGGCAGTTGGTACATCGCCAGTCTCCCTGCAATGGAACAGTCCCTCGTGTGGAGTGAGCTGACCCATTGGGATAAGGCGGCGGGGTTCCTGATGACTATCCAGCGGCTCCCGCTGGGAGTCCAACGTTAGGCAAGGACTCAACTGTGATGCCTTCCACAGCTGAGCAGCTTGCAGGCACTTGCTCTTAAGCCTTGTATGCAATGAATGCCATTGGCCGTGAGGTATTGGTGGAGCGTATCCCAGCGAAAATCAGCAATTTCAGGAATGCAGAGGACTGAAGGGGAAAAATAAATTGGAAATGTAAAAAGCATATTTACTGAAGCTTTGGTGCTCACGTGTGTGCCACATCAGTGACAATAATAAGTTAGATCTGCATCTGGATTAAAGGGTCAGCTATGTGGGCAATGCGGCAAACAACCACAGCTAGCCTTCATAGCGAGAGGATTCAAGTACAGGAGCAAGGATGTCTTGCTGCTGTTGTACAGGGCCTTGGTGAGACCACACCTTGAGTATTGTGTGCAGTTTTGGTCGCCTTATCGGAGGAAGGATGTTCTTGCCATGGAGGGAGTGCAGCGAAGATTCACCAGACTGATACCTGGGATGGCAGGAATGACGTATGAAGAGAGATTGGGTCGATTGGGCTTATACTCGCTGGAGTTTAGAAGAATGAGAGGGGATCTCATTGAAACTTATAAAATTCTAACAGGACTAGACAGACTAGATGCAGGAAGGATGTTCCCGATGGTCGGGGAGTCCAGAACCAGGGGTCACAGTCTAAGGGTAAGGGGTAGGCCTTTTAGGACAGAAATGAGGAGGAATTTCTTCACCCAGAGAGTGGTGAACCTGTGAAATTCTCTACCACAGAAGGCAGTAGAAGCCAATTCATTAAATATATTCAAGACGGAGTTGGATATATTTCTTAAGGCTAAAGGGATCCAGGGGTATGGGGAGAAAGCAGGGACAGGGTACTGAATTTGGATGATCAGCCATGATCTCATTGAATGGCGGAGCAGGCTCGAGGGGCCGAATGGCCTACTCCTGCTCCTATCTTCTATGTTTCTATGTTGCATTTTGTGATTTTTTTTCTCCTCGCTCTCTCTCTCTCTGCTGAAGGCATCAAATCCTTGCTGGGGTAGAGGTGGCAGGCACCCAACAGCCTCAAGCACCTCACCCAAGTGACCTCCATTTGTGTGTGGACCTTGACAGCCAGTAGCACAAGCTATTTGACCATGGGAGGGGCAGTACAGCTCAGCTCAATCCTGTCCTCATCCAATTTGCATCCAGCAGTGGGGGGGGGGGGGGGGTGCGGTGGGGGGAGGTGGTGAGGTGGGGGTGATGGATAACTGGACAGTGATCAGGAAGAGGAACCTCGGCTGATAATCCCTTCCATAGCTCAGGGGAGGTTCCGTAGCTGCGGCCAGGTTTACCATCCCGATTGCCTCCCTGGGCTCTGCTCACAGCACAGACTCGCACTTGAACCTGGGATCCACTGGCCTGTACTGCTTAGCTACAAGGCGCCTTCACTAAGTATGTAGTCAGACAGTCCCTTCAAGCGACGCTCCTCAAAATGACGATGATCATAAAAAGTCAGTATCTTCCCCTGGACGGTTACTTGACTTAATCATTGAACCATAGAGTGATACAGCACAGAAGGAGGCCATTCGGCCCATCGTGCCTGTGCCGGCTCTTTGAAAAAGCTCTCCAATTAGTCTCACTCCCCTGCTCTTTCCCCAGAGCCCTGCAAATTTTTGTCCCTGCCATTATTTATCTAATTCCCTTTAGAAAGTTACTATTGAATCTGCTTCCACCGCCCTTTCAGACAGCGAATTCCAGGTCATAACAACTCGCTGCGTAAAAAAAAATTCTCCTCCTCTCCCCCTCTGGTTCTTTGGCCAATTACCTTAACTCTGTGTCCCCCTGGTTACCGACCCTCCGGCCGGTAGAAAAACCCCATTTACTCTTAAGCGAGGTGTTAGGTTCCGTCCCAGCCCAGCAGAGGCTGGTTAGTTCAGGTGTCGCTTATATAGGCTTACCTCCAAAGTCCCAGCCAAGCAATGAAAAGATTTAATCCGAGCCCTTTATGCGAGCATTCTGCTCTCCTTCCAACATGACGACTAATAAAAATTCCGGCCGCACTTTAATTGCTCTCATTTATACGTCAAGGGTTTAGTCAATCGGGATTTGTAGATTTTAAGTGGAAACCCCTGGACTACTGCAAACCTCCTGCCAACACATCATTTTCTGTCAATAAATTTAGACTGCGCACCGCTCCAGCACACAGATTAAGTGGCACGCTGGTAGGAGGCTGACCTCAGTACGCACCGAGCCCGAGACGGATCTCCAGAATAGCCCCGCGGTGCAGTCGAATATCGTCTGTGTACCTGAAGCATTCACTGGGCCAGGGTAGAACGGCTGGGAGCCTGGAACTTCCAATTTACAGGCGAGGCCCAGCCTGCTGCACCATCGAGGCAAGAAACTATGGAAACAGTGGCAAGCAAGTCATCCAAACGACGGCGCTAATGCACGCCGGTGCATTAAGGTTTTCGATCCAAAGCCCAGAGGAATATGAGATGCCACAGTCTCTAATTGGACTGCTCTCAAAGACACATGATGCCACTGACTTCGCAGAGCTGGAGTGAATCCTATTTCGTGTCTGCGGGTGATTTTTTTTTTTGTTGAAAAAATTATTTCTACCCAAAGAAAAGGTGTTGTCTTCCTGACAAAACGTGTTTTTTCAAACATTTATCTTTTTGCTTTAGGTAGAAAGTAGCAGAATGAGAACCACTCAGCCGTTTCATTGTCGCGAGCTCAAATTTTAACGCCATGGCACGGTGCGTTTTTCCAAAGGCATGAGAATAATGTTGCCAAAAACTTTTTTTTATACATAGAATGCGCAGCACAGAAACAGGCCATTCGGCCCAACTGGTCTATGCCAGGATTCACGCTGTTGTGTCAGCTGTGGCTCAGTGGGTAGCGCTCTCACCTCTGAGTGAGGAGGTTGTGGGTTCAGTTCAAGTCCCACTCCATGAGACTTGAGCACAAAAATCTAGGCTGACACTCCAGTGCAGTGCTGAGGGAGCGTGGCACTGTCAGTAGGTGCCATGTTTCGGATGAGACGTTAAACTGTGGCCCCGTTTACTCTCTCAGGTGGACGTAAAAGATCCCATGGCACGATTTCGAAGATGAGTAGGGGTGTCCTACCCAATATTTATGCTTCAATCAACATAACAATAATTATCATCTGGTCATTATCACATTGCTGTTTGTGGGAGCTTGCTGTGTGTAAATTGGCTGCCGCGTTTCCCACATTACAACAGTGACTACACTTCAAAAGTACTTCGTTGGCTGTAAAGCGCTTTGGGTCATCCTGAGCTCGTGATAGGCGCTATATAAATGCAAGTCTTTCTTTCTTTCTCCACACAAGCTTCCTCCCACCCTACTTCACCCAACCCTATTAGCATTTCCTCCTACTCTTTGCTCCCGCAGGTGCTTATCTAGCTTCCCCTTGAATGAATCAATGCTATTCGCCTCTACCGCTCCCTGTGGTAGCGAGTTCCACATTCTCACCACTCTATGGGTAAAGACGTTGCTCCTGAATTCCTTATTGGATTAATTGGTGACAATCTTCGATTTATGGCCTAAAATAAAAACACAAAATGCTGGAAATACTCAGCAGGTCAGGCAGCATCTGTGCAGAGAGAAACAGAGTTAACGGTTCAGGTCGATGACCCTTCGTCAGAACTGGAAAAAGCTGGATCTCCAGCTTTTTCCAGTTCTGACGAAGGGTCAGCGACCTGAAACGTTAACGGGCTGGATTTTGTCAATGGGGACGTGATGGAGGCGGGACTCCCACTTTTTGGGTTGTAGTCCCGCCTCCATCGATTTGTGGCCAACCCACGCGATTTTCCCTTGATTGACCTTGTTGAGCCCGCCCAGTGGGCTCAGCAGGCCAATTAAGGGACACCCGGTTACAGGTGATGTCAGGGATTGATATTTCATCTGTCAAGAGCTTTTGACAGATGAAATAACAGCGTTTGACAGCTCTGTGAATCTGTCAAACACTGACAATCTGACTTCTAACTTGAGTCCTTCTCCACAAACTCAGTTAGAAATCTCTCCAGAACAGAAAGCAGAATGCTGCAACTTTTGACAGCTCGTGGCCATTCTGCTTTCTGTGCCGGTGAGATGAGGGACTCCCGAGACCTGAAGGAAGGAAGGCTGTGACGTAATAAAACTCACTACACACTTGGTTCGAGTATAAAGCAAGGCTTTAATCAACTTGTTTCAAAACATGGAGGTCTAGTTGTACTTCACTAGTTCCTGTCTTACAAAATGTCCCCGGGCAAGCTGGGCCCACGCCCGAGTATTTATACTCCTTGGATGGCGCCATCAGCTGGCCATCCAGTGTTATTTCATGAGTCGTTTCTTCATGATGATGAGATTTATAACAGCCTGCATTAGTAAGTAAAACTTATTTAAACACTTTACACACACCAAACACACTTACCTCTGCACTCATGCACCCACTCACCTCAACAGCGGACATCTCGAACCCTCCAAGCCCTTCAGCCTGACGGTCCGCCTCGCTAACTTGGCGTGGTTTGGAGCCGTTGGGCAGCCCACACTTCAGGGCCAAAAATAGGGTTTAGGCCAAAAACTGCCCGTTAACTACCTGTTAACAGGCAGTTAATTGACACTAATCCCCTTCCCGCCTCGGGGAGGCGGCTCCCAGCACAGGTCGGATACCCACCTCCTGGGAAACGGGCATGGAGGCGGGTTGGGGGCGAAAAGGGTTCATGCCCCCCGATTCTGCAATTTTCCCCCCACTCCCGCCTCCAAACCCGCCTCCACGGGGCTTGGAAATTCGAGCCCGTTAACTCTGTTTCTCTCTCCACAGATGCTGCCTGACCTGCTGAGTATTTCCAGCATTTTCTGTTTTTATTTCAGATTTCCAGCATCCGCAGTATTTTGCTTTTCTATTTATGGCCCCTAGTTTTGAACTCCCCCACACAGAAACATCTTCGCCACCTCTACCCTACCGAATCCCTTCATAATTTTAAAGACCTCTGTTAGGTCACCCCTCTGCCTTCTCATTTCCCTCTGTGTGCCGAGTCCTGGCCTCGTGCTCCGGTTTCCTGCTCCTGAGGGTTATCCAAGGCCCCGGTGTGTGAGGGCATTGGGTATGAACAGGATTAGGTCAACCGGAATGTCCTCCACCGTGGGCAATTCTCACTCTCTGGGCTTACACAGGAAGAATTGGCCAATACTTGGACAACAGACTTGGGGCAGGAAGGGAATGGCTCTCAATGGCCACAGACCCAGAACTGAACAAAGAATCCGTGGGTGAGAAGTTGGTATGCATTGCGCCTTGCTCTCGGGTGTAAAGCGGCAGCAAGAGCTACCGATTTCAGGGCGCTATGTCCCGCGCCTGATTCATCCCCGAAGTGAGCCAAACCCAAAATTTGATTGGGCGGTATTTAGGCGTACCGGGCATCCGCCTGAAACAGGCGTTAGGCCCTTTGACTCACATATGCAAAAGATCCAACGCCTGTTTTGGGACCTCGATCTGAAATTGGTCAAAAACTAATTTTTCTGGGTCTACAGTTACCTAACCAGCGGTCCTTAAAGAGGTGCTACTGGAGGCTACCAACGACAAGAGATGTACATTTTATTTTTCCACTGACCATAATGCGCGGCCTGGAGTTCGTCTCCTGGCTCCATGGAAAAACTGCGGTGCCGCTGCCAGCCTGCGCTCGCAAGCCTCTTGTTTGCCTTCCCTCCCCCCCCACCTCAACCAAGGACCTAGCCAAGAGCCGCCGCCTGCGGCCGAACCCGACAATTCTGCACTGGGCCCGCGCGGCGAGCTGCATCAGAACGCCCGATTTGGTGCCCGCAGCTCTTTGATTTCATGGGAATGAGGCCCAAGGGCGAGTTTCAGGTGACCATCGGGCTGACATCTACAGGCGCGTGCTGAAGTCGCGCCGCCTGTGTCGCGCCCGCAGTCGGGCGCTAACTAATTTCTCCCACAAAGTCTTCAGGAAACCTGGCGGGGGAGAAAAAAAAAAGACAAAGTACTTAAAAGTCTCAGTCACTCTCACAGCAGCAGAGGAGAGGGTGTGTGTAGCCCCCCTCCACATGATACCGTCACATGCAAGCGAGATTCAGCACCTTCAGGAGAGGTGCTGAAAAATAACACCAGAAATTATTATTAACCTGATCCTCACGTGCGGACCATGTTCAAGCACGTTCAGTCTGTTTAATGTGATATGCAAGAAATTAGGTTAGCCTCGGAAAGTCAAAAGACAATTATGGGTTGATGAATACGCAGAGATTGTGCCAAAGACACTCGGGTGATTCTGTACAAGCGAGGCCTGCTCGATAACTCATAAGTGATTTATAGTCAGCCCCCCAAACATGCGAGAAAGAAATAAGTTGCATTGCTAAAGCATCCTGTAGAATCACAGGCACAGAGGGAGGCCATTCGGCCCATCGTGCCTGTACCGGCTCTTTGGAGATGTCATTAATTGGATAGCTCTACCAATCAGCACGGCCGGCAAATGCAACTGCAATTTTTGCGATCAGCAACATCCACAAACAGCACTGAGATGATTGACCATTTCATTTATTTTGGTGGTGGCGCGTTGGCCAGTGGAACTCTTCTTCAAATAGAGCAATGGACTTTCACCAGCTAGCGAACCGCTGGAAGGAAGGGGCTAACGGTTTGTCCAAAGGACATCAGCTCCCTCACTCTTCCTTCTTCTTAGGCAGTCCCTCAGAACCAAGGATGACTTGCTTCCACATTAAAAATGAGTTCTCAGGTGGCTGATGAGTCCAATGCGGGACCTAGTGTCTCGGTCACAGGTGGGGCAGACGGTGGTTGAAGATGCGGGTGGGTGGGGTGCTTGGGTTGACGTGCGCTCCTTGTGCTGCCTGCGCTTGGCTTCCGCTTGCTCCCGGCGAAGAGACTCGAGGTGTTCGGCGCCTTCCCGGATGCTTCTCCTCCACTTTGTGCGGTCTTGGGCCAGGGATTCCCAGGTGTCGGTGGGAATGTTACACTTTTTCAAGGAGGCTTTGAGGGTGTTTCCTCTGCCCACCTGGGGCTCTCTTGCCGTGCCGGAGCGCCGAGTAGAGCGCTTGTTTTGGGAGTCTCGTATCGGGCACGCGGACAATGTGACCCGTCCATCGGAGCTGATTGAGCATGGTCAAAGCTTCGATGCTGGGGATGTTGGCCTGAGCAAGAACACTGACGTTGGTGCGCCTATCCTGCCAATGGATTTGCAGGATCTTGTGGAGGCAGCGTTGGTGGTACCTCTCCAGTGTTTTGAGCTCCCTCACTACTGCACTGGACCGTCACAACCTTCTGACTCTTAAAGGAAACAGAGCTTCCAACTGCGCCAAGCTGACCCTGTGTGAAGCGAGTCATCATCTGTCTCAGCATGTAATTAAATAATCACACCATCACATCTAACTTCCCCTCCGAGTCACACACCATCCTGACTTGGACATATATTGGCCATTCCTTCATCGTCGCTGGGTCAAAATCCTGGAACTCCCTCCTTAACAGCACTGTGGGAGCACCTTCACCACACGGACTGCAGCGGTTCAAGGCGGCGGCTCACCACCACCTTCAAGGGCAATTAGGGATGGGCAATAAATGCTGGACTTGCCAGCGACGCCCACATCCCAGGAATTATTTTTTTTTTTTTAATCCATTGGTGGAACACCAGCTATTGATTGAAAATTAATTTTAACGGATAATTTGCAGTTTTGCTAGCCCATTATGACGTACCAGGGAAATATAATTCACAATCAGCCGTATGTATTTTACAGGGACAGTTAACATTGGGAAACAGCGCCGCCTTTGTCCATGTTCCGACTTCAAAATCAGCGTGGACACAGGACGCAATGATGTATTGTAGCTACATTTGTCCGACATAGTTAACCCAATAAAAGATAGAACGCACTCAACCTTTTTTGGAGACTTCAACCCAATCTTGCTGAGGATAGGGTAAGTAATCAAGATGGTACATCTACCACCTCCTGATGAGGAGTTATACAATCCGTACCAATTTAATGAGCACTGTATGTAAGTTGTCGTGTTTTATTACATGATTGATTTGATTAACTAAGGAGTATTAACCAGACATTTCAATGTTTCCTCATCCTCGAACTTATATTGTATGACAATATCCTGTAATACCATCACATAAGGGCAATAGAGATATATGAAAATATCCTACAAAAAAAACCAACACCAACTGACATGAATCTTGTCATTCACGTGAAAATGACTTATGTAATAATACTGGGCGGCCTGCTGGTGGCGCTGTCCAGGGAGAGTATAAATACTTGGGCATGGGCCCAGCTTGTGCAGGACATTCTTTAACAGGAACTAGTGAAGGACAAAACTAGATCTCCATGTTGAAAAACAGTTGTTTAATACTCAGACCAAGTGCCTAGTAGTTTTCTTATGTCACCAACCATTTGCATTTTAAGCAGATAGTCAATGTTTGCACCCAGTATTCACTTTGTCCACATCTGGATTTCAAAGTCAGTGTGTGGGGGAAGTTCCAATCCACTCCCATTCAATCTTCCAGGTACTTGAGCTTTATCTCAAAGGGGCTGGAATGCAAAGGACAGGAAGCTATGCTTCCATTGTACAGGGCCTTGGTCAGGCACCACTTGGAGTACTGCATTCAGTCTTGGGCACCGCACCTCCAGAAGGATATAGGAGTGGGTACAGCCCAGATTCACGAGAATGATACTGGGGTTTAAAGGGTTAAATTACAAGGGCAATTTGCATAAAAATAGCTTGAATTCCCTTGAGTTTAGACGAGTAAGAGGAGATCTAATCGAGGTGTTTATAAAATGATAAAAGGATTCCATAGGGGGAAGCTATTTCCTCTGGTGGGGAATCCAGAACAAGGGGGCATAATCTTAAATATTAAAGCAAGGCCATTTAGCAGGGAATTCAGGAACCACTTTCTCACACAAAGGGTAGGGGATATCTGGAATTCTCTCCCCCAAAAGGCTGGGAATGCTGGCTCAATTAAGATTTTCAAGACAGGAATTGCTTTGATTTTTGAGGGATATGGGAACAAAGACGTTGAGGTACAGATCAGCCATAATCTGATTGGATGGCAGAACAGGCTCAAAGGGCCGAAAGGCCCACTCCTGTTCCTACGTCCCCACGAACTCTGCAAAGCCGCCCCAGCTGCTCAAGAGGTGAGCTCATGATAGAGAAGGTGGGGGGACAAACCAGAAGGCTCGAATCAATTTTAAAACAAGACAAGGTGGGGTGAGAGCGCCACGGTATAACTCCCAATTTCAAGACTAACATTCAGTATCAGGCTCAGTAGCTAGCCCCCTCCATCACCAGTTTCGTTCGCTGTGACTGCAGTGAGGGCGATTTTAAACAGCCTGAGAAATGGCCGAACGGCCAGAAAAATCAGGTGCGTGACTCTTTGACGGCCGAGGCCTGTCCGATTCAATTTTCAGGCGGGCCTTTAAATGGGCGCCCAGCACTCTCGCCCAAGGCAGGTGGGAGTCTGTTTAAATAAGCAAATTAGGGTCCTACAGCAGTTGTGGGACAGCGAGTGACATTTTCATGTACAAATGGGCACAGCGTGCACACTAGGCATTGAGCCACCTAACCAGTGGTCCTTACAGGACTGGGAAATTTGTTGGAGGGGTGGAGGAGGAGTGGGGGGGGGGATTTTTGTGGGGCCCGGAGGAGCTGGCATGTTTCTCCAGGCCCCAGAACAATACAGCGGCACTCTGCCAGCCCATTCTCCCCCCCCCTGCCCTCCCCCCCCTGGGATTGACTCCACCACCTTTCTCAACAAGGCCCAATTGCCGGACAGCTCTGTGCAGCAGCCGGCGGATTTCAGCCTTCAGAGAGAAGTCAGCTGAAACAGGACTCATTAAACCCATCTAAATACAAGTTAGGCCCAAAGCTGAAAATGGTTCGGGCCTGCCGATAATTGGCTTTGGTCGGGCCGGGAACCCACAGATGCATGGCCAACCTCGGGCCTGTTTTGGGCCGTAGTTAGAAATTAACCCCCAGTACGCACCACCTACAGGCTGCACTGCGGTAAATCACTTAAGATTACTTCGAGAGCGCCCTCCCGCCCTCCGTTGTGAACTCTGCCTCCGAGATGGGACAAGAAAAGCAATCTCGCGGGAATACCCTCGCCTCCAAGCTCTCCTCCACGTCGCGCAGCACCCTAACATTTGGCCATTCCTTCATAGTCACCGGGGGCAGCAAACCCCGCCTAACACCGCCGTGGGTGCACCATCACCACCCCAACTGTTGAGTCTGTGTTTACAAGTGCAGTTATACTGAATAACAGGACACAGACTACAGAAGTAAGTAAACAGGTCTTTAGTGATTGAGAGTCAGGGCGGAACTGAGGTACACTTTGCTCCGCAGGGTTTATATACCGGTGTGGTCACCACCGGTACTACAATGTACAGGAGCCATTAAAAAGTAGTCCATACTGTTGTGTATGTACCTTTAAGAGAATAACTGGTCTCAGACTGCAGTACCGGCAGTGACCACCCCTGTATAAAAGGCACTAGTGAGCCTCTGTAGTTTCAATACCCGATTGACTTCATTCAGTAAAGACTTGTTTTGTTCAACTCCTGCTGTCCATGTCTCAATCATACACGGACATAATACTGGCGACGAGCAGATACGAACTTACCTACAGTCTGCACCACCCCCTGGGACCCATTCCTGCAGCGAAGTGAGCAGAGGTCGAGGCCAGAAGGAAGAAAGAAGCAGTAGAAACGGGCGTCGACCGTGGGCATCCGCCCCTGTGTTAGCGGAGTTGAAGATTGCTGGAGAAGCTGTCGAAAGCGGGGCCTGGTTCCTGTCGACGGTGCTTCAGCTAATCGGGCTGGTGGCGGGTAGTACACTGATCCTTTCTGGGCTGCGGCGGTCGAGAACTCGAGCGGGTGGCTTGCAACGGGGCTGAGCAGCGGTGTCGGGAAGGAGAGAGAGAGAGAGAGAGAGAGAGAGAGAGAGAGAGAGAGAGAGGAGCACACAGGGCGCGGCCGGTGCTACGAAGCCGGACAGCGTACACACCCGAGAAGAGGGAGGCAAGAGTCCCACAGGGTTGTTCCACGATGGGAAAATAATAAAAAAAATGAAATATTAAACGCGCAGGAAACCGCGAGGAGCTGCAGGTTGCAACGGAAAGCACGGGAGGCGCCATCTTAATCAGCGGGGAAGAAGGCAAAGCGTGGGAGGCGCCATTTTAGATTTTCAAGATGCCGAACACTGGCTGTATCACTGCCTTTGATAATACAATAGAGGACTGGACCACGTATGTGGAAAGAGTCGCGGTATATTGCAAGGCAAACGAAATAGCCGATGAGAAAAAGGCATCGGTATTGCTAAACTTAATGGGCGCTAGAACGTACGGCATTGCGGGACCTGATTACTCCAGCCAAACCAAAGGCGAAGAGTTTTAACTAAATTGTTGCTGTCCTACAGGAACACTTAAACCCTGTACCGCTGTTGATAGCAGAAAGATTTAAATTCCACAGGAGAACTCAGCATAAAGAGGAGAGCAATGCTGAGTACCTTACGGAACTACGCAAGCTATCAAAGCACTGCCAGTTCAGAGCAGGACTGGCAGATACCCTACGGGACAAATTTGTCTGTGGACTCCTGAGTGAAGGAACACAGAAGAAGTTACTCTCAGAGAAAGAGCTGACGCTAGATAAGGCTTTCAGCGTGGCAGTATCGTACGAAGCAGCAGCCAGGGGAGCTGCGGAAATTCAACAAAAGCCACAGGAATACGGCACCCACGAAATGACACGGGGATTTGCAAAATGTTATTGCTGCGGCAGAACTAACCATGACCAGAAGGACTGCTGGTCCAAGGACAAAATATGCAGGCAATGCGGAAAGATGGGACACATTGCACGAGTTTGCAGGTCTGGGAAGAAGACCAGCGACAACAAAAAGGCTACTAAGGAACCGTACAAGAAAGTACAAAAGGTGACGGACAGTAGTTCCGAAGACCAGATGAGCGATAGTGAATCCGGGAACAGGAGACTAAGCTGTCTCAAACTTCACAATGTAATCGCAAAAGAGGATCACCGAACCATTTGGGTCACCCTCATGATAGCAGGGTCCCAAGTTAAAATAGAATTGGATACAGGATCAGCGCTAACCGTCATGAATCGACGAGACTACGAGCGGCTATTCTCACACATACCTTTGAGAGAGACATCCATCGTCTTGACGACGTATACGGGGCAAAAAGTATACCCCAGAGGAAAAATAAGGGTGCCTGTCGAACACAACGGCAAGAAAATACGGAAATTGTATCTCTACATACTGCAAAATGGTGGACCACCGTTATTGGGACGTGAATGGATCAGGAAGATAAGCTTAGATTGGCACTCCATTCATGCAATGACGGTGGACGGTAAAAAAGATGAAGACGTCACTCCTGGACGATTGTCAACAATCTTAGCCAACGCCAAAGAGGTATTTCAACAAGAACTGGGCATGCTTAAAGGCGTAACCGCCTCGATAAAAATAGAAGAGAATGCAATTCCCAAGTTTTTCAAAGCAAGACCGGTACCATATGCAATTCGCCCAGCCGTCGAGGCAGAGCTGGAGAATCTGGAGAAGGCAGGCGTGTTGTCTAAGGTCGACTGGAGCGAGTGGGCGACACCCATCGTTCCTGTCATGAAGAAAACGTTAAGCAATAAGTCTGAGGAGCCAAGGAAGATTTGCATCTGTGGGGATTTCAAGGTGATGGTGAACCCGGTCCTTCACACAGTACAATATCCTCTTCCAAGGATAGAAGATATCTTCGCCTCACTATCTGGAGGGAAGCGTTTTACAAAAATTGACCGAGCACAAGCATATTTGCAGATGGAGGTTGAAGAGTCCTCTAGGAAGTATCTCACGATAAACACTCACAAAGGTCTTTACCAGTATAATCGACTGGTATTCGGAGTAGCATCAGCTCCGGCGATATGGCAAAG
Source organism: Somniosus microcephalus (assembly GCF_052327205.1). NCBI lineage: Eukaryota > Metazoa > Chordata > Chondrichthyes > Squaliformes > Somniosidae > Somniosus > Somniosus microcephalus. The sequence continues at coordinate 363,474,205 of NC_140989.1, forward strand.
AGCGATGGAACAAGTCCTGCAAGGGATTCCGGGGACTCTGTTACTTGGACGGCATCCTAGTGACAGGTGAAGATGACAGTGAACACCTTAACAACCTAGAACAGGTGCTTACTAGACTACTGGAACATGGGCTACGAGCCAACCGCCCCAAGTGCGAGTTTTTTAAGAAACAGATATCGTATTGTGGCCACGTGATTGATGAAGAGGGGTTACATAAGTCCCCTGACAAAATTTAAGCGGTTGTTAAGGCCCCAGCGCCTGAAAATGTGTCGCAACTGAGGTCATTCCTCGGATTGGTGAATTACTACCATAAGTTTTTGCCGAATTTGTCGACAATTCTGCACCCACTGAACGCCCCGCTACGAACGGGAGTAGCATGGAAATGGAGCAATGACTGTAAGCGGGCCTTTCAGAAGAGTAAGGACTTAATCACTTCAAGAGAAGTATTGGCTCACTACAACCCAGCACTGCTGATCAGACTGGCGTGTGATGCGTCTCCCTACGGCATTGGGGTGGTACTGTCACATAAATTCCTTGCTGGTTTGGAGAGGCCGATTGCTTTTGCGTCACGCTCGTTAACTTCTGCCGAGCGTAACTACGCCCAGATTGATAGAGAGGCCCTCAGCCTAGTGTGGGGGGTGAAGTTCAATCACTACCTGCACGGTCAAAAATTTACTCTACTAACCGATCATCAACCTCTTGTCTCCATTTTCAACCCTCAGAAGGGCGTACCGATAATGACAGCGCAACGGCTGCAGAGGTGGTCCCTTTTCCTAGGGGCACACCAATATGACATCGAGTACAAAGGAACTAAACAGCATGGAAATGCTGATGGATTGTCACGCCTACCGTTGCCGACGGTGGAAGAAGACGACCTTGCAGTGGATCCAATGGAGTTATTCCACTCGACCATAGTCGAATGTCTCCCTGTGACGAATGCAAACATAGAAAAGGAAACACGGAATGACCCGACACTATCACGGGTCTATGATTTAACGGTGAAGGGATGGCCAGCACATGGCGAACCACTGCTGCCAGCATTCTCGCCGAGAAGAGAACAGCTGTCAGTGTGCAGAGGAACCTTGATGTGTGGATCCAGAGTAGTAATTCTACCTAAGTTGACGGATAGAGTGCTCAATGAGCTTCATGAGGGTCATCTGGGTGGGGTAAAAATGAAGAACTTAGCCAGAGCGTTTGTGTGGTGGCCGGGAATCGATAGAGAAATCGAAGAGATGACCAAGAGCTGTGCAGGATGCCAGAAGGTCCAAAACGCCCCACCACAAGCTCCTCTACATCCATGGGAGTGGCCTTCATCTCCATGGCAAAGGGTGCACATTGATTTTGCTGGTCCCTTCATGGACTCGATGTTTTTAATTGCGGTGGATGCACAAAGTGGCCAGAGGTAATAAAAATGTCCTCAACCACCACGGAAAAAACTATCACAGTTTTACGAACAATATTCGCCAGGAATGGGCTGCCTGAACAGATTTGCTCTGACAATGGACCACAGTTTGTGTCTGAAGAGTTCCGGAGGTTCTTAAAGAACAATGGTGTTAAGCATTACACATCTGCCCCATATCATCCAGCCACTAATGGATTGGCCGAGAGGTTTGTTCAAACATTCAAGAAGGCTATCAAGGCAATGTGTAATGAAGATATACCCCTACAACACAAGGTGGACAACTTCTTGTTTGCCTACCGGGATGCGACACATGCAGTTACCAACCAAACTCCAGCCATGATGTTCTTCAATCGAAGACTACGATGCCACTTGGATTTGGTTAAGCCAAACGTCCGAAGAGATGTGGAGAACAGGCAGTTTCAGAATATGAATGAAAGGCCGACCAGGAGTTTTAAGATAGGTCAACTAGTTTTGGCCCGGGACTACCGCACAGAGAAATGGCAGCCAGGAACGATTTGTACACGGCAAGGACCTCTAATATGGACGTTGGAGAGAGCATTGTAAGACGCCATGCTGACCAGATTCTAGAGTCACTGGAAAACGTCAACTCCACACCACGATCTGATACACCTGGCAATGAAATCGACGTACCAATTGCAGCTACCGCAGAATCGGTGCTATTGGAAGCAGATGAACCAAACAACGACATTGATCCCGACTCAACCTTGCCAGAAGAACCCGAGACCCCAAAGAGGCGTTATCCAGACAGAATCAGGAAGCCTCCTCAAAGACTGAACTTATAATTGCTTAAACTGAACCAATGTATCTAGCAACCGTAATTGTGATTGTAATTAGTTATCATTTAGTTGTTAAATGAATGTTATGTACTGTTTATCTAAAAGGGGAGGAATTGTTGTGTATGTACCTTTAAGAGAATAACTGGTCTCAGACTGCAGTACCGGCAGTGACCACCCCTGTATAAAAGGCGCTCGTGAGCCTCTGTAGTTTCAGTACCCAATTGACTTCATTCAGTAAAGACTTGTTTTGTTCAACTCCTGCTGTCCGTGTCTCAATCATTCACGGACATAATACATACCTTAAGGTATCCTCTTAAGGTAGTACAGGTTACATACACTACAATTCCTCCCCTTTTAGCTTAACAGTGGACACCCCCAATACACTACATGGATAACATATATACAATTTACACACAAGAACTGTTCAAAGATTCAGTCTCTGAGGAGGCCTCCTGATCCGGCCTGGATAACGCCTTTCAGGGATCTCTGGTTCCCGTTGCTGGGGTGACTCATCCACTTGATCTCCTATGGATTCAACATCATCCAATACGTTCGAGTCTGAGGTAGATGCTACAGGCTCAATAAGTTCTGGTGTCTCTGCCGTAGACATGGGGTCGACCCTTGTTCTCGATTCCACAAGTTGGTCAGCATGACGTCACATTACGTTCTCTCCAACGTCTACCGTGTACATCAAGGGTCCCTGTCGTGCACGAATTGTCCCAGGTTGCCATTTATCATCCCTATAGTCCCTGGCCAACACTGGTTGTCCTATTTCAAAACTACGAGTGGCCTTTTTATTTACATGCTGGAATTGCTTGTTTTCGACTTCCCGTCGCACATTGGGTTTTAACAAATCCAACCGGGACCGCAACCTTCTGTTATAGAACATTATGGCAGGGCTTTGATTTGTCACTGCATGTGTGGCGTTTTGATACGCCATTAGGAAATTGTCCACCTTGTGTTGTAGTGGAATATGATCTTCACTCATGGCCTTTATCGCCTTTTTGAACATTTGTACAAATCTCTCGGCCAACCCATTTGTAGCCGGATGATATGGGGCAGATGTATAGTGTTTCACCCCATTCTTTTTCATGAATTTCTGGAATTCTTCTGACACGAACTGTGGTCTGTTGTCTGAACAATCCATTCCTTGCAAATATGGTTCTTAGAACTGCAATCGTCTTCTCAGAGGTAGTGGTCGACATCTTAATCACTTCTGGCCATTTAGAATGTGCGTCTACCGCTATCAAAAACATGGAATCCATGAATGGACCTGCAAAGTCAATATGCACACGTTGCCATGGGGCTGAAGGCCATTCCCACGGATGCAGCGGTGCAATTGGAGGTGCATTCTGAACTTTTTGGCACCCTGAGCAGCTTTTAGTCAGATCCTCTATTTGTTTGTCGATACCTGGCCACCACACATAAGCCCTAGCAAGGCTTTTCATCTTGACTCCCCCCAGATGACCTTCATGCAATTCTTTTAGAACTCTCTCCCTTAATTTAGGAGGAATAATCACCCTTGTTCCATACATCAATGTTCCTTGACATACGGACAGCTGTTCTCGTCTGGCTGAGAATGCTGGTAACAGTGGGTTGCCATGTGCTGGCCATCCCTTCACTGTCAAGTCGTAGACCCGAGACAGTGTCGGGTCATTTCGGGTCTCTCTCTCTCAATACCCACATTGGTGGCTGGTAAGCATTCGATGATGGTCAAGTGAAATATCTCTACAGGGTCAACTGCCGGTGCCTCTTCCGCTGTAGGTAGTGGCAGGCGCGACAGCCCATCAGCATTTCCATGTTGCTTTGTACCTTTGAATTCAATATCATATTGATGTGCCCCTAGGAAAAGGAACCATCTCTGAAGCCTCTGCGCCGGCATTACCGGAACACCCTTCTTAGGGTTGAAAATGGAAACCAACGGCTGGTGATCTGTCAGCAGCGTAAACTTTTGGCCTTGCAGGTAATGGTTAAATTTCTTAACTCCCCACACGAGGCTGAGAGCCTCCCTATCTATCTGAGCATAGTTGCGCTCAGCGGAGGTCAATGATCTGGATGCGAAAGCGACTGGCCTTTCCGAGCCATCTGGAAACTTGTGAGAGCACTGCCCCGATACCATATGGAGAAGCATCACAAGCTAAGCGAATAGGCAGCGTTGGGTTAAAGTGAGCCAACACTTCCTTAGAGGTGATCAGTGCCTTGCTCTTTCGAAAAGCCCGCTTACAATCAATCATCGCTCCACTTCCAAGGTATTCTCGTTTGCAAAAAAAAGTGTTTAGCGGGTGTAACACCGTGGATAAATTTGGAAGAAACTTGTGGTAATAGTTAACCAACCCGAGGAACGACCTCAACTGGGATACATTTTCTGGTGCTGGAGCTTTGACAACAGCTTCGATCTTGTCAGGTGACTTATGGAGCCCCTCCTGGTCAATGACGTGGCCGCAGTACAAGATTCGCTTTTGAAAGAACTCGCATTTCTGGCGATTAGCTCTTAGCCCATATTCTTTCAATCTGATGAGCACCTGCTCCAAATTCGCGAGGAGATCATTATCGTTATCTCCTGTAATCAGGATGTCATCCAGGTAGCATTGTGTGCCTGGGATTCCCTGCAATACCTGCTCCATGGCCCTTTGCCAAATCGCTGGAGCCGATGCCACTCCAAAAACCAGTCTATTATACCGATACAAGCCCTTGTGTGTTGATCGTGAGATACTGTTGTGACGCTTCATCAACTTCCATCTGTAGGTACGCCTGCGCCAGGTCTATCTTGGTGAAGTGCTTCCCTCCAGACAGTGAAGCGAAGATATCTTCAATCCGCGGAAGTGGATATTGCACCGTGTGAAGAACTGGATTAACAGTGACCTTGAAATTGCCACGGATGCGAACCTTCCCAGGTTCCCCCGGCTTGTTGCTCAACGAACGCTTCATGACAGGAACAATGGGTGTAGCCCATTCGCTCCAGTCCACCTTGGACAGTACCCCTGAACGTTCTAGCCCTTCCAGCCCTGCTTCCACAGCAGGTCGTATCGCATAAGGCACCGGTCTGGCTTTGAAAAATTTTGGGTTTGCATGTTCTTCAACCTTGATGGTTGCCGTAATTCCTTTCAGTGTTCCAAGTCCCTGTTCGAACACCTCCTTAGCATCGTCTAAGATTTTGGACAGTCGTTTAGGTTTGACGTCGTCCTCCTTACAGGCATCCACAGTCAGTGCTTGTATGGAATGCCAGTCCAAATTTATTCTCCGGATCCATTCCCGTCCCAGTAGTGGCGGACCTCCATCAGGTAACACATACAAGTCCATTTTCTGACTTTCTTTACCATTGTAGACCACCTTTACCTTTCCTTTGGGGTATACTATTTGCCCCGTGTATGTTTTCAATACAATCTCCGTATCCCTCAGGGGAATGTGCGAGAATAACCTTTTGTAATCTTGCTTATTCATGACCGTTAATGCCGACCCTGTGTCCAATTCCATCTTCACTTGGACAACCCAGTTCCTTACTGCTGGAGTCTGAATCCATCTTCTGTTCATCCGAACTGTTCTATGTCACCTTGTGTACTTTTTTGTACTTCTCCTGCGGTGACTTTTTGCTGCTGGTCTTCTTTCCTGACCGACATACTCTTGCTATGTGACCAAGTTTGCCACATTGCCTGCATTCTTTGTCTTTGAACCAGCACTGGTTCTGGTCATGCGTTGTCCTTCCGCAACGATAGCACTTTACTGCACCCAATGCCATTTCATTGGTGCTGAATTCCAGTGGCCTTTGCTGTATCTCTGCAGCGCCCCGTGCTGCTGCCTCGTGGGAAGCTGCAATGCTGAAAGCTTTGTCCAGCGGAAGATCCTTTTCCTCTAGCAGTCGCTTCTGGGTTCCTTCCCTTAGGAGCCCACACACAAACTTATCTCTGTGCGTCTGCTAGTCCTGTTCCGAACTGGCAGTACTTTGATAACTTGCGCAGTTCTGTTAAAGAAGAAAGCAACGCTGAATTCCTAAGTTGAATTCTTTTGTAGAATTTAAATCGTTCCGCTATCAGCAGCGGTGTGGGGTTTAAATGCACTTGCAGGATAGTAACAATATCCGTGAAACTGTTCCCTACCGGTTTGTCTGGGGTTACCAGGTTCCTTAATAACCCGTACGTCTTCGCACCCATCGAGTTTAATAGGGTTAGTGCTTTCTTATCATCCGGTACATCATTCGTTGTACAGTAAACTTCGATGCGTTCCACATAAGTGGCCCAATCTTCCACATCGTTATCAAAAGCAGTGATGTTACCTGTTTTTGGCATCCTTGCTGAGTTTCTCCTTTCCCTTCGGATATTATTTAATATGATGACTTTTTTAAAATTTAAGATGGCGGCTTTTCCCGCGCTTGTCTTCTTCCCCCGCCAACTCAAGATGGCGATTCCCGCGCTGTTGCCGTCCACACCTCCCAGCGGTCCTTCCTGCCTTTATTTTCCTTGCGCTGCTGCTCTTGTTGCCCCGCCGCTCCCGCGGTCCTTGTGGCAATAAAACGCTTTTCTGGCTGCTGCGTGTCTCTGCCCCGATTGCAGTCCGGCCCCTGACACCGGCTGCGGTCGTGTTCTCCGCCCTTTCCTTCGTTTTCCCTCCCCTTCTCCCACTGACAACTCGGCCGACTTCCCCCCCCCCCCCCCACCCCGTGCCGCTCGATCGGGCTTACCTGCCGCTGTCGTAGAAGGGATGATCACTGCCTGTTAGAACATAAGAACATAAGAAATAGGAGCAGGAGTAGGCCAATCGGCCCCTCGAGCCTGCTCCACCATTCAATAAGATCATGGCTGATCTGATCCTAACCTCAAATCTTCTATCACTCTGCATCCACCCGAACCCATGTGATCTCCCGGGAGAGGCGAAAAACCAGATAAAGACCCAATGGCCAATTTGGGAGAAAAAAATCTGGGAAATTCCTCTCCGACCCATCTAGGCGATCGAAATTCTTCCAGGAGATCACTCTGTCCCTATATTTTCTACAGTACTTACCTTCTGTAAAGGCGATCTCCACCCCAGCCAGGAACAGGAATAAAACCATCTCCTGAAATCTAACAGAATTAGAATACAGTAGGAGCAGAACAAGGCTACACGGCCCCTGGGCCCGCTCCACTACCCACAGGGCCATGACCATTCCGAACCCAGACTCATGTCCAATTTCCTGCCCGCTCCCCGTAACCCTTAATTCCCTTTACTTCTAGGAAACTATCTATTTCTGTTTTAAATTTATTTAATGATGTAGCTTCCACAGCTTTCTGGGGCAGCAAATTCCACAAACCTACCACCCTCTGAGTGAAGAAGTTTCTCCTCATCTCAGTTTTGAATGAGCAGCCCCTTATTTTAAGATTATGCCCCCTAGTTCTAGTTTCACCCATCATTGGGAACATCCTCACCACATCCACCCGATCAAGCCCCTTCACAATCTTATATGTTTCAATAAGATCGCCTCTCATTCTTCTGAACTCCAATGAGTAGAGTCCCAATCTACTCAACCTCTCCTCATATGACCACCCCCTCATCCCCGGGATTAACCGAGTGAACCTTCTTTGTACTGACTCGAGAGCAAGTATGTCTTTTCTTAAGTATAGACACCAAAACTGTATGCAGTATTCCAGGTGCGGCCTCACCAATATCTTCTACAACTGCAGCAATACCTCCCTGTTTTTATATTCCAACCCCCTAGCAATAAAAGCCAACATTCCATTGGCCTTCTTAATCACTTGCTGCACCTGCATACTAACTTTTTGAGTTTCGTGCACCAGGACCCCCAGATCCCTTTGTACTACAGTACTTTCCAGTTTCTTGCCATTAAGATAATAACTTGCTCTACGATTTTTCCTGCCAAAGTGCATAACCTCACACTTTCCAGTATTGTATTCCATCTGCCAAATCTCTGCCCACTTACTTAGCCTGTCTATGTCCCTTTGCAGGTTTTTTATGTCCTCCTCACTCACTACTTTCCCTCCCATCTTTGTATCATCTGCAAACTTTGATATGTTACACTCGGTCCCCTCCTCCAAATCGTTAATATAGATTGTAAAGAGTTGGGGACCCAGCACTGACCCCTGCGGAACACCACTAGTTACTGGTTGCCAATCTGAGAACGAACCATTTATCCCAACTCTCTGCTAGAGAGCCAATCCTCCACCCACGCCAGAATATTACCCCCAATCCCGTGATTTTTTATCTTGAGCAATAATCTTTTGTGTGGCACCTTGTCAAATGCCTTTTGGAAGTCTAAATACACTACGTCCACTGGTTCCCCTTTATCCACCCTGTATGTTACTTCCTCAAAAAACTCAAGCAAATTTGTTAAACATGACTTCCCCTTCATGAAACCATGCTGAGTTTGCCCTATTAAATTATGTTTATCCAAATGTCCCGTTACGGTCTCCTTAATAATGGACTCTAACATTTTACCAACCACAGATGTTAGGCTAACAGGTCTATAGTTTCCAGCCTTCTGCCTACTACCCTTTTTAAATAAGGGTGTTACATTAGCAGTTTTCCAATCTGCCGGGACCTTTGCCGAGTCCAGTGAGTTTTGGAAAATTATTACCAATGCATCCACAATCCCTACCGCTACTTCCCTCAAGACCCTGGGATGCAAGCCATCAGGTCCAGGGGATTTATCCGCCTTGAGTCCCATTATTTTACCAAGTACCACTTCCTTAGTGATTTTAATTGTATTTAGTTCCTCCCCCCCTAGAGCCCCCTGTTTGTCCAGTGTTGGGATATTCTTAGTGTCCTCTACTGTAAAGACTGATACAAAATAATTGTTCAGTGTTTTTGCCATCTCCATGTTTCCCACCATTAATTTCCCGGTCTCATCCTCTAAGGGACCAACATTTACTTTAGCCACCCTTTTTCTTTTTATATAACTATAGAAACTTTTACTGTCTGTTTTTATATTTTTTGCTAATTTACTTTCATAATCTATCTTCCCTTTCTTAATCAATCTTTTTGTTATTTTTTGCTGTCTTTTAAAGACTTCCCAATCTTCCATCCTCCCACTAGATTTGGCTACCTTACATGCCCTTGTTTTTAGTCGGATACTATCCTTAATTACTTTACTTAGCCACGGATGGCTATCTTTTCTTTTACACCCTTTTTTCCCTCAGTGGAATATATTTTTTTGGAAGTTGTAAAATAACTCCTTAAATGTACACCACTGGTCATGTACCGTCTTACCCTTTAATCTATTTTCCCAGTCCACTCTAATTAATTCCGCTCTCATACCTTCATAGTCTCCTTTATTCAAGCTCAGCACGCTTGTTTGAGATCCAACCTTCTCACCCTCTAATTGAATATGGAACTCAACCATGTTATGGTCACTCATTCCAAGGGGATCCTTTACTAGGACATTTTTAATTAATCCTGTCTCATTACACAGGACCAAATCTAAGGTTGCTTGCCCCCTGGTCGGTTCAGTTACATACTGCTCAAGAAACCCATCCCTAATACACTCAATGAACTCTTCCTCAAGGCTGCTCTGCCCAATTTGATTTGTCCAGTTAATATGATAATTAAAATCCCCCATAATTATAGCTGTTCCCTTATTACAAGCCTCAACTATTTCCTGATTAATACTCCGTCCAACAGAGTTGCAACTGTTTGGAGGCCTATAGACTACACCCACTAGTGTTTTTTTCCCCCTTATTATTCCTTACCTCCACCCAAACTGTTTCACTATCCTGCTCCTTTGACCCAATATCATTTCTCTGTATTATAGTGATTCCTTCCTTTATTAACATAGCCACCCCACCTCCTCTCCCTTCCTGCCTGTCCTTCCTGATTGTTGCTGATGTTGGACTTCGTGGCCAGAAAACCAACCCGGGTTCCCGATGGCCTCCCGTGTGATGCAGTGCTCAGCAGGATGTTGAGGGCGGAAGCCCTTTTTCGATGCCCGTTCCTGAGGACGAAGCTTCCTTGGATGCAAAACTGCCGCTCGGTACGATCAGACTCGTCGCCACTGTTGAGTCTGTGTTTACAAGTGCAGTTATACTGAATAACAGGACACAGACTACAGAAATAAGTAAACAGGTCTTTAGTGATTGAGAGTCAGGGCGGAACGGAGGTACACTTTGCTCCGCAGGGTTTATATACCGGTGTGGTCACCACCGGTACTACAATGTACAGGAGCCATTAAAAAGTAGTCCATACTTTAAGGTATCCTCTTAAGGTAGTACAGGTTACATACACTACACCAACTACTGCAGCGATTTCAGGAGAAGGCCCACCACCCTCAACAGGGCAACTAGGGATGAGCAATAGATTCAGCCTTGCCAGCATCGCCCACATCCCAATAACAAACTAAATATAAAGTGTGTTGAGAAATTGTGCCTGCTCCTCTCAAGGCAAACAGCAAGGGGGCCAAATGAAGAGCCAGTAACCTGTTGAGGTGTTGTGCTTTCTTGGTTTCAGCAGCCTTTGTAGTAAAATGCCAAACAGAAGCTGTATATAATAATATTTCATCACCGTCAGGAGGCAGGAGGCGGTAAGTGACATGTTGCGAGGAAATTGAATTGCTTAAAAGAATGGTGTAATTATGCAGCACAATCCTTGATGCTTTATCATCTAAAAGGTCTGCGGTATTGTTTATTGCACTTGGAGGAAGGATGAGTCTGCTGTGTGGTAAAATCATCACCACTTTCCTTTCGAATGTAGTTAGGAGGCCGTCGCACAGTCACCATATTCGGTAATTAGAAATCGCGGTGGCATTCATCCGGTTCTTACCCTAGAATGACGGCGCAGGATTTACACGACGGGAGCTTTTCTTAAAACTGCAGCTGCTGTGGGAATAATGTTTTTAAAAAAAAAAAAAAAAAAAAACAGCTTCTAATTGTTAGCCTTTAAACTGAAAACCCCAGGTTACTCTGATAAAACAGAGTAGACTGGAGAATTCACCAAATACAATGGGGTCGATTTTAACTGACCCGTGGAGTCGGGATTGGAGGCGTGCGGGGGGTTAAAGTCCCGAATTCGGGGGTCCCGACACCATCCCGCCCCAAACCCGCCTCCATGTAAGCTTCAAAAGGAGGCGGGTACTCGCCCCGCACTAGGACCCGCTGACCCGAGGCGGGAAGGGATTAGTACCAATTAACTGCCTGTTAATAGGTAATCAACAGGCAGTTTTTAGCCTAATCCCTATTTTAAAGCTTGAAGTGTGGGATTCCCGACGGCTCCAAACCACGCCAAGTTAGAGGAGTCGGGCCGTCATGTTGAAGGACTTGGAGGGGTCGAGATGTCGTTGTTCAGGTGAGTGATGGGTGCATGAGTGCGAAGGTAAGTGTGTTTGGTGTGTCTAAAGTGTGTAAAGATGTTTAAATTACCTGTACTTACCTTTACAGCCTTCCTTCCTGTGGGTTTCGGGAGTCCATCATCTTACCGGCACAGAAAGCAGAATGGCTGCGATCTGTCAAAAGTGACAGCCTGCAGCTTTCTGTGCCGGTGAGATTTCTAACTGAGTCTGTGTAGAAGGACTCAGGTTAGAAGTAAGACTGTCAGTGTTTGACAGCTTCAAACAGCTGTGAAACACTGATATTTCATCTGTCAAAATCTCTTGACAGATGAAATTTCAGTCTGTGACATCACCTGTTGTCGGGTGGCCCTTAATTGGCCTGCTGAGCCCGCTGGGCGGGCTCAACAAGGTCAATCAAGTTAAAATCGCATGGATTGGCCGCATCTCGATGGAGGCGGGACTACAACCCCGAAAGTTGTAGTCCCGCCTCCTTCCCGACTTCTGAATGAAAATCATCCCCAATGTATTTGTTTTTCTGATGAGGGGGAGAAGGGCCATGCCCTAAGCACCCCTAGAAAGATAACATGATAGTCCAATAGTGTTGCCAACCAATGTTCCCTCTTATTTATTTTCTTTGTGCACGGTCCCTTTAAGTGGTTGTGCGGCCCATTCAAATTCTCACACATGCGCAGTTTCTCCCGTATAAAAGCCGGCAAGCGGCCTGTGAGAGACCTCCAGACCGTCGCGCAGCTTAGCGGGAACGTCGGTGCCAACCCTACAGGATTGACTTGGAGTCTCCAGGAACGCAAGATTAATCTCCCGGACACTGCGAACCCAGGAGAAAAATCAGTGGCATTAGAAACAAAGCATGCGTTCTCCTCATTTCCTTTGAACACTTTTCCTTTATAAAAGATATCAATTTTTGGAGATGGGAAAATAGGCTGTTTGATTGGGAGCGGGTTGGAGGCGGGAGGCCGTGCGAGCAAACCTCCAGGAACAGGCCCAACCAGGAGTTGCCAGCCCTATAGTTTCCCACAAAAAGAGAGAACTGGAAAATGCACTAAATACGGTGCCAAAAACCTGAATTCTGTGGGGTGGTGGGCAAAGAGGGAGGAGGCTAGGCCCCAGACACCCCTAAAAAATATGGCCTGGAAATTCTGAGGCTTCTCCAACTCTTCCATAGAAGCATGGCAGAAACCCGAGAGTAAATGGCCGTTTTCAACCGTTTAACCCGTTTCTCCGTGGGCCCCGACAATCACCTGCCGAAGTTATGGTGGGAGACCAAGAGAAACCCCATGGAATTTGAGGGCCAGTATCTTGTGCCTTCAATACCACCCCCACCCCTCTCCACCACCTCTCCCCCACCACCCCTTCAGAAATTTCTACATCTGCCACAGAATACTCTTTAGTATACTTCAACTTGTTTTCCTGTAATACAGTATCTGCAGCTTAAGTTATGACAAGCCCGTGACTGTCTTGGACTTTCAGTGTAACTACTGTCAGGTGCACTGCAGCAACTCGCCAAGGCTTCTTCGGCAGCACCTCCCAAACCCGCCACCTCTACCACCTAGAAGGACAAGGGTAGCAGGCGCGCGGGAACACCACCACCCCCAAGTTCCCCTCCAAGTCACACACCATCCTGACCTGGAAATATATCGGCCGTTCCTTCATCGTCGCTGGGTCAAAACCCTGGAATTCCCTCCCTAACAGCGCTGTGGGAGCACCTTCACCACACGGACTGCAGCGGTTCAAGAAGACGGCTCACCACCACCTTCTCAAGGGCAATTAGGGATGGGCAATAAACGTTGGCCTTGCCAGCGTCACCCTCATCCCAGCAACGAATAAAAAAAATTAGGGCTATGTTGGTCTGATTTTTTTCTAATTTTCGAGGTTGAGCATATATGAGAATTATTTAAACATGTGAGACAGACGTGCAATTACAGCCCAACCAGAATTACTTCTCTCATAGCAGTGATAGGAAAATATTTCTAGGATCTGTATGCTTGGTGTCAGCATCTAATTGCACTCTCGATAATATCTCATATTTAATCATTGTTATTGAAATTTCACCAACACCACATGCTAGCAACACTACTGTACAACTGGCTCTTAGCAACCACAAGCAACCACGTCACCATGACAACCAAAAGTACTATTTAACACGAGAAGTTAAGGTGCCATCTTTGGCTCAGTGCTTCCTCTCTTGCCTCGGAGTCAGAAGTTTGTGGGTTCAAGTCCCACTCCAGAGACTTGAGCACATGATCTAAGCTGATACTCCAGTGCAGTACTGAGGGAGGGCTGCTCTGTCGGAGGTGCCGCCTTTCAGATGAGGCGTGAAACCGAGGCCCCGCCTGCTCTCTCAGGTGAACGTATAAAAGGTCCTCTAACATTATTTGTGTCCTGGGCCAATACTTGTCCTTCAACCAACATCACTGAAACAGATTATTGGCCCAGAAATTCGGGTCCCAACGCGCGAGTACGGACGGAGTACTCACGCGTGGACCCGATGGAAGTGCCGGAATCTTGCATGCACTACGCATGCGCGGGAAACCGGCACTTCCGATCCTCTGAACCAAGGGGTTCAGAGGTCGAACACGTGCGCGCGGGAGTCTGCGCGTGCGCGTTGAACTTCCTTTTTTTTTCAGGTTTTAACGTGCGGGTAAGTCTGTACATTTTAGAAATGTAAAAAGCAGCCGTAAGGACTTCATTTTCAAAGGTAAGCGGTCAATTATTTAAAATTAAAACATTTTTTCCCCACAGGTTTTTTACTTTTAAATACTTTAAAGCAAGGTACGTTTATTTTTAGCCCTGTTTTTTAATAAAATTATTTTTCAAAAATTTAAATTTCTGTTTAAAATAGTTATTTAATGTCATTTATAGTTTATTTACAAAGTGTGATTTTTTTTTAAATTTATTTGAAGGTAAAGTACAGTTTTACAGCCTCAGCATTTATACGTTTTGACAGGTCTATCTGTCAAGACTTATGAATGGAGCATTCCCTGCTCCGATTGGCTGCCTGTTGCTCACGTGATCCCAGGGGACGCTTCGCACTAACTACGCCCCTGGGACACGCCAGCACAGCGCGCCGGCCTCTGGGACAGGCCTCGGAGAGGAATTCCACGCAGGCCAAGAGGTCACCTGCCGGCGTGCTAGGTAAGTGTAGGTCGGGGGCTTGCACCCACGGGAAGCCCCCGACCCGAATTTCTAGGCCATTATCTGGGTAGTAATCTCAATGCTGTTTGTGGGAGCTTGCTGTGCGCAAGTTAGCTGCTGTGCTTCCTACATTACAACTGTGGCTGCACTTCAAAAGTACGTCATTGGTTATAAAACACTCTGAGGTCGTGAAAGGCAGGATATAAATGCAGGATTTTCTTTTTTTCTTAAAAAAACGACCATAACAAACCAACAAATTACATCAAACTGGAACACAAATTGTACAAACAGAATACGACACAGGAAGGTGTTGAACATGCTATTATTTACATTTGTGAAGACCCATATAACTCGAGCACAATTTCCCTGTGGGTTATGTTCACTGGTGGATTCATAACTGTTCTTGTCCTTTAAGAGGCCAATTCTAGTTTACATCGGAAAGCATCATGTGCACTCCCAATGGCCGAGTAGATAAAGGTACAAGGTGGCTTTTTACTAAGCCACACAGACAGAAAAAGGCCCAGGTTCATCTCTTGGGCTGTACTGAGTTAGCTGGGGCAGTAGTTAAAAACATAGAAGATAGGAGCAGGAATAGGCCATTCGGCCCCTCAAGCCTGTTCCGCCATTCAATGAGGTCATGGCTGATCATCCAAACTCAGTACCCTGTCCCTGTCTTCTCCCCATATCCCTTGATCCCCTTAGCTTTAAGAAATATATCCAACTCCTTCTTGAATATATTTAATGAATTGGCCTCCACTGCCTTCTGTGGTAGAGAATTCCACAGGTTCACCACTCTCTGGGTGAAGAAATTCCTCCTCATCTCTGTCCTAAATGGCTTACCCCTTATCCTTAGACTGTGACCCCTGGTTCTGGACTCCCCCGCCATCGGGAACATCCTTCCTGCATCCAGTCTGTCTAGTCCTGTTGGAATTTTATAAGTTTCAATGAGATCCCCTCTCATTCTTCTAAACTCCAGCGAGTACAAGCCCAATCGACCCAATCTCTCCTCAGACGTCATTCCTGCCATCCCAGGTATCAGTCTGGTGAATCTTCGCTGCACTCTCTCTATGGCAAGAACATCCTTCCTCAGATAAGGCGACCAAAACTGCACACAATACTCAAGGTGCGGTCTCACCAAGGCCCTGTACAACTGCAGCAAGACATCCTTGTTCCTGTACTCGAACCCTCTCGCTACGAAGACCAACATACCATTTGCCTTCTTAACCGCCTGCTGCACCTGCATGCTTACCAATAGTTCCCATTCTATAATTGGACTTAGATCCTCCAGGTCACAAAATGGGAAAAATAAAATCAGGCAGGATCCCTGCTCCTGGTGGCTATCCAGTGATGCTGTTGCAAAGGGCACAGGTGTGTTCCTTACCTATTTTTTCCCCTCCTCTCCTGAAAGAGCTGACTTTTTGCTGGGATGCATACAGTTCCATGGCGCTGGGTGCTCTCTAGTGCCCCATCCAAATGGCTACGCTCCATGTGCAAGCCTCTGTAGCGAAGGCAGAATTTTTCATGTGGGGTCCCAGTCCCACCACAACTTCAGGAGGGTGGGAGTTTCGCCCGTCACTCACCCCAACCGATTCACTGGGATCAGCCTCATTCGGGTGGTACAAAGATATCTATGGAGAGGCTAGAGAAGCTGCGACTATTCTCCTTAAAGCAGAGAAGGTTAAGGGGAGATGTAATAGAGGTGTTCAAAATTATGAGGGTGTTTGAGCAAATGGGGAAAAACTGTTTCCACTGGCAGGAGGTTTGGTAACCAGAGGACACAGACTTAAGGTAGTTGGCAAAAGAACCAGGGGGAAGATGAGGAGAATTTTTTTTACACAGCGAGTTGTTGTGATCTGGAACGCGCTGCCTGAAAGGGCAGAAGAAGCAGATTCAATAGTAACTTTCAAAAGGGAATTGGATAAATACTTGAAGGGGAGAACATTGCAGGGCTATGGGGAAAGAGCAGGGGGAGTGGGACTAATTGGAGAGCTCGACCAAAGAGCCGGCACAGGCACGATGGGCCGAATAGCCTCCTTCTGTGCTGTATGATTCTATGATATCTTAAAAGTTTTTGTATTTCCCAGACAAGAGTGCAATCGATCATCCTACTATCAATTTTTTTTAAAATTCGTTCCTGGGATCTGTGTGTCGCTGACAAGGCCAGCATTTATTGCCCATCCCTAGTTGCCCTCGAGAAGGTGGAGGTGAGCCACCTTCTTGAACCGCTGCAGTCCGTGTGGTGAAGGTGCTCCCACAGTGCTGTTAGGGAGGGAGTTCCAGGATTTTGACCCAGCGACGATGAAGGATCGGCGATATACTTCTAAGTCAGGATGGTGTGTGACATGGAGGGAACTTGGAGGTGGCGGTGTTCCCATGTGCCTGCTGCCCTTGTCCTTCTAGGTGGAAGAGGTCGCGGGTTAGGGAGGTGCTGCCAAAGAAGCCTTGGCGAGTTGCTGCAGTGCATCTTGTAGATGGTACACACTGCACCACAGTGCGCCGGTGGTGGAGGGAGTGAATGTTTAAGGTGGTGGATGGGGTGCCAATTACTCTCCTTCAGGGAGGGACTTTAAATTTAAACGCCCCTTCCACACTCCGTAGCAATGCTGTGCACCAGAAATACAAGGCGCTCCTAGCGTCCAGGGCTGTTCTGGCATTAAAGACAGGAAACATTTTCCCATCATTGATACGTCATTTGAACACACCCACATATATTTTGGGCAGATATAGGCAGTGGGACAGAATCCCAGGAGCGGCAGTGGGACAGAATCCCAGGAGCGGCAGTGGGACAGAATCCCAGGAGCGGCAGTGGGACAGAATCCCAGGAGCGGCAGTGGGACAGAATCCCAGGAGCGGCAGTGGGACAGAATCCCAGGAGCGGCAGTGGGACAGAATCCCAGGAGCGGCAGTGGGACAGAATCCCAGGAGCGGCAGTGGGACAGAATCCCAGGAGCGGCAGTGGGACAGAATCCCAGGAGCGGCAGTGGGACAGAATCCCAGGAGCGGCAGTGGGACAGACCCCCTGCCTGATTTTACACCCTTTCCTGCTGGGGTTACGCTGGGAAATCATCGCAAGCCCAGCAGTCAAGCCCTTGAGTGTTGGCAGGCTGTTAGACCGGGAGTGGAATCAAAGCTGAGCCGGATCCTATTCTTATCCAACGTGACTTTAGAACAGGAGGGATTCATCAGACTGCGATCAGGAGCGACCCCTCAGAAATTCAATAGCCACTGTTATCTGATAATTGCCCTTTGGAGTGAAAAGAAAAAAGAAAGACTTGCATTTATATAGTGCCTTTCACGATCACCAGACGTCCCAAAGCGCTTTACAGCCAATGAAGTACTTTTTGAAGTGTATTCTCTGTTGTAATGTGGGAAACGCGGCAGCCAGTTTGCACACAGCAAGCTCCCACAAATAGCAATGTGATAATGACCAGATCATCTGTTTATTGATGTTGATTAAGGGATAAATATTGGCCAGGACACCGGGGATAACCCCCCTGCTCTTCTTCGAAATAGTGCCTTGGGATCTTTTACATTCACCCGAGAGAGCAGACGAGGCCTCAGTTTAACGTCTCATCCGAAAGGCAGCACCTCCGACAGTGCAGCACTCCCTCAGCACTGCACTGGAGTGGAGTGTCAGTCTAGATCTTTGTGCTCAAGTCTCTGGAGTGTGAGGACTTGAACCCACGACCTTCATGACTCAGAGGCGAGGGTGGTAGCAATTGAGCCACTGGCTGACGCACTGAGTGGATATGAGATAGAGTAGGGATCCCAGCTCCTGAGTAGTATTCTCTGTAAGTAGGCACTGAATGCAATTCACTTTGCCACCTCACAAGTCCCAAATGGCACAAAAGAATTCAGCAGCTAATTCACCCATCAATGTTTATGTTTACATCATCTCATCTTTTTGAGAGCGAAGCCAGCTGGCAGCTATGCCACTGGCATTGTTTTATCCTCTGTGCTTCCACATAATACTCTAACAGAAGCTAATCTGCCAACTGCTAAAAATACCAGCCAGCAGTTATCCCCGCAAATAACCGTTATGGTCCCTACATATCAGGTGGAACAGGAGGTAATGCCAAAAAGAAAAGCCACTCATTTGATGAAAGCATTTTCTCCTGATCAATGCAGTTCCGGCGCTTTCATTATTTAACGGGGCCCCTCCACCGCTCTTGAAGCCATTGATTCTTGCTGTGGTACGGTTCTCATTCGAGTGGCTATTCAGTTTATTCTTGAAGGCCTTCACCTGAGGGACTGCTGTCTTTTAGATGAGACATTAAACTGAGGCCCTGTCCGCCCTCTCGGGTGGCTGTAAAAGCCCCCAAAGCACTAGTTCAAAGAAGAGCAGGTGAATTCACCCCGGTGTCATGGCCAATATTCATCCCTCAGCCAATATCACTAAAAAACAGATTTTTTCTCATTGTTGTTTATGGGAGCTTGCTGTGCGCAAATTGGCTGTGATGTTTCTTATATTACAACAGTGACTACACTTCAAAAAGTATTTCATTGGCTGTAAAGTGTTTTGGGACATTATGAAGTCGTGAAAAGCACTATATAAATACAAATTCATTCATTCAGACGCGGGCTGACATTTGGCACGTAACATACGAGCCACATAAGTTCCAGGCAATGACAATTTTGAACAAGAAAAAGCCCACCCATCCCCAAATTTAAAAGGCGCCACCATCACTGAGTCCCCCACCATCAAGATCTTAGGGGTCATCATTGACCAGAAGCTTAACGAGGCCAGCCATAACAATACTGTGGCTACAACAGCAGAACAGAGGCTGGGTACTCTGTGGTGACTGACCTACATCCTGATCCTTCAAAGCCTCGCCAGCAACTGGAGTGTGATAGAATACTCACCACTCACCAGAATGGGTGCAGTCACAACAACACACTAGAAGCTTTATACCAGGACAAAGCGGTCATGAATCTTATCATGATTCATGAAGTAACACTGGGCGGCCAGCTGGTGGCGTCGTCCAAGGAGTATAAATACTCGGGCGTGGGCCCAGCTTGCTCAGGACATTTTGTAACCAGGAACTAGTGATGTAACTAGAATCTCATGGTTTTGAAACAGTTGATTAAAGCCTTGTTTTATACTCAAACCAAGCGCTCAGTAGTCTTTTTACATCAGAAGCAGTTTGCTTGATTGGCACCCCTGCCACTGGACTCAAGATCCACCCTGCTATCACCGGCGCACCGTGGCTGTAAAAAACATGCTCTACAGAGCGAATTGCAGCAACGCACCAAGGTTACTTTGACAGAACTTTCATCTCCTGGGGCCGCCACCACCAAAAAGCACAAGAGCACAATCTTATGGGAACACCATCACCTCCAGGTTCCCCTCCAAGTCACTATCGATTCTGACTTGAACATATATCACTGTTCCTTCATCATCACTGAGTCAATATCCTTGAATTCCCTACCTAACACCGTTCAGTGTGGGCGCACCATCAACACAGCGACTGCAATGATCCAAGTAGAAGGCCCACCACCAACTTCTATGGGTAACTAGAGATGGGCAATAAAATCGGCCTTGGCCGAATCAGCTACATCCAGAGAACTACATTTTAAAAACTACCGAGCATTGTTTTTTATAATCCTGAGATGTGTGCTTGCGGTCTTTGTATGTGGGAGACCCAGAGAGTCCTGCCTGTGTGCCAGGTTGAAGCCTGTCCTGTTCTCTCTCTGGTCCAGAAGCATCTCCAGCAAAAAGACTTAGCAACTTGTGAGGAACATAGGAACAAGAACAGGCCATTCAGCCCCTCGAGCCTAAGATCATGGCTGATCTGTAGTCTAACTCCATTTACCCGCCTTGGCTGCATATCCCTTAATAGCCTTGGCTAGCAAAAAATCTATCAATCCCAGTTTTAAAATTATTAATTGAGCTTGCATCTTATACTTCTACCAGCCTTTGCATGAAGAAATATTTCCTAACCTCTCTCCTGAATGGCCTGGCTCTGATTTTAAGGTTATGTCTCAGTGTCCAAGGGGTAGAAATTCGGTATAGCCCCGTTTGGGGTGCTAAAACTGTAAAAGTTGAAGAATTGGCGCCAGGCGCTAATCATTGTCGACTCCTGTGAAATTCATTGTTAGCGCTCCAAGAGGGAAGTGGAGCGCTAAATCAAGCGCTACACTCCTAACTTAGGGCGCTAACCTCAGAGCGGGGCGCTACCGGCAGAGCAATGAGGAAGGTCATGCGCAGTCCAAATGGCGCTCTTTAATCACACAGGCTGCTTCCATCTTTTAAAGGGAAGGGCCAATCACGCTGTATAACCTCAGTCATCAGTGGTGTTTTTCAACGCGACCTGGGTGACTGCCATTGCCGCCCCCATCACTTTCAGCAAGTGCAGCATTTGGAGATGTTTGAGGAAAAGGTGCAAAAAATTTCACGCAGGCAGCAGACTGGTGCCAGTAATAAACGGTGCGATCACTGAAAGTGCCTTTTTCGCGATGTCCAAGCGACACAGAAGCATTCCCTTTAATTACCGCTCCTGCAGCACACTTCCGAGTGCTCAACACCTCCTCTTACCGGCACTGTCGGCGAGAGGCGCTAAAGCAGGGGAGCGAAAGGCAATTTTGCATCGGGGCCGTTAACGGGATGTTGCACGCGTGTGTGAGAGGCGCTAGAGGCCTAGGCGCTAACAGTTAGCGCCAGCGCTAATTCACCACTGAAGGTCGCGTGCGGCATTAGATTCGCCGCGGCCGGGCGCTAACCCCTTTGCGCCCCCGCCAGGCGCTAACGGGAGGCGCTAGCCTAATGAATTTTGCGGTCCTAGGGGGAGAAATTGGGTGAGTAGCGCCACCTGTTAGCGCCTAAAGAGGCAGTCAGTGGCTGTAGCGCCACTGGCTGCGCCTCCCGCGATATTCAGCAGGGGCGCTAATGGTGGCGTTAGCCATTTGCGCTGCGCCGCCACCGATGACGTCATTGGTGTGCGCAGCGCCCCATTCACGCCCGGTTCGCGATATTTGGTAGCGAACGCCGCAGTTGCGCCGTTCGCTACCCGCGCCCGGTTCACGGGGCCTTACTGTGCCGGCAGCAGCGCAAGTTAAGGTGGAGGTGCGGGGCGGCCGCCTGCCAGCACCTCCGTCCCCAGCCTCCTGACCCCCCCCCCCCCCCGCGGCATTGCCGGCTGTTTCCCCGAGAGCCCGGCACTTCTTGGTGCCGGGCTCGTTTGCCGGCACTCGCGAGCGGGGGATCGGGCTATTGCAGGCACCTCCCCCTTAACAATGGGAGGAAGGCCTGCAGTACGCCATGCCGCAGCGTGTGGCGCTGCGGCACGTTGCGCTGCGATATTCAGTTTCAGCGCCCTAAGAGGAACGCGGAGCGCCTCGAGCCTCGCCCCATCTCTCTCTAGGGGCAATGAAACTGAATATCTGACGATCGCTAAAGCCTCGAACGCTGCGCTAACTCCTGCGCTCAGGCGACTTTGGCGCCCCAACCCAATTTCTAGGCCCTAGACTCCTCCGCCAGTGGAAAAGGTTTCTCTCTATCTACCCTGTCAACTCCTTTCAAAATCCTAAACACCTCAATCAAATCACCCCTTAACCTTTTATATTCCAGGAAATACAAGCCTAGTTTATATAATCTCTCCTCATAATCTAACCCCTGGAGCCCTAGTAACATCCTGAGAGCCACCTACCCGTTGATTTTGTTGCTCCTCCTGGACTCTGAATCCTTATGTCTTCCACAGTTCAACTATAGACTACTGTAATTCAATGAGATCTCAGAAACCCTCATTCATGGTTCTCTGAATTCTGTCTCCAGTCATATTGATGCCAGCTATTATTGCATCATGGGCTGAAGTCTGAAACATAGAAACATAGAAGATAGGAGCAGGAGTAGGCCATTTGGCCCTTCGAGCCTGCTCCGCCATTCAATGAGATCATGGCTGATCATCCAAATTCAGTACCCTGTCCCGGCTTTCTCCCCATATCCCTTGATCCCTTTAGCCTTAAGAAATATATCCAACTCTTTCTTGAATATATTTAATGAACTGGCCGTCACCACCCTCTGTGGCAGAGAATTCCACAGGTTCACCACTCTCTGGGTGAAGAAATTCCTCCTCATCTCTGTCCTAAATGGCTTACCCCTTATCCTTAGACTGTGACCCCTGGTTCTGGACTCCCCGGCCATCGGGAACATCCTTCCTGCATCTAGTCTGTCCAGGCCTGACAGAATTTTATAGCTTTGTTCAGAGACAAGTGACGACTGCACTGAACAGTGCTCAGGAAGTATCCTTTGTTTCACAGCTGATCTCCAGACAAAGTGAATCAACAGGTACCACAGCAGTGATTCCTGGGGTGAGAGGGTTGTCCTATGATGAGAGATTGTGTAGAATGGGCCTATACTCTCTGGAGTTTAGAAGAATGAGAGGTGATCTCATTGAAACATACAAGATTCTGAGGGGGATTGACAGGGTAGATGCTGAGAGGTTGTTTCCCCCTGGCTGGAGTGTCCAGAACTAGGGGTCAGTGTCTCAGGATAAGGGGTCGGCCATTTAAACTGAGGTGCGGAGGAAGTTCTTCACTCAGAGGGTTGTGAATCTTTGGAATTCTCTGCCCCGGAGGGTTGTGAATGCTGAGTCGTTGAGTATATTCAAGGCTGAGATCGATAGATTTTTGGACTCATGGGGAATCAAGGGATGTGGAGATTGGGCAGGAAAGTGGAGTTGATGTTGATGATCAGCCATGATCTTATTGAATGGCAGAGCAGGCTCGAGGGGCCGTGTGGAGGAGCAGGCTCGAGGGGCCGTGTGGAGGAGCAGGCTCGAGGGGCCGTGTGGAGGAGCAGGCTCGAGGGGCCGTGTGGAGGAGCAGGCTCGAGGGGCCGTGTGGAGGAGCAGGCTCGAGGGGCCGTGTGGAGGAGCAGGCTCGAGGGGCCGTGTGGAGGAGCAGGCTCGAGGGGCCGTGTGGAGGAGCAGGCTCGAGGGGCCGTGTGGAGGAGCAGGCTCGAGGGGCCGTGTGGAGGAGCAGGCTCGAGGGGCCGTGTGGAGGAGCAGGCTCGAGGGGCCGTGTGGAGGAGCAGGCTCGAGGGGCCGTGTGGAGGAGCAGGCTCGAGGGGCCGTGTGGAGGAGCAGGCTCGAGGGGCCGTGTGGAGGAGCCCTGATCCTGATTCTTATGTTCTTCTGTTCATTCTTGTGCTTTTATTGAGGAGCAGCCAGCCCTCCTTCAGTAGCCATCTCTGCCTCTGTATGAGGTGACTTTCCCTGTAATCCTTCCTCTGAATCTGTAAAACACTCGAGTACTTGTCTCTGGACGAGTGCCTGAATCAAGTGGTGGTGATTGTTAGAGGAGGGGTAAATGCATATATTCTTACTCAATTTACTCCTCAAATCAATAGGGTTTGCAGCATTAAATATCAGATGTCACAGGTTTATTAAATGGACGCGACTGCTGCCAACGAATGCGGAAGCGGACCGCGCATGTGCGCTGCCGGTTCATCGGGGGAGCGGGTTCGTTAATGCCGGAAGGGAGCGGGGCTGTGAGGAAAAGTGCCGGGAGGGAGCGGGCTGTGAGGACAAATGCTCTGTGGGAATAAAAAAGGAGCTTCCGGTTCCAGATTAATTCGGAGTACGCTTCGGCGCAGCTTCCGGTCGTTGGCAGCAGTCACTCCATTATTAAATATACAGTCCTTAAAAGATACACTTAACAGCAGTGCTTATGATAAAAAAACCTTGTAAGTTTAACCAGAGGACTCAAACATGTTACAGTTCCATAGAAACATAGAAAACATTGAAAAATAGGAGCAGGTGTAGGCCATTCGGCCCTTTGAGCCTGCTCCGCCATTCAATATGATCATGGCTGATCCTATATCTCAATACCATATTCCCACTCTCTCCCCATACCCCTTGATGCCTTTTGTGTCTAGAAATCTATCTATCTCCTCCTTAAATATATTCAGTGACTTGGCCTCCACAGCCTTCTGTGGTAGAGAATTCCACAGGTTCACCACTCAGTGAAGAAATTTCTCCTCATCAGTCCTAAATGTCCTATCTCGTATCCTGAGACTGACCCCTCGTTCTAGACCCCCCAGCCAGGGGAAACATCCTCCCTGCATCCAGTCTGTCAGCCCTGTCAGAATTTTATATGTTTCAATGAGATTCTCTCTCATTCTTCTAAACTCTAGTGAATACAGGCCTAGTCGACCCAATCTCTCCTCATACGACAGTCCTGCCATCCCAGGAATCAGTCTGGTGAACCTTTGCTGCACTCCCTCTATGGCAAGTATATCCTTTCTTAGGTAAGGAGACCAAAACTGCACACAGTACTCCAGGTATGGTCTCACCAAGGCCCTGTATAACTGTAGTAAGACATCCTTGCTCCTGTACTCAAATCCTCTTGCAATGAAGGCCAACATACCATTTGCCTTCCTAACTGCTTGCTGCACCTGCATGTTTGCTTTCAGTGACTGGTGTACAAGGACATCCAGGTCCCTTTGTACATCAACATTTCCCAATCTATCACCATTTATATAATACACTGCCTTTCTCTTTTTCCTACCAAAGCGGATAATTTCACATTTATCCACGTTATACTGCATCTGCCGTGTATTTGCCCACTCACTCAACTTGTCTAAATCGCCTTGAAGCCTCTTTGCATCCTCCTCACAACTCACAATCCCACCTAGTTTTGTGTCATCAGCAAACTTGGAAATATTGGCCTAGAAATTGAGTTTGCGCTGCGCCGGGGCTTAACGCCGGAAATTTAGCACCGGTGCTAAGTCGCGCTGTGCGCGCCAAAAATTCAGTAGCGCCGCGCCCAAACGGCTGCCGGCGCTACTGAAGGCTGTTTGCGCCTGAAAACTGGCGCTACGCGCCGCATTGCGGCGCTATTCCGGCGCTGCGGCGCCCGATGCGGTGCGGCAGGCTCGGGAAGTGCAGGCCTCCTCCTTCAGTTAAGGAGGAGCTGCCTGCACCCGCCCGCTGGCCGGTTAAATCGCCACAAAAATGAGCCCGGCACCTCGGGGAAGTGCCGGGCTCGCAGCCGAGAAGCATCTGTTCCACGGGGGGGGCGGTGGGGGAGTCCGGGGAGGGAGGTGGGGGCAGGCGGCTGGCGGGAAAGCGGCCGGCCGCCGCTCCACCTTTATGCGCCGGCGCAAAGTCGTGTAAGACTCTGTTGCCAGAGTCTTAGTTGCAGCTGCCACGGGCGAGGCGGCCGCAACTGAATTTCGGCGCTGGGGCCCGTCACCACAGCAACCGGGACGCTGCGCACACCGATGTCGTCATCGGTGCCGGCGCAGCGCTACCGGTGTAACGCCGATGTTGGGCCCTAGTCAATTTCAAAACCAGCTGTAAGTCCAGCGCAATGCCCTCTAGCGCCGCAAAATGGGCGCTAAGCCCACTCAATTTCTAGGCCATTACATTTGGTTCCCTCATTCAAATCATTGATATATATTGTGAATAGCGTGGGCCCAAGCATTGATCCCTGCGGTACCCCACTAGTCACCGCCTGCCACCCCGAAAAAGACCCATTTATTCCTACTGTTTCCTGTCTGTTAACCAATTTTCAATCCATGCCAGTATATTACCCCCAATCCCATGTGCTTTAATTTTGCACACTAACCTTTTATGTGGGACTTTATCAAAGGCCTTCTGAAAATCCAAATACACCACATCCACTGGTTCTCCCTTATCTATTCTACCAGTTACATCATCAAAACACTTCAGTAGGTTTGTCAAACACGATTTCCTTTTCATAAATCCATGTTGACTTTGTCTAATCCCGTTGATATTTTCTAAGGAGGAGAAATTCGGTATCGCCCCATTTGGGGCGCAATTATTGGCCGGGCACAAAGTTTAGCACCTGGCGCTAATTATCGCCTCCGACTGCAAACTTGGCTTCTATCGCCCCCGGAGGTGATTGGAGCGCTAAATCAGGCGCTACACACCTCTCTTAAGGCGCTAAAGCCGAGGAGCGAGGCTCTACCTCAGAGCGCTGGCGAAGCTCATGTGATGTCGGTCAGCAATGGAACACAGACACACTGGCGCCGGCCAGTTCTTAAAGGGGAGGGTCGATCTTGCTCTCCATCCACACCCTGCTCATTGCAGCCTTGGAATCTTGGCCTGGAGAGACCTGTCCATCAAATCTGCTGGAAAGAACAATGGAGGTGCCCAGGGAAAGAGCTCAGAGTGCAGCCCCCACAGTCTCTTCTAAATCGATGCAAGGAAGGTCAAATCAAAATGAACCTGCAAAGTGCTGCTCAGTACCCAAAACTCCTTCACACAGCGTTGAATCTCTCCAGAAGTCTCTCTCTCTCTCTGAATGCGTGGTGCAAAAATGTCACCGACAAAAAAAGGCAGGAAGCAGTCGCCTTTAAATAGCGCTCCCCCAGTCCCTTCCCGACTGCAAAACACTCCGCTCAACCTGTCGTTGCTAGCGGCAGGCGGTAAGACAGGGGGTGCCACTCAATATCCAGTCCGGGGCACTACCGGGGCATTGCACACTCGACTGACGTCACGATCTGCGGGCATTGTGGCAGTAGTGTTTAGCGCCGCCACAAATTGTCTGGTCAATTTCATGAGCACCGCAGACATCGCCGCGCCCGGGCGCTAGTTGCTTTGCGCCCCATTAGCACCCTCTTAGGGCGCTAACGGGAGGCGCAAAGCAACCAAATTTTTCCCCCTAAGTGTCCTGTTCTCACATCCTTTATAATAGACTCCAGCATTTTCCCTACTATTGATGTTAGGCTAACTGGTCTG
The DNA here is from genome assembly GCF_052327205.1 of Somniosus microcephalus. NCBI lineage: Eukaryota > Metazoa > Chordata > Chondrichthyes > Squaliformes > Somniosidae > Somniosus > Somniosus microcephalus. The sequence continues at coordinate 363,501,505 of NC_140989.1, forward strand.
CAGTTCCCAGTTTTCTCTCTCCCTCCTTTTTTTAAATAGTGGGGTTATATTTGCCACCCTCCAATCTGCAAGAACTGTTCCATAATCTATAGAATTTTGGAAGATGACAACCAATGCATCCACTATTTCCATGGCTACCTATTAGTACTCTGGGATGCAGATTATCAGGCCCCGAGATTTATCGGCTTTCAGTCCCATTAATTTCTCCGGCACTATTTTTTTTACTAATACTAATTTCCTTTAATTCCTCCTTCTCACTAGACCCTTGGTTCCCTAGCATTTCTGGGAAGTTATTTGTGTCCTCTTCCGTGAAGACAGAATCAAAGTATTTGTTTAATTGCTCAGCCATTTCCTTGTTCCCCATTATAAATTCTCCTGTTTCTGACTGTAAGGGACCTACATTTGTCTTCACTAATCTTTTTCTTTTTACATACTTGTAGAATCTTTTACAATCCGCTTTTATGTTCCTTGCAAGTTTACTCTCATACTCTATTTTTCCCCTCTTAATCAATCTCTTGGTCCTTTTTTGCTGAATTCTAAACTGCTCCCAATCCTCAGGCTTGCTAATTTTTCTGGCAACTTTCACAGAATCACAGAAACCCCACAATGCAGATAGAGGCCATTTCGGCCCATCGAGCCTGCACCGACACATATCCCACCCGATCCCCGTAACCCCTACACCAACACATATCCCACCCTATCCCCATAACCCCACGTATTTAATCCCCCTAACACTAAGTGTCAATTTATCATAGCCAATCAACCTAACCCACACATTTTTGGACTGTGGGAGGAAACCGGAGCATCCGGAGGATTATATGACTCCTCTTTGGATCTAATACTATCCTTAATTTCTTTTGTTAGCCATGGTTGGGCCGCTTTTCCTTGAGTTTTTGCACCAAAAAGGAATGTATAACTGTTGCAATTCATGCAGTCGTTCCTTAAATATTAGTCATTGCCTATCCACCGTCATGCATTTTAATGAAGCTCCCCAATCTATCATAGCCAACTCACTCCTCGTACCTTCCTAGTTTCCTTGGTTTAGATTTAGGACCCTAGTTTCGGATTGGACTTCTTCACTTTCCATCTTAATGAAGAATTCTATCATGTTATGGTCACTCTTCCCTAAAGGACCCCGCACAACAAGATTATTAATTATCCTCTTTTCATTGCACAATACCCAATCTAGGATAGCCTGTTCCCTAGTTGGCTCCTCAACGTACTGCTCTAAAAAAAAACCCATCTCGTACACACTCCAGGGATTCATCCTCCACAGTATTATTGCTAATTTGGTTTGGCCAGTCTATATGTAGATTAAAGTCACCCATGATTACTGTAGTATCCTTGTTACATGCATCTCTAATTTCCTGTATGATGCCATCCCCTACATTACCACTGCTGTTTGGAGGCCTATAGACAACTCCCACCAATGTTTTCTGCCCCTTGGTGCTTCTTAGCTCCACCCAGACTGATTCTACATCTTGATTTTCTGAGCCAATATCCTATCTCACTATTGCTCGGATTTCATCCTTTACTAATAACACCACCCCACCTCCTTTTCCTTTTTGCCTGTCCTTCCTAAATATCAAATATCCTTGGATATTCAGCTCCCAGCCTTGGTCACCCTGCAGCCATAAGAACATAAGAACATAAGTAGTAGGAGCAGGAGTAGGCCATACGGCCCCTCGGGCCTGCTCCGCCATTCAATAGGATCATGGCTGATCTGAACCTAGACTCACGTCCACTTCCCTGCCCTCTCCCCGTAACCCCCAATTCCCTTATCTGCTAGGAAAATGTCTATCCATTTTTAATTTATTTAATGTTGCAGCTTCCACAGCTCTCTGGGGTAGCAAATTCCATAGATTTACTACCCTCTGAGTGAAGAAGTTTCTCCTCATCTCAGTTTTGAAAGGGCAGCCCCTTATTCTAAGATTATGCCCCCTAGTTCTAATCTCACCCATCAGTGGAAACATCCTCACCGCATCCACCCGATCAAGCCCCCTCACAATCTTATATGTTTCGATAAGATCGCCTCTCATTCTTCTGAACTCCAATGGAGTAGAGTCCCAACCTACTCAACTTTTCCTCATACGTCAACCCCCTCATCTCCGGAATCAACCGAGTGAACCTTCTCTGAACCGCCTCGAGAGCAAGTATATCTTTTCTTAAATATGGAAACCAAAACTGCACACAGTATTCCAGGTGTGGCCTCACCAATACCCTGTATAACTGCAGCAAGACTTCCCTGTTTTTATACTCCATCCCCTTGCAATAAAAGCCAAGATTCCATTGGCCTTCCTGATCACCTGCTGCACCTGCATACTAACTTTTTGTGTTTCATGCACCAGGACCCCCAGATCCCTTTGTACTGTAGCACTTTGCAGTTTCTCTCCATTTAGATAATAACTTGCTCTTTGATTTTTTCCTGCCAAAGTGCATAACCTCACACTTTCCAACATTATATTGCATCTGCCAAATCTCTGCCCACTCACTTAGCCTGTCTATGTCCTTTTGCAGGTTTTTTATGTCCTCCTCACTCACTGCTTTCCCTCCCATCTTTGTAATTGCAATGATATTGTATCGGTTTACATCTATTTGCACTGTTAATTCATCCACCTTATTACGAATGCTTCGTGCATTCAGATACAGTGCCTTTAGATTTGTCTTAACATTTTTAGACATCTTAACATTTTTTTGTACTATGGCCCTATTTGTCTTACCATTTTTTCTTACCCGGACCCTATTTGTTAGTGCACTCCTTTGTTATCCTTACCACAATCACTTTCTTGCACTGCTTCCTTGTCTTTTCTCTTTAGCTTTCTAGATTTCTCTCCACTGGGACCCTCAACGCCCCCGCCCCCTTTAGTTTAAAGCTCTATCTACCTCCCTAGTTCAGTATACAGGCTGCAGATCTTTGAATCCTAAGTATCTGTCCCAACACCCATTTTTTATACCTTTATGTTACTCATTCTACGTGACAAACCACACGTTTCTGCATTACCGAATACAATGGCATATAAGGTGAATTTTAATGAGCTTCTTCCCTTGTCCATTCTCAATAACTTTAGCTAGATCAATGCAAGCTGTTGCATTGTTGTAGTTTTAATGTTCTTTCTCTCTAGGCCGGTACAGCTCCCCTACTTGTTATCTTATCGATAGTTTCGCTCTTGTTGCTATTCTGCCAAGTGAAACTTGATTATAAATCTGTACCAATCTTCCACTTCTAAGAACACTATAAAAAATGACATATACCATTTAAATAAGTGTGTGTTGTTTCTGGTCAGGTTTTCCCTCACAGTATACTGTGATTGCCCAGTTACACATTAAATCTAGTCATCAACCGTAACAACTTAATTCTCATCACTTATTCCACTGGTTCAATTTGCTTTCAGTCCCTGAATATGACTAATGTAATTTCTCAGTCTGAGACTTTGGGGGTCAATTTCTGCAGAGGTTCTCACTTGTTCATCATTAACTTCAATGGAAGAGCTGCAGAAATCCCAGAAACACATTGTAAGCACCACTTAGACTGTGTCACAGTTTCCGCAGCTCTTCCACTGAACTTACATGAGATGGTGAATCCACCCCTTTACAATTACATTTTAAATCTGATTAATTTTATATATGACCTGTACACACACATCTTTTATTTGTACCAATTACTGATACAAAAGTCTATAGATTTGTGACTAAAGCACCAATAACTTCCCAATGAATGTACCTTTTTAATTATGTTCTGGATTGTATTTGTAGATGGCGTCATATTACTTAATGATGGTGGCCCAGAAATTCGGGACGGAGGCTTCCCGTGGGTGCAAGCCGCCGATCTGCACTTACCTAGCGCGCCGGCCGTTGTGCTGTGGGATTCCGATCCTGGGCCTCCTCCAACTGCCGGCGCGCAGTGCTTGCGTATCCCAGGGGCGCAGTTAGTTCGAAGCGTCCCCTGGGATCATGTGGGCCATGGAGAGCCAATGGTAGCAGGGAATGCTCCATTCATAGATTTGACAGGAAGACCTGTCAAATCTATGAATACAGTTTGGCCACAAAACATAACTAAAACTTCAAATAATTTTTTTTTTATCACATTTTTAAAATAACTAAATTACATAAAATAACTATTTTAAACAATAATTTAAATTTTTGAAAAAATTAATTACATTTTCTAATGGGGCTAAAAATAAACTTATCTTTCTTTAAAGTATTTAAAAATAATAAACCTGTGGAAAAATTGTTTTAATTTTACTTAATTCACCACTTACCTTGTTAAAAGCAGGCCTTGCGACTGCTTTTTAAAAGCATAGCTGCTGGAGACTTACCCTCCCGGAGAAACCTGGAAAAAAACCGGAAATTCCAGGCATACGCGCGGCCTCTCCGGCGCACGCGTTCGACCGGTGAAACCCTTCCTTTAAGGGAACAGAAATTCCAGTTTCCCGCACATGCGCAGTGCATGCACAAAACCGGCACTTTCGTTGGGCCTACGCGCGAGTACCCAGCGCGTACTCACCCGTGGGGACCCGAATTTCTGGCCCAATATTCTTTTAATATTTCCTTGTCACTCATATATAACTTATTATATTATTGTAGAGTAAAGAGTCAACATCCACTTTGTTGGGTTAAACTTCAAATGTGGCCATGGTCCCTTTCAGGATCATAAATGACACCACCAGACCCGCTCCATCTCATTGGGCCGGGTAACGCGCTGAGTGGGCTTAATCGGCCCCATTAAAGCAAGTTCATTTTCAACAGCGGAATGAAGCCAGCAGCGGGGTCATGACCCGCCAAGGACACCGCCCGCACCGACCCGCTCAGGTAGGCAAAATTCTTTGCTGTGATCTTTGTTGGTGAGAGGGTGTGGATTGCTAGTTTTAGAGTTGCGACATATCTATAACAGGTAGGAAAGGACACATGATGAAGTCAATGTGTAGCCTTGGGTTTGTGGAAGCACTCATCCGAGTCGGAAAGGTAGTGAGTTCAAGCCCCACGCCACAGACTTGAGCACGTAATCTAAGCTCACACTTCAGTGCTCTCCAGTCAGAGGTGCCATCTGCCCTCTCAGGTGGACCACGGCACTACTCGAAGAACAGCAGGGAGTTCACTCCGGTGTCCTGGCCAACATTTATCAAGTGGCGCAGCTCATCGCAATTAGAATGCGGCTCTGCGACTATCGCCATCTAGCTGCCAAGTTACTAATATCAGCCTCATTACTCCTTTCACACCCCTCACACACATACACAGAGACTCACCACCATGCTCTCTTTATTCTTTTACATAGAATTACCTCGAGTTTACAGCACAGAAACAGACCCAAACGGTCTATGCTAGTGTTTATGCTCCACATGAACCTCCTCCCACCCTTCTTCATCTAACCCGATCAGCATACACATTCCCTCCTGGTTTTCCCGTATTTTTTTAATACAACTCATAGTGAGTTCTATGTGTGGAAAACTGGATAAGCGGAGCCTCTCACTGCAACAAAAAAAGAAAAGAAAGACTTGCATTTATATAGCACCCTTCATGACCACCGGACGTCCCAAAGCACTTTACAGCCAATGGAGTACTTTTGAAGTGTAGTCACTGTTGTAATGTAGAAAATGCGGCAGCCAATTTGCACACAACAAGTTCCCACAAACAGCAATGTGATAATGACCAGATAATCTTAATCTTCAACCGAGACTCTGCCTTCGACGCGAGTGTCCTCAACTCCATCCCGCAGCATGCTACCCGCCGCCATCTCAGCACAACCCCAGCCCAGCATGAGGTTGAAAAGGCCATCCGACAGCTGAAGAACAACAAGGCCTCAGGAGCAGATGGAATCCCCGCTGAGGCACTAAAGCATGGCGAAGAAGCACTACTGGCGTGAATTCATGAACTCATTTCTCTTATCTGGAAGGAGGAGAGCATGCCAGGGGATCTCAGAGACGCCGTAATTGTGACCACCTTCAAGAAAGGTGACAAGTCCGATTGCGGTAATTACAGAGGAGTTTCCCTGCTATCTGCCACAGGAAAAGTCATTGCAAGAATCCTCCTCAATCGCCTTCTCCCAGTGGCCGAAGAGCTCCTCCCAGAGTCGCAATGCGGATTCCGCCCACTAAGAGGCACAATGGACATGATCTTCACCGCACGTCAATTATAAGAGAAATGCAGGGAACAGCACCAACCGCTGTACATGGCCTTCTTTGATCTCACAAAGGCCTTCGACACTGTCAACCGCGAGGGATTATGGAGTGTCCTCCTCAAATTCGGCTGCCCTCAAATGTTTTGTCACCATCCTCCGCCTGCTTCACGACGACATGCAAACAGTGATCCTGACCAACAGTTCCACCACAGACCCAATTCACGTACTAACCGGGGTCAAGCAAGGCTGTGTCATCGCACTAATGCTCTTCTCGATCTTCCTTGCTGCAATGCTCCATCTCACCCTCAGTAAGCTCCCCACTGGAGTGGAGCTAATTTACAGAACAAACAGGAAACTGTTAAACCTCCACCAGTCCAGATCCAAGGTTGTCCCATCCTCTGTCGTCAAATTACTGTATGCAGATGACGCTTGCGTCTGCGCTCACTTGGAGGTCAAACTCCGAACCATCGTCAACACCTTCACTGAAGCATACGAGAGCATGGGCCTTACACTAAACATCCGTAAGACAAAGGTCCTCTACCAACCTGCCCCCGCCACACAGTACTGCCCCCCCCCCCCGATTATCAAAATCCACGACAAGGCCTTGGACAACGTGGACCACTTTCCATACCTCAGGAGCCTACTGTCAACAAGGGCAGACGTCGATGACGAAGTCCAACACCGCCTTCAGTGTGCCAGTGCAGCCTTCGGTCACCTGAGGAACAGTGTGTTTGAAGACCAGGACCTCAAACCCGGCACTAAGCTCATGGTCTACAGAGCAGTAGTAATACCCGCCCTCCTGTATGCCTCAGAGACATGGACCATGTACAGCAGGCACCTCAAAGCACTGGAGAGGTACCACCAATACTGCCTCTGCAAGATCCTGTAAATTCATTGGCAGGATAGGCGCACCAATGTCATTGTTCTCGCTCAGGCCAACATCCCCAGCATCGAAGCTTTGACCACGCTCAATCAGCTCCGATGGACGGGTCACATCGTCCACATGCCTAATACAAGACTCCCAAAGCAAGCGCTCTACTCGGAGCTCTGGCGCGGCAAGAGAGCCCCAGATGGGCAGAGGAAACGCTTCAAGGACACCCTCAAAGCCTCCTTGAAAAAGTGCAACATCCCCACTGACACCTGGGAATCCTTGGCCCCAGACCGCACAAATTGAAGAAGCATCCGAGAAGGTGCCGAACACCTCAAGGTCTCTTCGCCGGGAGCAAGCGGAAGCCAAGCGCAAGGAGCGCACATCAACCCAAGCACCCCACCCACCCGTTCCTTCAACCACTGTCTGCCCCACCTGTGACAGAGACTGTAGGTCCCGCATTGGACTCATCAGTCACCTGAACTCATTTTTAATGTGGAAGCAAGTCATCCTCGGTTCCGAGGGACTGCCGAAGAGAAGAATGTGATTTCGTGATGTTGATTGAGGGATAAATATTGGCCAGGACACCGGGTATAACTCCCCTGCTCTTCTTCAAAATAGTGCCATAGGAACTTTGACATTCACCTGAGAGGGCAGACGGGGCCTCGGTTTAACGTCATATCTGAAAGACGGCACCTCCAACAGTGCAGCACTCCCTCAGCACTGCACTGGAGCGTCAGCCTAGATTTTTGTGCTCAAGTTTCATGGAGTTGAACCCACAACCTTCTGACTCAGAGACAAGGGTGCTACCAACTGAGCCACAGCTAACACACAGTGGAACCTTGTCCTATTTGCAAGAAAACAAAGCAACTATGAGCAAAAACACTAATCCAGACTGGGGAGAAAGGAGATAAGAGGACAGGAGCAAAGGACTGGTCCTGGATAACACATCTTCGCAACTCAAAAATTGGTTGGGAATTTAAGGCAAGTCACATTTCTAAAAACAGAACAGGGACCTTGAATGCAACAAACGGAGAGATCTTGACATTGTCAGATTATTTTATTCTCTCCATCCTCTTGCCCCAACAAACGCAATAATAACCTGCATTACTAACTAGCAGATCTCCCACGGCATTGCGTCAGATGATACATAGGGGTAGATCTTGACTCCAACGGAAATAAAAATCAGGAGATGTAAAATGGGCTGCCGATTCGCTATTGCCCATCTTACACTATCGCACAAAGTCAAAATCTACCCCAGTGTTTTATAACAGCAAAGTGTGACAAGTAGCAAGTGCATCACTTACAAGAAGTACATAGTGTAATCAACCACCACCTGGGCCGAAGGGTGTGTTGATGCGAACGAGGGCGGGGTGGAGGACACAAGCACAGTCACAAGATTGGTAAATGAAAAACAGCAGTTAGCTGTGTTTTATTTTTAGAAAACGGGGAAAAAAGGTTCACGTCTGGCAAAATCCAAAAACATATGACGTTCAACAAGAAAAATGAAGAACAAAAACCATCACCCGCCCCGGGTGATAAGGAAGGCAGTCCTTAAATCAATCTTCTCCAAAAACAATAAGCCAGGGTTACTTTACCACTGGATCTTTCTCAGCCGGTCCAGGGATCATATCAGACTCTCCGAACTAAACAATATTCCACCCGGGTTCAATAGTAGACCTCTCGGGTTACTTTACCACTGGATCTTTCTCAGCCGGTCCAGGGATCATATCAGGCTCTCCGTACTAAACAATATTCCACCCGGGTTCAATAGTAAACATCTCTGTGGCAGCTGCAAGCTGGTTGTCAACAGCAGTCTTGGCTTTGTACTGGCTTTCCCCTCAGGCACTGGCCCTGAAGGGATGCACTCATTTGCCTTTTGAACTCCTGAACTAATGGGTAGATTTGCCTCAGGTGTGTTGGAGGTGGGTGTGGCCTTCACCTGAATTGGAGTGAGAGGGGGACTTTGTCTCCATCTGGTGGCCACATACCGTCCATCCACCACAAACCGCCCCCATAGCTCACAATAGAGACTTCTAATATATTACTAGCAGATCTACTATAGCGTTGCTTATGATGTGTCAGAGGATTTGTCATCGCCATGCTCACATAAATAATCTCTCCATGCTGGGCATTGCTGTGGTACCCATAGTGATATTAAAGGTATGTTAATAGCCTCTTTAATATGTTAGCAGAGTTTTAAAAAGCCTCTTAGTTTTCTTAAAGAATTAGCGCTATATATCTGTTTAATATAATGGCCCGGAATTTGCAGTGGGTAATAACACAGAAATATAGAAACATAGAAGATAGGAGCAGGAGTAGGCCATTCGGCCCCTCGAGCCTGTTCCGCCATTCAATGAGATCATGGCTGATCATCCAAATTCAGTACCCTGTCCCTGCTTTCTCTCTATATCCCTTGATCCCTTTAGCCTTAAGAAATATATCTAACTCCTTCTTGAATATATTTAATGAATTGGCCTCAACTGCCTTGTGTGGTAGAGAATTCCACAGGTTCACCACGCTCTGGGTGAAGAAATTCCTCCTCATCTCTGTCCTAAATGGCTTACCCCTTATCCTTAGATTGTGACCCCTGGTTCTGGACTCCCCCGCCATCGAGAACATCCTTCCTGCATAACAGCGAACGAACAGCGTTTGCTGTCATTCCTCCTTTGAAACTGACCGCAACTTCAGGATGTAGCGCATGCGCATCTAAACGCAGAAATCCTGAAGAGTTGTGGTCAGTCATTCACAGCTCCGGCACTGTGCGCCCCCCCACCCCCCCGACAACTCCCTACCCCCCACCCGCACCCCCCCCCCCCCCGCCAAAGCCAGCAATCAGTGAAATCAGTGGAACTGACGAAAAATTGGGCTTTTCCACGGTAATATCGCTGTGAAGTACCCCATTCAAAGTTAGGCCTTGTTGGATTAGGTGTAATTGGGGTTTTAACAGCGTATTGACAGCTAAACAAACGTTACAACCCTAAAAAACTCATTTTAATTTTGTGGAGTGTCAAATTTCTCCATTATGATAAAAATTACAATTTTTAAGAAACTTCAAAAAGAAATTATATTTTTTTTAAAGTTTGTTCATATTTATTTCCGGTTTGCCTTGTGCCCATGTGAGAGCCCTAATCCTTGTTGGGCTCTCTATAGAATTTTTAAAAAGTCAGAATAAAAGGAGCTTCTTCACTTCCTGGTTCCTGGTCTGTCAGAATTCTGCATTGTGATTGGCTGCTTAGACAGCTTGCTGACGTCACTGCAGCTCGCGCTACGGAACTCCCACTACACTGCACTGATCTGACTTATGCGTCGTCGCAAAAGGCAAACTTCTCGCCACAGAGGTCGCGAGATCTTTGCAGGCAGCTTTCTTCGGGGGCCAGCGGCGAGCGCCTTTGCTTCGCCCCGGATCGCAAATTTCGGGCCAATGAGTTTAACATTTGTGTCGTTCAACAATTCGGTTGTGGCTTAGAGGGCATGGGGGTCAGGGGTCAGGGGTCTCAATGTGGGAGGTGAGGGGTGGGGTGGGGGGGGTTGGTGAGAGCCGAAGTGGTAAGCTTAAGTCCCGGCCACTGTACTAATAAGGATATGAAGTGGGGAGCAGTGGATGGCTTCAATGTCCTGAGGTCACGAAAGGTGCTATATAAGTGCAAGTCTTTCATTCATTTTATCTCCCCCTGTTCTACACGTTATGTTCAGTTGTGACTGCAGCTGACTGCCAAGTGGCCAGCGTCGAATGAAGCTCAGACTTAAATTGAGTAAGCTCGGGCTCCCTCTCAACTTGACCTTGCTGTAACTACTGTTGATTATTCATAGCAACCTGTGGAGAAGCTAACAGATATGCTCAAGAAAATCATCCATGGTACTAAAAAGAGCATCTAAGGATGGTTAGCAACAGGAAGCCTGTCCTTATTGTTTCAGCGATCAATCCCATCCCCCTCCTTGTACACATCTAATTGTCTCTTGAACTCATTTATACTGTTTGTTTCAATGGCTTTCCTTAGTAGCATTATATATTACACAGAATTTACAGCACAGAAACAGGCCATTCGGCCCAACTGGCCCATGCCGGTGTTTAGGATCCACACGAGCCTCCTCCCACCCTACTTTATCTAAACCTAAACCTATCAGCATAACCTTCTATTCCTTTCTCCCTCGTGTACTTAGCTAGCTTCCCCTTAAATGCATCTATGCCATTCACCTCAACTACTCTATGTGGTAGCATTCTAACCACTCTCTGGGTAAAGAAAGGGAACAATTTAAACTGTTGAGTTTCATTCCTGCATGTAGTCGATTGATGTTAGAGATTTTAAAAATGTCACATTTAAAAGTTTTACATTTTTTTCTTTCTGTCTCTTTTCTCTCTCTCTCTCTCTTTATCCTATCTTTCTTTCCCTCTCTTTATTTCTCCTTCTGTACCTGATTTGCCTCAAGTTCATCCTATTTCCATCTCCACTGTTCCCGTGTTTCTTTCTCAATCCTTAAATCTCATTGGTTAGGGAGACACACTGTTGGGTCCCGTCGTTCACTGAGGTTACCGGATGTCCTGTTGTCCTGGTCGCCCCGTTATCAGCTTGCACTTCCAGCAAGATATGGCACAGAAGTTTTTTCCAGCTGAAGTGTGAGGGGGAAGGTCTAACTAACAGGGCACAGCACGAGATGCCCCTCTCCAGCAAGATTTAGCCCAATGAGCAGGTCCTTGTAATACAGCATATACTTAACATGAGCAATGCCACGGGGGGTCCACTAGCTTTCCAAAAAAACGGCTCGAGTGAGCTGTTTGTTCTTTACCAATTTTATCTACATTTCACACATTAAGGCTAACAATGCGGATCCTTATTTATTGACTTGTTGCCTATGGGTTACTGAATCGCAGTCCAGTTACCAAACCTTTTTAACCTCCTGTTCCGATTCACAGTGATAGCATCATATTCCAAGAAATGGCATAATATCTCATCAATGAGCGAGAACTACAAGGGTATCGGCTTCCAATTACACACTTTAACCAGATTAACCTATCGCAATACAAAATGTTGCTAAAATACATAACCAAAATGTAATGATCGCCCATTACTTTTTCTTTGATGGAAATCCACCTCTGTGTTAAGCCATTTGCGGATCTTTAGAACTTACAAACATACAAAAATGACAGGCAGGAAAAGACCAGCTGGTCCATCAAGCCTGCCCCACACTCGTGATGACTGGAGCATCAGAACAAGACACTTTCTCACACCACACCCCCGCAGCCGCGTAATCTCCCGGGAATGAAAACATGTTCTTCAGGAGTAACTCTGTAAAGAAAGGCTTACATTTCTACAGCACCTTTCACAACCTCAGGATGTCCCAAAGCGCTTTACTGCCAATTGAAGTACTTTTGGAGTGTAGTCACTGTTGTAATGTAGGAATCGCGGCAGCCAATTTGCGCACAGCAAGCTCCCACAAACAGAAATGTGATAATGACCAAGAAACTCTCGTTTAAACGGCACCTAAATATCCGGAATTCTCTATTAACTGGCAAAATGCTCACTCCAAAAACAACACCTCAATAACCGGCAATGTTGCCGAGTCCGAGTCTCCCGTGGTGGCCGAGTTAGTCAGTGGGGGTAGTTCTCCAAACTGCCACTACTCGGCTTCTTGGTGCTGTCGGAAGTCGGAACACCTCAATACCCCTGTAACAGGAGTCTGACTCTCCCGCGCTGCCGGTAGTCTCTTCTGATCCGCCATTTTACAGGGGTACTGTGTGTCTTCCACACTGCTGGTAGTCATTGTATTGCATTACCCTCAACTGGCAGTACTGTACTTAATCAAGCATCTTCCACCATCCATTTAACACAACTGTAGGTGAGCACCCAATTACTGTATACTGCACATTTCTTGATTTTTTTATTTCTCTTTGTTAAAAATAGCCTCGGTAGATAACCCTCTCCGTCATCCGGAATTTTTGATCAACCGGCAACACGCCGGTCCTGTCGGTGCCAGATACCAAAGAGTTTCCTGTAATCTGTGTCAGTGATGTTGATTGAAGGATAAATATTGGCCAGGACACCGGGTATAACTCCCCTGCTCTTCTTCAAAATAGTGCCATGGGATCTTTTACGTCCACCCGAGAGAGCAGACGAGGCCACAGTTTAACATCTCATCCAAAAGACGGCACCTCCGACAGTGCAGCACTCCCTCAGCACTGCACTAGAGTTTCAGCCTAGATTTTTATGTTCAAGTCTTGGGACTTGAACCCACAAACCTTCTGACCCAGTGACTCACAGTTGACAAAGTTGACCAAGAATGGATCAATGAGCCACTGAGAGCCATAAGGGATGAAGGACAACATTTCAGAAGAAAATACAACGTTTGCTGAGCAATTTGATGAGAGGATTGCCACAAATTATGGGATGTGGAAACGACAAGTGATTTAAAAATAGCCCCATTTCTCTGCACACCAACCCTTTGGTCGAATAAATTTGGGGCTGTGAAGCCGCATTTCAAAATAATTTCCAGCCACAAAGTGTTTGTCAAAGTGTGATCACGAGTCCTTTTGAAAGCCAGTCCCTATGTTCCTATGATTGTTATTCGGTTTGCCTTTGCCTGCTGTCTTACTTAATGGCAGAGTTCTCACTGATTTTTACAAATGAAAGACAAAAAAAAACCTGCAGAACGCTGGAAATCTGAAGCAAAAACAGCAAATTCTGGAAACCCGCAGCAGGTCAATCAGCATCTGTGGGGAGAACAGCGAGTTTACATTTCAGGTGTGGACCCTTCAGAATCACAGAATCACAGAAACCCCACAGTGCAGATAGAGGCCATTTCGGCCCATCGAGCCTGCACCGACACATATCCCACCCGATCCCCGTAACCCCTACACCAACACATATCCCACCCTATCCCTGTAACCCCACGTATTTAATCCCCCTAACACAAAGGGTCAATTTATCATAGCCAATCAACCTAACCTGCACATCTTTGGAGTGTGGGAGGAAACCGGAGCACCCGGAGAAAACCCACGCAAACACGGGGAGAATGTGCAAACTCCACACAGACAGTCGCCCGAGGCCGGATTCGAACCCGGGTCCCTGGCGCTGTGAGGCAACAGTGCTAACCACTATGCCACCGTGCTGCCCCACGGAAGTTCTGACTTGTTGAGCGTTTCCAGCATTTTTTGTTTCCGTTTCTCGCTGAGTTTATTTAGCGTCTTAGCTCCAATATACTTTGGGAAAATTGCATTTAGTCCAGCACCCTTTAATGTTGTGCCAATTATGATTCTAGTTCGAAATTCTTCATTTTTAACACCTTGATCGAGAAGAGAAAAATGAAGAAGCAGGTATTTGATTCAATCCTATTTTGTTCAAACGTATTTGTGGCCAGGCCACGAATGCAATCGCCCTTGTGTAACACTTTCTGGTATGATGCGCATTTAAATATTGGTGGGTTAATCTCTTGCTTTAGTGCTGAAGAAAGAAGGACATGCATTTATATAGCGCCTTTCACGACCACCGGATGTCCCACAGTGCTTTACAGCCAATGAAGTACATAAGAACATAAGAAATAGGAGCAGGAGTAGGCCATTCGGCCCTTCGAGCCTTCTCCACCATTCAATAAGATCGTGGCTGATCTTCTACCTCAACTCCACTTTCCTGCCCGATCCCCATATCCCTGGAGTCGATTAGTATCCAAAAATCTATCGATCTCTGTCAATGACTGAGCCTCCACTGCCCTCTGGGGTAGAGAATTCCAAAGATTCACAACCCTTTGAGTGAAGAAATTTCTCCTCATCTCAGTCCTAAATGGTTGACCCCATATCCTGAGACTGTGACCCTGAGTTCCAGACCCCCCCCCCCCAGCCAGGGGAAACATCCTCCTAGCGTCTACCCTGTCAAGCCCCTTAAGAATGTTATGTTTCAATGAGATCACCTCTCAATCTTCTAAATTCTAGAAAATATAGGCCTAGTCTACTCAATCTCTTCTGATAGGACAATTCCCTTATTCCAGGAATCAGTCTGGTGAACCTTTGTTGCACTCCCTCTAAGGTAAGTATATCCTTCCTTAGGTAAGGAGACCAAAACTCTGTACACAGTTTTGGTCTCCATAAAAAGTACTTTTTGAAGTGTAGTCACTGTTGTAATGTGGGAAATGCGGCAGCCAATTTGCGCACAGCAAGCTCCCACAAACAGCAATGTGACAATGACCAGATAATCTGTTTTAGTGATGTTGATTGAGGGATAAATATTGGCCAGGACACCGGGGATAACTTCTTCGAAATAGTGCCATGGGATCTTTTACATCCACCTGAGAGAGCAGGCGGGGCCTCGGTTTAATGTCTCATCCAAAAGACGGCACCACTGACAGTGCAGCATTCCCTCAGTACTGCACTGGAGTGTCAGCCTATTGAACGGCGGAGCAGGCTTCAAGTCTCATGAAGTAGGGACTTGAGCCCACAACCTCCTGACTCAGAGGCGAGGGTGCTACCAACTGAGCCACAGCTGACATGCATTCTGGCACATTGGCGCATTGGAACTAAAACACTAAATAAAACATGTTCCGGCGCATCGGCCCAGCACCCAGAAAACTTTTCTCTTCCATCTTCAGGACTGGCACTGCTCCCCACTATGAAGACCACTCAAATACCATAAATATCTCCCAACCTTAAATCAATTAGCTGACTGAGTAAGAGGATAAATCTGTGCATGACTGGTACCGATAGGCGGTCCTGAAGGTGGAATTTGAAGGTTTGTATTTCAAAACCTCAGGCAGGACACACCAGAAAGCTATAGCAAGAGAAAACCCGCATGTATTTAAATTACTCGTGCCTCACTGAGAATCATTCCGTTTGTACATAATGCACTTTGTTTTTAGCTCTCTCGTCAACAGAGAAGCCATTTATAACCCTCGTTGTAATAGACCATGTTTTACTGCTCCTAAAGACTAGCCATTGTCAATTCAATTGTGTTGGTAGAGTATCATTGTCCCAGATGAATAAACAATTTAAAGCATACGTCATTCGAAGTTCCAGTCGCAGGGCTTACAATGGCTCTTTGCATAATAACTAGAACTGTAATTTTTACACATGCGTACAGATTGGTTGTTTTATATGCCCTGGTGCCTGGTCTGTTGGAGCCCCAAAACAATAGCCAATTATCAGCCCTACAACCTCCTCCAGCCCTGCAACCCTCCGAGATCTCTGCACTCCTCCAGTTCTGGCCTCTTGCGTATCCCCGATTTGAATCGCTCCACCATTGGCGGCCGTGCCTTCATGTGCCAAGGCCCTAAGCTCTGGAACTCCCTCCCTAAACCTCTCTACCTCTCTCAACCCCTTTAAAGCGCTCCTTAAAATCCTACCTCCCTGTCCTAATATCTCTTTATGTGGCTCGGTGGAAAATTTTGCCTGATAACGCTCTTGTGAAGCACCTTGAGACGTTTTACTACGATGAAGGTGCTATATAAATGCAAAAGCAAAATTTGGGGCGAGAAACAAAGTTAATGTTTCAGGTCGATGAAAGGTCAGTGACCTGAAACGTTAACTCTGTTTCTCTGTCCACAGATGCTGTCTGACCAGCATTTTCTGATTTTATTTTACGTAAATGCAAGTTGTTGCTGTTGTTATGTGGCTCAGTGTCAAATTTTGTTTGATAATCGCTCCTGCGAAGCGGCTTGAGATATTTTACTACATTAAAGGCGCTATATAAATGCAAGTTGTTGTTGTTAACATAAAAACAAAGCATCGTGCGTTACATGGTCCTGACCTCATAAGATAGCAGGACTATTGACCGGTGAGTAACCAGACAGCAGGTCCGCTGGTAATATATTAAAAACAATGGCCTGGATTTTTCCGCCTCCGTTAAAACCGGAAGTGGGCGGGTTGGAGGCAGGGTGCGGGGGGGGCGGAGGGGGGGAGGGATTCCATTTTTTAACTCTTTAACCTCCCACCTGGCCCCAACCCACTCGTTTTTGGGGGGTTAAAATCCCCCCCGTAGAAGCACAGAAGGAGGCCATTCGGCCCATCAAGTCAGCGCCGGCTCTTTCGAGGCCCAATCCCAATTCAGTTAGTCCCACACTTGCACCTGATCGGCAGCACACTTGCACCTGATTGGGTGAAATTTCACCTTCATAAAACTCCAACAAATCACAGGTTAGGAATATAGTAAACAAAAGCAGGCAAAGTGAGTGCATAAGATTCCAATGAAAAGTCGGTTAAGGATTAACGGAAACAACCAAACGAAGCAGCCATTAAAAACTACCAATAAAAAAGAAGGCAAATCCACAGAAAGGCCCCAGATATTTTTTGAAAGTTTTACTGGGCCGCAGTCTTGGACTCGCACTGAACTAATAGACTTTGTATTCGTAAATAAAGTTTGTAATATTTTTTAAAAAACATAAGAGATGACAAAGCGTACGAGAAAATAATGATACAATCGCACCTTCTGTGTTCAAAATGTGGCTACTGATGTTTTGGGTTGGACACCTGAGCCTCTCTGAGGACTTGAGTCAAACCTTGGCATCGACCTCCTGGAGCCGTCACTGCCAGTTTAACAAACACACTAAGGTAACAGGCTACAATCCCCAAACACGCATCAGCACGCATCACCAAAGCACAGATGATCTGGTCATGATCGCAATTCTGTTCGTGGGACCTTCCTGTGCGCAAGTTGGCTGCCGCGTTTCCTACATTGCTAACAAGTGACTAAAGTACCTCATTGGCTGTACAGCGCTTTGGGACGTCCTGAGGTTGGGAACAGTGCTGTAGAAATGCAAGTCTTTCTTTCTTTCTTTTTGCCTCTAACTCCCCGAAATAAAAGAAAAAGAAAGACATGATTTGTTTTCTAGGAACCAAGTAAACTAAGCACGGGGGTTCATTTCCAGCGGGATAGAATAGAAAAGCAGAGCTTCCGGTCGCCTGTCATCTTAATTCACCGCCCCATTCCCACTCAGACCTCACCGTCCTTGGCCTCTTGCATTGTTCCACAGAAGCTCAACGTAAGCTCGAGGAACAGCACCTCATCTTCCGATTAGGCACTTTACAGCCTTCCGGACTCAATATCGAGTTCAACAATTTCAGATCATAACCTCGGCCCCTATTACATTTTTACTTATATTTTATCCACATCTTTGTTTTGGCCCTTCCACCCCCCCTTTTTTTTTTCTCTCTCCCACATGGCAGCTGTCTCCCATTCTGCCAGCGCATTTCACACCTAATCTAGAGCCGTCTTTTGTCTCCACTAGTCCTATCACCATCTCGTCTCGTTTTGAATACCTCTTAATGTCTCTTCACTTCTTTTGTTCTCTCCCAGCCCTGCTTTTCGATCTATTTCATTTCCTTTCCAGTTTTGAAAAAGGGTTTGACCCGAAACGTCGACTCTAATTTCTCTCCACGGATGTTGCCTGGCCTGCTGAGTTTTTCCAGCATTTTCTGTTGTTATTTTGTATAGAACCTTGGTTAGACCACACTTGGAGCACGGCGCATAGTTCTGGTCTCCATATCACAAAAAGGATACAGAGGCACTGGAGAAGGTGCAAAAAAAAGATTTACAAGGACGTTACCAGAACTGAGAGGTTATAACTATCAGCAAAGACTGAACAGGCTGGGGCTCTTTTCGCTAGAAAAGAGAAGGCTGAGGGGTGACCGGATAAAGAGGTGTTTAAAATTATGAACAGTTTGATAGGGTAGATGTAGAGAAGATGGTTCCACTTGTGGTCGAGTCCAAAACTAGGGGTCATAAATATGATAGTCACTAATAAATCCAATAAGGAATTCAGGAGAAACTTCTTTACCTTAGAGAGTGGTTTGAATGTGGAACTTGCTACCACAAGGAGTAGTTGAGGTGAATAGCATAGATAAACAAATGAGAGAGAAAGGAAAAGAATGACTTGCATTTATATAGCGCCTTTCACAACCACCGGACGTCTCAAAGCGCTTTACAGCCAATGAAGTACTTTTTGGAGTGTTGTCATGTGGGAACCACAGCAGCCAATTGGCACACAACAAGCTCCCACAAACAGCAATGTGATAATGACCAGATAATCTGTTTTTGTTATGTTGGTTGAGGGATAAATATTGGCCAGGACACCTCCGCTGCTCTTCTTCGAAATAGTACCATGGGATATTTTACATTCACCTGAGACAGCAGACAGGGCCTCTGAAAGATGGCACCTCTGACAGTGCAGCACTCCCTCAGCACTGCACTGGAGTGTCAGCCTAACTTTATGTGCTCAAGTCCCTGGAGTGGGACTTGAACCCACAACCATTCTGATTCAGAGGTGAGCATGCTATCAACTGAGCCACAGCTGACACTTTGAAGGTTATGCTGATGGGGCTAGTTGAAGAGGAGCAGGAGGAGGCTCGTGTGGAGCATAAACACCAGTATGGACCAGTTGGGCCAAATGACCTGTTTCTGTGCTGTACATTCGATATTGACGTAATAAAACTCACTACACACTTGGTTTGAGTATAAAGCAAGGCTTTAATCAACTTGTTTCAGAACATGGAAGTCTAGTTGTACTTCACTAGTACCTTGTCTTACAAAATGTCCCTGGAAAGCTGGGCCGACGCCCGAGTATTTATACTCCTTGGACAGCACCACCAGCTGGCCGTCCAGCGTTATTTCATGAGTAGTTTCTTGATGAATGATGAGATTTACAACAGATATCATTCTATGTACTTCAATCGAAACACTTACTGTTTCTGAGCTGATCTCTTACAATTTTTTTTTCCAAGTCCATTCAGTGAAGATGTGAATCCCTTCTACAGTTCCATACCTCAGCACCCCTCTTGCACCAGAGTGGCCTCTGACTCACAGAGAACAACACCATGGAAGAACTGGTACTAAATATAGAAGAACAATTTTGAGATACATCCATCAAACTTTAAGTAGTGCACAAGCAAATTTATGTTATACATTTTTTAAAAAGTGTTAAATAATAGGAAGAAAGCCAATAATTTCCTGTTAGGATTTTTGTTATCCATGGGGAAGGAGCCAGGATTAACAAATGGCTGCCAATTTACAGAGAAACTTCACATGCAACAGGAAATGCCTTTGAATTGTCCTGAGGAAGTAGCATATCTTCTGAATTAACATGAGCAACACCATGGGAGATCTGCTGGTACATGTGAAAAGGGTTCTTTCATGTACACGCACACATGGCCAGGTGTGGTACTGGGCCCCACAGGCCAGAAGGTCCCATGTTTCTCGCTACCTGCTTGATTTGTGCTGAGTTAGCTGGTCTTAACTGGAGCAGTAATTAGCACAAAAATCTGATCAAGGGGTTCCAGTATAAGCAGAAAGAGAAAAGCGCAAATGGTCTACAGTCCATGTGTGTCTAATCCCATGAATAGTTTGAAAAAGTGCAACATCCCCACCGACACCTGGGAATCCCTGGCCCAAGACCGCACAAAGTGGTGGAGAAGCATCCGGGAAGGCGCCAAACACCTCGAGTCTCTTCGCCAGGAGCAAGCGGAAGCCAAGCGCAGGCAGCGCAAGGAGCGCACGTCAACCCAAGCACCCCGCCCACCCGCCCCTGCAACCACCGTCTGCCCCACCTGTGACAAAGACTGTAGGTCCCGCATTGGACTCATCAGTCACCCGAGAACTCATTTTTAATGTGGAAGCAAGTCATCCTCGGTTCCGAGGGACTGCCTAAGAAGAAGAAGAAGAGATTGGTTTTGTTAGGTTTTAGGTGTTTTCTTGTACCAGTGACATCCTCAGTGCTGGCACCAATGCTCAGCGTGTTCCATCCCATTGACCCATGATTCACAGACTAGGATCATCATGGTGTCATTACTGCAAGTTTCTTCAGAATAACCATGGAGACAGTTAGTGACTTTTACGAGGCTTTAGTTCCAACAGGTACCTCATCCAAATGGCCCTTCTTTGTTTGTGAGTCTACGAAACAGGCTATTCACCCGTTGAGAACATCGCTGCCAAGCCTGGGCCTGTTCTCACCTGACATTGGATCATGCATACCTTCCAACAGGAGTGACTGGACGGTGATCAGGAGGAGAAACCATGACTGATTCTCTCCTGCCTAGCCCAGAGGCACTGACTGCAACTGTAACGCCATACTGCTGCCCTGCTGAAATCAGTTAACTCACCACAAACCAGCAATCCAACGTGGGATCTTCTCATCTATACAGTTTAATAATACACCAGGCACTGCATATAAACCTTGTATAGACATTAACAGCCTCAAGTTCAATTGCTGGTGAGGTAACTTATTTTAGCAGAGCAGCAGTAAAGAAAGAGGGAACTTGCATTTATATAGCATCTTTCATGACCTCAGGATCTCCCAAAGCGCTTTACAACCGAGGATGACTTGCTTCCAACTTTTAAAATGTTGCCACTGTTGTAATGTAGGAAACACGGCAGCCAATTTGCACACAGCAAGGTCCCACAAACAGTAATGAGATAAATGACTGGATTTAGTTTAGTAATGTTGGTTGAGGGATAAGTATTGGCCAGGACACCAGGGAGAACTCCCCTGTTCTTCTTCAAAATAGTGCCTTGGGATCTGTTATGGCCGCCTGAGAGGGCAGACATGGTTTAATGTCTCATCCGAAATGCAGCACCTTCAACAGTGCAGCACTCCCTCAGTACTGCACTGGGGAATGTCAGCCTGCATTACCTACTCAAGTCTCATGGAGTGGGATGCAAACCCCACAACCTTCTGACTCAGAGGCGAGAGTGCTACCCACTGAACCAAGGCTAACAGTATGGCACTACAGTTGCAGTAATGCACTAGGCTATCTGCAACCTGGAAAATTCGATGGTAAGTATATGCGTTAGAGTCAGATTTGTGAATTCTGAACCCAGGCGGTATTATTTGCACATATTATGAACGACTGAAAACATCTGCCCCATAAATGGGCACTGAAGGATAGCCACCCCTGAGTCACAACAGTCACACCTCCTTAGCAAAATGGCTAAAAATATTTTCTTCCACATTGCAATATGGCTCCAAAACAGCATTATTCCCAGAGTGGGTGACAGCAGGTCTGCAACAGGAACCGTTAAGTACACGTAATTTAAAATCTGGCGAGTAAATCGGGATGGGCTAGAAATTAGAAGTATGAAATTTTATTGAGCGTATTTATACAAATAGACACTGCCTCGCACAAAGTGGCAGCCAGTCCATCATTCATACAAGGTTGTTGGGGAAAATGCTAGAGTCCATTATAAAAGATGTAATAGCAGAGCACTTGGAAAACAGTGACCGGATCGGATAAAGTTAACATGGATTTACAAAAGGTAAATCGTGCTTGACTAATCTACTAGAATTTTTTGAGGATGTAACTGGTAAAATAGATAAGGGAGAACCAGTGGATGTGGTGTATTTGGACTTTCAGAAGGCTTTCGATAAGATCCCGCATAAGATATTAGCGTGTAAAGTTAAGGCACATGGGATTGGGGGCAAGTATTGACTTGGATAGAGAACTGGTTGGCAGACAGAAAGCAAAGAGTTGGAATAAATGGCTTTTTCCGAGTGGCAGGCAGTGACTAGTGGGGTACCGCAGGGATCGGTCCTTGGACCCCAGCTATTCACAATATATATTAATGATCTGGACGTGGGAACTAGATGTAATATCTCCAAGTTTGCAGACGACACAAAGCTGGGTGGGCGTGTGTGCTGTGAGGAGGATGCCGAGAAACTCCAGTATGATTTGGACAGGTTGGGTGATTGGGCAGAAGCATGGCAGATGCAATATAACGTGGATAAATGCAAGGTTATCCACTTTGGTGTCAAAAACGAGAAGGCAGATTATTATCTGAATGGCAATAGATTGGGAGAAGGGGAAGTGCAACGAGACCTGGGCGTCCTTGTGCACCAGTCGCTGAAAGTAAGCATGCAGGTGCAGCAGGCGGTTAAGAAGGCAAATGGTATGTTGGCCTTCGTAGCGAGAGGGTTTGAGTACAGGAACATGGATGTCTTGCTGCAGTTGTACAGGGCCTTGGTGAGACCGCACCTTGAGTGTTGTGTGCAGTTTTGGTTGCCTTATCTGAGGAAGGATGTTCTTGCCATGGAAGGAGTGCAGCGAAGATTCACCAGGCTGATATCTGGGATGGCAGGAATGATGTATGAGGAGAGATTGGGTCGATTGGGCTTGTACTTGCTGGAGTTTAGAAGAATGAGAGTGGATCTCATTGAAACTTATAAAATTCTAACAGGACCAGACAGACTAGATGCAGGAAGAATGTTCACGATGGTTGGGGAGTCCAGAACCAGGGGTCACAGTCTAAGGATAAGGGGTAAGCCATTTAGGACAGAGATGAGAAGGAATTTCTTCACCCAGAGAGTGGTGAACCTGTGGAATTCTCTACCACAGAAGGCAGTAGAGGCCAATTCATTAAATATATTCAAGAAGGAGTTGGATATATTTCTTAAGGCTAAAGGGATCAAGGGATATGGGGAGAAGGCAGGAACAGGGTACTGAATTTGGATGATCAGCCATGATCGCATTGAATGGCGGAGCGGGCTCGAGGGGCCGAATGGCCTACTCCTGCTCCTATCTTCTATGTTTCTATGTATCTATGTATTAGAAGTATGAAATTTTATTGAGCGTATTTATACAAATGGACACTGCCTCACACAAAGTGGCAGCCAGTCCATCATTCATACAAGGTTGTTCATTGCCCATCTTTTTTTCAATTATCAGTCATCTGCAAAAGAACATTGAGCTGCATACAAATGATAGCATCATTGGAACGTACAGCACAGAAGGAGGCCATTCGGCCCATCATGTCAGTGCCGGCTCTTTAAAAGATCTATCCAATTAGTCCCACTCCCCTGCTCTTTCCCCATTGCCCTACATTTTTTTTTCAAGTATTTATCCAATTCCCTTTTGAAAGTCACTATTGAATCTGCTTCCGCTGCCCTTTTAGGCCGCGCGTTCCAGATCACAACAACTCGCTGCATGAAAAAATTCTCCTCATCTCTCCTCTGGTTCTTCTGCCAACTACCTTCAATCTGTGTCCTCTGGTTACCGACCCTCCTGACAATAGAAACAGTTTCTATATATGTGCTCGATCAAAACATCTCGTAATTTTGAATACCTCTATTAAATCTCCCCCGAACCTTCTCTGCTCTAAGGAGAACAATCCCATCAATGAAATACAGCTGAATCAATTTGAGAATAGCTTTGCCCCACACTGAACGGTTGCGAACCACACCCACACAAACTGTGACCAGCACTCTTGACAATCTATTCCACTCAATCGATTGATTACTCTGGTTAACGCTCCATTAAATCGGAAACTGCCAAAGCTCCAGTATTTGATTAATCACTTTATTTAATGCATTTAAATACATTTTATAGATTTAAGCAAAATGCTTGTAAGTTACGTGGAGAGAATACAGAAACTGGGATTGTTCTCCTTAGAGCAGAGAAGGTTAAAGGGGGATTTAATAGAGGCGTTCAAAATCATCAAGGGCTTTGATAGAGTAAATAAGGAGAAACTGTGTCCAGTGGCGGGTGGGTCGGTAACCAGAGGACACAGATTGAAGGTAATTGGCAAAAGAACCAGAGGAGAGATGAGGAGAATTTTTTCACGCAGCGAGTTGTTGTGATCTGGAACGCACTGCCTGAAAGGGCGGTGGAAGCAGATTCAATAGTAGCTTTCAAAAGGGAATTGGATAAATACTTGAAGGGGAAAAATTTGCAAGGCTATAGGGAAAGAGCAGGGGGAGTGGGACTAATTGGAGAGCTCTTTCACAGAGCCAGTACAGGCACGATGGGCCGAATGGCCTCCTTCTGTGCTGTATCATTCTATGATTCTCAGTTTTATTTACTTATTTTATCGAAGGGGCGATCTTCAACAGAAGACAAGTCTGACCTTGCCCCCTCCCCAATAGATCGTCACACTGACCTAGAGCAAAAAAGGTGTCAAGCAGCCTCCTTTGCTGAAGAAAAAGATAATTACATACAAAAAATAAAATTAACCTACCACCCTATTCAAAAACGTAGGGCCAGAACAGATACGGTACTGTCAAAGCAAACATCTGCCAATCACATCAGTCGAGTTTACAAATATATCCCAATTGGACCACGGGCAAAATTTAAACGTAAACATAGAAACATAGAAGATAGGAGCAGGAGTAGGCCATTCGGCCCCTCGAGCCTGCTCCGCCATTCAATGAGATCATGGCTGATCATCCAAATTCAGTACCCTGTCCCTGCCTTCTCTTGATCTCTTTAGCCTTAAGAAATATATCTAACTCCTTCTTGAATATATTTAATGAATTGGCCTCCACTGCCTTCTGTGGTAGAGAATTCCACAGGTTCACCACTCTCTGGGTGAAGAAATTCCTCCTCATCTCTGTCCTAAATGGCTTACCCCTTATCCTTAGACTGTGACCCCTGGTTCTAGACTCCCCGACCATTGGGAACATCCTTCCTGCACCTAGTCTGTCTAGTCCTGTTAGAATTTTATAAGTTTCAATGAGATCCCCTCTCATTCTTCTAAACTCCAGCGAGTATAAGCCCAATCGACCCAATCTTTCCTCATACGTCATTCCTGCCATCCCAGGTATCAGTCTGGTGAATCTTCGCTGCACTCCCTCCATGGCAAGAACATCCTTCCTCAGATAAGGCGACCAAAACTGCACACAATACTCAAGGTGTGGTCTCACCAAGGCCCTGTACAACTGCAGCAAGACATCCTTGTTCCTGTACTCGAACCCTCTCGCTACGAAGGCCAACATACCATTTGCCTTCTTAACCGCCTGCTGCACCTGCATGCCTACCTTCAGCGACTGGTGCACAAGGACACCCAGGTCTCGTTGCACTTCCCCTTCTCCCAATCTATTGCCATTCAGATAATAATCTGCCTTCCTGTTTTTGACACCAAAGTGGATAACCTCGCATTTATCCACATTATACTGCATCTGCCATGCTTCTGCCCAATCACACAACCTGTCCAAATCATCCTGGAGTTTCTTGGCATCCTCCTCACAGCACACACGCCCACCCAGCTTTGTGTCATCTGCAAACTTGGAGAAATTACATCTAGTTCCCTCGTCTAGATCATTTAGATCGTCTAGATCATAAAAGAAATATATTGGAAAATTAGCCTATTCCGTGCTCCAGGAAGGAGCCACGTTCACAGAAAGTGGTGGAGGGAGCTGAAGTGATGTGACCCTGCCACCCATCCACACGCCCTTTGAGTGCAGCTCCCAACTGGGAGCACACCATCAGTGAACTTTCCCCTGAGAGTCCTCTCTCAGAGTGTGTGGAGCAGGTAGAGATTTTCAGATCCAGTCTCAAGACTCGGGCCCTTTCACTCTGACTGTCATCTTCTGGAGCTTTCTCTTCAATACATTTAACCGGTATTTTTTACTGAACTAGGAAAGGCACGGACTGATTGCCATTGGTACACTTCTGAAGGAAATGTGCAAAATCACGATTACACAGAAGAGGACTGAAATGGACAACTTACGACACTGCAGCTGGTGCTAGAGTAAAGCTTTCTCTGCTGGCGAAGGTATCTTGCTGTAATTTCTGACAGCCAACAGCAATAATGTCCTCAGAGTTGGCTAACTAACCAAACAGAGCAAAGCAAAGGCATGCTTTACTAACAACAACCCAGTAACCTGCCCCGACCCTGGCATCCACAGCAATAAGGCTGTTTCCTTATCAACAGTATTTTTATGACATCTTCCATATTATTAACAAAATGAGCAACAGCCAGCAGCCCCAACCTGGGCCAGCTGCCTGCAAGACCCCAGCAATGTGATGTCGTCATGACATTGTCACATTGGAATGTTTACATACCCAATTTTCTTGCTCCCAAACAAGAAATCCGGGATAGAACAGAGGTCTAAAACATGCATCTGTCAGATCTTTAAGCGCCAGCAAACAAAAAACTACTTAAGATTTTCCCAGCTGTAGACGCAGAATCGAGGGGCCGCTTTTAACAATATTCACTCACGATAAAATTTATATTTGTGAAACGAGCCTTAAATTATACAAGCAGATCATTTGGACGAGGAAGCAGCCTTGAGTTACTGAATGGGCGGGAGGAGCAGCATAGCAAATCAGACTTCCACCTGCTCTGTCTCGCTAATCCCTGACCTCCAGCACATCCACTTCAAAATCCCCGTTCTCATCAGCAATTGCAACCACTGCCTCACTCCAATCGACCCCTGCAATCTTTTCCAGCCTAAAATCCCAGCACACTGCATTCTGTTCTGCCATGCATTCCCCATCCACCCTCGTTCCACCTTTTGAATCTGGAACAGTACCCATGGATTGGAGGGTAGCTAATGTTACCCCACTATTCAAAAAAGGTGGTAGAGAGAAAACGGGGAATTACAGACCGGTAAGCCTGACATCGGTAGTGGGGAAAATGCTAGAGTCCATTATAAAAGATGTAATAGCAGAGCACTTGGAAAACAGTGACAGGATCGGACAAAGTCAACATGGATTCGCAAAAGGTAAATCGTGCTTGACTAATCTACTGGAATTTTTTGAGGATGTAACTGGTAAAATAGTAAGGGAGAACCAGTGAATGTGGTGTATCTGGACTTTCAGAAGGCCTTCGATAAGGTCCCGCATAAGAGATTAGCGTGTAAAGTTAAGGCACATGGGATTGGGGGCAAGGTATTGACTTGGATAGAGAACTGGTTGGCAGACAGAAAGCAAAGAGTTGGAATAAACGGGTCTTTTTCTGAGTGGCAGGCAGTGACTAGTGGGGTACCGCAGGGATCAGTCCTTGGACCTCAGCTATTCACAATATATATTAATGATCTAGACGAGGGAACTAGATGTAATATCTCCAAGTTTGCAGATGACACAAAGCTGGGTGGGCGTGTGTGCTGTGAGGAGGATGCCGAGAAACTCCAGGATGATTTGGACAGGTTGGGTGATTGGGCAGAAACATGGCAGATGCAATATAATGTGGATAAATGTGAGGTTATCCACTTTGGTGGCAAAAACAGGAAGGCAGATTATTATCTAAATGGCAATAGATTGGGAGAAGGGGAAGTGCAACGAGACCTGAGTGTCCTTGTGCACCAGTCGCTGAAGGTGAGCATGCAGGTGCAGCAGGCAGTTAAGAAGGCAAATGGTATGTTGGCCTTTGTAGCGAGAGGGTTTGAGTACAGGAACAAGGATGTCTTGCTGCAGTTGTACAGGGCCTTGGTGAGACCACATCTTGAGTATTGTGTGCAGTTTTGGTCACCTTATCTGAAGAAGGATGTTCTTGCCATGGAAGGAGTTCAGCGAAGATTCACCAGGCTGATACCTGGTGTTGTGTATGTAATATGTGTGCTACTTTGAACCTATGGACAGGACTGCACTACTTGTTGGGCGTAGTGATACGCAGTACCACTCCTGGCCATAGGGGTATAAATAGTACTGTGGGTACTGATCTCCCCTCAGTTCCCGCCTGTGGGCATGAAGTAAAGACCTACGTATAGTCCCTACCTCCAACCAGTAAAGACCTGTTTGAGTTATACGTTTATGTCTTTGTGTTAATTGTTCAATACAATACACATACTTAACACTGGCGACGAGTCAGGTTCTTACCCTGCGGCAGTTGAAGAGAGGTTTCAAACATCACCACCCCACTAGAAGCGACAGGCTTTAGGACTCTGAAGCCTCCATCAGCGACTGAGCACTGGAGTGCAGCAAACATCCTGACAGCTTCCAGCGACTGACAGAAGTCTTTCTGCAGTTTCCTTGTTCAACCTAGGTGGTGGGGTAAGCCGTGCAGTGTTGGCTGCAAAGACAGGGCTGGGGAAGTTGGAGAAGATAAGGGCGATCACAATCCCTGATAAGAGCCGCGGTGAAACGCGCGAGCGGGTAAGCCAGAGCCCGGGAGGGAGCGAGCAAGAGCCGCTTCGGTCGGGAGCCACTTCGCGATCCAGCGATCGCATCCGCTGATAAGGGCTGCACTCGGGCGATCGCGGCGAAGATAAGGGCCGCACTCGGGGGCTGAAGGGAGACGGCGTCGGGGGACGGGTGAAGACCGCCAAGCGCGGGAAAACCGCCATTTTGTGGGCGGAGGACGACGGCAAGAGTGGGAAGCCGCCATCTTTGATAACAAGTAAACAAAATAAAATCTGAGAAATTGCAAATCTACAATGCCTAAACACGGGAATATTAGCACCTTTGATAGTGACCTCGAAGATTGGGCCATATATGTTGAAAGAGTAAAAAATTATTGTAAGGCCAATAAAATTCATGACCAAGATAAAGCTCTAACATTATTAAATTTAATGGGTGCGAAGACATACGGGCAATTGAAACACCTGTTATCACCAGATGAACCGGCGGATAAGACGTTCGATGAGATTGTTACTGTCCTGAAAGATCATCTAAACCCCACGCCGCTGATGCTAGCGGAACGATTTAAATTTTACGACAGAAGGCAGCTACAGCATGAAAGCAATGCTGATTATTTGCTGGAATTGCGTAAATTAGCGAAATATTGCCAGTTTGGAACGGGACTGACAGAGGCACTTCGAGACAAATTTGTGTGTGGTTTATTTAAACAGGATACACAAAAGCGACTGCTCGAGGAGAATGAGCTGACGCTTGAGAAGGCGGTCACTATGGCAGCAGCACACGAAGCCGCAGCGAGAGGCACGGCAGTAATGCAGCTACGGTCACCGGAGCTCAGTGCACACAAATTGGGTGTGAGTTCTGGCAAATGTTATCGTTGTGGAAAGACAACGCATGATCAGAACCAGTGTTGGTTTAAAAACCAAGAATGTAGAACTTGTGGTAGGCTTGGACATATAGCTAGAGTATGCAGGTCAGCGAAGAAGACCAGCAACAAGAAGTCACCGCAAGGAAAATACGCAAAGGTACACAAGGTGACCGAACAGGAGTCCGATTCAGACGCTAGCAGTAATGAACTGGCTAGCTTAAGCTGTAATGAACTGGCTAGCTTAAGAGTACTCAACGCTGGTAAGGGTGCAGACCTCCAGACAATTTGGGTCACTCTTCAGATAGAAGGAGTCCAAGTAAAACTGGAATTGGACACTGGATCGGCATTGACGGTCATAAATAAGAAAGATTACGGAAAGTTATTCCAACATATTCCCCTACAGGATACGGGGATTATATTGAAAACATACACGGGGCAAAGAGTGTACCCCATCGGGAAAATAGAGGTTGCAGTGGTCCACAAGGGCGAAGACAGTCAAATAATGGACTTATATGTGATATCTGAAGGAGGTTCTCCACTACTAGGACGGGAGTGGATTAGGAAAATGAATATGGACTGGCATTTCCTACAAACAATAACGAGTGAGAACTCGGTGAAGATAGTCGGCCCAGACTCTGGAACGGATGATGGTAAGCCCAACTCAGGTGCAAAAGACAAAGTTTCAGCACAGAATTCCACTGAGCAACAACAACATAGTTTAACTGTGGATTCTGAGTCTGGCAAGTCTACTGATGTGCCCATTTCTGAGGGACACCGGGCTCGAACTCAACTCCATTTCAAACTACAACAGCAATTAGAACAAATGCTTCGCCGTTTTGAGCAAGAGTTGAATGCAACGAAAGAGTTCTTTGATATAGAGTTGGAGAATCTGGAAAGACAACAGAAGCAGCTGATGGAGAAAATGGAGCAGGAGCACACAAAACGTCTGATGTCAGAGGAGTTAACGGTCAGCCAACTCCTGCATATGCTGAAGGACAGGACTCTGAAATGGGAAAAACTTGAACACGAACTTCAATATTCAAACGAAAGGGGTTCGGAGCTCTCAAAGGTTATTGGAAGAGCTGAGGTGGCAACACAGACTGAGATGACTGCAACAGAGCAGCCCTTGGATGCCAAAAGTACGCTGACTCACGTCAACGTAGAACAACAGACCGCTGAAACAGCTGCTCCGGTAGAGGGATTGAATAGTCCGATCAATCAATCTCCAAAAGAAGTTGAAGTAGTAAAATCTCAAATGAGGTCATTAGTAAACGACTTGCTGAAAGCCCAGAAAAAGCTGGATGAAGAGGTACGCATGAAGAAGTCTCTTCAGGAAAGATGTCTGGACTTGGAACAAAAGCTGGCTAACGCCCAGCTGGGTATGGAGGAAATAGAAGACCCTCTCGCTGGCCTAGATCAGGACGACACCGAATATTACTATGTCCTGTCCTGCCCAACTTGTAACTTCGACTCCCACCATACAGAAATCATGGAGGAGCACCGAAAGTCTACGGAACATCGGGAGAAGGTGGCTCTACTACGGAAAAAGGAGGGAGAGAAGGAGGAACTGCGCATGCAGCTGGCAGCTGACAGTGGAGCCCAGAGAGTCTCCAAGAAGCAGAAAAGGAAAAGTCGAAACAGAAGATGACCCATCTGAACCATTATTACCTCTACCAGATCACACACGTGGTCCCTCCGAACAGAGCCAATTCAGTTCGGAAGTTCAAACTGTTAAATCCATGGAAGGACTATTGAATGAGTCACTCCAGCAACGTGAACCGACTCCACCACAGAGATTGAATCTGTGAACTGTTTTCCGCAGAGACTGAATCTGTGATCTGTTTTGACATGAAGTTATCTATGTTATTCTGTTATGTAAACCTGAAGTTATATATGTATATATGTTATTACGTTATGTTAAATGGGGAGATGACTGTAAAGCTAGGAAGGGAGGAATGTTGTGTATGTAATATGTGTGCTACTTTGAACCTATGGACAGGACTGCACTACTTGTTGGGCGTAGTGATACGCAGTACCACTCCTGGCCATAGGGGTATAAATAGTACTGTGGGTACTGATCTCCCCTCAGTTCCCGCCTGTGGGCATGAAGTAAAGACCTACGTATAGTCCCTACCTCCAACCAGTAAAGACCTGTTTGAGTTATACGTTTAAGTCTTTGTGTTAATTGTTCAATACAATACACATACCAGGCTGATACCTGGGATGGCAGGAATGATGTATGAGAGATTGGGTCGATTGAACTTGTACTCGCTGGAGTTTAGAAGAATGAGAGGTGATCTCATTGAAACTTATAAAATTCTGACAGGACTAGACAGACTAGATGCAGGAAGGATGTTCCCGATGGTCAGGGAGTCCAGAACCAGGGGACACAGTCTAAGGATAAAGGGTAGGCCATTTAGGACAGAAATGAGGAGGAATTTCTTCACCCAGAGAGTGGTGAACCTATGGAATTCTCTACCACAGAAGGCGGTGGAGGCCAGTTCATTAAATATATTCAAGAAGGAGTTGGATATATTTCTTAAGGCTAAAGGGATCAAGGGGTATGGGGAGAAAGCAGGGACCGGGTACTGAATTTGGATGATCAGCCATGATCGCATTGAATGGCGGAGCAGGCTCGAGGGGCCGAATGGCCTACTCCTGCTCCTATCTTCTATGTTTCTATGGTGACATAGAAACGCTGTTTACGGAGGTCACGGTCCATCATCAAAGACCCTACCCACCCCAGCCACAGTCTGTTCGCCCTCCTGCCATCTGGGAGACGCTACAGATGCATTCGCACCCGAACGACCAGATTTAGGAACAGCTTCTTTCCCAGGGCTGTCATCCTACTGAACTCCACAAATAAACTCTAAAGCCTGCACATCTGCCAATGCACTTTATTATGGTTATGTTTATGTTAATGTATTACAAGCCAAATGAATGTTGAATGTTTAAATGTCTTAATCTAAATGTACACTCTCGGGAGCCGCAAGCCTACATTTCGTTGTACTGCACTTGTGCACTAACAATGACAATAAAGTTGATTATGATTATTATTATTATTATTATTATTCAGCCACCATGCCCTGCATTCTGGAACTCTCATTTTGAACCCCCTCCGCCTTGCTATCTCCACCTCCGAAAGCCTCTTCAAAACCTTACCTCTTTGACCTCCCCTTTGGTCACTCGGAAATGTTATAAAATGAGTCGCTATATAAATGTAAGTGTACTTGCTCCAGTATCTCCATTTCACACTACAGTGGAATTTCACCCTGCAACTAACAGTGGGATAAAGAGGAAATCTTGCCACTGTCCCAGTGCGCCAGCATCAATAGAACAGCTGAACCACACAGACAGGGAGGATCCCTGGCCTGAGTTAAGGTTAGGGTCAGTTTAGCTGATGTCGGCCAGAGTTGCGGGAGGGATGCTACAAGCGACCGTAGGAAAGAAACGATGGACTCATTCTCACTGCTAAGCGACCCTTACTGAAGATTGCGCCTGTGAACATCGATGGGGATTGGATCGGGCTCAACTGTGATTGCACCCCACGCCCCCCCCACCTTGCTATCTCCACCTCTGACTGACCTGATTCAGTTATTTGATGAAGTAACAGAGAGGGTTGATGGAGGTAGTGCAGTAGATGTTGTGAATATGGACTTTCAAAAGGCATTTGATAAAATACCTCATAACAGACTTATTCAGAAAATAGAAGCACATGGTATTAAATGGGCAGTGGTAACTTGGGTACAAGATTGGCTAAGGGATAGGAGGCAGAGAGTAGTGGTGAACAAATGTCTTTTTCAGACTGGAGGGAAGTGTGCAGTGGGGTCCCCAGGGGTCAGTTTTAGGACCATTGCTTTTCTTGTTATATATGAATGACCTGGACTTGGGTATAGGGAGTACAACTTCGATGTATGCAGATGATACAAAACTTGGCAACATAGTAAATAGTGAGCATGATACTAGCAGACGTCAGGAGGACATAGACAGGCTGGTGAAATGGGCAGACACACGGCAGATGCAATTTAATGCGGATAAGTGTGAAGTGATGCACTTTGGGAGAAACAACATGGAGAGGCAGTGTAATCTAAATGGTACTATTTTGAGGGGGGTGCAAGAACAGAAGGACCTGGGGGTGCATATTCACAAATCTTTGAAGGTGGCAGGGCAAGCTGATAAGGCAGTTAAAAAAGCGTATGGGATACTTGGCTTTGTAAACAGAGGCACTGAATACAAAAACAAGGAAGTCAGGCTAAACCTTTACCAATCACTGGTTAGGACTCAGCTGGAGTATTGTGTACAATTCTGGGCACCACTCTTTAGGAAGGATGTCAAGACCTTGGAGAGGGCACAGCGGAGGTTTACCAGGAATGATACCAGGGCTGAGGAAGTTCAGTTATGTGGAGAGATTGGAGAAGCTGGGATTGTTCTCCTTAGAGTAGAGAAGGTTAAGAGACCTAATAGAGATATTCAAAATGATGAAGGGTTTTGATAGAGCAATTAGGGAGAAACTATTTCCTCTGGCAAGTGGGTCATAACCAGAGGTCACAGATTTAAAATAATTGGCAAAAGAAGTGGAAATGAGGAGCAATTTCTTCACACAGAGGGTTGTTAAGATCAGGAACACATTACCTAAATGGGTGGTGGAAGCAGATTCCACAGGAACTTTTAAAAGGCAATTGGACGTGTACCGGAAGAGGACTAGAGTTCACTAGAGTTTAGGAGAATGAGAGGGGATCTCATTGAAACATATAAAATTCTGACAGGGCTAGACAGACTGGATGCAGGGAGGATGTTTCCCCTGGCTGGGGGGGCGGGGGGGTCTAGAACCAGGGGTCACAGTCTCAGGATACGGGGTAGGACATTTAGGACTGAGATGAGGAGAAATGTCTTCACTCAGAGGGTGGTGAACCTGTGGAATTCTCTACCACAGAAGGCTGTGGAGGCCAAGTCACTGAATATATTTAATAAGTAGATAGATTTCTAGACACAAAAGGCATCAAGGGGTATGGGGAGAGTGGGAATATGGTATTGAGATAGAGGATCAGCCATGATCATATTGAATGGCGGAGCAGGCTCGAAGGGCCGAATGGCCTACTCCTGCTCCTATTTTTTTCCTATGTTCTATGACTAATTTGTAGGGTTATGGGGGGAAAAGCTGGGGTGTGGGACTAAATTGGA
The DNA here is from genome assembly GCF_052327205.1 of Somniosus microcephalus. NCBI lineage: Eukaryota > Metazoa > Chordata > Chondrichthyes > Squaliformes > Somniosidae > Somniosus > Somniosus microcephalus. The sequence continues at coordinate 363,536,297 of NC_140989.1, forward strand.
CAGCTCTTTCAAAGAGCCGGCACAGGTGTGACGGGCCGAATGGCCTCCTTCTGCGCTGTAAGATTCTATGATTCTATGTTGTGAGCATCACTGGCAAATTCAGCATTCTTGCCCATCCCTGGTTGCCCGAAGGCGGAGGCGATGGGCAATCTTCTTGACCCGCTCCAGTCCGTACACTTGGTAGCAGTTTGATACAACTGGGTGGCTTGCTAGGCCACATCAGAGGGCAGTTCAGAGTCAACCACATCGGTGTGGGACTGGGGTCACATATAGGCCCAGACCGGGTAAGGTCGGCAGCTTTCCTTCCCTGAAGGACATTAATGAGCCACTCGGGTATCTCACAACAATCCGACCGCTCCAGCTTTACTTTCACTGATGCCAGTTTTTTTTTCAATTCAAGCTGCTGTGCTGGGATATGAACACATATTCTGTGGATTATTAGTGCAGGCCTTCGGATTACTAGTCCAGTAACAAGAACAACGACACGACTGTGCCCCCTATATGACACCTGATGATGCCTGTGGGAATTATACCCCATCAAGGAGTCAACGTCGTGAGACAGGGATGAAAAGAGGAGAAAAATGGTAGCAAGGGTAGGGAAAAAAATAAATCATGGATGTATGGTGATGATTTCAAAGGTATTGTTCACAAACAGGAAAACTTGGTCAACCACCAGGCCTGGTTTGCTTAGACAACCCTACAGTTAACTCAAAATATATATAATTACATTAAAATGATTAAAAATAACCTACAGCTCTGTGAAGGTCTAACAGAGCCCTGGGATAATGACAGTCCCTGGTTATTTCCACTGGGTTTATATATAAAACGATTGATAGATTCATGAATTCACATGCAGCACATCCTCCGAATGTAAACTGCTATCAGATCCAAAAAAAAAAGAATGTATTTGTTCGATCTGCCTTCAAGGAATTACAAAACGGAATTGATGTAAATCTGCTATAACCTGCACGGCATGCGTGGCTGCAATCGTAAAGGAAGCACTGTGCCCAAATGCCTGCGACCAGTCGCCAATTGCATTGCCATTACCCAGGCTTGAAACGGGTCTGTCCATGGCGCTGAATTCTGGCCAGTCGCTTTCCTGCGCGCTGACTCCACCAAGCAGGGCGCGTGTGGTGCGCACAACAACAACAACAAAAAAACCAAGTCAACATATCAGTAATAAGGATTTAATTTGGGATTTGAAATAAAAAAAATAAAGGGATAGCGTTAACGCCTTGAATGACAAGGCATGATCAGCCCCCACCCACCACCTCCTTGCAGACACGGAAGTGACTAACCGCCCTTCCCCATTATGTATCATCGGCTCCTGGTTACCTAGATACCCGGAGCAGCAAAAAGGGGGCGGTTTGAAATGATACAATGGGCAACGTTTCTTCCATTCTAAAAATTGGTGGGGTGGGGGGCTGGCTGACTATCACTAGAGATAATCCTCATTATCAATGATCATTAGTCAATGAATTCAACTATAAAGAAAATAGCAACACTAGAATGATTCCTGGTCACTTTCCTTTTGATACATAAAATGACAGAAATAACCTGCTTGTTCCTGGCAAGGTTGCAGTCACCTTGTTACAACATTTCACTAAAAAATGTAACAATTATATTATGCCAGCCCTGGACATGTTTCAAGTTCCTTTGATGTATTTATATATATATATTTATGGTACAGAATATGATATTGTGCCTCTCCAGTAGGTTGCAATCTGCTTTGATACAACAACATGTAGCAATAACACAATATACTGTAATTATACGGCGCAGGTTAGTTACTTACAATACTGTAGCCGCGTCCAGAAAGATTACAGCGATAAAAATCCCAGACCTAGCTCCGACACCCCACCTTACCCAGGATCGGGTGCTGCTGAGCCAGTCCCCGCTGCCGAAGCTCTGGTCTTCCTCTGCCCGCAAATCGACTGCTGGCTCTGCCGCCGCCAGCGATAGCTGCTCCTGTGGGACTGATCAGCGAATTGCTGCTCACCCGAGGCACTCACAGCACAGCAACCAACAGCAGCGCTTTCACCGGGAGGAGCACAGACTCCGCTCCGCCCGGGGCTGCGGATCAATCGTCTCCAAAGAGCACACAACTCCAGTCCGGGTTATTGATCCCGGATCCCGCACTGACTCCACTCCGGGTTATTGATCCCAGATCCCGCACTGATTCCACTCCGGGTTATTGATCCCGGATCCCGCACTGATTCCACTCCGGGTTATTGATCCCGGATCCCGCACTGACTCCACTCCGGGTTATTGATCCCAGATCCCGCACTGATTCCACTCCGGGTTATTGATCCCGGATCCCGCACTGACTCCACTCCGGGTTATTGATCCCAGATCCCGCACTGATTCCACTCCGGGTTATTGATCCCGGATCCCGCACTGATTCCACTCCGGGTTATTGATCCCGGATCCCGCACTGATTCCACTACGGGTTATTGATCCCTGATCCCGCACTGATTCCACTCCGGGTTATTGATCCCTGATCCCGCACTGATTCCACTCCGGGTTATTGATCCCTGATCCCGCACTGATTCCACTCCGGGTTATTGATCCCTGATCCCGCACTGATTCCAGTCCGGGTTATTGATCCCTGATCCTGCACTGATTGATCCCTGATCCTGCACTGATTCTGTAGTGTATGTGCTTTAAGTCAGAACTACTTTTTACAGCTCCTGTATACTGTAGTACCGGCAGTGACCACACCGGTATATAAGCTGTGCGCATGCCTCTGTACCCCAGTCTAGAGATTACCCTCCTCCAGTAAAGACCTGTTATTTGTTTATGTACAGCATCTGTGTAATTATTTATCCACTGAACCACGGATCTAACAGTGGCGACAAGTGTTGATGCGAATCTACCTGCAACATGAAAAAAAAATAGTCGAGTCCAGGAACACGGGCGTCGACCGCGAGCAACCGCCCAGCAGTCAGGCAGAGATCCAACTTCGCTGGGGAGGCTGTGGAGAGCCGGGCTTGGTTCCCCAGCCACAACGAGCAGTAAGAGACCGAGGAGTTCAGAAGAATGAGAGGCGATCTTATTGAAACATATAAGATTGTGAAGGGGTTGGATCGGGTGGATGCGGGGAAGATGTTCCCGATGATGGGTGAAACTAGAACTAGGGGGCATAGTCTTAGAATAAGGGGCTGCTCTTTCAAAACTGAGATGAGGAGGAACTACTTCACTCAGAGGGTGGTAGGTCCATGGAATATGCTGCCCCAAAAAGCTGCAGAAGCTACATCATTACATAAATTTAAAACAGAAATAGACAGTTTCCTAGAAGTAAAGGTAATTAAGGGTTACGGGGAGCGGGCAGGAATTTGGACATGAGTCTAGGTTCGGATCGGTCATGGCCCTGTGGGTAGCGGAGCGGGCCCAGGGGCCGTGTAGCCTGATCCTGCTCCTATTTCGTGTGTCTAATTCTGTTAGATTCAGGAGATGGTTCTGGGATAGTGGATTGGCGGTTAGGATCAGATCAGCCATGACCTTATTGAATGGCGGAGCAGGCTCGAGGGGCCGATTGGCCTACTCCTGCTCCTATTTCTTATGTTCTTATGACAGGTCCAGAGCAGACCCTTCCCGAGCAGCGGCGGCTGGAGCCGACCGACAGCAGAGAGAGAGAGCCGGGCAGCGTCGACGGGGTAAGAAAGAGGGTGAAGAGAGCCGGGCGCAGCCGGGGGTTAATCACCGAGCGTCGTCGAGGAAAAATACTGCAAACCGGAGAGAGAGAGGGTAAGAAACAGCCGGGTTCTAGACTGAGCGGCGTCGACAAATATCAAGAGAAGAAGGCGCAGAGCACAGCCAGGGATCACGGGCTGATCAGGGTCCGCGGGGCGAAGCAAGGGGAGACGCCATTGAGCTGCGGAGAAGCAGGGAGAGCGCGGGAGACGCCAATGAGCCGCGGAGAAGCAGGGAGAGCGCGGGAGGCGCCATTGAGCCGTGGAGAAGAAGGAAGAGCGCGGGAGACGCCATTTTGCGAAGCCGCAGCGGAGAAGACGGGCGAGCATGGGAAGGAAGGAAAGTGCGGGAGACACCATTTTGTGCCAGCGGAGAAGAAGGGGAAGCGCGGGAGGTGCCATTGGTGATAGTTAACGCACAACCAAGGATGCCGAAGAGTGGCAGTATCTCTACGTTCGACAATGAAGTCGAAGATTGGGTGACATATGTGGAATGTATTGAGGTGTACTGCAGGGCGAATGAAGTGCCAGATGCTAATAAAGCACTGGTTCTGTTAAATTCCATGGTTGCAAAAACTTATGGGTTACTGGGAAATCTAATAACCCCAGAGAAGCCGGTAAACAAGAATTTTGAAAGCATAGTAGAAATCCTACAGGACCACTTAAACCCCACACCGCTGCTGATAGCAGAACGATTTAAGTTCCATACAAGGAACCAACACAAAGACGAAAGCAATGCTGAGTACCTAACGGAACTGCACAAGCTATCGAAATACTGCCAGTTTGGAGCAGGACTAGCAGACACGTTAAGGGACAAGTTTGTGTGTGGGCTACAAAGTGAAGGAACCCAGAAACGGCTTCTATCAGAAAAGGACCTTACGCTGGACAAAGCTTTCAGTATGGCAGTATCACACGAAGCAGCCGCAAGGGGCGCTGCAGAGATACAACGGAGACCGCAAGAATATGGCACCAATGAAATGACCTATGGAACAGGGAAGTGCTATCGCTGCGGCAGAACAACACATGACCAGAAAGATTGTTGGTTCAAGGACCAAGTGTGCAGACAGTGTGGGAAAGCAGGACACATAGCAAGAGTCTGCAGGTCTGGGAAGAAAACCAACAGTAAGAAATCTCCACAGGAGAAGTACAAAAAGGTACACCAGGTGATGGACATTGGTTCAGGCGAACAGAAAAGTGACACAGACTCCGGAAGCAAGGAGCTGGGTTGTCTGAAACTACATAATGTAACCAAAATGGAGGATCACCAGACTATCTGGGTTACACTCAAGATAGACGGAGTCCAAGTGGAAATGGAATTGGACACAGGGTCCGCTCTAACAGTCATAAATCAAAGAGACTACAAGCGGCTATTTTCACACATACCCTTGAAAGCTACAGAGATTGTCTTGAAGACGTATACGGGGCAAAAATTCTACCCCAAAGGAAAAATAAGGGTGAAAGTGACATATAAAGGTCAGGAAATATCTAAAATGGATATATATGTATTGCCAAATGGAGGACCACCACTGCTAGGACGTGAATGGATCCGGAAGATACATTTAGATTGGCATTCCATACAGGTACTGAAGGTGGAGGCCAAAAAGGATGACGACGTCACACCTGGACGACTGTCAAAAATGCTAACTGACGCAAAAGAAGTGTTCCAGGAGGGACTAGGAACACTAAAAGGAATAACAGCAACAATTAAAATAGAGGATAATGCAAGCCCAAAGTTTCTGAAGGCCAGACCAGTGCCTTATGCGATCAGACCAGCGGTTGAAGCAGAGCTGGAAGGGTTGGAACGTTCAGGAGTACTGTCCAAAGTGGACTGGAGCGAGTGGGCTACACCCATCATTCCTGTAATGAAGAGGTCGTTGAGTAATACGCCTGGGGAACCAAAGAAGGTCCGCATCTGTGGGGATTTTAAGGTGACAGTGAACCCAGTCCTTCACACGGTGCAATATCCACTTCCACGAATTGAGGATATTTTCGCCTCGCTATCTGGTGGTAAACGCTTCACCAAAATTGATCTAGCCCAGGCGTACTTGCAAATGGAGGTAGAAGAAGCTTCGGAACATTACCTTACGATCAACACCCATAAAGGTCTCTATCAATACAACCGGCTGGTGTTTGGAGTAGCCTCGGCTCCGGCTATCTGGCAAAGGGCGATGGATCAGGTCCTGCAAGGGATTCCAGGGACCCAGTGTTATTTGGACGACATCTTGGTCACAGGCGAAAATGACGGTGATCACCTCGCTAACTTGGAGAAGGTATTCGCCAGATTAAAGGAATATGGGCTACGAGCTAATCGCCATAAGTGCGAGTTTTTCCAGAAACAGATCTCGTATTGCGGCCACATCATCGATGAAGAGGGGTTACATAAGTCCCCTGACAAGATAGAGGCAGTAGTCAAGGCTCCAGCACCGGAAAATGTGTCACAACTGAGGTCGTTCCTAGGGCTGGTAAACTATTACCACAAGTTCTTACCAAATTTGTCTACGGTATTACACCCACTGAAAACCCTGCTGCAAACAGGGGTACCATGGAAGTGGGATGACGAGCGTAGACGAGCTTTCCAGAAGTGTAAAGAATTGATCACATCAAAAGAGGTGTTGGCCCATTTCAACCCAGCACTACCAATTCATTTGGCATGTGATGCATCACCCTACGGCATTGGAGCGGTGCTGTCGCACAGATTCCCAGACGGGTTGGAGAGGCCAGTAGCCTTTGCGTCTCGGTCACTAACCTCAGCCGAGCGCAACTACGCCCAGATTGACAGGGAGGCCCTCAGCCTAGTATGGGGAGTAAAAAAATTCAACCACTATCTGCATGGACAGAAGTTCACCTTGCTGACCGACCACCAACCACTTGTCTCCATCTTTAATCCTAAGAAGGGCGTGCCAGTAATGACTGCACAGCGGTTACAAAGATGGTCCCTGTTTCTAGTGGCGAATCAATATGAAATAGAATATAAAGGCACGAGACAGCATGGGAACACTGATGGGCTATCGCGCCTGCCACTGCCTACTGTGGAAGAAGCACCAGCAGTGGACCCTATCGAGATATTTTATTCGTTGATAATTGAACGATTGCCAGTAACAAATGCGGATATAGAGAAGGAGACCCGCAATGATCCGACGCTGTCACGGGTATATAAATTGACGGTGCGGGGATGGCCAACACATGGCGACTCACTGTTGCCAGCATTCTCATCCAGAAGAGAACAGCTGTCAGTATGCCAGGGGACAGTGATGTGTGGATCCAGAGTGGTGATTCCACCCAAGTTAAGGGAGAGAGTGCTAAATGAGCTACATGAAGGTCATCTGGGGGGAGTGAAAATGAAAAGCCTAGCTAGGGCTTATGTGTGGTGGCCGGGAATCGATCAACAAATCGAAGACCTAACTAAGAGCAGCTTAGGATGCCAGAAGGTCCAAAATGCACCACCACATGCCCCTCTACACCCATGGGAGTGGCCCTCCTCTCCATGGCAACGGGTGCACATTGATTTCGCTGGTCCATTCATGGACTCAATGTTCTTAATAGCAGTGGATGCTCATTCAAAGTGGCCTGAGGTGATAAAGATGTCTTCAACCACTGCAGAGAAAACGATTGCAGTCCTACGGACCATATTTGCCAGAAACGGGTTGCCAGAGCAGATCTGCTCTGATAATGGACCACAGTTTGTGTCCGACGAGTTCCAAAAATTCATGAAAAGGAATGGGGTAAGGCATTACACATCTGCCCCGTATCATCCAGCCACCAATGGATTGGCTGAGAGGTTCGTACAAACCTTTAAGAAGGCGATAAAGGCTATGTGCGACGAGGAAATTCCACTACAGCATAAGATGGACAATTTCTTATTAGCCTACCGAAACGCGACACATGCAGTTACCAACCAGACCCCGGCCATGATGTTCTTTAACCGAAGGTTGAGATCTCGTCTGGACTTGCTCAGACCAAATGTGCGAAGAAATGTTGAGGACAAACAATTCCAGCACATCAACGAGAAGCCGACAAGGAGCTTCAATGTAGGGCAACCAGTCTTGGCCCGGGGCTTTCGAACAGAGAAGTGGCAACCCGGAACGATATGTACAAGGCAGGGGCCATTAATGTACACAGTGGATGTCGGGGAGAACATTGTGAGATGCCACGTCGATCAGATCTTAGCATCACAGGAATGCGTCAACCCCATGTCTCGAGTACCTGGGGATGAACCTGACATACCGGTAGTATCTACTTCAGACCCAGTAGCAGTGGAACCCGATGAACTACCCGATGAAAGGGGGTCAGAATCGCCTCTGCACCAAGAATAAGAACCTCCGGAAAGGCGCTATCCCGAAAGGGTCAGGAAGCCGCCCCAAAGACTGAATCTATAAATGGACTTTTGTTATTGAATGTACATGTAAAAATGTCATTTTTATTTGAATATTAAGGGGGTATTATTAATCTAAAAAGGGAGGAATTGTAGTGTATGTGCTTTAAGTCAGAACTACTTTTTACAGCTCCTGTATACTGTAGTACCGGCAGTGACCACACCTGCTGCGCGCATGCCTCTGTACCCCAGTCTAGAGATTACCCTCCTCCAGTAAAGACCTGTTTATGTACAGCATCCGTGTAATTATTTATCCACTGAACCACGGATCTAACAGATTCCACTCCGGGTTATTGATCCTGATCCCGCATTGATTCCAGTCCGGGTTATTGATCCCTGATCCTGCACTGATTCCACTCCGGGTTATTGATCACTGATCCCACACTGATTCCACTCCGGGTTATTGATCCCTGATCCCACACTGATTCCACTCCGGGTTATTGATCCCTGATCCAGCACTGATTCCAGTCCGGGTTATTGATCCCTGATCCCGCACTGATTCCACTACGGGTTAATGATCCCTGATCCAACACTGATTCCAATCCGGGTTATTGATCCCTGATCCCGAACTGATTCCACTCCGGGTTATTGATACCTGATCCCGAACTGATTCCACTCCGGGTTATTGATCTCTGATCCCACACTGATTCCACTCCGGGTTATTGATCCCTGATCCCGCACTGATTCCACTCCGGGTTATTGATCCCTGATCCCGCACTGATTCCACTCCGGGTTATTGATCCCTGATCCTGCACTGATTCCACTCCGGGTTATTGATTCCTGGATCCTGCACTGATCCCACTCCGGGTTTTTAATCCCTGATCCCACACTGATTCCACTCCGGGTTATTGATCCCTGATCCCGCACTGATTCCACTCCGGGTTATTGATCCCTGATCCCGAACATTTAGAAAACCATACTGCAGTGAAACAGATTCAGCATGGTTTTAGGAAAGGGAAATCATGTTTAACAAATTTGCTGGTGTTCTTTGAGGATGTAACAAGAAGGGTGGACAAGGGTGAGCCAGTGGATGTGGTGTATTTGGATTTCCAGAAGGCATTCGATAAGGTGCCACATAAAAGGCTACTGCATAAGATAAGAGCTCACGGAATTGGGGGTAATATATTAGCATGGATAGAAAATTGGCTAACTAACAGAAAGCAGAGAGTCGGGATAAATGGGTCATTTTCTGGTTGGCAAACGGTAACTAGTGGGGTGCCACAAGGATCGGTGCTGGGGCCCCAACTATTTACAATCTACATTAATCACTTGGATGAAGGGATCGAGTGTAATGTAGCCAAGTTTGCGGATGATACAAAGATGGGTGGGAAAGCGATTTGTGCAGAGGATGCAACGAATCTGCAAAGGATATAGACAGGCTAAGTGAGTGGGCAAACATTTGGCAGATGGAGTATAACGTGGGAAAGTGCAAGGTTATACACTTTGGTAGGAAAAATAAAAAAGCAAACTATCATTTAAATGGAGAGAGATTACAAAATGCTACAGTTCAGAGGGACCTGGGGGTCCTTGTGCATGAAACACAAAAAGTTAGCATGCAGGTACAGCAAGTAATTGTTGTAGCTAATTTGGGGCTAGGCGGGCCAGGTGATATTCTAGGTCGACGCGATCCCAACAGAAGCTTTTTAGAGTCAATAAAACTCTGACTACGAGTGAATGGCAAAGTAAAAGAATGCTTTATTGCAGAGCTCTGGGAGAAGCTGCTATGCACCCCGTGTGCAATCGCCGAACTTCTCGTTTTGTACGCACAAGTCTCCTACCTTTATACAGGAGTCAAAACAACTTAGACAGTTGATTACATAATCACAGCGATCCCTTGTGACATATCTATTCTTAAGCAAACGGTTACATATTCTTAAACAAGCGATGGCCATAGGTTAAAACCCCTTTAGGACCTCTGACCGCAGACGAGATAAGCAGAAGTAACTAACGGTTCCAGACTGTTTGTCGTTGCAAGGTGACCACAAATGTTCAATGATCCCGCACTGATTCCACTCTGGGTTATTGATTCCTGATCCCGCACTGATTCCACGACGGATTATTGATCCCTGATCCCGCACTGATTCCACTCCGGTTATTGATCCCTGATCCCGCACTGATTCCACTCCGGATTATTGATCCCTGATCCCGCACTGATTTCATTCCGGGTTATTGATCCCGGATCCGGCACTGATTCCACTCCGCTTATTGATCACTGATCCCGCACTGATTCCACTCCGGTTATTGATCCCTGATCCCGCACTGATTCCACTCCGGGTTATTGATCCCTGATCCCGCACTGATTCCACTCCGGTTATTGATCCCCGATCCCGCACTGATTCCACTCCGGGTTATTGATCCCTGATCCCGCACTGATTCCACTCCGGGTTATTGATCCCTGATCCCGCACTGATTCCACTCCGGTTATTGATCCCGGATCCCGCACTGATTCCACTCCGGGTTATTGGTCCCTGATCCTTCACTGATTCCACTCCGGGTTATTGATCCCTGATTCCAAACTGATTCCACTCCAGGTTATTGATCCCTGATCTTGAACTGATTCCACTCCGGTTATCGATCCCTGATCCCACATTGATTCTACTCCGGGTTATTGATCCCTGATCCCGCACTGATTCCACTCTGGGTTATTGATTCCTGATCCCGCACTGATTCCACTACGGATTATTGATCCCTGATCCCGCACTGATTCCACTCCGGTTATTGATCCCTGATCCCGCACTGATTCCACTCCGGATTATTGATCCCTGATCCCGCACTGATTTCATTCCGGGTTATTGATCCCGGATCCGGCACTGATTCCACTCCGCTTATTGATCACTGATCCCGCACTGATTCCACTCCGGTTATTGATCCCTGATCCCGCACTGATTCCACTCCGGTTATTGATCCCCGATCCCGCACTGATTCCACTCCGGGTTATTGATCCCTGATCCCGCACTGATTCCACTCCGGGTTATTGATCCCTGATCCCGCACTGATTCCACTCCGGTTATTGATCCCGGATCCTGCACTGATTCCACTCCGGGTTATTGATCCCTGATCCCGCACTGATTCCACTCCGGTTATTGATCCCGGATCCTACACTGATACCACTCCGGGTTATTAACCCCTGATCCCGCACTGATTCCACTCCGGGTTATTGATCCCGGATCCTGCACTGGTTCCACGCCGGGTTATTGATCCCTGATCCCGCACTGATTCCACTCCGGGTTATTGATCCCTGATCCCGCACTGATTACACTCTGGTTATTGATCCCGGATCCCACACTGATTCCACTCTGGGTTATCGATCCCTGTCCCCGCACTGATTGCACTCCGGTTATTGATCCCTGATCCCGCACTGATTCTACTCCATGAATGAATTTTTTAAAACTGCTCCCTACACTGGTACTATTCTACCTGGATGATTGATCAATGATCCTGTACTGGCTCCACTACAACAAGAACAACTTGTATTTATATAGTGCCTTTAACTTAGTAAGGTGCTTCACAGGAGTGTACCAAGCCAGATAAGGAGATGACAAGAGGTAGCTTTAGAGGAGGAATGAGAGATAGTGAGGCGGAGTGGTTTAGGGATGGAATGCCAGAGCTGAGGGCGCGGGCAGCTGAAGGCACGGCCACCAATGGTGGACCGTTTAAACTCAGATATGTGCAAAAGTACTAAATTGGAGGAGCACAGATATCTCAGAGATTTGTAGGGCAGGAGGTGGTTCCAGAGATAGTTAGGGGCAAGGCCATTGAGGGATTTGAAAACAAGGATGAGAATTTTATAATCGAGGTGTTGCTTAACTGGATTAACTGAGGTTTATTGAGCACTTAATCCCACACAGGCTCCACCTGGGTTATTGGTCAATGATCCGTGCATGACCGTGCTCCAGCTGATTATCGATCACTGATCACCATACAGACTCCACTCTGCTCCAGGTTATTGATAACAGATCGCCATACAGACTCCACTCTGCTCCAGGTTACTGATTGCCATACAGACTCCACTCTGCTCCAGGTTATTGATTACTGATCGCCATACAGACTCCACTCTGCTCCAGGTTATTGATCACTGATCGCCATACAGACTCCACTCTGCTCCAGGTTATTGATTATTGATCGCCATACAGACTGCACTTTGCTCCGCGTTATTGATTACTGATCGCCATACAGACTCCACTCTGCTCCAGGTTATTGATAACAGATCACCATACAGACTCCACTCTGCTCCAGCTTATTGATTACTGATTGCCATACAGATTCCACTCTGCTCCAGGTTATTGATTACTGATCGCCATACAGACTCCACTCTACTCCAGGTTATTGATTATTGATCGCCATACAGACTCCACTCTGCTCCAGGTTATTGATTACTGATCGCCATACAGACTCCACTCTGCTCCAGGTTATTGATCACTGATCACCATACAGGCTCCAGTTTATTGATCACTGATCGCCATACAGACTCCAGGTTATTGATTACTGATCGCCATACAGACTCCACTCTGCTCCAGGTTATTGATCACTGATCACCATACGCACTCCAGGTTATTGATCACTGATCGCCATACAGACTCCACTCTGCTCCAGGTTATTGATAACAGATCGCTGTTAAATCCGTGTATCTTGATGTATGGTGTCCTTCAATAAATCGACAGAGACTGCAGATAACAAACAACAGGTGTTTACTGGATGAGGGTTATTCTAAAACTAACAGTACAGATCCCTACTCAGGGTTTATATACAGGTGTGGTCACTGCCGGTACTACAGTATACAGGAGCTGTAAAAAGTAGTTCTCCCCTTAAAGGTACATACACTACAATTCCTCCCCTTTTAGATTAACAGTACCATAACATTCATTTAACAATTAACACTTTTAACATGCAACATTAACTGAAAATAGTCCATTTATAAATTCAGTCTTTGGGCGGCTTCCTGATCCTTTCTGGATAGCGCCTTTCCTGAGTGTCTTGCTCTTGGTGCGGAGGCAATTCTGGCCCCCTGTTGTCGGTTGGTTCATCAGCTTCCGATGCTACTGTTTCTGTTGTAGATGCTACCTGTATGTCGGGTTCATCACCAGGTACGCGAGACCTGGGGTTGACTCGTTCCTGTGACTCTAGGATCTGGTCGACATGGCGTCTCACAATGTTCTCCCCAACATCCACTGTGTACATTAGTGGACCCTGCCGTGTGCATATCGTTCCTGGTTGCCATTTCTCTGTTCGGTAGTTGCGGGCCAAGACTGGTTGCCCTACATTGAAGCTCCTTGTCGGCTTCTCATTGATGTGCTGGAATTGCTTATTCTCAACATCTCTTCGTACATTTGGTCTGAGCAAATCCAGACGAGATCTCAACCTTCGGTTAAAGAACATCATGGCCGGGGTCTGGTTGGTGACTGCATGTGTTGCATTTCTGTAGGCTAACAGGAAATTGTCCACCTTATGCTGCAGTGGAATGTCGTCATCGCACATGGCCCTTACTGCTTTTTTAAAGGTTTGTACGAACCTCACAGCCAATCCATTTGTGGCTGGATGATACGGGGCGGATGTGTAATGCCTTACTCCATTCCTTTTCATAAATCTTCGAAACTCTTCGGACACAAACTGTGGTCCGTTATCAGAGCAAATCTGCTCTGGCAAGCCGTTCCTGGCAAATATGGTCCGTAGGACTGCAATAGTTTTCTCCGTGGTGGTGGAGGACATTTTGATCACCTCAGGCCATTTCGAGTGCGCATCCACGGCTATTAAAAACATTGAGTCCATGAATGGACCAGCAAAATCAATATGCACCCGTTGCCATGGAGATGAGGGCCACTCCCATGGGTGTAGAGGGGCATGTGTTGGTGCATTTTGGACCTTCTGGCTTCCTGAGCAGCTCTTTGTCAGGTCCTCGATTTGCTGATCGATCCCCGGCCACCACACATAAGCCCTAGCAAGGCTTTTCATTTTCACCCCTCCCAGATGGCCTTCGTGAAGCTCATTGAGCACTCTCTCCCTTAACTTGGGTGGAACTACCACTCGGGATCCACACATCAAGGTCTCCTGGCATACTGACAGCTGTTCTCTTCTGGATGAGAATGCTGGCAACAATGAGTCGCCATGTGTTGGCCATCCCTTCACCGTCAAGTCATATACCCGAGACAGTGTTGGGTCATTTCGGGTCTCCTTCTCTATACCAGCATTAGTTACTGGCAAGCGTTCAATTATAGTCGAATAAAATATTTCGACAGGGTCTACTGCTGGTGCTTCCTCCGCAGTAGGCAGTGGCAGGCGTGATAGCCCATCGGCGTTTCCATGCTGTTTCGTGCCCTTATACTCGATTTCATATTGGTTCGCCCCTAGAAAAAGGGACCATCTTTGTAGCCGTTGCGCAGTCATCACCGGAACGCCCTTCTTTGGATTAAAGATGGAGACAAGTGGTTGGTGGTCAGTCAGCAAGGTGAACTTCTGCCCATGCAGATAGTGGTTGAATTTTTTTACTCCCCATACTAGGCCTAGGGCCTCCCTGTCAATCTGGGCGTAGTTGCGCTTGGCTGAGGTTAGTGACCGAGACGCAAAGGCTACTGGCCTCTCCGAGCCGTCTGGGAATTTGTGCGACAGCACCGCTCCAATGCCATAGGGTGATGCATCACACGCCAACCGAATTGATAGTGCTGGGTTGAAATGAGCCAACACCTCTTTTGATGTGATCAATTCTTTGAACTTCTGGAAAGCTCGTTTACATTCGTCATTCCACTTCCATGGTACCCCCGTTTGCAGTAGGGTGTTCAGTGGGTGTAGTACTGTAGACAAATTCGGCAAGAACTTATGGTAGTAGTTCACCAACCCGAGGAACGAACTCAGTTGTGACACATTTTCTGGTGCTGGAGCCTTGACTACTGCCTCAATCTTTTCAGGGGACTTATGTAACCCCTCTTCATCAATAACGTGGCCACAATACGAGATCTGCTTCTGGAAAAACTCGCATTTGTGGCGATTAGCTCGGAGCCCATAATCCTTCAATCTAGTGAGCACCTGCTCCAGGTTGGCGAGGTGATCACTGTCATTTTCACCCGTGACCAGGATGTCGTCCAAATAACACTGGGTCCCTGGAAACCCTTGCAGGACTTGATCCATTGCCCTTTGCCAAATAGCCGGAGCTGATGCTACCCCGAACACCAGCCGGTTGTATTGGTAGAGACCTTTATGAGTGTTGATCGTGAGGTACTGTTTCGAGGCTTCTTCTACCTCCATTTGCAGGTACGCCTGGGCCAGATCAATCTTAGTGAAGCGTTTCCCTCCAGATAGCGAGGCGATAATATCTTCAATCCGCAGAAGTGGATATTGTACAGTGTGAAGGACTGGGTTCACTGTCACCTTAAAGTCCCCACAGATGCGAACCTTCTTTGGTTCCCCAGGCGTATTACTCAACGACCTCTTCATTACAGGAACGATGGGTGTAGCCCACTCGCTCCAGTCCACTTTGGACAGTACTCCTGAACGTTCCAAACCTTTCAGCTCTGCTTCGACGGCTGGGCGGACCGCGTAAGGTACCGGTCTGGCCTTAAAAAACTTTGGGCTTGCATTTTCCTCTATTTTGATCGTCGTTGCTATGCCTTTTAGTGTTCTGAGTCCCTCCTGGAACACTTCTTGTGCGTCAGTTAGCATTTTTGACAGTCGTCCAGGTGTGACGTCGTCATCCTTTTTGGCTTCTACAGTCAGTGCTTGTATGGAATGCCAATCTAGCTGTATCTTCCGGATCCATTCACGCCCTAGTAGTGGTGGTCCTCCATCTGGCAATACATATAGGTCCATTTTTGGTGTTTCCTTGCCGTTATATATAACGTTCACCCTTATTTTTCCTTTGGGGTAGACTTTTTGCCCCGTGTACATCTTCAAGACAATCTCCTATCTCTCAAGGGTATATGTGAGAATAGCCGCTTGTAGTCATAGAGTCATAGAGTCATAGAGTTATACAGCACGGATAGAGGCCCTTCGGCCCATCGTGTCCGCGCCGGCCATCAAGCCCTGTCTAATCTAATCCCATATTCCAGCATTTGGTCCGTAGCCTTGTATGCTGTGGCATTTCAAGTGCTCATCCAAATGCTTCTTAAATGTTGTGAGGGTTCCTGCCTCCACAACCCTTTCAGGCAGTGAGTTCCAGACTCCAACCACCCTCTGGGTGAAAAAGTTCTTTCTCAAATCCCCTCTAAACCTCCCGCCCTTTACCTTGAATCTATGCCCCCTAGTTATTGACCCCTCTACTAAGGGAAAAAGCTCCTCAGCATCCATCCTATCTATGCCCCTCATAATTTTGTACACCTCAATCATGTCCCCCCTCAGCCTCCTCTGCTCCAAGGAAAACAAACCCAATCTGCCCAGTCTCTCTTCATAGCTGAAGCGCTCCAGCCCTGGTAACATCCTGGTGAACCTCCTCTGCACCCTCTCTAACGCGATCACATCCTTCCTGTAGTGTGGCGACCAGAACTGCACACAGTATTCCAGCTGTGGCCTAACCAGTGTTTTATACAGCTCCATCATAACCTCCTTGCTCTTACATTCAATGCCTCGGCTAATGAAGGCAAGTATCCCATATGCCTTTTTTACCACCTTATCCACCTGTTCCGCCGCCTTCAGGGACCTGTGTACTTGCACACCCAGATCCCTCTGACCCTCCGTCTTGCCTAGGGTCTTACCATTCATTGTGTATTCCCTTGCCTTGTTAGTCCCCCCAAAGTGCATCACCTCGCACTTTTCCGGGTTAAATTCCATTTGCCACTGTTCCGCCCATCTGACCAACCCATCTATATCGTCCTGCAGACTGAGGCTACCCTCCTCGCTATTTACCACCCTACCAATTTTTGTATCATCCGCGAACTTACTGGTCATACCTTTTACATTCATATCCAAGTCATTAATGTAGACCACAAACAGCAAGGGACCCAGCACCGATCCCTGTGGTACCCCACTGGCCACAGGCTTCCAGTCACAAAAACAACCTTTGACCATCACCCTCTGCCTTCTGCCACTAAGCCAGTTTTGTATCCAATGTGCCAAGGCACCCTGGATTCCATGGGCTCTTACCTTCTTGACCAGTCTCCTGTGCGGGACTTTATCGAAGGCCTTACTGAAATCCATGTATACCACATCCACTGCGTTACCCTCATCCACACACCTAGTCACCCCCTCAAAAAATTCAATCAAATTAGTCAGACATGATCTTCCCTTGACAAAGCCATGTTGACTATCCCTGATTAATCCTTGCCTCTCCAAGTGGAGACAAATTTTGTCACTCAGAATTTTTTCCAATAATTTTCCTACCACTGATGTTAGGCTCACTGGCCTGTAGTTCCCCGGTTTTTCCCTACTTCCCTTCTTGAATAATGGTACTACATTAGCGGTTCTCCAGTCCTCTGGCACATCCCCTGTGGCCAGAGAGGTCCTGAATATATGTGTTAGAGCCCCCGCAATCTCTTCCTTTGCCTCACACAGCAGCCTGGGATACATTTCATCCGGGCCTGGGGATTTATCCATTTTTAGGCCAGCTAAAACCGCCAATACATCCTCCCTCTCGATGTTAATATGTTCGAGCATATCACAGTCCCCCCGCCCTATTTCTATGTCTACATCATCCTTCTCCATAGTGAAAACAGATGCAAAAAATTCATTCAGAACCCCTCCTACATCTTCCGGCTCCACACACAGATTGCCACTTTTGTCCCTAATGGGCCCTATTTTTTCCCTAGTTATCCTCTTACCCTTAATATACTTGTAAAACATCTTAGGATTTTCCTTTATTTTGCTCGCCAGTGTTATTTCATGGCCCCTCCTTGATCTCCTAATTTCTTTTTTAAGTATCCCCCTGCACTTTTTGTACTCGTCTAGGGCTTCCTCCGTCTTTAGCCTTTTGTATCTGCCAAAAGCCCTCCTTTTTTTCCTAATCCATTCTCGTATATCCCCTGACATCCAAGGTTCCCTGTGGTTTTTGGAACCACCCTTGACCTTTACGGGAACATGTTGCCATTGTATGATCTCAATCTCCCTTCTGAAAGCCTCCCATTGCTCCGATGCAGATTTTCCTACAAGTAGCTGATCCCAGTCCATTTTGGCCAGATCCTGCCTTATCCTATTAAAATCGGCCTTCCCCCAATTTAGAACCTTTATTTCCGGCCCATCCATGTCCTTTTCCATGACCACCTTAAATCTTACCATATTATGGTCACTGTCACCAAAGTGCTCACCTACTAGCACTTTTTCCACTTGGCCAGCCACATTCCCTCGAATTAGGTCCAGTACCGCCCCCTCTCTTGTAGGACTTTCTACATGCTGGCTCAAAAAGCTCTCCTGGATGCACTTTAAGAATTCTACACCCTCTGAGCCTTTCACACTCTGACTATCCCAGTTAATATTGGGGAAGTTGAAATCCCCCATTATTATTACCCTATTATTTGCACATTTCTCTGAGATTTGCCTACATATCTGTTCCTCTATCTCCCCCTGACTGTTTGGAGGCCTATAGTACACTCCCAGCAAAGTGCTTGCCCCCTTTTTGTTTTTAAGCTCCACCCATATGGCCTCATTAGAGGAACCTGCTAATATATCATCCCTCCTTACTGCAGTAATTGACTCCTTAATTAATATTGCGACACCCCCTTCGGTTTATGACTGTTAGGGCTGATCCTGTGTCCAATTCCATTTTCACTTGGACTCCGGCTATCTTGAGCGTGACCCAGATAGTTTGGTGATCCTCCGTTTTGATCACATTATGTAGTTTCAGACAACCCAGCTCCTTGCTTCCGGAGTCTGTGTCACTCTGCAGTTCGTCTGAACTACTCTCCGTCACCTTATGTACCTTCTTGTACTTCTCCTGTGGGGATTTCTTGCTGCTGGTTTTCTTTTCCGACCTGCAGACTCTTGCTATGTGTCCTACTTTTCCACACTGCCTGCACACTTGGTCCTTGAACCAGCAATCCTTATGGTCGTGTGTTGTTCTGCCGCAGCGATTGCACTTTACTGTTCCGTATGAGATTTCATTTGTGCCATATTCTTGCGGTCTCCGTTGTATCTCTGCCGTGCCCTGTGATGCTGCTTCGTGTGATACTGCCATGCTGAAAGCCTTGTCCAGCGTAAGATCCTTTTCTGATAGAAGCCGTTTCTGGGTTCCTTCACTTTGAAGCCCACACACAAACTTGTCCCTTAAAGTATCTGCTAGTCCCGTTCCAAACTGGTAGTGTTTCGATAGCTTGCGCAGTTCCATTAAAAACTCAGCATTACTTTCATCTTTATGCTGGTTCCTTTTGTGAAACTTAAATCTTTCCGCTATCAGCAGCGGTGTGGGGTCTAAGTGGTCCTGTAGTATTGACACTATGTTTTCAAAATCCTTTTCCGCTGGCTTCTCTGGGGTTACTAGGTTTCGCAGTAAGCCATACGTTTTTGCACCCATTGAATTCAACAATACCAGCGCTTTCCTGTCATCTGGCACTTCATTCGCCTTGCAGTACACTTCTATGCGTTCGACATATGTCGTCCAATCTTCGACTTCACTGTCGAACGCTGTGACACTGCCACTCTTCGGCATCCCTGGGTGTGGTTAGACTGGCTCAAAATGGCGTCTCCCGCGCTCTCCCTTCTTCTCCGCTGCGGCTCAAACAAAATGGCATCTCCCGTGCTCTCCCTTCTTCTCCGCTGCGGTTAAAAAAAAATGGCGTCTCCCACGCTCTCCCTTCTTCTCCGCTGCGGCTAAAAAAAATGGCGTCTCCCGCGCTCTCCCTTCTTCTCCGCTGCGGCTCAGATGGCGTCTCCCGCGCTTCCCTTTCTTCTCCGCGGATGCTGCTCGGCCCTTGATCACTGACTGCGCTCTGCGCATTTTCCTGCGCGCCTCTCTCATTGACGCCGCTCGGTCCCGAACCCCGGCTGCACCCTATGCGTTTTACCCTCTCTCTCTTTTTTTTTTGTTTTCGTCGACGCCGCTCAGTCTTCAACCCCGGCTGCACCCTGTGCGCTTTACCCTCTCTCTTACCCCGTCGACGCTGCTCGGCCTTTATCTGCGCCGTCGGTCGGCTCCAACCGCCGCTGTCCGGGAAGGATCTGCGCCATACCTGTTGCCAGCCCGTTGCGCTGGATCGTCGTGACTGGAGAACCAAGCCCAGCTCTCAACAGCCTCCTCTGCGATGCTCAAGTCTTCTCTGGATGGTCGACGCCCGTATTTCTGGACTCGGCCTTCTTCTTTCACTGGGAGGTGATGCAGAGTTGCAGGTAGGTTTGAATCCACTCGTCGCCACTGTTAAATCCGTGTATCTTGATGTATGGTGTCCTTCAATAAATAGACAGAGACTGCAGATAACATCATGACATCAGCCACGGGACCGCCCAAGCAGTCCTCGTGGAGCCTCCAAACTGACTAGACCTATATTCGATGTTCTCCTGTAGTTATCCGTTAAACTCTGTGGCCTAGAAATTCAGTTGCGTTCGCCAGCCGTTAACGCCATAAGAGGGGTAGATTTCCAGCGCTAGGCACTTAGCGCCCGGGCGCAGAACGAACTGCGCCTACGCCCAACTTCAGTTGTCATTTAGCGCCGGCGCAAAGTGTTTGCGCCCGCTCAGCTGCGCGCGTAGCTTATGACGTCATTTCGTCGTGCAACGCTGTTTGTGCGCCCCAAACCGGAAATTCAGTGGCGCCCGCCCAATGTGGGCGTGGCGCTGTTAAGAACTGTGAAGTGGAACGCAACAGAGGCCCTGCGGGCCTCGGGGAGTGCTAATTAAAGGGCACTTACACTGACCTATAAAGCCCAGCCATTTTGCTGCAATGACTTTAGTGCTTTGGATTTCTGGACAGAGACCAAGGAACAGAGCTTACTGATTTGGGACAACATAGGAGAGGTATTTTTGGCTTCTGGCCAGAGCTTGGAAATTTGATTCATTGTGATTTCACTGTTTGCAAGTTTATTATGGGGGCTGTATGGGGTGGCAACCCTCAGTTGCAGCATTATGTGCGAAGGGCTCGCAGACGCTGTGTGAGAGGGCCAGCCATGCCTAGACGCAGAGGGGCCATCAGGCGTCGGCAACGTAGGCCTTACCCACTCAGGGAATACCGGCAGCAGGTGTCCTATCCCACCATGACTGCCGCGCAGTGTGTTAAGAGGCTGCGCTTCAGAAGGGAGGTGGTTGCAGAGATCTGCCAGCTGCTTCACCGAGATCTGCGTCCGCAGCTGATGTGCAGGACGTCTCTCTCGGTGGAAGTGAAGGTCACGGTGGCTCTGAACTTTTATGCAAGCGGCTCCTTCCAAGCCGCTGCTGGGGACATAGCGAACATCTCCCAGTTCGCCGCGCATCGCTGCATCCGGCAGGTCACCGATGCCCTTTTCGTGAGGAGACACCAATTCATCTCCTTCCCCATGACCCTAGAGAGGCAGGAGCAGCGTGCAGTCGGATTTGGCAGGATCGCGGACTTCCCCATGGTGCAGGGCGCCATTGACTGCACGCATGTGGCTATGCGGGCACCTATCGACAATGCTGAGGATTACCGCAACCGGAAGGGTTACCATTCCCTCAATGTACAGCTGGTGTGTGACCACAGGCAGCGCATCCTAGCTGTCAATGCCCGCTTTCCAGGAAGCAGCCACGATGCATTTATCCTGCGCCAGACTACTGTGGCTGACATGTTCCAGGCACAGCCTCCACCAAGGGGATGGCTTATTGGGGACAAGGGCTACCCTTTGTGTACATGGCTCATGACCCCGCTCCGCGCGCCCAGGACCCCTGCGGAGGAGGCATACAACGAAAGCCATCAAGCCACAAGGAACATCATAGAGCAAACGATTGGCATCCTCAAGCAACGGTTCCGCTGCCTGGATCGCTCCGGCGGATCTCTACAGTATTTGCCGGATAGAGTCTCCCAGTTCGTCGTCGTTTGCTGCATGCTGCACAACCTGGCTATCCGCAGGACTCAGGCACTGCCACCTGACGTAGCACCACCACCTCAGGAGGATGCGCAGGAGGACCGTGAGGAGGAGGAGGAGGAGGAGGAGGAGTACCAGGCCAGGAGGGAGCCACAAGGTCCAAGGGCCGTCCGCCGGCGGCTTATTGGACGACACTTCTAGGCCCCCTGTCAGGGAATGGCTTGTGGCAATGAACGCACCTGAATGCAGCCGCTCCGCAAGCCCTCAGCCGCTTAACGCAACAACCACTGGAAACATTGTAGTGTCCGTGTGTAGATAAAGACACTGAAGACAGGAGTTGGTTCATAGGTATTTACTAAGCAAGTCTGGGGGGGGTTCTAAAGGATATACACAATACGCAGGCTTATATAGCCCAAGTGGCAATTACCGGCATTACGCACACCTGGGGCTCTTAAAGGCACATACACCACAATTGCTCTTAAAGGCACATACACCACAAACATGACACCTGGACAAGCTGAATAAATAAAAAGCTTTATTTAACAAACTCAGGGTCCTTCCCACATGAAACAGAAAAACAGACAACACCCCCCAAAAAACTGTGAAAAGATTATCTCACTCCCACAACCTGGGGAGGAATAACAGAACTTGCCCATCCAATTGGCCTTCCTCCTCGGCCTTACCAAAAGAAGCCCCCCCCACAACAGAACGCAAACACCCCCATATAAAAAACCATTGGCCTTCATCCTCGGCCTTACCAAAAGAAGGCCCCCCCACAACACAAACACCCCCATATAAAAAACACCGTTGCCACCATACTCTACTGGGTGTGCCGAGAGGGCGAGTCCTTGTGCAGCCTTGTGCGGCCCCTGCCCGACCTGTTGCTCCGCCTCAACCTGGGCCCTGTGGGTGTTGCAAGGCTGGGGGAAGGCTCCTGAGGGGCAGAATGCATGACGGCAGATGCCCTTGGGGGTCGGCCTAGACGAGGTCCGGCCCTGGAGGGGTCGGCTGCTGACTGCTGCAGCTGTGGCTGCGCAGCATCAGTCTCT
Organism: Somniosus microcephalus; assembly: GCF_052327205.1. Lineage (NCBI taxonomy): Eukaryota > Metazoa > Chordata > Chondrichthyes > Squaliformes > Somniosidae > Somniosus > Somniosus microcephalus. The sequence continues at coordinate 363,559,290 of NC_140989.1, forward strand.
GCAGCAGCTCGTCGCACCTTGGCTGGGGGAGTTGCAGTGGCGGCTGCAGCAATGGGGGCAAGCTGGCTGATGGCACGCGCTCGCTGTTCGCCAGAGACACTGGCACTCGGCCGGGCTGGCAGTGCAGCAAGCGCAGCAATCTGGTGGAGGCCAGACCGCTGTGCTGCAGCAGGGCGGCGGGTGCCCTGGCGATGCTTCCGCGACACAGCGAGTGTGGCAGAAGTGAGTGCCCGAACTGCCCTGGTCTGTGCCCGCATCAGATCAGTGAGTGTCTGCACGGCACCACTCATGAACTCGCGACTCGCGTCCTGCGCTGCCGCGAGTTGGTGGACACCCCTGTCCTGCGCTGCCGCGAGTTGGTGGACACCCCTGTCCTGTGCTGCCGCGAGTTGCTCGACAACCCTGTCCTGTGCTGCCGCGAGTTGGTCAACACCCCTGGCGTGTGCTGCCGCGAGTTGCTCAACACCCCTGGCCTGTGATTCCCCGAAAGCGGCCACACTATGAGCCAGGGACTCAATGGCCTGAGGCAACTGTCCCACAATCCCCATGAACTCCTTGTGGCGCCGCTCCGAATCCGCCGACATTTGATCAAGGAGGCGCACCTCCTGGGCGAGGTCCATCTCCGGACTGGAGGCCGGACTCTCCCTCTGGGGAGAAGGCCGCCGAGCTGGCCGACCCTTCCCGCGTGCCTGGACGCCACTGGGCCCAGCAACTGCCCTCCCCTGCAACACTTCCCCCCTCTGGGGAGAAGGCCGCCGTCCTGCCCGACCCTTCCCGCGTGCCTGGACGGCACTGGGCCCAGGAGCTACACCCCCCTGCAACACTTCCCCCTGGCTCTCCTCCAGGCAAGACGTGTCCCCTCCATTGCCATCCCCTGGCGCAGATGATGCTTCCCCCGATGTGCCGCCTTCCTGTTGGTCCTCGTCGTGCTCCTCTTCCGAGGGTCTGGCACTCTCTGCTTCAGGGACCTCCTCCTCACCAGCTGAAAGTAGGAAGGCACAAGAGTAGCTTTAGAGTGAGGACAAGGCGTCAGCGAGGGAGGCATGAGTGGTGGCATTCAGCGCATTGGTCGGACAGTGGCAAAGGATGTAGATCTGACGCGCTAGGGGAACGAGAGAGGTCCAAACGGTCATGTCCTTACCATTGGGTCGCAGCACAGGGTCGGCATCTCCAATAGCTACGGGGCCAACCACCCGGGCACGCATGAGTCGAGCCACGCTCTCCTCCAGCTCACTGAGCTCCTGGAACTGGGCACGGCCTCCCCCGGTGACATTCTGGCTCTTCAAATTCCGGGCCATCTTGGCCTGCAAGAGAAAGGACGGCCTCTAAGTACATTGTGGTGCCCTGTTGTTGTGTGCACTGCCTCCCATGGTGGAATAGCTTGGCCAGTGTGGTGCCCTGTTGCTGTGTGCACTGCCTCCCATGGTCGAATAGCTTGGCCAGTGTGTTAAGTGCAGAAAGTGCTATTGAGGATCATGCCAGTGCCATAGCTGCGGGAGGAGGGCTGGCCATTAGGCCTTTGAGGTCCCTTTGCCCATAATGTGAGGTGCACATGCAAGGATGAGGAGGACACTGGAAAGGGTACTCACCTTGACCATCCGAGTGAGGTCGTTGTACTTCTTGCGGCATTGGTCACCAGTCCTGGGGACATCGCTGTTGACTGACACCCTGTGGGCGATTTTCCTCCAGGCTCTCCTGTACTGCCTCCTGGGAGCCTTCTTGCCACTGTCCGGGCACAAGATCTCTTTGTACCTTTCCAACCCCCTAACCAGCACCCTCAAAGCATGCTGGAAGAAGCGCTGCGCTCGTTCACGGGCCTTCTCCATGGCTTCAGGCGCTATTTGGGTCCACCAGCAGTGTTCAGGCCTAGCTGCAGGGCTCCACTATCCAGGGCGTGGCTGCAGACAAAGTCGACCCTTCCCCCTTTAAGAGCTGGCCGGCGTCAGGGTGTCTGCTGTCAATCAAAACATGACCGCACCTGCGCTGCGCCCGGCCTCGGCGTTATCACTCTGCACCGCCGGCTTAGCGCCTGAAGATAGGAGTGCAACGCCAGTTTCAGCGCTCGTCCAAACTCTTGGCCAGATCTACTGAATTTCGGCGAAGTGACCTGCAGTTTCCGGCGGGCGCTAACTTTAGCGACCGCCCGACTTTACCGCCCCAAAAGTGGCTATACTGAATTTCTAGGCCCAGGTGTTTACTGGATGAGGGTTACTCTAAAACTAGCAGGACAGATCCCTACTCAGGGTTTATATACAGGTGTGGTCACTGCCAGTACCACAGGATACAGGAGCTGTAAAAAGTAGTTCTTCCCATAAAGGTACATACACTACAATCGCCATACAGACTCCACTCTACTCCAGGTTATTGATCACTGATCGCCATACAGACTCCACTCTGCTGCGGGTTATTGATCACAGATCGCCATACAGACTCCACCCTGCTCCGGATTATTGATCACAGATCGCCATACAGACTCCACTCTGCTCCGGATTATTGATCACTGATCGCCATACAGACTCCACTCTGCTCCAGGTTATTGATTATTGATCGCCATACAGACTCCACTCTGCTCTGGATTATTGATCACTGATCGCCATACAGACTCCACTCTGCTCCGGGTTATTGATCACAGATCGCCATACAGACTCCACTCTGCTCCGGATTATTGATCACTGATCGCCATACAGACTCCACTCTGCTCCAGGTTATTGATTATTGATCGCCATATAGACTCCACTCTGCTCTGGATTATTGATCACTGATCGCCATACAGACTCCACTCTGCTCCGGAATATTGATCACTGATCGCCTTGCAGACTCCACTCTGCTCCAGATTATTGATCACTGATCACCATACAGACTCCACTCTGCTCCAGGTTATTGATTATTGATCGCCATACAGACTCCACTCTGCTCCGGATTATTGATCACTGATCGCCATACAGACTCCACTCTGCTCCGGGTTATTGATTACTCATCGCCATACAGACTCCACTCTGCTCCGGATTATTGATCACTGATCACCATACAGACTCCACTCTGCTCCAGGTTATTGATTACTGATCGCCATACAGACTCCACTCTGCTCCAGGTTATTGATCACTGATCGCCATACAGACTCCACTCTGCTCCGGGTTATTGATTACTCATCGCCATACAGACTCCACTCTGCTCCGGATTATTGATTACTGATCGCCATACAGACTCCACTCTGCTCCAGGTTATTGATTACTGATCGCCATACAGACTCCACTCTGCTCCGGAATATTGATCACTGATCGCCTTGCAGACTCCACTCTGCTCCAGATTATTGATTACTGATCGCCATACAGACTCCACTCTGCTCCAGATTATTGATTACTGATCGCCATACAGACTCCACTCTGCTCCAGGTTATTGATCACAGATAAATGCACAGACCCCATTCAGTGTTACTGGTCACTAGTTCCACACAGACTCAGCTCTGGGTTATTGATCAGGGATCTCTGCACAGGTTCTGCTCTCGGGTTAATGACCACTCCTCCGACACAGACTCAGCGCTGGGTTACCGATCACCAATCGTCACACAGCGCCCACTACAACTGGGTTATTGCTCATTGCTCAGGGTCAGAGCGAGGTCTGGAGAACAAAGCAGGAGGTGTCAAAGCAACAAAACCGAGTAAAAGTCAGAGCAAGGGGTGAGGCATAAAACAACTCACTCAGAGCAATGAATTAAAAGAGAGTAACAAGCTAGAGGAATAAAATAAAGTAGCAGCGGCCGAGCAAGGGTGAGAAATAAAACAGCAGAATGAGGACAAGGCATAAGGCGTAAAAGAGGGTCAGAAGAATTAAACAGTATTAGAATACGGGTGAGAAGGAATAAAATTGAGATTAACATAGAGGGAGAATAAAACAACAACAACAACTTGTATTTATATAGCGCCTTTAACGTAGTAAAACATCCCAAGGCGCTTCACAGGAGTATTTTAAGACAAAAAATTTGACACCGATCCACATAAGGATAAATTAGGGCAGATGACTAAAAGCTTGGTCAAAGAGGTAGGTGTTAAGGAGCGTCTTAAAGGAGGAGAGAGAGGTAGCAAGGCGGAGAGGTTTAGGCAGGGAATTCCAGAGCTTAGGGCCCAGGCAACAGAAGGCACGGCCACCAAAGGTTGAGCGATTATAAGCAGGGATCCTCAAGAGGGCAGAATTAGAGGAGCGCAGATATCTCGGGGGGAGGGGGAGTTGTGGGGCTGATGGAGATTACAGAGATAGGGAAGGGCGAGGCCATGGAGAGATTTGAAAACAAGGATGAGAATTTTGAAATCGAGGCGCTGCTTAACTGAGCCAATGTAGGTCAGCGAGCACAGGGGCGATGGGCGAACGGGACTTGGTGCGAGTTAGGACACGGGCAGCTGAGTTTTGGATGACCTCAAGTTTACGTAGGGTGGAATGGGAGGCCAGCCAGGAGTGTGTTGGAATAGTCAAGTCTAGAGGTAACAAAGGCATGGATGAGGGTTTCAGCAGTGGATGAGCTGAGGCAAGGGCGGAGACAAGTGATGTTATGGAGGTTCAAATAGGCGGTCTTAGTTATGCTGCGGATATGTGGTCGGAAGCTCATTTCAGGGTCAAACATGACACCAAGGTTGCGAACAGTGTGGTTCAGCCTCAGACAGATGTTAGGGAGAGGGATGGAGTCAGTGGCTAGGGAACGGAGTTTGTGGCGGGGGCCGAAAACGATGGCTTCAGTCTTCCCAATACTTTTGCTCATCCAGAACTGTATGTCGGACAAGCAGTCTGACAATTTAGAGACTGTGGAGGGGTCGAGAGAAGTGGTGGTGAGGTAGAGCTGGGTGTCGTCAGCGTACATGTGGAATCTGACGCTGTGTTTTCAGATGATGTCACCAAGGGGCAACATGTAGATGAGAAATAGGAGGGGCCAAGGATAGATCCTTGGAGGACACCAGAGGTAACGATGCGGGGGCGAGAAGAGAAGCCATTTCAGGTGATTCTCTGGTTACGATTAGATAGATAAGAATGGAACCAGGCGAGTGCAGTCCCACCCAGCTGGACGATGGTGGAGAGGCGTTGGAGAAGGATGGAGTGGTCAATCATGTCAAAGGCTGCAGACAAGTCAGAAAGGATGAGGAGGGATAGTTTACCTTTGTCACAGTCACAAAGAATGTCATTTGTGACTTTGAGATGCCGTTTCGGTACTGTGGCAAGGGCGGAAACCTGATTGAAGGGATTCAAACATGGAATTGCGGGAAAGATGGGCACGGATTTGGGAGGCAACAACACGTTCAAGGACTTTGGAGAGGAAAGGGAGGTTGGAGATGGGGCGGCAGTTTGCAAGGACGGAGGGATCAAGGTTTGTTTTTTTGAGGAGAGGGGTAATGACGGCAGATTTGAGGGAGAGGGGGACAGTACCAGAGGAGAGAGAACTGTTAACAATATCAGCTAACATGGGAGCCAAAAAAGGAAGTTGGGTGGTCAGCAGTTTGGTGGGAATAGGGTTGAGGGAGCAGGAGGTGGGTCTCATAGACAAGATGAGCGCAGAGAGGTCATGAGGGGAGATCGGAGAGAAACTGGAGAAAGATGTGAGTTCAGGGCTCGGGCAGTTAAATTCCCCACTAAAAGTTAGACCCAAAGGGATTAGGTGTAACTGGGGTTTTAACAGCGCATTGACTGCTAAGCAAAGGTTATGGTCCTGAAAAACTAATTTTAATTTTGTAGAGTGTCAAATTTATCCATTTTAATAAAAATTAAAATTTTTAAGAAACTTTAAAAAGAAAACATTCATTTTTTTTTTAAGTTTGTTCATCTTTATTTCGGGTTTGCCTTTTCCCTGTGCGAGAGCCCCAGTCTTTGTTTTGCTCTCTAACATCTTTAAAAAAAGTCAGAATAAAAGAAGCTTCTTCACTTCCTGGTTCGCTGGCTGTGAGAATTCTGCGTTTTGATTGGCTGCTTAGGCAGCTTGCTGACATCACGGCAGCTCTTCGCTGGGAATCCCCATTAACTTCCGCTGATTTCAATTATGCGTCGGAAAAGCCGAACTTTTCACCACAGAGATCGCAAGATCTTTGTGGGAAGCTTACTTCAGGGTCAGCGGCGAACACCTTTGCTGGGTCAATAAGGACAACAGAGAGCAATAAAACTGAGTGATAGAGTCAGAGAATAAAAGACCATCAAGTCAAAGCAAGAGGCGAGGAACAAAACCTCTTTATTTCAGGTTTGCCTGTTATAGTAAGATAATCAAATCAAGATGTGCAGATGCGGTTATTTTATACCAATAGCTCTGTCTTAAACTATTGATGAACTAAATGGTATTTTGTTTTTAAGGATTGTGCTATTAATAGAGGTTCAGTGCAGAAACCTCTGAATAGTTATTTCAAGATCAAGGCAATGTGAATCTTTCTCTCTCCTCCATCCCCCAATTCTAACAGCAGATTTGACATTATGGAATGTTATCCCCCAACTAGATTCTCCAGTAAAAGTAACAAGCAATCCATTGGTTATAAAACACAATATAAAAGCAGATTCCTTCTTTAATCTAAATACTATACATTATTCTTATTTAAAAGAAGGAATTTGTATTTTCATATTTGATGCATCCGGTTCTATTTGATGTTCCTCTTTGGAAAAACATGAGGTTTGGTAGGAAATGGGTCATACTGTAACGTTACATAGTTTTTTTTCAGTCTGTCACTGTTGCTTTCTTTAATATTTGTATTTAAACAGTGGGAGTTGCTGGCACTATTGGGTAATTGCTTTAGAGGAGTGCAAGAGAGCTAAATTTTTTTTTTTTTACACACATGGCCACCTGCTTTGCTTATTTAGAGATGGTTACTGGCACACCAGAGAAAGCTTGGTTGACACCTTCACCGAAGCGTACGAGAGCATGGGCCTTACACTAAAAATCCGTAAGACAAAGGTCCTCTACCAACCTGCCCCCGCCACACAGTACTGCCCCCCGATTATCAAAATCCACGACAAGGCCTTGGATAACATGGACCACTTTCCATACCTCGGGAGCCTACTGTCAACAAGGGCAGACGTTGATGATGAAGTCCAAAACCGCCTTCAGTGTGCCAGTGCAGCCTTCGGTCGCCTGAGGAAGAGAGTGTTTGAAGACCAGGACCTCAAACCCGGCACTAAGCTCATGGTCTACAGAGCAGTAGTGATACCCGCCCTGCTGTATGCCTCAGACACATGGACCATGTACAGTAGGCACCTCAAAGCACTGGAGAGGTACCACCAATGCTGCCTCCACAAGATCCTGCAAATCCATTGGCAGGATAGGCGCACCAATGTCAGTGTTCTTGCTCAGGCCAACATCCCCAGCATCGAAGCTTTGGCCACACTCAATCAGCTCCGATGGACGGGTCACATTGTCCGCATGCACGAACAATGTCCCAAAACAAGCGCTCTACTCAGAGCTCCGGCATGGCAAGAGAGCCCCAGGTGGGCAGAGGAAATGCTTCAAGGACACCCTCAAAGCCTCCTTGAAAAAGTGCACCATCCCCACCGACACCTGGGAATCCCTGGCCCAAGGCCGCACAAAGTAGAGGAGGAGCATCCGGGAAGGCGCCGAACACCTCGAGTCTCTTCACCGGGAGCAAGCAGAAGCCAAGCGCAAACAGCGCAAGGAGCGCACATCAATCCAAGCACCCGCCCCTTCAACCACTGTCTGCCCCACCTGTGACAGAGACTGTAGGTCCCGCATTGGACTCATCAGTCACCTGAGAACTCATTTTTAATGTGGAAGCAAGTCATCCTCGGTTCCGAGGGACTGCCTAAGAAGAAGATCCAAGATGGCATTGGTTGAGTTGTGGCACATTGAGAACAATTGGATAATGCATGTTATGTGGAATTTCCTCCGTCAGTCAGTGTGAGGACAACTGATACCATCGAATATTATATTAGCAAATAGTATTTATTTTTATAGATCGCTGATTGTCATATGTTTCTTTAATAAAATGATCAAATAGCTCTTGAAAGGGGAATTACAGAATTATTTGAAGAATACATAACCAAACAGACCAGATAGTATTAGAATTGTTCAGTGATAGCTTTTTGGGGCTTCTGTGTCTCATTGCAGTGAAGGAGTACCCGAATTATCAGTAGTCCTGTTCTGTAGTTTGGATCACTGCACACAGATGGTTCAGCACATAGTTAAAAGGCTACAATCATTATTTTAATTTGCATGAATCAATCAAACAAAAAATAAACAAGGCAACAAATGATTGCTCTCCAACTCCATATCGTTAATGGGAGCCAAGCCTCGTTCGCTGGTGAAAATGTGAAGAGGGGCTGGCAAGTTACTTTGGCCCAGAAATTCGGGTCGGGGGCTTCCCACGGGTGCAAGCCCCCGACCTGCGCCTATCTTGTGCGCCGGCCGTTGTGCTGTGGGCCCCCGTGGAATTCCGATCCTGGGCCTGTTCCAACTGCCGGCGCGCAGTGCTTGCGTATCCCAGGGGCGCAGTTAGTTCGATGCATCCCCTGGGATCATGTGAGCCATGGGCAGCCAATCGGAGCAGGGAATGCTCCATTCATAAGTCTTGACAGGAAGTGCTGTCAAGACTTATAAATACTACGGCCCCAAAATAGCACTAAACCTTCAAATAATTTTTTTTTAATGTTTTAATTTTAATTAATTCACCACTTACCTTGTAAAAAGCAGGCCTTACGACTGCTTTTTAAATTTCTAACTTCTGCAGACTTACCCTCATGGAAAAACCTGTAAAAATACCCTAAGTTTGATGCGCACGCGCAGCCCCTCCTGCGCATGCGTTCGACCTCTGAACCCCTGCTTTCAGAGGAACGGAAGTGCCGGTTTCCCACACATGCGCAGTGCATGCAGGAAACCGGCATTTCCATCGGGCCTACGGGTGAGTACCCCATGCGTACTCACCTGTGGAGACCCGAATTTCTGGGCCATTGTCTTTGTGGCCTTCTGGGCCATCATTCAGAAAGGTTACTGCCATGGCATGAACAAAATACATGCAGTGGAGTGTCCTTCCAGCTTTAAATCCTTTGACATTAACACATCAGTGAAAGGGTGGACCTGGAGTTTGCACATGGTATATTAGGGGATGGCTTTAAGTTGGCTGTTCTGCACCCTGCTGCATATGGAGCTGGTGAGCTTATAAACTATTTCAAAACAAGTCCCAGACGACATCAGTCCTTCAGCCCAAAACGGTAGCCAAAATGTCAGTAGCATTGGAACTGATTCAATCGTTTTATTCAAAGAGGATAAAGGCTTTGGGAATTGGAAAGACCAGCTACCGTGACAGGCTCGTCGCTTTTCATTGTCAGCTTTCTTCTTGCCAGTGCAGATCATTCACGTTAATGTCGAGCTAGCCACTCCCCATTTCTACAAACAGGAGAGAAGTCCGAGCAGAAGTGCGTGGTGGTAAACGATATTGCGGAGTTCTCGAGGAATTAGAAGACAGTAGTCTAACATCATAAACCTCAATACTGTAGCAAAGTTTGAGTCCATCATTTAAACAAAGACACTGGATTAGATTCTCTGAGTCATATCTGGTATTATTTATTTATGATATATACATCAGAAAGGCATATGGATATTGTATGTGGCATAGACTCTTGGCTTGTTGCCACTTCTGTTCATCTGAGGTACATAAGAGAGCTTGGAATGAGAAAAGGAAATTCGGCCCATTCAACCCGCCCTTTCCACAGTTCATGTCGGACCACCTCAAATTTGTGTCAGCTGTGGCTCAGTGGGTAGCACCTCTTACCTCTGAGTCAGAAGGTTGTGGGTTCAGGTCCCACTCCAGAGACTTGAGAACAAAAATCTAGGCTGACACTCCAGTGCAGTGCTGAGGGAGTGCTGCACTGTCGGAGGTGCCGTCTTTCGGATGAGACGTTAAACCGCGGCCCCGTCTGTTCTCTCAGGTGGATGTAAAAGATCCCATGGCACTATTTCGAAGAAGAGCAGGGGAGTTATCCCCAGTGTCCTGGCCAATATTTATCCCTCAATCAACATCACTAAAACAGACTTTCTAGTCATCATCACATTGCTGTTCGTGGAGGCTTGCTGTACACAATTTGGCTGCCATGTTTCCCACATTACAACAGTGATTACACTTCAAAAAGTACTTCATTGGCTGTGAAGTGCTTTGGGACGTCCGGTGGTCGTGAATGGCGCTGTATAAAAAAGCAAATCTTTCTTTCTTTCTCCCCACCAAAGATTTCTGTACTCTCTTCCTAACTCCCATGTCAATCAAACACAATAAGAAAGTTCCGACGAAAGGTCATCAACCTGAAACGTTAACTCTGTTTCTCTCTCCACAGATGCTGCCTGACCTGCTGAGCATCTCCAGCATTTTCTGTTTTTATTTCAGATTTCCAGCATCTGCAGTATTTTCTTTTTGTGTTACAATAAGAAAGGTAATTGATGAAGAACAGCTTGATTTCAGCAATAGTTTTCATTGGTGTACTTTTATGTTCTTGCTCCTTACTTTAGAATAAAATTGGAATTTGTTAGTGTCCAAAATACAGCAGGCAGCAAGCAATGGTCATTTAGCTCAAAGGTTTTTTTTTAGAATGCTGTTCGTGCAGAATGGTTGCCATTTTTGCATCCAGAACAATAGTCACTTCAAAAAATAATTGATTGTATAAAGTGATTTTACATGTTTCAACGTCAAAGGTGCAATATAAATATGGTACAATGTTATTCAATTCTTTTCAAAAAAAAGAACTTGCATTTACAAACTTGGAAGTATAGTGAACAGTGAGGAGGAGAGTGATAGACTTCCAGAGGACATAGACAGGCTGGTGGAGTGGGCGGACAGGTGGCAGATGAAGTTTAACACAGAAAACTGCGAAGTAATACATTTTGGTAAGAAGAACGAGGAGAGGCAATATAAACTAAAGGGTACAATTCCAAAGGGGGTGCATGAACAGAGAGACCTGGGCATATATGTGCACAACTCGTTGAAGGTGGCAGTTTAGGTTGAGAAAGCGGTTAAAAAAGCATACGGGATCCTGGGCTTCATAAATAGCAGCATAGAGTACAAAAGCAAGGAAGCTATGATGACGGTTGACTTATGACGAAAGGTTGAGCAGGTTGGGCCTATACTCATTGGAGTTTAGAAGAATGAGAGGTGATCTTATCGAAACATATAAGATACTGAGGGGGCTCGACAAGGTAGATGCAGAGAGGATGTTTCCCCTCGTGCGGAAATCTAGAACTCAGGGGCATAGTTTCAGAATAAAGGGTCGCCCTTTTAGAACTGAGATGAGGAGGAATTTCTTCTCTCAGAGGGTCGTAAATCTGTGGAATTCTCTGCCCCAGAGAGCCGTGGAGGCTGGGTCATTAAATACATTTAAGGTGGAGATAGACAGATTTTTGCGAGATAAGGGAGTGAAGGGTTATGGGGAATAACAACAGAAAATGCTGGAAAAACTCAGCAGGCCAGGCAACATCCGTGGAGAGAAAAAATAGAGTCAACGTTTCGGGCGAAAACCCCTTTGTCAAGACTAAAGAAGTACAGGAAATGAAATGGATTACGAGGCCAGGCTGGGAGAGAACAAAAGAGAAGAGACATTAAGAGGTATTCAAAACGAGACGAGATGGTGCTAGGACTAGTGGAGACAAAAGACGACTCTCGATTAGGTGTGAAATGTGCTGGCAGAATGGGAGACAGCTGCCATGTGGGAGAGAGAGAAAAAAAAGAAAGTGGGGGGGAAAGGCCAAAACAAAGGTATGGTTAAAAAATATAAGTAAACATGTAATGGGGGCTGAGGTTATGATCTGAAATTGTTGAACTTGATATTGAGTCCGGAAGGCTGTAAAGTGCCTAATCGGAAGATGAGGTGCTGTTCCTCGAGTTTACGGTGAGCTTCCGTGGAACAATGCAAGAGGCCGAGGACGGTGAGGTCCGAGTGGGAGTGGAGCGGTGAATTAAAGTGACAGGCGACCGGAAGCTCGGGGTCATCCTTACGGACTGAACGGAGGTGTTCCGCAAAGCAGTCACCCAATCTGCGTTTGGTCTCCCCAATGTAGAGGAGACCACATTGTGAGCAGCGAATACAGTATACTAGATTGCAAGAAGTACAAGTAAATCGCTGTTTCACCTGGAAGGGGTGTTTGGGGCCCTGGACAGTGGGAAGGGGGGAGGTATAAGGGCAGGTGTTACATCTCCTGCGCTTGCACGGGAAGGTGCCAGGCGAAGGGGAAGGGGTGTTGGGGGTGATAGAGGAGTGGACTAGGGTGTCGCGGAGGGAGCGGTCCCTACGGAATGCTGAAAGGGGAGGGGAGGGGAAGATGCGTTTGGTGGTGGGATCACTTTGGAGATGGCGGAAATGGCGGAGGATGATCCGTTGAATGTGGAGGCTGGTGGGGTGAAAGGTGAGGACAAGGGGAACCCTATCGTGGTTCTGGGATGGAGGGGCAGGGGCGAGGGCAGAAGTGCAGGAGATAGAACGGACACGGTCGAGGGCCATGTCAACCACGGTATAGGGGAATCCTCGGTTGAGGAAAAAGGAAGACATGTCAGAAGCATTGGTGTGGAAGGTGGCATCGTCAGAGCAGATGCGGCGGAGACGGAGAAACTGGGAGAATGGAATAGAGTCCTTACAGGAGGCGGGGTAGGAGGAAGTGTAGCCCAGGTAGCTGTGGGAGTCAGTGGGCTTGTAGTGAATGTTGGTCAATAACCTATCCCCAGAGATGGAGACGGAGAAGTCAAGGAAGGGAAGGGAAGAGTCAGAGATGGACCATGTGAAGGTGAGGGAAGGGTGCAAATTGGAGGCAAAGTGAGTGAAATTTTCTAGTTCAGGGAGAGAGCAGGAAACGGCACCGATACAGTCATCAATGTATCGGAAAAAGAGGTGAGGGAGGGGACCCGAGTAGGACTGGAACAAAGAGTGTTCCACATATCCCACGAAAAGGCAGGCATAGCTAGGACCCATGCGGGTACCCATAGCAACACCTTTGATTTGGAGGAAATGAGTGGAGTCAAAGGAGAAGTTGTTCAATGTGAGAACAAGTTCAGCCAGACGGAGGAGGGTGGTGGTGGATGGGGACTGGTCGGGCCTCTGTTCAAGGAAGAAGCGGAGCGCCCTCAGGCCATCCTGGTGGGGGATGGAGGTGTTGAGGGATTGTACGTCCATGGTGAAAAGGAAGCGGTTGCGGCCAGGAAACTGGAAACTGTTAAAGTGGCGGAGGGCGTCCGAAGAGTCGCGGATGTAGGTGGGAAGAGACTGGACAAGGGGAGAAAAGATAGAGTCGAGATAGGAAGAGCTACCAGGGCAGTCCTGTTTGTGGATCTTGGGAAGGAGGTAGAAGCGGGCTGTGCGGGGTTGGGGAACTACGAGGTTGGTGGCCGCGGGGGGAAGATCTCCAGAGGAGATGAGGTTAGTGACAGTCTTGGAAACGGTGGTTTGATGTTCGGTAGTGGGGTCATGGTCCAGGTGGAGGTAGGAGGAGGTGTCGGAGAGTTGGCGTTCAGCTTCCGCTAGGTAGAAGTCAGTTCGCCAAACAACAACAGCACCACCCTTGTCAGCAGGTTTAATGACAATGTCAGGGTTGAATCTAAGAGAATGGAGTGCTGCAAGTTCAGAGGGAGGTAGGTTGGAGTGAGTGAGGGGAGCAGAGAAATGGAGACGGCCGATGTCACGGCGGCAGTTAGCAATTTCAGATCATAACCTCGGCCCCCATTACATTTTTACTTATATTTTTTATCCACACCTTTGTTTTGGCCTTCCCCCCACACCCCCACACCCCCCCCCCCCCCCCACCCCACCCACTTTCTTTTTTTTTCTCTCTCCCACATGGCAGCTGTCTCCCATTCTGCCAGCACATTTCACACCTAATCTAGGGCCGTCTTTTGTCTCCACTAGTCCTATCACCATCTTGTCTCATTTTGAATACCTCTTAATGTCTCTTCTCTTTTGTTCTCTCCCAGCCTGGCCTCTTAATCTATTTCATTCCCTGTGCTTCTTTAGTCTTGACAAAGGGGTTTTCACCCGATACGTTGACTCTAATTTCTCTCCACGGATGCTGCCTGGCCTGCTGAGTTTTTCCAGCATTTTCTGTTGTTGTTTTGGATTTCCAGCATCTGCAGTATTTTGCTATCGAAGGGTTATGGGGAGTGGGCAGGGAAGTGGCTTTGAGCCCAAGATCAGCCATGATCTTATTAAATGGTGGAGCAGGCTCGCGGGGCCAAGTGGCCTATTCCTGCTCCTATTTCTTACGTTCTTATGTTCTTATGAAACACTGGTTCGGCCTCTACTGGAGTATTGTGCCCAATTCTGGGCACCACACTTTAAGAAGGATGTGAAGGCCTTAGAGAGGGTGCAGAAAAGATTTACAAGAATGGTTCCAGGGATGAGGGACTTCAGTTACGTGGATAGACTGGAGAAGCTGGGGTTGTTCTCCTTAGAGCAGAGAAGGTCAAGAGGAGATTTGATAAAGGTGTTCAAAATCATGAAGGGTCTGGACAGAGTAGATAGAGAGAAACTGTTCCCATTGGCGGAAGAGTCGAGAACCAAAGGACACAGATTTAAGGTGATTGGCAGAAGAACCAAAGGTGACATGAGGAAAAACTTTTTTACTCAGTGAGTGGTTAGGATCTGGAATGCACTGCCTGAAAGGGTGGTGGAGGCAGACTCAATCATGGCTTTCAAAAGGGAATTGGATAAGCACCTGAAGGAAAAAAAATTGCAGGGCTACGGGGAAAGGGCGGGGGAGTGGGACGAGCTGAAGTGCGCTTGCAGAGAGCCAGCACAGGCTCGACGGGCCGAATGGCCTCCTACTGTGCTGTAACCGTTCTATTCTATATAGTGTCTTTCACGAACTCAGGACATTCCAAAGCACTTTACAGACAATTAAGTACTTTTGAAGTGTAGTTACTGTTCTAATGTAGGGGAAAACAGGAGCCAATCTGCCTTCAGCAAGGTCACACAAACAGCAATAAGATAATGACCAGATAATCGTTTTTAGTGATGTTGGTTGAAGGATAAATATTGGCTCGGATACTGGGTAGAACTCCCCTGCTCTTCTTCGAATAGTGCCAGGGGATCTTTTACGTCCCCCTGATGGCTTAATTATCTGTCCCTTTGATGGTAAAGGTAGCACGGTGGCATAGTGGTTAGCACTGTTGCCTCACAGCGCCAGGGACCCGGGTTCAAATCCGGCCTCGGGTGACTGTCTGTCTGGAGTTTGCACATTCTCCCCGTGTTTGCGTGGGTTTTCTCTGGGTGCTCTGGTTTCCTCCCACAGTCCAAAAATGTGCGGGTTAGGTTGATTGGCCATGATAAAAATTGACCCTTAGTGTTAGGGGTGATTAAATACGTGGGGTTACGGGGTTACGGGGATAGGGCTTGGGTGGGATGGCTGTCGGTGTAGGGACCAGGTGCTAGGGTTTGGATGATCAGCTATGATCTCGTTGAATGGCGGAGCAGACTCAAAGGGCCGAATGGCCTACTCCTGCTCCTATCTTCTATGTTTCTATGTAGCGGCATGGAACCTTATGAGGTAAAGGATGTGGGACTGGCTGTGTAGTTGAGGCATGCAGACCAGAAGGTCCCTATTTTAATTCCTGATCTGTGCTGCGTTAACTGAACCAGCTGAGGTGACAGTGGATAGGCTCTGGCTGGCCTTTACACCTTGGCCTAGAGAAGGGAAAAATTAGGCCAGGGTTTCTATGCATCTTTCCTATCCAGTAGCCCTGCTGTCAGTGTACACATGCCAGGTGAGGGCAGCTATGATACCTCACTCGAATAGCTGGCAGCAGTCGCTGTCCTGGCTCGTGTGAAGAATGGCCACTTGCCTGAAGTATTGGGTGATGATCGACGCTGTGGACGTGTACCCCAGTACAAGTCAGCACTGTCAGAAGAGGGGAAGGGCAGAACAGGAGAGAATTGCTTTAACACACAAAAGAATTAACCAATATAATGTGTATCTGTATGTAATCTTAATTGGTTACAACCTTTGAAAGTGTTTCCTCACTGATCAAAATAACTTGCCAATCTGTTAAGATTGAGTGTGCACCAACCAAATAGTTGCCATTTTTGCTTCCAGAATACGGTCTTTGTACTTCAAAAAGTAATTTGTCGTATAAAGTGCGTTTACATGTTTCAATGTGAAAGGTGCAGTGTAAACACGGTGCAATTTTATTATTAATAAATTATGAAATATGGTACAATGCACCAACCATTAGGAAATTATGAAATACTTGAGTTTCTGTATTGTGTGCAAAGCACGGGCATGTGACACTGTAGAGTCTGTTGTTTAAGTTTTGCCCAAAGTGGGTGAGATCATTCCAATAATATGAGAGCAAGTCACGAGTGGTAATTATAACAAACCTAATACACAGAGACTGCTTCTTTGCTGTCAGAAAGATCCTGAGCTCATACATGTCATACAGTAAACTAGTTATTATAACTTTTTTTGGAAATTAACAGCAGCATATTATCCAGTCAGTTTTACCAAAGGATGCCTGAAAGACACGATTGTGGTGGACAACTGTTTGTTTGTCTGCCTTCACAAGTAAGAAAGGATGAACCAAGTACCAAGTTAAAAGCTCATGTCAGATGGTTAGAGCTGAGTACTAAAGAGCTGGGAGGCCAGGGATAAGGAAACTGCCAGTCAACGTGCTTGGGGATGGGAGAAACTAGAAGGACAAGGGCAGCAGGCGCATGGGAACACCATCACCTGCAAGTTCCCCTCCAAGTCAAACACCATCCTGACCTGGAAATATATCGGCCGTTCCTTCATCGTCGCTGGGCCAAAATCCTGGAACTCCCTCCCTAACAGCACTGTGGGAGTACCTTCACCACACGGACTGCAGCGGTTTAAGAAGGCGGCTCACCACCACCTTCTCAAGGGCAACTTGGGATGGGCAATAAATGCCAGTGCCGCCCACATCCTAGGAACATATTTTTAAAAACTGCTGTGAACACAGGGCAATGAGGTTGGGGCATGAGCAGAGCCTGGAAGAGGTGAGGCACAACAATGATTGGCATCACCAGAATAAACAAAATACAGCAAGTTCCACCCCCAACCACCGCCAAAGCAGGCTACATGGTCCTCAAGGAATAACCTAGTCACTCGAGCAGTAATGAGGTTAAAAGATGTGAGTTCAAAACAGTCAGATCATTAGAGGGTAATGTAGACTGAACGAGCTCATCGGATGACCAAACCTTCAATGGTTTTAATAAGATATACGTAATTAATATACATCTGTAAAACAGTATAATTTGATTTGGTAACGGACTTTTCTTCCTGTCAGTCAGGATGTAATTAACGGTGTAATGTTATTCGTAGTTCTTGCTCTCGTGGTATAATTCTGTAATGGCTCAGTTATTTGTTTTGATGCAATCTCAAAATCAGATTGCATCGACTGGAAAGTTGCAGTTGAAATGAAGAAATGGCGAGTGGTGACAGAGCACCTGGAGGATGTTAAATCTCAAGAGTTTAATAACCTAGCTTGTACAACAATTAAAAGAGTACGCAGGAGACAGAGTTCAGTTCACAGCCATCTTTCCAGAGAATCTTCTCCACCTTATGCACTCTATTTCCCATACTGCATTGCACATCACAACTACGGTAAGCTATGTGGGACAATTCAAATACACATTCAAAATACACAACAGAGGAGGTATTCAGGTCATCCAAAACTCTGCTGCCTGTGTCCTAACTCGCACCAAGTCCCGCTCGCCCATCACCCTTGTGCTCGCTGACCTACATTGGCTCCCGGTTAAGCAATGCCTCGATTTTAAAATTCTCATCCTTATTTTCAAATTGCTCCATGGCCTCGCCTCCTCCCTATCTCTGCAATCTCCTTCAGTCCCATAACCCCCCGAGATCTCTGCACTCCTCCAATTTTGGCCTGTTGAGCATCCCTGATTATAATCGCTCCACCGTTGGCGGCCATGCCTTCAGCTGCCTGGGCCCTAAGCTCTAGAATTCCCCCCACCCCAAACCTCTCCACCTCTCCACCCTCCTTTAAGACGCTCCTTAATGCCTACCTCTTTGACCAAGCTTTTGGTCACCTGCCCTAGTATCTCGTTATGTGGCTCGGCGTTAAATTTTGTTTTATGACACTCCTGTGAAGCACCTTGGGACATTTTACTATGAAATAGTGCCATGGGGCCTTTTACGTCCACCTGCAAGAGCAGACGGAGCCTCGGTTTAACGTCTCATCCGAAAGACGGCACCTCTGATAATGCAGTGCTCCCTCAGTACAGCACTGGAGTGACAGCCTAGATTTTTGTGCTCAAGTTTCATGGAGCAGGACTTGAACCCACAACCTTCTGACTCAGAGGCAAGAGTGCTGCCCACTGAGCCACAGCTGACACAAGACAAGGGCAACAGTTTCTGGAATTCAAACAACTAAGATATGATAAATATTAAGGCTGACAGAACTGAACTGAACATGTTTTCATTGGAGAAAAGGTTGAGTTGGGGCATGACTTGGATGTTTGACATAATAAAGGACGTTGTTAATGTAAATGTAAGCGGGTTATTTAACAGATTGTGATGGCAGCAGCAAAATTGGCAAGCCCCAAGCAAGATGAGAGATTAAAAAACATTTTTCTACAGACTAAATGAAATATATGCCAATAATAGATTGCTACTGCTGTGTTAATGGAATGAGCTGGATAGATATTTGGTTATGAAATAAAGTACTTTAAAATGCCATTTTCATTTTGGTATTTACCTCTCTCTAGAGGTAGAGATGTCCCTTACCTTCTTTAAGATGCTCCTTAAAACTTACCACCTGTTCTAATATCTCCTTGGGTGGCTCAGTGTCAAATTTTGTTTGATAATCGCTCCTGTGAAGCACCTCGGGACGTTTTACTACGTTAAAGGTGGTAGATAAATGCAAGCTGTTGTTGTATTTAAAATTTGCAGTTTTCATTTTTTCTGCAATTACTGTTGGAAATTACTATTGGAGACATAATTGTTTTAAGTGCCTAAGATAACAATCTGCCTATTTAAAATATATTAAAAATCGTACATCTGTGTCTCACCTGTCAACTTTTTCCATTATTGGAGAAGGATAGTAATCATTGGATGGAGGGGGACGCAGACCGAATTCAGTTCACATTTTAAAGTAATATCCTTATTTTTATGTACTTCCATTAAAGAAATCCTATATATTCAGATTTATGATGGGAACTGGCTATGTAAACAAGTCACACTGCAATTACACCCTTCCTCCAATTGAGGCGCTGCAGTGCCACCTAGAGTCATAGGCCTAGAAATTCACTATGGCCCCGCCAGCTGGCTAATGGGCAAAAGTTAGCGCTGGGCACGGAGCCATGTGCGACCGTCCGATATTCACTTTTTGCGCCCCAAGTCGGAACCGGCCGCTATTCCAGGGTGTGCCCGCCCCCGCTTGGGGCGCTGAAACTGAATTTCAGCGCTCTAAGTGCCGCTGCGCCACCCGATGCGGTGCGGCAGGCTGCGGTACTGCAGGCCTCCTCCTTCTCTTAAGGTGGAGGTGCCTGCAACGGGAAGATCGCCGCTGGATTGTGCCGGCAAATGAGCCCGGCACCACGGAGAAGTGCCGGGCTCGCGGAAAGCAGTCGGCAATGCCACAGGGGGGGTGGTGGAGGAGGCCGGGGAAGGAGGTGCGGGCAGGTGGCCGCCGAAAAAGCGGCCGGCCGCACCTCCACCTTAAAGCGCCCCAGTAGCGCAGCAGTACGGCCCCGTTTTTCAATCGCTGTTTGCAGCCGCTGCAGAAGAGGCGGCCGCAACTAAATATGGGGTTTGGGCCGGAAGCGGGGCGGAACCGGGGCACTGCGCACACCGATGACGTCATCGGTGTCGGCGCAGCGCTACCGACTACCGCCGCCATTACCGCAGCGCTGAATATCAGCGCATCCTCTTACACTGGCGCAGAAACCCTATTTGGGCGGTAACTGGGCACAAAGCCCACTGAATTTCTAGCCCATAGTGTCATAACGGCACAGAAGGAGGCCATTCGGCCCATCAAGTCCATGCCGGCTCTCTGTAGAGCAACCCAGTCAGTCCCATTCCCCCGCTCTATCCCCGGAGCCCTGCAAGTTTATTTCCCTCAAGTGCCTATCCAGTCTCCCCTTGAAAACATTGAGTGTCTCCGTTTCCACCACTTCTGTCGGCAGCGAATTCCAGGTCATCACCACTCACTGTTTTTCCTTAGATCCCCCCTGTATCTCTTACCCAAAACCTTAAATCTGTGTCCCCTAGTCCTTGTACCATCAACTAATGGGAACAGCCTAGAATTGGACACAATACTCCAGTAGAGGCCAAACCAGTGTTTTATAAAGGTTCATTATAACTTCCTTGCTTTTGTACTCTGCCTCTATTTATAAACTGCTTTCTCAACCTGCCCTGCCACCTTCAATGATTTGTGCACATATACCCCCAGGTCTCTCTGTTCATGCACCCCCTTTAGGATTGTACCCTTTAGTTTATATTGCCTCTCCTCGTTCTTCCTACCAAAATGTATCACTTCGCACCTTTCTGCTTTCATCTGCCACGTGCCCGCCCATTCCACCAGCCTGTCTATGTCTTCTTGAAGTCTATCACGATCCTCCTCACTGTTCTCTACACTGTTCATCCACCTATCCAATCTAATCTTGAATGTTGACATAGTTTCTCCCTCAACCACTTTTGCTGGAAGTGAATTACACAGTTTCAACTCTGTAAATAAGTTTTATTTTAAAACAGTGGTAGTGATGATGGGAAATATTTACATATTGGATGGGTACTTTGTAACAGCGCTCGTCTCCGCCCATCTGCTGCTGAAACCCTCATCCATGTCCTTGTTACCTCCGGACCCGACTATTCCAAAACTCTCCTGGTTGGCCTCCCGCTTTCCCCCCTCCACAAACTTGAGTTCATCCAAAACTCTGCTCCCTGTATCCTAACTCGTGCCAAGTCCCGTTCACCCATCAGCCCTGTGCTCGCTGATCTACATTGGTTCCTGGTCCGGTGATGCCTCCATTTTAAAATTCTCATCCTTGTGTTCAAATCCCTCCATGGCCTCGCCCCTCCCTATCTTTGAAGCCTTCTCCAGCCCTACAACCCTCCCAGAGCTCTGCGCTCCTCCAATTCTGGCCTCGCGCGCATCCCCCATTTCATCGCCCCACCATTGGCGGTCATACCTTGAGCTGCCTAGGTCCTAAGCTCTGGAATTCCCTCCTTAAACCTCTCCACTTCTCTACCTCTCTCTTCTCCTTTAAGTCGCTCCTTTAAAACCTAGCCCTTTGACCAACCTTTTGGTCACCTGTCCAAATATCTATTTATGTGGCTCGGTGTCAAATTTTGTCTGATAATGTTCGTGTGAAGCACTTTGAGACATTTTTGTAATGATATCAGCAAATAGAGATGGTATTTGCCTGTTCGATTATGATGCCTTAGCAGCATGATTGCAGGTATTGATTGCTTGTGCCTGACCAGCAGAGGTCATGTGACTGAGAGAAGCAAGGCAGTTAGTTTGGTTTCGGTTTCGTTCTAGATGCATCACAGCATCGTGTCTCCTGTAAAAGCTGTATAAAAGAGTTGAACAGACTTTAGATTAAAACTCATTCTCTTTCATAAATGTCTCATCATTGAACCCACAAAGAAATCAATACATGGTGTCAGAAGTGGCTGAAAGAGATGAAGAGAAAAAATTTGAAGTTAAATCAGCTTTCCACAAATTAGCAAGCCAATAGAGAACATCGTTGCTTACCATTGGAGAATAGCTAACGAAGTGAAAAATGGAAGGTTTACTCCCACCGGCGACGCTTCAGTTGACAGGTAATGTGGCTGAAAATTGGAGAAGGTTCAAACAACGTTTGGGGTTGTATTTATCAGCAATCGGAGCTGACGAGAAAAGTAATGAAAGGAAATCGTCACTGTTCTTACATGTCGTGGGTGATGAAGCGCTGGAGGTGTATAATAACTTCACATTCACTGCTAATGGAGACAAAATGAAACTAGATAAAATAATGGAACTGTTTGAGGCCTACTGCATACCTAAACGTAACGTGACGTTTGAGAGGCACAGATTTTTCACGTGTACAGAAAACGGGTGAGACTATTGATCAGTATGTGACTGAACTGAGAAACAGAAGCAAACCATGTGAATTTGGGGGACTGACAGACTCGCTGATAAAAGACAGACTGGTGTGTGGTATTCCAGATAATGGTCTAAGGGAAAGACTGCTAAGAGAGCAAGATCTAGACCTGGGAAAAGCCATAGCACTGTGTAGGGCTACAGAGACTGTGAAGTTGCAGGCAAAGGAGCTGTTCAGTGACAATAGCTGCAACGTGGATGCAGTGAGAAAGAACGGATACAAACCGTTTAACAAAAAGAGCACCAATGTGAAAAAAGAGGCGTGGCCAGCGAACGAAAATGAAAGGGACAATCGAAAGTCATGTAGTCGATGCGGTACACAGCATCCACCAAGAAAGTGTCCAGCATATGGTAAAACATGCAATAGTTGCAACAAAAACAACCATTATGCCCGTTGCTGCAAGAACCAAGTGCAACAAAGCAAGGTCCATGCAGTAGATGAAAGCGACATAGAGGAGTTCTATGTAGATGTTGTGTCTGAAAACAAAAAAGAAGATAGAGACTGGATGTTGACACTAAAAGTGAATGACATACACATTCCATTTAAATTGGATACTGGAGCACAAGTTAATGTGATATCAGAGACTGATTTTAAGAAAATTAGACCCAGACCAAAGATACATGGAATAAAAGTGAAAGTGACAGGATACTCAGGTACTGATAGACCAGTGAAAGGAAGATGCATTGTCAAAGTGACACACAAGGACAGAGAGCACACGCTAGCATTAATCGTGGTGCCAAAGGATGTGCAAGCCATACTAGGTTTAAAAGCCTGTGAGAGACTGAACCTGGCAAAGAGAGTCCTCATTGTGGAAAGCGAAGGAGAGACAGTCTATGATGAACTGAATGTTGCGTACACACCGGGTAAGCTGATGTATACAGCAGACACATTGTCCAGAGCTGTTGACCCAGGAGAGCCCGCAAACACAGTGAAAAGACTGAAGTACAAGGCAAAAGACAGTGGAACTGACTTCTACCAGAGCATGCTTGTATACCGCACAACGCCACTCGAGTGTGGTATGTCACCAGCCCAACTCCTGATGGGACGTCGGCTAAGGTCAAACCTACCCATCCCGGAGAACCTCCTGAAAACAAAAGAGGGGGAGAAAGTGAGGAAGTTCAAAGAACAACAGAAAGAAAAGCAAAAGTATTACTATGACAGAGGAACACAAAACCTACCTGAACTCCACACTGGTGACCAAGTAAGGTTGAAAGACAAAACAAACACATGGACTCAGAAGGGAACTGTCCTGAGTGAAGTTCAACCAAGATCATACACCATTCAGACAGATGAGGGTGCTGTTCTGAGAAGAAATCGTCGAGATCTTCTCATGGGATCAGCCACAGCAGGTCAAGAGACTGATACTGTTGAACAACCTGATCACACAGCTGAGAACACATCATCTGAGGCAACAACTCAGATTCAAGGACAATCAATCAGAAAATCCTCAAGACATGTGAGAGACTCATTGAGCAAATTTAAGGACTATTGTTATAGAAGGAAGTAATGTTATCTTATTCTTTCTTCAAGTTCTAGTGTATTGACATATTTCATGTGAACACACAAAGCAAGGTTAAAAAACCTTGATCATGATAATGATAATGTAAGTTCATTAAGTGTTACAGTTAAAATGCAGATTAATACAAAGAAAACATGTTGTTAGTTAAAAGTAAAATACTTTTGTTTTAAGGAAAGGAGATGTAATGATATCAGCAAATAGAGATGGTATTTGCCTGTTCGATTATGATGCCTTAGCAGCATGATTGCAGGTATTGATTGCTTGTGCCTGACCAGCAGAGGTCATGTGACCGAGAGAAGCAAGGCAGTTAGTTTGGTTTCGGTTTCGTTCTAGATGCATCACAGCATCGTGTCTCCTGTAAAAGCTGTATAAAAGAGTTGAACAGACTTTAGATTAAAACTCATTCTCTTTCATAAATGTCTCGTCATTGAACCCACAAAGAAATCAATACAATTTTACTACATTAAAGGTGCAAGTTGTTATTGTTGTTGTAGGATACAGGCTAAAATATTTCAACCAGAAGTAAAGGGATTTCTGCAAAGGGCAGAGTTCCACAGATGAATAAGGAGATTAGATCAAAAATTAAGACTGATAAAATTGATACTGTTAATACAGAAAACCAGAAGATCTGTCAATAGCATAGCGCAGAACAAAAAGGGACATTAGAGGGACTAAGACAGAATATGAAAAAGAGTGGCCCTCAACATCAAGGCTTTATAAGCACATCAAAAGCAAGAGGGTAGTCAATAAATGATGAATCATTAAGAACATAAGAACATAAGAAATAAGAGCAGGAGTCGGCCACATGGCCCCTCGAGCCTGCTCCGCCATTCAATAAGATCATGGCTGATCATCGGCCTCAACTCCACTTTCCCGCCTGCTCCCCATATCCCTTGATTAAGAGGCAAAGAAGATAGTCTTGTAGTAGAGAATAAAAGTATGCTTAAGAAGTATTTTGCATCTGGAAGGTGAAGGAACGATTGTAGGATTCTGAGAGAAAGGCGCCACATAAATGCAATCCCAGAGCAAGGCGCTATATAAATGCAATCCCAGAGAAAGGTGTAGACAATACTCAAATTGATATATTGAAAAGGAAGCTGTGTTAAAATGGTTAATTGGGCTTTAATTTGACCAGTCACTCGGTCCAGAGGGTCTTCACTTAAGAATACGGAGGCAGTTTGGGATAAAATGGCAATGGCAACATTCTAAGATTCTTTGTAAATGGGTATGGTACCAAAGACTGGAAGGTGATGAATGTTCAGGAAAGGGATCAGTGAGATCGGTTATCCTCACATCGGTAGTAAAGAAATTGTCAGGGACCATAATAAGGAATTACAATAGTGAACACTTAGAAAGGTGTGGAGCAGCCAGAGGCAATCAATGTGGAGCTTTAAAGTGCATGTTATCCTTGACTAATTTGAGTTCTTTGAGAAAATTATTGAGCACATAGACAAAGGGAGCACAATGAATGTGCTTTATTTAGACTTTAGAAAAGCGTTTTCAAAAAGTGCTATCGAAGAGACTTGTAACATATTAAAGGGAAGCAAAAACAGCTAAAGGATAGAAAGCAGGGATTAATGAATGTTACTTGTACTAGCCAGATGTAGCCAATGGGATATCTGCTCATTCTCCACATACATATATGATTTGGGAGCATTAATGGACTATTATCAACATTAGATGACAATGCCAAATTAGGACAATCCTAGTAACTACAGGCCGGTCAGTTTAACAGCAGTGGTGGGTAAAGTTTTAGAATTTCTAAATTTGCCGATGACACCAAACTTGGGGGTGTGGCAAACAGTGAGGATGATACCAATCAACTGCAACAGGACATAGTAAGGCTAGCAGAATGGGCAGACAGGTGGCAGATGGAATTTAATACAGAGAAGTGTAAGGTGATGCATTTTGGCAGAAGAAACAGGGAGAGGCAATATACAGTTAATGGCACAGTTTTACAGAGTGTGCAGGGACAGAGGGACCTGGGAGTTAATGTGCATATTTAAGGTTTTGGGCAAGAGATACAGGGGGGATGTGAGGAAAAACTTTTTTACACAACGAGTGGTGAGGACCTGGAATTCGCTGCCGACGGAAGTGGTGGAAGCGGAGACACTCAGGCCTAGAAATTCAGTTGCATTTGCGCCCACTTATTGGCTATAAAGTGGTTTGCGCCTAAAGTTTTTTACCGCCCGAAATTCAGATGGACCCTAACATCGGCGTTAGCCGGTAGCGCTGCGCCGGCACCGATGACGTCATCGGTGTGCGCAGCGCCCCGGTTGCAATGCTATTCCGGCCCGATGGCCAAATTCAGTTGCGGCCGCCTCGCCCGTGGCAGCCGCAAACAGCGTTTGTGAAACGGGGTCTTGCAGCTCCGAAAGGCCGGCGCATAAAGGTGGAGCGGCGGCCGGCCGCTTTCCCGGCGGCCGCCTGCCCGCACCTCCCTCCCCGGACTCCTGCACCACCCCCCCCGCGGCACTGATGTCTGTGTCCCGCGAGCCCGGCACTTCTCCGTGGTGCCGGGCTCATTTGCCGGGGGAATCCACCGGTGATCTGACGGCTGCAGGCAGCTCCTCCTTAAGAGAAGGAGGAGGCCTGCAGTACCCCAGCCTGCCGCACCGCATCGGGTGCCACAGCGGGAGCTGAACGCCTGAAAGTGACATTTAACGCCCCTAGCGAGGCGGCCAAACCCTGCAATAGCGCCCGCCGCCGTCTTGGCCCGTCACAACTGAATTTTAGGCGGGCGCTATGGGAATCCTGGCGAGCGCTAAATTTCGGGCGCAAAAGACCTGGCGGGGCCATACCGAATTTCTAGGCCTCAATGTTTTCAAGGGGAGACTGGATAGGCACTTGAGGGAAATAAACTTGCAGGGCTACGGGGATAGAGCAGGGGAATGGGACCGACTGGATTGCTCTACAGAGAACCGGCACGGACTCGATGGGCTGAATGGCCTCCTTCTGTGCCATTATGACTCTATGACTATGACTATTGTAAGCGGTTTTGATCCTAGCCCAATTGCTAGACGGACGGTTCGAATCGCCCCGCCTTACGAAAGTTCTATACCCAGGAATTATTATTCCGAGTGTAAATGAAATAAGTCATGGACAGGAACGCTTCGGTGAAAAATCAAACTTATATTTATTTGGTGTAACATACACTGGCTAAAACATACACTACTAAACGAAATCACAATCCCTGTGGAGAATAAAATCCAGATTACAATCAACATACATACAGTACAAAACTGGGGACTACAACAAGCAGTAATTCCCTTGTTGCTATGGTGGACTCTAATTCCACCCCTACCAACGAATTACCCAGTCGCATAAACCCCTTCGCCTGGCTGAACCAAACGAAGCTCCCCCCCTCGGAATAGCCCAAAAACTTCACTTCTGAGAGCCCTTACAGCTCACCCAGCTCGCTGGGATATCGGGTTACCGGCTTGGGATACTCGAGACTATGCTTACCCCCCACACGCGGTCGGTTTCAATCGCTCCGCTCAGCAGCTTCTCTGGTACTTCTTGTTACGTCGATCTTGTTGGAGCGAGAGAGAGAGAGAGAATGGTGGGAAAGGATTTATCTTTATAGGAGTCTGGCTACCCCTATCTTTCCCGCCAATCTTTAAAATCCTTTTGTTTCTAAGCACTCCGGTGCTTAATCAGTGATGGGTCATCATCGGACCCATGAGTATTCCGTGATTGGATTAATGGCCCTAAGTCGGGGACATATCTTTGGTCTTTGTGTTGGGAAAAACTGGCTCCTCTTCGGCTGGCTGAAGCCAGTGGGTTCATTGTTCTGCTTCTCTTCTGAGATGGAGGTGAGAAGTACTTTTGCATATTAGAGTGGCTTTCTAATAAGTTCAAGTTCAATGGCCCCCTTCCTTTTTCCAGGACTGTTGGGCGAACCCTTACATTCTGGATGACTGACAGTTCTTTTGTCACAGCCAACTGCCATGCGTTCTATGGAGTTTTAACAAACCAGTCCCCCACGCATCTGCACAGGGCGATCCCACCACAGGGAAAACACCCTCAGTCCATAAAGTCCACAAAAATATTCTCGACTGAGTCCATTCTTCAAACAGAGACGTTGCGATCTCTTCACTATCCAGGGAGCTCTGGCTGTGGTCGCCCTACCTTTCCCCCACGTGGGAATGTACTTTGACTGTACCCGAACCATCTCCTCTTTAAAGGCAGCCCATTGTTAGATTACAGTTTTGCCTGCCAAACTTTGAATCCAATTTACCCGGGCCAGATCTGTTCTCAACCCACTGAAATTGGCCCTCCTCCAATTAAGTATTTTTATTCTAGATTGCTCCTTTTCCATAGCTAATCTAAACATTATGATACTATGATCACTGTTCCCTAAATGTTCCGCTTGTAAAACACTTGCTCCACTTGACACACCTCATTCCCCAGAACCAGATCCAGCAATGCCTCCTTCCTCGTTGGGCTGGAAACATACTGATCAAGAAAGTTCTCCAGAGCACACTTCAGAAATTCTCCCCCTCTCTGTCCTTTACACTATTACTATCCCAGTCTATATTGGGATAATTGAAGTCCTGTGGCGGAGCCACTAAGGGACTCCGATCAATTGTATATAATTCCCTTTAATAATATGTTAGCTACAGCCTGAGTCTGTATCTTTGTTATCACTGTTTACATGTACAGAGCGCGATCACTTTAATAGCGCGGGTAAACGCGATGACGTCACGCCGTTCATCACGTGATCCCCCACCGGCGGGAAAAACATCATGACGCCAGCCACGGGACCGCCCAAGCAGTCCTCGTGGAGCCTCCAAACTGACTAGACCTATATTCGATGTTCTCCTGTAGTTATCCGTTAAACTCTGTTAGTTTTCATTAAACCTCGTTTATTTGATCGCCTGAGTGGACCTACAGTCCCCCATTATCACTCCTCTATAGTTCTTGCACCTCTCTGTAATTTCCCTGCAAATTTGCTCCTCTATATCCTTCCCACTAGTTGGTGGCCTATAGAATACACCTAGTAGTGTAATGGCACCTCTATTGTTTCTTAACTCTAAACAATAGATTCTGTCCTTGACCCCTCCAGGACATCCTCCCCTCCAGCACTGTGACATTCTCCTTAACCAATACTGCCACCCCACCTCCTTTCTTTCCTTCCCTATCTTTCCTGAACACCTTATATCCAGGAATATTTAGTATATAATCCTGCCCTTTTTTGAGCCAGGTCTCCATTATCGCCACAACATCATATTCCCATGTGTCTAGTTACGCCTGCAGCTCACCAACATTATTTACTACACTTCGTGCATTTATACACACATGCACTGTAAACCTATCTTAAACCTTCCTGTATTCTCTCTTAGTCTGACCCCACCTAATACCGTATTATTTCTTACACTAGTGCTAGCTGTCTCTCCCAATCCTTTGTGCACCTTGTTTCTCCTTTCTAATGCTACATCCTGGTGTCCATCCCCTTGCCAAATTAGCTTAAACACTCCCCAACAGCACGAGCAAACCCCCCTGAACCCCATGAGGATATTGCTCCCGGCTCTGTTGAGGTGCAACCCATCCAGCCTGTAGAGGTCCCACCTCCCCTAGAACCAGTCCCAATGTCCTAAGAATCCTGCACCATCTCTCCAGCCATGCATTCATCAGCACTATCCTCCTATTTCTATACTCACTTGCGCGTGGCACCGGGAGTAATCCAGAGATTACTACCTTTGAGGTCCTGCTTTTTAATCTCTCTCCTAGCTCCCTGAAATCTGCCTGCCGGACCTCATCCCTCTTTCTACCTATGTCGTTGATACCGATGTGGACCACGACCTCTGGTGGTTCACCCTCCCCCCTCAGAATGTCCTGCAGCCATTCAGTGCCATCCTTGACCCTGGCACCAAGGAGGCAACACACGGGGGCTGAATTTGTGGTCGAGAGGCTTCCCGCGGACGGCTGCCTCCAACCAGCAAAAAATCCACGAACTTACTTTTGCCTCGGGTTCCATGGAGACTCGCGCTCCTGGGCCTCTACGTGTATGCCTGCGCAGAGGCCCACGTTTCCCAGGGGCGCAGGCTGTTCGCAAGCGCTCCTGGGATCACGTGGGCTGGCACAACCAATCAAAGAAGGAGATCCCCATTCATGGTTTTGGGGATTCCATTTGTTCGGAACCTCCATAAGCATGAATGGGGATGGCATTAAAAATGCATTTAACATAACAAATTTAAAAAAGTTACATATTTGAAATTAATTAAAATAAAATATAATTAAACATTTAAAACAAAAATTTAATTTTTTGAAAAATAAATTTAAATGTTTTAGAGGGTCTAAATATAACCTTACCTTATTGTACATGTGTTTTAATGTTTAAACGAATGAACACATTTTATTTTTCTGTTTTTTAAAACTCTTACGCTGGTGCCAGCTTTTACCAGGCGTAAGAATTTCACGGGCATTCGGCGGTCGGAATTTGGGCAAATAGCGCAACTCTCTGCCCGCAAAGGCCCTTCTCCCGGGGATGCGGACGATCTATCAAGAGAATTCTTGACAGATCGCAAGTTCCGGGTTTTAGCGCGTGCGCTTCGCATGTCTAAACCCGGAACTTGCGCAGCCCCTACAGGCGTGGGTGCATAGCGTATGCACCCGTAGGGGCCGCAAATTATGGCCCCATTATCCTGGAATCACATCTGCGGCTGCAGAAATGCCTGTCTATTCCCCTAACTATTGAATCCCCTATCATTATTGCTTTCCCGATCTTCTTCCTGCCCCCTTGTACAGCTGAGCCACCCGTGGTGTCATGGACTTGGCTCTGGCTGTACTCCCCAGAGTTCACCAGTATTTAGAACTGAATACCAGTTAGAGAGTGAGATGCACTCAGGGGACTCCTGCACTATCTGGCTGGTCCTCCTTGTCTGTCTGGCAGTCACCTATTCCCTCTCTGCCTGCAGACTCTTACGCTGTGGGGTGACTGACATGAATCAGTCATTCATGAAAGAAAGACTTGTGAAATAATACTGAGTGGCCTGCGGGTGGTGCTGTCCAGGGAGAGTATAAATACTCGGGCACGGGCCCAGCTTGCGCAGGACATTCTTAACAGGAACTAGTGAAGGACACAACTAGACCTTCATGTTGTAAAACAGTTGATTAAAGCTTTGTTTAACGCTTAGACCAAGTGCCTAGTAATTTTCTTACGTCAGTGACCATCTCCTGAAACGTGCTGTCCACGTAGCTCTCAGTCTCATGGATGCAACGCAGTGAGGCCAGCTGCTGGTCAAGCTCCAAAATCCAGAGCTCAAGCTCCTCTAGCCGACTACTCTTCCTGCACATGTGGTTGTCCAGGACACGGGAAGAGTCCTGGAGTTCCCACTTGGCACAAAATGTGCATTCCACGGGACTGAGGTGCCCTGCCATGCCTCTATTTAATAGACTATTAACTAGCTTAACAGAAATAAATTCAAGACTTAAAATAAACAATCACCAGCTACTCATCAATCAGCTCCTTCCCTTGTGCTGACGTCACTTTAGTTTTTTTTTTACCTCGTTCCCTGACGCTCGCGCTCCCTCCGGGCTCCGGGTTCTCAGGCCTACCTTTATCTGCGACCGCTCCTCTCGCTCTCCCGCAGGTCCGCTCTCGGGCCTATTAACTTAGAGTCCTTGGGTTCTGTGGCTCCATTCCTCCTTTTCAGTTAGACGCATCAACCGCCTTCCTCCTCTCTACTGAATTCCTGCTTTCACCAAATTCTTCCACTCTGCTTGCAGCCCACTCCGATCGCGTTCACCCAGCTCTGTCTCCAAGCTCAGTGACATAACCTCCTCAGTTATAAGGTGGCGGGGTGATGCAAGCCCTAGGTTGAGAGCCTAGACAGGGTAGGCCTGTGGACAGATGTGTAACAAGTGCTATTTAATGTTGACAAATGTGAAGTTGGGTATTTTGCAGGAAATCAGTGGAAAAATATAACCGAAACAATCGAACTCAATAAAGTGGAGGAGCAGAGAGATCTAGGGGTACAGATACACAGATATTTAAAAACAGGAACGGCCTTAAAAAGGACAAATAGGATTTTAAGTATTATACATTCAAAAAAAAAATACAAAAAGCCAGGTGTTGTATGGCCACAGTCGAGGTACTGTGCAGCTTGCGAGGTCCCGCTGTAGAAAGAATATTCGCACCACGGGGAAAAATGTGTATTTTCTAAAAGAATACCAGTTGTAATCAGAGATATTCGCACTCGTTTGGAACTCGCACCGACAGCCACAGTGGCCAAGTAGGGTTTTCTGTGATCGGCCACAGAAATTTTGCTTAATATATTTCAACACTGCATAACTGCAAATCCATAGACATTATCCTTCAGCTGGCTGAGCGGAGAATGAAAAAAAAAAGTTAGGAAATAATTTCTCCTGCCACTGTAAATGTAACAACATAAAGGGAGGCCATGAAAAAAAGTAAACCAAGCACTGGGGTTTATTTCTAGAGGGATAGAATTGTAAAGTAGGAAAGTTATACTGAACCTGTATCGAACCTTGGTTAGACCACACTTGGAGTACTGTGTACAGTTCTGGTCGCCATTTTATAGAAAGGATATAGAGGCACTGGAGAGGGTGCAGAGAAGATTTACAAGGATGATACCAGAAATGCGAGGGTATACCTATCAGGAAAGGATGAACAGGCTGGGTCGCTTTTCACTTGAAAAAAGAAGGTTGAGGGGTGACCTAATAGATGTCTTTAAAATTATGAAAAATTTTGATAGAGTGGATACAGAGAGAGTGTTTCCACTTGTGGGGAAGAGTGTAACTAGAGGCCATCAATATAAGATAGTCACCAAGAAATCCAATAGGGAATTCAGAAGAAACTTCTTTACCCAAAGAGTGATGAGAATGTGGAACTTGCTACCACAGGGAGTGGTTCAGACAAATAGTATCGATTCATTTAAGGGGAGGTTAGACAAGCATATGAGGGAGAAGGGAATAGAGGGTTACGCTGATAGATTTAGATGAGGAAAGACGGCAGGAGGCTCGAGTGGAGCATAAACGCCGGCATGGACTGGTTGGGCCGAATGGCCTGTTTCTGTGCCGTATATTAGAAACATAGAAGATAGGAGCAGGAGTAGGCCATTCGGCCCCTCGAGCCTGTTCTGCCATTTAATGAGATCATCCAAATTCAGTACCCTGTGATGTGCCTCAATAATCCCGAGACTCGATGTTAGCGAAACAACAAGGCTTTTATTAACTTAGAAGATAACACGCAGTGGAGAGAGGTATCTTCCCTGGAGGTCTGCAGTACTGGCTGTGAGGTCAGACTGAGCTGGCTTACATAGAGGCCAGGTATGGGCGGAGCCCTACACACAACACATTCCATACATTCCAATACACAATACAATGGTGAGGAGAAACCTGAAACCAACCACAGTCACAGGCAATACAATGGTAAGGGGGAACCTGAAACCAACCACAGTCACAGGCAGTGATGAATGGAATATTTCATCACATTCACCCCTTCTATAGATTTAGTCTGTTCGGGGGTTTGGTAGTCCTCTGCGACCGACGTGGCTGTTGTGGTGTCGCGGGTGTCGGCTGGGTGTCCCCGGTGGCCTCCTGGGTCTCTGCCGGGGGTGCCGCCAGGGTTGTTGAAGGGGTAGTTGGTGGGGGTGCCGTTGGTCGATGTTCTTCCGGGGGTGATGAAAGAGTAGTGGGTGGGTAAGAGTTGCTGTGGTCGTTGTTGCTGCTATTGCCGTGGTTGTTGTCGTTACCGGCTGGGGCGACGTCTTTTATTGACACGGTGTCCTCCCTTCCGTCGGCGTGCCGGACATACGCGTATTGGGGGTTGGCGTGGAGTAGGTGCACTGGCTCCACGAGAGGGTCCGTCTTATGGCCCCTCACATGCCTTCGCACGAATACCGGACCCGGGGTGGAGAGCCATGACGGCATGGATACGCCTGAGGTGGATTTCCGGGGGAAGCTAAACATTCGTTCATGAGGTGTGGCATTAGTGGCAGTACACAATAGCGACCGTATCGAATGGAGCACATCTGAGAGGACTTCCTGCCAGCGGGAGATAGGGAGGCCCTTGGTCCTTAGAGCTAGAGTGACTGCTTTCCATACTGTCCCGTTCTCTCGCTCCGCTTGACCGTTACCCCGGGGGTTGTAGCTGGTGGTACGGCTCGTGGCGATACCCCTGGACAG
Organism: Somniosus microcephalus; assembly: GCF_052327205.1. NCBI lineage: Eukaryota > Metazoa > Chordata > Chondrichthyes > Squaliformes > Somniosidae > Somniosus > Somniosus microcephalus. The sequence goes on from NC_140989.1 coordinate 363,593,020, forward strand.
CATGTACTGGCGTAGCTCTTCACTCATGAAGGACGCCCCCCTATCCGTGTGGATGTAGCTCGGCATACCGAACAGGCAGAACAGGCTGTTGAGGCATTTAATGACCGTGGCGCTGGTCATGTCTGGTCAGGGGAAGGCGAATGGGAACCGGGAGTATTCGTCCACAATGTTCAGGAAGTAAACATTGCAGTCGACGGACGGGAGGGGGCCCTTGAAATCTAAGCTGAGCCGCTCAAAGGGCCGTGTAGCTTTGATTAAGTGGGCTCTATCAGGGTGGTAGAACCGAGGCTTGCACTCAGCGCAAGTGCGGCAGTTCCTGGTCAGAGACCGAACTTCCTCAATCGAGTAGGGTAAGTTGCGGGACTTTATGAAGTGGAACAGCCGCGTGACCCCTGGGTGGCAGAGGTCGTTGTGGAGGGTCTGTAGCCGATCCCCAGTGGCGCTGGCACACATCCCTCGTGAGAGGGCATCTGGGGATTCGTTAAGGGCCCCTGGCCGGTAAATGATGTCATACTCGAAGGTGGAGAGCTCGATCCGCCACCTAAGGATCTTATCATTTTTGATCTTCCCCCTCTGTTTATTATTGAACATAAACGCTACCGACCGCTGGTCGGTAAGTAGGGTGAAGCGTTTGCCGGCTAGGTAGTGGCGCCAGTGGCGCACTGCCTCCACGATGGCTTGGGCCTCCTTTTCCACGGAGGAGTGTCTGATCTCGGGCCCTTGGAGGGTCCTCGAGAAGAAAGCTACGGGCCGCCCCGCCTGGTTGAGGGTGGCCGCCAAGGCAAAGTCAGACGCATCACTTTCCACTTGAAATGGAGTGTTCTCGTCCACTGCCTGTAGCGTGGCCCGCTCAATATCCTGCTTAATGCTTTTGAAGGCGGCGTGGGCCTCAGCAGAGAGCGGAAAAGAGGATGCTTTCAAGAGGGGGCGGGCTTTGTCGGAGTAGTTGGGGACCCATTGGGAATAATAAGAAAATAACCCCAGGCACCTTTTCAGGGCTTTGGGAGTGTTGGGCAGGGGCAGCTCCCGTAGGGGGCGCAATCGGTCGGGGTCTGGTCCGATTTCCCCATTCTCCACCATGCTGCCTAGTATGCAGAGGCGCGTGGTGTTGAAAACGCACTTGTCCTCGTTGTAGGTGAGGTTGAGTTTTTGTGCGGTTTTCAGGAACCTCTCGAGGTTCGAGTCGTGATCCTGCTGGTTGTGACCGCAGATGGTGACGTTGTCGAGGTAGGGGAAGGTTGCCTGCAAGTGGTGGTCATCGACCATGCGATCCATCTCCCTCTGGAAGACCGAGACCCCATTCGTCACCCCAAAGGGGACTCTGAGGAATTGGTAGAGGCGTCCGTTCGCCTCAAAGGCGGTGTACGGGCGGTCCTCTGGTCTGATAGGGAGCTGGTGGTACGCTGACTTGAGGTCGATGGTGGAGAACACCCGGTATTGGGCGATTTGGTTCACCATTTCTGATATGCGGGGTAGCGGGTAGGCATCTAGTTGGGTGTACCTGTTGATCGTTTGGCTATAGTCGATCACCATCCGTTTCTTCTTGCTACCCCTTACCACCACCACTTGGGCGCGCCACGGGCTATTGCTGCATTCAATAATGCGCTCTTTCAGGAGCCTGTCTACCTCGGTTGCGATAAACCGCCTGTCCTCCCAGCTGTACCTCCTGCTTTTGGTCGCTATTGGCCGGCAGTTAGGGGTAAGGTTCGCGAATAGCGAAGGCGGCTTTACCTTCAGGGTAGCCAGGCCGCACACTGTGAGGGGCGGCTGGGACCCACCGTACTTGAGCGTGATGCTTTGGTGGTTGCACTGGAAATCCAGGCCCAAGATCACGCTCGCGCATAGATTCTTCATGATTAATACTTTAAAATTATCGTATACAGTCCCGTTAACGGACAATTGTACCGTGCAGTAACCCAGAATGGTCGATGTCTGGGTTTTATCAGCCATAGAGATGGTACCCGGAGTAGGGACCACCTTTAGGGAGAGTTGTCGTGCCAGTTCCGGGTGGATAAAACTCTCCGTGCTTCCACTGTCAATTAAACATTTAACCCCGCGCCCGTTTACCTCGATGTCCACCATTGATTTGGATAGCGGGTGGGGCCTGGTCTGGTCCACTGTGACCGATGCCACTGTAGGGCCCTGATCGAGACAAGATGGCGTCCGCGCTGTCTGCTCACAATATGGCGGACCCCACGAGGTCGGGCAAGATGGCGTCCAAGATGGCCGCTCCCACGGCGCACACGCGGCGGTGGCGGGTTTTGGTTTTCCAGCGGGGTTCCCTCTGCACACCTTCCCAAAGTGCCCCTTCTTACCGCACTTAAAGCAGGTGGTGCCTTTCGCCGGGCACAGGTTTCTGGTGTGCTTTGGTTGCCCGCAGAAGTAGCAGTTGGGTCCCCGACGCGTCGCGGCTGTCGTAGGGCTTCTGGGGGGAGAGCGGGGCCCCGACGGTGTCGGGCTGCCGGGTGGGGAAGATGCCTTCCAAGATGGCGGCGCCCTTGGTGCACACGTGGCAGCGTGGACGGCGCGGGCTGAAGAGTAGGCGTCCGAGTTTCTCTGGGCCACATCCAGGGATCGCGCGGTGTCCGCAGCCTGTTTCAGGTCCAATCCCGTTTTTTCCAGCAGTCTTTGCCGGATGTAAGTGGAGCTGAGGCCTGTGATAAAGGCATCGCGAACAAGCTCGTCGGTGTACACTGTGGCTTTTGCATCTCGGCACTTGCAGTCTTTGCCAAGCATTTTCAGGGTGCCTAGGAACTCCTCCACCGATTCCCCAGGTCGCTGTGCGCGAGTGGCGAGCAGATGCCTAGCATACACCTCATTCGTAGGCTGCTGGTAATGCGCCTTTAAGATGTCGCAGGCGGCCAGGTACGTGTCGGCGTCTTGGATGAGGGGGTAAACCCGGTGGCTTACCCAATTCCGCAGAATTCCGAGTTTCATACTCGCAGCGTCCGTAGCGTCTTTGACAGCTGCGGAATTGTCCAGGAAGAATTCCATACACATAAACCAGTGTCCGAAGCGTGCTGATGCGTCCGGAGCATGCTGATCCAAATCCAAACGTTCGGGTTTCAGGAGTTGGTCCATTGTGTTGAAAAATAAGTTAATAAAATTGATGTGCCTCAATAATCCCGAGACTCGATGTTAGCGAAACAACAAGGCTTTTATTAACTTAGAAGATAACACGCAGTGGAGAGAGGTATCTTCCCTGGAGGTCTGCAGTACTGGCTGTGAGGTCAGACTGAGCTGGCTTACATAGAGGCCAGGTATGGGCGGAGCCCTACACACAACACATTCCATACATTCCAATACACAATACAATGGTGAGGAGAAACCTGAAACCAACCACAGTCACAGGCAATACAATGGTAAGGGGGAACCTGAAACCAACCACAGTCACAGGCAGTGATGAATGGAATATTTCATCACACCCTGTCCCTGCTTTCTCCCCATATCCCTTGATCCCTTTAGCCTTAAGAAATATATCTAACTCCTTCTTGAATATATTTAATGAATTGGCCTCAACTGCCTTCTGTGGTAGAGAATTCCACAGGTTCACCACTCTCTGGGTGAAGAAATTCCTCCTCATCTCTGTCCTAAATGGCTTACCCCTTATCCTTAGACTGTGACCCCTGGTTCTGGACTCCCCCGCCATCGGGAACATCCTTCCTGCATCTAGTCTGTCTAGTCCTGTTAGAATTTTATAAGTTTCAATGAGATCCCCTCTCATTCTTCTAAACTCCAGCGAATACAAGCCCAATCGACCCAATCTCTCCTCATACGTCATTCCTGCCATCCCAGGTATCAGTCTGGTGAATCTTCGCTGCACTCTCCATGGCAAGAACATCCTTCCTCAGATAAGGCATTAGGTAATCCTATGAAGCCGGATTATTTTTCACTCTATTTCCACTTATATACAATCTCAGGAAAACTACAGCCACAGATAGAACAGTGTAGTTTTAAACAGCATCAATCACGCTACAAAACAAATGGGATTTGGATGAAGTTGAGATTTCCTCCAGCTGCATTGAGTAAATTCCCCCCCTCCTGAGGTGATTGTAACATTTTGTAAGGTGCCTGGTAATTGGAGCTTGTATCATTTAGTCCTGTAACTACTATATGTTGATGAAGATTCCTACGGCAGTTATCCTGCAGGCAAATGAACATTGCGTTCTAGTTGGCAGTTTTATTGTCTTGAGGGAGGGCGTGGTGACCTGCTTTCAAAGTTCAGCGATCCTTTTATTCTCCAAGTGCCTCCAAGCAGTGCGTATCTGAGCCATCGTACAGGGCAGAAGGCCGCAGGTTTGATTACCGGTCACTGCGCCGTGTTAATTGATCTTGGGAGCAGGGGGACTACAGTTAGCTTCAGCGACCTTAGCTCGGGAGAGGAAAATTCAGCCAGGGTTCCAGCTCCAGGTCACTGATCAGCCAGCCTGCTGAAAGGAGTGTACACGTGGCTGTTGGGTGAAAGACATACATGCATTTCTATAGCGCCTTTCACGACCACCGGACATCTCAAAGCGCTTTGCGGCCAATGAAGTACTTTTGGAGTGTCGTCCACTGTTGTAATGTGGGAAACACGTCAGCCAATTTGCGCACAGCAAGCTCCCACAAACAGCAATGTGATAATGACTAGATAATCTGTTTTTTTTTGTTATGTTGATTGAGGGATAAATATTGGCCAGGACACCAGGGAGAACTCCCCTGCTCTTCTTCGAAATAGTGCCATGGGATCTTTTATGTCCACCTGAGAGAGCAGACGGGGCCTCGGTTTAACGTCTCATCCGAAAGACGGCACCTCCGACAGTGCAGCACTCCCTCAGCACTGCACTGGGAGTGTCAGCCTAGATTTTTGTGCTCAAGTCCCTGGAGTGGGACTTGAACACACAACCTTCTGACTCAGAAGTGAGTGTGCTACCCACTGAGCCACGGTTAACACACTCAGTGAAAACAAGATCGGGTTCTGCTGTCCCGCCCGCTCTTCCCCACAGCCTGCTCATGCTCAGTATCTAGGCTCCTGTAACAATAATGGCCGCCTCAGAGTGGGACCCGTATAAATGCAGCCCACCGGCTGGTGGGTCAAGGCTGGGAGGAATTTGACAACAAAAAAAGGGAGTAAACGTGAAAAATTATATTCAAGATTATATTCCAAGGGTTTCACCTACTGGCTGCACTTTGTTACCCAGCATGTCATGCTTCCCTCCTTGTTGGAGAAGCAATGTAGAGACTGAGAAAACAGTCCTTACAAAAACACTTATAAGGGCACAAAATTTGGTAGCGCCCTGTTTCAGGGCAGTAACGCTGGTAACATGGATCAGTCATTCATGAAAGAAAGACTTATGAAATAATACTGAGCGGCCTGCGGGTGGCGCTGTCCAGGGAGAGTATAAATACTCGGGCACGGGCCCAGCTTGCGCAGGACATTCTTAACAGGAACTAGTGAAGGACACAACTAGACCTCCGTGTTGTAAAACAGTTGATTAAAGCTTTGTTTAATGCTTAGACCAAGTGCCTAGTAGTTTTCTTACATCAGCTGGTGAGGCGGGACATCCTGAGCCCGGAGAGAAAATCCCAACCCGGCCGTGAAAGTTGTCTTACTGCCCCACCCCGGAAGTGAACCGCAATGTTGGGTGCTCCACTTCCTGGTGGGGCGGTAACAGAGGCGAGGTCGGGACGCAATTGGCAGCGGCGGAGGCGGAGTCTCCGTGAGCGCTGCCGTGTTTCAACACTCCTCCCCTTCAGTTAAAGGGGAGGGCCGCTGCGCACTCCGCATTGTCTCCTAGCGCCCACACTAGGCCACCACGGCGGCGTGGTGCCGCGGCTGCAGCCTGGCGCTGAGACGCGGTGTCGAGCTGCGCGATGGTGGCCAGGACCATGCCACGGCCCACCACGGAGGGCCAACCTGAAGATCAGCCAAAAAAAGAAAATGGCAGCTCGGGTCGCGGCCACACCACCCCCATTAACTACTGCCCTGCAAGTGGAGGTCGGCCTGGTTCATGACCCGCGAGGCTGGCGCTGACACCGCCCATGGCAGCCTTGCGGGGCACAGCCGAATTTCTGCCGCGGGGCGTTAAGGGGACATGGCAGGGCGCTAAGGAATCATCGCGCATGGCAACGATGTCATTGGCGGCAGCACAGCGGCCCGGGGCACTACCGGAAGGGGCGCGGTGCTATCGGGGGAAGCGCGGGGAGGTGCTTTTCTCGACCCCCCCCCCCCCCCCGGGCGATAACCCCTTCGCACCCTGTTAGCGCCCTCCGGAGGTGCTAACGGCAGGCGCAAAGGAGCCGAATTTCGCCCCCTTATTCTTTTCCTATCCCAATCAGTTTTTGGATTCCAACCTCCTACAATTCTAACTTAATTGTTAATCCACTGCTCTCCAGTTTGTTTATAAATGATATAAAGTACTGATATGTTTATCGTGCTGCTCCTTACTAAATGAGAAAGAACTTTCATTTACACAAAAATGTCCCAAAGCACTTCACGTGCAAGTAAGTACTTGGAAGTGCCGGGACTGCATACAGCAGAGATGAATGAGCAGTTGATGATTTTGGTGGTATTGGATGAGAGGAATGTTGGTCGGGATCCGAGAACAATTCATTGCATTTCTTTGAATGGTGTCATAGGGTCTTTGGGGGAGAAGTTCATTATAGCCCAGGAGTGGGCACTAACTTTGGAAAAGTTTGAGATTTAGCGGCAGGCGCCAATGAATCTCGCTGCATGCAAAGTTCAGTGTCATCGCTCAAAGAAAGGACAGGAGCGCTAAATCAAGCGCTAACAGCCTAGCTCAGTGGTGTTACACTCAAATCGTTCCTTCCGCGACCGGTGGGCACCGCAGGGATTAGAGTGCATCATCATCCCGGACAAGCAAATTCCAATTTAATTTGTTAAGTTCATTTAATGTATTTTTGTTAATTTACAGTTTATTTGTTCATACCCAAAAGAGTACACTCAAAGCGCTAACCAATATCAGGTGTACAGTAATCTGGGATGTAATGTTTAAGTTATCCACCAGATGGAGCCAAAGAGTAAGGTTTCACGTTCACCAGTATTTAAGGTAATGGGTCATGTAATCAATGTCCTGGTACACCAGTTATTAAGGTAATGTGGCATTGCATTATGGGTATGACTCAGAGGTGAATCCTCCATCTTGCCATCGTGCAGTAAGAAATTGTGTGCTTTGCTTCCAGCCTGTAAGAGCTATGTCTCTCTGCTACACCGTGTAATAAACAGTTGGGTTTTGTTCCTTATATCTCGCTTCTCTCAGTTTCTGACCTTACCACTCGGATATCACAAGGTGCAATCTAATCGCTAGTCATCATTGCCACAGGTTCTTTCCAGTTCTTAAAGGGGAGGTTTATTCATGTTGCAGAACCTGTGTCAGCCAGCAGGAGCAGGCCAAGCCAAATGAGCTGTACTCATGGAAGATCCACGCCCCAGGGAGAGAGCCCGCAGATTTTCGGACCAAGCATTGGAGGAGTTGGTTTCCACTGTGGGGAGACGGAGGGCGGTGCTGTACCCGGCAAGTGGCAGGAGGCCCTCGCCGCAAGTCTTCCGTGTCATGTAACCCATCAGGTCTCGGGCAGCACTGTGGTCCCCAGGACCCACACACAGTGCAGGAAGAAATTTAACAACCTCACTGAGGTGGTCAGGGTGAATCAATGCCTCAACAAATCCTACAAATGTCTGAACCACAGTCTGCACACACTGGCCAAAGCACCACACCCCCAGCACTCACCCACTAACAATCTCTACCTACCAACACTCACAACCACATCTCAGACCTAGCACACAATGACAGCTATTCAACTATGGCAGGCACATCACCCTAACACATTGCTCCACACTCACTCACACACTTTCCACTCTCTTGCAGGACAAGATGGCTCACAACAGGAGGGAGCAGGAGCGCACAGGCGGGGGACAAGCCGACACCCAACCATTATCTGCATTGGAGAATCGAGTGCTGCAAATCATTGGGCGCCAGGTGGTGAGCGCTGTGACCACCGGTGACGTTGACCCCCTCGGGGACAACAACGGTATGTTCGTCCCTACTCCTTCTTCTCACATCCCACTTCCCCCTCACCCCACAAACCTTTCGCACTTTCCAGCTAATCATACTGTATGCATGCCTTTCTCCCTTCCTGCCCCGCTCCCCTCACCTTAACCCGTCTCTTGTGCCTTTATGCTTTCAGATAATGAGCAAGCACCTGAGCAGCCTGTCCCTGAGGGCACTATAGAGAGCGAAGCGGGAGAAGAGGAGGAGGAAGAACACACCGCGTCACTGCATGTCTCACCCGCAGGCACCAGCTCAGATACTGGCACTACGCGTTCTTTAGAGGCTAGTATAGTAGCGGGATCTGCACAGGGTGAGGCACCGGGGACGAGTGGGCTGCAGCAAGGCCAGGGGAAAGGGTAGCTCATTGGGCCAGCTCCCCAGAGGGCGAGTTTGTATGCGAGTTCTGTTGCACAGGACTCAGATGAGGACCTCGATGTGGAGGGCTTTAGAAGAAGGGCGATGAGCATGCACATGGAGATGATAGGTGCAATGGCAAGGGTGCCCGAGAGCCTCTCAGCAATGGTAAGGAGCATGGAGGATTCCGTCTCCAACATTGCACAAGGCTCTGTGCACACCATGGAGCCCATCATTTAGAAACATAGAAACATAGAAGATAGGAGCAGGAGTAGGCCATTCGGCCCTTCGAACCTGCTCCGCCATTCAACGAGATCATGGCTGATCATCCAAACCCTAGCACCCGGTCCCTACACCGACAGCCATCCCACCCAAGCCCTATCCCAGTAACCCCATAACCCCACGTATTTAATCCCCCCTAACACTATGGGCCAATTTTTTTATCATGGCCAATCAACCTAACCCGCACATCTTTGGACTGCAAAGGATGGTAGACTCCCAGAGAGACCGTGGCGACCCAGACCTGATGCCGCGTGTGACGGGCGATCTGGCAGCTTCCATTGCAGCACAGGCAGAAGTGACGCAACGCCTTAGTGCTGTAATGCAGTCTATGCTTGGTGCCATCGAATCTCAGACTGCTCTCATGCAGTCTCAGCTTGATGTCACGCAAGCTCTGACTGTTGCCATCGTGGCTGGGTCTACCACCGTCGACCGGGACTTTCATTGTTTCACAGCAGGCCAGCAATCTGTGCTCCAGCAGATTGCTAGGGATGCTGAGGTGCTGCCCCGGGGGAGTGGCAGTGGGTCAGTGGAGCAGGAAGCTGCTGCCCTCTCTCAGGATGACGGCATTCCTGCTCCCACCACTGCCACTCCGCCATTGCCCTTGTCGCTGCCTGTCATCTAGCCAGCCCAGACTGCTGCTGCCCGTGCTGAGGTGGTGCAGTCTACAGCCGGCCTTCCAGGCCCAGAGCTGGTTGAGGGGTCCTGCAAGACCATCTGAAGTCTCCCGCATGGACACTCAGCAGCCTTCCACCAGCCGTGCTGCAGCCACTGGGCCAACACTTCGTAGAAGCACTAGAGTAGGCAAAGGCACAGTAACAAGAGGCACTAAGGGATTGCACAAGGGGGAATAGCTAATATTGTTGTTGTAAATATGTGTTCACTGATTATTGATAAATTTATTGATTCACTTTGGATAATTTTGTACTGACTCTCATTTTTGCTGTGCGCTGCGATATGGCCTGTGACAAGGATGTGGGGATGTGGTGAGCTACGGGGATCTGAGGTTGAATTTACTGGAACCGCAGTCTGATGAGGCGGACACGGACCGTCCTTCTGGAAGACCGATTGAGTGGCTGCCTCCTCCCTCGCTCCTGTTCCTCCTCCTCCCCATCCTCCTCCTCCTCCTCCTCCTCCTCGTCTTCCTTGTTCTCCTCGTTGTCCTCCTCCTGCTCCTCTCCCTCTTCCTCCTCCTGAGGTGGTCCCGCAATCCCTGATGGTAAGGGCTGGGCTGTCACGATGGCCAGATTGTGGAGCATGCAGCAGACCACCATGAAATGGGACACACGCTCCGCCGAGTACTGGAGGGCTCCTCCTGAGCTGTTAAGGCAGCGGAACCATTGCTTGAGCACCCTGATGGTCTGTTCGATGATGTTCCTGGTGGCAGCATGGCTCTCATTATATGAGTGCTGGGCACAAGTGTTGGGGTTGCGGAGGGGAGTCATGAGCCAGGTGGAGAGCGGATAGCACTTGTCTCCGACCAGCCAGCCGCGAGCTTGATGTGGTGGCTGGAAGAGTGCTGGCACACCGGTCTGGTGTAGGATGAAGGCATCATGGCTGCTGCCGGGATAGCGGGCATTCACATTGAGGATTCGCTGTCCGTGGTCACACACCAACTGCACATTAAGTGCGTGGTAGCCTTTGCGGTTACGGAAGATCTCAGGATTGTTATGCGGTGCCCACAAAGCCACGAGGATGCTGTCAATGGTGCCCTGCACCATGGGGAATCCAGCTATCCTGGCAAAGCCACATGCACGCTCGTCCTGCTTCTCTCTGGTGATGGGGAAGAAAATGTAATCCCTTCTCCTACTGTAGAGAGCCTCTGTGACCTCCCGGTTGCAGCGATGGATGCTGAACTGCGAGATGTTACCTATATCTCCTGTTGCAGACTGGAAGGATATGCTGGCAAAGAAATTGAGGGCGACGGTGACCTTGACTGCTACTGAGAGAGCCGTGGTCGTCCTGGTCTGAGGCTCGAGGTCTGGTTGCAGAAGGTGGCAGAGTTCTGTGACCACCTCCTTGCTGAAGCGGAGCCTTCTAATACACTGCTCCTGGCTTAATTGAAGGTAGGAGACTTGCTCTCGGAAGACCCTTGGAGGATAAGGCCTCCTGTTGAGAGCTCTGATGGCCCTCCTCCTCCCTCTGGCCACAGGTTCCAATCTTTCTCGCTGCCTCCGCTCTCTCCACAGTAGATCCTGGAGGGCGAGGTGACTATCAGTACAGCCCCCATTAATGTAAGGAAGTGCAGCACTTTGATATTTTGTGAGAATAAATGTAACTAACTTTTAGGCCACGATTTTCTCAGTGGTGCAGGGATGGTGGCGGGACAGCTGGTTTCTGGGTTCCGGTCTCGATCCCTGCTGCAGCCACTCTGTCAAAGGGATTTTCCCTTGATTGGCCTTGTTAAGCCCACCCTGTGGGCTTCCCGGACAATTAACAGGAAACGGGTCTGATGACATCATTTGATGACGCATCATCAGCCGGTTTCCTTAAAGGGACCACGTCCACATAGAGTTTGACAATTGTTCTGTCAGTGTTTGACAGCATTGAGGTGCTGCAAACACTGACAAGCACTGCACAAAGGTGGAAGCTTGCACCTAGGCTCACCAATGACTTCCTCCATATGCTTATGGAGGGAGTCACAGCATGCAGGGAAGTTCTCTTCCCTCCCCATGGTGGAAGAGACCTCCCCAGGACACCAACACAGCCTGGTTGCACATTGCACAGGAGGGCAAAAGCAGGGATGTCGTCAGGAGGACCAGGCTACAGTGGCGCCAACCTTTCAATGATCTCAGTAGATCACGAAATGTTACTGCAAAGTCACATTCAACCTCATCCTGCTGTGCCACTCATCACATCCCCATCACTCTACCTTCCATACCCTACTCCTGCACATCCTTACCCCAACTTACCTTGCACCTCCACCCATCCCTCTCTATCTACATTATCACTTCCCCAGCTCACTAGCCACCCCTCACACTCACCCTCATCCTACTGCAAGCATACCAACTAACAACACACAAGGGTAGGCACTTGAGACAGGTCTGTGCGCACCTTGAGAAGTACATACTGAGTTCCAGTGAATGTTGAGGCATAAGTTCCCCCCACTATAGCGATGAGTGTGCATGGAATGGCTTGGACATTAAAGGGATGCTTCACGGTGCTGGTGTGGGATGGTGTCAACCTGGCGCATCATGTGGCAGCCAGGGTTTACAGCCTCAAATGAAGTAAATCTGGCTACGGTGATGCCATCGCTGGCCTCCTGGGCAGCAATGTTGTCAGGGGTTGATGCCTTGTGTCCTGTGCAGCATTAGGTGATGGCAGAGAAGGTTGGTGATGTTGTTGGTGATGTTGTGCCTGGTGATGTTGGTGTTGGGGCTGATCGTGGAAGGATTCAGAAGACCGAGGTCTGATTTTTTCAAGGGCACCGATGTTGCTGCAATAGATGGCAGCTGCATGTGAGATGACAGAAGTGATCTGTCAATGGTGAGAGAGGTTCTCCCAATTAGGTGGCACAGGACATATAGTTGGCTTTAAACACTTGCCAGCTAAAGAAATATCTATTACAAATGTGGTAACCAACATTTTCTGCGCTCTGAAACTGACCATCTGGCATAAAAGGAAATCTAAAAAGGTGACTCAACCGTGGATAACAGGGGAAATTAGAGACAGCATAAAATCCAAAGATAGGGCGTATAAAATAGCCAAAAAAAGCGCCAGAGCGGAAGATTGGGAACAGTTTAAGATAGAGCAAAGGAGGGCAAAGGGCATGATCAAGAGGGGCAAAATAGCTTACGAAAACAAGCTGGCGGAAAATATAAAAACTAACTCCAAAAGCTTTTATAAATATATCAAAAGGAAAAGACTGGTGAAAACCAAAGTTGGTCCATTGCAGTCAGATACGGGGGAATATATAATGGGAAATAAGGAAATGGCAGATCAACTAAATGCATACTTTGGGTCAGTCTTTACGAAGGAAGACACAAAAAACCTCCCTGGGATATCGGGAAAAATAGGGACATTGGCAAAGGAGGAACTGACGCAAATCAATATCTCTAAGGATATGGTGTTAAGGAAGCTAAAGGGATTGAAGGTGGACAAATCCCCAGGGCCTGATAACATGCATCCTAGGGTACTGAAGGAGGTGGCCCTAGAGATAGCGGATGCACTAAGGATGATTTTTCAGAATTCATTAGACTCGGGAACAGTGCCGATGGATTGGAGGGTAGCTAACGTTACCCCACTATTCAAAAAGGGGGGTAGGGAAAAAGCAGGTAATTACAGACCTGTAAGCCTTACATCAGTTGTGGGCAAAATGCTGGAGTCCATCATTAAGGATGAAATAGCGGAGCACTTAGCAAATGGGGACAGGATAGGACAGAGTCAACATGGATTTACAAAGGGTAAATCGTGCTTGACTAATCTATTGGAATTTTTTGAGGGAGTAACTGGTAGAATAGATGGGGGAGAGCCAGTAGATGTGGTGTACCTGGACTTCCAAAAGGCCTTCGATAAGGTCCCACATAAAAGATTAGCATGGAAAATTGAGGCTCATGGGATAAAGGGGAAAGTTTTGGCGTGGATAGGGAACTGGCTGTCAGATAGAAAACAGAGAGTTGGAATAAACGGCTCATTTTCTGAATGGCAGGCAGTAACAAGTGGGGTACCACAGGGATCTGTCCTGGGCCCCCAGCTGTTCACAATTTACATTAATGACCTGGATCAGGGAGTCGGATGCAGCATTTCCAAATTTGCAGACGACACTAAACTAGGAGGGGGGGTGGGCTCAGAGGAAGAGACCAGGAAGCTCCAGAGCGATTTGGACAGACTGGGCGATTGGGCGGATAAATGGCAGATGCACTATAATGTGGACAAGTGCGAAGTTATCCACCTTGGGTGCAGGAACGGGAGGGCAAATTATTATTTAAATGGCAATAGATTGGGAGAGGGGGAAGTACAGAGAGACCTGGGTGTTCTTGTACACCAGTCACTGAAGGCGAGCATGCAGGTGCAACAGGCGGTCAAGAAGGCAAACGGTATGCTGGCCTTCATAGCAAAAGGGTTAGAATACAGGAACAGGGATACCTTGCTGCAGCTGTACAGGGCACTGGTGAGACCACACCTCGAGTACTGTGTACAGTTTTGGTCGCCTCATCTGAGGAAGGATGTTCTTGCCATGGAGGGGGTGCAGCGGCGATTCACCAGGCTGATACCAGGAATGGCGGGAATGACCTATGAGGAGAGACTATGTAGTTTAGGGATGTACACACTGGAGTTTAGAAGATTGAGAGGGGACCTCATAGAAGTGTATAAAATTCTGACAGGTCTAGACAGACTGGATGCAGAAGGAATGTTTCCCTTGGCGGGTGAGAACAGAACTAGAGGACATAATTTAAGGATAAGGGCTAAACCATTTAGGACAGAGATGAGGGGGAATTTCTTCACTCAGAGAGTGGTGAACCTGTGGAACTCATTGCCACAGAGGGCAGTGTACGCCAGCTCATTAAATATATTTAAGAGGGAATTAGATATATTTCTACGGGCAAAAGGGGTTAAGGGTTACGGAGAGAAGGCGGGGACGGGATACTGAATTAAAGGATCAGCCATGATCTCATCGAATGGCGGAGCAGGCACGAAGGGCCGAATGGCCTACTCCTGCTCCTATCTTCTATGTATCTATGTATCTATGGCATCCTCTACACCACTTCTGCAGCTGTCAGCTTTTCACAAACATCAGAGCAGACTCAAAACACGCCAGGTTGAGCTGGCGAGTTCCCCGAGCAGCGGGTAACCTGTGTGGGAGCACATAAAATTGGAAGGAAGCCTCAAAATACCATTAAATTGGATGTTAACAAGCCATTTAATGATCTCAATTGTCTCCCCGCCGCTTGGTGTCGGGTCAGTTCTCCGCTGACAGACCCGACACCTGGGAGGCTCGCGTGGAGGCGGGTTGACAGCGGGTTTCCTACAATATAAGAGCGGCTGATTGACAGACATCTTTGGCTCAGCCTCCATTTTTTAATTACGTTTGTCTACCTTAAAGGTGATATAGATAGTTATATCCGGATAGATAGGCATCAGCACAGAAGGAGGCCATTCAGCCCATCGTGCCTGTGCCGGCTCTTTGAAAGAGCTATCCACTTAGTCCCACTCCCCTGCTCTTTCCCCATAGCCCTGCAAATGTTTTCTTATCAAGCATACATCCAGATCTTTTTTGAAAGTTATTATTGAGTCAGCTTCCACCGCCCTCTCAGGCAGTGTATATAAGTTTATTATAGTGATGGAGGATGCACTGTTATATGGAGGACTGCAACTTCAAAAGGCAATGCTGGTGATTTCAGGGCATAATTGAACAGTGCAACTGATGGACAAGTGCAGTTAATATAATGGGTTTTGGAAATTGCGATTTAATCATTGCTTCTGGCCGATCACTACAGGTGGACGCCACTGACTGATATTCCTGTCATGGGACTGTGGTCTCTTGAATACTAATTAAATGCAACAGATTTAGCATAAAAAGCAGGAGAAACAACTTCAAACAGTGGATTCACCAGGCTGATACCTGGGATGGCAGGAATGACGTATGAGGAGAGATTGGGTCGATTGGGCTTATACTCGCTGGAGTTTAGAAGAATGAGAGGGGATCTTATTGAAACTTATAAAATTCTAACAGGACTAGACAGACTAGATGCAGGAAGGATGTTCCCGATGGTCGGGGAGTCCAGAACCAGGGGTCACAGTCTAAGGGTAAGGGGTAGGCCATTTAGGACAGAAATGAGGAGGAATTTCTTCACCCAGAGAGTGGTGAACCTGTGGAATTCTCTACCACAGAAGGCAGTAGAGGCCAATTCATTAAATATATTCAAGAAGGCATTGGATATATTTCTTAAGGCTAAAGGGATCAAGGGATATGGGGAGAAAGCAGGGACCGGGTACTGAAATTGGATGATCAGCCATGATCTCATTGAATGGCGGAGCAGGCTCGAGGGGCCGAATGGCCTACTCCTGCTCCTATCTTCTATGTTTCTATGTTTCTATTGTTATGAGGCTGTGGAATGCGCGACTGGAGTTAGTGATTGAAGCGGAGACCATGCCAACATTTAAGAATAGATTCGATGGGTGGTTAAGGAAAAGAGCGTGAAAGGGTCTGAGAACAGAGCCGGCACATGGTATTAGGGCAACTGCTCAGGTGGTGGATCAGAACAGTCTGGTTAGGCTGAGTGGCCAGTTACCAGGTTGTAATTTTTATGTACAGCATCCCGCTTGATTGGTGTTCCTGCCACTGGATTCAATATCTACCACCAGCAGCACCGTGGCTGCAGTATGTACGACCTATAGGATGTGCTGCAACAACTCATCAAGCTTACTTTGGCAGCACCTCCCAGCCGTGCAGCCTCCACCACCAAGAAGGGGAAGAGCAGCAATATCATGGCGATAGCATCGCCTCCAGCTTTCCCCCCCGAGTCACACGCCATCCTGGCTTGGATATGTACATCGTAGCTCCTGCATTGTTGCTGGGTTAGAATCCTGGAGTTCCCTAATTAACACCATTGCAGGGGCACCATCACCGCACAGACTGCAAGGACAAGGCCCACCTCCACCTCAAGTTAAATGTGGTCTTTCCAGCGTCGTCCACATCCCAAGAAAATCACTTCAAAATTATCAGTGTCAAACGGCCAGTCAGGATTTGTTTCCTACATCACAACAGTGACGACACTTCAAAAGTACTTCATTGGCTGTAAAGCGCTTTGGGACATCCTGAGGTTCTGAAAGGTGCTATATAAATGCAAGTCCTTCTTTCTTTTCCTCCTAGGACCAGGAGTCGGCAATTCAGCCCCTCGAGCCTGTTCCGCCATTCAATAAGATCGTGGCTGATCAGTGACCTAACTCCATGTACAGCCAATGTGTTCTCTCTCAGGCCAACATCCCCAGCATTGAGGCATTGATCACGCTCAATCAGCTCCAATGGACGGGCCACATTGTCTGCATGCCCGATACAGGACTCCCGAAACAAGCGCTCTACTCCGAGTTCCGTCACGGCAAGCGATTCCCAGGAGGGCAGAGAAAACACTTCAAGGACGCCCTCAAAAGCTTCCTTGAAAAAATGTAACATGTGACAAGAATCAGTCATTCATGAAAGAAAGACTTATGAAATAATACTGAGTGGCCTGCGGGTGGCGCTGTCCAGGAAGAGTATAAATACTTGGGCACGGGCCCAGCTTGTGCAGGACATTCTTAACAGGAACTAGTGAAGGACACAACTAGACCTCCATGTTGTAAAACAGTTGATTAAAGCTTTGTTTAACGCTTAGACCAAGTGCCTAGTAGTTTTCTTACGTCAACATGTAAATGTAAATGTCCTCATCGACTGTTGGGAACCCCTGGCCCAAGACCGCTCAAATTGGAGGGGAAGCGTTCGAGAAGGCACCGAACACTTTGAGTTTCTTCGTCGGGACCACGTGGAGGCCAATCACAAACAGCGGAAGGAGCGTATGACAAACCAAGCACTCCACCCATTCGTCCATTCAACCACTACCTGCCCCTACCCGTCTGTAGATCCTGCATAGGACTCATTAGTCACCTTAGAACCCACAATATTGGAATGGAAGCAAGTCATTCTCGACTCCGGGGAACTGCCTAAGAAGAAGTGTACAGCCAAATCTTCACGTTGTTGAATAGCTGATAAAGTTTACAAAAAGGGATTTGAGCTCTCCCAGCAACGGCAATTCCGTTTGTTTATTTTTCTGCAGTTTTGACAGTTGCAAAATTGAAAACTATGCAGTTCTAACGAGCTGTCTTTTTCTCTCTTTAGATTTAGAATGGAAAATCATTGCCGTGGGTTTAGCCGACAGCGAAGACTATGACCAAGTCTTGGACTCTATACTTGTGGGGCCTGTTCCTGCTGGAAGACACACGTTTGCTTTTCAGGCACAATATTGAAGTCAGAAATCCTTTAAAGCAACATTGCTGAATTCTGAATCATTTCGGGAATACAGGAAACTCTTTATTATCCGGCACCAACGGGACCGGCGTGGTGCCGGCTTATCAAAAAGTCCGGATTATAGAGAGGTATAGTTAAAAGGTACGAGAGCTCCGTACACAGCAACAAATCCAGGCTTCCCTGTTGCTTAGCAACATGTGCAGGCATCCCGGCCACAGACCAAGCGTCCCTGTTGCTTAGCAACAAGTGCACCAACCCCAGTTACACAGCCACAGATCCAGGAACTGCCACTAATATGAAGTAAAACTTACCTGAACCTACTCCTGAATTTTGCCGGTTAACAGAGATTTCTGGTTATTTAGGTGCTGGTAAATCGAGAGTTTCCTGTACTTATTTTTGGAATTAAAGATTAAAGGATGTTTGATAGGTCCTTAATTTTTTTTACACTTTGCAAGGATTTCATTTTAATGTATTTTGATGGAACACAGTTTAAGGTTTGAACTGTTACAAGTTTTTTTTTCTAAACACATGTGCATTCCAGACAGAAACTCCCCGATTTGGCTGTGTGTAAACACATCAGAGGCACATAAATAATCCAGTGGAGTCTATTGAACTGTACATCGGTTGAATGCACATCCCCGTCAAATGCACCCTTTTACAGAATCCCAGTTTGGTTTAAAGCGCACCCTGTCTAAATGCATAGATTTTAACTACTTCTTTTGGCCTCTCTACAACTTAAGTGTATGCATTCAATCATAATTAGTTATTATCCCAAGTACAGCACCTTTTGCCTTCGAGATAGGGTGGGGCAAGGCATTGGAAGGTTTTGAAGCTGAGAACAAGCAGTTTACATTTAATTCATTGTGGGGGTGCGGGGGGAGGCAGGAAGCCAATGTAGATCAGTGAGGATGAGTGGGATTTTGTGTAGGAAGGAATTGGCAGCTGCATTTTGAACAAGTTGGACTAATGTTCCGCAGACGTGAGTTCAAATCCCACCACGGCAGCTGGGGAATTTAAATTCAGTTGATTAAATAAATCTGGAATAAAAAGCTAGTATCAGTAATGGTGACCATGAAACTACCGGATTGTCGTAAAAACCCATCTGGTTCACTAATGTCCTTTAGGGAAGGAAATCTACCATCCTTACCCGGTCTGGCCTATATGTGACTCCAGACCCACAGCAATATGGTTGATTCTTAACTGCCCTTTGAAATATCCACTCAGTTGTACCAAACCGCTACTGCAGCGGTTCAAGAAGGCGGCTCACCACTACCTTCTCGAGGGCAATTAGGGATGGGCAATAAATGCTGGCCTTGCCAGCGACGCCCACATCCCATGAACGAATTTTTAAAAAATTATGGAGAGTTGGAATAATCAAGCCTTTCGGTGACAAAATCATGCTTTCCGAGTTTTAGCAGAAGAGGGACTGAGGCGAGGCAGAGGCAGGTAATATTATGTTATGTTAATGTATTACAAGCCAAATGTATGTTGAATGTTTAAATGTCTTAATCTAAATGTACACTCTCGGGAGCCGCAAGGCTACATTTCGTTGTACTGTACTTGTGCACTAACAATGACAATAAAAGTTGATTTGATTTGATTTTGATTTTGATACAGATGAAAGTAGTGGATCTTGGTTATGGATAGGTTGTGGGCTTTGAAACCCAGTTCTGATTTGATCTGGTATGGTCGGGTTCTGCTGGGTCTTCCTGATCTTCACTTGGAAGAAATTGTGATTCATCCATGAATTGGGCAGGTGGTCTGACAGCATGGAGGTCGGTTCAAGGTCAAGTGAGACGCTGGAGAGGTGGAGCTGATGTCATTAGCATACAAAGAGTAGGTGGCCCTGAGTCTGCGGATGTTGTCCCCATGGACCTGCGTATAAATGAGGAAGAAGACGGGCCAAGCACAGATTCTTGGGAACTCCAAAAGTGATAGTTTGGGGGCAGGAAGGGAGGTCGTAATTGGAGGTGTGCTGTCTACATTTGGACTGATAAGAGTGGAACCACACGAGCAGTTTCTCAGTTAATCACTGCACCCAAGGTACTGTTGAGCCTGTGTATCATCTCAAATAAGATCATTGACTTTCTTTCTGTTCAATCCAGGTGTGCTGTGGTTCAGTTGGTAGCGCACTTACCTCTGAGTCAGAAGGTTGTGGGTTCATAGTCCCACTCCAGCGACTTCAGCACATAAAGCTAGGTTGACACTCCAAGTGCAGTACTGAGGGAGTGCTGCACTGTCGGAGGTGATGTCTTTTGGATGAGACGTTAAACCGAGGCCCCGTCTGTTCTCTCAGGTGGACATAAAAGATCCCATGGCACTATTTTGAAGAAGAGTAGGGGAGTTATCGCCGGTGTCCTGGTCAATATTTCTCCCTCAACCAACATAACAAAAAACAGATTTTCACATTGCTGTTTGTGGGAGCTTGCTGTGCGCAAATTAGCTGCTGGATTTCCCACATTACAACAGTGACTCCACTTCAAAAAGTACTTCATTGGCTGTAAAGCACTTTGCGACGTCTGGTTGTTGTGAAAGGCGCTATATAAATGCAAATCTTTCTTTCTTTCTATAACAGTTGAGATCAGTCAGATGGTGAACCAGTTCAGACGAGCCCAGCCTGGAGCCCTCACCAACTTCACCCGGTTGCTCCTTTATCTGTCAGGTCGCAAGTAACTTCCTTTGCACAAATAAGATCATTTCTGCACCTCAAAACATTTTATAATGATCTACTGGCATTTATTTCCTGCCTTATGCCATGCAAACACCTTAAAGCACTTTACCCTGTCAATGAGTTTTGAAATTGCACTAACTTGTTATTGAGGAATTGCAGCTACTAGTTTGAGCCAACAATGTCTCACATACAGCAATGAAGTGAACGATCAATTGATCAGGTTTGTGATGGTATTGTTTGAGGCCGAAGTGTTTCCCAGGACACCAGGAGAATAATTACTTGCTCCTCAAATAGTGTCATAGGATCTTTGACATTCACTTGAACCATCAGAACAGGCTGATTGCAGCTCAATTTAACACCTCACGTAGAAAATGCTCACTGGCACTTTAAACAGGACGCTTAATTCTAAACAACAACAACAACTTGTATTTATATAGCGCCTTTAACGTAGTAAAACGTCCCAAGGCGCTTCACAGGAGTGTTATAATAAGATAAAATAAATTTGACACCGAGCCACATAAGGAGAAATTAGGACAGGTGACCAAAAGTTTGGTCAAAGAGGTAGGCTTTAAGGAGTGTCTTAAAGGAGGAAAGAGAGGCGGAGAGGTTTAGGCAGGGAATTCCAGAGCTTAGGGCCTCGGCAACAGAAGGCACGGCCACCAATGGTTGAGCGATTATAATCATGGACGCTCAAGAGGGCTGCACTGTGTTCTTGTTTTGCTCCAAGACTAACATCAAATGTCTAATTTCCTGAGTATTTAGGTGAGGCAGCCTCGCACAAAAGCCTTTGGGGAAAAATTCAGCTGGTTAGCGCTGATGCTGTTATGCCGGGGCGAGGCGAATCCAGCGCCGCACGGCAAATGCAGTCCCCCCGTTGCACCCCCGGTATGAGGTATCGCCAGGGACTTCAACGCCAGGCAGATTGTGACATCAGTGAACATAGAAACATAGAAACATAGAAGATAGGAGCAGGGGTAGGCCATTCGGCCCCTCGAGCCTGCTCTGCCATTCAATGCGATCATGGCTGATCATCCAAATTCAGTACCCTGTCCCTGCTTTCTCCCCATATCCCTTGATCCCTTTAGCCTTAAGAAATATATCCAACTCCTTCTTGAATATATTTAATGAATTGGCCTCTACAGCATGCAACGCTCACTGGCCGCTGGCTGTGAAATTGATTTTCGCCACCTACCTTAGCACCTCGACCGGACAGCGACAGGGAGAAGAGGTGTCAAGCAGGCGGAAGCTGGCTCCAGGGATGTTATTCAAAGGGATCATGAGTAATAATAATAATACAACTTTATTGTCATTGTACAATGCACAAGTACATGAACAACGAAATGTGATCTTGCAAGCTCCCATGAGTCCAGTACAAATAACATTAAACGTAAATAGCACCGTCCTGGGAGAAGCAAAGCCGCTGCGTCTGTGCGCGCCGCCATTCCATTTCCACCATTCCTCCTGTCCGACAATCTTCAGCCCAACGCCCGGGCCTGCTCACCAGCCGCCCCTCCCGGGGCTCCTTCCGTGACCTTCTCACCAACCGCCCCTCCTCGGGGCTCTTTCCGTGACCTTCTGCACCTGGTCTTCCCTGATGGTCACCCCTACCAGGATACTAACCAGGCCTGGCTCTGCTTAGACTTCCAAGCCTTGCCAGTGACCCTGTCCCTAGTCCCAGCTGTCGGGTTAGTGGAGTTTCAGTGCTTTCTTGTCAGTTTGACATTTTAATTCAGTAATTTAAAGGTTCATCTGTATCAGGAGTTTTGCGGTAACTAAAAAGTAGTTACATTTATTCTTTAAAAATATCAAAGTGTTACAGTTGGCTTACATTAATTTGGGCTGTACTGGTAGTCGGCCAGGCCCTCCAGGATCTACGGCGGAGGGAGCGCAGGCAGCGAGAAAGACTGGAACATGTGGCCAGAGAGAGGAGGCAGGCCATCAGGGCTCGCAACAGGAGGCCTTACCCTCTGAGGGTATTCCGAGAGCACTTCTCCTACCTCCAATTAAGCGAGGAGCAGTGTATTAGAAGTCGCTGCTTCACCAAGGAGGTGGTCACAGAACTCTGCCAACTCCTGCAACCAGACCTTGAGCCTCAGACCAGGGCGACCATGGGTCTCCCAGCGGCAGTCAAGGTCACCGTCCCCCTCAATTTCTTCACAAGCGGAACCATCCAGTCTGCAACAGGAGACATAGCTAACAACTCACAGTTCGCCATCCATCGCTGCATCCGGGAGGTCACAGAGGCTCTCAGCAGTAGGAGAAGGGACTACATTTCCTTCCCCATCACCAGAGAGAAGCAGGGCGAATGTGCATGTGGCTTTGCCAGGATAGCGGGATTCCCCATGGTGCAGGGCTGCATTGACTGCACCCACATGGCTTTGCGGGCACCGCATAACAATCCTGAAATCTTCCATAACTGCAAAGGCTACCGCTCACTTAATGTGCAGTTGGTGTGCGACCACACACAACGCATCCCCAATGTGAATGCCCGTTATCCTGGCAGCAGCCACGATGCCTTCATCCTGTGCCAGACCTGTGTGGCAGCACTCTTCCAGCCACCACATCAAACTCGCGGCTGGCTAGTCGGAGACAAGGGCTATCTGCTCTCCACCTGACTCATGACTCCCCTCCGCAACCCCAACACTCTTGCCCAGCACTCATATAATGAGAGCCATGCTGCCACCAGGAACATCATCGAACAGACCATCGGGGTGCTCAAGCAACGGTTCCACTGCCTTGACCGCTCGGGAGGAGCCCTCCAGTACTCCCCGGAATGGGTGTCCCATTTCATCGTGGTGTGCTGCATGCTCCACAAACTGGCCATCATGAGGGCCCAGCCTTTACCACCAGGGATTGCAGGACCACCTCAGGAGGAGGAAGAGGGAGAGGAGCAGGAGGAGGACAACAAGGAGAACAAGGAAGACGAGGGGGACGAGGCGGATGAGGAAGATGAGGAGGAGGAGGAGGAGGAGGAACAGGAGCGAGGGAGGAGGCAGCCACTCAATCGGCCTTCCGGAAGGACGGTCCATGACCGCCTCATCAGACTGCGGTTCCAATAAATTAAACCCCAGATCCCCGTAGCTCACCACATCCCCATCATTCCATCCCTGCCACAGACCATATCACAGCGCAAAGCTGAAATGAGACGCACCACAAAAGAATCCAATCTGAATTAATAAATTTATCAATAATCAGTGAACACATATTTACAACAACCTATTAGCTATTCACCCTTGTGCAATCCCTTAGTGCCTCTCGTTACTGTGCCTTTGCCTACTCTAGTGCTCCTATGAAGTGTTGGCCCAGTGGCTGCAGCAGGGCTGGTGGAAGGCTGCTGAGTGTCCATGCGGGAGACTACAGATGGCCTTGCAGGACGCCCTCGACCAGCTCTGGGCCTGGAAGGCCTGGCTGTAGACTGCACCACCTCAGCATGGGTGGCAGCAGTCTGGGCTGGCTGGATGACAGGCAGTGACAAGGGCAATGGCAGAGTGCCAGCGGTAGGAGCAGGAATGCTGTCATCCTAAGGGAGGACAGCAGCTTCCTGCTCCACTGACCCACTGCCACTCCCCCGGAGCAGCACCTCAGCATCCCTACCAATCTGCTGGAGCACAGATTGCTGGCCTGCTGCGATATCGTGAAAGCCCCGGTCGACGGTGGTAGACCCAGCCACGATGGCAGCAGTCAGAGCTTGTGTGGCATCAAGCTGAGGCTGCACGAGAACAGTCTGAGATTCGATGGCACCAAGCATAGACTGCATTACAGCACTAAGTCATTGCGTCACTTCTGCCTGTGCTGCAATGGAAGCTGCCAGATCGCCCATCACATGCAGCATCAGGCCTGAGTCGCCAGTCTCTCTGGGAGTCTACCATCCTTTGCAGACTAGAAATGATGGGCTCCATGTGCGCAGAGCCTTGTGCAATGTTGGAGGCGGACTCCTCCACGCTCCTTACCATTGCCGACAGGCTCTCGGGCACCCTTGCAATTGCACCTGTCATCTCCGTCTGTATGCTCATCACCCTTCTTCTAAACGCCTCTCCATGGAGGTTCTCATCTGAGTCCTGTGCAACAGAACTCGCGAGCGAACTCGCCCTCCGGGGAGCTGGCCCCTGAGCTACCCTTTCCCCATGGCCTTGCTGCAGCCCACTCGTCCCCGGTGCCTCACCCTGTGCAGTTCCCGCTACTATACTAGCCTCTAAAGAATGCATAGTGCCAGTATCTGAGCTGGTGCCTGTGGGTGAGACATGCAGTGACGCTGTGTGTTCTTCCTCCTCCTCTTCTCCTGCCTCGCTCTCACAGTGCCCTCAGGGACAGGCTGCTCAGGTGCTTGCTCATTATCTGAAAGCATAAAGGCACAAGATTCGGGTTAAGATGAGGTGAGGGGCAGGAAGGGAGAAATGCTGCATACAGCATGATTAGCTGGAAAGTGCGAAACGCTTGTGGGGGGAGGGGGAAGTGGGATGTGAGAAGGAGTAGGGATGAACATACTGTTGTTGTCCCCGAGGGGGTCAATGTCGCCGGTGGCCACGTCGCTCACCACCTGGCGCCCAATAATCTGCACCACTCGATTCTCCAGCACAGACAGTGGTTGGGTGTCGGCTTGTCCCCAGCCTGTGATCTCCTTCTCCCTCCTGTTGTGAGCCACCTTGGCCTGCAAGGGAAAGGAAAGTGTGTGAGTGAGTGTGGAGCAATGTGTTTGGGTGATGTGCCTGCCATAGTTGAATAGCTGTCATTGTGTGCAAGGTGTGAGATGTGGGTGTGAGTGTTGGTAGGTAGTGAGTGTTGGTGGGTGAGTGCTGGGGGTGTGGTGCTTTGGGCAGTGTGTGAAGACTGTGGTTCAGATGGTGGTATTTAGCATTTGTTGAAACATTGGCTCACCCTGACCACCCGAGTGAGGTTGTTAAATTTCTTCCTGCACTGTGTGTGGGTCCTGGGGACCACAGTACTGCCCGAGACCTGCTGGGCTACCTCCCTCCACATGATGTGGAAGACTTGCGGCGAGGGCCTCCTGCCAATTGTTGGGTAGGGCACCGCCCTCCGTCTCACCACAGCGAGGACCAACGCCTCCAATGCTTGGTCGCAGAACCTACGGGCTCTCTCCCTGAGGCATGGATCTGCCATGAGTACAGCTGCTTGAGTCGGCCAGCTCCTTCTACTTGATCTGCTGCTTGCTGAGGTAGTTGCACAGCCAGCAATGCAGAGAATGAGGTTCTGCAGCATCAATGAACCTCCCCTTTAAGAACTGGAATGTGTATTGATTTCTTTGTGGGTTCAATGATGAGACATTTATGAAAGAGAATGTCTTTTAATCTAAAGCTTGTTCAACTCTTTTAACAGCATTTACAGGAGACATCATGCTCGTGATGCATCTAGAACGAAACCGAAACCAAACTAAACTGCCTTGCTTGTCTCTGTCACATGCCCTCTGCTGGTCAGGCACAAGCAATCAATACATGCAAACATGCTGGTAAGGCATCATAATCGAACAGGCAAATACCATCTCTATTTGCTGATATCATTACATCTCCTTTTCTTAAAACAAAAGTATTTTACTTTTAACTAACAACATGTTTTCTTTGTATTAATCTGCATTTTAACTGTAACACTTAATGAACTTACATTATCATTATCATGATCAAGGTTTTTTAACCTTGCTTTGTGTGTTCACATGAAATATGTCAATACACTAGAACTTGAAGAAAGAATAAGATAACATTACTTCCTTCTATAACAATAGTCCTTAAATTTGCTCAATGAGTCTCTCAGGAGGCTTCACGTGTCTTGAGGATTTTCTGATTGATTGTCCTTGAATCTGAGTTGTTGCCTCAGATGATGTGTTCTCAGCTGTATGATCAGGTTGTTCAACAGTATCAGTCTCTTGACCTGCTGTGGCTGGTCCCATGAGAAGGTCTCGATGATTTCTTCTCAGAACAGCACCCTCATCTGTCTGAATGGTGTATGATCTTGGTTGAACTTCACTCAGGACAGTTCCCTTCTGAGTCCATGTGTTTGTTTTGTCTTTGAACCTTACTTGGTCACCAGTGTGGAGTTCAGGTAGGTTTTGTGTTCCTCTGTCATAGTAGTACTTTTGCTTTTCTTTCTGTTGCTCTTTGAACTTCCTCACTTTCTCCCCCTCTTTTGTTTTCAGGAGGTCCTCCGGGATGGGTAGGTTTGACCTTAGCCGACGTCCCATAAGGAGTTGGGCTGGTGACTTACCACACTCGAGCGGTGTTGTGCGGTATACAAGCATGCTCTGGTAGAAGTCAGTTCCACTATCTTTTGCCTTGTACATCAGTCTTTTCACTGTGTTTGCGGGCTCTCCTGGGTCAACAGCTCTGGACAACGTGTCTGCTGTATACATCAGCTTACCCGGTGTGTACGCAACATTCAGTTCATCATAGACTGTCTCTCCTTCGCTTTCCACAACGAGGACTCTCTTTACCAGGTTCAGTCTCTCACAGGCTTTTAAACCTAGTATGGCTTGCACATCCTTTGGCACCACGATTAATGCTAGCGTGTGCTCTCTGTCCTTGTGTGTTACTTTGACAATGCATCTTCCTTTCACTGGTATATCAATACCTATGTATCCTGTCACTTTCACTTTGATTCCATGTATCTTTGGTCTGGGTCTAATTTTCTTAAAATCAGTCTCTGATATCACATTAACTTGTGCTCCAGTATCCAATTTAAATGGAATGTGTATGTCATTCACTTTTAGTGTCAACATCCAGTCTCTTTCTTCTTTTTTGTTTTCAGACACAACATCTACATTGAACTCCTCTATCTCGCTTTCATCTACTGCATGGACCTTGCTTTGTTGCGCTTGGTTCTTGCAGCAACGGGCATAATGGTTGTTTTTGTTGCAACTATTGCATGTTTTACCATGTGCTGGACACTTTCTTGGTGTATGCTGTGTACCGCATCGACTACATGTCTTTCGATTGCCCCTTTCATTTTTGTTCGCTGGCCACGCCTCTTTTTTCACATTGGCGCTCTTTTTGTTAAACGGTTTGTGTCCGTTCTTACTCACTGCATCCACGTTACAGCTACTATCACTGAACAGCTCTTTTGCTTGCGACTTCACAGTCTCTGTAGCCCTACACAGTGCTATGGCTTTTCCCAGGTCTAGATCTTGCTCTCTTAGCAGTCTTTCCCTTAGACCATTATCTGGAATACCACACACCAGTCTGTCTTTTATCAGCGAGTCTGTCAGTCCCCCAAATTCACACGATTTGCTTCTGTTTCTCAGTTCAGTCACATACTGATCAATCGTCTCACCCGTTTTCTGTACACATGTGAAAAATCTGTGCCTCTCAAACGTCACATTACATTTAGGTATGCAGTAGGCCTCAAACTGTTCCATTATTTTATCTAGCTTCATTTTGTCTCCATCAGCAGCGAATGTGAAGTTATTATACACCTCCAGCGCTTCATCACCCACGACATGTAAGAACATTGACGATTTCATTTTTATCACCTTTCTCGTCAGCTCCGATTGCCGCTAAATACAACTCTACACGTTGTTTGAATCTCCTCCAATTTTCAGCCACATTACCTGTCAACTGAAGCGTCGCCGGTGGGAGTAAACCTTCCATTTTTCACTTCGTTAGCTATTCTCTAATGGTAAGTAACGATGTTCTCTTTTGGCTTGCTAATATGTGGAGAGCTGATTTAACTTCAGATTTTTCCTCTTCATCTCTTTCATTCACTTCTGACACCATGTATTGATTTCTTTGTGGGTTCAATGACGAGACATTTACGAAAGAGAATGTCTTTTAATCTAAAGCTTGTTCAACTCTTTTAACAGCATTTACAGGAGACATCAGGCGAGTGATGCATCTAGAACGAAACCGAAACCAAACTAAACTGCCTTGCTTGTCTCTGTCACATGCCCTCTGCTGGTCAGGCACAAGCAATCAATACATGCAAACATGCTGTTAAGGCATCATAATCGAACAGGCAAATACCATCTCTATTTGCTGATATCATTACAGAATGAACCTGTGGCAATGATGACTTGCGATTAGGCTGCACCTGATATTGGTCCACCCTTTGAGTGTAACGCCAATGAGCTTGGGCTTTAAGGCTTGAATTAGCACTCCAAGCATTTCTTTGAGCAGTGAGAATGAATTTTGCGTACAGTCTAAAGCATTAGCGCCTGGCGCTAATCCTCAAACTTTTCTAAAGTTACCACCCATTCCTGGGCTATAATGAATTTCTAGCCCTTTATATTTGAACACAATTTTTGATGTATTGAGTTACAGTTTGATTCTGATTAATGATTTTTTATTTTTTTTAAACGGACATATTTGTTGGTAAACCAGGTTGCAACCTGCCATAATGTTTAAAATAGAGTCTGATACACTGAACCCACACTTACGTTAGTTATTCTTTTTCTGTATAGATCCTACAAATCCATTGGCAGGATAGGCGCACCAACGTCAGTGTTCTTGCTCAGGCCAACATCCCCAGCATCGAAGCTCTGACCACGCTCAACCAGCTCCAATGGACGGGTCACATTGTCCGCATGCCCGATACGAGACTCCCAAAACAAGCGCTCTACTCGGAGCTCCAGCACGGCAAGAGAGCCCCAGGTGGGCAGAGGAAATGCTTCAAGGACGCCCTCAAAGCCTCCTTGAAAAAGTGTAACATCCCCACCGACACCTGGGAATCCCTGGCTCAAGACCGCACAAAGTGGAGGCGCCGAACACCTCGAGTCTCTTCGCCGGGAGCAAGCGGAAGCCAAGCGCAGGCAGCGCAAGGAGCGCACGTCAACCCAAGCACCCCACCCACCCGCCCCTTCAACCACCGTCTGCCCCCCCTGTGACAGAGACTGTAGGTCCCGCATTGGACTAATCAGTCACCTGCGAACTCATTTTTAATGTGGAAGCAAGTCATCCTCGGTTCCGAGGGACTGCCTAAGAGAAGAGATTGTAAAGCCGGACGTAAGGGGTTTCTGGTGTTGTGGTTGATTTATTTCGGGATTCTTACGGGAGCCAAGAATTGGGGATATTGTTTGTCCTCACGTAGCAAAATAAGCAGCAGCCACAAAGAACGAAACATTGTTGTTGCAGTGCCATCTCCTGGTGATACTCTGGCAGTGCGATGGGTACCTGTTTAAATGAAACTGCAGGTTGCAGCTCTGAAAAGAAGAAAGACTTGCATTTCTATAGCGCCTTTCTTGACCTCAGGACGTCCCAAAGCGCTTTACAGCCAATGAAGTACTTTTACAGAGTAGTCACTGTTGGAATGTAGGAAACACAGCAGCCAATTTGTGCACAGCAAGCTCCCACAAACAGCAATGTGATAATGACCAGATAATCTGTTTTAGTGATGTTGATTGAGGGATAAATATTGGCCAGGACACCGGGGATAACTCCCCTGCTCTTCTTTGAAATAGTGCCATGTGATCTTTTACGTCCGCCTGAGAGAGCAGACGGGGCCTCGGTTTAACGTCTCATCTGAAAGACGGCACCTCTGACAGTGCAGCACTCCCTCAGTACTGCACTGGAGTGTCAGCCTAGCTTTATGTGCACAAGTTCCTGGAGTGGGACTTGAACCCACAACCTTCTGACTCAGGTAAGGTAGGTAGGATGAATTAGTATAAGAACATAAGAATTAGGAGCAGGGGTAGGTCATACGGCCCCTCGAGCCTGCTCCACCATTCAATACGATCATGGCTGATCTTTGACCTCAACTCCACTTTCCCGCCTGATCTCCATGTCCCTTGATTCCCCTAGAGTCCAAAAATCTATCGATCTCAGCCTTAAATATATCCAACTGAGCATCCACAGCCCTGTGGGATACAGAATTCCAAAGATTCACAACCCTCTGAGTGAAGAAATTCCTCCTCATCTCAGTCTTAAAAGGCCGACCCATTATCCTGAGACTGTGACCCCTGGTTCTAGACTCTCCAGCCAGGGGAAACAACCTCTCGGCATCGACCCTGTCAATCCCCCTCAGAATCTTATATGTTTCAATTCTCATTCTTCTAAACTCCAGACAGTATAGGCCCAATCTACTAAATCTCTCCTCACAGGACAACTTATACTAGTTAGTGTACTGTTGGCTCAAAACAAGGAAATAATTGTCGCTTTTTGACGCGTCTACATAATATAACGGTAAGTAGAGTGTACAACACACAGCATCAGGGAGGCAATGCAAAGAAACTGTCTTTTAATAGGTTACAGTTTGCTTAGAAGGAAGCAATCTGGGCCTCACTGATGGCTCAGTGAGATCAAAGAATCATAGAATCATCGAACGGTTACAGCACAGAAGGAGGCCATTCGGCCTGTCGAGCCCGTGCTGGCTTTCTGCCAGAGCACTTCAGCGAGTCCCACTCCCCCGCCCTTTCCCCGTAGCCCTGCAATTTTTTTACTTCAGGTACTTATCCAACTCCCTTTTGAAAGCCACGATTGAATTTGCCTCCACCACCCTTTCAGGCAGTGCATTCCAGATCCTAACCACTCGCTGCGTAAAAAAGTTTTTCCTCATGTCGCCTTTGGTTCTTCTGCCAATCACCTTAAATCTGTGTCCTCTGGTTCTCGACCCTTCCACCAATGGGAACAGTTTCTCTCTATCTACTCTGCCCAAACCCCTCATGATTTTGAACACCTCTGTCAAATCTCCTCTCAATCTTCGCTGCTCTAAAGAGAACAACCCCAGCTTCCCCAGTCTATCTGTGTAACTGAAGTCCCTCATCCCTGGACTCATTCTTGTAAATATTTTCTGCACCCTCTCTAAGGCCTTCACATCCTTCCTAAAGTGCGGTGCCCAGAATTGGACACAATTCTGCAGTTGAGGTTGGACCAGTGATTTATAAAGGTTCATCATAACTTCCTTGCTTTTATACTCCATGCCTCTATTTATGAAGCCCAGGAACCTGTATGCTTTTTTAACTGCTTTCTCAACCTGCCCTGCCACTTTCAATGATTTGTGCACATATACCCCCGGGTCTCTCTGTTCATGCACCCCCTTTAGAATTGTACCCTGTAGTTTATATTGCCTCTCCTCGTTCTTCCCACCAAAATGTATCACTTTGCACTTTTATTCAAGGAGCAACAGCAGTATAGACAAGGAGGTCCCGAGTTCCATCACTAGTCTGTACTGGGTCTGTTAATCTCAGCCAGAGCGATGTTACTGTTGACCTCCGTGCTCTAGTGCTGGGGAACAGAAAAATCAAGCAAGCTTTCTGCTCCTAATTACCATCCAGTAATCCTTACTGGTCAGTGCAATTTTTAAATATTTGTTTTTGGATGTGGATGTCACGGTCAAGGCCTCAATCGTGTCTAGTTGCCCGAAGAAGGTGGCGGTGAGCCTTCTCCTTGAATCGCTGCAGTCCTTGTAATGATGGTGCTCCCTCAGTGTTGTTGGGTAAGGAATTCCAGGATATTGACGAGGCAATGCTGAAGGAACGACTATGTATGGCAAAGGGTCATAGCTGTACTGGAATTGCTTGGCAAGGGGAGTGGCTAGCTCTGGTCGCAAGGCCTTCAGCCCTACAGCTGGGGTTTTGTCAGGGCCTTTGCAATGTCCAGTGCACTCAGCTGCTTCTTAATGTCACATGGAATGAACTGAATTGGCTGGACGCTATGGTGGTTGGGATCTCAATTCAATTCAATTCAATGTTATTTGCCATATGTAACTAGTACAATGGAATGCTTACAGCACCGTGTTCAGAAAGCCAATTCTTTGGCATCCCGTGGCAGTGGGAGCACGATGTCCCTCAGCCGCTCCGTCCTCCTCATCACCGCGGCCTCCTCCTCACTGTTGCCGGCCCGGCTCCCCTCCTCCCAGTCGGACTGCGAGTCGTCGTGGCTGCTGCTCGATGCGCTGCGCTGCCTCTGCCCGACTCGCCGAACACATCCTCCGGTCGCCGCGGCCTCCACCTCACCGTCGCCGGCTCCACGGTCCGACGGCCCGGGGCCTGCTTCTCCCGCTTCCGGTCCGGCCTCTGGCCGCCATGCTCGGCTCCCCTCCTCCCAGTCGGAATGCCTTCCCGCTGAGGAGCTGCCGGCCGACGAGCCCTAGCGGGTCGGCGTGGCTGCTGCTGCTGCTCGATGCGCTGCGCTGCCTCCGCCCGACTCGCCGAACACCTCGCTCCGGTTGCGGGAGCAAGCGGCGCGAGCGGGCCGCCCGAAGCAGGGAGAGCGCGCTAGCACCGGACCGTCTCAGTCGCCATCTTGACCTTTACTGTCCAAGTAGGATTGTCCACCTGTCAAAAAGAACAGAACAGGAAGTGCATGAATGAAATAGGAAACCGCTGTGGTAGACAGTGATTGAGAATTGGACTCTCAAGGGCACACAAGTTTGAATCCCAGTTTCAATTGATCTTTGCTCTTGAGTTTCTCCTCGAACATGAGTTTGTGTTCTTTGTGAACTTGTGATCATTGCTGGCCTGAAGACTTTATTTCTCAGTTCTAAAGGTTGACCTGTTGGTGTCTCGACAGGCAGCATCCATGAAGATTTGAGGATTGAACCAATCTCTTCCCCTGCCCCCACACACCAGCTCAACGCCCAAGAGAGGTAGACCACTTCAGATGTCGGATGAGGTTGATATTCAAACTTGTGGCTCTGTGGGTAAAGTACAAGCACAGCACCTACAGAGTTCCTTTGTGGCGATCCATTTTATTGTAGGTGCGCAATCTAAACTTGGTAAAGAAGCAGAATCAGTGGGGAGAAAGGGAAATCCAAAATCAGTTCAACTCAATTGGGTCCTATTTCTGTAGAAAGCATATTCTATTTGTTATAAATCTCATCATCAAGAAACTACTTATGAAATAATGCTGGACGGCCAGCTGGTGGCACCGCCCAAGGGGTATAAATACTCGGGTGTGGGCCCAGCTTTCCAGGGACATTTTGTAAGACAAGGAACTAGTGAAATACAACTAGACCTCCATGTTCTGAAACAAGTTGATTAAAGCCTTGCTTTATACTCAAACCAAGTGCGTAGTGAGTTTTATTACGTCACTATTCAATTGACCAAATTCTTAAGTGGCACAATGGGGGAAAGCAAGGGGTAGTTATATTACCGGATGAGTAATCCCAAGAATACGAGTTCAAATCCCACCATGGCAGTTTGAGAATTTGAATTCAGTTTTTTTTTTAATCTGTAAATAAAAGCTGGTACCAGCAAAAAAAGTGACAATAGATTGTCATAAAAACCCAACTGGTTCACTAATGTCCTTTAACGAAGGAAACCTGCCGTCCTTACCTGGTCTGCCCTATATGTGACTCCTAGCAGGCCACTCAGTTGTATCAAAGAAGGACTGCAGTGCTTCAAGAAGGCAGCCCACCACCAGGTTCTCAGGGCAACATGCCAAAAATGAAAAAAAAAGTGTATATTCCCAGAAGTTTTAATGGGACTGAGAGATTGAGTTGTATGATTGTCTTCCTTTACTTTGTTTAGAATTATGCTTCACTTTCAACAAACTTTTAGTAGTTCATAACTTAATTCTCCTCTTTACGCCAAAGGCCCTTAAGACTATGAAACGGTTTGATGGGGGAATAGTCACAGAGACGATTTTTGCACTTGTGGAGGAGACCAGAACTAGGAAAAGAAAGTCTTGCATTTCTATAGCGCCTTTCACGACCACCGGACGTCCCAAAGTGCTTTACAGCTAATGGTGTACTTTTTGAAGTGTAGTCACTGTTGTAATGTAGGAAAGGCAGCAGCCAATTAGCACACAGCAAGCTCCCACAAACAGCAATGAGATAATGACCAGAAAATCTGTTTTTTAGTGATGTTGATTGAGGGATAAATATTGGCTGGGACACCGGGGATAACTCCCCTACTCTTCTTCGAAATAGTGCCATGGGATCTTCTACGTCCACCTGAGCGAGCAGACAGGGCCTCAGTTTAACGTCTCATCCGAAAGCCGGCACCTCCAACAGTGCAGCACTCCCTCAGTGCTGCACTGGTAGTGTCAATCTAGATTTTATGCTCAAGTCTCTGGAGTGGGAGTT
This sequence comes from Somniosus microcephalus, assembly GCF_052327205.1. Classification (NCBI taxonomy): domain Eukaryota; kingdom Metazoa; phylum Chordata; class Chondrichthyes; order Squaliformes; family Somniosidae; genus Somniosus; species Somniosus microcephalus. The sequence goes on from NC_140989.1 coordinate 363,627,278, forward strand.
AAACCCACAACCTTCTGCTCAGAGGTGAGGGTGCTACCAACTGAGCCACTGCTGACATCAATATAAGATGGTCAATAATAAATCCAGTTCAGGAGAAACTTCTTCACCCAGAGAGTGGTTAGAATGTGGAACTCGCTACCACAGGGAGCGGTTGAGGTGAACAACATAGATGTATTTAAGGGGAAGCTAGATAAACACACGAGGGAGAAAGGAATAGAAGGATATGCTGATAGGGTGAGATGAAGAAGGGTGGGAGGAGGCTCGTGTGGAGCATAAACACCGGCACGGACTTGTTGGGCCAAATGATCTGTTTCCGTGCTGTTAATACTATGTATGTATGTAAGAAAATTTTTTTTTTTGAAAAGTTGACATTGGTTCTCATTGGTTGCAGAGGAGCTTTACTAGAATGGTACCAGGGATGAGGGACTTCAGTGATGTGGAGAGACCGGAGAAGATGGGATTGTTCTCCTTAGAGCAGAGATGGTTAAAGGCAGATTTAATAGGGGTGTTCAAAATCACGAAGGGTTTTGATAGAGTGAATAAGGACAAACTGTTTCCAGTGGCCGAAGGGTTGATAACCAGAGGACACAGATTTAAGGTGATTGGCAAAAGAACCAGAGGCGACATGAGAGTGTTTTTTATGCAGCGAGTTGTTATGACCTGGAATGCAATGTCTGAAAAGCTGGTGAAGCAGATTCCATAATAACGTTCAGAAAGGGAATTGGATAAATACTTGAAAGGGAATAATTTGCAAGGCTACGGGGAAGGGGCAGGGGGAGTGGGACTAATTGGATAATTCTTTCAAAGAGCCGGCACAGGCACAATGGACCAAATGGCCTCCTGTGCTGTATTATTCTATGGTTATGTAAATTACAGCTATGTGTTTTATAACATTGACAGAAAATGCCCTTGATTTCGATGTTGTTTTGACTTAGCAGGGGTGTCCAACCTGAAACTCCCAAGGTCTAGCAATTGAGCAATTGAGCCCTCAAAGCCCGGGCAACTCAGTCGCATTTGCGTTTATATTTCTGATTTGCTGATTTATCTTGTTTGAATCGAGTGGGCCTGGAGCTTTGGGAAGGGCACCGTTGCCACATTGGTGCATAAATCCTAAATCAGAACACCGATGTCTGTTAGGATCAGCAACTTGAGATAGATTAGTAGGAGCATGGATTTAAATGTTAAATGCCCCCCACACCCACCCATGTGGCTCTGGAAGACAAAAACTCGGGCTGGCCTGGAAAGGGTATTGAAAGTTTCCTTTTTATCACAGTGAAGTTGCTGCATTGTACTCAGATTCTCTGCAATCGTAAATAGTAAATAATTTGGGTGCTTCCGATTGCTTCCATAGACTTAGGTGAATAATATTTAACTCATCCACATTGTTCTCTTCAACTCCAGCGAAACATTTTGCCGTCAAATCCACGAGTTACAAGGTTTCATATCAACTGGGATGACAGTAGTGAGAAAATAGACGATTCTGAATACACAAATCCTAATATGCACTCCATTCTTTCCACAAGTATCTCATCTTCCGATTAGACACTTTACAGCCTTCCGGACTCAACATCGAGTTCAACAATTTCAGATCATAACCTCGGCCCCTATTACATTTTTGCTTATTTTTATCCACACCTTTGTTTTGCCCCCCCCCCTTTTTCTCTCTCCCACATGGCAGCTCTCTCCCATTCTGCCAGCGCATTTCACGCCTAATCTAGAGCCGTCTTTTGTCTCCACTAGTCCTATCCCCATCTCATCTCGTTTTGAATACCTCTTAATGTCTCTTCATTTCTCTTTTGTTCTCTCCCAGCCTGGCCTTTCAGTCTATTTCATTTCCTGTGCCTTTCCAGTCTCGACAAAGGGTTTGCCCCGAAACGTTGACTCTATTTTCTCTCCACGGATGTTGACTGGCATGCTGAGTTTTTCCAGCATTTTCTGTTGTTATTTCGGATTTCCAGTATCCACAGTATTTTGCTATCTTTCCACAAGTACATTGCCTTCAGCTTCAAAGGGTTTGACTGAGTCGGCAGGTTCAGTAAATGTCACGGGCACTCACATGGGCTGCATATGACCACATTTGTCACAGAAGAAAATTTTAAACACTTTAAAACTAAAGAGAGGTTAATTGAGTTCCAAGTATTTCAGTATAAGTGTGGAGCAGTGACAGGCATTTGTTACTGTCCTGATGAGTTTTTTTTTAAAAAAGAACAGAATTTGTATAGATATTTGTCAATAAATTTTAAATCTTTAAAGAGAGTATTTGTTTGCGCTGGTCTTTGAAGGCTGGATTAAGCAGTGAGAGCGAAGATATTTTTCTATTGCCATTTGTTTTCCCTCTGTTTAGAAACAGCGAGTGCCTTGGATCGATCTCATTCCACCCACCCGCTCGCTTTTAAGGCTGGTGCTGGTCACAGTGAGTTGTGCGGTGGAGTGCAGAGACCCAGTTGCTCCATCACTCACTGAACAGCATTTTTTACTTCACTGAAACTGGCTCCCTTCGTTCATATATCGGTGTTGCGGCAGGTTTCCCAAGTGTGCGAGTGCGCAGCTGACTGAGGGAGATGTACACATTTCCCGTTGGCTTCACTCCCATGGGATAAAAGCACCTTTAGACTCCATACCCATTCAGTATCTATCATTTAGGGGGTGTTATAAAGCTCATCATTCATCAAGAAACTACTCGTGAAATAACGCTGGATGGCCAGCTGGTGGCGCCATCCAAGGAGTATAAATACTCGGGCGTGGGCCCAGCTTGCCAGGGACATTTTGTAAGACAAGGAACTAGTGAAGTACAACTAGACCTCCATGTTCTGAAACAAGTTGATTAAAGCCTTGCTTTATGCTCAAACCAAGTGTGTAGTGAGTTTTATTATATCAGTGGGTACGGTAGCATTGTGGTTATGTTACTGGACTAGTAACTCCAGAGGCCGAGACTAATAATCGAGGAGACATGAGTTCAAATACCCATCACAGCAGTTGGGGGATTTAAATTCAGTTAATTCAATAAATCTGGTATTTAAAAAAAGCTATTATCACTAAAGGTGACCATGAAACTACCGGAATGAAAGGTCATCTGGTTCATTAATGCCCTTTAGGAAAGGAAATCTGCCATCCTTACCTGGTCTGGCCGATATGTGACTCCAGACCCACAATGTGGTTGACTCTTAACTGCCCTCTGAAATGGCCGAGCAAGCCACTCAGTTGTAACAAACCGCTACGAAAAAGACCTTCACCACAGGGACTGCAGCGGTTCAAGAAGGCAGCTCACCACCTCCACAAGGGCAATTAGGGATGGGCAATAAATGCTGGCCTTGCCAGCGACGTCCACATCCTGTGAATGAATCAAAAAAAATGATTGATGATTCCATTAAAACAAAGCTAGAGAAATAAGAATTGCAGTAACACCTTGCCTTAGTTACAACATATAGGTATATAAAGCACTCTAACTGAAGAAATTAGTCGGAAAACTGAGGTTGTAGGTGGGATGAGTTCAGCATTTCACTTTGAAACTTTAAAAAAATAACTTCTACCATTTGCTAAAAGTACATCCATTCTCCTAATGTGATGTGAGCTACTGGTTCCGAAATGCAGTAAGACTTTTTTCTTATTTTTAACTTTCAGTTTACTTGTCCAGAAAGTTGCCTTTTGTGACTAACCTTTTTTATCTGTATTAATTAATGAATTCACTGCAGCAGTGTAAGCAGGTGGAGTGTTTCAGGTGCTCCAGTATCCAGTTAAATACAAGAGGGGCACACTGTTCCCTATGAAAATGTAACCCTTCATATTGGTCTGTGTGTTGGGCGAACATTTTCAACATATGTAGGGGGCGGTGGGGTTGGCGGGTACCCCCAGTCAGTTATGCCCCTGACTGTTGGTGAGCAGTTCGAATCGCTCCCACGCCCCTGGGTTCTAGGCACCGGACTTAGGTACAGGCAGCGATACAGAAAAGACTCAAGTAGACAGGTGGTTTGGATGTAAGAAAACCAAGATTTTATTAAAATAGAAATTAACATAGTCTTATGAGAAGTTACTAGTATAAAATTACAGGCAAATACAAATAACTATACTTATACAGGAAATGGGGAACACACGGCACATCGAGGGAAAACAACTATCTTAACAATCCCCTTATCCTTATCCCACCCCCTATACCTAACTAGATTAAGCTATGAGGGGCCAGAATTCATGCTCACCAATCCAAAAGTCTGCTGAATTCAAACAACATTGGGGCTTGGGGTTCGCTCTTTGTGCTCTCTGGGGCCTGCCGTCATCACGTGGTCTCGGGGCGCTGCAAGGGCATCGTCCAGGTACAAGTACCCCAAAGTTAAAGTCTTTGCTTGGGTACTTTACCTCGCAGGGATGATGGTTCCTCTTCCTCGGGCGACAGTTGGAGTTTGCATGAAGATACTCGCAGGTCGGCTGGATTGAAGGCCCGATTATTCGAAGCGTGCTTCAATCGTCTTCCCAATTCGTCTCGTCTCATCTCACCACCTCGCCTCGTCTCGTCCCGCCTCGCCTGGCCTGGTTTGTCCGTGTCCGCCTGGTGCAATGCCGGGCGTTCCTGGTGGGATGGGGAAAGGCACGGGCGGTGGCCAGGCGGTAAGCGCGGGACGGGGGAAGAGCAGCAGCCACGAGGGCGAGGGGCCAGAAGAAGAGCGACAGCCAGAGAGAGAGCTTGCTAACCGGGGCCTTCAGTTATACTCCTTCGGATGGCCCTTATCTGCGCGCCAAATCAGGTTAGTTCATTGTCCCAATCTTGGCGGGCTAGTTTAAATAATGGTAGCAATCTAAACTAACTGTTTTTAGATGGCCGGTAATCGCATCTACTGGCCTGATGTCTGAGCTGTATTGTTATTAATGCATCTTAATCGGCCTGTCCAGCCTTAATGGCTTCCTTAAGCTGTTTCCGATTAATTATGCAAACTGCTTGATGGCCTCAAGTATAGGCCTAACTGGTTTTTGATCTGTCTCCGATTTGGCTTAATGTATATTCAAAGTCCTGCTGCCTGCTTTTCAAAATACAGAAGTCCTTCTTCACAGAGTCTGCCTGTGTGGAGTTTGCACATTCTCCCCGTGTTTGCATGGGTTTCCTCCGGGTGCTCCGGTTTCCTCCCACAGTCCAAAGATGTGCGGGTTAGGTTGATTGGCCATGATAAAAAATTGGCCCTTAGTGTTAGGGGGGATTAAATACGTGGGGTTACGGGGTTACGGGGATAGGGCTTGGGTGGGATGGCTGTCGGTGTAGGGACCGGGTGCTAGGGTTTGGATGATCAGCCATGATCTCGTTGAATGGCGGAGCAGGCTCGAAGGGCCGAATGGCCTACTCCTGCTCCTATCTTCTATGTTTCTATGTTTCTATGAAACTGCATTTTAGGTTTCGATTTCCCCAAAAGCTGCTTGTGCCACAGAGTCTAAGCTTTTAAGATCTTACAGACTTTCGGCCACGAGGTGCGGATGCCATCTTTGGGTACCCTTTTTAAAATGTCCACGCAGGGTCCCTTTTATTAATAGTAACCTTTGGGGTAATGTGGAAATTTTGCGAATCCTACACATATGGGGCTGGATTATCATTGGGCCGTGGAGTCAGGATTGGAGGTGTGTGGGGGTTTAAAATCATGAAATCGGTGGTCCCGACCCCATCCCGCCCCAACCCGCCTCCATGCCAGTTTCAAAGGAGGCGGGTACCCGCCCCGCACTGGGACCCGCCTCCCCGAGGCGGGAAGGGGATTAGTGCCAATTAACTGCCTGTTAACAGGTAGTTAACAGGCAGTTTTTAGCCTAATCCCTATTTTCATTGTTGAAATGTGGGATTCCCGACGGCTCCAAACCACGCCAAGTTAGCGAGGCGGACCATCGGGATGAAGGACTTGGAGGGGTCGAGCTGTCCGGTGTTCAGGTGAGTGATGGGTGTATGAGTGCAGAGGTAAGTGTGTTTGGTCTGTGTAAAGTGTTTAAAGAAGTTCTACTAACCTTTACTTACCTTTACAGCCTTCCCTCCTTCAGGTCTCAGTTCTCGGGAGTCCCTCATCTCACCGGCACAGAAAGCAGAATGGCCGCCAGCTGTCAAAATCTGCAGCCTCTGCTTTCTGTTCCGGGGAGATCTCTAAATCATCCTGAGAGAAAGGAATTAACCTGGAGTACAGATTGTCAGTGTTTGACAGCTTCAAACAGCTGTGAAACGCTGATATTTCATCTGTCAAAAGGTCTTGACAGATGAAATTTCAATCTGTGACATCACCTGTTGCCGGGTGGCCCTTAATTGGCCTGCTGAGCCCGCTGGGCTGGCTCAAGAAGGTCAATCAAGTCAAAATCGCGTGGGTTGGCTAGAACTCGATGGAGGCAGGACTCCAACCCCGAAAGTTGTAGTCCCGCCTCCTACCCGACTCCTCAATGAAAATCCAGCCCGCGATGTTCTGACTGCTGTATGTTAAAACAGCCGTTTTGATGCTCTCTGCTGCCCTAAGGTACCATGCATCTTCCTCGAAATGGAAGGATGAGATAGAGTTTAAGAATTGTTCATGGCACTTGTCATTACTGCTGCATGACCAATTAATTGACAGTACTTCCACAGGTTGGCCTTAGTCCTCTTTATTTTTACCCACAAAAAAAAAATCCATTTGTTAATTTGTCTGGTGGCTGGCAAACCTTGCCAGGATTCTTGGTGGTTGTGTACCCCAGCTGGAGCAGAATATGGAGTACTATAAATGGCGTCAGGAAAAGGCTCTCTTGCCCGACAATTGCCTTTCAGTGACCCCCTGCAAGCATTTAGATGAGCACTTGAAAGGCCATAGCATACAAGGCTACGGACCAAGTGCTGGAAAATGGGATTAGAATAGATAGGGCTTGATGGCCGGTGCAGACACGATGGGCCGAAGAGCTTCTTTCTGTGCTGTATATCTTTGTGACTCTATGGGGGAGAAATTGGGTGAGTAGTGCCACCTGTTAGCGCCTAAAGAGGCAGTCAGTGGCTGTAGCGCCACCGGCTGCGTTTCCGGCGATATTCAGTAGGGGCGCTAATGGTGGCGTTAGGCATTTGCGCTGCGCCACCACCGATGACGTCATCGGTGTGCACAGCACCCAATTCTTGCCCCGTTCACGATATTTGGTAGCGAATGCCGCAGTTGCGCCGCTCGCTACCCGCGCCCGGTTCACGGGGCCTTACTGTGCCGGCAGCGGCGCAAGTTAAGGTGGAGGTGCGGGGCGGCCGCTTTTTCGGTGGCCGCCTGCCAGCACCTCCGTCCCCGGCCTCCTAAACCCCCCCCCGCGGCATTGCCGGCTGTTTCCCGAGAGCCCGGCACTTCTCCTTGGTGCTGGGCTCATTTGCCGGCACTCGCGATCGGGGATCGCGCTGTTGCAGGCACCTCCCCCTTAACAGTGGGAGGAAGGCCTGCAATACCGCAGCGTGCCGTGCCGCAGCATGTGGCGCTGTGGCACGTTGTGCTGCGATAATCAGTTTCAGCGCCCTAAGAGGGACGTGGAGCGCCTCGAGCCTCGCCCCGTCTCCCTCGAGGGGCACTGAAACTGAATTTCTGGCGATCGGTATCACTCCGATCGCTGCGCTAAATCCTGCGCTCAGGCGAATTTTGCGCCACTTTGGCGCCCCAACCCAATTTCTAGGCCTATGACTCTAAGTGCATGTGTGTCAATATTGGATGTAAATTGGATTGTGCTTGGCTGTGCTATCTTCCACAGTTGAACAGGCTACCAGCGCTGTCTAGACTTGCATATGGTCAATTGGATGAGGTACTGGAATGCTACCGGTGTCTATAGACCCGAAATGTATCATGAGTTGGCACCTTAAGGGGTGGAGAGAAAATTGGGTGAAAAGCATGCTAAATAAGATAGAGCAGATTCAAATTGCATCCGAGAACACGATACTCCATGTTGCATCAAAGTCTAATGCTCTTCTGGCTAAGAATTCAGTGTTTTGTCCTGAGAGCTGCTAGATCATATTGATGGTTTGTTTAAAGAAATAAAATCTGTTGAATTATCTGTGTTCATAAAATATTAACCTATACTTTTTTTATTAAAAAAATCACACTGGGACTGGCAAAGGTAGTAAAAATGTTACTGAAAAGAATGGGAAAGAGCAGCTAAATAACTTCTGTAAGGTTCTAAAGGCAGTTGTTTTGAGTTTAAATAATCTGTTTTTAATTTTATAAGTCTGTACATTGCTTTCTGCATTTAGACACGTTTTAACTTGCTACTAAATGTAATACAGTGACATCTGTTTCCTGGTGTGGCTTCTCTGCCAAGAACATAGGTTCAAAATAGAATCCTAAGATCCTGCTCTCTTTCCTAGCTCTCTACTCTCGAAGACACTGACTCATGCAAGGGCGATGGTTCCTTATTTTTCTTGCGAGTCTGGTCTGCTTGACTGTAGAGGGCGCCAAAGCCAAAGCCAAAGCTCGATCTGTCGTCACCCAGTTTCCAGCAGGAGGTCCAATAGCTATCAAGAGTTGGAGCCCGGCAGATTATTCTTTCCTCCTTCCAAGTCTCAGGAGCATTAAGATCAAATGTTTCAGCCCTACTGCTACATCAGCTGAGATCGGGTTACTGAAAGAAAATCTATTTTAAACTTCCCTGTAAGGGTTATTGGGCCAGAAATTCGGGTTGGAGGCTTCCTGCGGGTGCAAGCCTCCAACCTGCCCTTACCTAGCGCGCCGGCCGTTGATCTGTGGGCCCGCGTGGGATTCCGATCCTGGGCCTGCTCCAACTGCTGGCGCGCAGTGCTTGTGTATCCCAGGGGCGCAGTTAGTTCGAAGCGTCCCCTGGGATCACGTGGGCCATGGAGAGCCAATCGTTGCAGGGAATCTCTATTCATAGATTTGACAGGAAGACCTGTCAAATCTATGAATAGAGTTCAGCCCCAAAACATAACTAAAACTTCAAATAATTTTTTTTTAAAACATCACAATTTTAAAATAACTATAAATTACATAAAATAACTATTTTAAACAATAATTTAAATTTTTGAAAACATTAATTGCAGTTTCTAACGGAGCTAAAAATAAACTTACCTTTCTTTAAAGTATTTAAAAATAATAAACCTGTGGAAAAAATGTTTTAATTTTAATTAATTCACCACTTACCTTGTTAAAAGCAGACCTTGTGACTGCTTCTTAAAAGCGTAGCTCCTGGAGACTCACCCTCCCGGAGAAACCTGCAAAAAAAACGGAAGTTCCAGGCATACGCGCTGCCTCTCCGGCGCACGCGTTCGACCTGTGAACCCCTTCCTTTAAGGGACCGGAAGTTCCGGTTTCCCGCGCATGCGCAGTGCATGCACGAAACCGGCACTTTCGTTGGGCCTACGCGTGAGTACCCAGCGCGTACTCACCCGTGGGGACCCGAATTTCTGGCCCAATATCTTCGCTGAGGCAGTCGTCACAAGAGCCAGTTTGTTAATGGCTTTACTTCCTGGACCATTATAAATGTGCTTGTTAAGTTAATGCTTTCTGTCTTACACAAAGGCCCTGTCTTTAAGGCCGGATATGTTAATGGCCTTACGGAGTCGGCTTTGCTGGTCAATGCTTTCTGTCTGGAAGACACCGTACACAAAGACTAAGGAGATGGAACCTAATCATGAGATTCGAACACAATGATCCAATCATCAACTAAGCAAAGTGAAGCCCAGACATCCAGCAACAAGGAATGTGACTAATGCATATTGAAAAAAGATCCTGCAAATCCATTGGCAGGATAGGCGCACCAACGTCAGTGTTCTGGCTCAGGCCAACATTCCCAGCATCGAAGCTTTGACCACGCTCGATCAGCTCTGACGGACGGGCCACATCATCCGCATGCCCGATACGAGACTCCCAAAACAAGCGCTCTACTCGGAGCTCCGACACGGCAAGAGAGCCCCAGGTGAGCAGAGGAAACGCTTCAAGGACGCCCTCAAAGCATCCTCGAAAAAGTGTAACATCCCCACCGACACCTGGGAATCCCTGGCCCAAGACCGCACAAAGTGGAGGAGAAGCATCCGGGAAGGCGCTGAACACCTCAAGTCTCTTCGCCGGTATTATGTCCGTGTATAATTGAGACACGGACTGCAGGAGTTGATTATAACAAGTCTTTACTGAATGGAGACAACCTGGAAACTGAAACTACAGAAGCCTGCTAGGGCCTTTTATATAGGGGTGGTCACTGCCGGTACTGCAGTCTGAGAACAGTTATTCCCTTAAAGGTACATACACAACAATTCCTCCCCTTTTAGATAAACAGTACATAACATTCATTTAACAACTAAATAATAACTAATTACAATTACGGTTGCTAGATACATTGGTTGAAGTTAAGCAATTATAAGTTCAGTCTTTGAGGAGGCTTCCTGATTCTGTCTGGATAACGCCTCTTTGGGATATCAGGTTCTTCTGGCAAGGTTGAGTCGGGATCAATGTCGTTGTTTGGTTCGTCTGCTTCCAATATCACCGATTCTGCGGTAGATGCAATTGGTACTTCGGTTTCATCGCCAGGTGTATCAGATTGTGGTGTGGAGTTGACGTTTTCCAGTGACTCTAGAATCTGGTCAGCATGGCGTCTTACAATGCTCTCTCCAACGTCCACGGTATACATTAGAGGTCCTTGCCGTGTACAGATCGTTCCTGGCTGCCATTTCTCTGTGCGGTAGTCCCGGGCCAAAACTGGTTGACCTATCTTAAAACTCCTGGTCAGCCTTTCATTCATATTCTGAAACTGCCTGTTCTCCACATCTCTTCTGACATTTGGCTTAACCAAGTCCAAGCGGCATCGTAGTCTTCGATTGAAGAACATCATGGCTGGAGTTTGGTTGGTAACCACATGTGTCGCATTCCGGTAGGCAAACAAGAAGTTATCCACCTTGTGTTGTAGGGGTATATCTTCATTACACATTGCCTTGATAGCCTTCTTGAATGTTTGAACAAACCTCTCGGCCAATCCATTAGTGGCTGGATGATATGGGGCGGATGTGTAATGCTTAACACCATTGTTCTTTAAGAACCTCCGGAAATCTTCAGACACAAACTGTGATCCATTGTCAGGGCAAATCTGTTCAGGCAGCCCATTCCTGGTGAATATGGTTCGTAAGACTGTGATAGTTTTTTCTGTGGTGGTTGAGGACATTTTTATTACCTCTGGCCACTTTGAATGTGCATCCACCGCAATTAAAAACATCGAGTCCATAAAGGGACCAGCAAAATCAATGTGCACCCTTTGCCATGGAGATGAGGGCCACTCCCATGGATGTAGAGGGGCTTGTGGTGGGGTGTTTTGGATCTTCTGGCATCCTGTACAGCTCTTGGTCATCTCTTCGATTTCTCTATCGATTCCCAGCCACCACACAAACGCTCTGGCTAAGTTCTTCATTTTTACCCCTCCCAGATGACCCTCATGAAGCTCATTGAGCACTCTATCCTTCAATTTGGGTGGAATTACTACTCTGGATCCACACATCAAGGTTCCTCTGCACACTGACAGCTGTTCTCTTCTCGGCGAGAATGCTAGCAGCAGTGGTTCGCCATGTGCTGGCCATCCTTTCTCCGTTAAATCATAGACCCAGGAGAGTGTCGGGTCATTTCGTGTTTCCTTTTCTATGTTTGCATTCGTCACAGGGAGACATTCGACTATAGTCGAGTGGAATAACTCCGCTGGATCCACTGCCAGTTCTTCTTCCACCATCGGCAACGGTAGGCGCGACAATCCACCAGCATTCCCATGCTGTTTAGTTCCTTTGTACTCGATGTCATATTGGTGTGCCCCTAGGAAAAGGGACCACCTCTGTAGCCGTTGTGCCGTCATTATCGGTACGCCCTTCTGAGGGTTGAAAATGGAGACGAGAGGTTGATGATCAGTTAGTAGAGTAAATTTCTGACCGTGCAGGTAGTGATTGAACTTCTTCACCCCCCACACCAGGCTGAGGGCCTCTCTGTCAATCTGGGCGTAGTTATGCTCGGCTGAAGTTAACGAGCGTGACGCAAAAGCTATCGGCCTCTCTGAACCATCAAGGAATTTATGTGACAGTACCGCCCCAATGCCGGAGGGAGACGCATCACACGCCTGTCTTATCGGTAGTGATGGGTTGTAGTGAGCCAATACTTCTCTTGAAGTGATTAGGTCCTTACTCTTCTGAAAGGCCCGCTTACATTCATCGCTCCATTTCCATGCTACTCCCGTTCGTAGTAGGGCGTTCAGTGGATGCAGAATTGTGGACAAATTCGGCAAAAACTTATGGTAGTAATTCACCAATCCGAGGAATGACCTCAGTTGCGACACATTTTCAGGCGCTGGAGCCTTAACTACCGCTTCAATTTTGTCAGGGGACTTATGCAACCCCTCTTCATCAATCACTTGGCCACAATACGATATCTGTTTCTTAAAAAACTCGCACTTGGGGCGATTGGCTCGTAGCCCATGTTCACGTAGTCTAGTGAGCACCTGCTCTAGGTTGGCAAGGTGTTCACTGTCATCTTCACCTGTCACTAGGATGTCGTCCAAGTAACACTGAGTCCCCGGAATCCCTTGCAGGACTTGTTCCATCGCTCTTTGCCATATCGCCGGAGCTGATGCTACTCCGAATATCAGTCGATTATACTGGTAAAGACTTTTGTGAATGTTTATCGTGAGATACTTCCTAGAGGATTCTTCAACCTCCATCTGCAAATATGCTTGTGCTAGGTCAATTTTTGTAAAACGCTTCCCTCCAGATAGTGAGGCGAAGATATCTTCTATCCTTGGAAGAGGATATTGTACTGTGTGAAGGACTGGGTTCACCGTCACCTTGAAGTCCCCACAGATGTGAACCTTCCTTGGCTCCTCAGACTTATTGCTTAACGTTTTCTTCATGACAGGAACGATGGGTGTCGCCCACTCGCTCCAGTCTACCTTAGATAACACGCCTGCATTCTCCAGATTCTCCAGCTCTGCCTCGACGGCTGGGCGAATTGCATATGGTACCGGTCTTGCTTTGAAAAACTTGGGAATTGCATTCTCCTCTATTTTTATCGAGGCGGTTACGCCTTTTAGAGTGCCCGGTTCTTGTTGAAATACCTCTTTGGCGTCAGCTAAGATTGTTGACAATCGACCAGGCGTGACGTCGTCATCCTTTTTACCAGCCACCGTCAGTGCCTGAATGGAGTGCCAGTCTAAACTTATCTTTCTGATCCATTCACGTCCCAATAACGGTGGTCCACCATCTTGCAGAATGTAGAGATACAATTTCCGTATTTTCTTGCCGTTGTATTCGACAGGCACCCTTATTTTTCCTCTGGTGTATACTTTTTGCCCCATATACGTCATCAAGACAATGGATGTCTCTCTCAGGGGTATGTCTGAGAATAGCCGCTCGTAGTCTTGTTGATTCATGACGGTTAGAGCTGATCCTGTATCCAATTCCATTTTGACTTGGGACCCTGCTATCGTGAGGGTGACCCAAATGGTTCGGTGATCCTCTTTTGCGATTACGTTGTGAAGTTTGAGACAGCTTAGTCTCTTGTTCCCGGATTCACTATCGCTCATCTGGTCTTCGGAACTACTGTCCGTCATCTTTTGTACTTTCCTGTACGGTTCCTTAGTAGCCTTTTTGTTGTCGTTGGTCTTCTTCCCAGACCTGCAAACTTGTGCAATGTGTCCCATCTTTCCGCATTGCCTGCATATTTTGTCCTTGGACCAGCAGTCCTTCTGGTCATGGTTTGTTCTGCCGCAGCGATAACATTTTGCAAATCCCCGTGTCATTTCATGGGTGCCGTATTCCTGTGGCTTTTGTTGTATTTCCGCAGCTCCCCTTGCTGCTGCTTCGTACGATACTGCCACGCTGAAAGCCTTATCTAGCGTCAGCTCTTTCTCTGAGAGTAACCTCTTCTGGGTTCCTTCAATCAGGAGTCCACAGACAAATTTGTCCCATAAGGTATCTGCCAGTCCTGCTCCGAACTAGCAGTGCTTTGATAGCTTGCGTAGTTCCGTAAGGTAATCAGCATTGCTCTCATTTTTATGCTGATTTCTCCTGTGGAATTTAAATCTTTCTGCTATCAGCAGCGGTGTAGGATTTAAGTGTTCCTGTAGGATAGCAACAATTTCGTTAAAACTCTTCGCCTTCGGTTTGGCTGGAGTAATCAGGTCCCGCAATAGGCTGTACATTCTTGCGCCCATTAAATTTAGCAATACCGATGCCTTTTTCTCATCGGCTATTTCATTTGCCTCGCAATATATCGCGACTCTTTCCACATACGTGGTCCAGTCTTCTATTGCATTATCGAAGGCAGTGATATCACCAGTCTTTGGCATCTTGAAAATCTAAGATGGCGCCTCCCGCGCTTTGCCTTCGTCCCCGACGGATCAAAATGGCGCCTCCCGCGCTTTTCCTTCTTCCCCGCCGAGTTAAGATGGCGCCTCCCGCGCTTTCCCGCCGCTGCCGCTGCTGCCAACGCTGTTGCTGGCGATTATATTTATTTTACTATCCTGTAATGGCGATGCCCTATGGTCTTCGCACCTCCCCGATCGCTGCTGCCAACGCCGCTCTCCGCGGTATTTTTATTTTCCTATCGCGCTTCAATATTTGTTCCGTTAATTGAAGAACCGTTCCCGTCGTGGAGCGGACCCTCTGGGACACTTCCCTCCCTCTTCTTAGGTCCGAACGCTGCCCAGCTTCGAAGCACCGGCCGCGCCCTGTGTGCTCCACCCTCTCTCTCTCTTTGCTTCCCGACTCGCTGCCCGGCCCCATTGCAGAGCCACCCGATCGAGCTCTAGCCCGCCGCAGCCCAGGAAGGATCAGTGCACTACCTGCCACCAGCCCGATTAGCTGGGAAACCACAGACTGGAGAACCAAGCCTGGCTCTCGACAGTCTCTCCTGCACTTTTCAATTCGATGATTTGGAGGGTGGTTGCCCACGGTCGACGCCCGTTTCTCGAGTTTCTTTGGATTATTTTTTTTTTCTTTCTTCTGGCTTCGACCTTCAATAACGTCGTCTGAGGTGCTGCCGAGTTGCAGGTAAGTTCGTTTCTTACTCGTCGCCAGTATTATGTCCGTGTATAATTGAGACACGGACTGCAGGAGTTGATTATAACAAGTCTTTACTGAATGGAGACAACCTGGAAACTGAAACTACAGAAGCCTGCTAGGGCCTTTTATACAGGGGTGGTCACTGCCGGTACTGCAGTCTGAGACCAGTTATTCCCTTAAAGGTACATACACAACAGCCAGGAGCAAGCGGAAGCCAAGCGCAGGCAGCGCAAGGAGCGCATGTCAACCCAAGCACCCCACCCACCCGCCCCTTCAACCACCGTCTGCCCCACCTGTGACAGAGACTGTAGGTCCCGCATTGGACTCATCAGTCACCTATGAACTCATTTTTAATGTGGAAGCAAGTCCTCCTCAGTTCCGAGGGACTGCCTAAGAAGAAGGAAGAATGTTAACATCCAAACCCCAAGCCACATGGAAGTGACGACTTCACAGAAGAGAGAGTGTCCAGCGAAGCCTTGCACATCAGCACGTTCCCCGTCCTTGGTTGTACGGGAAGTAAAGCTTGTATTTTAACTAAGTCATTACTGTCCAAGTTTGTATAATGCATGCTGTGTGTAGTGTATGTAACGTTCCACCTTTAAGAGAACTATTTTAAGGGTTGCACTACTTTATCTTGGCTACTGTATACTGTAATACCGGTGGTGACCACACCGGTATATAAGTGCTGTGTAAGGATTTATTGGGCAGATCCGCCCTGACCTTCAACCAGTAAAGTCCTGTTAAAGTTTACTCTTGTGGTCTGTGTAGTAATTCGCAATATAACACACAGACTTAACAGTGGCGACGAGTTCGATCTTACCCTGCGGCAGAGATACATCCAAGGCAGTTAACGGGCGTCGAGAAGAGGAATCCGCCCTCATCATTCTGCTGAGAGAAGACTCGAGTCTGCAGAGCAAGGAAGAAGGAAGAATTCTGACACGAAGCCTTCCATCAGCAACAGGCAGTGATCGTCCCTTATATCACGGTGGTGGGTGAGCCGATCAGCGACGAAAAGCAAGTCGGCCACGTTAACTGTGAGTAGGGGAGAAAATAAAAAAATTTAAAAAACGGAGGATAAGGGCGGAGAACTCGACCACGGCCGGGGGAAAAAGAGCCGGACAGAAGTCGGGGCCAGAGGCGCTGAGACTGGGGCAGCGTAAGGCACGGAAGCCGCGGTGCAGGCAAACGCAGCCGGTGTGAGAGACCGGGCTGCAAGCGGGCTGGGAGACGCAACGGCGTCGAGAGCAAGCTCGACCGCGACCGGTAAACAAGGCCGGGCAGCTACCGAGGCCGCGAGGCGCAGCGACCAAGAACCGCTTGCGCGGGGGAATATAAAACAAATAAAAGAAAACCGCGGAGAATTCAGCCGCAGCCGGGGGGGAAAGGACCGGACTGCAAGAGGGGCTGGGAGGCGCGATTGAAAACCGCTGGGGAGGGCGAATGCAGCAATACGGCAATCGCCGTCACAGCCAGCGGGAGAGCCAGAGCCCGAGCGAGCGGGAGAGATAGACCGAGCGAGCGAGGGAGAACGAGACCGAGCGAGCGAGGGAGACCGTGTGAGCGCGGGAAACCGCCATTTTCGGAGGCGGGGAAGAAGACAAGCGCGGGAAACCGCCATTTTCGGAGGCGGGGAAGAAGGCAAGCGCGGGAAACCGCCATATTTTTTTTTTTTGAAAAAAAAAGTTAAAGAAAAATTTCGTTGTTGTCTCTCAAAAAGATTGCGAAGATGCCTGAGCGTGGTAACATCAACGATTTTGATTCCGAGGGGGAAGATTGGGCCACGTATGTAGAACGCATAGAGATATATTGTAAGTCAAATAACATATCAAATGATGATAAAGCAATAACCTTACTAAACTCAATGGGTGCGAAGACATACGGGCTATTGAAGCATCTTCTATCACCAGCTAAACCGGCGGATCAGACTTTCGCTAATATTGTTGCTGTCCTGAAGGATCATTTGAACCCCACACCGCTGATGTTAGCGGAACGATTTAAATTTTATGTGAGAACACAACTGAAAGAGGAAAGCAACGCGGAGTACTTGGTTGAACTGCGTAGGCTAGCAAAATACTGTCAGTTTGGGGAAAATCTGACAGAGGCACTGAGAGACAAGTTCGTGTGTGGGATGTCGAAGGAAGGAACACAAAAGCGACTGCTCGAAGAGAATGATCTTACACTTGATAAGGCTGTCACTATTGCAGCATCGCACGAAGCCGCAGCGAGAGGCACTGCAGAAATGCAGCTGAAGGCAGCGGTACTCAGCGTAGATCAAATGGCTTCGGGTACAACGAAATGTTATCATTGTGGGAAGACAAAACACCATCAGAACCAATGCTGGTTTAAAAACCAGGAATGTAGAAAATGTGGCAAGCTTGGTCACATAGCTAAAGTATGCCGGTCAGGAAAGAAGACCAGCAACAATAAGTCACCGCAGAAGAAGTACAGAAAGGTACATAAGGTGACTGTGAAGAGTTCAGATGAACAGAATTCGGAGTCAGACTCCAACAGCAAGGAACTGGGTAGTCTGAGAATTCACAATGTGAGTAAGGAAACTGACCGACAAACTATCTGGGTCACACTGCAGATTGCAAAAGTCCAAGTGAAGATGGAATTGGACACCGGATCGGCGTTGACGGTCATGAATAAGCAAGATTACAAAAAGTTATTCAAACATATTCCCCTACGGGATACGAAGATAGTATTGCAGACATACACGGGGCAAAAAGTATACCCCATCGGAAAGATAAAAGTCAAGGTGTTACACAAGGGCAAAGAACACCAAGGAATGGACATATATGTACTACCCGAGGGAGGTCCACCACTTCTGGGACGGGGGTGGATCAGGAAAATAAATATGGACTGGCACTCCCTAAACACAATAACGGTAGATTCCGGAAAGAAAGATGTCAAACCTGAACGATTGTCCAGAATATTGGATGAGGCTGAAGAGGTATTCCAACAGGGACTGGGAATACTGAGAGGAATTAAGGCGAAAATCAAGATTGCAGAACATGCAACCCCAAAATTTTTCAAAGCCAGATCGGTACCTTATATGATACGACCTGCTGTGGAGGCTGAACTGGAAGAGCTTGAACGTTCAGGGGTACTGTCTAAGGTGGACTGGAGTGAGTGGGCCACGCCCATTGTTCCCGTCATGAAGCATTCATCGAGTAACAAGCCAGGGGAACCGGGAAAGGTCCGCATCTGCGGAGACTTCAAGATCACAGTTAATCCGGTGCTTCACACGGTACAATATCCGCTTCCGCGGATTGAGGATATCTTTGCTTCATTGGCTGGTGGGAAACACTTCACCAAGATAGACCTGGCGAAAGCGTACTTACAGATGGAAGTTGAGGAAGAGTCACGCCAGTATCTCACAATCAACACGCACAGAGGCTTGTATCGATATAATAGACTGGTTTTTGGAGTGGCTTCAGCTCCAGCAATTTGGCAGAGGGCCATGGAGCAGGTCTTACAGGGAATTCCAAGCATTCAGTGTTACTTGGATGATATCCTGATTACAGGAGAGGACGAGGAGGAACACCTCGCAAATTTGAAACTGGTGCTCACCAGGTTGAAGGAATATGGCCTTCGAGTTAATCGCCAGAAATGTGAGTTCTTCCAGAAACGGATCTCGTACTGTGGTCATGTCATTGACCAAGAGGGGCTGCACAAGTCACCTGACAAGATCGAAGCTGTTGTGAAGGCCCCCGCTCCGGAAAATGTATCCCAGTTGAGGTCGTTTCTGGGGTTGATTAACTATTACCATAAGTTTCTGCCAAATCTATCCACGGTGCTGCACCCGCTGAATGCTCTGTTGCGGAAAGAAGTACCATGGAAGTGGAGCGAGGACTGTAAGAAGGCCTTTCGCAAAAGCAAGGCATTGATCACCTCTGAGGAAGTGTTGGCTCACTTCAACCCAACGCTACCTCTTCGTCTAGCTTGTGATGCTTCCCCTTATGGTATTGGAGCAGTACTCTTACACAAGTTGCCAAATGGCTCGGAAAGGCCAGTCGCATTCGCATCCAGATCATTGACCTCCGCTGAGCGCAACTATGCTCAGATAGATAGGGAGGCTCTCAGCCTTGTGTGGGGAGTAAAGAAATTCAACCATTACCTGCAGGGCAAGAAGTTTACACTGCTGACAGACCACCAGCCGTTGGTATCCATATTCAACCCTAACAAGGCCGTTTCCACGATGACAGCGCAAAGGCTACAGAGGTGGTCCATTTTCCTAGGGGCACACCAATATGACATCGAATACAAAGGGTCCAAACAGCATGGGAATGCTGACGGGTTATCGCACCTACCGTTGCCAACGGTAGAAGAGGCGCCTACAGTGGACCCAGTGGAGATGTTCCACTCAACCATAGTGGAATGTCTACCAGTAACCAATTCTATGATAGAAAAGGAAACAAGAAATGACCCAACTCTCTCACGAGTCTACGATTTAACGGTGAAGGGATGGCCAGCACATGGCGAACCAATGTTGCCAGCATTTTCGCAAAGAAGAGAACAGCTGTCAGTGTGCCGAGGAACGTTGATGTGTGGATCCAGAGTGGTGATTCCACCCAAACTCCAGCATAAAGTGCTAAAGGAGCTTCACGATGGGCATCTGGGTGGAGTGAAAATGAAGAACCTAGCCAGAGCGTTTGTGTGGTGGCCAGGTATCGATGGAGACATCGAAGAAATGACCAAGAGCTGTCTAGGATGCCAGAAGGTCCAAAACGCCCCACCACAAGCTCCTCTGCATCCATGGGAGTGGCCCTCATCTCCATGGCAAAGGGTACATATCGACTTTGCTGGTCCATTTATGGACTCAATGTTTTTAATCGCGGTGGATGCACACTCCAAGTGGCCGGAGGTAATAAAGATGTCCTCCACCACCACGGAAAAAACCATCACAGTATTCAGGACCATATTTGCCAGGAATGGGCTGCCGGAACAGATCTGTTCTGATAATGGACCGCAATTTGTGTCCGAAGAATTCAAGAAGTTCTTAAAAAGCAATGGGGTTAAGCACTACACGTCCGCCCCATACCATCCCGCCACCAATGGATTAGCTGAAAGGTTTGTCCAGACCTTCAAGAAGGCCATAAAGGCCATGGGTAATGAAGACATAAATCTACAACATAAGGTAGATAACTTCTTGTTGGCGTACAGGAATGCAACACATGCGGTCACAAACCAAACTCCCGCCATGATGTTTTTCAATAGAAAACTAAGATGCCGGCTGGATTTGATCAAGCCAAACATCAGGAGGGACGTAGAGAACCGGCAATTTCAAGGCATGAATGAAAAGCCAACTGGAACCTTCCAGATAGGTCAACAAGTTTTGGCCCAGGACTACCGTACAGAGAAATGGCAGCCTGGAACTATTTGTAAACGGCTAGGACCGCTGATGTATACCGTGGACATTGGGGAAAGCATAATAAGGCGCCATGTTGACCAGATCATAGAGTCATCCGAAAAGGGCCAATCTACTCCACAACTCTATACGCCTAATGTTGAAGCAGAGATACCCATGACATCTACCTCCAATCCGGTAATACTGGAATCAGATGAACCTGACACTGGCCTGCAAGCAGAATCGACCTTGCCAGAAGAACCTACTACACCACCGAAAACCACTACACCACCGAGGCGTTATCCGGACCGAGTCAGGAAGCCTCCAGAGAGACTGAATCTGTGAACTGTTTACATGAAGTTGTGTATATATGTTATGATGTTATGTTTAATGGGAATATATACTGTTAACCTAAAAAGGGAGGATTGTAGTGTATGTAACGTTCCACCTTTAAGAGAACTATTTTAAGGGTTGCACTGCTTTATCTTGGCTACTGTATACTGTAATACCGGTGGTAAATCCTTACCGGTGCTGTGTAAGGATTTATTGGGCAGATCCGCCCTGACCTTCAACCAGTAAAGTCCTGTTAAAGTTTACTCTTGTGGTCTGTGTAGTAATTCACAATATAACACACAGACTTAACACTGTGTGTGTTTAATAAACTGTTCAGGTTTACTAAAGCGAGTACCCTTTATTGTCACCATTTATGCCAGTCGAGTCTAATAAATAAGGCATTTAAAACTGCTTACATCCCTGACAGCAACAAGAACCTTAGTACAAAAGAGAACTTTTAATGATGGCTATGCCACATTGAAATAGGAATATGGAGGAACATTTTTAAAAGACATTACACAGACAAAAGGCAGTTGTAACCAAGGACAGATCTGGGGTTGCGATGGAACCGACGGAACCGACCAGCACTGTCTTGAGTTAAGACCCTCATTAAACTGCAACAAGTGACACACATGATGAAGTAACCCCACTAAACTTTGAACCAACCATGAACAACAAGGGGAAACATAGAAACATAGAAGATAGGAGCAGGAGTAGGCCATTTGGCCCCTCAAGCCTTTTCCGCCATTCAATGAGATCATGACTGATCATCCAAACTCAGTACCCTGTCCCTGCTTTCTCCCCATAACCCTTGATCCCTTTAGCCTTAAGAAATATATCTAACTCCTTCTTGAATATATTTAATGAATTGGCCTCAACTGCCTTCTGTGGTAGAGAATTCCACAGGTTCACCACTCTCTGGGTGAAGAAATTCCTCCTCATCTCAGTCCTAAATGGCCTACCCCTTATCCTTAGACTGTGACCCCTGGTTCTGGACTCCCCCGCCATCGGGAACATCCTTCCTGTATCTAGTCTGTCTAGTCCTGTTAGAATTTTATAAGTTTCAATGAGATCCACTCTCATTCTTCTAAACTCTAGCGAATATAAGCCCAATCGACCCAATCTCTCCTCATACGTCATTCCTGCCATCCCAGGTATCAGTCTGCTGAATCTTCGCTGCACTCCCTCCATGGCAAGAACATCCTTCCTCAGATAAGGCGACCAAAACTGCACACAATACTGAAGGTGTAGTCTCACCAAGGCCCTGTACAACTGCAGCAAGACATCCTTGTTCCTGTACTCGGACCCTCTCGCTATGAAGGCCAACATACCATTTGCCTTCTTAACCACCTGCTGCACCTGCATGCTTACCTTCAGCGACTGGTGCACAAGGACACCCAGGTCTCGTTGCACTTCCCCTTCTCCCAATCTATTGCCGTTCAGATAATAATCTGTCTTCCTGTTTTTGCCACCAAAGTGGATAACCTCGCATTTATCCACATTATACTGCATCTGCCATGCTTCTGCCCAATCACCCAACCTGTCCCAATCATCCTGGAGTTTCTCTACACCCTCCTCACAGCACACACGCCCATCCAGCTTTGTGTCATACTTGAAGGAGCCAATCATTGAGGTGTGCATGTGAAAGCCACGAGAGGAATATGAACACAAAAAATATAAGAACTAACACAATACTTCGTTTTTTTATTGCAGTCGGCCGGGACAAACGTGCCCTGGTCCCACGAAGAGAAGACGTCTAAGGATTTCAACAGACTTCAAGTGATCGTCAGTTTGGCCACCGGGCACTTGAAGTCTCCAGGACAAGTAATGTTGGGTTATTATTTAATCCATGTATTAACGGTTAAATAAAAGATCTCTGGGCGATTTAGTGTATCTGTGTGGTTTTCTGTTAAGGAGCATTCAGGTCTATGAACCCCACTCTAACACCTATTGTGGGAGGTGTGAAAGTCATGGAATCATAGAATGGTTACAGCACAGAAGGCCATTTGGCCCGTCGAGCCCGTGCCGGCTCTCTGCAAGAGCACTTCAGCCAGTCCCACTCCCCCGCCCTTTCCCTGTAGGCCTGCAAATTTTTTTCCTTCAGGTACTTATCCAATTCCCTTTTGAAAGCCGTGTTTGAATCTGCCTCCACCACCCTTTCAGGCAGTGCATTCCATAAATAATTCCGACATTACTCAGCACAGATGAGGAATCTGATTTGCCTTCACCAGTTGAAATGCCTTCTCCTGGCCCTGAATTCTATTTCTGTGTTAGCAAAACTCAGCATTCATTTGAAGTTCAAATTTTCTGCAGTTTTAAAATCTCATAATGAGGGAGAACCACACGTCCTTTGAGATTAGACCAGGCACTTACTGTAAAAACTAACGCATCTCCCATAGCATTGCTCAAGCGAGTCATCGCTTGTGTTCTTACAAAGGAAGGGCTGCTGGGGAATAGGGTTGAGAGATGTGTGCACATTGCTGCGGAAAAGATTTGGAAAGAAGTTTGTAGGCAAAGGGCAAAGTGAAATAAATGTTTTGGTAGTTCTTGGAAAATAAAAGAATGTTGTCTTTACCTATTTCCAGGTAGGTAGATGAGTTTGTTCCCCTCACACCATAAATAAATTAACCTGTGCTGGTGTTGCAAGGGGAAAATACAGGAAACTTTGTGCTATCCGGCACCGACGGGACCAAGCT
Source organism: Somniosus microcephalus (assembly GCF_052327205.1). NCBI lineage: Eukaryota > Metazoa > Chordata > Chondrichthyes > Squaliformes > Somniosidae > Somniosus > Somniosus microcephalus. The sequence continues at coordinate 363,650,631 of NC_140989.1, forward strand.
GTTGCCGTCCCATCAAAACTGCCGGACAAACTTAGCAACAGCTTCTAAACAGTCGGCCGTACCTTGCAAGCGTCTCTGTAGCTTAGCAACAGCTTCAGCAAGACCTTGCAGAGCCTGACTGGTGAAAAAAAAAGCAACGAAAAGAAAAAAAAACTAACAAAACGGCTCCTGATTTTTGCCGATGGCTCGAGCATTCCGGACAGTTAACCTCCGGATAAACCAAAGTTTCCTGTGCACTTTTTACTATGAAATAAGAACAGAAAATGCTGGAGAAACTCAGCAGGTCAGGCAGCATCTGTGGAGAGAGAAACAGAGTTAACGTTTCAGGTCAATGACCTTTTGTCAGAACGAAGGGTCATCGACCTGAAACGTTAACTCTGTTTCTCTCTCCACAGATGCTGACTGACCTGCTGAGTTTCTCCAGCATTTTCTGTTTTTATTTCAGATTTCCAACATCTGCAGTATTTTCTTTTTCTTCTTTTCACTATGAAGCCTGCCACATAAGTATTGCTGTATTCCTGTAGGATTTTACATGCATACACAAAATTAAGCACAGGAGTCATCCAGGTGTAGTTACAACTACTGATTTTATGCAGGTACAAAGGTAGTTTCATTAGGAGCCGATTAAATATTGCCAGCTGCAATATCAAATGGAGAGGGTACCTGGGGTTTGGCAAAACTGTGGAGGGAGATCCTGAGGTTTGCAGAAGAGGGTGTAATGTGGGACTTAGCTCAGTGGTAGATTTCTGGTCTCTGTCAGCAGTGAGGGGAGGCATTGGGCCTGATAGCACTGGGGAGGGGAGGGGGTTGGGGTTGGGGTTGGGGTTGCCCCAGCTCTGCTAGCACTGGCTTATAAATTTCTAAAAGATCTCTACACATTGGCCCAGAAATTCGGGCCGGGGGCTTCCCGCGGGTGCAAGCCCCCGACCTGCACTTATCTTGCGCGCCGGCCGTTGAGCTGTGGGCCCCCGTGGAATTCCGATCCGGGGCCTGCCCCAGCTGCCGGCGCGCAGTGCTTGCGTATCCCAGGGGCGCAGTTAGTTCGATGCGTCCCCTGGGATCACGTGGGCCATGGGGAGCCAATCGGAGCAGGGAATGCTCCATTCATAAGTTTGACAGGAAGAGCTGTCAAAACTTATAAATACTACGGGCCCCAAAACATCCCTAAATCTTCAGATACATTTTTTTAAAATATCACATTTTTTAAATAAACTATAAATTACATGAAATAACTATGTTAAACAATAATTTACATTTTTGAAAAAAATAATTTTATTTTCTAACGGGGCTAAAAATAAACTTACCTTTCTTTAAAGTATTTAAAAATAATAAACCTGTGGAAAAAATGTTTTAATTTTAATTAATTCACCACTTACCTTGTAAAAGCAGGCCTTATGCCTGCTTTTTAAATGTGTAAATTCTGGAGACTTACCCTCCCGGGAAAACCTGCAAAAAAAACCTTAGCTCGATGCGCACGCGCAGCCTCTCCTGCGCACGCGTTCCACCTCTGAACCCCTTCTTTCAGGGGAACGGAAGTGCCGGTTTCCCGCGCATGTGCAGTGCATGCACGAAACCGGCACTTCCATTGGGCTTACGGGTGAGTACCCCGTGCGTACTCACCCATGGAGACCCGAATTTCTGGGCCATTATGTTTGTGAATGATTCTTGGACATGTATCTCTGTGTCTGGCTCCCTTTGTGTCTACCTGTCTCAGTATCTCACTGGTGTCAGTAATTAGAATGTTTACATTTTTAACCCCATCAATAAAATGTTGGTGATAATTGGAGGCTTCTGCTTGTTTTCCAAATTCAATGGATTTTCTTTTAAGAAGAACTGCAGCCTGGATGAGGAAAGACACTCGCTCTCACTCAAAGACAGTTTTAAAACACAGCTAAAATATAATTGACCTGAATAAAATAGAGCTTTTGAAATTGGTTCTTCAGCTTCCGTTCAAATAATATTCAAAACAAGAAATAAAACAGAATAGAGCTGGTGAAATGTTTTTTAAATTGCATTGGACCAGAGGCCGAGCCTCAAAAGAGAGAGTTGAACTTTTTTTCAGAAGGACAGAGATTTAAATGATAAAAGGTGGGGCTGGAAGCAATGTTCGCTGTAATTTTTCTTCGGTGCGCGGGCTCTTTAACTGGCTGTGCGGCCCATTCAATTTTCCGCGAATGCGCGTTTATTGCCGGTATGAAAAGCCGGCAAGTGGCCTGCACGGAACATCCAGAGTGTTGTGCGGCTGCGCAGCTTAGCGGAAACGTTGACTGGAGGAAGAGCCTCTTTTATTTATATCGTCGATCTTCCTCCGACACCAAGTGTAGTCTTCAGGTGAAGCAAGGTTAGTGGGCAGGGAAATAATTGCACCAAGGTGCACTGACATTAAATTAAGTCCCCATTTTAAAGTCATGACAGAGCACAGAAGGAGGCCAATCGGCCCATCGTGCCTGTGCCAGCTCTTTGAAAGAGCTCTCCAATTAGTCCCACTCCCCCTGCCCTGCAATCTGTGTCCTTTGGTTACCGACCCTTCTGCCACTGGAAACACTTAGGGGGAAAAATTCGGTATCGCCCCATTTGGGGCGCCATTATTGGCGGTGCGCAAAGTTTAACACCTGGCGCTAATTATCGCCTCCGACAGCAAACTTGGCTTTTATCGCCCCTGGAGGTGATTGGAGCGCTAAATCAGGAGCTTCACACCTGTCTTAAGGCACAAAGGCCGAGGAGCGAGGCGCTACCTCAGAGCGCTGGCGAAGGAAGGAAGGGCAAATCAAAATAAACCTGCAAAGTGCTGCTCAGTACTCAAAACTCCTTCACACAGCGTTGAATCTCTCCAGAAGTCTCTCTCTCTCTCTCTCAGAATGCGTGGTGCAAAAATGTCACCGACAAAAAAAGGCAGGAAGCGGTCGCCTTTAAATAGCGCTCCCCCAGTCCCTTTCTGACAGCAAAACGCTCCCCTCAACCTGTCGTTGCTAGCGGCAGGCGGTAAGGCAGGGGGCGCCACTCGATATCCGGTCCGGGGCGCTAACGGGGCGTTGCGCACTCGACTGACGTCACAATCTGCCAGCGCAGGAGATCATGGCGGTAGTGTTTAGCGCCGCCACAAAATGTCTAGTTAATTTCGCGAGCGGCACAAACATCGCCGCGCCCGGGCGCTAGTTGCTTTGCAACCCAATTGGCGCCCTCTTAAGGCGCTAACGGGAGGCGCAAACAACTGAATTTTTCTCCCTTACTCTCAAAACTCTTCATGACCTTGAATACCTCTATTACATCTCCCCATTAACCTTCTCTGCAGTCCCAGTTTCTCTAGTATCTCCACGTAACTTACAAGCATTTTGTTGTAAAAATTATTTAAATGTGTTAAATAAAGTGATTAATCAAATACTGGAGCTTTGGCAGTTTCCGATTTAATGGAGCGTTAACCAGCGTAATCAATCGATTGAGTGGAATAGAGTGTCAAGAGTGCTCGTCACAGTTTGTGTGGGTGTGGTTCGCAACCGCTCAGTGTGGGGCAAAGCTATTCTCAAATTATATCTCCTTATTTACTCTTATCAAAACCCTTCATGATTTTGAACACCTCTATTAAATCTCCCTTTAACCACAGAAAATGCTGGAAAAACTCAGCAGGCCAGGCAACATCCGTGGAGAGAGAAATAGAGTCAACGTTTCGAGTCAAACCCTTTTTCAAAACTGGAAAGGAAATGAAATAGATTGAAAGGCAGGGCTGGGACAGAACAAAAGAAGTGAAGAGACATTAAGAGGTATTCAAAACGAGACGAGATGGTGATAGGACTAGTGGAGACAAAAGACGGCTCTAGATTAGGTGTGAAATGTGCTGGCTGAATGAGAGACAGCTGCCATGTGGGAGAGAGAAAAAAAGGAAAGGGGGGGGGGAGAAACCGCAAAGGGGTGGATAAAAAATATAAGTAAAAATGTAATAGGGGCTGAGGTTATGATCTGAAATTGTTGAACTCGATATTGAGTCTGGAAGGCTGCAAAGTGCCTAATCGGAAGATGAGGTGCTGTTCCTCCCCTGCTCTAAGGAGGAGAACAATCCCAGCTTCTCTAGCCTCTCCAAGTAACTGAAATCCCTCAGCCCTGGTACCATTCTAGTAAATCTCCTCCGCACCCTCTTTAAGGCCTTGACATCCTTCCTAAAGTGTGGTGCCCAGAATTGGACACAACACTCCATCTGGGGCCTAACCAGTGATTTATAAAGGTTTAGCATAACTGCTTTGTTTCTGTACTCTCTGCCTCTGTTTATAAAGCTGTTCTGTATGCTTTATTAAATAGCCTTCTCAACATGTCCTGCCACCTTCAAAAATGTATATTCATATTTATTTCTCTCTCCTTGCACCTCCTTTAAAATTGTATTATTTACTTTATATTGCCTCTCCTCATTCTTCCTACCAAAATTTATCACTTCACACGTCTCTGCATTAAATTTAATCTGCCATGTGTCCGCCCATTTCACCAGTCTATGTCCTCCTGAAACCTGTTATTAGCTTGTTCACTGTTTCCTACATTTCCAAGTTTTGCGTCATCTGCAAATTATGTCCTGTGTACCCAAGTCCAGGTCATTAATATATATCAAAAAGAGCAGTGGTCCCAACACCAACCCTTGGAGAATACCACTGCACACTTCCCTCCAGTCTGAGAAACAACCGTTCACCACTACTCTCTGCTTTCTGTCCCAGACGTCTTTTGAAAGTCCATATACACATCAAACACACTACCTTCATCAACCCTCCCTGTTACTTCATCAAAGAATTTTTAGATACTTCAATTTACTATTATTATTTAGCATTAAAGAGAACAAAACTTATAGAAATTTGGGAACCAGAGTTTGTTGGAGTACAGGAGTTTCTTTGCATTTCTTTGTGGAAAATGGGAGATGAAAAACAGATGCTGCAGCACCACCACTGGTGAGAGGGTGTAATTACAATGTGACATCACAGAAATCACAGAAACCCCACAGTGCAGATAGAGGCCATTTCGGCCCATCGAGCCTGCACCGACACATATCCCACCCGCTCCCCGTAACCCCTACACCAACACATATCCCACCCTATCCCCGTAACCCCACGTATTTAATCCCCCTAACACTAAGGGTCAATTTATCATAGCCAATCAACCTAACCCGCACATCTTTGGACTGTGGGAGGAAACCGGAGCACCCGGAGGAAACCCACGTAAACACGGGGAGAATATGCAAACTCCACACAGACTGTCACCCGAGGCCGGATTCAAACCCGGGTCCCTGGCGCTGTGAGGCAACAGTGCTAACCACTATGCCACCGTGCTGACATGTTTACATAGGCAGTTTCCATTATAAATGTAAACACAGAAATTTGAAATGGAATGCATGCAGATGGAAGATTTAAAAAATATATTTATAGATAGGTGGAGAATGTATTTATTTTACATATTTGCCTGATGTCACTGGAGAAACCGTACCTCAGTTTAAGAGACATTCTCTCTACCATGAAGAGGTACTTCTCACTCAAGAGAATAGCTGATAACTAAAGTAATATTGTGTATTCAGTTTAAATCTGTTGTACTTCTCTTAACAGAATACCTATAAGGTACCAATAAATTATTTTTTTTAAACCCCAGGTTATATATGGTGTTGGTGAGTTTTTTAAAAATTAGAATATATATTCATTCCAAAATGGCCACCTGTTCAGCAGTACTGCCTTCAGTTGTGCCAGTAACTTGATTGAGTTTCTAACTATTGATCCCGATCATCTGTTGTCTTCCATCGTGTCTAATTATACGGTAAGCTGATGTGGTGTGGAAGGGGCGATGGCTTGGCCAAAACATGCTGCGATTGGGAATACGGAAGCAAATTAATCCAGTTCGGATCCTTTTTTCTGTGCATCAAGTAAACTAGGACTATGATGCATCTTCTTTTCTTCGATTTATATATGGTTTTAATTTTACGAGGGACTTGTACCTTTTATTAACAAATTTTTCATACAGGAAACTTAATTAAAGATTAATATATTAAAGATATATTGTAGGAATAGGCGTATTCCTAACCAAATCATTGAGGTTGACTCAGGAGAAACAATCCAATAAGTCTTTAATGAAGGATTTGATGAAATACAACAAACAACGTAAACAGATGCAGGAGAGCTGTGGAACAGGTCTTTCCCCAGTGGGGATGCCAAGAGGACTAACTAGAAGTTTCCCAGCTCAACTGCCAGCAGGTTCCAAGCTCAACTGCCAGCAGGTTCCGAGCTCTACTGTTGGAAGGTTCCAAGCTCTGACGTCATCAGAGTACAGGAGAGGAGCCTGAGTACAGTAACAGACACATACAGTAAGGTAAGTTTAAGGGAATTATGTGTCTCAATGTAAGGGACAACCAGTGGTACCGCCACACAGGCCCCCCCAGAATTCGCTTTAACGAAAGTCCAAGGATGAGATGGTCTGACGAGCTGGTGGTCGTGCTGTCTCGGCTTGGTAGGCGAGGCGTGAAGATGCTGCTCGTGAGCGGATCCTTACGCGCGTCGTGGCGAATAAAACGTATCCGTCAGGCGAAGGACCGTGGAGACGTGCGAAACAGCAGGCCTTGTCAGAGTGACGGGCAGGTTGGGCGGACGCGGGTGATGTCTCCGTTGGCTGGTGAGCGAAACCTTCGGGAGGCTGGAACGCACGGAACGGTGCGTGCCATAGTGCTACGACGTGAACACAACGGAGGGTGAAGAGTTGCTGCGTTGATCTGTGATCGGTGAGGCTAGCAACTTTCACGTGGCTGATCGCGGCCGCAGGATGCCCGTTGGACCCGTCCTCGATGTGTGCAGCTTCAGTAGACGTTTGCGTTTGCTAAAGGGAAAATTGGATGAAGGGCAGCAACGGTCCAGGTTGTTGTTGCTTTCGGGCGGGGTTAACTCTGCCTGGAGGGCGGCAACACTTGTAACAGTTGTAGATTTAGGAGAAAACAGCCGGGAGGGCGGCACGCTTTTGTTCACGCCGAATCGTATAGTAGGTAACACAACCAGCAAGCTGAAGGGCTGGTGCGTCGTCGGCGGAGAAGGAGTCGTCGGTGTTCACGAGGGATGGGTTCTCGTGGTTCGCGAGGGATGGGTCCTCGTGCGCGAGGAGTGCGTCCTCGTGTTTTGCGGGGGTGAGTCCTCGTGGTATCCCCGCGGGGCGCGCTCCGATCTTGTGGGCCTGAACATGCTGTACCCCGCGCTTGGAGAGATGTATACTTGCTGTTGCTTTGGACGTAGAGGCGGACGATCCGTGTGGCGATAGAAGAGTCGAATACGGAGACCGTGGTCTGTGCCGCATCGATGTTCTCGGTGAACAGGGCTTCTTCCTTCGTAAAGCACGAGGGAGACCGTGGCTCCCTAGATTGTGGTAGCGACAGCAGAACGGCTAATGCTTCCATAGCGTGCTTCGTTTGTGAAAGACGTTCACAAACCCACCAATTGTAGCGCTGGTGGACGACGGTTGCTGTTGGTCGTGCTCTACTTCTATGAAATTGTTCGTGAAAAACGGGCTCACCTCCAAGCTGCGCTTCCGTTGCGAAGACGTTCGCAAAGACGGGGTCGCTGTTAGTGGATTCGGTGTTAGGCGGTTGTTGTTCCGTGGTTGTTCGTCGGTTGTGCGTTGGTCGTCTTGAGTGAAGACGAAGTTCAGGCGCGCATTGCTACCGTGAAAATCGTTCACGGATATGGGTTCACCAATTGTAGCGTTGGAATTGATGAGCTCCCGTACTCACGTCGTGGGGTCACCAATGTAGCGATTGGTGTTCGTCGGTCGTCTTCTGTGAAGACGAGGGTCAAGCTGCGCGTTGCTTCCATGAAAATCGTTCACGGATACGGGGTCACCAATGTAGGAATAGGCGTATTCCTAACCAAATCATTGAGGTTGACTCAGGAGAAACAATCCAATAAGTCTTTAATGAAGGATTTGACGAAATACAACAAACAACGTAAACAGATGCAGGAGAGCTGTGGAACAGGTCTTTCCCCAGTGGGGATGCCACGAGGACTAACTAGAAGTTTCCCAGCTCAACTGCCAGCAGGTTCCAAGCTCAACTGCCAGCAGGTTCCGAGCTCTACTGTTGGAAGGTTCCAAGCTCTGACGTCATCAGAGTACAGGAGAGGAGCCTGAGTACAGTAACAGACACATACAGTAAGGTAAGTTAAAGGGAATTATGTGTCTCAATGTAAGGGACAACCAGTGGTAGCGCCACAATATATTAATATATCATACAAGTGCAAGCTACTCATCAGGACCACCTTTAGAACAATGAACAGCCATACCTACAGTCTGTAGGAGATAATCAGATGAGCAAGAGACAATTCCATATTGACTATGACGGAATTAGAGAATTCTTTAAACAAAAGAACCCGAAGTGAATGTGTGGGCTAAGGTAGCGGAGGGCAAGGGGAAGAACAGACTTCCTTGAACAGATGAATTGCACCAACTTCATTCCAAGTGCTCTACCCTCAGTCCCACACACTCAGTTTGTATTCTTGGTTGTAAGGATTCTCTGATTCCCATCCTAGTTGAATTAGAACTTAAGGGGAAAAATTTGGTTGCTTTGCCACTCCCGTTAGTGCCCCAAGGGGCACTAACTGGGCACAAAGCACCTAGTGCCCAGGCGCGGTGCCGCTAACGCCTCCTGCGATATTCAGCGGGAGGTTAACGGCGGCGGTAGCCAGTAGCGCCCTGCGGTGCTGCGCCTCCGGTGATTATGTCATCACCGTGTGCAGCGCCCCGCTTGCGCCCCGGCCGCAACCTTCGGTCGCGCCCCCTGACCTACCGCTGGACGATATGTCCGACAGGGTCAGGGGGGTGTTTTTGCGGCCACGGCGGCACTAATTAAAGGGCAGGTGCCATTTTTTTGGGGCCGCCTGCCAGCACCTGCCCCCTTCCGCGGGGTGCCGGCCGCGATCGGTCAGCCTGGCACTCCTCCTGAGTGGTCCAACGGGGCCCCAGTGCGCGCTGCACTAGGCCCCTCCCGTTTAATCGGGGGAGGGAGGCCTGCAATACCATGGCACTACGTGCCAATGTGCGTGGCACTGTTGCACATAGTGCCGCGATATTCAATGGGAGCGCCCCAAGAGGGAGGGGGAGCACTTCCAGTAGCACCCTGCCTCCTGCTTGGGGCGCTACCACTCAATTTACAGCGCGGGGGCACGACCCAATTTTTCCTCCTTCTTACTGCCACCTCTTGGAACTAAACAAAACCCTGATAGTTGATGTTTTGAAATGTTGCATAGTTCAAGAAGAAGACATTCTCATGGTTCCAGTCAAAAAGTTTTTTTAGGGCAGTGACTGTTCTGGTTGATTACTTCCCCTCTCAGAAGTAAATCTAGATGTCACTGAGGAAATGTGATCGAGCTATTGGCATACATCTACATGATTCTTGGCAGCGATTGATTTCCTACAGTAATGAGCCTTATTTAATTCCATTTCTAAGTAATGCATCGCTACGGTGTTGACGGGAAGTCAGGTGGAACCTTTCATCCAGAGTAATAGAGTTGTGGATTAAGTTACCAGGGAAGGCCATTGGTGGGCAATGTAAATGGGCCCTAAGGATGAAGTAAATGTTTTTCTAGAGGGAAGGGATATAGTGAGAAGATGGGTTGATGGGATTCATTGATTAACAGCACAAGCTTGCTTACCCCTAATTTCCTCTTTCTTAATTGGGTAGAATACATTTGGTATAAAAACAAAAAATGCTGGAAATACTCAGCAGGTCAGGCAGCATCTGTGGAGCGAGAAACAGAGTTAACATTTCAGGTCAATGACCTTTCATCAGAACTGGAAAAGGTTAGAGATGTAACAGGTTTTAAACACGTACAGAGGCAGGGAAAGTGGGGGAGGGGAGGAAAGAACAAAAGGGAAGGTCTGTGATAGGGCGGAAGGCAGGAGAGATTAAATGACAAAAGGTGCAAGGTGAAAGGGGGTGGTAATGGGGCAAGTAAAGAAACAAAAGATAGGTCTAGAGGAGGTGTAAATAGGAATAACAGAATCATCAGAAACAGCTGCCGTCCGAAAAAAAGGGGCAGAGCTTATGATCTGAAATGGTTGAACTCAATACGATAGCAAAATACTGCGGATGCTGGAAATCCGAAATAACAACAGAAAACGCTGGAAATACTCAGCAGGCCAGGGCAGCATCCGCGGAGAGAGAAACAGAGTCAACGTTTCGGGTCCTGAAGGCTGTAAAGTGCCTAATCGAAAGATGAGGTGCTGTTCCTCGAGCTTACATGAAGCTTCATTGGAACAGCGTAGGAGGCCGATGACATAGAGGTCAGAGTGGAAGTGGTCCAGAAAACTGAAATGACAGGCGACCGGAAGCTTGGGGTCACGTTTATGGACCAAATGGAGGTGTTCCGTAAAGCGATCACCCAGTCTGCATTTGGTCTCCCCAGTGTAGAGGAGACCGCATCGTGAGCAGCGAATACAGTATACTTGTTGTGTATGTACCTTTAAGAGAGAACTGCTTTTATACTGTAGTACCGGCAGTGACCACACCTGTGGTGTATGTAACCTGTTCCACCTTAAGAGAACTTAAGCCTGTTCCACCTTAAGAGATGTACTACTTTCTCTGGCTGCTGTATACGTAATACCGGTGGTGACCACCGGTATATAAGTACTGTGTAGTGATATTGTATTTAGTATAGTCCTGACCTCCAACTAGTAAAGACCTGTTGAACTTTATTCTTGCAGCCTGTGTCAGTAACTAATCTTAATAGAACTGGAACACACAGACTTAACAGTGGCGACGAGTCCGATTCTTACCCTGCGGCAGTTTATATCCACGGCGGCTTCGTTCACAGAACGGGCGTCGAAGAGAGGCATCCACCCTCATCACCCTGCTGGAAGACACGTCGCGCGGCAGGCATCGAGAACCCGGAGTGCAGAAGACATCCTGAACTCGAAGCCTCCATCAGCGGCAGTCAACTATCTTCTTTCTACCTCGGTGGTGGGTAAGCCGGTCAGCGACGCGAGCAGAAAGTCGGCCGCGTTGGCTGTACAGACGGGGGAGGAAGACGGAGGAATAAGGGCAGTGAGATCAATCGAGACCGGAGATAAGGGCCGGGCCGCATTCGGGCTGAAAGGCGCAGCGCGGGGACATCGATCACGGCTGGTGATAAGGGCCGGGCCGCTTTCGGGCCAAAAAGGCGCAGCGTCTGGGGCGACTGAAGGCGCGAGAGCCGCGGTGAAGGCGAACGCAGCCGGTGCTAATAACCGGGCTGCAAGAAGGGCTGCGAGGCGTGACATCGGGGAAGCGCGAATGCCCGAGGGAGCCGCAGTGAAGCGGAGACAGCGTTGGGGGAGTTACTAACCGCTGGGAAAGGGGAGCAGCAGCGGCACGCCAAACGCCATTGCAGCCAGTGGGTGAAGACCGCCAAGCACGGGAAAACCGCCATTTTGTAGGCGGAGGACGAAGACAAGAGCGGGAAGCCGCCATCTTGGGATAAAATAAATTGCAACGATGCCTAAACATGGGAACATTGATACCTTTGATGGCGACATCGAAGATTGGGCCATGTATGTAGAACGCATACAAAATTATTGTAAAGCAAATAAAATCCCAGATGCAGAGAAAGCACTAACGTTATTGAACTTAATGGGTGCGAAGACATACGGGCAATTGAAACACCTTTTATCACCAGATGAACCGGCGGATAAGACGTTCAAGGAGATTGTTACTGTCCTGAAAAATCATCTAAACCCCACGCCGCTGATGCTAGCGGAACGATTTAAATTTTACAGCAGAAGGCAGCTGAAGGATGAAAGCAATGCTGAATATTTAATGGAATTGCGTAAGCTGGCGAGGTACTGTCAGTTTGGAACGGGACTGACAGACGCACTAAGGGATAAATTTGTGTGTGGATTATTAAAAGAAGATACACAAAAGCGACTGCTCGAGGAGAACGAGCTGACGCTTGAGAAAGCGGTCACTATGGCAGCAGCACACGAAGCCGCAGTGAGAGGCACGGCAGTAATGCAGCTACGGTCACCGGAACTCAGTACAAATAAATTGGGTTTGAGTACTGTAAAATGTTATCGTTGTGGAAAGACAACACACGATCAGAACCAGTGTTGGTTTAAAAACCAAGAATGCAGAATGTGTGGCAGGCTTGGCCACATAGCTAAAGTATGCCGGTCAGGAAAGAAGACCAGCAACAAAAAGTCACCGCAAGGAAAATACATAACGGTGCACAAGGTGACAAAGACCAGTTCGAACGAACAGAAGTCAGATTCAGACGCTAGCAGTAATGAACTGGGTAGCTTAAGAGTACACAACGTTGGTAAGGATGCAGATCTCCAGACAATTTGGGTCACTCATCAGATAGCAGGAGTCCAAGTAAAGATGGAATTGGACACTGGATCGGCATTGACGGTCATGAATAAGAAAGATTACAAAAGGTTATTCCAACATATTCCCCTACGGGATACGGAGATTATATTGCAAACATACACGGGGCAAAGAGTGTACCCCATCGGAAAGATAGAGGTAAAAGTGGTCCACAAGGGCGAAGAAAGCCAAGTAATGGACTTATATGTGCTACCTGAAGGAGGTCCACCACTACTGGGACGGGAGTGGATTAGGAAAATGAATATGGACTGGCACTCCTTAAAAGCACTAACGGTAGATTCCGGGGAAACAGATGTCAAACCTAAACGATTGTCCAAAATATTGGATGATGCTAAAGAGGTGTTCCAGCAAGGACTGGGAACACTGAAAGGAATTACAGCAAACATCAAGATTGATGAACATGCACAACCAAAATTTTTCAAAGCCAGACCGGTACCCTATGCAATACGACCTACTGCAGAAGCGGAACTGGAAGCGCTAGAACGTTCAGGTGTACTGTCTAAGGTAGATTGGAGTGAGTGGGCTACGCCCATTGTTCCCGTTATGAAACGTCCTTCGAGCAACAAGCCAGGAGAAAAAGGGAAGGTTCGCATCTGTGGAGATTTCAAGATCACCGTTAATCCGATGCTTCACACGGTGCAGTATCCGCTTCCGCGGATTGAGGATATTTTTGCTTCGTTGTCTGGCGGGAAACACTTCACCAAGATAGACCTGGCGCAGGCGTACTTGCAGATGGAGGTTGATGAAGAGTCACGCCAGTACCTCACGATCAACACGCATAGAGGTTTGTACCGGTATAATAGGCTGGTTTTTGGAGTGGCATCGGCTCCGGCAATTTGGCAGAGGGCCATGGAGCAGGTATTACAGGGAATTCCAGGCACACAATGTTACCTGGACGATATTCTGATTACAGGTGATGGTGATGAAGAACACCTCGCAAACTTGGAACTGGTGCTCAACAGACTGAAAGAGTATGGACTTAGAGTTAATCGGCAGAAATGTGAGTTCTTTCAGAAGCGGATCTCGTACTATGGTCATGTCATTGACCGGGAGGGGCTTCATAAGTCTCCTGACAAGATAGAGGCAGTTGTAAAGGCTCCCGCTCCGGATAATGTCTCTCAGTTGAGGTCGTTTCTGGGATTGATTAACTATTACCATAAGTTTCTACCGAATCTATCCACGGTACTGCACCCGCTGAACGCTCTTTTACAGAAGGGGGTACCATGGGAATGGAGCAAAAACTGTAAGAAGGCATTTCGCAAAAGCAAAGAATTGATCACCTCAGAGGAAGTGTTGGCTCACTTCAACCCGACACTGCCTATTCGGTTGGCTTGTGATGCTTCTCCATATGGTATTGGGGCAGTACTCTCACACAAGTTGCCAAATGGCACGGAAAGGCCAGTCGCATTTGCATCCAGATCATTGACCTCCGCTGAGCGCAACTATGCGCAGATCGATAGGGAGGCTCTCAGCCTTGTATGGGGAGTGAAGAAGTTTAATCATTACCTGCAGGGCCAAAAATTCACACTTCTGACAGACCATCAGCTGTTGGTATCCATTTTTAACCCTAAGAAGGGTGTTTCGGTGATGACAGCACAGCGACTCCAGAGATGGTCCCTTTTCCTAGGGGCACATCAATATCAAATAGAATTCAAAGGTACGAAGCAGCATGGCAATGCTGATGGGCTGTCGCACCTGCCACTACCTGAAGCAGAAGAGACGACGAAAGTTGACCCTGTTGAGTTATTTCATTCGACCATCATCGAGTGTTTACCAGTCACCAATGCAAGTATTGAAAGAGAAACCAGGAACGACCCGACACTGTCCCGAGTTTACGAGGTGACAGTGAAGGGATGGCCAACACATGGTGATCCTCTGTTACCGGCATTCTCGGCAAGGCGAGACCAGCTGTCCGTCTGCCATGGTACTTTGATGTACGGGACAAGAGTGATTATTCCTCCCAAGTTACGGGAAAGAGTTCTAAAGGAACTGCATGAAGGTCATCTGGGGGGAGTTAAGATGAAAAGTCTTGCTAGGGCTTATGTATGGTGGCCGGGCATTGACCAACAGATAGAGGAGTTGACAAAAAGCTGCGCTGGGTGCCAAAAAGTGCAAAATGCACCTCCGATCGCACCGCTACACCCATGGGAATGGCCTTCAGCCCCATGGCAACGCGTACATATTGACTTTGCTGGTCCATTCATGGACTCCATGTTCCTAATTGCGGTGGACGCACATTCCAAATGGCCAGAAGTGATCAAGATGAATACCACTACTTCAGAAAAGACAATTGCGGTGTTAAGAACAATATTCGCAAGGAACGGATTGCCAGAACAGATATGTTTGGACAACGGACCACAGTTCGTGTCGGTAGAATTCCAAAAATTCTTAAAGAAGAATGGGGTGAAACATTATACCTCTGCCCCATATCATCCGGCGACAAACAGGTTGGCCGAGAGATTTGTCCAAACATTCAAAAAGGCAATAAAGGCCATGAACGATGATCAGATTCCGTTACAACACAAGGTGGACAATTTCCTAATGGCATATCGAAACGCCGCTCATGCAGTGACTAACCAAAGTCCTGCCATGATGTTTTATAACAGGAGGTTGCGGTCCAGGTTGGACTTGTTAAAACCAAATGTGCAGAGGGAAGTGGAAAACAAACAGTTCCGGCATATTAATAACAAGTCCACTCGAAGTTTCGACGTAGGACAACCAGTGTTGGCAAGGGGCTATGGAAACGAAAAATGGCAGTCCGGAACAATTCGGGCCAGACAAGGACCTCTGATGTACACAGTAGATATTGGTAACAATGTGATAAGGCATCATGCGGATCAACTGGTAGAATCAAGAGCAAGGGTCGAACCCATGGTTGCAACAGAGACAACTGTGGAAGACGTTAATGAACCTGAAGCATCTACCTCGGCAGGGACTGTACCTGATGATGACGTCCAATACATAGGAAACCAACAAGAAGAGTCACCTCAGCAACAAGAATCAGAGACCACTGAAAGGCGTTATCCAAACCGAATCAGAAGGCCTCCTGAGAGACTGAACCTTTGAACTGTTTATACCTGAAGTTATATATGTATATATGTTATGATGTTATGTTAAATGGGGCTATGACTGTTAAGCTAAAAAGGGAGGATTGTGGTGTATGTAACCTGTTCCACCTTAAGAGAACTTAAGCCTGTTCCACCTTAAGAGATGTACTACTTTCTCTGGCTGCTGTATACGTAATACCGGTGGTGACCACCGGTATATAAGTACTGTGTAGTGATATTGTATTTAGTATAGTCCTGACCTCCAACTAGTAAAGACCTGTTGAACTTTATTCTTGTAGTCTGTGTCAGTAATTAATCTTAATACAACTGGAACACACAGACTTAACAACACCTGTATATGAAGCCATAGCAGGCTTCTGTACTTTCAGTTCCAGCATACCCTCTGTTCAGTAAACACCTGTTATTACCGTTCTCCTGCAGTCCGTGTGTTATTGATACGCAGACACTACAGTGGCGACGAGCAGGTTCAAACTCACCTGCAGTACTGCATCACCTCACGGGGATCCATTCCTGAAAAGAAGCTTCTTGGAGGTCGAAGCCAGAGCAACGGGCGTCGACCGCGGGCAACCGCCCAGTGATCCATCGGATTTCAGAGAATCGCAGGGGAAGCTGTGGAGAGCTGGGCTTGGTTCTCCAGTCAAGGTGTCCCAGCAAATCGGGCTGGTAGCAGGTAGTGCGCTGACCCTTCCCGGACTGTGGCAGGCTAGAGCTCGATCGAACGGCTCTGCAAGGGGGCCGAGCAACGCCGTCGGGAAGAAAAAAGAGAGAGAGAGGGTGGAGCGCACAGGGCGCGGCCGGTGCTCAAGAGTCGGGCAGCGTTAAAGAAAATAAAAAAAGGGGAAGGAAAAGAGACGCGCAGTGGACAGCGTCGAAGAAGAATAAAACTAAGAAAATTAATTAACAAAAGAGAGACGCGCAGAAAGCCGCAGGGCGCCGCCATTACTAGTTAGAACGCTAGGAGCAGCATTGGCAGCAGGGGGAAGAAGGAAAAGCGCGGGAGGCGCCATTTTAATCCATTGGGGAAGAAGGAAAAGCGTGGGAGGCGCCATTTTAAACCACCCAAGATGCCGAAGAGTGGCAGCATCACTGCTTTCGACAACGAACTAGAAGACTGGACCACGTATGTGGAAAGAATTGAAGTGTGCTGCAAGGCAAATGAGGTGGCCGATGAAAAGAAGGCGTCGGTATTATTGAATTTGATGGGCGCGAGAACGTATGGCCTATTGCGGAATTTAATTACCCCAGCTAAACCAATGGAGAAAAGCTTTGAAGAGATTGTCAATATCTTACAGGACCACTTAAACCCCACACCGCTGCTGATAGCAGAAAGATTTAAGTTTCACAAAAGGAACCAGCATAAAGACGAAAGTAATGCTGAGTATTTAATGGAACTGCGCAAGCTATCGAAACACTGCCAGTTTGGAATGGGACTAGCAGATACGTTAAGGGACAAGTTTGTGTGTGGGCTTCAAAGTGAAGGAACCCAGAAACGGCTTCTATCAGAAAAGGATCTTACGCTGGACAAGGCTTTCAGCATGGCAGTATCACACGAAGCAGCCGCACGGGGCGCTGCGGAGATACAGCGGAGACCGCAAGAATATGGCACCAATGAAATGTCATATGGAGCAGGGAAGTGTTATCGCTGCAGCAAAACAACACATGACCAGAAGGATTGCTGGTTCAAGGACCAAGTGTGCAGACAGTGTGGAAAAGCAGGACACATAGCAAGAGTCTGCAGGTCGGGGAAGAAAACCAGCAGCAAGAAATATCCACAGGAGAAGTACAAAAGGTACATAAGGTGACGGAGAGTAGTTCAGACGAACAGAAAAGTGACACAGACTCCAGAAGCAAGGAGCTGGGTTGTCTGAAACTACATAATGTAATCAAAATGGAGGATCACCAGACTATCTGGGTCACGCTCAAGATAGACGGAGTCCAAGTGAAAATGGAATTGGACACAGGATCAGCCCTAACAGTCATAAACCGAAGGGACTACAAGCGGCTATTCTCACATATACCCTTGAGAGCTACAGAGATTGTCTTGAAGACGTACACGGGGGAAAAAGTCCACCCCAAAGGAAAAATAAGGGTGAATGTGTTATACAACGGCCAGGAAATACCAAAAATGGACCTATATGTATTGCCAGATGGAGGACCACCACTACTAGGATGTGAATGGATCCGGAAGATACAATTAGATTGGCATTCCATACAGGCACTGACGGTAGAGGCCAAATAGGATGACGACGCCACACCTGAACGACTGTCAAAAATGCTAACTGACGCACAAGAAGTGTTCCAGGAGGGACTCGGTACACTAAAAGGCATAACAGCGACGATTAAAATAGAGGAAAATGCAAGCCCAAAGTTTTTTAAGGCCAGACCGGTGCCTTATGTGATCCGCCCAGCCGTCGAAGCAGAGCTGGAAGGGTTGGAACGTTCAGGAGTACTGTCCAAAGTGGACTGGAGTGAGTGGGCTACACCCATCGTTGCTGTAATGAAGAGGTCGTTGAGTAATACGCCTGGGGAACCAAAGAAGGTTCGCATCTGTGGGGACTTCAAGGTGACAGTGAACCCAGTCCTTCACACGGTACAATAGCCACTTCCGCGGATAGAAGATATTTTCGCCTCGCTATCTGGAGGAAAACGCTTTACGAAGATTGATCTGGCCCAGGCGTACCTGCAAATGGAGGTAGAAGAAGCCTCAAAACAATACCTCACGATCAACACTCACAAAGGTCTCTACCAATATAACCAGCTGGTGTTCGGGGTAGCATCGGCTCCGGCTATTTGGCAAAGGGCAATGGATCAAGTCCTGTAAGGGATTCCAGGGACCCAGTGTTATTTGGACGACATCCTGGTCACGGGCGAAAATGACAGTGATCACCTCGCCAACCTGGAGCAGGTGCTCACTGGATTGAAGGGATATGGGCTACGAGCTAATCGCCACAAATGCGAGTTTTTCCAGAAGCAGATCTCGTATTGTGGCCACGTTATTGATGAAGAGGGGTTACATAAGTCCCCTGAAAAGATTGAGGCAGTAGTCAAGGCTCCGGCACCGGAAAATGTGTCACAACTGAGGTCGTTCCTCGGACTGGTGAACTATTACCATAAGTTCTTACCAAATTTGTCTACAGTATTACACCCACTGAACACCCTACTGCAGACGGGGGTACCATGGAAGTGGAATGACGAATGTAAACGAGCTTTCCAGAAGTGCAAAGAATTGATCACATCAAAAGAGGTATTGGCCCATTTCAACCCAGCACTACCAATTCGGTTGGCGTGTGATGCATCACCCTATGGTATTGGAGCGGTGCTGTCGCACAAATTCCCAGACGGGTTGGAGAGGCCAGTAGCCTTTGCGTCTCGGTCACTAACCTCAGCCAAGCGCAACTACGCCCAGATTGACAGGGAGGCCCTAGGCCTAGTATGGGGAGTAAGAAAATTCAACCACTATCTGCATGGGCAGAAGTTCACCTTGCTGACTGACCACCAACCACTTGTCTCCATCTTTAATCCAAAGAAGGGCGTGCCGGTGATGACTGCACAACGGCTACAAAGATGGTCCCTTTTTCTAGGAGCGAACCAATATGACACAGAGTATAAGGGCACGAAACAGCATGGAAACGCTGATGGGCTATCACGCCTGCCAGTGCCTACTGTGGAGGAAGCACCTGCAGTGGACCCTGTCGAAATATTTTATTCGTCGATCATTGAATGCTTGCCAGTAACTAACGCGGATATAGAGAAGGAGACCCGAAATGATCCGACACTGTCTCGGGTATATGACTTAACAGTGAAGGGATGGCCAACACATGGCGACTCACTGTTGCCAGGATTCTCACCCAGAAGAGAACAGCTGTCAGTATGCCAGGGGACAGTGATGTGTGGATCCCAAGTGGTAATTCCACCCAAGTTAAGGGAGAGAGTGCTCAATGAGCTTCACGAAGGCCATCTGGGAGGGGTGAAAATGAAAGGCCTTGCTAGGGCTTATGTGTGGTGGCCGGGGATCGATCAACAAATCGAGGACCTAACAAAGAGCTGCTCAGGATGCCAGAAAGTCCAAAAAGCACCACCACATGCCCCTTTACACCCATGGGAGTGGCCCTCCTCTCCATGGCAACGGGTACATATTGATTTTGCTGGTCCATTCATGGACTCAATGTTCTTAATAGCAGTGGATGCGCATTCGAAATGGCCTGAGGTGATCAAAATGTCCTCCACCATTACGGAGAAAACGATTGCAGTCCTACGGACCATATTTGCCAGGAACGGCTTGCCAGAGCAGATTTGCTCTGATAACGGACCACAGTTTGTGTCCGAAGAGTTTCGGAAATTTATGAGAAGGAATGGGGTAAGGCATTACACATCCGCCCCGTATCATCCAGCCACAAATGGATTGGCCGAGAGGTTTGTACAAACCTTTAAAAAGGCAGTAAGGGCCATGTGCGATGACAACAGTCCACTGCAGCATAAGGTGGACAACTTCCTGTTAGCCTACCGAAATGCGACACATGCAGTTACCAACCAGACCCCAGCCATGATGTTCTTTAACCAAAGGTTGAGATCTCGTCTGGATTTGCTCAGACCAAATGTGCGAAGAAATGTTGAGAATAAGCAATTCCAGCACATCAATGAGAAGCCGACAAGGAGCTTCAATGTAGGACAACCAGTCTTGGCCCGCGACTACCGAACAGAGAAATGGCAACCCGGAACGATATGCACAAGGCAGGGGCCACTAATGTACACAGTGGATGTCGGGGAGAACATTGTGAGACGCCATGTCGACCAGATCCTAGCATCACAGGAACGAGTCAACCCCATGTCCCGCGTACCTGGTGATGAACCCGACATACCGGTAGCATCTACCCCAGAAACAGTAGCATCGGAGCTGATGAACCAACCGACGACCGGGGGCCAGAATCGCCTCCGCACCAAGAGCAAAACACTCAGGAAAGGCGCTATCCAGAAAGGATCAGGAAGCCGCCCCAAAGACTGAATTTATAAATGGACTATTTTCAGTTAATGTTGCATGTTAAAAGCGTTAATTGTTAAATGAATGTTATGGTACTGTTAATCTAAAAGGGGAGGAATTGTTGTGTATATATCTTTAAGAGAGAACTGCTTTTATACTGTAGTACTGGCAATGACCACACCTGTATATAAAGCCATAGCAGGCTTCTGTACTTTCAGTTCCAGCATACCCTCTGTTCAGTAAACACCTGCTATTACCGTTCTCCTGCAGTCCGTGTGTTATTGCTACGCGGACACTACAGTACTAAATTGAAAGAAGTACAAGTAAATCGCAGTTTCACCTGGAAGGAGTATTTGGGGCCCTGGACAATGGGAAGGGAGCAGGTAAAAGGGCAGGCAGGTGTTGCATCTCCTGTGCTTGGATGTGAAGGTGCCGGGCGAAGGGGAAGGGGTGTTGGGGGTGATTACATTTGGTCATGTTTCCATTTGGTACTCTGGAACAGGTCAATACCCATCATATCTGGGACTTGATGATCACAACCACAGTCCAAGAACTTTCCTGTCAGTCTGCAGATAATATAATTCCTGCACTTTTATTAAACATTACTGTAAGTTTGTCTTCTAAAGAAGACTAGCAAATTGAGCTAGCAGCTACTGCTTTTCACACAGAGGATTGTTAAGATGTGG
The DNA here is from genome assembly GCF_052327205.1 of Somniosus microcephalus. Taxonomy (NCBI): domain Eukaryota; kingdom Metazoa; phylum Chordata; class Chondrichthyes; order Squaliformes; family Somniosidae; genus Somniosus; species Somniosus microcephalus. The sequence continues at coordinate 363,671,712 of NC_140989.1, forward strand.
AACGCACTACCCGAAAGAGTGCTGGGAGCAAATTCCATTGGCACTTTCAAAGGGCAATTGGACATGTACTTGAAGAGGACTAATTTGTAGGGTTATGGATGGAAAGCGGGAGTGTGACTAATTGGATAGCTCTTTCAAAGAGCCAACACAGACACGACAGGCCGAATGGCCTCCTTCTGTGCTGTAAGATTCTATGATTCTAAGATAAGATTTTTGGTCCATTGGTCCTTAAGGCATAATTTTATCACATTGTTTCCCCTGGCTGGAGTGTCTAGAACTAGGGGCATAGTCTCAGGATAAGGGGTCGGCCATTTAAGACTGAGATGAGGAGGAATTTCTTCACCCAGAATGTTGTGAATCTTTGGAATTCTCTGCCCCAGAGGGCTGTGAATGCTGAGTCTTTGAGTATATTCAAGGCTGAGATCGATAGATTTTTGGACTCTAGTGGAAATCAAGGAATATGGAGATTGGGCGGGAAAGTGGAGTTGAGATCAATGATCGGCCATGATCTTATTGAATGGCGGAGCAGGATCGAGGGGCCGTATGGCCTACTCCTGCTCCTATTTCTTATGTTCTTATTATAGAGTACTGTGTACAGTTCTGGGCACCGCGCCTTAGGAAGTATATATTTCCTTGGAAGGAGTGCAGCACAGATTCACCAGAATGTTACCAGGGTTCCAAGGGTTCAATTATGAGGAGGGATTACATAAACTAGGCTTGTATTCCCTGGATTATAGAACATTAAAGGGTGATTTGATTGAGGTTTTTAGGATTTTGAAAGGAATTGATAGGGTAGATAGAGACTTTTTCTGCTGGTGGGGGAGTCTAGGACAAGGGGACATAACCTTTAAAATCAGAGCCAGGCCATTCCGGGGAGAAGTTAGGAAACAATTCTTCATGCAAGGGGTGGTAGAAGTGCGGAAACCTCTCCCACAAAAAGACAGTAGATCAATTAATAAATTTAAATCTGAGCTCGATAGATTTTTGCTAGCCAAGGGTATTAAGGGATATGAAGCCAAGGCGGGTGGATGGAGTTAGGATACAGATCAGCCATGATTTCATTGACTGGCGGAACAGGCTCGTGTGGTGGAATGGCCTCCTCCTGTTCCTATGAGTCTCCCATCCCCATTTTTTTCTGTTATTTAGGAATAACCTGAAGGTGTGCGAGGCAAAAAAATGAGGAAGAAAAAAAACCTGGTACTGTACAATGTTCCTCATCTGTTGGTTTGTTCTTCACATACCTAATTCTAGCCCGTGTATGCCCCTAACACCGCCCCCACCCCTCCCAGTTCTCTCTTATTTGGAATGCTGGAATTCAATTCTGTTTAAAAACTATTCCCTGGTGTAGATGGATATTTTTAACTCTTCAGCTGTTTCTGCAGTGAAAAAAAACCTGAAGATTGCTATGTAGTCATGATGCTTATAGCAGAGGGGAGAATTGTGTGGCTTTTGCAAAGTTATTGTTAGGAAATCCTCAAGAGATACATTGACCCCCACGATTCCTCCTCCTCCTCATATGACAGACTTGTGCTGATGTTTGTGTGCAAGAAGAAACAAATTTGCATTTATAACAACAACAACTTGCATTTAACCTGGTAAATGGTCCCAAGGCGCTTCATTATCAAACAAAATTTGACACCAGGCCAGGTAAGGAGAGGTTAGGACAGGTGACCAAAAGCTTAGTTAAAGAGGTAGGTGTTAAGGGTGGGGGGATTATTGTGTCTTGTGTTAGGAATTGGGGGAGCTGTAGGTGAATAGTACGCTGGATAAACATTTCAAGAACAAAAGTACAGTGCTGTTTAAGGCACATAACAGAAATAATTGGAGAAGAATAGTGTGCCGCAGAACGCGAAAGATTCTCGCAAAAGAAGAGCTGTAGGAAGGACTGAAGTAAAACGTAAGAATTTTAATATTTTGGAAAAGTGAGAGCACTTCAAAAATAGATTTGTAAAAAACTGCCGAGAGTTTTGAGTTCCAGCACATTTGCACAGCCTGCAGTGAGTATGAGTTGCACTCCAATTCTCATTGTAACAAAATTACTGTTTGTTACTGTGATATAGTGCATGAGCCAGAACATTAGAATCTTTTTAATCAACTCATGAATCTCACAGGGCCTTGCTCATAGAGTGTGTCTTTTAGTTGTGTTTCTTGTAACAGTCTAGGAGAGGTTACAGTGCCACCTCTGAACTGAGTAGGAATAACAGGCATTACTGTTACAGCGTTACCCGTAGGAACAGGAGGAGGCCAGTCAGCCCTTCGAGCCTGTTCCACCATTCAGTGAGATCATGGCTGATCTGTATCCTAACTCAATCTACCTGCCTTGGCTCCATATCCCTTTATACTCTTGGCTATAAATCTCAGATTTAAAATTATTAACTGAGCTATTGTTTTTTGTGAGAGAGAGTTCCACACTTCTGCCACGCTTTGCGCGAAGAACAGTTTCCTAACTTCTGGCTCTGATTTTGAGGTTAGGTCCCCTTGTCCTAGACTCCCCCAACCAGTGGAAAAAGTTTCTCTCTACATACCCTCTCAATTCCTTTCAAAATTCTAAAAACCTCAATCAAATCACCTGTTAACCTTCTATATTCCAGGGAATACAAGCCTAGCACCCGCCCTCAGATTCTGCCATTTTCCCAGCAGTCCCGCTTCCAAACCTGCCTCCCCAGGGCTGGCAAGATCGCGCCCATGGTATCCAAAGTAGTGGAGAAATTAATTCTACTCTCATTATTTAAGATATTTGTCTTTACTCTCTTAACCCTTTAGGGTACTCAGAGGTGAGATCAACCAAGACTTTAAACTTTTCTAACTAATGGTTTTATTAACATTGGCCCAGAAATTCGGGTCTCCGCGGGTGAGTACGCACGGGGTACTCACCCGTAAGCCCAATGGAAGTGCCGGTTTCCTGCATGCACTGCGCATGCGCGGGGAAACCGGCACTTCCGTTCCCCTGAAAGAGGTTCAGAAGTCGAACACGTGCGCAGGAGAGACGGCGCGTGCACGTCGAACTTAGGTTTTTTTTGCAGGTTTTCCCAGGAGGGTAAGTCTCCAGGAGTTAGACATTTAAAAAGCAGTCGCAAGGCCTGCTTTTCACAAGGTAAGTGGTGAATTAATTAAAATTAAAACATTTTTTCCACAGGTTTATTAATTTTAAATACTTTAAAGAAAGGTAAGTTTATTTTTAGCCCTGTTAGAAAATGTAATTAATTTTTTCAAAAATTTAAATTATTGTTTAAAATAGTTATTTCATGTAATTTATAGTTTATTTTAAAAATGTGTTTTTTTTTAAATTTATTTGAAGTTTTAGTGATGTTTTGGGGCTTATAGTATTTATAGGTTTGACAGGTCTTCCTGTCAAATTTATGAATGAAGCATTCCCTGCTACCATTGGCTCTCCATGGCCCACGTGATCCCAGGGGATGCATCGAACTAACTGCGCCCCTGGGATATGCAAGCACTGCGTGCCGGCAGTTAGAGGAGGCCCAGGATCGGAATCCCACGCGGGCCTGCAGCTCAACGGCCGGCGCACGCAAGGTAAGTGCAGGTCGGGGGCTTACACCCGCGGGAAGCCCCCGACCCGAATTTCTAGGCCATTAAAGCAGTACAGGTTTACAGACAGAGATGCTTACAACCTTTAAATCAGTGGTACCTCTAGACTTGACTATTCCAACACACTCCTGGCTGGCCTCCCACATTCTACCCTACATAAACTGAGGTCCTAACTCGCACCAAGTCCCATTCGCCCATCTCCCCTGTGCTCGCTGACCTACATTGGCTCATGGTTAAGCAACGCCTCGATTTCAAAATTCTCATCCTTGTTTTCAAATCCCTCCATGGCCTCGCCCCTTCCTATCTCTGTAATCTCCTCCAGCCCCACAACCCCCTGAGATACCTGCGTTCCTCTAATTCTGCCCTCTTGAGCATCCCTGATTATAATCGCTCAACTTTTGGTAGCCATGCCTTCTGTTGCCTAGGCCCTAAGCTCTGGAATTCCCTGCCTAAACCTGTCCACCTCGCTACCTCTCTTTCCTCTTTTAAGACGCTCCTTAAACCTACCTCTTTGACCAAGCTTTTGGTCACCTGCCCTAATTTCTCCTTCTGTGGCTCGGTGTCAAATTTTTTGTCTTAAAATACTCCTGTGCAGCGCCTTGGGACGTTTTACTACGTTAAAGGCGCTATATAAATACAAGTTGTTGTCGTCGTACAATCCGAAATGCAGAAAGGCCGATTCTTCTGCTTCGTGAACACTGAAAAGTCAATTCTCCGCCGACACCCTGCGTGGTAAGAGGTTAACAATCCACGACTTCCTGCGACGCATTCTTCTGGTCTCACCCATGCACTGAGCCCTGGTCGGTCTCGTGGGCTCTCCCTTATACCATTCTTTCTGACAAAACAACCCTTTTCAGTCATTTTCCATTCTCTCGTTCTCATGGTTATACAGACTGATGCTACCAAACAGCACCGGGTGTTTACGATGGTTTCCCACAGTCTCTCAATGCCTCCTTATCTGTAGACTTCCAGACAGTCAATGTAACACTTTTTGAATTTGGTCAACCTTCCCAGCATGCCCTCTTGAACAGTCAGTTTAACGGTCCTTTTAGCCAAACTCCGTTCCTTTAACAGGTAATTTATCCAGGTAAAGTCCAAGAATCCTTCAACTATTTTATAAGCAATGTTGGCTCAGAAGTTGCATTCTCACCTCTGAGTCAAAGGTCATGGGTTCAAGCACCAACCCAGAATGCATCAGTACAGTATTGAGGGAGTGCTGCATTGTCAGAGGTGCCATCTTCCAGGTAAGACATCAAACCGAGGCCCTGTCGGCTTGCTCAGGTGGATGTAATATATCCCATGACACTATTTGAAGAGTAGTGTGTTCTCCTGGTGTCCTGACCAGCATTTATCCTTCATCCGACAACACGAAAACAGACTAATTGGTCATTCATCTCATTGCTGTTTGTGGGCCTTGGTCGCAAATTGGCTGCTACATTTGCTGTACGTGATAGTGCCTAAACTTCAAAAGTAATTAATTGGCTGTGAAGCACTTGGGGATGTTCTGTTGAAAGGCACTATTTATATACAAATTCACTCTTACTTTCCTTTATACTTACTAAATTCTAAAATGGTGTTGTTAAATGTAGGAAATTTAGATAAATTACAGTTTGCAATGATTTGTTTCATTCTTGACCTGGGCAACAGAAAACCAACAATAAACTACTTGATTTATCCATTTTGCACTTTCCCTGAATAAACCACCAACACTTCCATTGGTTATTATGAAGCCCATTCTGAGTGCACAGTAATAAGTCTTTTTTAATAAAATGTAACTAGTTTTGCATGCAATGTATGGTTTGTACATAGAATGATGGCCAATTATTTTCTGTTCGAGAGTGCTGTTGTCGTCCTGTAAATTGAAGCATTAAATACCTCTTTGTTTTTATCTTCCAGTGTCTGGCCAATGTGTACACTCTTCTCTAAATTTATGGACTAAAATTTTATTGCAGATGTAAATTTTCTGAATTTTTGCCCATTCATCTATTTTACTAGATATAGATACTCTTGGAATGTAAACTTAAATTATGCACATACAGTACAAACGTACAAATATATAATAAAGGAGGACAAGAAAAGACCAACTGGTCCATTCAGCTTATCCCATCCAGACATACAGCAGCCCACGTGCATCATCAATCCACACCCCTCCTCAGTCATACAATCTTCTGGGAAAGACATTAAAAAAAACAGGAAAACTTTAGACCAATTTCAGAAAAAAACTCTGGGAAATTCTTCTCCAATTCCCGAAGGTCATCAAGTAAGCTCCAGGAGACTGCAGTAACTGGGATCACTAGTCACAGCTAACCCCTATAACTCAAGGTGTCTTCCACTTGCAGGAACTGTCACGAATCCATGCTCACACTTTCTGGCAATCTACTCCATAAGTCAGTAACCCAACCTAACTATGCTTTCTTATTTTGTACTGTAGTCCTCCCCTCCTCCATACAACTCAAATAACCTGTCCACATGAACAGAACCTATACCCTTCATCATTTTAAGGACCTCAATCATATCCCCTGAAGTGTAAGTGCCTCCAATGGGAAAAGACCCAGTTCCCTAAGCCTGTTCTGATGACTAGGAACCCCTAGCCTTGCTATTAGAATTATAGAATTACATAGAAATTATGACATGGAAACAAGCTGTTTGGCTTAACTAGTCTGTGTTGGTTTCATCCACCACATGAGCTGTAGTTCTAATCACATGTCCTTGCTCTGTTGCCATGTCCCTTTATCCTCCTTTCCTTCAACAACAACAACTTGCATTGATATAGCGCCTTTAACGTAGTGTAACATTTTAACACTGAGCCACATAAGGAGATATTAGGACTAGCAACCAAGATCTTGGTCGAAGAGGTAGGTTTTGAGGAATGGCTTAAAGGAGGTGAGAGAGGTAGAGAGGCAGAGAGGCTTAGGGGGGGGAATTCTAGAGCTTAGGGCCATGGCAGCTGAAGGCATGACTGACAATGGTGGAGCGATGAATATCGGGGATGCGCAAGAGACCAAAATTGGAGGAATGCAGAGTTCTTGGAGGGTTTAGGACTGGAGGAGGTTACAGAGATAAGGAGGGGTGAGGCCATGGAGGGATTTGAACATAAGGATGAGAATTTTAAATTCGAAGCGTTGCTGAACTGGGAGCCAATGTATGTTCATCAATCTATTGAGTGGATTGGGCCTATACTCTCTGGAGTTTAGAAGAATGAGAGGTGATCTCATTGAAACATATAAAATTCTGAGGGGTAGATGCTGAGAGATTGTTTCCCCTGGCTGGAGAGTCTAGAACTAGGGGGCATAGTCTCAGGATTAGGGGTCGGCCATTTAAGACTGAGATGAGGAGGAATTTCTTCACTCAGAGGGTTGTGAATCTTTGGAATTCTCTATCCCAGTGGGCTGTGAATGCCGAGTCTTTGAGTATATTCAAGGCTGAGGTAGACAGATTTTTGGACTCTAGGGGAATCAAGGGATATGGGGATTGGGCAGGAAAGTGGCGTTGAGGTCGAAGATCGGCCAGGCTCGAAGGGCTGTTTGGTCGACTCCTGCTCCTAATTCCAATGTTCTTATGTCAGTGAGCACAAGAGTGATGGGTGAACAGGCCTTGGTGCGAGTTAGGATACGGGCAGCGGAGTTTTGGATGAGATGACGTTCCCAGAGGGAGGAAGATGGGTGGTCGGCTAAGAGAACATTAGAATGGTCAAGTCTGGAGGGGTTCAGCAGCAGGTGGGCTGAGGTAGGGGCGGAGATGGACGATATTACAGAGGTAGAAGTAGGCAGTGACGTAATAAAACTCACTACGCACTTGGTTTGAGTATAAAGCAAGGCTTTAATCAACTTGTTTCAGAACATGGAGGTCTAGTTGTACTTCACTAGCTCCTTGTCTTTACAAAATGTCCCTGGCAAGCTGGGGCCAACGCCCGAGTATTTATACTCCTTGGACGGGGCCACCAGCTGGCCGTCCAGTGTTATTTCATCGGTAGTTTCTCGATGATGAGATTTATGACAGGCAGTGTTGGTGATGGAGAGGATATGGGGTCAAAAGCTCAGTTCAGGGTGAAATAGGCCTATTCATAAATATTGACACAGCCTCTGCTTCAGTCACTAACTCCGATAGTGTGTTCCATAGCCTTATAACCCTCTGTATAAAAAAGCTTCCTGCTCTCTGTCCTAGACCTATATCTATGTCCCCTCGCTCTAGAACCATTAATAACAGTCTGTTTCTATCTACTCTGCTCCAATTCATCATAATTTTAAACATCAAATCACCCTGTAATATCCTTTGTTGTAATGTCACATTGTCACATTGTCCGCATGCCCGATACGAGACTCCCAAAACAAGTGCTCTACTCAAAGCCCCGGCACGGCAAGAGAGCCCCAGGTGGGCAGCGGAAATGCTTCAAGGACACCCTCAAAGCCTCCTTGAAAAAGTGTAACATCCCCATCGACACCTGGGAATCCCTGGCCCAAGACCGCACAAAGTGGAGGAGAAGCATCCGGGAAGGCGCCGAACACCTCGAGTCTCTTGGCCAGATGCAAGCGGACGCCAAGCGCAGGCAGCGCAAGGCGCGCACGTCAACCCAAGCACCCCACCTGCCCGCCCCTTCAACCACCGTCTGCCCCACCTGTGACAGAGACTGTAGGTCCCGCATTGGACTCATCAGTCACCTGCGAACTCATTTTTAATGTGGAAGCAAGTCATCCTCGGTTCCGAGGGACTGCCTAAGAAGGAAGGAATGTAACACAGCTAATTTTTCAATTCCATCATTCTGGTAACTCTTTTCTGGAACTTCCCCTAGCCCTCAATTTCCCCCCATCATTTGAGGGGTCTAAAACTGGACACAGTATTTTAGATGCAGTTGTAGCAAGGTCTGCTGGTAGTTTAGTATCGTATTTCTAGCTTTGTATTTAAATGTCCGAGCTATACAGCGCAGACTTTAAAATAATGATTAGTTCCAGCTGCAATGGTCCCAATTATTGAGCTCTCAGTCAGAGAGTCGTTTCCACAGACTGCTTTCTGGTTAACTGCACAGCTCATTTTAGCCCACGCGAGACAGCCATTCTGTTTATAACCCACTAGGTGGTGCCTTTGTCATCACAACTATATTATGGCAGTCAGTTACACTCACTCTTACACTGAGCATATCCCTGAAGATTATCTACCTAATGCTTCGCCAGCATGAATTATTTTTGACAACCAGTCTCTCTTACTATGGCATTTTACATTGGTGAATCCCATGTGCCATAAGACTACATTTGGCAGCCTTGCAACAGTGGGTTTCGATTCAATTATCAGCACGAGCAATTCCTTAACATAATGGCCCAGGATTTGCTGTAACTGGTCAGCGAATGGGGCCTGCCATTAGTTAGTCTTCCCCTTGCCCGTTTAATCGCCATGATGCTTTGTGCTGCAAGTTGCTGGAAGTGCGAGATGGAAATGACGCGACGCCCTCTACAGGGCATCTGGGAACTGAGTGAACAGGGCGAGCGACTGTGTTCACAGAATCACAGAATCACAGAAACCCCACAGTGCAGATAGAGGCCATTTCGGCCCATCGAGCCTGCACCGACACATATCCCACCCGATCCCCATAACCCCTACACCAACACATATCCCACCCTATCCCAGTAACCCCACGTATTTAATCCCCCTAACACTAAGGGTCAATTTATCATAGCCAATCAACCTAACCCGCACATCTTTGGACTGTGGGAGGAAACCGGAGCACCTGGAGGAAACCCACGCAAACACGGGGAGAATGTGCAAACTCCACAGAGAAAATTTCACCACCGGAACCTGGCTAAATAACGACTCTGGTGGGACTCGAACCCACAACCTTTGAATGACTTTCCCAGAATCATTAAGGAGGTTCCTCCTTAACCAATCAGATTGAAGGATTGTGAAATTAACAGCGCAAAGACTGAGAAGGAAGTGTCAATCAGAGTGGATAGAAACATAGAAGATAGGAGCAGGAGTAGGCCATTCGGCCCCTCGAGCCTGCTCCGCCATTCAATGCGATCATGGCTGATCATCCAAATTCAGTACCCGGTCCCTGCTTTCTCCCCATATCCCTTGATCCCTTTAGCCTTACGAAATATATCCAACTCCTTCGTGAATATATTTAATGAATTGGCCTCTACTGCCTCCTGTGGTAGAGAATTCCACAGGTTCACCACTCTCTGGGTGAAGAAATTCCTTCTCATCTCAGTCCTAACCTCTGATGAATTCAATGTCAAAGTAGGTGCCGAAAGAGAAACAAAGAGAGGGAAAGAAAAACTGGATTAAAAGATAGATAAAAAAGAGACAGAAAGAAAAAGTAAAAAAATATGTACTTTAAATTTATTTAAAAAAATTAAAACCTGAAGGAATGAGACTCCACACTTGTAACAGTTAATTTTAAGTGCCAGAGAGGTTGACTGGCAGTAATTAACAATTATCATGTTGTTAAAAGTGTACTTGGGCTGAAATGGACAAGATTTAACTTTCCATGACGAGTTTAGTTTGTATCAAAGTGCAAGTGCAGGAACTTCAGGCAGTTCAATGCATTTGAATGGGGAGCCAGACAGCGAGATGATGTTTTTGCGAAGCTAACGGCGGACCTGGCACATCTCCGACAGCAACTTTTAGATTTCCCGTTTCATCACACATCTGCCCCTCGCCTGACGTTGCTGTGGCGTTTGCACTTCAATAACGGTGAGCGCCATTAGCCTCGCCATTATTTTGACAGCAAATTTTGAGCCATGCTTGTATCTGTGTCTTGTCAGATCTAACTAGGGTGGTTGCTTATGCAAATGCAGACCTAAAGATTGGTTCTCAGAGATTTCCCCTATGGGCTGCTTCTTAAAGGCACTGTCTAACTGAGCCAGCCAGACTGCAAGGTTTCTCCTTTGATTCCCGGTCTATGCTGAGCTAGATAATCTCAGCCAGGGCAGAGGTGGTGCAGCTACATTTGGCCTCAATGTCCCGGAGCTGGGAAGAGTAAAATCAGCCAGTGTTCCTGCTGCTGACCACTATCATAGAATCATAGAATGATACAGCACAGAAGGAGGCCATTCGGCCCATCGTGCCTGTGCCGGCTCTTTCAAAGAGCTCTCCAATTAGTCCCACTCCCCCCGCTCTTTCCCCACAGCCCTGCATTTTTTTCATTCAATTATTTATCCAATTCCCTTTTGAAAGTTACTACTGAATCTGCTTCCACCACCCTCGCAGACAGCGCATTCCAGATCACAACAACTCGCTGCATTAAAAGATTGGTTCCTTGTCTCGCCTCCGGTTCTTTTGCCAATTGCCTACCAATGACCTCTGCCGGGTAGTGTAGGTACGAGGATGTCAGGTGAAGACAGGGTTGAGCTTAGCTGTGATGCAGCTGCCCTCCCCCCAAGTAAGGAGTGAACACCTTCAAAAGAGAAACAAAACTGGCACAGGGGCAGGAGTAAGCTAATCACCCCATTGAAACTGCTCTTCCTTTCTCGCAGCAGTGCCAACCCTGTTTTTTAATTTGTTCTAGGGATATGGGCTGTTATAAATCTCATCATCACAAAGAACTACTCATGAAATAACGCTGGACGGCCAGCTGGTGGCGCCATCCAAGGAGTATAAATACTCGGGCGTGGGCCCAGCTTGCCTGGGACATTTTGTAAGACAGGAACTAGTGAAGTACAACTAGACCTCCATGTTCTGAAACAAGTTGATTAAAGCCTTGCTTTATACTCAAACCAAGTGTGTAGTGAGTTTTATTACGTCATGAGCAATGCAGGAAAGGCCACATTTTATTGCCCATCCTCAGTTGCCCTGAGATGATGGTGGGTCTTCTCGCTGAACCAATGTAGTCCTAGTGTTGATGGTACTCTCGCATTGGTGTTAGGTAGGGAATTCTAGGTTTCTGACCCAGTGATGATGAAGAAGCGATGATATATTTCCAAGTCAGGAAGGATGTTCTCGATGATCGGGGAGTCCAGAACCAGAGGTCACAGTCTAAGGATAAGGGGTAAGCCATTTAGGACAGAGATGAGGAGGAATTTCTTCACCCAGAGAGTGGTGAACCTGTGGAATTCTCTACCACAGAAGGCAGTAGAGGCCAATTCATTAAATATATTCAAGAAGGAGTTGGATATATTTCTTGAGGCTAAAGGGATCAAGGGATATGGGGAGAAAGCAGGGACCGGGTACTGAGTTTGAATGATCAGCCATGACCTCATTAAATGGCGGAGCAGGCTCGAGGGGCCGAATGGCCTACTCCTGCTCCTATCTTCTATGTTTCTATGTGACTTTGAGGGGAACTTGGAGGTGATGGTGTTCCCACATGATGCTTCATTTCCATCATTCTGGTAATTCTTTTCTGGAACTTCCCCCAGCCCTCGATTTCCCCTCAACGTGATACTACGTTAAAGGTGCTATATAAATGCAAGTTGTTATTGTTGTTTCAAAGCAGACCAACATTAGCCAACTGTTTCAGCCCTAACAACTCTATTACTGTAAAATGAATACAAGTACTGCTAAAACTCTCAATAAGAACATTCTAAGTAAAGGGAGACAAACTAATTAGACATTAATAAAGCAGGTTGAATTAATTGTTGCTCAGGGACGTTTAGGTGAAGAAAAAAAGGTTTCTTTAAGGCGCTACTTGTTTATTGGTAGAATGCCAACCTGCTCAGTTGTGACTTGTTGCTGTTTTATGAATACAATATTTGAGTCAATCAGGTGTAGGTGTGAGACACACACTTTGCACTAACAAAGTGGCATTTTAGGGGGTGATAGACATGCTCGCTGGCAATTCTTTTAGTCATGATGTGGAGATGCCGGTGTTGGACTGGGGTGGACAAATGTAGGAAGTCACACAACACCAGGTTATAGTCCAACAGCTTTATTTGAAATCACAAGCTTTCGGAGTGCTGCTCCTTCGTCAGGTGAAGTGAAGAGAAGCATACAGGCACAGCATATATAGTCAGAGAAAACTGCCAGATGATTACAGGTAATCTTTCTAACTGCCCTTTATCACACCTCGGCAGAGAGATAATCACAGCAATCAAAGGTGTGAATGGTGTCCAAACAGGTCAGTCAGGAAAACATTACATCAAAGAACAATGAGGTGGGGTCACAAGGGGTCAAATGTTGCTGATGCTGGGGTCTGTATGAAAACCAGAAAAAAAACAAAAAACTTTGCTGGAAATCACAGCAGGTCCGGCCGTATCTGTGCAGAGAGAACAAGCCAACGACAACTCGAGTCTTTTAGTATGATAGATGTGTAAATCTAATCTGAATGTACAGAAAGTTCAAAACACAAAATGTCAATTATAAGAAACTTATTAAAATAAAACTAAGGAAAAATGCCACTGCTTACGGAAATCCTAAAAAATATTAACCAGGGCTTCACCTATTATAACATTATAAATAATGCCACGCAGCAGTATTCCGTCCTATAAAAGGAGGCTTACTTATCTCTTAATTTTGTTCTGCTGAAGGTTCTACATCCCAAACAGTAATCTATCGTTTCTCTTTCCAGATGCTGATGGATCTGCTGTGTATTCCAAGCACTGTCTGTTTCATTTGTGATTTGCAGCATTTTTACTCGCCATTTTATTTGTCCTGGTTCTGAATTTGAACCCTGTCAATCCCCATTATAACCAAGTTTGGGGAAGGGGTGAAGATCTTCCTTTTAAAAGTTTCTTTTTTACTCACACTGTTTCCTCAAATAGGAAAAATTTCACCCCCTTTTCGTAGAATGATACAGCACAGAAGGAGGCCATTCGGCCTGTCGGACCTGTGCCTTTTGTTATTAGAAGACTCTCTTTATAACAAACATTTGTCCCGGGGAGTGTCTACAGTTTCATTACAGAACTTAACATCCACTATGATGAACCTCTGATATGTGCCGGCCCTCAAAAGTTTGTAATAAATCATGAGTTGGGAGGGTACTGTATTTTCCTCTGCTAGGCAGTGATGCACACAGTAAGTGGTGTGACCTTTAGAGGGAGCTCTTGACCTCTTTAACATGACTACACTTTATGAAGGTTCAAATTTTACTGTGCAATATTAATGACAAACATGATCATATGAAATTCTGCTGTCCACTACTTTAATTTCAAAACTAGTTAGCACCTTTGTTAAATAGCAAAGGAACTTTATACCAACAGGTTAACAATATTATTAATACATAAGAACATAAGAACTAGGAACAGGAGTAGGCCATACGGCCCCTCGAGCCTGCTCCGCCATTCAATAGATCATGGCTGATCATCGACCTCAACTCCACTTCCCCAACCGAGCTCCATATCCCTTGATTCCCTTTGAGTCCAAAAATCTATCGATCTCAGCCTTGAATATACTCAAAAACTCAGCATTCACAATCCTCTGAGTGAAGGAATTCCTCCTCATCTCAGTCTTAAGTGGCCGACCCCTTATCCTGAGACTATGCCCCCTAGTTCTAGACACTCCATAAGAACATAAGAAATAGGATCAGGAGTAGGCCATTCGGCCCTTCGAGCCTGCTCCGCCATTCAATGAGATCATGGCTGATCTTCTGCCTCAACTCCATTCACCGGCCCTATCGCCATATCCCTTGATGCCCTTACTAGTCAGAAATCTAACGACTTCTGTTTTGAATATACCCAATGACTGAGCCTCCACAGCCCTCTGGGGTAGAAATTTCCAAAGATTCAACACCCTCTGTGTGAAGAAATTTCTTCTCATCTCAGTCCTGAATGGCCTATCCTTCATCCTGAGGCTGTGGCCCCTGGTTCAAGACTCCCCAGCCAAGGGAAACATTCTCCCAGCATCCACCTTATTAAGCCCTGTAATAATTTTGTATGCTTCAATGAGATCCCCTCTCATTCTTCTGAACTCAAGAGAATACAGGCCTAGTTTACTCAATCTCTTCTCATACGACAATCCCGCCATCCCAGGAATCAGTCTCATGAACCTTCGTTGCACTCCCTCTATGGCAAGTATTTCCTTCCTTAGGTAAGGAGACCAAAATTGTACACAGTACTCCAGGTGTGGTCTCACCAAGGCCCTATATAATTGGAGTAAGACTTCTTTACTCCTGTACTCAAATCCTCATGTAATGAAGGCCAGCGTACCATTTGCCTTCCTAATGGCTTGCTGCGCCTGCACATTCACTTTCAGTGACTCGTGTACAAGGACACCCAGGTCCCTTTGAGCATCAGCATTCCCCAATCTTTCACCATTTAGGAAATACTCTGCCTTTCTGGTTTTTCTACCAAAGTGGATAACTTCACATTTATCCACATTATATTCCATCTGCCATGTTCTCGCCCACTCACTGAGCCTGTCGAGATCCCCTTGAGGCCTCTTCACACCCTCTTCGCAACTAACACTGCCACCTAGCTCTGTATCATCAGCAAATTTGGAAATGTTACATTTAGTTCCCTCATCCAAATCATTGATCTAGATTGTGAATAGCTGGGGCCCAAGCACCGATCCTTGCGGTACCCCACTAGTCACAGCCTGCCATCCTGAAAAAGACTCGTTTACCCCCACTCTTTGTTTTCTGTCTGTTAACCAATTCTCAATCCATGCTAATATATTACCCCCAATTCCATGTGCCCTAATTTTGTTCACCAACCTCTTGTGTGGGACCTTATCGAAGGCCTTCTGAAAATCCAAATACACCACATCTACCGGTTCCCCTTTGTCTATTCCACTAGTTACATTCTCAAACAATTCCAATAGGTTTGTTAAACAGGATCTCCCTTTCATAAATCCATGTTGACTCTGCCCAATCTTACTATTAGTTTCTAAGTGACCAGTTATTACATCCTTTATAATAGATTCCAGCATTTTCCCAACTACTGATGTGAGGGAAACAACATTTCAGCATCTACCCTGTCAATCCCCTTCAGAATCTTGTATGCTTCAATGAGATCACCTCTCATTCTTCTAAACAGAGAGTATAAGAAATAAGAAATAAGAGCAGGAGTAGGCCATACGGCCCCTCGAGCCTGCTCCACCAGTCAATAAGATCATGGCTGATCATCGACCTCAACTCCACTTTCCCGCCCGATCCCCATATCCCTTGATTCCCCTAGAGTCCAAAAATCTATCGATCTCAGCCTTGAATATACTCAAAGACTCAGCATTCACTGCCCTCTGGGGCAGGGAATTCCAAAGATTCACAACCCTCTGAGTGAAGAAATTCCTCCTCATCTCAGTCTTAAATGGCCAACCCCTTATCCTGAGACTATGCCCCTTAGTTCTAGACACTCCAGCCAGGGGAAACAGCCTCTCAGCATCTACCCTGTCAATCCCCTTCAGAATCTTGTATGTTCCAATGAGATCACCTCTCATTCTTCTAAATTCCAGAGAGTATAGGCCCATTCTACACAATCTCTCATCATAGGACAGTCCTCTCATCCCAGGAATCAATCTAGTGAACCTTCGCTGCACTGCCTCCAAGGCAAGTATATCCTTCCTTAGATAAGGAGGCCAGAACTGTGCACAGTACTCCAGGTGTGGTCTCGCCAAGGCCCTGTACAACTGTAGCAAGACTTCCTTACTCTTATACTCCAACCCCCTTGCAATAAAGGCCAACATGCTTTTTGCCTTCCTTATTGCTTGCTGTACCTGCATGCTAGCTTTCTGTGTTTCTTGCACGAGGACACCCAAATCTCTCTCAACACCAACATTCGAAAGTTTCTCACCATTTAAAAAATATTCTGTTTTTCTATCCTACCAAAGTGAATAACCTCACATTTTGCTACATTATACTCCATCTGCCACCTTACTGCCCACTCACTTAGTCTATCTATATCCCTTTGCAGACTCTGTGTTCTCCTCACAGCTTACTGTTCCACCTAGCTTTGTATCATCAGCAAACTTGGATACATTACACTCGGTCCCTTCATCTAGGTCATTAATATAGATTGTAAATAGCTGAGGCCCCAACACTGATCCTTGCGGCACCCCACTAGTTACAGCCTGCCAACCAGAAAAAGATCCGTTTATCCCTACTCTCTGTTTTCTGTCGGTTAACCAATTCTCTATCCATGCTACTATATTACCCCCAACCCCACGAGCCCTAATCTTTTATATAGCACCTTATCGAATGCCTTTTGGAAATCCAAATATACTACATCCACTGGTTCCCCTTTATCTACCCTGTTAGTTACATCCTCAAAAAACTCTAATAAATTTGTCAAACATAATTTCCCTTTCATAAAACCATGCTGACTCTACTAATCATGTTATGATTTTCTAAGTGCCCTGTTACCACTTCCTTAACAATGGATTCCAGCATTTCCCCGACGACTGATGTCTGGCTAACTGGCCTGTAGTTCCCTGTTTTTTCTCTCCCTCCTTTCCTGAAAAGCGGTGTTACATTTGTGACCTTCCAATCCGTTGGGACCTCTCCAGAATCTAGGGAATTTTGGAAGATCAAAACCAATGCATTCTTCAGCATGATGTAAAACCATTTGCCTCTACACGCTGATATTCCCTGTATAATCCTGTGTTACTGCAAAAATGTCATCTTGTATTTTACACTCAAGTGTATTCACTTAAAATGTTATTGTTACATGAGACTTGGAGCAATGGTGCTGACTGATACAGTTTGATTGTGAGGGTCACTGTTTGTTTTGACCATTTTGGTTAATTTAAGATCATACTGCTATGTTTAATCTTATATAAAGATTTAGGGGCCAGTAATATGTGATAATCAGCACTGGTAGCACTGCTGTGCGTATTATAGGGTGCTGAAATTTTTCGAAGTGCACGATGTAAAGTGCACATCATAGTGCAATCTAAGTGGCTGTGCCAATTAGTGCCTGGGCACCTGTTGTGCGCAAGGCTCACTCAGATCCTCAAAATGCATTTGAAGCACCTAAACATCATTCCAGATGGTAAGTGCCAATATAAAACAGGCACTCCAAAGGACATGTCTTCCCTTCAGTTGGGTCCTTACGTTTTAAGTGTATTACTGTTGCTAGGTTTCTGGTTGTCATTCACTGCTTCTACCCTATATTGCTATTGTGGGAGAAAGGAAGTTAATGAAACTTATTGTAGCATAACTGAGGGCTTCTTAAAGCTTCAAGCTTGCCTCCTTCCCCAGGGAATATTCATCGAGGCAATGCCTCAACTTTAAATTCCCAACCTTGTTTCCAAATCCCTCCATGGCCTCACCCCTCCTGTTTCTGTAACCTCCTCCAGCTCTACAATCCTCTGAGATTTCTACACTTCTCCAATTCTGGCCACTTGCGCATCCCCAATTTTCATCGCTCCACCATTGGCGTCCGTGTCTTCAGCTGTCTATACCTGAAGTTCTGGAATTCCCTCATTAAACCTATCTGCCTCTCTACCTCTCCCTCCTCCTTTAAGACGCTGCTTAAAACCTACCTCTTTGACCAAGCTTTTGGTCACCTGTCCTAATAGCTCCTTATGTGGCTTGGTGTTAAATTGGTGTTAAATTGTTTTGATAACGCTCCTGTGAAGCACCTTGGGACGTTTTACTATGCTAAAGGCACTATATAAATGCAAGTTGTTGTTGTTGCTTTGACAGCAGCTATGGCTATCCCTCTGGACATCCCTGTCTAGGAGGAGGATGACAGGAGGCATTTCAGACAGGTGTGTTATCGGCTCAGGAGGTCATAAGAGCCCATGTTTACACCGCCCACTGTGTATACAGACACAGACATTTGGAGCTGGACTTGTCAGACAAAACCTGTAAGTGGAGACAATGCTTCACCAAAAAGGCAATGAGGTCGTGCCAAGCAACAGCAGGAGATATGTGCGAAATCGCCCAACTTGCACCATGCAGTCCACAGATGTCTCGTTTGACTGGGTCCATTCAATTCATTGCCTTCCCCTAGATAACTTGCAACAACAACAACAACTTGTATTTAGCACCTTTAACATAGTAAAACCTCCCAAGGCGCTGCACAGGAGTATTTTAAGATGAAAAATTTGACACTGAGCTACATAAGGATAAATTAGGGCAGGTGACCAAAAGCTTGGTCAAAGAGGTCGGTTTTAAGGAGTGTCTTAAAGGAGGAGAGAGGGGTAGAGCGGCAGAGAGGTTTAGGCAGGGAATTCCAGAGCTTAGGGCCTCGGCAACAGAAGGCACGGCCGCCAGTGGTTGAGCGATTATAATCAGGGATGCTCAAGAGGGTAGAATTAGAGGAGCGCAGATATCTCGGGGGGTTGTGGGGCTGAAGGAGATGACAGAGGTAGGGAGGGGTGAGGCCATGGAGGGATTTGAAAACAAGGATGAGAATTTTGAAATCAAGGCATTACTTAACCGGGAGCCAATGTAGGTCAGCGTGCACAGGGGTGATGGGCGAACGGGACTTGGTGCGAGTTAGCACACGGGCAGCCGAGTTTTGGATCACCTCAAGTTTACATAGGGTGGAATGTGGGAGGCCAGCCAGGAGTGTGTTGGAATAGTCAAGTCTAGAGGTAACAAAGGCATGGATGAGGGTTTCAGCAGCGGATGAGGTGAGGCAAGGATGGAGACGGGCGATGTTACGGAGGTGGAAGTAGGCGGTCTTTGTTATGCTGCGGATATGTGGTCGGAAACTCATTTCAGGGTCAAATATGACACCAAGGTTGCGAACAGTGTGGTTCAGCCTCAGACAGATGTTAGGGAGAGAGCCCTGCAATTGTGCTCTCTGGATGGATTACACAAAGTGCAGGGCATGTTTGGTAGCATGCATGTCGTCTTACAGACCCCTCCCTACCTTGGTTAGACACAACTTGGAGTACTGTGCACAGTTCTGGTCTCCATTTAATAAAAAGGACATCGAGGCACTGCAGAAGATGTATAAAAGATTCTCAAGGATGAAAGCAGAACTGAGAGGATATACTTATCAGGAAAGGCTGAACAGGCCGGAGCTCTTTTCTCTAGAAAGGAGAAGACCTGATAGAACATAGGAACAAAAGTAGGCCAATTAGTCCCTAGAGCCTGTTCCGCCATTAAATGAGATCATGGCTGATCTGTATCTTAACTCCATCCAGCTGCTTTGGCTCCACATTCTTTTGTACCTTAGTCTAGCAAAAATCTATTGCTCTCACAGACCGAATAGAGCATGAAAGGTTTTCTTCTTAATTTATTTATACATTCACGGGATGTGGGCATCGCTGGCAATGCTAGCATTTATTGCCCATAATAGGGTAGACGCAGAGAAAATGTTTCTACTTGTGGGGGAGATCAAAATTAGAGGTCATAAAAATAAGATAGTCACTAATAAATCCAATAGGGCATTCAGGAGAAATTTCTTCACCCAAAAGAATGGTAAGAATGTGGAACTCGCTACTACAAGGAGTGTTTGAGGCGATTAGCATAGATGCATTTAAGGGGAAGCTAGATAAACACACGAGGGAGAAAGGAATAGAAGGATATGCTGATAGGAATAGATGAAGATGGGTGGGAGGAAGCTCATAGAGTCATAGGGCGCGTTCTTGCCAGCCCCGGGGAGGCAGGTATGGAGGTGGGACTGCTGGGAAAATAGCAGAATCTGGGGGCAGGTGCCCAATCCGCCCCCAACCCGCCTCCGTGCCATCTTGCCAGGAGGCGGGCAGCCGTCCCGCGCCGGGTCCCGTCTCCTTGGAGGCAGGAAGGGATTACAGCCACTTAACTGCCCGTTAACGGGTAGTTAACAGGCAGAAAATAGGCTTATCACCATTTTGCCCACACAAGTGCGGGTTTCCCAAAGCTCCGAACCCCGCCAGGGTCACCGAGGCGAGTAGTGGGTCTGCAGGGGTCGGAGGGGTGCAGAAGTGCGCTGTGAAGGTAAGTGATGGGTGCAAGTGTGGAGAGGTGAGTATGTGAGGTAAGTGGCAAGTGTTAGAAAAAGTGTACTTACCTTTGTTTCTTCCTGCAGGCTTCAATCGTTGGGGATGTGGCGAGTCTCGCACCTCTGTGGTAGAGATGACAGATGGCTGTTGCATTCTCCAAAGCAACAACCATCTAATTTCTGCAAAAGAAAGAGGTTTGATGAGGTCTTGAATTCAAGAACTCATCAAACTACAGAGAATGTCAGTGTTTGACAGCTTCACAGAGCTGTCAAATGATAACAATTCATCTGTCAAAAATGTTTGACAGATGAAACGTCATACATTGACGTTCTCTGCAACCGGCTTAAGGGAAAATAGTGTGGGTTGGCCACAAGTCGATGGAGGCGGGACTGAAACCCAACAAGTGGGAGTCCCGCCTCTAAAAGCTCCCCATTGGCAAAATCACCCCCAAAGAGTCATAGGGGGCGATTTTGCCAATGGGGGCGTGTTGGAGGCGGGATTGCTGCTGTATTGTCATCATTTGACAGCTCTGTGAAGCTGTCAAACACTGACATTCTCTGTTGTTTGATGAGTCCTTGTATTCAAGACTCATCAAACCTCTTTTGTGAGCAGAAATTAGATGGTTGTTGCATTGGAGAATGCAGCAGCAATCTGTCATCTCTGCCGGTGAGATGCGAGACTCTCCGCATCCCCAACTGTTGAAGCCTGCAGGAAGAAACAAAGGTAAGTAAACATTTTCTATCACTTTCCACTCACTTCACATACTCACCTCTCCACACTTGCACCCATCTCTTACCTCCACAGTGCACTTTTGCACCCCTCCGACCCCCGCAGACCCACTGCTCGCCTCGGTGACCCTGGCGGGGTTTCCCGACGTCGGGAAGCCCGTGCCTCTGGTGGAAAAATGGGGATAATCCTCTTAATTGCTTGTTAACTACCTGTTAACAGGCAGGTAAGTGGCTGTAATCCCCTTCCGACCTCCAAGAGATGGGACCCTGCACGGGTCAGCTACCCGCCTCCTGGGAAGACGGCATGAAGGTGGGATGGGTACCGCCCCCAGATTCTGCAATTTTCCCGGCAGTCCCGCCTCCTAACCCGCCTCCCCATGGCTGGCAAAATCCAGCCCATAGAGTCATAACGGCACAGAAGGAGGCCGTTGGGCCCATCGAGGCCGTACTGGCTCTCTGTAGAGCAATCCAGTCAGTCCCATTCCCCCGCTCTATCCCCTTAGCCCTGCAAGTTTATTTCCCTCAAGTACCTATCCAGTCTCCCCTTGAAAACATTGAGTGTCTCCGCTTCCACCACTTCCGTCGGCAGTGAATTCCAGGTCATCACTACGCACTGCGTAAAAAAGTTTTTCCTCACGTCCCCCCTGAATCTTTTGCCCAAAACCTTAAGTCTGTGTCCCCTAGTCCTTGTACCATCAATTAGTGGGAACAACCTTTCCCCGTCTAGCCTATCCAAACCCATTATAATCTTGTACACTTCTATCAAATCACCCCTCAACCTCCTTTGCTCTAATGAAAACAAATCCAGCTTCTCCAACCTGTCCTTGTAGCTAAGATCCCCCATCCCCAGAACCGTTCTGGCAAATCACCTCTGCACCCTCTCAAGGGCCTTCACATCCTTCCTAAAGTGTGGTGACCAGAACTGGACGCAATACTCCAGTTGTGGCCTAACCAGCACTTTATAAAAGTTTAGCATAACTTCTCTACTTTTGTACTCAATACCTCTATTTATGAAGCCCAAGATCCCATATGCTTTGCTAACCACTTTCTCAATATGTCCCGCCACCTTCAGGGACCTATACACATTAACTCCCAGGTCCCTCTGTCCCTGCACACTCTTTAAAACTGTGCCATTAAGTGTATATTGCCTCTCCCTGTTCCTTCTGCCAAAATGCATCACCTCACACTTCTCTGTATTAAATTCCATCTGCCACTTGTCTGCCCATTCTGCTAGCCTTTCTATGTCCTGTTGCAGTCAACTGGTGTCATCATCACTGTTTGCCACCCCCCCAAGTTTGGTGTCATCGTCAAATTTAGAAATTCTACTCTGTATTCCAATAACCAGGCTATTTATATATATCAAAAAAAGCAGTGGCCCCAGCACTGACCCTTGGGAAACACCACTGTCTACCATCCTCCAGTCTGAAAAACAACCATTTACCACAACTCGCTGTTTTCTGTCCTTAAGCCAATTCCTTATCCAAGCTGCCAGTGACCCACCTATTCCATGAGCCTCAATTTTGTTAACCAGCCTTCTATGTGGTACTTTGTCAAACGCCTTCTGAAAATCCATATAGACAACATCCCTTCATCAATCCTCTCTGTTACTGCATCAAAAAATTCAATTAGATTAGTCAAACGTAATCTGCCTTTTACAAATCCGTGTTGGCTCTCCTTAATTAGCTTAAACCTCTCCAAGTGCCCATTAATTTTTTCCTTGATTATTGTTTCTAAAACTTTACCCATCACTGATGTTAAACTAACCGGCCTGTAGTTACTACAATTGTCCTTATGCCCTTTCTTGAACAATGGTGTCACATTTGCCACTTTCCAGTCCTTAGGCACCTCCCCCGCATCTAGGGAAGATTGGAAAATGATGGCAAGCTCTTCCGCTATCTCCTCCCCCAATTCCCTCAGCAACCTGGGATGCAAACCATCTGGACCAGGCGACTTATCCATTCCAAGCATATCCAGCCTTTCTAGTACATCCTGTCTATCAATTTTCACGCCTTCCATTGCTTCTACCTTTTCCACTTCTACCGATATTTTGTCAGCATCAACCTCCTTAGTAAACACCAATAAAAAGTACTCATTGAGTATTCTAGCCTTGCCCTGCGTCTCTAAGGATATATCACTTTCTTTGTCTCTAATAGCCCCCACCCCGCCTCTTACTACCCGCTTACTGTTTACATGCCGGTAGAATATTTTTGGGTTCCCTTTTATGTTAACCGCCATTCTACTCTCATATTCTCTCTTTGCCAATTTTATTTTCATCTTCACATCCCCTCTCAACTTATTGTATTTGGTCTGGTTCTCCCTTGAAGAATTCACCTGACATGCATCATACACCCTCTTTTTTGTTTCATCATCTTCTATATCTCCCTCATCATCCAAGGAGCCCTTTCTTTGGTTCCTTTACCCTTTTCCCTCTTGTTGGAATGTACCTAGCCTGTACTTGGAACATCTCCGCCTTAAAGATCTCCCATTGTTCCGTTACAGTTTTTCCTGTCAGTCTTTGGTTCCATTTTACCCTGGCTAGATCCTTTCGCATCCCATTGAAGTTAGTCCTATTCCAGTGTAGAAGTTCCACTCTAGATTGTTCCTTGCTCCTCTCCATTGCCAATCTAAATCTTATGATACGATGATCACTCATACCCAAGTGTTCTCCCACAGACACTTGGTCGACCTGGTCCGCCTCCTTCCCCAGCACCAGATCCAGCAATGCCTCCTTCCTAGTTGGGCCAAGAACATACTGGTCAAGGAAATTCTCCTGAACATATTTCAGAAATTCCTCCCCCTCCTTTCCCTTTACCCTAGCATTATCCCAATCGATATTTGGGTAATTGAAGTCCCCCAATATCACCACTCTATAGCTCTTGCATATCTCTGCGATTTCATTGCAGATTTGCTCCTCTACCTCCCTCTCACTATTTGGAGGCTGATAGAATACCCCCAATAGCGTGATCATACCCTTTTTGCTCCTCAACTCTAACCAAATGGATTCTGCCCTTGTCCCCTCAAGAACATCCTTCCTTTCCAACACTACAATGTCTTCCTTAATCAGCGCTGCCACCCCACCTCCCTTTTTTCCTTCCCTATCTTTTCTGAACACCTTGTACCCTTGAATATTAAGTGCCCAGTCCTCACCGTTTTTAAGCCACGTTTCCATTATTGCTACAACATCATATTGCTGCATGGCTAATTGTGCTTGTAGCTCACCAACCTTATTCACCACACTTTGTGCGTTTACGTACATTATTCTAAATGTTGTGTATGTAATATGTATGTTACTTTAAACCTATGGCCAGGGCAGCACTACTTTGTAAGGCGTAGTGATACCGTAGTACCACTCCTGGCCATAGGGGTATAAATAGTACTGTGGGTACTGATCTCCCCTCAGTTCCCGCCTGTTGGTATGAAGTAAAGACCGAAGTTGAACCTTCCAAGCTGTCTCCTCATTATTGTATTAAGTATAGTCACATACTTTACACTAAACCCATTTTTGAATTTTTCGTAGTCTTTCTTAGTGTGCCCCTATCTAATATGGTACCGTTACCGCCTCTACTACTATCTTCTCTCGTGCTATCCAACACAATCACTCTTTTATGCACCTTATTCCTCTTTTCTACTCCTATATGCTTGTGCCCATCCCCCTGCCAAGCTAGTTTAAATCCTCCCCAACAGCACTGGCAAACCTCCCTACGAGAATATTGGTCCTGGCTCTGTTGAGGTGTAACCCGTCCGGCTTCCCCAGAAATGGTCCCAATGCCTCAGGAATCTAAAGCCCTCCCTCCTGCAATGCATTCATCTGTTCTATCCTCCTATACCTGTACTCACTAGCACGTGACACCGGGAGTAATCCAGAGATTACTACCTTTTGAGGTCCTGCTTTTTAATCTCTCTCCTAGCTCCCTAAACTCTGCCTGCAGGACCTCATCCCTCTTTCTGCCTATGTCATTGGTACCAATATGGACAACGACCTCTGGCTGTTCACCCTCCCCCCTCAGAGTGTCCTGCAGCCGCTTGGTGACATCCTTGACCTTGGCACCAGGGAGGCAACATACCATCCTGGAGTCATGTCTGCGGCCGCAGAAACGCCTGTCTGCTCCCCTATCATTATTGCTCTTCCACTCTTATTCCTCCCCCCCGTGCAACTGGGCCACCCGTTGTGCCGTGAACTTGTCTCTGGCTTAATTCCCCAGAGGAACCATTGCCCTCACCAGTACTCAGAGCAGAATACTGGTTGGAGAGCACGATGCACTCCAGGGACTCCTGCACTACCTGCCTGGTCCTCCTCTTCTGTCTGGTGGTCACCCATTCCCTGTCTGCCTGCATACTCTTAAACTGTGGGGTGACCACCTCTAGAAACGTGCTATCCTCGTGGGGCCTAAACACTGGCATGGACCAGTTGGGTCGAATGATCTATTTCTGTGCTATACACTCTGGGCTGCAAATTCATCTTGAGGCGGTGGCGCAAAATGGGACTGCAATGGAACTGAATATCAGGCACTGCGCATAATGGGCGGCCAATCCCATACCACCTGCTTTGCACCACCGCCTGAACGAATTTCTAGGCCTCTATGCCCATCCACCGCAACTATGGCTACTTACCCCATTGAGGAACCTAAGGACAAGAAGGGAAGAGCGATATAACAAGAGGTATGCTGCTACCAGAGTCTTGGTCAAGCTCAACGTCGGTGCCCTGAAGCAAAGGGTCTCGTGCCTAGACCCTGGGGCATTGCTGTGCTACAGCTTAATAGGGGTGTCCAAAGTTTTGCATTCGCTGGGACCATGTATGTCTGTCTACCTCCTGCAAACAGATAAAACACGGACCTAAGTTGGAATAAGATATGTGAGGAAAGATGTGGATGACTGATGTGCCCAGACAAGTGGCCACCTAATGTGAGTGTGTGAACATGCAGCATGAAGGCATTTTGTGCGGCAGCGTGCTTGGTATGTGTTGCTTGCCAAATTTCATGAGCCACAGGGCAAATGGATTATGATGGCAGCAATGCAGAGGGCTCTGGTACAACACGGGCACATACATGCATTTGGAAAGTAGTCTCTCTGTGTGATGCTGCACCAAGCTTACATGGAACTGTTACCAAGATGCTTTGTGAGACAATATTGTTAAATTATGCAAAGTGTGAGCACAAATTTGTGCAGGACTAGTAGATTTCTTCCTCACCTGCTCCCAGGTTTGGTTCTCAGGGCAGACGGCATTCACTCTTTCTGACACCTCCTCCGCTGTTTTGACTGTATTCTTGACCGGAGGGTGCCTTTCTACTCCAGAGAGTTTTACCCTTCTCCTTAGCACCACCCGCAGCAGCACTTTCATCTTGGAATGATGCTGTTCTGCCTCTGAACCTTGCTTCGGCTAGTTTTTAAATTTGGAACCAGTTCCCCTTTAAAGGCAAGCAGCAGCACTTAAAGAGCCGCTGTTGATGGATAACTCGACCCTTGCATGCTCCCAGTACATCATGCACTATGCACCAAGAGCGTCAGAAATGTATTTAAGCGAACTGACCTCACTATGCAGTACGAGATCAGCTTGGTGCAGCACAGGCACACACAGTTCTCAGTCGTGGCCCCAGTGCTGCTGTGCCTGGACTACATCATTATAGATTCCATTTTTATTTGAAATGATTAGTGCAACTCTCCTTCCCCATTTCAATTTATTTTCTGCACTTTTTAAAAAGAAAACGTGACCTCCATGCCGTTAAAAAGGAATGGGTTTAAACTTGCCTGATGGCTCAGCGAATTTTCTCTCTACATTCTGTATTCATAGAATCATGCAGCTCAGAAGGAGGCCATTCAGCCCATCGTGTCTGTTCCGGCTGTTTGAAAGAGCTCTCCAATTAATCCCACTCCCCTACTCTTTCCCCATAGCCCTGCAAATTTTTCCTTCTGTGTATTATATCTGTGGCTTGCATTTTTGAATCTCGCCCTCTCAATTGCTGCAATAATACCTTCCCCTTTCTCTCTGAGTGTCTGTGTTCATGCAGTTTCTCACTCTTTCCAGTTTCTGTAATATTTTCTCCCCTTCTCCTATCTGTGTGCAGTTTCTGTAATAATTTGTCCTTCTCTCTCTGGGTGTCTGTTTCTATCCCTCTTTCTCCGCTACTCTAATATTTTCACTTCCTCCCTGGCTCTGGTTTTCTCTGCTATGGGCCCTCTCCACAGCCTTGGCCGCAGCCCATCTCTGCAACCTCCACCAGCCTACGTCCCTTCCCGCCCTGCTGTGCTCAAACTTTGACCTTTTTGTGCGCCCGCTTCATCTCATCCTGAAGAATCTTCAGATACCTTCACCCCTTTCTTTGGAACTTCTTCCCCAAACCCCTGCGCCTCTCCCTCTTTACAAGCTTTTTCAAAGTCCACTTTTTTGACCAGGTTTTCAGCCACCCCGTCTAATCACTGCCTCTGTGGCTCAGCATACATTTCTATACAAGTGTCTTAGCATTTTTTTTAATGTCAAAGGTGCTATATAAATGTAACTTGTGTTGTGTATGTCCCTTTAAGGGAATAACTGGTCTTAGACTGCAGTACTGGCAGTGACCACCCCTGTATAAAAGGCCCTAGCAGGCTTCTGTAGTTTCAGTTTCAAGCTGCCTCTTGTTCAGTAAAGTACCTGTTAAACTGTTCTCCCAAAGTCCGTGTATGATTGAAGCGCGGACTTTACAGTGGCGACGAGTAAGTTTGAACTCACCTGCAGTGTGGCATCATCTCACGGGGATCTCGCCTGAAAGGAAGGTCCTGGAAGGTCGTAGTCTGAGCAACGGGCGTCGACCGAGGGCAACCGCCCAAAGAATCCATCGGTGTTTGGAGCATTGCGGGAGAGACGGTGGTTCCAGCGAATCGTGCTGGTAGCAGGTAGCGCGCTGACCCTTCCGGACTGCGGCGGGCTCACGCTCGATTGAGCGGCTCTACAAATCGGGCCGCGCAGCATCGCCGGGAAAAGAAAACAAGAGAGAGAGGGTGGAGCGCACAGGGCACGGTCGGTGCTCGAGAACAGGACAGCGGAGAGAAACTAAACGGGGGGGAAGGAAAACGAGACGCGCCGAAGCTGCGGGTCGCCGCCATTACCCCGTAGAATGCTAGGAGCAGCGTGGCAGTAAGGGGAAGAAGCAAAAACGCGGGAGGCACCATTTTATCCCGTTGGAGAAGAAGCAAAAGCGCGGGAGGTGCCATTTTATTCCATTGGGGAAGAAGCAAAAGCGCGGGAGACGCCATTTTAAATCGCCCAAGATGCCAAAAAGTGGCAGTATCACTGCTTTCGACAACGAGGTAGAAGACTGGACCACGTATGTGGAAAGAATTGAAGTGTACTGCAAGGCAAATGAGGTGGCTGATGGAAAGAGGGCGTTGGTATTATTAAATCTGATGGGTGCGAGTACGTACGGCCTATTGCGGAATTTAATTACCCCAGCTAAACCAATGGAGAAAAGTTTTGAGGAGATTGTTCATATCTTACAGGAACATCTAAGCCCTACACCACTGCTGATAGCAGAAAGATTCAAGTTCCATAAAAGAAACCAGCACAAAGATGAGAGCAATGCTGACTATCTTACGGAACTATGCAAGTTATCGAAGCACTGCCAGTTCGGAGCAGGACTGACAGACACCTTACGGGATAAGTTTGTCTGCGGGCTCCAGAGTGAAGGAACCCAGAAACGACTACTTTCAAAAAAGGACCTGACGCTAGAACAGGCTTTCAGCGTGGCAGTATCCTACGAAGCAGCAGCACGGGGAGCTGCGGAAATACAACAGAAACCACAAGAATACAGCGCTAACGAAATGGCGTATGGAGCCGAAAAGTGCTATCGCTGCGGCAGAACAACCCATGAGCAGAAGGACTGCTGGTTTAAAGACAAAATATGCAGGCAATGCGGGAAAATGGGACATATAGCAAGAGTCTGCAGGTCGGGAAAGAAGACTAACACGACAAGAACTACTAAGGAACAGTACAGGAAAGTAAAGAAACTGACAGATAGTAGTTCAGAAGACCAGGAGAGTGATAAGGACTCCGGGAGCAGGCGACTAAGTTGTTTAAAGTTACACAACGTGATCGCAAAAGAAGATCACCGAACCATTTTGGGTCACCCTCATGATAGCAGGGTCCCCAGTGAAGATGGAATTGGATACAGGATCAGCCCTAACTGTCATGAATCGACGAGACTATGAGCGGCTATTCTCACACATACCCTTAAAGGACACGTCCATTGTATTGAAGACATACACGGGGCAGAAGGTCTACCCCAGAGGAAAAATAAGTGTGCCAGTTGAATATAACAGAAAGGAAACACAGAAACTATACATGTATATACTACGAGATGGAGGACCACCATTATTGGGACGTGAATGGATCCGAAGACTAAAATTGGATTGGCATTCCATTCTGGCACTAACTGTGACTGACAAAAAAGATGATGACGTCGCACCTGGACGCCTGTCACAAATTCTATCTGACGCAGAAGAGGTGTTCCAACAAGGACTTGGGACTCTAAAAGGAGTAAAGGCAACCATAAAGATTGAGGATAACGCAACCCCAAAATTTTTCAAGGCCAGACCGGTGCCATACGTGATACGCCCAGCTGTGGAAGCTGAACTGGAGAGTCTGGAGCGTTCGGGGGTGCTGTCTAAGGTGGACTGGAGCGAGTGGGCCACACCCATCGTTCCTGTAATGAAGAAAGCATTGAGCAGCACGCCTGGGGAGCCAAGGAAGGTTCGCATCTGTGGGGACTTCAAGGTGACTGTGAACCCAGCCCTGCACACAGTACAGTATCCGCTTCCGCGGATAGAAGATATTTTCGCCTCACTATCTGGAGGAAAACGTTTTACAAAGATTGATCTGGCTGAAGCATATCTACAAATGGAGGTGGAAGAAGCATCTAGGAAATACCTCACGATAAACACTCACAAAAGCCTTTACCAGTACAATCAACTGGTATTTGGGGTAGCATCGGCCCCAGCTATGTGGCAGAGGGCAATGGAACAAGTCCTGCAAGGGATCCCGGGGACCCAGTGTTATTTGGACGACATCCTGGTTACGGGCGAAAATGACAATGAACACCTTGCCAACCTGGAACAGGTGCTCAAGAGATTGCAGGAATATGGGCTACGAGCCAACCATCCCAAATGCGAGTTCTTCAGGAGACAAATCTCGTATTGTGGCCACATGATTGATGAGGAAGGGTTGCATAAGTCGCCGGACAAGATTGAGGCTGTAGTCAAGGCTCCAGCACCAGAAAATGTGTCGCAACTGAGGTCGTTCCTCGGGTTGGTGAACTACTACCATAAGTTCTTGCCGAATTTATCTACAATTCTGCACCCACTGAACGCCCTCCTTCAAACTGGTGTAACATGGAAATGGAGTGATGAGTGTAAGCGTGCCTTTCAGGAATGTAAATGTCAAATCACTTCAAAAGAAGTATTGGCCCACTACAACCCAACACTATCGATTCGGTTGGCATGTGATGCGTCACCTTACGGCATTGGAGCGGTGCTGTCACACAAATTCCGTGACGGTTCAGAGAAGCCAATAACCTTTGCATCGCGCTCGCTATCCTCAGCCGAGCGCAACTATGCCCAGATTGACAGGGAGGCCCTCAGCCTGGTGTGGGGGGTGAAGAAGTTCAATCACTATCTGCACGGGCAGAAATTCACCCTACTGACTGATCATCAACCCCTGGTCTCAATTTTTAACCCAAGGAAGGGTGCTCCGGTGATGACGGCGCAACGGCTGCAAAGATGGTCACTTTTTCTAGGGGCACATCAGTATGACATAGAGTACAAAGGTACGAAACAACATGAAAACGCTGATGGGCTGTCGCGCCTACCATTGCCTACGGCGGAAGAAGCACCTGCAGTGGACCCTGTGGAGATATTCCATGCAACCATAGTCGAATGTTTGCCTGTTACAAACGCAAGTATTGAGAAGGAAACCCGAAATGACCCGACACTCTCTCGGGTCTATGATTTGATGGTGAAGGGATGGCCAGCATATGGTGACTCACTGTTGCCAGCATTCTCACCAAGGAGGGAACAGCTGTCAGTGTGCCGGGGAACCTTGATGTGTGGGTCTCGAGTGGTAATTCCACCCAAGTTGAGAGATAGAGTACTCAATGAGCTTCACGAGGGTCATCTGGGAGGGGTAAAAATGAAGAGCCTAGCCAGGGCGTTTGTGTGGTGGCCGGGAATCGATAAAGAAATCGAGGATATGACCAAGAGATGCACAGGATGCCAGAAGGTCCAAAACGCTTCACCACAGGCCCCGCTACATCCATGGGAGTGGCCCTGGGTATTATGTAACGACAAAGGATTAATTAGCAATCTTGTTGTACGAGGCACCTTGGGTCTGAGCGATCATAATATGATCGAATTCTTCATTAAGATGGAGAATGAATTAGTTGACTCAGAGACTAGGGTCCTCAATTTAAATAAAGGAAACTACGATGGTCTGAGGAGCGAGTTGGGTAGGATTGATTGGGGAATGGCACTCAAAGGGTTGACGGTGGATAGGCAATGGCAAACATTCAAAGACCGAATGGATGAGCTACAGAATTTGTTCATCCCAGTTTGGTATAAAAATAAAACAAAAAAGGTGACTCAACCGTGGCTAACAAGAGAAATTAGGGATAGCATAAGATCCAAGGAGACGACATATAAATTGGCCAGAAAAAGCAATAATCCTGAGGATTGGGAGCAATTTAGGATTCAACAAAGGAGGACAAAGGGATTAATTAAGAAAGGGAAAATAGAATATGAGAGTAAGCTTGCAGGGAACATAAAAACTGACTGTAAAAGCTTTTATAGATATGTGAAGAGAAAAAGATTGGTGAAGTCAAGCGTAGGTCCCTGACAGTCAGAATCAGGGGAATTTATAATGGGAAACAAAGAAATGGCAGACCAACTAAATTCATACTTTGGTTCTGTCTTCACAAAGGAGGACACAAATAACCTCCCAGAGATGCCGGGGAACATAGGGCCTGATGAAAGGGTGGAACTGAAAGAAATCAGTATTTGTAGGGAAATGGTGTGAGGAAAATTGATGGGACTAAAGGCCGATAAATCCCCAGGGCCTGATAATCTACATCCCAGGGTACTTAAGGAAGTGGCCCTGGAAATAGTAGATGCATTACTGGTCATCTTCCAGAACTCGATAGACTCTGGAACAGTACCCATGGATTGGAGGGTAGCTAATGTTACCCCACTATTCAAAAAAGGTGGTCGAGAAAAAGCGGGGAATTATAGACCGGTAAGCCTGACATCGGTAGTGGGGAAAATGCTAGAATCTATTATAAAAGATGTAATAGCAGAGCACTTGGTAAGCAGTGACAGGATCGGACAAAGTCAACATGGATTTACAAAAGGTAAATCATGCTTGACTAATCTACTGGAATTTTGTGATGATGTAACTGGTAAAATAGATAAGGGAGAACCAGTGGATGTGGTGTATTTGGACTTTCAGAAGGCTTTCGATAAGGTCCCACAGAAGAGATTAGCGTGCAAAATTAAGGCACATGGGATTGGGGGCAAGGTATTGACTTGGATAGAGAACTGGTTGGCGGACAGAAAGCAAAGAGTTGGAATAAACGGGTCATTTTCCGAGTGGCAGGCAGTGACTAGTGGGGTACCGCAAGCATCGGTCCTAGGACCCCAGCTGTTCACAATATATATTAATGATCTGGACGAGGGAATTGGATGTAATATCTCCAAATTTGCAGACGACACAAAGCTGGGTGGGAGGGTAAGCTGTGAGGAGGATGTCGTGAAACTCCAGTACGATCTGGACAGATTGGGTGATTGGGCAGAAACATGGCAAATGCACTATAATGTGGATAAATGTGAGGTTATCCACTTTGGTGGCAAAAACAGGAAGGCAGATTATTATTTGAATGGCAATAGATTGGGAGAAGGGGAAGTGCAAAGAGACCTGGGTGTTCTTGTGCACCAGTCGCTGAAGGTAAGCATGCAGGTGCAGCAGGCGGTTAAGAAGGCAAATGGTATGTTGGCCTTCGTAGCAAGAGGGTTCGAGTACAGGAACAAGGATGTCTTGCTACAGTTGTACAGGGCCTTGGTGAGACCGCACCTTGAGTACTGTGTGCAGTTTTGGTCGCCTTACCTGAGGAAGGACGTTCTTGCCATGGAAGGAGTGCAGCGAAGATTCACCAGGCTGATACCTGGGATGGCAGGAATGACGTATGAGGAGAGATTGTGTCAATTGGGCTTATACTCACTGGAGTTTAGAAGATTGAGAGGGGATCTCATCGAAACTTATAAAATTCTGTCAGGCCTGGACAGGCTAGATGCAGGAAGGATGTTTATGATGGCCGGGGAGTCTAAGGATAAGGGGTAAGCCATTTAGGACTGAAATGAGGAGGAATTTCTTCACCCAGAGAGTGGTGAACCTGTGGAATTCTCTGCCACAGAGGGCGGTGGAGGCCAGTTCATTAAATATATTCAAAAAAGAGTTGGATATATTTCTTAAGGCTAAAGGGATCAAGGGATATGGGGAGAAGGCAGGGACAGGGTACTGAATTTGGATGATCAGCCATGATCTCATTGAATGGCGGAGCAGGCTCGAAGGGCTGAATGGCCTACTCCTGCTCCTATCTTCTATGTTTCTATGTTTCTATCTCCATGGCAACGGGTACACATTGATTTCGCTGGTCCATTTATGGACTCAATGTTTCTAATTGCTGTGGACGCCCATTCGAAATGGCCAGAGGTCATTAAAATGTCCTCCACCACCACGGAGAAAACTATTGCAGTCCTAAGAACCATCTTTGGCAGGAATGGGTTGCCAGAACAGATCTGTTCCGACAATGGCCCACAGTTTGTGTCTGAGGATTCCCGGAGGTTCCTGAAGAATAATGGGGTGAAACATTACACATCTGCCCCATATCATCCAGCCACAAATGGATTGGCTGAGAGGTTTGTTCAGACCTTTAAAAAGGCCATAAATGCAATGTATAATGATGACATACCACTGCAACACAAGGTGGATAACTTCCTGTTTGCTTACCGGAATGCAACACATGCAGTCACCAACCAAACTCCAGCCGTACTGTTTTTCAACCAGAGACTAAGATGTCGCTTGGATTTGCTCAAACCAAACATAAGACGAGATGTTGAGGATAAGCAGTTCCAGCACATAAATGAGAAGCCAACCAGGAGCTTCAAGATAGGGCAACCAGTCTTGGCCCACGACTACCGAACAGATAAATGGCAGCCAGGCACGATATGCACACAGCAGGGACCACTAATGTACACAGTGGACGTTGGAGAGAGCATTGTGAGACGCCATGCTGACCAGATTCTAGAGTCACAGGAACAAGCCAAACCTGTACCACAAGCATGTGCACCTGGTAATGAGCTGAAGTACAGATTGCGTCTACCTCAGAAGCAGGGGTATTGGAAGCTGATGAACCAACCAATGACAATGAGCCAGAATTGACTCCACCGCCAGAACAGGATACTCGAGAAAGGCGCTGTCCAGTCCGGATCAGGAAGCCTCCTCAAAGACTGAACTTATAAATGACTATTCCAGTTGATGTATATATTACTGAGAAAATTGTAATTGTAATTAGTTATTATTTAGTTGTTAAATGAATGTTATGTACTGTTTTTCTGAAAGGGGAGGAATTGTTGTGTATGTCCCTTTAAGGGAATAACTGGTCTTAGACTGCAGTACCGGCAGTGACCACCCCTGTATAAAAGGCCCTAGCAGGCTTCTGTAGTTTCAGTTTCAAGCTGCCTCTTGTTCAGTAAAGTACCTGTTAAACTGTTCTCCCGAAGTCCATGTATTATTGAAGCGCGGACTTTACAACTTGTTCTTTGATCACTGCCATCCTGCATATGTGGTCTGTTCCTCTGCTTATCCTTCTGGATTTTGCCTGTCAGTTACTTTCTGCTGCTTTCTCTCCTTTTCAGACTCTGTCACATTGTCCCAACTGCTTGACCAGAACAAAGTTAAACACAAGCAGAAAATCCTCTCCGTGCCTCTAGTACTATGCCCACATATCATTATTTTTCTCAGCCACTTGCTCCCAGTTATTATCTGAAATAAATAAAGTCTGGAGTGATTTTGTTGAAGAAAGCCTCTTATGTATGCACCTATTACAATTGGTTATATCATTGGTTCTCAAATTTTATTCGATCACTGAAATATTCTCATCGTCTCTAATGTCACTCTAAGGACACTGCTACCACAAAACCTGCAATAAAAAGATCCTTCTCTTCTCCACTTCTGTTTATCTATCACTGTTCCTTCACTTCCATTTATCTATCGCTGTTCCTTCACTTCCGTTTATCTCTCGCTGTTCCTTCAATACCATTTATCTATCACTGTTCCTTCAATTCCGTTTATCTATCGCTGTTCCTTCAATTCCATTTATCTATCGCTGTTCCTTCAATTCCGTTTATCTATCGCTGTTCCTTCAATTCCGTTTATCTATCGCTGTTCCTTCAATTCCGTTTATCTATCGCTGTTCCTTCAATTCCATTTATCTATCGCTGTTCCTTCACTTCCGTTTATCTCTCGCTGTTCCTTCAATTCCATTTATCTATCGCTGTTCCTGCAATCCCGTTTATCTCTCGCTGTTCCTTCACTTCCATTTATCTCTCGCTGTTCCTTCACTTCCGTTTATCTATCGCTGTTCCTTCACTTCCGTTTATCTCTCGCTGTTCCTTCACTTCCGTTTATCTCTCGCTGTTCCTTCACTTCCGTTTATCTCTCGCTGTTCCTTCACTTCCGTTTATCTCTCGCTGTTCCTTCACTTCCGTTTATCTCTCGCTGTTCCTTCACTTCCATTTATCTCTCGCTGTTCCTTCACTTCCGTTTATCTATCGCTGTTCCTTCATTTCCATTTATCTCTCGCTGTTCCTTCGATTCCGTTTATCTATCGCTGTTCCTTCACTTCCGTTTATCTCTCGCTGTTCCTTCACTTCCGTTTATCTCTCGCTGTTCCTTCACTTCCGTTTATCTATCGCTGTTCCTTCACTTCCGTTTATCTCTCGCTGTTCCTTCACTTCCGTTTATCTCTCGCTGTTCCTTCATTTCCGTTTATCTCTCGCTGTTCCTTCATTTCCATTTATCTATCGCTGTTCCTTCATTTCCGTTTATCTCTCGCTGTTCCTTCGATTCCGTTTATCTCTCGCTGTTCCTTCGATTCCATTTATCTCTCGCTGTTCCTTCACTTCCGTTTATCTCTCGTTGTTCCTTCACTTCCGTTTATCTCTCGCTGTTCCTTCACTTCCGTTTATCTCTCGCTGTTCCTTCACTTCCGTTTATCTCTCGCTGTTCCTTCATTTCCGTTTATCTCTCGCTGTTCCTTCATTTCCATTTATCTATCGCTGTTCCTTCATTTCCGTTTATCTCTCGCTGTTCCTTCACTTCCGTTTATCTCTCGCTGTTCCTTCAATTCCATTTATCTATCGCTGTTCCTGCAATCCCATTTATCTCTCGCTGTTCCTTCACTTCCATTTATCTCTCGCTGTTCCTTCACTTCCGTTTATCTATCGCTGTTCCTTCACTTCCGTTTATCTCTCGCTGTTCCTTCACTTCCGTTTATCTCTCGCTGTTCCTTCACTTCCGTTTATCTCTCGCTGTTCCTTCACTTCCGTTTATCTCTCGCTGTTCCTTCATTTCCGTTTATCTCTCGCTGTTCCTTCATTTCCATTTATCTATCGCTGTTCCTTCATTTCCGTTTATCTCTCGCTGTTCCTTCACTTCCGTTTATCTCTCGCTGTTCCTTCAATTCCATTTATCTATCGCTGTTCCTGCAATCCCGTTTATCTCTCGCTGTTCCTTCACTTCCATTTATCTCTCGCTGTTCCTTCACTTCCGTTTATCTATCGCTGTTCCTTCACTTCCGTTTATCTCTCGCTGTTCCTTCACTTCCGTTTATCTCTCGCTGTTCCTTCACTTCCGTTTATCTCTCGCTGTTCCTTCACTTCCATTTATCTCTCGCTGTTCCTTCACTTCCGTTTATCTATCGCTGTTCCTTCATTTCCATTTATCTCTCGCTGTTCCTTCGATTCCGTTTATCTATCGCTGTTCCTTCACTTCCGTTTATCTCTCGCTGTTCCTTCACTTCCGTTTATCTCTCGCTGTTCCTTCACTTCCGTTTATCTATCGCTGTTCCTTCACTTCCGTTTATCTCTCGCTGTTCCTTCACTTTCGTTTATCTCTCGCTGTTCCTTCATTTCCGTTTATCTCTCGCTGTTCCTTCATTTCCATTTATCTATCGCTGTTCCTTCATTTCCGTTTATCTCTCGCTGTTCCTTCGATTCCGTTTATCTCTCGCTGTTCCTTCGATTCCATTTATCTCTCGCTGTTCCTTCACTTCCGTTTATCTCTCGTTCCTTCACTTCCGTTTATCTCTCGCTGTTCCTTCACTTCCATTTATCTCTCGCTGTTCCTTCAATTCCGTTTATCTATCGCTGTTCCTTCGATTCCGTTTATCTCTCGCTGTTCCTTCACTTCCGTTTATCTCTCGCTGTTCCTTCGATTCCGTTTACCTCTCGCTGTTCCTTCAATTCCGTTTATCTATCGCTGTTCCTTCAATTCCATTTATCTCTCGCTGTTCCTTCGATTCCGTTTACCTCTCGCTGTTCCTTCGATTCCGTTTACCTCTCACTGTTCCTTCGATTCCGTTTACCTCTCACTGTTCCTTCGATTCCGTTTATCTCTCGCTGTTCCTTCATTTCCGTTTATCTCTCGCTGTTCCTTCATTTCCGTTTACCTCTCGCTGTTCCTTCGATTCCGTTTACCTCTCACACTTCCATGACTTATGTTTTTGTCCTTGTCACTTCTCTTTTCCTCTCAGCATCTGTACTTTTTTTCCCTCTTAAATCTTTGCGCTGTCACATTTTTTCCCTCCCCTTTTTGTTCTACTTCTCCCTTTCTTACTTGCCCCTTGTCGTTTGTGTCCTTTTACTTATTTTCCCTTTCCTCTTAATTCATCATGGAATCCTAGGATCTTATAGCACAGAAGGAGGCCATTCGGCCCATCGTGCCTGTGCCGGTTCTTTGAAAGAGCTCTCCAATTAGTCCCACTCCCCCCTGCTCTTTCCCCATAGCCCTGCAATTTTCTCCCCAATTTAGTTTCCTTTTTGCCCACCCCTTTCTTGCCTTTGATTCGTCTTTCTTGCTTTCCACTTTTCCTCTCTGTCTTCCTTTACTTATTTTCTCTCTTTCCTTTTCATTCTCTTCCTTTTTCCTGACCAGAATGCTGCTCCACTGAGTGGCTGCTGAATGACAAACTGAGAGCGGGGACTCCTGGGAATTGTATTCTTTTACATTCGGACTCCTGTGCCCGTCATTTTGTTTGTTACCATCAGGGCCTTACTATCAGGCCTGCAAATGTAAGGGGTTAGTCGCTGGGTTGGAGATTGTGAAAGGGGAGGGAGGGCCTGAAGTCTAGACAAAGTCCATCTGCTGTTGGTGGAAGTAAGCAAGAATTTGCTGGAACAACATTTAAGGGTATTGTGATGAAATATGCCATTCATCAGGCACGCTGTATTCTCTGTGTTTGATTGTGCCTGTGACTGTGACAAGCAGGGGAGTTTAGTTTCAGTTCCACTTCCTTACCTGTATTGTATTGTGTGTAGGGCTCCGCCCATACCTGGCCCCTACTTAAGCAAGCCCCAGCGTGTCTCACAGGCAGTACAGCAGATCTCTGGATGAGAGACACTTCTCCACTGTGTATTACTTTCTGAGTTAATAAAAGCCTTGCTTTGCTCCGTTAACGTTGGGTCTCGGATTCATTGAGGCACATCAGGTATTATGGAGTGGTCTGCACAGAGTGATCCTAAATGGAGTGCTTCTAAACAGAATGTTTAAGTCGGGAATTTGGAGAGAGTGGAAGTCTCTGTTAAATACTAGGTGAGTCCTAGCTGTAAGAAGTGAAATTTATTGTAACATTTTAAATTTAACTTAGAACTTTAAAAACTAGTTAACAGAAACTGCCTGTCAGTGGCAGTTAACTGTCAGTCAGCTGGAAGTGTTTGTCTTACCAGACTGATACCTGGGATGGCAGGAATGACGTATGAGGAGAGATTGGGTCGATTGGGCTTATACTCGCTGGAGTTTAGAAGAATGAGAGGGGATCTCATTGAAACTTATAAAATTCTAACAGGACTAGACAGACTAGATGCAGGAAGGATGTTCCCGAAGGCGGGGGAGTCCAGAACTAGGGGTCACAGTCTAAAGATAAGGGGTAAGCCATTTAGGACAGAGATGAGGAGGAATTTCTTCACCCAGAGAGTGGTGAACCTGTGGAATTCTCTACCACAGAAGGCAGTTCAGGCCAATTCATTAAATATATTCAAGAAGGAGTTAGATATATTTCTTAAGGCTAAAGAGATCAAGGGATATGGGGAGAAGGCAGGGACAGGGTACAGGTAGACTATCCTTTATCCGAAAACCTCGGGACCAGCCGAGTTTCGGCTTTCGGAGAATTTCGGATTTCGGAAGGTGGGTCGGCGGGGGTCCGCGGGGGGGTCCGCGGGGGTCCGCGGGGGGGTCGGCGGGGGTCGGGGCCGGCGGGGGTCCGCGGGGGTGTCGGCGGTTCTCGGGGCCGGCGGGGTCCGCGGGGGGGTCCGCGGGGGGGTCAGCGGTTGTCGGGGCCGGCGGGGTCCGCGGGGGGGTCGGCGGGGGTCCGCGGGGGGTCGGCGGTTGTCGGGGCCGGCGGGGGTCCGTGGGGGGGTCGGCGGGGGTCGGGGCCGGCGGGGTCCGCGGGGGGGTCGGCGGGGGGTCATGCGCACGACTTACGCTGACGCTCAGCGTAAGTCGGTGGGGGTCGGGGTCAGCGGGGGTCGGGGCCAGCGGGGGGGTTGGCGGGGGTCCGCGGGGGGTCCGCGGGGGCTCATGCGCACGACTTACCCTTTATCCGAACTTCCAAAACCGGAACCCTCTAAAAACCGAAG
Source organism: Somniosus microcephalus (assembly GCF_052327205.1). Taxonomy (NCBI): domain Eukaryota; kingdom Metazoa; phylum Chordata; class Chondrichthyes; order Squaliformes; family Somniosidae; genus Somniosus; species Somniosus microcephalus. Next base: position 363,711,653 of record NC_140989.1, read on the forward strand.
GTTTTTTCGTTCAGCGTAAGTCGTACGCACGACTTACGCTGAACGAAAAAACCTTCGGTTTTTAGAGGGTTTCGGTTTTCGGAAGTCCGGATAAAGGGTAGTCTACCTGTACTGAGTTTGGATGATCAGCCATGATCTCATTGAATGGCGGAGCAGGCTTGAGGGGCCGAATGGCCTACTCCTGCTCCTATCTTCTATGTTTCTATGTTTCTATGTCTTGAATAGGTGCTAATCACTGTGAGCAGGGAGCTAAGACTGCATTTGTAACTTGGGTGTGGCTCCAAAGCTATAAAAGTAAACACTATCTGCTGATGCAGAGAGTGATCTTAAACAGAGTGCTTCTAAACAGAGTGCAAAACTTGAGAATTTGGAGAGAGTGGGAATTCTCTGCAGAGGGGGAAGGAAGTGTTGCTTTTTGCCTCCAATACTTGGAGTGCTTTGTGTTACAGGTAAATATTTAATTTAATCTATAACTTAAACTAGATCAAGTAGTTAGTTAAAAAACATAGGGATGGCAGTGCAGGTGGTCTGCCGCAGCCGCAACTGCAGCACGTGGGAGTTTGCGAAGAGCTTTGCGATCCCAGACAACTACGTCTGCAGTAAGTTTCTGCATCTCGAGGAACTCCAGCTCAGAGCTGTTGAGCTGGAGTCCAAGGTGCAGATATTGTGGGGCATCAGGGAGGGGAGAGTTACCTGGACACTTTGATCCAGGAGGCAGTCATACCCCCTTAGGTTAAGTAGTGGTACAGGTCTGGTTAGTGGTCAGGGACATGAAGGTGTGACTGCAACTCAGGCAGGCATGGGGGCCCTAGGTGCAGTGCTGGAGGAGCATCGGCATTTGACCTTATCCAACAGGTATGAGGTTCTTGCTGCTGTGTGGGTGAGGGCTGCAGGATGAGCAAACTGACCATGGCATTGTGGTACAGGAGCCATTCAAGTCGGGGGAGTGAAAAGGAATGTTGTAGTGGTAGGGGACAGTATAGTCAGGGGGATAGATACTGTTCTCTGCAGCCACAACCGGGAGTTCCGAAGGTTGTGTTGCTTGCCAGGGTTAAGGATATCTCCTCGCAGCTGTGAAGAATTTGGAGTGGGAGGGGGAGGATGTAGTGGTCGTGACATAGGTAGAACTAGGAATGAGGTTCTGCTGAGAGAGTTTGAGGAGCTAGGGTCCGAAATAAAAAGCAGAACCTCCAAAGGTAATAATCTCTGAATTGTTACCTGAGCCATGTGCAAATTGGCAAAGGGACAAGCAGAAATGCATGGCTCAAAGAGTGGTGTGGGAGGAAGGGGTTTCGATTCATGGGGCACTGGCACCAGTACTGGGGAAAGAGGAAGCTGTTCCATTGGGATGGGCTCCACTTAAACCGGGCTGGGACCAGTGTCCTGGCAAATCGAATAACTAGGGCTTTAAACTAAAAAAGTGGGGGGAGGGGTCAGGTGAGGGGAAATTTAGAAATCTAAATAGAATAGTCAAGGCAATGGAACAGTGTAGCGATTTGGAGAAAGATAAGCAGAGTGTGGCAGGAAGGGACAAATAGTTTAACAGTCATAGTGTGAATAAGGTGAAAGTAGAGAATATTGGTTAAAAAGTTAAAATTAAAGGAGGAAAAATTAGGTACCGCCCATTTTGAGGTGCTAATATTGGGCGGGCGCAAAATTTAGCGCCCGGCGCTAATTATCGCCTCTGACTAAAAAATTCACCTCTATCGCCCCTGGAGGTGATTTGAGCGCTAAATCAGACGCTACACACCTCTCAAGGTGCAAACATCGGGGAGCGAGGCGCTACCTCAGAACGCTACCGAAGCTCAGGCGATGTCCGTTACCATGGAAGCCAGACAGACTGGCGCCGTCCAGTTCTTTAAAGGGGAGGGGCCATCTTGCTGGCCAGCCACTCCCTACTCATTTTCAGCCTTGAATCTCGGCCTGGAGAGACCTCAAAAGCAATTGTGTTGGAAGCACTAATGGATAGGCCCAGGGAAAGAGCTCGGCACTTAGGAACCTCAAAAGTGCTGCTGAGGGCGTTAAATCTCTCCAGACGTCTCTCCCTCTCAACCTGTGTACTAAACATTTTGCTGACAAGAAAAGGCAGGAAGCGCCTGCCTTTAAATAGTGCTCCCCCAGCCCCTTCCCGACTTGAAAACGTTCCCCTCTACCTGTCATTCCTAGCGGCAGGCACTAAGGCAGAGGGCGCGACTCAATATCCGGTCCAGGGTGCTACCAGGGTGTTGCACGCTCGACTGACATCACAATTTGCGGGCGCAGGAGATTGTGGCAATAGTGTTTAGTGCCGCCGCAAAACAACTGGTCAATTTCGCGAGTGGCGCTAAAATCGCCGCGCTCAGGCACTAAGTTTCTAGTGCCCCGTTAGCGTCCCCCAGAGGCATTAACGGGAGGCGCTATCCAACTGAAATTTTCCCCCCAAAGGCTCTTTATCTAAATGCATGAAGCATTCGTAACAAGATAGATGAATTAGTGGCACAAATAGAGATAAATGGCTTTGATCGAAAAGCTATTACAGAGACGTGGTTGCAAGATGACCAAGGTTGGGAACTAAATATTCCAGGGTACTTGACATTGCAAAAAGACAGGCTGAATGGAAAAGGAGGGTGGGTAGCCCTGATAATAAAGAATGACATAAGGACAGTAGTAAGAAAGGATCTTGGCTCAGAAGATTAGGAAGCAGAATCAGTATGGGTGGAGATAAGAAATAACAAGGGGCAGAAAACTTTGGTGGGAGTAGTTTGTAGGCCCTCAAACAGTAGCTATACCGTTGGACAGAGTATTTATCAACAAATAATAGGAGCTTGTAACAAATAATACAATAATCATGGGGGTCTTTAGTCTTTATATAGACTGGGCAAATCAAAATTTCAAAGGTAGTCTGGAGGACGAGTTCATGGAATGTATTCGAGACAGTTTCCTAGAACAATACATCGTGGAACCAACCAAGAAACAAGCTATTTTAGATCTTTTATTGTGTAATGAGACAGGGTTAATTAGTAATCTCCAAGTAAAGGATCCTCTGGGGAAGAGTGATCATAATATGATAGAATTTCACATTGGGTTTGAGAGTGAAATACTTAAATCAGAAACTAGAATCTTAAATAAAGCCAATTACATCGGTATGAGGGGCGACTTTGCTAAGGTAGATTGGGAAATTAGATTAAAAGGTATAACGGTAGACAAGCAGTGGCAAACATTTAAAGAAATATTCCAAAATTCTCAACAAATGTACATTTCATTGAGAAGTAAAAACTCAACGGGAAAAGTGATCAATCCATGGCTAATTAAAGAAGTTAAGGATAGTATTAGATTAAAAGAAGAGGCTTATAATGTTGCAAAGAATTGTAGTAAGCCTGAGGATTGGAAGAGTGGTAGAAACCAGCAAAGAATGACCAAAAAATGATAAAAAGGGAGAAAATAGAATGAGAGTAAACTAGCAAGAAACTTAAAAAAAAAAGATTGTAAGAGCTTCTACAAGTATGTAAAAAGGAAAAGAGTAGCAAAAGTAAGCTTTGGTCCCTTAGAGGCTGAGACAGGAGAAATTATAAGTGGGAATAAAGAAATGGCAGAGACTTTAAACAAATATTTTATGTCTGTCTTCACAGTAGAAGACACAAAAAGTATACCAAAAGTAGCAGGGAACCAAGGAGCTAATGAGAGTGAGGAACTTAAAGTAATTAATGGCCCTGAAATTAGGATCGGGGGCTTGCCGCGCGTGCAAGCCCTCGATGTGCACTCACCCTGCACGCCGACATCTGAAGCCCGGGCCTGCTTGCATTTCCTGTCACAGGCCCGGTTCAGCTGTCGGCACGATGTGCTTACCTGATCCAGCGGCGTAGTTAGTGCGATGTGCCGGCTGGGATCAGGTGAGCACTGTGCAGCCAATCAGGGGAGGGGAAACTCGTTCATGGGTTTGACAGTAAGAGCTGTCAAACTCATGAAAAGTATGAGCTGCCAAAACACTACTTTAGCTTTAAATAAAAAATTTTAAAAACATCCCACTGATTATATTAACTATAAATAAGTTTTTTAAAATGTTTTAAACAATTAGTCAACTTTTTGAAAAATTTTTTTTTTAAAATAGGGTCTAAAACTAAACTTACCTTACTGTAAATTCTTAAAAAATAAAAGACCTGTGGAAAAAAAAATTCCACATTGTACTAAAAGCCCACTTACCTGAAAAACTAAATACTTACGTCTGGTTTTTCCATGCGTAAAGACCGGAGGCCTTTACACGCACGCAACTCTGAAAAAAAAAAGGAATTTCACTGCGCACGCGCTGCCTGTGCAGTCGCGTGCGCTCTGCCTCTTAACCCCTTGGGTCAGAGGACAGGAAATGCCGGTTTTCAGCGCATGCGCTGTGCATGCTGAAAACTGGCAATTCCTCCGGGCACACGCGTGAGTACCCCATCCGTACTCACGCGTTGTGCCCGGAATTACTGGGCCACTATAAGTAGAGAAAAAGTACTTGAGAAACTAATGGGACTAAAAGCCAACAAATCCCCTGGACCTGAAGGCCTACATCCTAGGGTTCTAAAAGAGGTGGCTGTAGAGATAATGGGGTAGATTTTGCCGAACCTGTCGGGAAGAAGGCGGGACTTCTCCTTTCGGGTTTTTGACCCGCCTACTTCGACGTCCAGCCAATCCGCGCGATTTTCCCTTGATTGACCTTGTTGAGCCCGCCCAGCGGGCTCAGCAGGCCAATTAAGGGCCACCCAGCAACAGGTGACGTCACAGACTGCAATTTCATCTGTCAAGAGATCTTGACAGATGAAATAGCAGTGTCTCACAGCTGTTTGAAGCTGTCAAACACTGACACTCTGAGTTCTGACATGAGTCATTCTGCACAGACTCATTTAGAACTGTCACCGGCACTCAAAGCTGAAGGCTGTCACTTTTCACAGATCGCAGCCGTTCAGCTTTAAGTGCCGGCTGAGTGATGAGCTCCCGACAGCTACAGGAAGAAAGGCTGTTAAGGTAAGTACAGGTAAGTTAAAGTTCTTTACACACTTTAGACACACCAAACACACTTACCTTTACACTCATGCACCCATCACTCACCTGAGCGCCGACATCGTGACCCCTCCAACTCCTTCAACCTGACGGTCCTCCGCTCCAACCTGGCGTGGTTTGGAGCCGTCGGGAAACCCACACGAAACCCCTCAAAATAGGGATTAGGCTAAAAACTGCCTGTTAACTACCTGTTAACAGGCAGTTAATTGGCACTAATCCCTTCCCGCCTGGTTTCGGCGGGTCCCAGTGCGGGGTGGGTACCCGCCGCCCCTGAAACTTACGTGGGGCGGGGTTTTGGGCGGGATGGTGGCGGGACCCCCAAATTCAGGATTTCCCCCCCCCACACGCCTGAAACCCCGCCTGACGGCTCCCCGAAAATCTAGCCCAATGGATGCATTGGTTGTGATCTTCGAAAATTCCTTAGATTCTGGAATGGTCCCAGTAGATTGGAAGGTAGCAAATGTAACCCCGCTATTCAAGAAAGGGGGAGAGAGAAAGTGGGGAATTATAGGCCAGTTAGCCTGACATCAGTCATCGGGAAAATTGTGGAATCCATTATTAAGGAAGTGGTAACAGGGCACTTAGAAAAACACAATGGACCTGAATTTGTGGTTGGAGGCTTCCTGCAGGCGGATGCCTCTGAACCGCAATAAAACTACGAACCTACCTGATAGTCCTGGATCCATGGAGACTCGCGCCTGGGCCTCTACATTTATGCCTGTATAGAGACCCACGTATCCCAGGGGCACATGTGGTTCGCAAGCATCCCTGAGATGATGTGGACTGGCCCAGCCAATCAGAAAGGGGATTCCCATCATGTTATGGGGATTCTGTTCACATACAGAATCCCCATAAGTTTAATAGGAATCACCCAAAAAACACATGTACACAACACTGAAATTAAAAAAGAATGACATGTTTAAAATGAATTAAAACACAATTTAATTAAACATTTACAGTATAACAAAAATATAATTTTTTGAAAAATAAATGTAAACATTTTTCAAGGGGCCAAAAATAACCTAAACTTTTACTCTACAAATTTTTGAATGTTAAAACGATTTTAAGAAATGTATTTTAATAGTTATTTAAACCCTTATGCTGGTAAAAAAAAAAAAGGCCTTACGCCTGCTTGTACCAGGCGTAAGAGTTTCATGGGCATTTGTTGGTCAGTAGTTGGGCAAATAGCCCAACTCACCGCAAGTGAATGTCCATTTCCCAGGGATGTGGATGATGTGCAGAAGATTTTTGACAGATTGCAAGTTTCGGGTTTTCGCACATGCGCATCGTATGCAGAAACCTGGAACTTGCGGGGCACTACAACCATGTACGCGGTCATTATGATTAGGCAGAGTCAACATGGTTTCATGAAAGAGAAAACATGTTTAACAAACTTATTAGAGTTTTTTGAGGATGTAACTAGCAGGGAACCAGTGGATAGAAAAATAGAAGTAGGCCATTGGGCCCTTTGAGCCTGCTCTACCATTCAATATGATCATGGCTGATCCTCTACCTCAATACCATATTCCCGCTCTCTCCCCGTACCTCTTGATGCCTTTTGTGTCTAGAAATCTATCTATCTCCTTCTTAAATATATTCAGTGACTTGGCCTCCACAGCCTTCTGTGGTAGAGAATTCCACAGGTTCACCACCCTCTGAGTGAAGAAATTTCTCCTCATCTCAGTCCTAAATGTCCTACCCCGTATCCTGAGACTGTGACCCCTTGTTCTAGACACCCCCAGCCAGGGGAACATCCTCTCTGCATCCAGTCTGTTTAGCCCTGTCAGAATTTTATGTTTCAATGAGATCCCCTCTCATTCTTCTAAACTCTAGTGAATACAGACCCAATCTCTCCTCATGCAACAGTCCTGGCATCCCAGGAATCAGTCTGGTGTCAAAAACAGGAAGGCAGATTATTATCTAAATGGCAATAGATTGGGAGAAGGGGAAGTGCAACGAGACCTGGGCATCCTTGTGCACCAGTCGCTGAAAGTAAGCATGCAGGTGCAGCAGGCGGTTAAGAAGGCAAATGGTATGTTGGCCTTCGTAGCGAGAGGGTTCGAGTACAGGAACAAGGATGTCTTGCTGCAGTTGTACAGGGCCTTGGTGAGGCCACATCTTGAGTATTGTGTGCAGTTTTAGTCGCCTTATCTGAGGAAAGCTGTTCTTGCCATGGAAGGAGTGCAGCGAAGATTCACCAGGCTGATACCTGGGATGGCAGAGATGACGTATGAGGAGAGATTGGGTCATTTGGGCTTGTACTTGCTGGAGTTTAGAAGAATGAGAGGGGATCTCATCGAAACTTATAAAATTCTAACAGGACTAGACAGACTAGATGCTGGAAGGATGTTCCCGATGGTCGGGGAGTCCAGAACCAGGGGTCACAGTCTAAGGATAAGGGGTAAGCCATTTAGGACAGAGATGAGGAGGAATTTCTTCACCCAGAGAGTGGTGAACCTGTGGAATTCTCTGCCAAAGAAGGCAGTAGAGGCCAATTCATTAAATATATTCAAGAAGGAGTTAGATATATTTCTTAAGGCTAAAGGGATCAAGGGATATAGAGAGAAGGCAGGAACAGGGTACTGAATTTGGATGATCAGCCATGATCTCATTGAATGGCGGAGCAGGCTCGAGGGGCCGAATGGCCTACTCCTGCTCCTATCTTCTATGTTTCTATGTTTCTATGTCTGGTGAACCTTCGCTGCACTCCCTCTATGGCAAGTATATCCTTTCTTGGGTAAGGAGACCAAAACTGCACACAGTACTCCAGGTGTGGTCTCACCAAGGCCCTGTACAACTGTAGTAAGACATCCTTGCTCCTGTACTCAAATCCTCTTGCAATAAAGGCCAACATACCATTTGCCTTCCTAACTGCCTGCTGCACCTGCATGTTTGCTTTCAGTGACTGGTGTACAAAGACACCCAGGTCCCTTTGTACATCAACTTATCCCAATCTATCACCATTTAAATAATGCTCTACCTTTGTTTTTCCTACCGAAGTGGATAATTTCACATTTATCCACGTTATACTGCATCTGCCATGTATTTGCCCACTCACTCAACTTGTCTAAATCGCCTTGAAGCCTCTTTGCATCCTTCTCACAACTCACAATCCCACCTAGTTTCATGTCGTCAGCAAACTTGGAAATATTACATTTGGTTCCCTTATTCAAATCATTGATATATATTGTGAATAGCTGGGGCCCAAGCACTGATCCCTGCGGTACCCCACTAGTCACCGCCTGCCACCCTGAAAAAGACCCATTTATTCCTACTCCCTGTTTCCTATCTATTAACCAATTTTTAATCCATACCAGTATATTACCCCCAATCCCATGTGCTTTAATTTTGCACACTAACCTCTTATGTGGGACAATATTAAAGGCCTTCTGAAAATCCAAATACACCACATCCACTGGTTCTCCCTTATCTATTCTACCAGTTACATCCTCAAAAAACTCCAGTAGGTTTGTCAAACACGATTTCCCTTTCATAAATCCATGTTGACTTTGTCTAATCCCGATGATATTTTCTAAGTGTCCTGTTATCACATCCTTTATAATAGACTCTAGCATTTTCCCTACTACTGATGTTAGGCTAACCGGCCTGTAGTTCCCTGTTTTCTCTCCCTCCTTTTTTAAATAGTGGGGTTACATTTGCCACCCTCCAACCCACAGGAACTGTTCCATAATCTAAAAAATTTGGAAGATGACAACCAATGCATCCACTATTTCCATAGCTACCTCTTTTAGTACTCTGGGATGCAGATTATATGGCCCTGGGGATTTATCAGCTTTCAGTCCCATTAATTCCTCCAGCACTATTTTTTTACTAATACTAATTTCCTTCTCACTAGACCCTTTGGGGGAGAAATTGGGTGAGTAGCATCACCTGTTAGCGCCTAAAGAGGCAGTCACTGGCTGTAGCGCCACTGGCTGCGTCTCCCACGATATTCAGCAGGGGCGCTAATGGTGGCGTTAGGCATTTGTGCTGCGCCACCGCCGATGACGTCATCGGTGTGCACAGCGCCCCATTTGCAATATTTGGTAGCGAACGCCGCAGTTGCGCCGTTCGCTACCCGCGCCCGGTTCATGGGGCCTTACTGTGCCGGCAGCAGCGCAAGTTAAGGTGGAGGTGCGGGGCGGCCACCTTTTTCGGCGGCCGCCTGCCAGCACCTCCGTCCCCGGCCTCCTAACCACCCCCCTGCGGCATTGCCGGCTGTTTCCTGAGAGCCCGGCACTTCTCCTTGGTGCCGGGCTCATTTGCCGGCACTCGCGAGCGGGGATCGCGCTGTTGCAGGCACCTCCCCCTTAACAGTGGGAGGAAGGCCTGCAGTACCACAGCGCGCCGTGCCGCAGCGTGTGGCGCTGCGGCACGTTGCGCTGCGATATTCAGTTTCAGCGCCCTAAGAGGGACGCGGAGCACCTCGAGCCTCGCCCCGTGTCCCTCGAGGAGCAATGAAACTGAATATCTGACGATCGCTAAAGCCTCGAACGCTGCGCTAAATCCTGCGCTCAGGCGACTTTTGCGCCACTTTGGCGCCCCAACCCAATTTCTAGGCCTTGGTTCCCTAGCATTTCTGGGAAGTTATTTGTGTCCCCTTCCGTGAAGACAGAACCAAAGTATTTTTTTAATTGCCATGCCATTTCCTTGTTCCCCATTATAAATTCTCCCGTTTCTGACTGTAAGGGGCCTACATTTGTCTTCACTAATCTTTTTCTTTTTACAAAAGCAAAATACTGCAAATGCTGGAAATCTGAAATAAAAACAGAAAATGCTAGAAATACTCAGCAGGTCAGGCAGCATCTGTGGAGAGAGAAACAGAGTTAACGTTTCAGGTTCCTTTCATCAGAACTGGAAAAAGCTGGAGGTGGAACAGGTTTTTAAGCAAGTGCAGGGGCAGGAAAAGGGGGGAGGGGAGGGGAGGAAAGAACAGAAGGGAAGGTCTGTGATAGGGTGGAAGGCAGGAGAGATTAAGAGACATTAAGAGAGATTAAGAGATGGTGCAAGGCAAAAGGAGATGGTAATGGGACAAGTTAAGAAACAAAAGATGGCTCTAGATGAAATGTAAATGGCACTGGCAGAATGAAAGATAGCTGCCATGTGGGAGAGAGAAAAATAAATAAATGGGGGAAAAAAAGGTTAGGGGCAGACGCTGTGATCTGAAATTGTTGAACTCTATGTTGAGTCCAGAAGGCTGTAAAGTGCCTAATCAAAAGATGAGGTGCTGTTCCTCGAGCTTACATTGAGCTTTCTTCACCTCTTTTTCCGGTACATTGATAACTGTATCAGTGCTGTTTCCTGCTCTCGTTCTGAACTAGAAATTTTCTTTCACTTTTTGCTTCCAATTTCCACCCTTCCTTCACATGGTCCATCTCCAACTCTTCCCTTCCTCGACTTTTTTGTCTCCGTCTCTGGGGATAGGCTATTGACAAACATTCACTATAAGCCCACTGACTCCCACAGCTACCTAGAAAAAAAAACATAGAAAAAAACATAGAGATAGGAACAGGAGTAGGCCATTCGGCCCTTCGAGCCTGCTCCGCCATTCAATGAGATCATGGCTGATCTTCGTCTGAGATCATAGCTGATCTTACCAGTTCAGTACCCCGTCCCCGCCTTTTCTCCGTAACCCTTAATCCCCTTAGCCTTCAGAAATATATCCAATTCTCTCTTGAAAATATTTATTGAATTAGCCTTCACAGCCCTCTGTGGCAGGGAATTCCACAGGCTCACCACTCTTTGAGTGAAGAAATTCTTCCTCATCTCTGTTTTAAATGATTTGCCCGCTATTTTTAGACTGTGGCCCCTGGTTCTGTGCTCCCCTGCCATTGGAAACATTCTCTCTGAATTCAGCCTGTCCAGGCCTGCCATAATTTTATATGTTTCGATGAGATCCCCTCTCAATCTTCTAAACTCCAGTGAGTACAAGCCCAAACTATTCAATCTCTCCTCGTAGGTCATTCCCGCCATTCCAGGTATCAGCCTGGTGAATCGCCGCTGCACTCTTTCCATGGCAAGAACATCCTTCCGCAGATGGGGCGACCAAAACTGTACACAATACTCCAGATGCGGTCTCACCAGCACCTTGTACAGCTGTAGTAAGGTATCCCTATTCCTATACTCGAACCCCCTTGATATGAAGGCCAACATACCATTTGCCTTCTTAATCGCCTGTTGCACCTGCATGCTCTCCTTCAGTGACTGGTGCACAAGAACACCCAGGTCCCTCTGCACTTCCCCATCTCCCAATCTATTGCCATTTAGATAATAATCCACCCTCCTGTTTTTACCCCCAAAGTGGATAACCTCGCATTTATCCACATTATAGTGCATCTGCCACGTATCCGCCCATTCCCCCAACCTGTCCAAATCGCACTGTAGCCTCCTGACATCCTCATCAGAGCCCACCCCTCCTCCTAGTTTAGTGTCGTCAGCGAATTTGGAAATATTGCATCCAATTCCCTGATCCAGATCATTTATATATATTGTGAACAGCTGGGGTCCCAGGACAGATCCTTGCGGCACCCCGCTGGTCACTGCCTGCCACTCCGAAAACGAGCCGTTTATTCCAACTCTCTGTTTTCTATCCGCCAGCCAGTTCTCTATCCACGTTAATACTTTGCCCCCAATCCCATGAGCCTTAATTTTGCACGATAATCTTTTGTGTGGAACCTTATCGAAGGCTTTCTGGAAGTCAAGGTACACCACATCCACTGGCTCTCCCCCATCTATTTTACCAGTTACTTCCTCAAAAAATTCCAGCAGATTAGTCAAACACGATTTACCCTTTGTAAATCCATGTTGACTCTGTCCGATCCTTTCCCCATTTGTCAAGTGCTCCGCTATTTTATCCTTAATAATGGACTCTAGCATTTTGCCCACAACCGATGTAAGGCTTACTGGTCTATAATTCCCTGCTTTCTCTCTACCCCCCTTTTTAAATATTGGGGTAACATTAGCTACCCTCCAATCCACGGGTACTGTTCCCGAGTCAATGGAGTTCCGGAAAATTATCCTTAGAGCATCTGCTATCTCCAGGGCCACCTCCTTAAGTACCCTAGGATGTAGTTTATCAGGCCCCGGGGATTTGTCGGCCTTCAGTCCCCTCAACTTACCCAACACCATATCCCTAGAGATACTAATTTCTGTCCGCTCCTCCCTCTCATTAGTCCCTATGTTTGTCGATATTCCTGGGAGGTTATTTGTGTCCTCCTTTGTGAATACAGAACCAAAGTATGAGTTTAATTGGTCTGCCATTTCCTTATTCTCCATTATATATTCTCCCGAATCGGACTGCAAGGGACCGACTTGGGATTTTACCAGTCTTTTCCTCCTGATATACCGATAAAAGCTTTTGCAGTCTGTCTTTATGTTTGCTGCAAGTTTACTTTCGTATTCTATTTTCCCCTTCCTGATTAATCCCTTTGTCCTCTTTTGCTGTATCCTGTACTGCCCCCAATCTTCCGGTCTGGTGCTTTTTTTTGCCAGTTGATATGCCCTTTTTTTTGATTTTATGCTGTCCCTAATTTCCCTCGTTATCCACGGTTGAGTCACCTTTTTAGGTTTATTTTTATGCCAAACCGGTATAAACATGTTCTGGAATTCTTCCATTCTATCTTTGAATGCTTGCCATTGTCTATCCACTGTCAATCCCCCCAGAAACACCACCCAATCAATCTTACCCAATTCCCGTCTCATACCCTCGTAATTCCCTTTATTTAAGTTCTGGACCTTAGTCTCTGATTCAATTTCCTCACTCTCCATCTCGACTGAGAGCTCGATCATATTATGATCGCTCTGACCCAAGGGGCCTCGTACAAGAAGATTGCTGATAAGTCCCTTCTCATTGCACAATACCCAGTCTAAAATGGCCTGATCTCGAGTCGGCTCCTCGACATATTGGTCCAGATAACCGTCCCGAAAACATTCCAGGAATTCCTCCTCCTCAGAATTTTTACTAATTTGGGTAGTCCAATCAATATGTAAATTAAAGTCACCCATGATGACAGCTGTGCTCTTATCGCACGCTTCTCTAATTTCCCTTTTTATGCCTTCCCTCACCTCCATATTACTATTTGGAGGCCTATATATCACACCCACTAACGTTTTCCTCCCCTTGCTATTTCTCATTTCTACCAATACAGATTCCGTTTCATCCGAGTTAATATCCTTCCCTTCCATTGCATTAATCCCCTCCTTTACCAGCAATGCTACCCCACCTCCCCTACCTTTTTGCCGATCCTTCCTAAATATTGTATATCCCTGGATGTTAAGTTCCCAGCCTTGCCCACCCTGCAGCCACGTTTCTGTAATCCCAATCAAATCATACTTGTTTACCTCTATTTCCACAACTAATTCATCCACCTTGTTCCTAATGCTTCTAGCATTAAGATACAAAGCCTTCAGGCTTGCTTTTTTCACACTCTCATTATGAATTAGTTTGGCCCTTTGTGTTTCTCTCCTTTGCTTATTGCTTCTCACCTTTCTACCATCTATTTCTAACTTCATATGACTTCCCTCTTTTCCACTACCTAGGTTCCCATCCCCCTGCCAAATTAGTTTAAATCCTCCCGAACCGCCCTAGAAAATATTACCCCGAGGACATCGGCTCCCTCACAGTTCAGGTGTAGACCGTCCCCTTGGTACAGGTCACTCCTCCCCAAGAACTGGTTCCAATGCCTCAAGAATTTAAATCCCTCTCCCTTGCACCACTGCTCAAGCCACGTATTTAGCTTATCTATCTTACTCCCTCTAAACTTATTAGCTCGTGGCACTGGTAGCAATCCAGAGATTACTACCTTTGAGGTCCTACTTTTCAATTTAGCTCCTAACTCCCTAAATTCAGCTTGTAGGACCTCCTCCCTCTTTTTACCTACATCGTTGGTACCTACATGTACCACGACAACTGGCTGATCCCCCTCCCCCTTCAGAATGCTCTGCACCCGCTCCGAGACATCCTTGACCCTTGCACCAGGGAGGCAACATACCATCTTGGAGTCTCGGTCTCGGCCACAGAAACTCCTATCTATCCCCCTTACAATTGAATCCCCTATCACTATAGCCCTATCCCTCTTTTTCCCGCCCTTCTGTGCAGCAGAGCCAGTCATGGTGCCCTGAACCTGGCTGCTGGTGCCTTCCCCTGATAAGTCATCTCCCCCAACAGTACCCCCCAACAGTACCCTACACTTCCTCCCACCCCGCCTACTGTAAGGACTCTATTCCATTCTCCCAATTTTTCCGTCTTCGCCGCATCTGCTCTGACGATGCCACCTTCCATACTCGTGCTTTCGACATGTCTTCCTTTTTCCTCAACCAAGGATTCCCCTCTACTGTGGTTGACACGGCCCTTGATCGTGTCCATTCTATTTCCCGCACTTCTGCTCTCACCCCTTCCCCTCCCTCCCGGAACCACGATAGGGTTCCGCTTGTCCTCGTCTTTCACGCCACCAGCCATCACATTCAACGGATCATCCTCCGCCATTTCTGCCACCTCCAGCATGAACCCACCACCAAACACATCTTCCCCATACCTCCCCTTCCAGCATTCCAAAGGGACCACTCCCTCCGCGACACCCTGGTCCACTCCTCTATCAACCCCAACACCCCTTCCCCTTCGCCTAGCTCCTTCACATGCAAGCGCAAGAGATGCAACAAATGCCCTTTTACCTCCTCCCTTCCCACTGTCCAGGGTCCCAAACACCCCTTCCAGGTGAAACAGCGATTTACTTGTACTTCTCGCAATCTAGTATACTGTATTCGCTGCTCACGATGCGGTCTCCTCTACATTGGGGAGACCAAATGCAGATTGGGTGACTGCTTTGCGGAACACCTCCGTTTAGTCCGTAAGGGTGACCCCTAGCTTCCGGTCGCCTGTCACTTTAATTCTCTGCTCCACTCCCACTCAGACCTCACCATCCTCAGCCTCTTACACTGTTCCAATGAAGCTCAACGTAAGCTCAAGGAACAGCACCTCATCTTTCGATTAGGCACTTTACAGCCTTTTGGAATCAACATCGAGTTCAACAATTTCAGACCATAACCTCTGCCCCATCCTTTTTATTTCCATTTATTTTTTTTCTCTCTCCCACATGGCAGCTGTCTTTCATTCTGCCAGTGCCATTTACACTTCATCTAGAGCCATCTTTTGTTTCTTAACTTGTCCCATTACCATCTCCTTTTACCTTGCGCCATCTCTTAATCTCTCTTAATGTCTCTCAATCTCTCCTGCCTTCCATCCTATCACAGACCTTCCCTTTTGTCCTTCCCTCCCCTCCCCCCTTTCCCTGCCCCTACACTTGCTTAAAAACCTGTTCCATCTCCAGCTTTTTCCAGTTCTGATGAAGGGTCATCGACCTGAAACGTTAACTCTGTTTTTTTCTTTTTACATACTTGTAGAAGCTTTTACAATATAGGATGTAGTATATTTGGATTACTAAAAGGCATTTGATAAGGTGCCACATAAAAGGTTGCTACACTGTGAAGGAATAAGCCATATAACCTATTTAGAAAAATACACTATCTTATGAAAGAGTTTTGGCCTTATTGAAACAGGATAAGTTGTTGACCCTGAATAAATAACCTTATTGAAACAGAAGTTGCATGGCTCCGAGTAGCTGACTTTTGGGAACAAAAGCAATGGTCCACCCTGGATAAGGTGTTTTAATTTAAACTTTGTAAAGATGGCACATAAGATAAGGAACATCTGCCCTCATAAAGATGACATAAAATAAGAGACACCTGCCCTTCACACTGTTTTATATGGTTAACCCAGAACACCTAGAGTTGCGACAAGATTCTGGAATATTACAAGCTGATGTAGCAGTAAAGAATTGCAGAGGTCAGCAGAAAGATGAATAGGGATAATTAACTTGGATCAGCAGAAATCTTAAAGGAAATACCACTGAAAAAGGGTATAAATATTGAAGTCTCAAATGGGATATCAGTGTCGCTTTAATCGGGCAAAGCGATTCTCGACTAGAGGTGGCTCTGTGGTCTTCAACTCTTTGTACCTCAGGGATCAAAGGTATTTGATATTGATGGATATCCTGTATAGAAAAGTTTAAGAACTGTAATATTGTAGCGAAGTTAAGATTTTAAAGTAAGATTCTCAGTTAAAAAGATCATATTTTTTCTCTTTTTAGAACTGTTAACATTGCGATTGACTGATTCACCAACTGTAACTTGCATGTCGGTTCTTTAATAAATCTCTATATATTTTTAGAATTGTCTCACATAAGTCTTCTGTATCAATAACTCACAAACTCAATCTCTGTACACTCTTTGGTGAAGAGTTACATATTTCTGAAGGAGTTCTCTGGACCCTCATAATATCCAGGACGTTACAGTCTAGCTAAACTTACTAAAAGCGCTATCTGGAGGATGGTAACATTCTCGAGTTATTTCTTTCCTTTATGGAGAGATAGCCTGGACCTTTAAACCCAGTTAAGTGTCTTTAGGATTCGGCTACCTCAAACTTTAGTTGAAAGTGAACGTCTGAGAAATACACCTGATCCGGGATAACCCCAAAGGGGCTAGGACTAGTAAATATCCCTTCAACACAAGATAAGGGCTCATGGGTTGGGGGTAAAGAGTCATAACAGCACAGAAGGAGGCCATTCGGCCCATTGAGTCTGTGTTATTAGCATGGATAGAGGATTGGTTAACAGACAGAAAACAAAGAGTAGGGATAAACAGGTCATTTTGAGGTTGGCAGGCTGTAACTAGTGGGGTACCGCTAGGATCACTGCTTGGGCCTCAGCTATTTACAATCTATATTAATGCCTGCATCCTAGAGTCTTAAAAGAGGTGGCTGCAGAGATAGTGGATGCATTGGTTGTAATCTACCAAAATTCCCTGGGTTCTGGAGAGGTCCCAGCGGACTGGAAAACCTCAAATGTAACGCCCCTATTTAAGAAAGGAAGGAGACAGAAACCAAGCAACTATCGACCAGTTAGCCTAACATCTGTCATTGGGAAAATGCTGGAGTCCATCATTAAGGAAGTGGTAGCAGGACGTTTAGAAAATCATAATATAGTCAAGCAGAGTCAGCATGGTTTTATGAAAGGGAAATCATGTTTGACAAATTTGCTGGAGTTCTTTTGAGGATGTAACGAGCAGGGTGGATAAAGGGGAACCAGTAGATGTCGTGTATTTGGATTTCCAGAAGGCATTCGATAAGGTGCCACATAAAAGGTTGCTACACAAGATAAGAGATCACGGGGTTGGGGGTAATATATTAGCATGGATAGAGGATTGGCTAACTAACAGAAAACAGAGAGTCGGGATAAATGGGTCATTTTCAGGTTGGCAAACTGTAACTAGTGGGGTGCCACAGAGATCAGTGCTGGGGCCTCAACTATTTACAATCTATATTAATGACTTGGATGAAGGGACTGAGTGTAATGTAGCCAAATTTGCTGATGATACAAAGATAGGTGGGAAAGCAAATTGTGTGGAGGATGTAAATAATCCCCAAAGGGATATAGATAGGCTAAGTGAGTGGGCAGGAATCTGGCAAATGTGGGAAAATGCGAGGTTATCCACTTTGGTAGGAAAAATAAAAAAGCAAATTATTATTTAAATGGGGAGAGATTACAAAATGCTGAGGTACAGAGGGATCTGGGGGTCCTTGTACATGAATCACAAAAAGTTAGCATGCAGGTGCAGCAAGTAATTAGGAAGGCAAATGGAGTGTTGGCCTTTATTGCAAAGGGAATGGAGTATAAAAGTAGGGAAGTCCTGTTACAACTGTACAGGGTGTTGGTGAGACCACACCTGGAGTGCTGCGTACAGTTTTGGTCTCCTTATTTAAGGAAGGATATACTTGCATTGGAGGCAGTTCAGAGAAGGATCACGAGGTTGATTCCGGAGATGAAAGAGTTGTCTTACGAAGAAAGGTTGGGCCTATACTCATTGGAGTTTAGAAGAATGAGAGGGGATCTTATTGAAACATATAAGATTCTGAAGGGGCTTGACAGGGTAGATGCAGAGAGGATGTTTCCCCTCGTGGGGGAATCTAGAACTAGGGGGTATAATTTCAGAATAAGGGGGCACCCATTTAAATCAGAAATGAGGAGGAATTTCTTCTTTCAGAGGGTCATGAATCTTTGGAATTCTCTTCCCCAGAGAGCTGTGGAGGCTGGGTCAGTGAATATATTGAAGGTGGAGATAGACAGATTTTTGAATGGCAAGGGAGTCAAGGGTTATGGGGAGTGGGCTGGGAAGTGGAGTTGAGGCCAAGATCAGATCAGCCATGATCTTATTGAATGGCGGAGCAGGCTCGAGGGGCCAAATGACCGACTCCTGCTCCTACGTCTTATGTTCTTATATAGACAAATTAAGGTGGCAGATGGAGTAAAATGTGGGGAAATGTGAGGTTATTCACTTTGGTAGGAAGAATAGAAAAACAGAATATTTTTTAAATGGTGAGAAACTATTAAATGTTGGTGTTCAGAGATTTAAGTGTCCTCGTGCAGGAAACACATTAGGTTGGATTTTGCCGGCGCTCAGAGGGCATGTTTGGAGGCGGGTCCGCTGTCAAAATAGCAAAAATTGACAGCGGGTAGGAAACCCGTTGTCAACCCGCCTCCACGAGAGCCTCCCAGGTGTCGGGTCTGTCTGCGGAGAACTGACCCGACACCAAGCTGTGGGGAAACAATTGAGATCATTAAATGGCTTGTTAACAGCCAATTTAATGCTATTTTGAGGCTTCCTTCCAATTTGACGTGCTCCCCCACGGGTTACCCGCTGCTCGGGGAACACGCCAGCTGACCCGGTCGTGAGTTGCGTTTGCTTTGATGTATCTGATAAGCTGACAGCTGCAGAAGTGGTATAAAGGATGCCATGTTGCAGATGTTCAGTTTCGGAGCGCAGAACTGTTGGTTACTGCATTTGTAAAACATATAGAGATTGCTTTAGCTTGCAAGTGTTTAGAGCCAACTGTCTAATCAGTGTCACCTCATCGGAACAACCTCTCTCACCATTGACATCGCTTCTGTCATCTCACCTGCAGCTGCCACCTATTGCAGCAACATCGGTGCCCTTGGAAAAAACACACCTTGGCCCTCTGAATCTTCCACGATCAGCCCCAACACCAACATCACCAGGCTCATCAACCTTCTCCACCATCACCTGATGCTGCACAGGACACAGGGCAGTAGCCCCTGACAATATTGCTGCCTGGGAGGCTAGCGATGGCATCACCATGGCCAGATTAACTTCACTTGAGGCTGTACACCCTGGCTGCCACATTATGCACCAGGTTGACACCATCCCACACCAGCACCGTAAAGCATCCCTATAATTTCCAAGCCATTCATTTCACGCTCATCACTATAGTGGGGTGGGGAAGTTATATCTCAACATTCACTAGAATTCAGTAAGACACTTCTCAAGGTGGGCACAGATCTGTCCAATAAGGTGAAGTGTTGAAAATATAGATTTCACTGTATGACAACACATTAACAGAATCTTCACATGAACATTGGCTAAACCTCAAGTTCCTACCCTTGTGTGTTGTTAGTTGGTATGCTTGCAGTAGGATGAGGGTGAGTGTGAGGGGTGGCTAGTGAGATGGGGAAGTGATAATGTAGATAGAGAGGGATGGGTGGAGGTGCAAGGTAAGTTGGTGTGAGTAAGGATGTGCAGGAGTAGGGTAGGGAAGGCAGAGTGATGGGGACGCAATGAGTGGCACAGCAGGGTGAAGTTGAGTATGGCATTGCAGTAACGTTTCGTGACCTACTGCAATCATTGAAAGTTTGGCGCCATTGCAGCCAGGCACTCCTGACAACATACCTGCTTGTGTCCTGCTGTGCAATGTGCAACCGGACTGCGTTGGTGCCCTGGGGAGGTCTTTTCCCATGGGAAGGGAAGAGAATCTCCCTGCGTGCTGTGACTCCCTCCATAAGCATAAGGAGAGAGTCATGCATGAGGCTGGGTGCAGCCGTGCACCTTTGTGCAGTGCTTGTCAGTGTTTGCAGCACCTCAATGCTGCAGAATACTGACAGCACAACTGTCAAAATCAATCCCTTTAAGGAAACCGGCTGATGACGCGTCGTCAAATGACGTCATCAGACCCGCTTCCTGTTAATTGGCCAGGGACCCCGCAGGGCAGGCTTAACAGGACTGCAGACGGGAACGGGACCATCCAGCTCTCCCGCTGCCATTCCACCTCCACAGGGAAAATCCAGCCCGGAGAGTTAGCATACAGGTACAGCAAGCAATTAGGAAGGCAAATGGCATGTTGGCCTTTATTGCAAGGGGGTTGGAGTACAAGAGTAAGGAAGTCTTGCTACAATTGTACCGGGCTTTGCTGAGACCACACCTGGAGCACTGTGCACAGTTATGGTCTACTTATCTGAGGGAGGATATACTTGACTTAGAGGCAGTGCAACAAAGGTTTACTAGATTGATTCCTGGGATGAGATATAAGATTCTAAGGGGGATTGACATGGTAGATGCTGAGAGGTTGTTTCCCCTGGCTGAAGAGTCTAGAACTAGGGGGCATAGTCTCAGGATAAGGGGTCGGCCATTTAAGACTGTGTTGAGAAGGAATTTCTTCACTCAGAGGGTTGTGAATTTTTGGCATTCTCTGCCCCAAAGAGCTGTGGATGCGGAATCGTTGAGTATATCCAAAGATGAGATAGAGTCCAAAAATCTATCTAAGGGAATCAAGGGATGTGGAGATCGGGCGGGAAAGTGGCGTTGAGGTTGAAGATCAGCCATGATCTTATTGAATGGCGGAGCAGGCTCGAGGGGCCGTATGGCCGACTCCTGCTCCTAATTCTTATGTTCTTAAGTTTGTCATTCTTTACTGAACTTTGTTTGTGCGATAGGTTTTATTTTTAGGGATATGTGGCGGCTGATTCTTGCAGAATCTTTTTTGGTAGAATGTGATTTTCTGGATTTATTTTGGTGGAATGTGATTTTCTGGATTTATTTTGGTAGAATGTGATTTTCTGGATTTATTTTGGTGGAATGCGATTTTCTGGATTTATTTTGGTGGAATGCGATTTTCTGGATTTATTTTGGTGGAATGCGATTTTCTGGATTTATTTTGGTGGAATGCGATTTTCTGGATTTATTTTGGTAGAATGTGATTTTCTGGATTTATTTTGGTGGAATGTGATTTTCTGGATTTATTTTGGTGGAATGCGATTTTCTGGATTTATTTTGGTGGAATGCGATTTTCTGGATTTATTTTGGTGGAATGCGATTTTCTGGATTTATTTTGGTGGAATGCAATTGGGGAGCAATATCTTGCATATGATTGGTGAATAACAAAAGTAGAAAATAACCAATTAGAAAGGAGCAAAGGGCTGACATTTAACCAATGATGGAAAAAGGGAAGTATTGACTTGATGATTACAACAATAAGATACATGAAATATTATAAAGATATATACATATGCACAAGGAATTAACATATTAGAACAGATAGGCCTTTTATAGATTACAAGCTCCCCAAAAACGCAGTTAGTAAAGGTAGTGTGTAGATCAGAAGGTCAGAAGGTCAGAGGTTTGATTTACAGTGCCAACCCTCCGCGATTGCCCTGAAGATTAATCTCCAGGACATTGCTGCACGCAGTCAGGGATAAAAGTCATAGGGGCATTAAAAAGAAATTGTGGGTTTTTTAAATTTTCTTTGAACATTTACTGTTTTGACTAACAGTCAAGATGAATCCATTGGGTAACAAAGAATCCGTTCCCTTTCCACTTGGCCGTGGGAAGGCAGTGCGCCCAGAGGATGGACCGATGGCGGGAGCGTGGGACGCCATGTGATGAACCCTCCAAGAATACACCCAACCAGAGTTGGCAACCTTATTTGTACTGAGTTAGCCGACCGGGACCAGACAGCAGAGGCACTGTAATGGGAATCAGGGCTCAGTAAGGGATGGTTTTTAGTCCTAATTGTTAGTTAGTGATGCACTTCCTGTAAAATGGATGTGTGTGTGAATATCACTAGAAGAGGGGTGATTTGATAGAGGTGTACAAGATTATGACGGGTTTGGATAGGCTAGACGGGGAAAGGCTGTTCCCACTAATTGATGGTACAAGGACTAGGGGACACAGATTTAAGGTTTTGGGGGACGTGAAGAAAAACTTTTTTACGCAGCGAGTGGTGAAGATCTGGAATTCGCTGCCGACGGAAGTGGTGGAAGCGGAGACACTCAATGTTTTCAAGGGGAGACTGGATAGGCACTTGAGGGAAATAAACTTGCAGGGCTCCGGGGATAGAGCGGGGGAATGGGACTGACTGGATTGCTCTACAGAGAGCCGGCACGGACTTGATGGGCCGAATGGCCTCTTTCTGTGCCGTTATGACTCTATGACAGAATTAAGTTCGCTGTGAGGTTGGCACTGTTTAATAGTCTGCTAACACTAATGAAACCTAAATGGTCAATTAAACAAGATACTGAAGGACACGTGAAGGTAGTGCAAATTATACCCCAGCATGAGAAAGAAAGAAGTACTTGCTTTTATATAGTCTCTTAGAAACAGCTCAAAGTGCATCATATACAATTAATTACTTTGAAATGTATGTGACTTGCTATGTAGGCAAACAAGCAGCCATTTATGCGCAAGAAAGATCGCACTTAATGAGATGAATTGTTAATTAGTCTGTTAGCTGTGATATTAGTTGAAGGAGGAATCTTGTTCAGAACACCAGGAGATCTTTCTGCTCTTATAGAATCATACAGCACAGAAGGAGGCTATTCGGCCCATCGTGTCTGTGCCGGCTCTTTGAAAGAGCTATCCAATTAGTCCCACTCCCCCTACTCTTTCCCCATAGCTCTGCAAGTTTTCTCCTTCAAGTATTTATCTTCTCTGAATTGTGCCATGGGATTTTTACCTGAGCCACCGGAACAGCCAAACAGGGGCTCAGTTCCTGGGGCTCATCAATGGCACCGCCAGCAATGCTGCACCCCTCAGTACTGCCCTAGACTGTCAGCTTACATTTATTGAGCCCAAACTCCTGCTGTCGAGCTCGGATGTACCAGCTGCTGACTCAGCGACAAGAGTGCTACCAGCATGAACCAAGCTGACACACAGACCAATACCTTCAAGAAACGGAAAGAAGAAAAATGGCAACAAAAAGATTCTAGATTAACATAGCTTCACTCATAATGAAAATTGTTTTTTTCTATCATTGTTGTGCATTACTGACTCAGATTTTAATACTTTACATAACCATAATTTCTATAGTTCTGGTCATGTTTCTGTTATGCGCATGATGGTCATCAGGCTCCCTACAATCTGGAAAGACCCAAGCCCAACTTTTAATCAATTGTTTAAATGGAGTTTGTTGCCTCAAACCCAATTAAAATGATTGTCCCATCTTCAAAGACACAGAATATTTGTTTTTAAAATGGTCATATCTTTTAGGATTTTGTATTGCTAAATTTCAAAAGATGGATGGAGATTTGTAATTATTTGTGGAAAGCAGCATACACAAATGTGGACGTACCATCTGTTCTGGACTAAAGGTATGAAAATTCTCATTAGCATTATTTATTTATTAAATAGAGTTTTTAACACTCCATTTCATTTTAGAGTAATGCGGGGGGGGTGGGGGTGGAAAGTGTCATTGTTATACTAGTTAAACTAGTATTGTGCTGGCACTCTTGTTTCTGAGTCAGAGGGTTGTGGGTTTAAGTCCCACTCCACAGACTTGAACACATAAGCTAGGCTGACACTGAGGGAGTGCTGCATGGTTGGAGGTGCTGGTTTTCGCATGAGACGTTACATAAGGGACCCGTCTGCCCTGTCAGACAAAAGATTCCACTAAACTTTTTGAAGAGTTCTCCCAACATTCATGCCAATATTTATCCCTCAACCAACACAAATAAACCAGATTATCTGATCATTTATCTCATTACTATTTGTGGGACCTTGCTGTGTGCTGTCGTATTTCCCTACAAGTCCTATTCATCCATCACCCTTATGCTCGCAGTTCAGCAACGCCTTGATTTTAAAATTCGGATCCTTGTTTTCAAATTCCTCCATGGCCTTGCTCCTCCCTATCTACGTAACCTCCAGCCCTAAAACACTCCGTTTCTGGGGGAGGTGGGACCTCTACAAGCCAGACGGGTTGCACCTCAATGGGAACGGGACCAATATCCTCACGGGAGGGTTTGCTAGTGCTGTTGGGGAGGGTTGTAAGGGGTCTTTTTAACGAGCTTGTGGTGTGCGAGATCGATTCTTGATTTCACACTGCTCGTGAGCGGTTTCGAAGCGCTCCCCCCTCACTGATTCTAGACACTGGACTTATTGCCAGACTACCTTGATGTGTTGGCCCAACTTGTGACTCGGAAGTCAAATGGATCAGGTGAGACAAGGTAAGTTTTAAAATTAATGGTTTCTTTATTTATAAGGAGAATAAAAACATAGGGAACAAAGAAACAACACAGACAAAATCATTAACACGCCTCCCAATGGGAACTAAAATTTAACACACAAGAATTACTTTGACTATCTTAAAATACATCAATTCATTAGCTGCGGTATAATAAAACGGGGGTGGGGAAAGCGCGCGGTACAACGAAGGATAAATAACACTCCCGATTACAAAGCCCTTAATATTAAAACCCTCCCGTCTCTAAAGTACCCCTCTACTAGGTCAGCTAGGTGGAGTTGGGCCTCTATGCTCACCAGGGTTTTAAAACTGTCCTCGACCTTGGTGCTCCTGTAGCTTCCGGGATTCCCGATTGATCTTCCTTCTGGGATGGGCTCCTGAACCTGCTCTCCTGCTCGAACTTGTAGAACCTCCGTGCTCCTCGAACCGTAATCGAACCTCCTAATTGGACCTCTCCACCCGAACCGTTCAACTTAACCTTAACCTCTCGTTGTTCTCTGCCTCCGATCGTACCTTCTGCCCGTCGATTTTCCCCCAACAGTTATACCGTTTCCTTGCCCTTATCTTTGGCGCCAAATCAGGGGTTTTCTTTTGTCAAAGTTTTGGGCCGGCTACTTTGACAAAAGCTGGTACTTTAGTTTAACGACTTTAATCGTGGCCGAAACCAAACTGATGGGTTATGTCCCGTGTCCCGCTGAGTTTGATGCAGATAATGGGTCTTGTCTGTGCTCTGTGATTTCAGTGATGGGTTTACGTTTATCTGGCGATTAACATGACCTTTTCAAGTGCAAGTCCTTTGTTTTTGACTTCGTTACTGCTGCTACCTTTATTACCATATCAATTGCAGTCAGTCTGGAATTTTCCAATCGGTGGTGACTCAGGTTTCTTTAAGGTATTGCAGTGGTATGTCCTTCTGAAATGAGTCATGTGATCTGCCGACTCCATCTTGTGCTCTTAAAAATGTGGCCATTTCAGGGGTTTTAAAATGTAGGCTGGATTTTCCTGGATTTTGCGAATCCTACAGTCCCCCCTGTGATACAATGGACATCTCGAATTGTCTTTTGTATCATGAATGTTTTAGGGTGAGCATAAATCCGTTCCCTCCCCAGCTGACCTTCCCCGTAGTTTACCTGACTATGGAGTGTACCTTGCACACGCACTTTCCTCATCCCGAAAACGGAGTTGAGTAGATATCCCCCACCGGAGAAACATTTATACTACGTGCAGACTCGCATTAGAGTCATAACCCGACGCAACACAATCTTTATTACAATACACAAAATAAACAGATGGGAAAATAAGGTAGTTACACGGGCGAGTCCCCGTTTATGCTGACATAGTGGTCCCGCCAAGTCTGCTGACTAGGGAACTGCCTGTCGTGTCTCTTCCTCCTGCACTGGACACAGACCAGGTACAGAACGATCCCTATCTGGCACACCACTAAAACATGGGAAGCCAGTCTGACCCATGATGGGATCTCTATATTATCAAAGAGGTCCCACCATGGTGGAACCACTATGTCTAGGATTTTTGCCCCTATGTCGATGGCCTTCTGCTCTAAACCATAGAAGTGCTTTTGGGAGACCGTAACTGCTTTCAGCAGTTTGGTTAGATGTTCTGGGAGAGGGGGAATTATGCCCCTTCTTTGTCTCCCCACTTGCTCCCATTCCTTGTGGCCCTCGGTGTAGAGTTCGGTTCTATTGACCCCCGCGAAGTCAAACTCGTAAAACTTCTGCAGGGTCTCTTTCAGCAGGGCCTGATACAGCCTTGCCGTTTCTACGGGGCACCATTCCGGCAGGTGCACCTCGGTCAGGTTGAGGATGACCGAGGCCACCGCGTAATGGACCCCCTGATAGGCCATTTGGTCAGTGGGAACTAATACTAACCCGTTCCCTGGTCCCTTGGTGGTGGTGGGGCATCCCTCTGCTACCGTCCGTGGTGTCTGGGTCGTGGGCAGGGGCTGTCGGGGGCGGGTCACTAGCTCAGTGGCATTAACCACGATTGGGGAGTAGGGGACCGCGCATGCGTCCAAGCGCGATTCCCAGTCTATCCCCCTCCCGTTATCTTGCCACTGGCTGTGGAAAATGATGGAAACACCTGTGGGGCAGACTTTCTCTGAACCCCACATACACACGTAAATCCCCTGATCGGGTTCCCACCATTTATCCCAGCACACTGTCAACCCTCCCTGGGTCCCTGTGATAGTCCGGTGAGTGTCGTTCCCTAACCTTTCCCACTTTACTCTGGGGTTCCCCATGTCCCTGCTCAGTTTCCTGAGCCACCACCACCTATCCAGGGGGACGTTCCCCCTGCAGGTTAGGCCAATACGCTTCCCCACGGTCACACTAATCCGCGTGGCCTGGATCTTGATCCGAGGACACGACAGAGAAACCTCTCCGTAGGCGAAGCCGGTCTCGCTCGAATATTTCGTGGCGTTCGACCCCAGCCATCCAGGCCAGTTGCCCTCGTGGGTGTACCCAGCGACTTCCTCTGCTTCGCGCAGGCCCTGCCCGTCGTGGGCCAGAGGCGCAGTTTCCCCGGAGCAGCCAAAGATACGGTGATCCTCCGTCTCTCCCCTCCAGGCGATGTTGAGGCCCACCAGGGCCGCGAGGATGATGCCTCCGACTGGCATCATCTTGTTACTATCTGGCGGAGAGATAAAAAAAGGTTTCGAGCCGGGCTCCCTGGGCTCCTCGGCTTGGGTGCAGGGTGAGTGGGTCCCGCGACCCTAGCTCACCTAAAACTTGCCACATTCTATCGCTCCAAAGTGCTACCATACTTCCAGAAGACCACTTACTTATTTACCAAAATTACAATTAAACTAACCTTATTACCCCAAAACTATATATATATATATACACATCTGCTGCCCGTCTCCGGACGGCCAGCTTATAACCTGTGGGGACCGTCGCAGGCCTCCCCCTGCTGCGTGCCCACATCGGTCTCAGCTGCTGGTCCCTGGCCGCCCGTGGCTGCTGGCTGTGGACCGTTTAAACTTCCCGCAGCTTTCTTCCGGGGGGTCCCTTTTGTGGAAGCCGGCGACCAAACCTTCCTTGGTTGCGGTTTCCTATTTGACCGTCTGAGGGTCACCACATGTGAGGCTTCCTTGTGGGTCGGACCCTTGGCTGGAGCTTTGGCCCTGGCTGCAGCCCGTGGCTTCCCCACGACTGCCGGCTGTGGGCTTCCTCCCGCAGGCTCCGCCTCCCTAGGCTCTGGGTCAGCGGCAGGCACCTCTCCGCTACCTGGGACTCCAGGTCGAGAGTCTCCGCCCCCAGACGCCACCTCTCTGATGCTGTACTCAGGGGCAAGACCAAAGACCTCCGGCTCCTCCCCTTCACCGCAGTCAGGGGTGGGACCTTCGTCCTCCGACTCGGCTTCCTTCCTAAAAACCGGGGCGGGACCTAACCTTGCTGGCTCCCCCCCTCTCCCGTGACCAGGGACAGGACCTAGGACCTCCGGCTCCTCCCCTCTCCTGTGACCAGGGACAGGACCTATGACCTCCGGCTCCTCCCCTCTCCTGTGACCAGGGACAGGACCTAGGACCTCCGGCTCCTCCCCTCTCCTGTGACCAGGGACAGGACCTAGGACCTCCGGCTCCTCCCCTCTCCTGTGACCAGGGACAGGACCTATGACCTCTGGCTCCTCCCCTCTCCTGTGACCAGGGACAGGACCTAGGACCTCCGGCTCCTCCCCTCTCCTGTGACCAGGGACAGGACCTAGGACCTCCGGCTCCTCCCCTCTCCTGTGACCAGGGTCAGGACCTAGGACCTCCGGCCCCTCCCCTCTCCTGTGACCAGGGACAGGACCTAGGACCTCCGGCTCCTCCCCTCTCCTGTGACCAGGGGCAGGACCTAGGACCTCCAGCTCCTCCCCTCTCCTGTGACCAGGGACAGGACCTAGGACCTCCGGCTCCTCCCCTTCTGGGTCCCAGAACAATGGGGGAGTCTCCCGTGTGGACGGGACAACTCCTCCCCTCACGCAGGCTGCTCGTCCAGCCTGTGTGACCTGCGGCTGCAGCCTCCCTGCAGTTTTGAACTCTCTGCTGCCTTTTCCAGCCCCCGCTGCCTGCTTCCCTGCCTCCATCTGCACGAGCGGTCTCTTCCATCCGTCGTACCGAAGCGCACATAGGTAGACGGGCTGCGCAGGCTCCAGTCATTGCTGGCCACTTTGGGAAGGGGTTGGGGGAACCGCCGGACCGGTGGTAGCTGCTACTTTTCCCTTGGTGAGGACAAACGATCTCACCGAAGCCAGCAGCGCCTCCAGCAGCTCTGGAGGAGCAGTTGACTCCGTCTCTCTCTCTGGGGCAGGGGTCGGGGGTGTGGCCTGGGCTTGGGCTGGGGCTGTGGGGACCTTTCCCCTTGTGTCCTTCCAGGGATTCTTACAGTCCCTGCGCCAATGCCCCTCCTTCCCGCAACCGTAGCACGTTTGTCTGCCTTGGTTGGGACGGCTCCCTTCCTGGCGCCACTCTTTACGGGGCTGGTCACCAGGCCTGACCTCACAAACCTTCCCTTTTTGCTGGGGTGTCTCATTATCCCTCCCGTTTCTAAAGGTGATGGTGAGTTGGCGGATCACCGTCCCCTCCGTGGTCTGAGGGTTTCAGGGGTCGAACCAGGCCATTGCCTGTGTTCGAACGCGGGGCAGGGAGTTATTCATCAGGCACCTGAGCCAGTGGACTAACTGGTCCCTGTTCAGGTGCTCTCGCGCCGGCATTCCCAGGCACGCACCCCGGTAGACTGGCCACAGCCTGTCCGCGAACGCCTGCGGGGATTCCCCGGGGAGCTGGACTGTTTTCTCCACCCAGGTGAACGGACTCCCCTCGTTCATCCCCATGGCCTCCAGGATCTCGTCCCTCAGCCCCTCATAATTTTCCTGACCCCTCTTACACCCATCGGGTAGCGTCTGGAGGAGATCGCTACCCAGGGAGAACAATAGCATCTTGGCCTGCTCTGCCTCGTCGCAGTCGTTAACACAGGCCGCCTGTTCTATCTCCCTAAAGTGAAGAGAAGGGTCCCCCTTCATGGTGAGCTTGGGGATGTAGCTCACCATGGAGCGCAACTGTTGTGCGCTGTGTGGCACCAGGAATTGGTTCTGGAGGTCCCCAGGTTCCCCGTCCTCACCGGGTGGTCCGTACCTTCGTTGTGTCACGGGGTACACCAGTCCCGGTCCCTGATTCTCTCTTGGGCTATCCTGGTCTACCTTGAAGTCTTCATCCTCCACCCCCTCCTTATCCCAGACCTCTGGAAAACTAGGGGCTATGGGTGGTAGCTGTGAAACCTCTGGTTCCCTAACCCGTGTTGCTCTGGAGGCTGCCTGCAGGACTTCCCTGCTTGGGTTGCCGTTGAACTCAGCCTGGCCGACCTTGGGGCTAATGAGGCATATCATCCCCTTTGCCCTGGCCAATGCCATATTCAGGCTTTCTATTTCCTGCCTACAGGGGCCGTGGTCTGCCTCCTCAACCCCCCGAGCGCAGGCCAGCTTATAGGCTGCTTTTACTTCACCTACCTTTTCCTCCTGTGCCTTCAGTTCCCCCGTGAGGCGGCCAATCTCCGTCTTTAATCTCCTCTCTTTCTCCCTGGATTCTCTTGCCTGATATTCTATGTGTTCTGCCCTGAACCTAGCGCTCCCCTCCAGCTCAGCTATCTTGCCCTCCAGCCTTTCTACCCTGGCCTGGTGCTCACGCTGCACTTCAGCGGCCTGGCTTTCCATGTGCTCTACCTTCCCCCGATGGTCCCGGACCATCGCTGCCCTCTCCTGGCTTACAGCCTCCAGGGCCACTAGCATCTTCCCTTCCGCTGCAACCTTTTCCTGCAGCTCCTGGGACAAATGCCTTATTTTAGTTTCCTTACTGGCCACTGCTTGGTCCAGTATCAGAACCTGCTTTTTATAACACATAAGCCATACCACTTTTTCAATGCCCTTGCGGCGCTCTTTACTAGCCGTCCACTGGGCGGCTGCCTCTAGAGGACGCTCGGCCCCTAACAGGTCGCATACCCATTTTTTTGCAACGTTTACTTTACCACACACGTAGGAGGATAACCTGTCCTCCATCACATCTGTCTCACCCGAGTCTTTGTCCACCACACAAGGGGTCTGTAGCCAGTGTCCTGCCATGGTCGCCATTCTGTAAGGGGTCTTTTTAACGAGCTTGTGGTGTGCGAGATCGATTCTTGATTTCACACTGCTCGTGAGCGGCTTCGAAGCGCTCCCCCCTCACTGATTCTAGACACTGGACTTATTGCCAGACTACCGTGATGTGTTGGCCCAACTTGTGACTCGGAAGACAAATGGATCAGGTGAGACAAGGTAAGTTTTAAAATTAATGGTTTCTTTATTTATAAGGAGAATAAAAACACAGGGAACAAAGAAACAACACAGACAAAATCATTAACACGCCTCCCAATGGGAACTAAAATTTAACACACAAGAATTACTTTGACTATCTTAAAATACATCAATTCATTAGCTGCGGTATAATAAAATGGGGGTGGGGAAAGCGCGCGGTACAACGAAGGATAAATAACACTCCCGATTACAAAGCCCTTAATATTAAAACCCTCCCGTCTCTAAAGTATCCCTCTACTAGGTCAGCTAGGTGGAGTTGGGCCTCTATGCTCACCAGGGTTTTAAAACTGTCCTCGACCTTGGTGCTCCTGTAGCTTCCGGGATTCCCGATTGATCTTCCTTCTGGGACGGGCTCCTGAACCTGCTCTCCTGCTCGAACTTGTAGAACCTCCGTGCTCCTCGAACCGTAATCGAACCTCCTAATCGGACCTCTCCACTCGAACCGTTCCACTTAACCTTAACCTCTCGTTGTTCTCTGCCTCCGATCGTACCTTCTGCCCGTCAATTTTCCCCCAACAGTTATACCGTTTCCTTGCCCTTATCTTTGGCGCCAAATCAGGGGTTTTCTTTTGTCAAAGTTTTGGGCTGGCTACTTTGACAAAAGCTGGTACTTTAGTTTAACGACTTTAATCGTGGCCGAAACCAAACTGATGGGTTATGTCCCGTGTCCCGCTGAGTTTGATGCAGATAATGGGTCTTGTCTGTGCTCTGTGATTTCAGTGATGGGTTTACGTTTATCTGGCGATTAACATGACCTTTTCAAGTGCAAGTCCTTTGTTTTTGACTTCGTTACTGCTGCTACCTTTATTACCATATCAATTGCAGTCAGTCTGGAATTTTCCAATCGGTGGTGACTCAGGTTGCTTTAAGGTATTGCAGTGGTATGTCCTTCTGAAATGAGTCATGTGATCTGCCGACTCCATCTTGTGCTCTTAAAAATGTGGCCATTTCAGGGGTTTTAAAATGTAGGCTGTATTTTCCTGGATTTTGCGAATCCTACAGGGTTTAAACTAGCTTAGCAGGGGGATGGGAACCTGAGGGTAGAAGCAGAAGGGAGAAAAGCTAAGCTGGAAATAGATGATAGGGGATCAGGTAAAGGGGTATTTAGGAAGGCAATAGAGCAGGGCAACGACAGGGGTAACGATAACCAGAATGCATCAGGAAGGAGCAGAGCGTACAAGCATAAGAGTGCACCAGAAAATAGAGTCAGAGTAAGGAAAAATGATGAGCTAAAATTAAAATCTGAATGTACGCAGCATTCGTAACAAGATAGATGAGTTGACGGCACAAATAGAAATAAATGGGTATGGTCTGATAGCCATTACAGAGATGTGGTTGCAAGGTGACCAAGGCTGGGAACTGAATATTCAGTGGTATTTGACATTTCTGAAGGATAGGCAGAAAGGAAAAGGAGGTGGGGTAGCTCTGTTAATAAAGGATGAGATCACTGCAATGGTGAGGAATGATATTGGCTCAGAAGCTCAAGATGCAGAATCAGTTTGGGTGGAGATAAGAAATAGTAAGGGTAAGAAGTCACTGGTGGGAGTGGTCTATAGGCCCCCGAACAGTAGCTACACTGTAGGATAGAGTATAAATCAAGAAATAATGGGGACTTGTAAGAAAGGTACTGCAATAATCATGGGTGATTTTAATCCTCATATAGATTGGACAATTCAAATTGGCAAGGGTAGCCTTGAGGACGAGTTCATAGAGTGTATTCGGGATGGTATCTTAGAGCAATACGTTGAGGAACCAACCAGGGAGCAGGCTATTTTAGATCTGGTAATGTGTAATGAGACAGGATTAATGAATGATCTCATAGTAAAGGATCCCCTAGGAAAGAGTGATCATAGCATGGTAGCATTTCAAATTCAGTTTGAGGGTGAGAAACTTGGGTCTGAAACTAGTGTCTTAAACTTAAATAAAGGCAATTACAAGGGTATGAGGACAGAGTTGGCTAAAGTGGACTGGGAAAATAGATTTAAGGGTAAGATGGTAGATCAGCAGTGGCAGACATTTCAGGAGATATTTCATAAATCTCAGCAAAGGTGTATTCCAGTGAGAAAGAAAGGCTCTATGAGAAGGATGCACCATCTGTGGCTAACTAAGGAAGTTAAGGATGGTATCAAATTGAAAGAAAAGGCATACAATGTTGCGAAGATTCGTGGTAGGCCAAAGGATTCGGAAATTTTTAGAAACCAGCAAAGGATGACTAAAAAAATTATAAAGAGGGAGAAGATAGAGTATGAGAGTAAGCTAGCAAATAATATAAAAACAGACAGTAAGAGCTTCTACAGGTATATAAAAAGGAAGAGAGTAGCTAAAGTCCCTTAGAGGATGAGACTGGGGAATTAATAATGGGAAATAGAGAAATGGCAGAGACTCTAAACAATTATTTTGGATTGGTCGTCATGGTAGAAGACACTAAAAACATCCCAATAATAATAGATAATCAAGGGGCTATAGGGGGGGAGGAACTTAAAACAATCTCTATCACTAGAGAAAAAATACTAGGCAAACTAATGGGGCTAAAGGCCGACAAGTCCCCTGGACCTGATGGCCTGCATCCTAGGGTCTTAAAAGAAGTGGCTGCAGAGATAGTGGATGCGTTGGTTGTAATCTACCAAAATTCCCTGGATTCTGGAGAGGTCCCAGTGGATTGGAAAACCGCAAATGTAACGTCACTATTCAAGAAAGGAGGGAGACAGAAAGCAGGAAACTATAGGCCAGTTAGCCTAACATCTGTCATTGGGAAAATGCTGGAATCCATTATTAAGGAGGTAATAGCAGGACATTTAGAAAATCATAAGACACTCAAGCAGAGTCAACATGGTTTTATGAAAGGGAAATCGTGTTTGACAAATTTGCTAGAGTTCTTTGCAGATGTAACAAACAGGGTGGATAAAGGGGAACCAGTGGATGTGGTGTATTTGGATTTCCAGAAGGTATTTGATAAGGTGCCACATAAAAAGTTACTGCACAAGATAAGAGCGCACGGGGTTGGGGGTAATATATTGGCATGGATAGGGGATTGGCTAACTAACAGAAAACAGAGAGTCGGGATAAATGGGTCATTTTCCAGTTGGCAACCAGTAACTAGCGGGGTGCCACAGGGATCAGTGCTGGGACCTCAACTATTTACAATCTATATTAATGACTTGGATGAGGGGACCAAGTGTACTGTAGCCAAATTTGCTGATGATACAAAGATAGGTGGGTTAGCAAGTTGTGAGGAGGACACAAAGGGCTGGATTTTCATTGAGGAGGCGGGACTACAACTTTCGGGGTTGTAGTCCCGCCTCCATCGAGTTGTAGCCAACCCACGCGATTTTAACTTGATTGACCTTGTTAAGCCCGCCCAGCGGGCTCAGCAGGCCAATTAAGGACCACCCGGCAACAGGTGACGTCACAGATTGATATTTCATCTGTCAAGAGCTTTTGACAGATGAAATATCAGCGTTTCACAGCTGTTTGAAGCTGTCAAACACTGACAATCTGTACTCCAAGCTAATTCCTTCCTCTCAGGATGATTTAGAGATCTCTCCAGAACAGAAAGCTGAATACTGCAATTTTTGACAGATCGCGACCATTCTGCTTTCTGTGCCGGTGAGATGAGGGACTCCCGAGACCTGAAGGAAGGAAGGCTGTAAAGGTAAGTAAAAGTTCTTTAAACACTTTAAACACACCAAACACACTTACCTCTGCACTCATGCACCCATCACTCACCTGAACACCGGACATCTCGACCCCTCCAAGCCCTTCAGCCCGACGGTCCGCCTCGCTAATTTGGCATGGTTTGGAGCCGTCGGGAATCCCACACTTCAAGAATGAAAATAGGGATTCGGCTAAAAACTGCCTGTTAACTGCCTGTTAACAGGCAGTTAATTGGCACTAATCCCCTTCCCGCCCCGGGGAGGCGGGTCCCAGTGCGGGGCGGGTACCCGCCTCCTGGGAAACGGGCATGGAGGCGGGTTGGGTTCGTGCCCCACGATTTCGGGATTTTAACCCCCCACACGCCTCCAATCCCGCCTCCACGGCCCAATGAAAATCCTGCCCAAAGAGTCTGCAAAGGGATATCGAGAGGTTCAGTGAGTGGGCAAAAATTTGGCAGATGGAGTATAATGTGGGAAAATGTGAGGTTATCCACTTTGGAAGGAAGAATGAAAAAGCAAATTATTATTTAAATGGAGTGAGACTACAGAATGCTGCGGTACAGAGGGATCTGGGGGTCCGAGTACATGAAACACACAAAGTTACCATGCAGGTACAGCAAGTAATTAGGAAGGCTAATGGAATGTTGGCCTTTATTGCAAAGGGGGCTGGAGTATAAAAGCAGGGAAGTTTTGGTGCAACTTTACAGGGCGCTGGTGAGACCGCACCTGGAGTACTGCGTACAGTTTTGGTCTCCATATTTAAGGAAGGATATACTTGCATTGGAGGCAGTGCAGAGAAGGTTCACTAGGTTGATTCCTGGGATGAAGGCGTTGACGTATGATGAAAGGTTGAGCAGGTTGGGCCTATACTCATTGGAGTTTAGAAGAATGAGAGGTGATCTTATTGAAACATACAAGATTCTGAGGGGGATTGACAGGGTAGATGCTGAGAGGATGTTTCCCCTCATGGGGGAATCTAGAACTAGGGGGCATAGTTTCAGAATAAGGGGTCGCCCATTTAAAACAGAGGTGAGAAGGAATTTCTTCTCTCAGAGGGTCGTGAATCTTTGGAATTCTCTACCCCGGAGAGCTGTGGAGGCGGAGTCACTGAATATATTCAAGGCTGAGATTGACAGACATTTGAACTACAGGGGAGTCAAGGGGTCTGGGGAGAGGGCGGGAAAGTGGTGTTGAGGCCAAGATTGGATCAGCCATGATCTTATTGAATGGTGGAGCAGGCTCGAGGGGCCGATTGGCCTACTCCTGTTTCTTATGTTCTTATCTCTGTGCGCCTCCAATTCTAGTCTCTTGCCTATCCCCAATTTTCATCACTCCACCATTGGTGGCTGTGCTTTCAGTTGCCTAGGCCCTGAGCTCTAGAATTCCATCCCTGAACCTCTCACTCTTCTAAGACACACCTGAAAACCTACCTCTTTGACCAAGCTTTTGGTCACCTGTCCTAGTATCTCCTTATGTGGCTTGGTGTAAAATTTTGTTGGATAACGCTCCTGTGAAGCTCCTTGGGGCGTTTTACTACGTTGAAGGTGCAAGTTGTTAGTTGTTATTGTTGTTGCTTTGAGAGCAGCTATGGATATCCATCAATAGGAGGGTGACAGGAGGTGTTCCAGACAGGTATGTAATCACCTCAGGAGATCAATAAGTGCCCATGTTTACACCGCCCACTGTGTATACAGACACAGACATTTGGAGCTGGACTTGTCAGACAAAACCTGTAAGTGGAGACAATGCTTCACCAAAAAAGGCAATGAGGTCGTGCTAAGCAACAGCAGGAGATATGTGCGAAAATCGCCCAACTTGCACCGTGCAGTCCATAAATGTCTCGTTTGACTGGGTCCATTCTATTTATTGCCTTCCCCTGGATAACATGAGAGAGCCTGCAATTGTGCTATCTGGCTGGGTTACACAACTGCTGGGCATGATTGACAGCATGCATGTTGTTGTACAGGCCCCTCCTTAACTGTCCATCCACTGCAGCCATGGCTACTTACCCCAATTTAGGAACTGAAGGAGGAGAGGGGAAGAGTGATATAATGAGGGGTACACTGTAACCTGTCCTAATATCTCCTTATGTGGCTCGGTGTCAAATTTTGTTTGATAATGCTCCTGTGAAGCACCTTGGGATGTTTTACTATGTTAAAGACATTTTTGGGCCAGAAATTCGGGTCCCCACGGGTGAGTATGCGCTGGGTACTCACGCGTAAGCCCAACAAAAGTGCCGGTTTCGTGCATGCACTGCACATGCGCGGGAAACCGGGACTTCCGTTCCCTTAAAGGAAGGGGTTCACAGGTCGAACGCGTGCGCCGGAGAGGCAGCGCGTACGCCTGGAACTTCCGTTTCTTTTTGCAGGTTTCTCCGGGAGGGTAAGTCTCCAGAAGCTACGCTTTTAAAAAGCAGTCGCAAGGCCTGCTTTTAACAAGGTAAGTGGTGAATTAAGTAAAATTAAAACATTTTTTCCACAGGTTTATTATTTTTAAATAATTTAAAGAAAGATAAGTTTATTTTTAGCCCCGTTAAAAACTGTAATTAATTTTTTCAAAAATTTAAATTATTGTTTAAAATAGTTATTTTATGTAATTTATAGTTATTTTAAAAATGTGATTTAAAAAAAAATGTATTTGAAGTTTTCGTTATGTTTTGGGGCTGATCTCTATTTCATAGATTTGACAGGTCTTCCTGTCAAATCTATGAATAGAGATTCCCTGCTACGATTGGCTCTCCATGGCCTACGTGATCCCAGGGGACGCTGCGAACTAACTGCGCCCCTGGGATACGCAAGCACTACGCGCCGGCAGTTGGAGGAGGCCCAGGATCGGAATCCCACGTGGGCCCACAGCACAACGGCCGGCGCGCAAGGTAAGTGCAGGTCGGAGGCTTGCACACGCAGGAAGCCTCCGACCCGAATTTCTGGGCTGTTATATAAATGCAAATTGTTGTTGTACAATAGTGACATTTCACAAAGTCCCTCGTTGGCAGTGAGGTGCCCTGCAGAAGTGAAAGATGCTATATAAATCCAAGTTTTCTTTTCTTTCTTTAGATAATCCATTGATATTGAAGAGAATGCAAGTTTACAGGTTAAAATTGCTTGGGGCAAGAGTTCTTCTGTGAAGCCTGTCGCTCAGGTAAGGTAGCCCACAACCAATTTGAGGAGGATAAAGAGTATCTGATGAGCTGATCACTGTTTCCTCTGCCCATAATCCATTTGATTCTGAAAGAGGTCACTACAATACTGCAGCAGTTCTTCTATGCTGTAATATTTATATTGCCTTGTACTTGAGTATTTGCCCAATCTGAATTCTGTAAAATCTGTCTACCTCGAGTGTTTGCGTGCTCTTTAATTTGTAAATAACTATTGTTGTGAATTTGCCTTATCTGTGTGCTGCTGGGTAATCCTTTTACAAAGCAGGTGGAGGGCAGAGTGCAAGCCCACATTTGGTTAAATTGTCACACCAGGGTCACATGACCTCTAAGAACAGATCACAAGTTTGTGGGGGACAAATTCTGTAATGATCAATAACATGTCATTCTATAGTGGACACTAGGTGGAGCCGTAGAGCTGTGTAGAGCTGTATATAGCTGTATGTATAAGACTACACTACCCAGCTGTATGTATAATAAGACTACATTACCCATGAGGCACTAGGCTACCCACAAGGCAGCAGTCAAGATGGAAGCCTCTACAGATACTGGACCTAGTCCATATGTGCTCAATAAAAGTGTCTAGCAAAAGCTAGCTGTGTTCATAATAAGAATGTCTATTTATTAATGAACATAAGATGGTACCAGGATGGTGAAGATCTGCTGAAAATTGTGAAAAGTGACATGGAGAATTTGAAGCCACCAGAGCGTTTGAAACTCACAGGAAACATCGACTACAATTGGCAGACTCTTAAACAACAATTCGAACTCTACATTGCAGCCATCGGATTCGGTACAAAGCCAGACGCAAGGAAGATAGCGTTGCTGCTCACGGTTGCAGGCCCACAGGCGATAGAGGTATTTAATACATTTGTATTTAATCCAGCGAAGAACAGAGACAAATTAGATGATGTGCTACAGAAATTTGATGCACATAGGTCTCATTCTTTTTGGGAGAACAATGAAAGATACATGTTCTGTACAAGGACACAGCAACAAAATGAGACTTTTGATAAGCTAAAAAGTAGGACCTCGAAGGTAGTAATCTCTGGATTACTACCAGTGCCACGTGCTAGTAAGAGTACAGAGAACAGGATAGTTAGGCTAAATACGTGGCTTGAGCAGTGGTGTAAGAGGGAGGGTTTTAAATTTTTGAGGCATTGGAACCAGTTTTGTGGTAGGTGTGACCTATACAAAAGGGACGGTCTACACCTGTGCAGAGATGGAACTGATGTTCTCGGGGTAATTTTTGATAAAGCAGTTCGGGAGCATTTAAACTAGTATGGCAGGGGGCTAGAAACCTATGTAGTGAAATAGAGGAAAGTGAAAGGCAGACAGAAATAAATGGTAAAAGGGTGAGGAACAAAAAACAAAGGGCCAAACTAATTCATAAAAAATGTGAGCATAAAAAAAGCCTGAGGGTTTTATACCTTAATGCGAGAAGCATCAGGAACAAGGTAGATGAATTAGCTGTGGAAATAGAGGTTAATAATTATGATCTAATTGGGATTACGGAAACATGGTTGCAGGGTGAGCAGGGCTGGGAGCTTAACATACAGGGGTATTCAGTATTTAGGAAGGATCGACAAAAAAGAAAGGGAGGAGGGGTAGCATTGCTAGTAAAAGAGGGGATAAATGCAATTGAAAGGAAGGATATTAACTCAGTTAATACAGAATCTATATGGGTGGAGCTAAGAAATAGCGAGGGGCGAAAAACATTAATAGGAGTGGTATATAGGCCTCCAAATAGTAAAATAGAGGTTAGGGAGGGCATCACGAGGGAAATTAGAGAAGCGTGCAATAAGAGCACAGCTGTCATCATAGGTGACTTTAACTTACATATAGATTGGACTAGCCTAATCAGTAAAAATAATGAGGAGGAGGAATTCCTTGAGTGTTTAAGGGATGGTTATCTGGATCAATATGTCGAGGAACCAACTCGGGAACAGGCTATATTGGACTGGGTACTGTGCAATGAGAAGGGACTAATCAGTAATCTTGTTGTACGGGGACCCTTGGGTCAGAGCGATCATAACATGATCGATTTCTCACTCGAAATGGAGAGCGAAGAAATTGACTCAGAGACTAAGGTCCTGAATTTAAACAAGGGGAATTATGATGCCATGAGACGGGAACTGAGTAGGTCTGATTGGACAACGTTCCTGAGAGGACTGGAGGTAGATAAACAATGGCAAACATTTAAAGATAGAATGACAAAATTGCAAAAATTGTTTATACCAATCTGGCATAAAAGGAAATCTAAAAAGGTGACTCAACCGTGGATAACAGGGGAAATTAGAGACAGCATAAAATCCAAAGATAGGGCGTATAAAATAGCCAAAAAAAGCGCCAGAGCGGAAGATTGGGAACAGTTTAAGATAGAGCAAAGGAGGGCAAAGGGCATGATCAAGAGGGGCAAAATAGCTTACGAAAACAAGCTGGCGGAAAATATAAAAACTAACTCCAAAAGCTTTTATAAATATATCAAAAGGAAAAGACTGGTGAAAACCAAAGTTGGTCCATTGCAGTCAGATACGGGGGAATATATAATGGGAAATAAGGAAATGGCAGATCAACTAAATGCATACTTTGGGTCAGTCTTTACGAAGGAAGACACAAAAAACCTCCCTGGGATATCGGGAAAAATAGGGACATTGGCAAAGGAGGAACTGACGCAAATCAATATCTCTAAGGATATGGTGTTAAGGAAGCTAAAGGGATTGAAGGTGGACAAATCCCCAGGGCCTGATAACATGCATCCTAGGGTACTGAAGGAGGTGGCCCTAGAGATAGCGGATGCACTAAGGATGATTTTTCAGAATTCATTAGACTCGGGAACAGTGCCGATGGATTGGAGGGTAGCTAACGTTACCCCACTATTCAAAAAGGGGGGTAGGGAAAAAGCAGGTAATTACAGACCTGTAAGCCTTACATCAGTTGTGGGCAAAATGCTGGAGTCCATCATTAAGGATGAAATAGCGGAGCACTTAGCAAATGGGGACAGGATAGGACAGAGTCAACATGGATTTACAAAGGGTAAATCGTGCTTGACTAATCTATTGGA
Organism: Somniosus microcephalus; assembly: GCF_052327205.1. Taxonomy (NCBI): domain Eukaryota; kingdom Metazoa; phylum Chordata; class Chondrichthyes; order Squaliformes; family Somniosidae; genus Somniosus; species Somniosus microcephalus. The sequence continues at coordinate 363,752,242 of NC_140989.1, forward strand.
ATTTTTTGAGGGAGTAACTGGTAGAATAGATGGGGGAGAGCCAGTAGATGTGGTGTACCTGGACTTCCAAAAGGCCTTCGATAAGGTCCCACATAAAAGATTAGCATGGAAAATTGAGGCTCATGGGATAAAGGGGAAAGTTTTGGCGTGGATAGGGAACTGGCTGTCAGATAGAAAACAGAGAGTTGGAATAAACGGCTCATTTTCTGAATGGCAGGCAGTAACAAGTGGGGTACCACAGGGATCTGTCCTGGGCCCCCAGCTGTTCACAATTTACATTAATGACCTGGATCAGGGAGTCGGATGCAGCATTTCCAAATTTGCAGACGACACTAAACTAGGAGGTGGGGTGGGCTCAGAGGAAGAGACCAGGAAGCTCCAGAGCGATTTGGACAGACTGGGCGATTGGGCGGATAAATGGCAGATGCACTATAATGTGGACAAGTGCGAAGTTATCCACCTTGGGTGCAGGAACGGGAGGGCAAATTATTATTTAAATGGCAATAGATTGGGAGAGGGGGAAGTACAGAGAGACCTGGGTGTTCTTGTACACCAGTCACTGAAGGCGAGCATGCAGGTGCAACAGGCGGTCAAGAAGGCAAACGGTATGCTGGCCTTCATAGCAAAAGGGTTAGAATACAGGAACAGGGATACCTTGCTGCAGCTGTACAGGGCACTGGTGAGACCACACCTCGAGTACTGTGTACAGTTTTGGTCGCCTCATCTGAGGAAGGATGTTCTTGCCATGGAGGGGGTGCAGCGGCGATTCACCAGGCTGATACCAGGAATGGCGGGAATGACCTATGAGGAGAGACTATGTAGTTTAGGGATGTACACACTGGAGTTTAGAAGATTGAGAGGGGACCTCATAGAAGTGTATAAAATTCTGACAGGTCTAGACAGACTGGATGCAGAAGGAATGTTTCCCTTGGCGGGTGAGAACAGAACTAGAGGACATAATTTAAGGATAAGGGCTAAACCATTTAGGACAGAGATGAGGGGGAATTTCTTCACTCAGAGAGTGGTGAACCTGTGGAACTCATTGCCACAGAGGGCAGTGTACGCCAGCTCATTAAATATATTTAAGAGGGAATTAGATATATTTCTACGGGCAAAAGGGGTTAAGGGTTACGGAGAGAAGGCGGGGACGGGATACTGAATTAAAGGATCAGCCATGATCTCATTAAATGGCGGAGCAGGCACGAAGGGCCGAATGGCCTACTCCTGCTCCTATCTTCTATGTATCTATGTATCTATGTATAACTGATCTGAAACTGAAAGCACAGACATGTAATTTCTCTGAGCTCAAAGCATCCATGATTCGTGACCAGATTGTGTTTGGTATTCATGATAAAAAAGCCAGGGAACGTCTGTTGAGAGAAACCGAACTAAATTTGGAAAATGCGGTGAAAATATGCCAAGCCAGCGAGCTAGCTCGAAAGCACGCGAAGACATTCAGTGGAATCAACAATGATGCGATTGTAATGAGTGATAATGCTGCTGTCGGTGCGGTGTCCTACAAGGGGAAGAAACGTGGGCAGAACAGAAATGAAAAGCAATCGGAGGATGAAATTTTTAATTGTAAACGCTGTGGTTACAAACACCAGTTAAGACAATGCCCAGCATTTGGGAAAATGTGCACAAAGTGTAATGGAAAGAATCACTTTGCCAAACAATGCTTTTCAAAAGTAAAAACTAAGTAAGGGCAACGAGTTAATGTAATTGAGGACAGTGATTTAAGTGAGACATTTTTTGTAGGAATGGTGTCATGTGACAATATCAAAAAGGATACAGAAAATGTGCAGCCCTCAGAAATGGACAATGCTGAACATAAAGTTAATGCTGTAAAAGAGGACAAATGGATGATCCCACTGCAGGTAAATGAAGCATTAGTTACCTTGAAACTAGACACTGGGGCAAAAGCAAACTTAATCAGTATGAGTGACATTAACAATATGAAAGAAAAGCCCAAAATACAGAAAAAGTCAGTACTACTGAAGGACTATAATGGACAGAAAATAGATAGCTTAGGTGTATGCAGACTTAAAGTGACAGTCAAAGACAAAGTGCATCATCTCATGTTTTCTGTTGTGGCTGAAAGACTTGATTCACTATTAGGTGACAAAGCTTTTGAAGACTTAGAACTGGTCAAGAGAGTCCACCGTATAAACTGTGCCATAAGCAGACCAGATGACTCAGTGGATTCTGCAGTGAGTAATTTCCAGGATGTGTTCAAAGGATTTGGAGTTCTACCATTCACATACAAGATCCAGCTAAAGGAGAATGCTCAGCCAGTGGTACATGCTCCACGAAGAGTTCCAGCACCCCTGCGTGACCGGCTCAAGAATGAACTGGACAGAATGACCACACTAGGAGTCATCAGGAAAGTCGAAGAGCCAACAGACTGGGTTAACTCCATGGTATGTGTAAAGAAAAAGAACAATCTCATGAAGACACATCAGACTTACCCGTGTTGAGAAGATCCACACGTGAAGTAAAAAAGCCTGATAGACTTAATCTTTGAGTACAATGTAAAGCTTTGAAAATGTTTTGACTGTTTTGAAAATGTTTATGTTTATAGAGCACTAACAAAAGTGTTACTGATATTATCTTTATTGTTTTCTTGAAAGTTGATTGATATTGATTTTGTTAAACCTCAAAGAAAGGGGGATGTAATGATCAATAACATGTCATTCTATAGTGGACACTAGGTGGAGCCGTAGAGCTGTATGTATAAGACTACACTACCCAGCTGTATGTATATTAAGACTACATTACCCATGAGGCACTAGGCTACCCACAAGGCAGCAGTCAAGATGGAAGCCTCTACAGATACTGGGCCTAGTCCACATGTGCTCAATAAAAGTGTCTAGCAAAAGCTAGCTGTGTTCATAATAAGAATGTCGGGGACAAATTCCACTTTCAGGAAGCGACGTCCAACTGTTGAAAGAGGGAAAAGTGCTTTAAAAGATTATGTTAACATTCAGCTTTTATCGGTCACTTCCTAAGATTGAAACTTAAGTTTTATTGATCAGTGTTGTCGCTAGGATTTCAGCAAAGCGTAATGACAAGCATACAAAGTGTTCATGCAGCCACATTCCAGGTAGTTCCAACTCGAGGGTATCAGTAAGGGAAATGGAAATGTGAAAACTTCACACCATGTCCACTTGAGCGGTAAAACACAACCAGAGCACAATTATTGATTCTGTCCTTCCAACCTCAAGTTGTACTTGGAGACAGCATTTTGATAATACTGGAGTGAAGCAGTGGTGGTCGTGTGATTGTCTCTGGTTAAAGACGTGGTGAGAGAAACTTGAGGTGAGGAATTAAGAGCATCACCAAACATTAAAGCCTGCCAGTTCAAATGTGATTTTTCCAATATTGTATCGAGTACTATTATGTCACATAAGCCTAGTGACAATACTGTCGATGTACTGGCTTTCCACTGTGTCGTTATTTGACACTATTAATTAAATAAATATAGTTGGAGGTGGAGGTGACATTGGCTCTCCAACAGGCAGACATTCAGAGCACTCAACAAGTTGTTAGGCATTTTCAAATAAAAGACTTGGATTTATATAGTGCCTTATCACTTCTCTCAAACATCTCAAAGCACTTTACGCACAAGGAATTCCTTGAAGTGCAATGACTATTGTTATGCACAATTTTTTGCACAGCAGGATCCCACAAGTGCCAGTGAGGTAAATGATCAGTTAATCTGTTTTTGGTGGTGTTGACTAAGGAAGGAACATTGACTAGGAGACAATTGTTCTTCTTCCAATAATGCCATAAGATCTTTAGCCTACGAACCACTTTAACCATCAAAGAGGCAGATGGAGTGCCTGTTACACTTGTTGTGTCGGTACCTTTCTACCTAGACACAATTTAGGACTCAGAACTCAGAGATTCAAACATGAAGTGCTTTATTGGAAGGAAAGGAAGTTCTGGAAAGTTCCGAACAAAGAGAGCTAAACTTAACAGAGAACACCCAACCATTTGTCTCCTGTGACAGCGCCACCACAGGTGGGAGGAGAACACACAATACATAACATATTCCTCCCCTCTTAAATGGAAGGTCCACAGTATTCCTCAACAGGTAAGTTACTTTCAATGCACTCAACGAACCTAGGGTAGAGGTAGACTGCCTCAACCCCTGACTTTACCCTGGAGTTTATTCTGCCCCAGTCTTGTGGGTAAGTCACTAAGCCTACAGATCCAAGCGTCTTGGAGGCTGCCGCTCTCTGACAGGATACCGGCGGTCATCGCTGGCTTCCACAGCAGTAGGCATTGACACAGACCTGGATGGAGAAGGTGCCTGTGTCAGTCGAAAGTCAGGAGTTTGCACAGGTGGAACAGTCTCTTTGACTTCCTGTGTTGGAGAAGAGCACTGTGGCAAAGGATGCTGGTTTGCGGTATCATCCGGAAACAGTTCAGGCCAACCAGCCGTTGGAGCCTTTGTGGCTGTCTCTGCTCCTAGCAACAGTTGATCTGTGTGTCTTCTCCAGACGACGTCCTCAGCAGTCTCAACCGTGTAAGACACAGGGCCCGTCTGCGCGATCACCGTAGCAGGAACCCATTTCGGTCCAGTGTTGTAGTTTCGAGCTAGGACGTGCTCTCCAGGGTGAAACCGTCTCTCCTTGGCTCTTTTCTCTCTCTTTTCAACTTGAGCTTGTTGTTGACAATGGACAACCTGTTCTGCCCTTGGAGGTTTGAGTAAGTCAAAACTTGTCTGCAACTGCCTCTTCATCATGAGCGAAGCGGGGGAAGTTTTGGTTGTGGCATGCGGCTCGTTCCTGTAGGACAACAGGAAGCTGTTCAGACATTGGTGGATTGAGCCCTGACCTTGCGATGCCTTCAAGGCGTGCTTCAAAGTTTGCACAAACCTTTCTGCCTGGCCGTTAGTAGAGGGATGATAGGGCGCAGACCTGATGTGTTGGACACCATTCACATGCAGGAAGGTTGCAAACTCCTGTGATACAAATTGCGGACCGTTGTCACTTACGAGTTGTTCCGGTGAGCCATAACGGCTGAACATCTCACCAAGTTTCTCAATTGTTTTCTCTGCCGTGGTAGACCTGATCACAGCGACGTCCGGCCACTTGCTACCAGCGTTCATAACCACCATAAACATATTCTCTTCGAAAGGACCGGCGAAGTCCACATGTACTCGTTGCCACACTTCTGCAGGCCAATCCCAGGGGTGTAGGGTTGCCAGCTGTGGAACATTCCGGACCCTTTGACATGGGGAACATGTTTTGGCTTTCTCCTCAATATTCCCATCGAGACCTGGCCACCAGAAGTAGCTTCTTGCCATTTCCTTCATCCGAACCATCCCACTGTGGCCTGTATGAAGTTGTTGCAGTATAGGTTCCCTCAGAGGTAGCGGAATGATGACACGGCGTCCCCAAAGAAGACAACCTGCCTGGACGGAGAGCTCATTTCTTTTTGAAACATAAGGTTTCAAACTAGGAGAATCTCCTATAGCTCTCCCTCGAATGACATCGTCCATTACCTCAGACAGGACTGGATCGTTGCGGGTGTACCTTCGCACCTGAACTGCAGTGACAGGTGCTCTCTCCACTTGTCTAAAGTAGAAGATGTCTATCTGATGACAGGCAAGGGTAGCCTCGAGAGACCGTCTGCATTGCCGTGCAAGTCTGATTTGCGATATTTGATGTCATATGTGTGTCCTGACAACAGTAAAGCCCACCTTTGCATCCTGCTTGCAGCGAGAGACGGAATTCCGGTGTGGGGCCCGAAGATTGAAGTCAATGGATGGTGGTCCATCAGGAGTGTGAACCTTCTCCCAAACAGGTACTGATGAAATTTTCGAATTCCAAAAACGATTCCCAAGGCCTCGCGCTCGATCTGCGCATAGTTACTCTCGGCCTTGTTCAAGGTGCGTGATGCGAAGGTGATAGGTTTCTCTTCACCCGAAGGCATGATGTGGGATATGACTGATCCCACACCATATGGTGATGCATCACATGCTAGCTGCACGGGCAGCTTTGGGTCGAAGTGTGTCAGGACCTCCGATTTCAGCAATGCTTTCTTTGCTTGGGCGAAAGCTTCGTTGCACAGTTCAGTCTATTTCCATGTTTTGCCTTGACATAGCAACTGATGTAACGGCTTCAGCAATGTTGCTAAGTCTGGAATAAACTTCCCATAGTAGTTAAGTAGCCCCAGAAATGAACGTAACTGGCTCACATTCTGGGGTGCTGGGGCCTCCACGATCGCCTTGACCTTTGACGGCGCCTTATGCAGGCCAGTAGCGTCAATCACATGCCCCAGGTACGCAACTGAAGACTGAAAGAATTCACATTTGTCTTTATGAACTCTGAGTCCGTACTCTTTCAGTCGTTGTAGTGTCGCATCCAAGTTCAGAAGATGATCCTCCTCATTTGTCCCAGTGACAAGGATGTCGTCCAGGTAGCACTGGACTCCTGGCAGTCCACTCAAAATCTGATCCATTGCCCTTTGGAATAGAGCAGGGGCCGACGTAATTCCAAACGGAAGGCGGCAGTACCTGTATAGCCCCTTGTGTGTCACAATTATCAGCAGCTCCTTTGATTTGTCATCGACATGCATTTGTAGATAAGCCTGGCATAAGTCTATTTTGCTGAACTTTTGCCCTCCGGCCAGGCCCGTAAAAAGATCCTCAATGAGGGGAAGAGGGTACTGTTCTGCAGACAGCACCGGTTAATAGTCACTTTAAAATCCCCGCAGATTCGAACAGATCCATCCTTTTTCAGGACAGGAACAATGGGTGTGGCCCATTTGCTCACGCTCACAGGCTCCAGGACTCCATTCTCGACTAAGCCCTCCAAGTTAGCCTCAACTTTTGGCCTAATTGCATAGGGTACAGGTCGGGCTTTGTGAAACTTCGGCTTGCTGTCAGGTTTAATGTCCAGTCTCACGCTGATCTTTTTCATGCTCCCAAGTTCCCCATTGAAGAGTTCTGCATGTTTGTTTAACACTGCAGTCAGACCTGACTCCCCTTTTGACATCATGCGGACTGCAGACCAGTCCAGCGTGATTTTCTCCAGCCACGCACGTCCCAGTAGTGATGGGTAATTTCCCTTTACCACATATAGTGGCAGTTTTGCAGTCTGTCTGTTCAATTTAACTGTCACCTCAATGACGCCTCTCATGGCCACAGGTTCACCGGTATACGTCTTTAGCACAATGTTTGTTGGCTGAAGGGTAAGATGCTTTAGCATTTTGTTGTAGACAGTGTCTGAAACAAGGGACACAGCCGCGCCTGTGTCCACCTCCATCCGCACTGATTGTCCCTCCACCAGTGGTGACACCCAGTAGCCATTTGAATCACCTGCAGCCGTCAGTATATGCACCTCTTCCTCCTCAGAGGTGTCGCTCCCCTCTGTTTTGCTTGTTCCATCATACTGCACTGAATGAACACTCTTTTTCCTCTCTTGTCCAAATACAGACATTTTGCTTCCATGCTTCCCAGCTCTGTCTGTTCTTTTTTTATCTCTACAGGCGCGTTCAATGTGACCCTTTTTGCCACAATTTCGGCATTCCAGCTCCGTACACCAGCAGTCATTAGCGTGATGGCCCGTTTTCCCACAACGGTAACATGTGCCGTTCCACGCACCTTTAGGCTCAGATGACACCTTGTGAACTCTCCCTGTTGAACTCAACTGGTGAGCCTCCTTTTCCGCCATCTCCATGGAGACACTAACTTCAATGGCCTTTTCAAGAGTAAGGTTGTCCTCAGTAAGAAGGCGCTTCTGTGTGGCTGCATTTTGCAGACCACACACAAGTCTGTCTCTAATGGTGTCATTCAGCACCTCCTTGAACTGGCAGTGTTCCGACGACCTTTTTAAAGCAGCAATAAACATCGTCACTGATTCCCCCTCCTCTTGATTCCGTTTGTGAAATCTAAATCTCTCAGCAATAACCAGAGGTTTTGGTGAAAAATGTGCTCCAAGAATTTCCACTAGTTGCTTATATGTTTTAGTTCCTGGCTTATCTGGCTGCACGAGGCTGCGAAGTAAATTGAATGTCTTCGGCCCGATTACACTCAAAAAGGTAGGCACGACCTTTTCATTTGCCACTGCATTCGCCAATACAAAATAGTCAAAACGTTCCGTATATGCGCTCCATTGCTCCACATTTTCATCAAAATCACCGATGTTTCCTAATATAGTAGCCATCTCACGTTTCAAATTAAATTTTCTGTTTACTCACTGCACCCGTAACGTACGCAGATTCATCTGCTCCTCATTGCCACTTGTTGTGTCAGTACCTTTCTACCTAGACACAATTTAGGACGCAGAACTCAGAGATTCAAACATGAAGTGCTTTATTGGAAGGAAAGGAAGTTCTGGAAAGTTCCGAACAAAGAGAGCTAAACTTAACAGAGAACACCCGACCATTTATCTCCTGTGACAGCGCCACCACAGGTGGGAGGAGAACACACAATACATAACAACACTATGTTAGGTACTGCTGAAACTTGGCAGCCCTTTCAAAGAATAGCACCTCTCAAAAAATAGCGTTTCCAAAGTACTGCATTGCAGTGTCAGCCTTTACTCAGATGATTGTGGGTTAAAGCCAGAGCACATAATCTGGCTGACACCTCAGTGCAGAACTGAAGGAGTGCTGCATTGTCAGAGGTGCCATCTTTTGGATGAGACATTAAACCAAAGCCTTGTCTGCCTGTTCAGGCAGACATAAAGAATCCCATGGCACTATTCAAAGAACAGCAGGGAGTTTTCTCAATATTCCTCCTTCAACAAACACCACCAGAAACAATTTAACAGGACATTCATTGTTTTTCTCTGTGGACCTTGCTGTGCCCAGAATGACTACATAACGACACTTCAAAAGTAATACATAAATTGCCTTGCGGGATCCTGAGGATATGATATGGTGCAATATAAATATGGAAGTTCTTTCTTGCTCAGTTACAGAAGGAAACCAGTGAACTGTGTTTCACTGAATCTTTTTCTTGGGGGACAAATAAAAGATTCAGCTTTTACTCTTAATGGAGGAGTGACGAATCGGATGTGGTACCCAGCATAATGTAACAATTAAGGCTACATTGGACTGTGGTGAACACACTGCAAAATCCTCATCAAGGAGACTTTGTTTAAATCTACCAGCAAAATCATTTGTACAAATACAGACAAGGTATATGTAGTGTATGTGCCTTTAAGTCAGAACTACTTTTACAGCTCCTGTATACTGTAGTACCGGCAGTGACCACACCGGTATATAAGCTTTGCGCATGCCTTTGTACCCCCAGTCTAGAAACTACCCTCCTCCAGTAAAGGCCTGTTATTTGTTAATGTACAGCATCCGTGTGATTATTTATCCACTGAACCATGGATCCAACAGTGGCGACGAGTGTCGATTCGAATCTACCTGCAACATAAAAAAAATAGTCGAGGCCAGGAACACGGGCGTCGACCACGAACAACCGCCCAGCAGTCAGGCAGAGATCCAACTTCGCAAGGGAGGCTGTGGAGAGCCGGGCTTGGTTCCCCAGCCACAACGAGCAGTAAGAGACCGACGACAGGTCCAGCGCAGACCCTTCACGAGCAGCGGCGGCTGGAGCCGACCGACGGCGGAGAGAGAGCCGAGCAGCATCGACGGGGTAAGACAGAGGGTGAAGAGCGCAGGGCGCAGCCGGGGGTCGAACACCGAGCGGCGTCGAGGAAAATAAAACAAACCGGAGAGAAAGAGGGTAAGAAACAGCCAGGTTCTAGACTGAGCGGCGTCGAAAAATATAAAAAGAAGAACGCGCAGAGCACAGCCAGTGCTCACGGGCTGAACAGGGTCTGCGGGGCGAAGAAATGAGAGACGCCATTGAGCCGCGGAGAAGAAGGAAGAGCGCGGGAGACACCATTGAGCCGCGGAGAAGAAGGAAGAGCGCGGGAGACGCCATTTTTAGAAGCTGCAGCGGAGAAGAAGGGCGAGCGCGGGAAGGAAGGAAAGCGCGGAAGACGCCATTTTGTGCCAGCGGAGAAGAAGGGGAAGCGCAGGAGGCGCCATTTGTGATAGTTAACGCACACCCAAGGATGTCGAAGAGTGGCAGTATCTCTACGTTCGACAATGAAGTCGAAGATTGGGCGACATATGTGGAACATATTGAGGTGTACTGCAGGGCGAATGAAGTGCCAGATGCTAATAAAGCACTGGTTCTGTTAAATTCCAATCGTGCAAAAACTTATGGGTTACTGCGAAATCTAATAACCCCAGAGAAGCCGGTAAACAAGAATTTTGAAAGCATAGTAGAAATCCTACAGGACCACTTAAACCCCACACCGTTGCTGATAGCAGAACGATTTAAGTTCCATAAAAGGAACCAACACAAAGACGAAAGCAATGCTGAGTACCTAACGGAACTGCGCAAGCTATCGAAACACTGCCAGTTTGGAGCGGGACTAGCAGACACATTAAGGGACAAGTTTGTGTGTGGGCTACAAAGTGAAGGAACCCAGAAACGGCTTCTATCAGAAAAGGACCTTACGCTGGACAAAGCTTTCAGTATGGCAGTATCACACGAAGCAGCCGCAAGGGGCGCTGCAGAGATACAACGGAGACCGCAAGAATATGGCACCAATGAAATGTCCTATGGAACAGGGAAGTGCTATCGCTGCGGCAGAACAACACATGACCAGAAAGATTGTTGGTTCAAGGACCAAGTGTGCAGACAGTGTGGGAAAGCAGGACACATAGCAAGAGTCTGCAGGTCTGGGAAGAAAACCAACAGTAAGAAATCTCCACAGGAGAAGTACAAAAAGGTACACCAGGTGATGGACAGTGGTTCAGACGAACAGAAAAGTAACACAGACTCCGGAAGCAAGGAGCTGGGTTGTCTGAAACTACATAAGGTAACCAAAATGGAGGATCACCAGACTATCTGGGTTACACTCAAGATAGACGGAGTCCAAGTGGAAATGGAATTGGACACAGGGTCAGCTCTAACAGTCATAAATCAAAGAGACTACAAGCGGCTATTTTCACACATACCCTTGAAAGCTACAGAGATTGTCTTGAAGACATATACGGGGCAAAAAGTCTACCCCAAAGGAAAAATAAGGGTGAAAGTGACATATAAAGGCCAGGAAATACCTAAAATGGATATATATGTATTGCCAAATGGAGGACCACCACTGCTAGGACGTGAATGGATCCGGAAGATACAATTAGATTGGCATTCCATACAGGCACTGAAGGTTGAGGCCAAAAAGGATGACGACGTCACACCTGGACTGTTAAGTCTGTGTATCCCAGTTATGCTTATTATAAATCACTGGACACAGACCACAAGAATAACTTTAACAGGTCTTTACTATTCGGAGGTCAGGGCTGAACTGCCCAGCAAATCCCTACACAACACTTATATACCGGTGTGGTCACCACCGGTATTACAGTATACAGCAGCCAAGAGAAAGTAGTACATCTCTTAAGGTAGTTCTCTTAAGGTGGAACAGGTTACATACACCACATGGACGACTGTCAAAAATGCTAACTGACGCAAAAGAAGTATTCCAGGAGGGACTAGGAACACTAAAAGGAATAACAGCAACGATTAAAATAGAGGAAAATGCAAGCCCAAAGTTTCTGAAGGCCAGACCAGTGCCTTATGCGATCAGACCAGCTGTTGAAGCAGAGCTGGAAGGGTTGGAACGTTCAGGAGTACTGTCCAAAGTGGACTGGAGCGAGTGGGCTACACCCATCGTTCCTGTAATGAAGAGGTCGTTGAGTAATACGCCTGGGGAACCAAAGAAGGTCCACATCTGTGGGGATTTTAAGGTGACAGTGAACCCAGTCCTTCACATGGTGCAATATCCGCTTCCACGAATTGAAGATATTTTCACCTCGCTATCTGGAGGTAAACGCTTCACCAAAATTGATCTAGCCCAGGCGTACTTGCAAATGGAGGTAGAAGAAGCTTCGAAACAATACCTTACGATCAACACTCATAAAGGTCTCTATCAATACAACTGGCTGGTGTTTGGAGTAGCCTCGGCTCCGGCTATCTGGCAAAGGGCGATGGATCAGGTCCTGCAAGGGATTCCGGGGACCCAGTGTTATTTGGACGACATCTTGGTCACGGGCGAAAATGACGGTGATCACCTCGCCAACTTGGAGAAGGTGCTCACCAGATTAAAGGAGTATGGGCTACGAGCTAATCGCCACAAGTGCAAGTTTTTCCAGAAACAGATCTCGTATTGTGGCCACGTCATCGATGAAGAGGGGTTACATAAGTCCCCTGACAAGATTGAGGCAGTAGTCAAGGCTCCAGCACCGGAAAATGTGTCACAACTGAGGTCGTTCCTCGGGCTGGTAAACTACTACCACAAGTTCTTACCAAATTTGTCTATGGTATTACACCCGCTGTACACCCTACTGCAAACAGGGGTACCATGGAAGTGGGATGACGAACGTAGACGAGCTTTCCAGAAGTGTAAAGAATTGATCACATCAAAAGAGGTGTTGGCCCATTTCAACCCAGCACTACCAATTCGTTTGGCATGTGATGCATCACCCTACGGTATTGGAGCGGTGCTGTTGCACAAATTCCCAGACGGGTTGGAGAGGCCAGTAGCCTTTGCGTCTCGGTCACTAACCTCAGCCGAGCGCAACTACACCCAGATTGACAGGGAGGCCCTCAGCCTAGTATGGGGAGTAAAAAAATTCAACCACTATCTGCATGGGCAGAAGTTCACCTTGCTGACTGACCATCAACCACTTGTCTCCATCTTTAATCCTAAGAAGGGCGTTCCAGTGATGACTGCACAGCGGTTACAAAGATGGTCCCTGTTTCTAGGGGCAAATCAATATGAAATAGAATATAAAGGCACGAAACAGCATGGGAACGCTGATGGGCTATCGCGCCTGCCACTGCCTACTGTGGAGGAAGCACCAGCAGTGGACCCTATCGAGATATTTTATTCGTCAATAATTGAACGATTGCCAGTAACAAATGCGGATATAGAGAAGGAGACCCGGAATGATCCAACGCTGTCACGGGTATATGAATTGACGGTGAGGGGATGGCCAACACATGGCGACTCACTGTTGCCAGCATTCTCATCCAGAAGAGAACAGCTGTCAGTATGCCAGGGGACAGTGATGTGTGGATCCAGAGTGGCGATTCCACCCAAGTTAAGGGAGAGTGTGCTAAATGAGCTACATGAAGGTCATCTGGGGGGAGTGAAAATGAAAAGCCTTGCTAGGGCTTATGTGTGGTGGCCGGGAATCGATCAACAAATCGAAGACCTAACTAAGAGCTGCTTAGGATGCCAGAATGTCCAAAATGCACCACCACATGCCCCTCTACACCCATGGGAGTGGCCCTCCTCTCCATGGCAACGGGTGCATATTGATTTTGCTGGTCCATTCATGGACTCAATGTTCTTAATAGCAGTGGATGCTCATTCAAAGTGGCCTGAGGTGATAAAAATGTCTTCAACCACTACAGAGAAAACGATTGCAGTCCTACGGACCATATTTGCCAGAAACGGTTTGCCAGAGCAGATTTGCTCTGATAATGGACCACAGTTTGTGTCGGGCGAGTTCCAAAAATTCATGAAAAGGAATGGGGTAAGGCATTACACATCCGCCCCGTATCATCCAGCCACAAATGGATTGGCTGAGAGGTTCGTACAAACCTTTAAGAAGGCGATAAAGGCCATGTGCGACGAGGAAATTCCACTACAGCATAAGATGGACAATTTCTTATTAGCCTACCGAAACGCGACACATGCAGTTACCAACCAGACCCCGGCCATGATGTTCTTTAACCGAAGGTTGAGATCTCGTCTGGACTTGCTCAGACCAAATGTGCGAAGAAATGTTGAGGACAAACAATTCCAGCACATCAATGAGAAGCCGACAAGGAGCTTCAATGTAGGGCAACCAGTCTTGGCCCGTGACTATCGAACAGAGAAGTGGCAACCCGGAACGATATGTACAAGGCAGGGGCCATTAATGTACACAGTGGATGTCGGGGAGAACATTGTGAGACGCCACGTCGATCAGATCTTAGCGTCACAGGAACGCGTCAACCCCATGTCTCGAGTACCTGGGGATGAACCCGACATACCGATAGCATCGGAACCCGATGAACTACCCGATGAAAAGGGGTCAGAATCGCCTCTGCACCAAGGACAAGAACCTCTGGAAAGGCGCTATCCCGAAAGGGTCAGGAAGCCGCCCCAAAGACTGAATCTATAAATGGACTTTTGTTGTTTAATGTACATGTTGAAATGTTAATTGTTATTTGAATATTAGGGGTATTACTAATCTAAAAGGGGAGGAATTGTAGTGTATGTGCCTTTAAGTCAGAACTACTTTTACAGCTCCTGTATACTGTAGTACCGGCAGTGACCACACCAGTATATAAGCTTTGCACATGCCTCTGTACCCCCAGTCTAGAAACTACCCTCCTCCAATAAAGACCTGTTATTTGTTAATGTACAGCATCCGTGTGATTATTTATCCACTGAACCACGGATCCAACAGTATAGGAGAGAAAGTGACCGTGTAAAGAATGTAGAAAGAGGTACAGTAGTTTATAGTCACCAGCACAAATATAACAAATATTTAGCGCTGAGCTTGTGCTGATTTTTACTGTGTTCAACCTTCACTATGGTCAGATTGGAGGCTGGTAGATTGAATAGCTAGCAGATTGGGTAAGATTTTTGCTGTTGGTATTGCAACGTGTTTAACGCAATCTAGCTGTGGTTTCAGCCTTGAGGGTCGGCTATTTAGGACTAAGATGAGGAGAAATTTCTTCACTCAAAGGGTTTTGAATCTTTGCAATTCTGTACCCCAGAGAGCTCAGTCATTGAGTATATTCAAGACAGAGATTGATAGATTTTTGGATACTGAGGGAATCGAGGGATATGGGGAAAGTGGAGTTGAGGTAGAAGATCAGTCATGATCTTATTGAATAGCGGAGCAGGCTCAAAGGGCCGAATGGCCGACTCCTGCTCCTATTTCTTGTTATGTTCTTTAGGTGTCAGCCATGGCTCAGTTGTAGCACTGTCGCCTGAGTCAGAGGTTGTGGGTTCAAGTCCCACTCCAGAGACCTGGCCACAAAATCTAAGCCGACACTTCAGTGCAGTGCTGAGGAAGAGCTGCACTGTCTGAGGTGCCATCTTTTGAACGAAACATTAAACCGAGGCCCCGTCTGCCCTCTCAGGTGAATGTAAAAGATCTCATGGCACTATTTCGAAGAAGAGCAGGGGAGTTCTCCCTGGTCTCTTGGCCAATATTTATCCTTCAACCAACATCACTAAATGAAAAACAGATTATCTGGTCATTAAGAAAGACTTGCATTTATATAGCGCCTTCCGTGACCACCGGACGTCCCAAAGCGCTTTACAGCCAATAAAGTACTTTTTGAAGAGTAGTCGCCGTTGTAATGTAGGAAACGCAGCAGCCAATTTTCACACAGCAAGCAACAAACAGCAATGTGATAATGACCAGATAATTTGTTTTAGATGTTGATTGAAGGATAAATGTTGGCTAAGACAGCAGGGATAATTCCCCTGCTCTTCTTTGAAATAGTGCCATAGGATCTTTGCGTCTCTGGACTGGAACTTCAACCCACAACCTTCTGATTCAGAGGCGAGAGAGCTACCCACTAAGCCATGGCTGACACATGTATCACATTGCTGTTTGTGGGAACTTGCTGTGCACAAATTGGCTGCCATGTTTCCTACATTACAACAGTGACTACACTTCAAAAAGTATTTAATTGGCTGTAAAACGCTTTGGGACATCTTGAGGTCGTGAAAGTCACTATATAAATGTGAGTCTTTCTGTATTTCTTTTTTCTCAACAACATCAGAAGGATTTGGCCAGGCCAAGTTCCCTCCAAGACTGTGACTGGAAAAGCAACACAGCAATAGCTAGCACTTAAGCCAGATCTCCATGGTTATTCCAGGAACACAAGAACTGCTGCAGCTGCACCTCAGTATTGTTCTACAATACCTGCACTGGCTAACCAGTAGAAAAGCTTCATATATAACTTTTGCTATGGAACGTGCCCTTATTTAGATAATTGGCAACTTCTGAAATTTTTTGAAGTCCAGAACAAGCTGCTGGATAGGGAGAGGGCAGGGAATGGGATCATGACTTAAGTACTGATTCTCTTAAAATTTTTGAAAACCTTAAACATATCATAAGACACAGGAATGTGACGAAACAAAAAATCTTAAAAAAACAGACTTTTGGTCTATAGTTTATATTTTTAAAATTTCCAAATAAATTCTACAAAAACAGGTAGCTTGCAACTTACTCTGAAATCCAAATTTCAAGTGTTTTGGGAGGTCATATGATGGTAACTTGGTTAGAAGTGCATGTAATGATCAGTAACCTGTCATTCTGGAATGGTACACTAGGTGGTGCTGTATGTATATAAGAGTGGGCTACCCATGATGCACTAGGCTACCCACAAGGCAGCAGTCAAGATGGAGGCCTCTACAGATACTGTACCTAGTCCACATGTGCTCAATAAAGTGTCTAGCAAAAGCTAGCTGTTCTTAATAAAAACGACTAGTTATTAATGAACATAACATGGTACCAGGATTGGTAAGATCTGCTGAATATTGTGCAACATGACATGGAGAATTTGAAGCCACCAGAGCGTTTGAAACTCACAGGAAATGTCGACTACAATTGGCAGACTTATAAACAACAATTCGAACTCTACATTGCTGCCATCGGGTACGGTATGAAGCCAGACGCAAGGAAAATAGCGTTGCTGCTCACGGTTGCAGGCCCACAGGCAATAGAGGTATTTAATACATTTGTATTTAATCCAGAGGAGAACAGAGAAAAATTAGACGATGTGCTAAAGAAGTTTGATACACATTGTTCTCCCAAAAAGAATGAAACCTATGAGAGGTACATCTTCCGTTCTTGGACACAGCAGCAAAGTGAGACTTTTGATAGCTTTTTGACTGATCTGAAACTGAAAGCACAGACATGTAATTTCTCTGAGCTGAAAGCATCCATGATTCGTGACCAGATTGTGTTTGGTATTCATGATAAAAAAAGTCAGGGAACGTCTGTTGAGAGAAACCGAACTAACATTGGAAATTGCTGTGAAAATATGCCAAGCTAGCGAGCTAGCTCAAAAGCATGCCAAGACTTTCAGTGAAATCAATGATGGTGCGATTGCAGTAAGTGCTGCTGTCGGTGCTGTGTCCTACAAGGGGAAGAAACATGGGCAGAACAGAAGTGAAAAGCAATCGGAGGAAGGAATTTTTAATTGTAAACGCTGTGGTTACAAACACCAGTTAAAACAATGTCCAGCATCTGGAAAAATGTGCACAAAATGTCATGGAAAGAATCACTTTGCCAAACAATACTTTTCAAAAGTAAAAACTAAGAAAGGGCAATGAGTTAATGTAATTGAGGACACTGATTTAAGTGAGACATGTTTTGTAGGAATGGTGTCATGTGACAATATCAAAAAGGATACAGAAAATGTGCAGCCCTCAGGAATTAACAATGCTGAACATAAAGTTAATGCAGTAAAAGAGGACAAATGGATGATCCCACTGCAGGTAAATGGAGCATTAGTTACATTGAAACTAGACACTGAGGCAAAAGCAAACTTAATCAGTATGAGTGACATTAACAATATGAAAGAAAAGCCCAAAATACAGAAAACGTCAGTGCTACTGAAGGACTATAATGGACAGAAAATAGATAGCTTAGGTGTATGCAGACTTAAAGTGACAGTCAAAGACAAAGTGCATCATCTCATGTTTTCTGTTGTGGCTGAAGGACTTGATTCACTACTGGGTGACAAAGCTTGTGAGGACTTAGAACTGGTCAAGAGAGTCTACCGTATAAACTGTGCCATAAGCAGACCAGATGACTCGGTGGATTCTGTAGTGAATAATTTCCAGGATGTGTTCAAAGGATTTGGAGTTCTACCATTCACTTACAAGATCCAGCTAAAGGAGGATGCTCAGCCAGTGGTACATGCTCCACGAAAAGTTCCAGCACCCCTGCGTGACCGGCTCAAGAATGAACTGGACAGAATGATCACACTAGGAGTCATCAGGAAAGTCGAAGAGCCAACAGGCTGGGTTAACTCCATGGTATGTGTAAAGAAAAAGAACAATGATCTAAGAATATGCATGGATCCAAAGGACTTAAATGCAAACATAAAACGTGAACACTACCAGATTCCCAAGCGAGAAGAAATCACCAGTGAAATGTCAGGTGCCAGATACTTTACAAAGCTCGATGCCTCACAAGGATTTTGGCAACTAAAACTGGATGAAGAGAGCACCAAATGCTGTACCTTCAACACACCATTTGGCAGGTATTGTTTCCTCAGAATGCCTTTCGGGATAATATCTGCATCTGAAATCTTTCATAGAGTGATGGAACACATAATTGAAGGTCTGGAAGGAGTTCGGGTCTATGTTGATGACATCATCATCTGGGGCTCCACATTGAAAGAACACAATGAGAGACTGACTAAAGTGCTACAGAGCATACGCCGGAATGGACTGAAGCTCAACAAAGCCAAGTGTCAGTTTGGCATCCAGGAAGTCACTTTCCTAGGAGATAATCTATCTGGTAAAGGAATAGAGCCAGATATGGAAAAAGTAAACGCCATACTCAAAATGCCCCGACCCACGGACAAAAAAGGAGTGCTACGCATCATGGGGATGATAAACTTCATTGGAAAGTTCATTCCTAACTTGTCAGCCAAGACAGCCTGTCTGCGAGACCTGCTATGTAAAACAAATGAGTTCGCATGGACAGAAAGACATGAACAAGAGTGGATAAACCTCAAAACAGTGCTGACAACCACACCTGTACTCACCTTCTTTGACCCAACAAAAAGAATCAAAGTGTCAACGGATGCATCAAAAGATGGCCTAGGTGCAGTCTTGCTACAAGCAGAGGGTGAAGATTGGAAGCCTGTTGCCTATGCCTCCAGGTCTATGACTGATACTGAGTGTCGATACGCCCAGATTGAAAAGGAATGTCTAGGCTTGGTAGTTGGACTAGAAAAGTTTCATGGCTACATATATGGACTTCCCACCTTCACAGTTGAGACAGACCACAGCCCACTGGTTGCCATCATAAAAAAGAACCTGAATGAGATGTCTCCAAGGATTCAACGACTCATGATGAAGCTGCAAAGATATGACTTTGAACTGATCTACACACCAGGCAAATACATAGTGTTAG
This sequence comes from Somniosus microcephalus, assembly GCF_052327205.1. Taxonomy (NCBI): domain Eukaryota; kingdom Metazoa; phylum Chordata; class Chondrichthyes; order Squaliformes; family Somniosidae; genus Somniosus; species Somniosus microcephalus. The sequence goes on from NC_140989.1 coordinate 363,771,451, forward strand.
CAGATGCACTATCCCGAGCACCCACAATGAGTCATGTGAGCTCTACTGAAGAAGACGTGGATGTTCATGTGAGTATGGTCACTGCTGCGCTGCCCGTGTCAGACACAAAATCAAAGCAAATAGCAGAAGAAACAGTAAAAGATACAGTATTACAAACAGTAATAGAGAACATTCATCATGGTTGGCCAAAAGGTTCCTGTCCAAAATATTTTCACATAAGGTCAGAATTGAGTGTCGCAAGTGGACTATTACTAAAACAGAATAGAATAGTCATTCCACAGGCTCTACGTCAAGACATGCTCAAAAGGATTCATGAGGGACACCTCGGAATTGAATAATGCAAAAGGAGAGCAAGAGACACTGTTTATTGGCCTGGCATAAATAAGGACATTGAGAACATGGTAGGCAAATGTGAGACATGTCAGAAACACCAAAACAAACAAGCAAAGGACCAATGATGGTAGCTGACATCCCAACAGCACCATGGCAAAAGGTTGGTATGGACCTTTTTCATTTAAATGGTAAAGACTATCTAATAGTGATTGACTACTATTCTAACTATCCTGAGATGGTGCTGCTCTCAAGCACCACAGCAAGCAGTGTCATAATGCATGTGAAATCCATCTTCGCCAGACATGGAATTCCCAGGATTGCCGTTAGCGACAATGGTCCGTGCTTCAACTGTAAGGAGTGGCAACAGTTTGCAGCACATTATGACTTTCAACACGTCACATCCAGTCCTTTGTATTATGTCCATGTATGATTGAGACACGGACAGCAGGAGTTGAACAAAACAAGTCTTTACTGAATGAAGTCAATCGGGAAACTGAAACTACAGAGGCTCACTAGCGCCTTTTATACAGGGGTGGTCACTGCCGGTACTGCAGTCTGAGACCAGTTATTCTCTTAAAGGTACATACACAACAATTCCTCCCCTTTTAGATAAACAGTACATAACATTCATTTAACAACTAAATGATAACTAATTACAATCACAATTACGGTTGTTAGATACATTGGTTAAGTTTAAGCAATTATAAGTTCAGTCTTTGAGGAGGCTTCCTGATTCTGTCTGGATAACGCCTCTTTGGGGTATCAGGTTCCTCTGGCAAGGCTGAGTCGGGATCAATGTCGTTGTTTGGTTCATCTGCTTCGAATATCACCGATTCTGCGGTAGCTGCAATTGGTACGTCGATTTCATTGCCAGGTGTATCAGATCGTGGTGTGGAGTTGACGTTTTCCAGTGACTCTAGAATCTGGTCAGCATGGCGTCTTACAATGCTCTCTCCAACATCCACGGTATACATGAGAGGTCCTTGCCGTGTACAAATCGTTCCTGGCTGCCATTTCTCAGTGCGGTAGTCCCGGGCCAAAACTGGTTGACCTATCTTAAAACTCCTGGTCGGCCTTTCATTCATATTCTGAAACTGCCTGTTCTCCACATCTCTTCAGACGTTTGGCTTAACCAAATCCAAGCGGCATCGTAGTCTTCGATTGAAGAACATCATGGCTGGAGTTTGGTTGGTAACCGCATGTGTTGCATTCCGGTAGGCAAACAAGAAGTTGTCCATCTTGTGTTGTAGGGGTATATCTTCATTATACATTGCCTTGATAGCCTTCTTGAATGTTTGAACAAACCTCTCGGCCAATCCATTAGTGGCTGGATGATATGGGGCAGATGTGTAATGCTTAACACCATTGTTCTTTAAGAACCTCCGGAACTCTTCAGACACAACTGTGGTCCATTGTCAGAGCAAATCTGTTCAGGCAGCCCATTCCTGGCGAATATGGTTCATAAAACTGTGATAGTTTTTTCCGTGGTGGTTGAGGACATTTTTATTACCTCTGGCCACTTTGAATGTGCGTCCACCGCAATTAAAAACATCGAGTCCATGAAGGGACCAGCAAAATCAATGTGCACCCTTTGCCATGGAGATGAGGGCCACTCCCATGGATGTAGAGGAGCTTGTGGTGGGGCGTTTTGGACCTTCTGGCATCCTGCACAGCTCTTGGTCATCTCTTCGATTTCTCTATCGATTCCCGGCCACCACACAAATGCTCTGGCTAAGTTCTTCATTTTTACCCCACCCAGATGACCCTCATGAAGCTCATTGAGCACTCTATCCATCAACTTAGGTGGAATTACTACTCTGGATCCACACATCAAGGTTCCTCTGCACACTGACAGCTGTTTTCCTCTCGGCGAGAATGCTGGCAGCAGTGGTTCGCCATGTGCTGGCCATCCCTTCACCGTTAAATCATAGACCCGTGATAGTGTCGGGTCATTCCGTGTTTCCTTTTCTATGTTTGCATTCGTCACAGGGAGACATTCGACTATGGTCGAGTGGAATAACTCCATTGGATCCACCGCAAGGTCTTCTTCTTCCACCGTCGGCAACGGTAGGCGTGACAATCCACCAGCATCCCCATGCTGTTTAGTTCCTTTGTACTCGATGTCATATTGGTGTGCCCCTAGGAAAAGGGACCACCTCTGCAGCCGTTGCGCTGTCATTATCGGTACGCCCTTCTGAGGGTTGAAAATGGAGACAAGAGGTTGATGATCGGTTAGTAGAGTAAATTTTTGACCGTGCAGGTAGTGATTGAACTTCTTCACCCCCCACACTAGGCTGAGGGCCTCTCTGTCAATCTGGGCATAGTTACGCTCAGCAGAAGTTAACGAGCGTGACGCAAAAGCTATCGGCCTCGCTAAACCATCAAGGAATTTATGTGATAGTATCGCCCCAATGCCGTAGGGAGACGCATCACACGCCAGTCTGATCGGCAGTGCTGGGTTGTAGTGAGCCAATACTTCTCTTGAAGTGATTAAGTCCTTACTCTTCTGAAAGGCCCGCTTACAGTCATTGCTCCATTTCCATGCTACTCCCGTTCGTAGCAGGGCGTTCAGTGGGTGCAGGATTGTCGACAAATTCGGCAAAAACTTATGGTAGTAATTCACCAATCCAAGGAATGACCTCAGTTGCGACACATTTTCAGGCGCTGGGGCCTTAACAACCGCTTCAATTTTGTCAGGGGACTTATGTAACCCCTTTTCATCAATCACGTGGCCACAATACGATGTCTGTTTCTTAAAAAACTCGCACTTGGGGCGGTTGGCTCGTAGCCCATGTTCCCGTAGTCCAGTGAGCACCTGTTCTAGGTTGTTAAGGTGTTCACTGTCATCTTCACCTGTCACAAGGATGTCGTCCAAGTAACACTGAGTCCCCGGAATCCCTTGCAGGACTTGTTCCATCGCTCTTTGCCATATCGCCGGAGCCGATGCTACTCCGAATACCAATCGATGATACTGGTAAAGACCTTTGTGAGTGTTTATCGTGAGATACTTCCTAGAGGATTCTTCAACCTCCATCTGCAAATATGCTTGTGCTAGGTCAATTTTTGTAAAACGCTTCCCTCCAGACAGTGAGGCGAAGATGTCTTCTATCCTTGGAAGAGGATATTGTACTGTGTGAAGGACTGGGTTCACCATCACCTTGAAATTCCCACAGATACGAACCTTCCTTGGCTCCTCAGACTTATTGCTTAACGTTTTCTTCATGACAGGAACTATGGGTGTCGCCCACTCGCTCCAGTCGACCTTAGACAACACGCCTGCCTTCTCCAGATTCTCCAGCTCTGCCTCGACGGCTGGGCGAATTGCATATGGTACCGGTCTTGCTTTGAAAAACTTGGGAATTGCATTCTCTTCTATTTTTATCGAGGCGGTTACACCTTTAAGAGTGCCCAGTTCTTGTTGAAATACCTCTTTGGCGTTAGCTAAGATTGTTGACAATCATCCAGGAGTGACGTCTTCATCTTTTTTACCGTCCACCGTCATTGCATGAATGGAGTGCCAATCTAAGCTTATCTTCCTGATCCATTCACGTCCCAATAACGGTGGTCCACCATTTTGCAGTATGTAGAGATACAATTTCCGTATTTTCTTGCCGTTGTATTCGACAGGCACCCTTATTTTTCCTCTGGGGTATACTTTTTGCCCCGTATACGTCGTCAAGACGATGGATGTCTCTCTCAAGGGTATGTGTGAGAATAGCCGCTCGTAGTCTCGTCGATTCATGATGGTTAGCGCTGATCCTGTATCCAATTCCATTTTAACTTGGGACCCTGCTATCGTGAGGGTGACCCAAATGGTTCGGTGATCCTCTTTTGCGATTACATTGTGAAGTTTGAGACAGCTTAGTCTCCTGTTCCCGGATTCACTATTGCTCATCTGGTCTTCGGAACTACTGTCAGTCATCTTTTGTACTTTCTTGTACGGTTCCTTAGTAGCCTTTTTGTTGTCGCTGGTCTTCTTCCCAGACCTGCAAACTCGTGCAATGTGTCCCATCTTTCCGCATTGCCTGCATATTTTGTCCTTGGACCAGCAGTCCTTCTGGTCATGGTTAGTTCTGCCGCAGCGATAACATTTTGCAAATCCCCGTGTCATTTCGTGGGTGCCGTATTCCTGTGGCTTTTGTTGAATTTCCGCAGCTCCCCTGGCTGCTGCTTCGTACGATACTGCCACGCTGAAAGCCTTATCTAGCGTCAGCTCTTTCTCTGAGAGTAACTTCTTCTGTGTTCCTTCACTCAGGAGTCCACAGACAAATTTGTCCCGTAGTGTATCTGCCAGTCCTGCTCCGAACTGGCAGTGCTTTGATAGCTTGCGTAGTTCCGTAAGGTACTCAGCATTGCTCTCATCTTTATGCTGAGTTCTCCTGTGGAATTTAAATCTTTCGGCTATCAACAGCGGTGCAGGGTTTAGGTGTTCCTGTAGGACAGCAACAATTTCGTTAAAACTCTTCGCCTTCGGTTTGGCTGGAGTAATCAGGTCCCGCAATAGGCCGTACGTTCTAGCGCCCATTAAGTTTAGCAATACCGATGCCTTTTTCTCATCGGCTATTTCGTTTGCCTCGCAATATACCTCGACTCTTTCCACATACGTGGTCCAGTCCTCTATTGTATTATCAAAGGCAGTGATACAGCCAGTCTTCGGCATCTTGAAAATCTAAAATGGCGCCACCCGCGCTTTGCCTTCTTCCCCGATTTAACAAAATGGCACCTCCCGCGCTTTGCCTTCTTCCCTGCTGATTAAGATGGCGCCTCCCACGCTTTGCCTTCTTCCCCGCTGTTGCTAGCGCTGCTTTCCGCGGTTTCCGTTGCAACCTGCAGCTCCTCGCGGTTTCCTGCGCATTTAATATTTCTTTTTTTTATTATTTTCCCGTCGTGGAACAACCCTGTGGGACTCTTGCCTCCCTCTTCTCGGGTCTATACGCAGCCCGGCTTCGTAGCACCGGCCGCGCCCTGTGTACTCCACCCTCTCTCTCTCCTCTTCCCGACAACGCTCCTCGGCCCCATTGCAAGCCACCCGCTCGAGTTCGCGACCGCCGCAGCCCAGGAAGGATCAGTGTACTACCTGCCACCAGCCCGATTAGCTGAAGCACTGTCGACAGGAACCAAGCCCCGCTTTCGACAGCTTCTCCAGCAATCTTCAACTCCGCTAACACAGGGGCGGATGCCCACAGTCGACGCCCGTTTCTACTGCTTCTTTCTTCCTTCTGGCCTCGACCTCTGCTCACTTCGCTGCAGGAATGGATCCCAGGAGGTGGTGCAGACTGTAGGTAAGTTCGTATCTGCTCGTTGCCAGTATTATGTCCGTGTATGATTGAGACACGGACAGCAGGAGTTGAACAAAACAAGTCTTTCCTGAATGAAGTCAATCGGGAAACTGAAACTACAGAGGCTTACTAGCGCCTTTTATACAGGGGTGGTCACTGCCGGTACTGCAGTCTGAGACCAGTTATTCTCTTAAAGGTACATACACAACACTTTGTATGCTCAGTCGAATGGTAAGGCAGAGAAAGGTGTTCAAGTTCTCAAGCAGCTACTGAAGAAAGCGACAGAAAGCAAGTCTGATCCTTACCTTGCCCTGCTGAGCTACCGAGCCTCACCTTTAGACTCTGGTTCTTCACCTGCTGAACTCCTAATGGGTCGCAAGTTGCGTACCACGCTACCCTGCTGTGCAAAAGAAAAGCAGAGTAAGGAACTGAGACAGAGACTTCAACTGTTAAAGCTGAAACAGAAATCCAACAGAAAACAAGTCATCCAAAACTCTGAAACCATTGACAAGGGATGATGTTTTCAGGATTGAGGATCCAGATGCATGGAACAGGAAAGCTACAGTTCTTGAGGAAGTAGGACCAAGGTCATACACTGTTAGAACTGAGGAAGGACAGATTCTCAGGAGGAACCGCCGTTCCCTCCTACAAACACAAGAGACTATCGAAGAGCAAATCGATGACAATGCCGCAACTGAATCTTGTCACTCACCACCAGAACAATCTAACACAAATACACATACAGGCTCTCATGAAAACACATCAGACTTACCTGTGCTGAGAAGATCCACACGTGAAGTAAAAAAGCCTGATCGACTTAATCTTTGAGTACAAAGAAAACTACATTGAAAATGTATTGACTGTTGAAGATGTTTATGTTGTTATTGATTGATATTGATTGATACTGATTTTGTTTAACCTCAAAGAAAGGGGGATGTAATGATCAGTAACCTGTCATTCTGGAATGGTACACTAGGTGGTGCTGTATGTATATAAGAGTGGGCTACCCACGATGCACTAGGCTACCCACAAGGCAGCAGTCAAGATGGAGGCCTCTACAGATACTGTACCTTGTCCACATGTACTCAATAAAGTGTCCAGCAAAAACTAGCTGTTCTTAATAAAAACGACTAGTTATTAATGAACATAACAGTGCACAGTACCACATCTTGGCTTTGGAAAAGTTCAAGGCAATGACAGATGATTTACAAAAGTGTTCAAGCACAGCGCTCCAGACATGCATAACGTGGGCAAGAAGATTAAGAATGGAATAAGGCTGCTGATTGTGGAATAGGCCAGAACTTTCAAGGTAATGAATAACTTGAGAGTTGACAAAAGGTTCCAAGACTTGAGAAAGTAGAGATACAAAGGCAATATGTCATCAATTAGAAGAGTAAGAGGGTTAACCTTTCTCAGATGAACATGAGGACATTATTGAGAAGGACAGGTGAACAGAGAGTAAGGGAAATTGACCCATGGCCAGGGTCAGGATGGTGTGACTAGAAGTGAGGCAGGTACGGGGATCCAGGAGGTAGTGTTGGAGGAGCCGCAGCCCTTGCACTTGTCCAACAGGTTCGAGGCTCTTACTCCCTGTGAGGATGGGAACAGGGACTGCGGGGAGGATGAGCAACCTGGCCACAGCACCGTGGAGCGGGGGGCCATTCAAGTGGGGGGAGTTAAAAGAAATGTTGTACTGGTAGGGGATAGTATCGTTAGGGGGATAAATAGAGTTCTCTGCAGCCGAGAGCGAGAGTACCGAAGGCTGTGTTGCCTGCCCGGTGCCAGGGTTAAGGACATCTCCTCTGGGCTGGAGAGAAACTTGGAGTGGGAGGGGGAGGATCCAGTTGTCTTGGTCCATGTTGGTGCCAACGACATAGATAGGACAAGGAAGGAGGTTCTGCTGAGGGAGTTTGAGCAGCTAGGGGCCAAATTAAAAAGCAGAACCACAAGGGTAATAATCTCTGGATTATTACCTGAGCCACGAGCGAATTTGGCTAGGACAAATAAAATTAGAGAGTTAAATGCGTGGCTCAAAGACTGGTGTGGGAGAAATGGGTTTGCTTCCTGGGACACTGGCACCAGTACTGGGGCAGGAGGGAGCTGTTCCGTTGGGACGGGCTTCACTTGGCCAGTGCTGGGACTAGAGTCCTGGCGGATCATATAACTAGGGCTGTAGAGAGGGCTTTAAACTAACTAGTGGGGGGGAGGTTCCTAGAGAGCAAATAATAAAAATGACAACAGAGAAGGTCATAGACTTAGGTAGCAGTGGGGAAATTAAAAACCAGAGCATGTCAGGAAGGGGCAGAAGGTATGGAGTAAAAGGTAAAGTAATAAAAAGGGCAAAAGCAGGAACTAAGTGTCACAAAACATCTTTGAAAGTTCTCTATCTGAATGCACGTAGCATTCGTAACAAAAATGACGAGTTAATGGCACAAATAACTACATATGGGTATGATCTTGTGGCCATTACAGAAACATGGCTGCAGGGTGACAATGCCTGGGAATTAAACATACCAGGTTATTTAACGATCAGGAAGGACAGGCAGGAAGGAAGGGGAGGTGGGGTGGCTATGTTAATAAAGGAAGGAATCACTGTAATACAGAGAAATGATATTGGGTCAAAAGATCAGGACAATGAAACAGTTTGGGTGGAGGTAAGGAATAATAAGGGGAAAAAATCACTAGTGGGCGTAGTCTATAGGCCTCCGAACTGCGGCAACTCTGTTGGACGGAGTATCAATCAGGAAATAGTTGAGGCTTGTAATAAGGGAACATCTATAATTATGGGGGATTTTAACTATCATATTAATTGGACAAATCAAATTGGGCAGGGCTGCCTTGAGGATGAGTTCATTGAGTGTATTAGGGATGGGTTTCTTGAGCAGTATGTAACTGAACCGACCAGGGGGCAGGCAACCTTAGGTCTGGTCCTGTGTAACGAGACAGGATTAATTAAATATGTCCTAGTAAAGGATCCCCTTGGAAAGAGTGACCATAACATGGTTGAATTCCATATTCAATTAGAGGGTGAGAAGGTTGGATCTCAAACAAGCGTGCTAAGCTTGAATAAAGGAGACTATGAAGGTATGAGAGTGGAATTGAGTAGAGTGGATTGGGAAAATAGATTAAAGGGTAAGACAATACATGATCAGTGGTGTACATTTAAGGAGTTATTTTACAACTTCCAAAAAATATATATTCCACTGAGAAGAAATGGGTGTAAAAGAAAAGACAGCCATCCGTGGCTAAGTAAAGAAATTAAGCATAGTATTCGACTAAAAACAAGGGCATATAAGGTAGCCAAATCTAGTGGGAGGATAGAGGATTGGGAAAACTTTAAAAGACAGCAAAAAATAACAAAAAGATTGATTAAGAAAGGGAAGATAGATTATGAAAGTAAATTAGCAAAAAATATAAAAAAACAGATAGTAAGAGTTTTTATAGTTATATAAAAAGAAAAAGGGTGGCTAAAGTAAATGTTGGTCCCTTAGAGGATGAGACCGGGAAATTAATGGTGGGAAATATGGAGATGGCAAAAACACTGAATGAATATTTTACATCAGTCTTTACAGTAGAAGACACTAAGAATATCCCAACACTGGACAAACAGGGGGCTAAAGGGGGGGAGGAGCTAAACACGATCAAAATCACTAAGGAAGTGGTACTCGGTAAAATAATGGGACTCAAGGCGGATAAATCACCTGGACCTGATGGCTTACATCCTAGGGTCTTGAGGGAAGTGGCGGTAGGGATTGTGGATGCATTGGTAATAATTTTCCAAAACTCCCTGGACTCGGCAATGGTCCCGGCAGACTGGAAAACTGCTAATGTAACACCCTTATTTAAAAAGGGCAGTAGACAGAAGGCTGGAAACTATAGACCGGTTAGCCTAACATCTGTAGTAGGTAAAATTTTGGAGTCCATTATTAAGGAGACAGTAACAGGACATTTGGATAATCATAATTTAATAGGACAAAGTCAGCATGGTTTTATGAAGGGGAAGTCATGTTTGACAAATTTGCTGGAGTTCTTTGAGGAAGTAATGTATAGGGTGGATAAAGGGGAACCAGTGGACGTAGTGTATTTAGACTTCCAAAAGGCATTTGACAAGGTGCCACACAAAAGATTATTGCTCAAGATAAAAAATCACGGGATTGGGGGTAATATTCTGGCATGGATAGAGGATTGGCTATCTAACAGAAGGCAGAGAGTTGGGATAAATGGTTCATTCTCAGACTGGCAATCAGTAACTAGTGGTGTTCCGCAGGGGTCAGTGCTGGGTCCCCAACTCTTTACAATCTATATTAACGATTTGGAGGAGGGGACCGAGTGTAACATATCAAAGTTTGCAGATGATACTAAGATGGGGGGGAAAGTAGTGAGTGAGGAGGACATAAAAAACCTTCAAGGGGACATAGACAGGCTAAGTAAGTGGGCAGAGATTTGGCAGATGGAATACAATACGGGAAAGTGTGAGGTTATGCACTTTGGCAGGAAAAATCGTAGAGCAAGTTATTATCTTAATGGCAAGAAACTGGAAAGTACTGAAGTACAAAGGGATCTGGGGGTCCTGGTGCACGAAACTCAAAAGGTTAGTATGCAGGTGCAGCAAGTGATTAAGAAGGCCAATGGAATGTTGGCTTTCATTGCTAGGGGGATAGAATATAAAAATAGGGAGGTATTGCTTCAGTTGTACAAGGTATTGGTGAGACCGCACCTGGAATATTGCGTACAGTTTTGGTGTCCATACTTAAGAAAGGACATACTTGCTCTCGAGTCAGTACAAAGAAGGTTCACTCGGTTAATCCCGGGGATGAGGGGATGGACATATGAGGAGAGGTTGAGTAGATTGGGACTCTACTCATTGGAGTTCAGAAGAATGAGAGGCGATCTTATTGAAACATATAAGATTGTGAAGGGGTTGGATCGGGTGGATGCAGGGAAGATGTTCCCGGTGATGGGTGAAACTAGAACTAGGGGGCATAGTCTTAGAATAAGGGGTTGCTCTTTCAAAACTGAGATGAGGAGGAACTACTTCACTCAGAGGGTGGTAGGTCCATGGAATATGCTGCCCCAAAAAGCTGTAGAAGCTACATCATTACATAAATTTAAAACAGAAATAGACAGTTTCCTAGAAGTAAAGGGAATTAAGGGTTATGGGGAGCGGGCAGGAATTTGGACATGAGTCTAGGTTCGGATCGGTCATGGCCCTGTGGGTAGCGGAGCGGGCCCAGGGGCCGTGTAGCCTGATCCTGCTCCTATTTCGTGTGTCTAATTCTGTTAGATTCAGGAGATGGTTCTGTGATAGTGGATTGGCGGTTAGGATCAGATCAGCCATGATCTTATTGAATGGCGGAGCAGGCTCGAGGGGCCGGTTGGCCTACTCCTGCTCCTATTTCTTATGTTCTTATGTCCTTATGAAGAAATGTCATAGGACTGGGATGGAAGCAAATATCGCATGGATAATAGGAAAGGTCTATCACCAAGATCAGAAGTTTTATTGTAGACTAGAGATTGGAGAATCTGATGTACCTGATGAGGATAAAATTTGCTATCAATTATTGTTACAGTTCAGAACTTCAGATCATCTTTTTTCATGGAAGGGATTTGTGAATGAGTTGTGTAAGGGTTGTATTTTAAAATAAAGCAAATTCGCTCAGGTTTATGAAGCAGAAGCTGCAGATTCTGAGACAGAGGGTGGTTTGAGGTGTTAATTGTAGAGGTTGCCACAGCATCTATCTCATCTCAGATGACCTAATAAGACATTCATACCTAATATGGTGGCAATGATTCATAAGAACATAAGAAATAGGAGCAGGAGTCGGCCATTTGCCCCTTCGAGCCTGCCCCGCCATTCAATAAGATCATGGCTGATCTTCTACCTCATCTCCACTTTCCTGAACTATCCCCATTTCCCTTGATTCCCTTAATATTCAAAAATCTATCGATCTCTGTCTTGAATATACTCAACGACTAAGCCTCCACAGCCCTCTGGGGTAGAGAATTCCAAAGATTCACTACCCTCTGAGTGAAGAAATTTCTCCTCATCTCAGTCCTGAATGGCCGACCCCATATTCTGAGACTGTGACCCCTGGTTCTAGACTCCCCAGCCAGGGGAAACATCCTCCCTGCATCTACCCTGTCAAGCCTTATAAGAATTTTGTATGTTTCAATGAGATCACCTCTCATTCTTGTAAACTCCAGAGAATATAGGCCTAGTCTACTCAATCTCTCCTCATAGGGCAATCCCCTCCATCCCAGGAACCAGTCTGGTGAACCTTTGTTGCACTCCCTCTATGGCAAGTATATCCTTCCTGAAGTAAGGAGACCAAAACTGTACACAATACTCCAGGTGTGGTCTCACCAGGGCCCTATATAATTGCAGTAAGATGTCTTTACTCTTATACTCAAATCCTCTTGTAATAAAGGCCAACATACCATTTGCTTTCCTAATTGCTTGCTGTACCTGCATGTTAACTTTCAGTGATTCGGGTACAAGGACACCCAGGTCCCTCTGAACACCAACATTTCCCAATCTCTCACCATTTAAAAAATACTCTGCTTTTCTATTTTTCCTACCAAAGTGGATAACTTCACATTTCTCCACATTATATTCCATTTGCCATGTTGTTGCCCACTCAATTAGCCTGTCTATATCCCCTTGAAGCCTCTTTGCATCCTCCTCACAACTTACATTCCCACCCAGCTTTGTATTATCAGCAAACTTAGATATATTACATTTGGCCCCCTCATCCAAATCATCGATATAGATTGTGAATAGCTGAGGCCCAAGCACTGATCCTTGCGGTACCCCACTAGTTACAGCCTGCCAACCCGAAAATGACCCATTTATTCCTACTCTCTGTTTTCTGTCTGTTAACCAATCCTCAATCCATGCTGGTATATTACCCCCAATCCCATGAGCCCTAATTTTGTTTAATAACCTCTTGTGTGGCACCTTATCGAATGCCTTCTGTAAACCCAAATACACCACATCCACTGGTTCCCTCTTATCTATTCTGCTAAGTTACAACCTCAGAAAACTCCAAAAGATTTGTCAAACACGATTTCCCTTTCATAAATCCGTGTTGACTCTGCCCAATCCTATTATTATTTTCTAAGTGCCCTGTTACCATGTCCTTAATAATAGATTCTAGCAATTTCCCTACTACTGATGTCAGTCTAACTGGTCTGTAGTTCCCCGTTTTCTCTCTCCCTCCTTTCTTAAATAGTGGGGTTACATTTGCTACCTTCCAATCTGCGGATTCGTTCTAGAATCTATGGAATTTTGGAAAATGACAACCAATGCATCCACCATCTGTAGCTAACTCTTTCAAAACCCTAGGATGTAGGCCATCAGGTCCAGGGGATCTATCAGCTTTCAGTCCCTTTCATTTCTGCAGTGCTACTTTTTTACTAATACTACTATCTTTCAGTTCCTCATTCTCGCTAGACTCTTGGTTCTCCACTATTTCCGGGAAGTTTTTTGCGTCTTCTTCCGTGAAGACAGACACAAAGTATTTGTTTAATTTCTCTGCCATTTCCTTATTCCCATTATAATTTCTCCTGTCTCAGCCTGTAAGGGACCCACATTTACTTTCACTAAACTTTTCCTTTTTACATAGCTATAGAAGCTTTCACAGTCTGTTTTTATGTCTTGCTAGTTTACTCTCATTCTATTTTCCCTTTCCTAATCAATTTCTTGGTACTCCTTTGTTGAATTATAAAATCCTCCCAATCCTCAGTCTTACCACTCTTTCTGGCAGCATTATAAGCCTCTTCCTTTGACCTAATACTATCTTTAACTTCTCTTGTTAGCCACGGTTGGATCACTTTTCCTGTGGGTTTTTTGTGCCTTAAAGGAATGTATATTTGTTGTAAATTATGTATTAATTCTTTAAATGCTAGCCATTGCTCGTCCACTGTCATACCTTTTAATGTAGTTTCCCAATCTACCTTAGCCAACTCGCCCATCATACCTACATAGTTTGTTTTGTTTAGATTTAAGACCCTAGTTTCGGATTTAACTAAATCACTTTCAAACTCTATATAAAATGCTATCATATTATGGTCACTCTTCCCTAAAGGTCCCTTTACTACAAGGTTATTAATTAACCCTTTCTTGTTGCACAATACTAGATCTAAAATAGCCTGTTCCTTAGTTGGTTCAACATACTGATCTAGAAAACTATCTTGCATACATTCCATGAATTCGTCCTCCACACTATTACTGCAAATTTGGTTTGCCCAGTCCCCCATGATTACTGTATTACCCTTGTTACATGCACCTCTAATTTCCTGATTTATACTCTGCCCTACATTACAACTACTGTTTGGGGGCCTATAAACAACTCCCACCCATGTTTTCTGGCCCTTGCTCTTTCTTAGCTCCACCCAAACTGATTCTACTTCTTGATTTTCGGAGCGAAGATCCTTTCTCTCTGCTGTCTTTATCCCATCCTTTATTATCAGGGCTACCCCTCCTCCTTTTCCATTTTGCCTATCCCTTCTAAAAGTTATGTATCCTGGAATATTGAGTTTCCAACCCATTCTATTCATGTAAGCCCAGCATGAAGCGTCTGATGAGAATATACTCCTGGGAGAAGGGGTAGTCAGTTTAGTTGCCAGGCCAATTGGCGAATCCCTGAATGGTGAAGTAATTGGAGGTTTGGAAATGAAGTCTGGCATAGCAAGGTTCAACATGCACATCTCAAGCCTACAGCCAATCAGAATCAGAAGGCTGACCTGGAAAAGTTAGGTGAACTTAATATGGATCGTGTGCCACATATCTTTTTTATTTTATTGGTTCTGGAGGGATGTTCTGTACTTAGTTAAAGTGAGATTTAATTAAAAATGTTACTCTGTACGCTCACTCGCTGTCTGTAGAATAAAGAAGTTTAATCATGCGTTTCTGGCCTCGTCTCATTGAAGTGTTTTTCAGTCCTCCTTCGGAAAGATTGAAGAAGCGTGTGTGAGAACGTGTGGGAAAGACAACTAAAGAATCATAGAATGATGCAGCACAGAAGGAAGCCATTCGGCCCATCATGCCTGTGCCGGCTCTTTGAAAGAGTTATCCAATTAGTCTCATTGCCCTGCCCTTTCCCCATCGCCCTGCATTTTTTCTTGTTCAAATATTTATCCAATTCCTTTTTGAAAGTTATTATTGAATCTGCATCCATCACCCTTTCGGGTAGTACGTTCCAGATTATAACAACTCTCTGTGCAACAAAAAAAAATTATCATCTCGCCTCTGGTTGTTTTGGTAATTACCTTAAATCTGTGACCTCTGGTTACCGATCCTTTTGCCAGTGGAAACAGTTTCTCCTTATTTACCCTATCAAAACCCTTCATGATTTTGAACACCACTATTAAACCTCCCCTTAACCTTCTCTGCTCTAAGAACAACCTCAGCTTCTCTAGTGTCTCCACGTAATTGAAGTTCTGCATACTTGGTACCATTCAATACGTCAAATTCCAGTCAGAAGAGTAAGTCCTATTGTTACACCCCTGGGCTAGGCCATTGTATAATTAGATATTGGGCCGTGTGCCTCGGACCACTTATAGGAGTGACCAGCACCGATGAACCCAAGAAAATATCTAAGCCAAACCTGAAAATTGTAACTATCATAATGTTCAAAGAGAATTGAGCAATGGAGGGAATTTCTTTGGCAAGATCAATGAGATTAGAGGTGGAGGAAAAACTTTATCATAGAAGTTAGCTTTCAATTTACAAGCGGCTTGCAATCAGTGCGGAAAGTTAGAAAAGAAGAATTCACCGAACTTACAAGAATGGAGCTGGCAAGAGATGGACTACTGGAGGGCAGAAAGACAGCAGTTGATGCATCTTTTTAATAAGATTGGCCCAGAAATTCGGGTCTCCACGGGTGAGTACGCATGGGGTACTCACCCGTAGGCCCAATGGAAGTGCCGGTTTCGTGCATGCCGTTCCCTTAAAGGAAAGGGTTCAGAGGTCGAACGCGTACGCCGGAGAGGCAGCGCGTGCGCATCGAACTTACGTTTTTTTTGCAGGTTTCTCCGGGAGGGTAAGTCTCCAGGAGTTACACATGTAAAAAGCAGGCGCAAGGCCTGCTTTTAACAAGGTAAGTGGTGAATTAATTAAAATGAAAACATTTTTTCCACAGGTTTATTATTTTTAAATACTTTAAAGAAGGGTAAGTTTATTTTTAGCCCCATTAGAAAATGTAATTAATTTTTTCAAAAATTTAAATTATTGTTTAAAATAGTTATTTTATGTAATTTATGTTATTTTAAAAATGTGATTTAAAAAAAAACTTATTTGAAGTTTTAGTGATGTTTTGGTGCTTATAGTATTTATAGTTTTGACAGCTCTTCCTGTCAATTTTATGAATGGGCATTTCCCTGCTACCATTGGCTCTCCATGGCTCACGTGATCCCAGGGGACGCTTCGAACTAACTGCGCCCCTGGGATACGCAAGCACTGTACGCCGGCAGTTGGAGCAGGCCCAGGATCGGAATCCCACGCAGGCCCACAGCTCAACGGCCGGCGCGCAAGATAAGTGCAGGTCGGGGGCTTACACCTGTGGGAAGCCCCCGACCCGAATTTCTGGGCCATTATGTTTAGCAGCTCTAAAAGTAAATTTGCAGAAGTTACATGCAGAGATCAAGTTGATTCAAGATGCTTCATCATCATATATATATAGTGTAGTGTATGTAACTGTTCTACCTTTAAGAGAACTATTGTATGTAACCGTCCACCTTTAAGAGAACTATTTTAGGTGTGGCACTACTTTATCCTGGCTGCTGTATACTGTAATACCGACGGTGACCACACCGGTATATAAGTGCTGTGGCAGAACTTATTGGGCAGATTCGCCCTGACCTTCGAATAGTAAAGTCCTGTTTAAGTTACTCTTGTAGTCTGTGTATTACTTCGCTATACAACCCACAGACTTTACAGTGGCGACGAGTTTGATCTTACCCTGCGGCAACACTTCTGAAGAAGTAAGCGAGCGTCAAGAAGAGGCACCCGCCCTCGTCGTTTTGCTGAGAGAAAACTCGAGTCTGCAGACCAAGAAAGGAGGAAGATTTCAAACATGAAGTCTTCCATCAGCAACAGGCACGGATTGTCCCTTCTGCCACGGTGGTGAGTGAGCCGATCAACACGAGAAGCAAGTCGGCCACGGTGACTGTGAGTAAAGGGAAAATAGAAACAAATAAACGGAGGATAAGGGCGGTGCACTCGACCACGGTCGAGGGGGAAAGGAGCCGGACAGAAGTCGGGCCCAGAGGCGCTGAGACTGGGGCAGCGTGGAGCAGAAGCCGCGGTACAAGCGGGCTGGGGAGCGTCGTGAGACGACTAGACCGCGACGGCGAAAAAGGCCGGACAAATACCGTGACCACGAGGCGCTGCGACCGGGATCGTAAGGCGCGGGAAGATATAAACATAAATAAGCCACGGAGAACTCAGCCGCAGCCGGGGAGGAAAGCACCGGACTGCGAGAGGGCTGGGAGGCGCGATTGGAGCGAAAAAGGCCGGGCACCTACCGAGGCCGCGAGGCGCTGCGACCGGGATCATAAGGCGTGGAGGCAATAAATAAATAAATAACTAAATAACCCGCGAAGAATCAGCCGCAGCCGGGGAGGAAAGGACCGGACTGCGGGAGGTCTGGGAGAGGCGTTTAAAGCCGCTGAGGGAGAGCCGCGCGAGCGGGAGAGACAGAGCACGAGAGAGAGCGAGCGAGAGCCGAGCGAGCGGGAGAGACAGAGCCCGAGAGAGAGCGAGCGAGAGCCGCGCAAGCGGGAGAGACAGAGCCCGAGAGAGAGACCGAGCGAGGTTCCGGCCAGCGGCTTGCAGCAGCTGCCGTGAAGGACCAGGAGCTGGATCTGTCCGACGCCAACTGGTTGTCCCCAGCGCCGGTTGCCCCTGCCGAAAAGAAGAGGGGGGGGGAACAAGGAACGCGATCGGCTTTTCTAGCGCGCGCTTCAGAATAAACTGAAGCCGGCGCACAGGCTACAAACCCCGTAAACCAGCGGTCGTCGCCCGAGGGCAAAGCTTACCCCTCCCACCAGAGGAAGAAGTCAGGAGCGGGAAACCGCCATTTTGCCAGTAGGGGGGAAGAAGACAAGCGCGGGAAACCGCCATTTTGCCAGTAGGCGGGGAAGAAGACAAGCGCGGGAAACCGCCATTTTTGGAAAAAAAAAGAAAAAGTTAAAAAGTTAAAGAGAAATCCTGTTGTTTCGCAGAAAGATAGTGAGAGATAGTGAAGATGCCTAAGCACGGTAACATCAACAACTTCGATGCCGAGGTGGAAGATTGGGCCACGTACGTAGAACGTATCGAGATATATTGTGAGGCCAATAAAATAGAAGATGATGATAAAGCTACAACCTTGCTAAACTCGATGGGCGCGAAGACATACGGGTTATTGAAGCATCTTCTATCACCAGCTAAACCAGCGGATCAGACTTTCGATAATATTGTTGCTGTTCTGAAGGATCACTTGAACCCCACACCGCTGATGTTGGCGGAACGATTCAAATTTTATGCGAGAACGCAACGGAAAGAGGAAAGCAACGCGGAATACTTGGTCGAACTGTGTAGATTAGCGAAATACTGCCAGTTTGGAGGAAATCTGACAGAGGCATTGCGAGACAAGTTCATGTGCGGGTTGTCGAAGGAAGGAACGCAAAAGCGACTGCTCGAAGAGAACGACCTTACACTTGAGAGGGCTGTTCTTATTGCAGCATCACACGAAGCCGCAGCGAAAGGAACTGCGGAAATGCAGCTAAAGGCAGCGGTACTCAGTGTGGATCAAATTACTTCGGGTACAACGAAATGTTATCATTGTGGGAAGACAACACACGATCAGAACCAATGCTGGTTTAAAAACCAGGAATGTAGAAAATGTGGCAAACTGGGTCACATAGCTAAAGTATGCCGGTCAGGGAAGAAGACCAACAACCAAAGAAAACCATCACAGGAAAAGTACAACAAAGTACACAAGGTGGCTGAGAAGAGTTCAGATGAACCGAATTCGGATTCAGACCCAAACGGCCAGGAACTGGGTAGTCTGAGAATTCACAATGTAAGGAAGCTGACCTACAAACTATCTGGGTCATGCTAAAAATAGCCGGAGTCCAAGTAAAAATGGAGTTGGACACTGGATCAGCCCTATCAGTCATAAATCGAAGGGATTACAACTGGCTATTCTCACATATACCCTTGAGAGATACCAAGTTCGTATTGCAGACATACATGGGGCATAAAGTATACCCCATGGGAAAGATAAGAGTCAAGGTGAGAGACAGGGGCAAAGAACACCCCGGAATGGACTTATACGTACTACCTGAGGGAGGACCACCACTTCTAGGACGGGAGTGGATCAAGAAAATAGACATGGAATGGCACTACCTCAAAGCAATAACGAGTGAGGACTCGGGGCAGACAATCAGCTCAGACTCTGAAACAGATGACGATAAGACCAGCCCAAGCATGAAAGACAAGTCTAAAATGAACTTGCTGACTAAGGTTGGTAGAACGAATGTGGGCCTAAAGGCTTATGCTCCAGAGGAGAACAAAGTTTCAGAACAGAATTCCTCTGAGCAACAACAACATAGCTCGACAGAGAATTCTGAGTCTGTTCAAGTTACAGAGATATATATTACTGAGGAACATCGAGCTCGAACGTAAACTTATTTCAGATTACGACAGCAATTAGAACAATTGAATTGCCGTCTCGAGCAAGAGATGAAAGCAATGAAAAAGTTCTATGATACCGAATGGGAGAATCTGGAAAGACAACAGAAGCAGCTGGGGAAGAAAAGGGAGCAGGAGCACACAAACCGTCTGCACGAGGAGGCCAAACGAATCAAAGCGGATTCGGCTTCTGAAGGGGCGTGCTCCAATCCGGTGGAACAAGATGTGCCGCAACTGAAGGCGCTGGTTAGCAGGTTGCAGGCAGAAAAAGCTGAGTTGGTCGACATGACTTCCGAGCTCCTACTGAAGTTGGGTGCAGCATCACCAGACGATTCATTTGTGGAAATTCGAATGATGGGGCCTGCGGATGATGGCGAAGTAGAAGCAGCAAAGGAGCCCCAGGACAAGGTTCTAAACAGCCCTGCAGCTAATGGAAAAGGGATGAGGACAGGAGAGTTAACAGTCAGCCAACTCCTCCAGGGAAAGGTTATAAACAGCCCTGTAGTTAATGGAAAAGGGATGATGGCAGAAGAGTTAACAGTCAACCAACTCATTCAAATGCTGAGGGATAAAACTCTAAAATGGGAAAAACTTAAATACGAGCCTCAATCTTCAAAGGGAAGGGAGCTCTCAAAAGTCATTGGAAGAGCTGAGGTGGCAACCCAGACTGAGAAGTCTGCAGCAGAACAGCCCTTGGATGCCAAACGTACGCTGACGCATGGCAATGTAGGACAACAGAATACTGAAACAGCTACTTCAGTAGAGGGATTGAATAGTCCGATCAATCAATCTCCGAATGAAGTTGAAGTATTGAAATCACAAATGAGGTCATTAGTAAAAGACTTGCAGGAAGCCCAGAAAAAGCGGGATGAATCTGAACGCATGATGAAGTCTCTTCAGGACAGATGTCGGGATTTGGAACAAAAGTCGGCTAACGTCCAGCTGGGTAAGGAGGAAATAGAAGACCCTCTTGCTGGCCTAGCTCAGGACGACACCGAATATTACCATGATCTGTTGAGTGGCACTGAATATTACGAGGACCTGGTCTGCCCAGCTTGTGCCGAGAACTCCCAAAGTGCCGAAATCAGGATGAATCACTTAAAGTCTAAGGAACATAGGGAGATGGTGGCGTTACAGCTGGCAGCTGATAATGGAGCCCCGAGAGTCTCCAAGAAGCAAAAAAGGAAAAGACGAAGCAGAAGATGATAACCAGCTGAACTATTATTACCTATACCCGATCACACACGTGGTCCCCTGAACGGAGCCAAATCAGTTGGAAAGTAGGAAAATTTCCCAAGGCAATCCAACTGTTTTTTGTTTGTTTTAAAAAGTCAGCAATGCTGGTTCAGAAGTGATGGAAGTAAAGCTGTTAAGTCTAGGGAAGGACTAGGGGATGAGTCCCTCTCGCAAGGTGACCCGACTACACCACGGAGGCGTGGTCCGGACCGAGTCAAGAAGATCAGAGAATGAATCTGTGAACTGTTTCCCGCAGAGACTGAATCTGTGAACTGTTTCCGCAGAGACTACCTCTGTGAACTGTTGTAACATGAAGTTGGATATGTTATGATGTTATGTTAATGGGGAATAAGTATGTTGTAAGCTAAAAAGGGAGGATTGTAGTGTATGTAACTGTTCTACCTTTAAGAGAACTATTGTATGTAACCGTCCACCTTTAAGAGAACTATTTTAGGTGTGGCACTACTTTATCCTGGCTGCTGTATACTGTAATACCGACGGTGACCACACCGGTATATAAGTGCTGTGGCAGAACTTATTGGGCAGATTCGCCCTGACCTTCGAATAGTAAAGTCCTGTTTAAGTTACTCTTGTAGTCTGTGTATTACTTCGCTATACAACCCACAGACTTTACATATAGGACTCCGGTTGCAAGAGTCAAAACTTTCATGAGGGATAGCAGAATGACATGGATGATTTAACTAAGATGCAGGCCGCGAATTTATATGAGGAGGCGGGATGGGGGCGGGACAGCTGGTTTCTGGGTTCTGGTCCCGCTCCCAGCTGCATCCGCTCTGCAGACGGGATTTTACCTTGATTGGCCTTGTTAAGTCCGCCCACCGGCCAATTAACAGGAAGCGGGTCTGATGGCGTCATTTGATGATGTCAGCCGGTTTCCTTAAAGGGACCATGTCTACATGGAGTTTGACAGTTGATCTGTCAGTGTTTAACAGTGTTTAACAGCATTGAGGTGCTGCAAACATTGACAATCACTGCACAAAGGTGAAAGCTTCCACCCAGGCTCTCCAAGGGCGGAAGAGACCTCCCCAGGACACCAACTTACCTTACACCTCCACCCATCCCTCTCTATCTACTTTATCACTTCCCCATCTCGCTAGCCACCCCTCACACTCACCCTTATCCTACTGCAAGCATACCAATTAACAACACACAAGGGTAGGCACGTGAGAGGTTTAGCCAATGCCCATGTGAAGTTTCTGGTAGTGTGTTGTCATACAGGGAAATCTTTTTCAAAAAGTGCCCCTTACTGGACAGATCTGAGCACACCTCAGTGTCTTACTGAGTTCCAGTGATTGTTCAGTCGTAACTTCTTCCCCCCACCATAGTGATGAGTGTGCATGGAATGGCTTGGACATTAAAGGGATGCTTCACGATGCTGGTGTGGGATGGTGTCAATCTGGCGCATCATGTGGCAGCCAGGGTTTACAGCGTCAAGTGAAGAAAATCTGGCCATGGTGATGCCATCACTGGCCTCCTGGCCAGCAAATTTGTCAGGGGCTGATGCCCTGTGTCCTGTGCAGCATTAGATGATGGCGGAGAAGGTTGGTGATGATGTTGGTTTTGGGGCTGATCGTGGAAGGATTCGGAGGACCAAGGTCTGATTGTTTCATTGGTTCTGATGTTGCTGGAATAGATGGCAGCTGCAGGTGAGATGACAGAAGCGATCTGTCACTGGTGAGAGAGGTTCTCCCAATGAGATGGCACTGGACATACAGTTGAATCTAAAAACTTGTCAGCTAAAGAAATCTCTATATGTATTAAAAATACAGTAACCAACATTTTCTGTGCTCTGAAACTCACCATCTGCGACAGGATGTACTAGAAAGGCTGGGTACGCTTAGAGTGGACAAGTCGCCTGGTCCAGATGGCTTGCATCCCAGGTTGCTAAGGAAATTGGGGGAGGAGATAGCGGAAGGGCTTGCCATAATTTTCCAATCTTCCCTAGACACGGAGGAGGTGCCTGAGGGTTGGAAAGTGGCAAATGTGACACCATTGTTCAAGAAAGGGCGTAAGGACAATCCTAGGTCAGTCAGTTTAACATCAGTGACGGGTAAAGTTTTAGAAACAATAATCAAGAAAAAAATTAACGGGCACTTGGAGACGTTTAAGCTAATTAAGGAGAGCCAACACGGATTTGTAAAAGGCACAACTGGAGTATTGCATCCAGTTCTGGTCACCACACTTTAGGAAGGATGTGAAGGCCCTTGAGAGGGTGCAGACGAGATTTACCAGAATGGTTCCGGGGATGGGTGATCTTAGCTACAAGGACAGGTTAGAGAAGCTGTATTTGTTTTCATTAGAGCAAAGGAGGTTGAAGGGTGATTTGATAGAGGTGTACAAGATTATGACGGGTTTGGATAGGCTAGACAGGGAAAGGCTGTTCCCAATTAGTTGATGGTACATGGACTAGGGGACACAGATTTAAGGTTTTGGGCAAGAGATACAGGGAGGGTGTGAGGAAAAACTTTTTACGCAGCGAATGGTGATGACCTGGAACTCGCTGTCGACGGAAGTGGTGGAAGCGGAGACACTCAATGTTTTCAAGGGGAGACTGGATAGGCACTTGAGGGAAATAAACTTGCAGGGCTACGGGGATATAGTGGGGAAATGGGACTGACTGGATTGCTCTACAGAAAGCCGGCACGGACTCGATGGGCCGAATGGCCTCCTTTTGTGCCGTTATGATTCTATGGTATCCTTGACACCACTTCTGCAGCTATCAGCTTTTCACAAACATCAGAGCAGACTGAAAACATGCCAGGTTGAGCTGGCGTGTTCCCCGAACAGCGGGTCACCAGTAGCGGAGAAGGTAAAATTAGATTTAAGCCTATAAATCCTCTTAAATTGGCTCTTAACAAGCCATTTAAGTAGCTAATTGTATCCCACGCTACTTGGTGTCAGGTCAGTTCAGCGCTGACAGACCTGACATCTGGGAGACTTGCGTGGAGGCGGGTTGACAGCGGGTTTCCTACCCGCTGTCAATCTTTGTGATTTTGACAGCGGACCCGCCTCCAAACCCGCCCCCTCAGTGCGATTAAATTTGCGGCCGCAGTTCCAGATCTGACGGGGGGGGGGGGGGGGAGGGGAACAGCCAGGTGTGGAATCCTCTATGCCAGCTGGAATAATATCAGTTGCTTCACTGGCACAGATAGAAGGATCAGGAGAGTAAAAGTAGTAGATTGACGAGGGAAAAGCAGTAATGAAGGTAAGCATGCAGGTGCGGCAGACGGTTAAGAAGGCAAATGGTAATTGTGGTGTATGTGCCTTTAAGAGCCCCTGTGTACTGTAATGCCGGTAATGGCCACTCGGGCTATATAAGCCTGTATAGTGTCTTGTATCTGTTAGTTCACCTCCAGATTTTGTTCCGTAAACACCTGTGAAACCAACTCCTGCATTCCGTGTCTCCATTAACACATGGATACAACAGTGGCGACGAATTGGAAACGGACTTACCTGCAATTCGGCAGCACCTCAAGGAGATCGATTCCTCAGACGAAAGTCGAAGAAAAACAAGGAAGAAAAAAAACTGTGGTTTCACCAGCTAGCCGAGCTGGTGGCAGGTACTGCAATAATCCTTCCTGGGCGGCGGGCTGGGGCTCCATCGGCTGGCTCTGCAGCGGGGCCAAGCAGCGAAGGCGGAGGCAAACGGAGACAGAGGGTGGAGCCCTCGGGAGACGGCCAGCGCTGCAAAGCAGGTCAGCGTTCGGACCAAGCAGAGGGAGGGAAAAGTCCCAGAGAGTCCGGCGGGAACGAGTCTCCACCTATTAAAAATACCTATGTAAATAAAAACCGTGGAGAACAGCGTTGTCAGAAGCGGCAGCGGCGGGAAAGCGCGGGAGGCGCCATTTTTTTTCTGCGGGGAAGAAAGGAAAGCGCGGGAGGCGCCATTTTTTTTTCAGGATGCCTAAGACTGGCAATATTACTGATTTCGATAGCGATATAGAGGATTGGACCACATATGTGGAAAGAGTGGAGGTACATTTCACAGCAAATGAAATAGAGGATGATAAAAAGGCATCAGTACTTCTAAATCTAATGGGCGCAAGGACATACGGGCTGTTACGAAACTTAATCACTCCAGCCAAACCGAAGGACAAGAATTTTAAGGAGATTGTTGATACCCTACAGGAGCACTTAAACCCAACACCGCTGCTGATAGCGGAACAATTCAAATTCTTCAGGAGGAATCAGCACAAGAATGAAAGTAACGCTGATTACCTCACCAAATTAAGGAAGCTGTCAAAGCACTGCCAATCGGGGCAGGACTGGCAGATTCTCTTCGAGACAAATTCGTCTGCAGTCTCCTAAGTGAAGGAACACAGAAAAGGCTACTTTCTGAGAAAGATTTGACACTGGACAAGGCTTTCAGTGTGGCTGTATCATACGAAGCAGCCGCAAGAGGAGCTGCAGAGATACAGCAACAGCCACAGGACTTCGGCACCCATGAAATGACACAGGGTTTCGAGAGATGTTATCGCTGCGGCAGATCCACCCATGACCAGAGAGACTGCTGGTTCAAGGACAAAGCATGCAGGCAATGCGGAAAGATTGGACACATTGCACGTGTATGCCGATCTGGAAACAAAAAATCCACGGACAGGAAAAAAATCAATAAGGAAAAGTACAGAAAGGTACAAATGATGACGGACAGTAGCTCCGAAGACCAGAAAAGTGATAGCGACTCCGCAAACAAGAGACTAAGCTGTCTCAAATTACATAATGTAATTGCCAAAGAAGATTACCAGACCATTTGGGTTACCCTCACGATAGCGGGGTCCCCAGTTAAAATGGAGCTAGATACAGGATCGGCTCTGACCGTCATAAGTCGACGGGATTACGAGCGGCTATTTCCGCATATACCTTTGAAAGACACATCCATTATCTTGAAAACATATACGGGGCAGAAAGTATACCCCAAAGGGAAAATAAGGGTGCCTGTTGTATACAACGGCAAGGAAATACAGAAGTTGTATTTATACGTTCTGCAAGATGGTGGTCCACCGCTGTTGGGACGTGAATGGATCAGGAAGATATGTTTAGACTGGCACTCCATTCAGGCACTGACGGTGACCAGTAAGAAAAAAAATGATGATGACGTCATACCTGAACGATTAAAAGACATCTTGGCCAACGCCAAGGAAGTGTTTCAACAGGAACTAGGAATCTTGAAAGGCGTCACCGCCTCAATAAAAGTAGAAGATGCGGCAATTCCCAAGTTTTTTAAGGCAAGGCCGGTGCCATACGCAATTCGTCCAGCAGTCGAGGCAGAGCTGGAGAATTTGGAAAAGGCAGGCGTATTATCCAAGATAGATTGGAGCGAGTGGGCAACACCCATTGTCCCGGTCATGAAGAAAACGTTGAATAATGATAAATCTGAAGAACAGAGAAAAATTCGCATCTGTGGGGACTTCAAGGTGACTGTAAACCCGGTCCTTCACACGGTACAGTATCCTCTTCTGAGGATAGAAGATATTTTCGCCTCACTATCTGGAGGGAAACATTTCACCAAAATTGACTTGGCACAAGCATATCTACAGATGGAGGTTGAAGAGTCCTCTAAAAAGTATCTCACGATAAATACACACAAAGGCCTGTGCCAGTACAATCGACTGGTTTTCGGAGTAGCATCAGCTCCAGCTATCTGGCAAAGAGCTATGGAGCAAGTCCTCCAAGGGATTCCGGGGACTCAATGCTACCTAGATGACATCCTTGTAACAGGAGAAAACGACAACGAGCACCTTGCCAATTTGGAGCAGGTGCTCACTAGGCTGAAAGAACGGGGCCTACGAGCAAATCGCCCCAAGTGCGAATTTTTCCAGAAACAAATATCATATTGTGGCCACATAATTAACGAGGAAGGGTTGCATAAGTCACCTGAAAAAATTGAAGCGGTCATAAAAGCCCCAGCACCTGAAAATGTCTCACAATTAAGGTCGTTCCTGGGATTGATAAATTACTATCATAAATTTTTACCGAACTTGTCAACTCTTCTGCACCCTCTTAACGAACTGCTACAAACGGGAGTAATTTGGAAATGGAGCGAAGACTGTAAACGTGCCTTCCATAAATGCAAAGGCTTGATCACGTCCAAGGAAGTTTTGGCTCATTACAACCCATCACTGCCAATCAGACTGGCGTGCGATGCATCCCCTTACGGCGTAGGAGCGGTATTATCGCATAGATTCCCTGATGGCTCGGAGCGGCCGATAGCTTTTGCGTCACGCTCATTGAACTCAGCTGAGCGTAACTATGCCCAGATCGACAGGGAAGCACTCAGCCTGGTATGGGGAGTGAAGAAATTCAACCATTACCTACACGGACAAAAATTTACCTTGTTGACTGACCATCAACCCCTCGTCTCCATATTCAACCCTAAAAAGGGTGTTCCCATTATGACAGCGCAAAGGCTACAGAGGTGGTCCCTTTTCCTAGGGGCACACCAATATGACATAGAATACAAAGGATCAAAACAGCATGGGAATGCTGACAGGTTATCGCGCCTACCGTTGCCAACGGTAGAAGAGGCACCTACAGTGGACCCAGTGGAGATGTTCCACTCAACCATAGTGGAATGTCTACCAGTAACAAATTCTGCCATTGAAAAGGAAACGAGAAATGACCCGACTCTCTCACGAGTCTACGATTTAACGGTGAAGGGATGGCCAGCACATGGCGAACCACTGTTGCCAGCATTTTCGCAAAGAAGAGAACAGCTGTCAGTGTGCCGAGGAACCTTGATGTGTGGATCCAGAGTGGTGATTCCACCCAAACTCCAGGATAAAGTGCTAAAGGAGCTTCACGAGGGGCATCTGGGTGGAGTGAAAATGAAGAACCTAGCCAGAGTGTTTGTGTGGTGGCCAGGTATCGATGGAGACATCGAAGAAATGACCAAGAGCTGCCTAGGATGCCAGAAGGTCCAAAACGCCCCACCACAAGCCCCTCTACATCCATGGGAGTGGCCCTCATCTCCATGGCAAAGGGTACACATCGACTTTGCTGGTCCATTTATGGACTCAATGTTCTTAATCGCGGTTGATGCACACTCCAAGTGGCCGGAGGTAATAAAGATGTCCTCCACCACCACGGAAAAAACCATCACAGTATTAAGGACCATATTTGCCAGGAATGGGCTGCCTGAACAGATCTGTTCTGATAATGGACCGCAATTTGTGTCCGAAGAATTCAGGAAGTTCTTAAAAAACAATGGGGTTAAGCACTACACGTCCGCCCCATACCATCCCGCCACCAATGGATTGGCTGAAAGGTTTGTCCAGACCTTCAAGAAGGCCATGGGTAATGAAGACATAAATCTACAGCATAAGGTAGATAACTTCTTGTTTGCATACAGGAATGCAACACATGTGGTTACAAACCAAACTCCCGCCATGATGTTCTTCAATAGAAGCCTAAGATGCCGGCTGGATTTGATCAAGCCAAACATCAGAAGGGACGTGGAGAACCGGCAATTTCAAGGCATGAATGAAAGGCCAACTAGAACCTTCCAGATAGGTCAACAAGTTTTGGCCCGGGACTACCGTACCGAGAAATGGCAGCCTGGAACTATTTGCACACGACTAGGACCGCTGATGTTTTCCGTGGACATTGGAGAAAGCATAATAAGGCGCCATGCTGACCAGATCATAGAGTCATCCGAAAAGGGACAACCTACACCACAACTCTATACGCCTAATGATGAAGCAGAGATACCCATAGTATCTACCTCTGATCCGGTGATACTGGAACCAGATGAACCCGACACTGGCCTTCAAGCCGAATCGACCTTGCCAAAAGAACCTACTACACCACCAAAAACTACTACACCACCGAGGCGTTATCCGGACCGAGTCAGGAAGCCTCCAGAGAGACTGACTTATAATTGATTAACTGCAGCAAATGTGTAGATTATTGTTCTTGTGATATACCTATCAATTCGTCCAATAAAAAGCGACGAGTTAGGAACGTAACTAAAGGTTTTTATTGACTAAATAACAGAGCCCACCCTCGTGGGTGATCGGGTCCAACAAGGAGGAATACCAGCCAGTCGACTACCTTTATACCTGGGCAGGTAGGTGGAGCCATGGGCGGAGTCGGAGGTGGTCAGCCCAGGTATAACAGCGCGACAAGAGGTGACCTCGTATCGTGATACAACAGTGATAACGGTGATAACAATACAACAGTGATAACTATAGTGTAACGATAAAAGTGGTTTACCACATTCACCCCTTGTTTAGATTTGAGTCCGGCGGGGTGAAGTGTACTACCAGTTCTGGTATGTCAGTCTGTCCGGAGGCCTCGTAAGCCTCTCCGATCGTCGCAGCGGCGGTGCTGCATTATCCGGTGTTAGTGCTGGTGTCTGCGTGGTCGGCGAAGGCTCGTGGGGTTCCGGCATGCCGTCTACCTGGGCTGGAATTGGGGGGGTGGTGGGGGGGGGTAAAGGTGGTGTCTCCGGAGTGCCCGAGGGTGCGAGGTCTCGTAAGGAGACAGTGTCCTCCCACCCGTCTGGGTAAGCCACGTAGGCGTACTGGGGGTTGGCGTGCAGGAGGTTCACCCTTTCGACCAGGGGGTCTGTTTTATGGGCCCTCACGTGCTTTCGCAGCAAGACGGGCCCCGGAGAGGTCAGCCAGGTTGGTAGAGTGGTTCCCGTAGTCGACTTCCTGGGGAAAACAAACATTCGTTCATGGGGGGTGGCGTTAACGGCAGTGCAAAGTAGTGACCGGATGGAGTGCAGCGCTGTCGGGAGGACTTCCTGCCAGCGGGAGGTTGGGAGGCCCTTAGACTTTAAGGCTAAGAGGACGGCCTTCCATACCGTCGCGTTCTCTCTTTCCACCTGGCCGTTCCCTTGGGGGTTGTAGCTGGTGGTCCTACTTGCTGCAATACCTCTCGCTAGTAGGAACTGACGGAGTTCCTCGCTCATGAAAGAGGAGCCCCGGTCACTATGTATATAGTTTGGGAACCCGAACAAGGCGAAGAGGTCGTTCAGGCATTTAATGACCGTGGTACTGGTCATGTCTGGGCAGGGGAAGGCAAAGGGGAAACGGGAGTACTCATCAACAATGTTGAGGAAGTACACATTACGGTCAGAGGACGGGAGGGGCCCCTTAAAGTCGATGCTCAGGCGCTCGAAGGGGCGGGTGGCCTTGATCAGGCTTGCTCTGTCCGGCCTAAAGAAGTGCGGTTTGCACTCGGCGCAGGTCTGGCAGTTCCTGGTTATGGTCCTGACCTCCTCGATGGAGTAGGGCAGGTTGTGGGCCTTAATGAAGTGGTAAAGTCTGGTGACCCCGGGGTGGCAGAGGTCGTTGTGGAGGGTCTGAAGTCTATCACTTTGCGCGCTGGCGCATGTAATTCGTGACAGAGCATCGGGGGGTTCGTTCAGCTTACCTGGCCGGTACAAGATATCATAATCGTAGGTGGAGAGCTCGATTCTCCACCTCAAGATCTTGTCATTCTTGATTTTGCCCCTCAGCTTGTTATTAAACATAAAAGCGACCGAACGTTGGTCGGTAAGGAGGGTAAATCGTTTGCCTGCCAGGTAGTGCCTCCAGCGTCGTACCGCCTCCACAATCGCCTGGGCCTCCTTCTCGACCGACGAGTGTCGGATCTCAGGGCCCTGTAGGGTCCTTGAGAAGAAGGCCACCGGTCTCCCCTCCTGGTTAAGGGTGGCGGCTAGGGCGAAGTCGGATGCATCGCTCTCGACTTGGAAGGGGATGGACTCATCCACTGCGTGCATAGTGGCCTTGGCAATGTCTCCCTTAATGAGGGAGAAGGCTGCGCACGCTTCCTCCGTAAGGGGGAAGGATGTGGACTTCATGAGGGGTCTGGCTTTGTCCGCATAATTGGGCACCCATTGGGCATAGTAGGCGAAGAGCCCCAGGGTTCTCTTAAGTGCCTTAGGGCAGTGGGGGAGGGGTAGCTCCATGAGGGGGCGCATTCTTTCGGGGTCGGGGCCGATGAGTCCGTTCTCTACTACACAGCCAAGGATGGCAAGGCGCGAGGTGTTAAACACACATTTCTCCTTATTGTAGGTGAGGTTCAGCCGTTGGGCTGTACAGAGGAATTTCTCCAGATTCACGTCGTGGTCCTGCCGGTCGCGGCCGCAGATGGTGACGTTATCTAGGTAGGGGAATGTGGCCTGCAGTCCGTTCTGGTCAACCATCCGGTCCATCTCCCTTTGGAAGACCGAGACCCCGTTGGTGACACCGAAGGGGACCCTAAGGAAGTGGTATAGGCGCCCATTCGCCTCGAAGGCGGTGTACTGGCGGTCCTCGGGGTGGATAGGGAGTTGGTGGTAGGCCGACTTAAGGTCGATGGTCGAGAATACGCGGTATTGTGCAATCTGATTGACCATGTCAGATATGCGGGGAAGGGGGTATGCGTCCAGCTGGGTGTATCTGTTTATGGTCTGGCTGTAGTCGATGACCAGGCGATTTTTATCGCCGGTCTTAACGACCACGACCTGGGCACGCCAGGGGCTGTTGCTCCCCTTGATGATGCCCTCCTTCAGGAGACGCTGCACCTCAGAGCTAATGAAAGCTCTGTCCCCAGCGC
Source organism: Somniosus microcephalus (assembly GCF_052327205.1). NCBI lineage: Eukaryota > Metazoa > Chordata > Chondrichthyes > Squaliformes > Somniosidae > Somniosus > Somniosus microcephalus. The sequence continues at coordinate 363,802,543 of NC_140989.1, forward strand.
TGTACCGCCTGCTCTTGGTAGCGACGGGTTTGCAGTCGGGGGTGAGGTTAGCGAACAGGGAAGGTGGCGGCACCTTGAGGGTGGATAGGCTGCAGGTGTTACGCGGTGGGCGGTTTAACCTTCGCTGGTTGTCGACTGTGAGTGGGGGGAGGGGTCCACCGTATGCTAGGGTTACACTTTGGAGGTGGGATTGGAAGTCCAGCCCTAGTAGGACGGCAGCGCAGAGCTGGGGGAGGACGAGGAGTTTAAAGTTTTTATACTCTGTACCCTTAACCGACAAGGTCACAGCACAGTAGCCGCTAATGTCCGTGGCGTGGGACCTCGATGCCATCGAGATTCGGTTGCGCGTTGGCAGGACAGGGAGGGAGTAGTGGCTCACCGTGTCTGGGTGGATGAAGCTCTCTGTGCTTCCGCTGTCGAACAGGCAGGTCGTGGCGTGGCCGTTTACTTTGATGTCCATCATCGACTTGGACAGGTGGTGTGGGCGGGCTTGATCCAGAGTGACGGAGGCTAGCGTGCAGGTAAGCGAGTCGTTGTCGTCTGCGGGCGAGGCGGTCGTCGGGTCCGGGGGCCCGGTGGCAGTCGGGCGTGGTGGGTAAAATGGCGTCACCCACGAGGTAGGACAAAATGGCGGAGAAGATGGCTGCCCCCATAACTCACATGAGGCACTATTGGGGTCGGTTGCCTTGATCAAAGATGGCCGCCCCATGACTCACGTGTGGGGATACTGGCCTCAGTTGCCGTGAAAGAAGATGGCCGCCCCCACAGTTCGCATGAGGCACTGCTGGCCTCTGAAGATCCGCTCCTGCAGGCCTTAGAGACGTGGCCTTTCTTCCTGCAGGTTGTGCAGGTAGAGTTCCTGGCTGGGCAGCGCGACCTCGGGTGCTTCTCCTGGCCGCAAAAGAAGCAGCCGGCGGCCCGATCGCGGGTGCCCGATGTCGGAGCCGGTACCGGGGGTGGCGGGCCCGGTCGGGTCCGGGACGCCGACGCTGAGGTAGGTCCCGGGGGCGGCGCTGCGAAGGGTATTGCGGTAGGGGTTGGGCCCGAGTCCCAGGGTCGCGAGCAGTACCTGGAAAACGCCTCCTGGTCCTGATGGGCCACCTCCAGGGAGAGAGCGAGGGCTTCAGCTTTGTCCAGGTCGAGGTCTTTAGCTTCAAGCAGTCTTTGCCGTGAGTAGTCGGACCGTAGGCCTTTCACAAAGGCATCGCGGATATTATCCTCCGTATTTTCAACAGCCGTCACCGCTTTAAAGTCACAGTTCCTGCCGAGTGCTCTTAGCGCCCGTAAAAATTCAGCTACAGACTCTCCTGGCTGTTGCGGGCGGGATCTTAGGAGGTGCCTGGTGTACATGTAATTTACCGGGCTGCGGTACTGCTGTTTCAGTAGGTTGATAGCGGCCTCGTACGTAGTCGTGTCCTGTATTGAGTGCGTATACTCTCGGGCTCGCTTGGGCGTTCAGAAGTCTTAGTTTGGATCTCTGCGGGGCGCCGGATTCTTCCAGGTAGGATTCGAAGCAGTCCAGCCAGTGTTTGAAGTTGAGGGCTGCGTTTGCTGCCTGTGGGTTTAGATCCAGGTACGGTGGTTTGAGGGCTTGCAGCCAAGCCGGCTGGTGTGGCTGTGCTTCTGGGAGGGCTTCTGGCTGGCCAGTAGTAGACATCTTTAAAATTTAGTCAATAAAATTGATATACCTATCAATTCGTCCAATAAAAAGCGACGAGTTAGGAACGTAACTAAAGGTTTTTATTGACTAAATAACAGAGCCCACCCTCGTGGGTGATCGGGTCCAACAAGGAGGAATACCAGCCAGTCGACTACCTTTATACCTGGGCAGGTAGGTGGATCCATGGGCGGAGTTGGAGGTGGTCAGCCCAGGTATAACAGCGCGACAAGAGGCGACCTCGTATCGTGATACAACAGTGATAACGGTGATAACAATACAACAGTGATAACTATAGTGTAACGATAAAAGTGGTTTACCACATCTTGTAACATGTTAATTAATGATTACTTAAAATGTTATGTACTGGTTGTCTAAAAGGGGAGGAATTGTGGTGTATGTGCCTTTAAGAGCCCCTGTGTACTGTAATGCCGGTAATAGCCACTCGGGCTATATAAGCCTGTATAGTGTCTTGTATCTGTTAGTTCACCTCCAGACTTTGTTCAGTAAACACCTGTGAAACCAACTCCTGCATTCCGTGTCTCCATTAACACACGGATACAACAGTATGTTGGCCTTCGTAGCGAGAGGGTTCGAGTACAGGAACAAGGATGTCTTGCTGCAGTTGTACAGGGCCTTGGTGAGACCACACCTTGAGTATTGTGTGCAGTTTTGGTTGCCTTATCTGAGGAAGGATGTTCTTGCCATGGAGGGAGTGCAGCGAAGATTCACCAGACTGATATCTGGGATGGCAGGAATGAAGAATGAGGAGAGATTGGGTCGATTGGGCTTATACTTGCTGGAGTTTAGAAGAATGAGAGGGGATCTCATTGAAACTTATAAAATTCTAACAGGACTAGACAGACTAGATGCAGGATGTTCCCGATGGCGGGGGAGTCCAGAACCAGGGGGTCACAGTCTAAGGATAAGGGGTAAGTCATTTAGGACTGAAATGAGGAGGAATTTCTTCACCCAGAGAGTGGTGAACCTGTGGAATTCTCTACCACAGAAGGCAGTTGAGGCCAATTCATTAAATATATTCAAGAAGGAGTTGGATATATTTCTTAAGGCTATAGGGATCAAGGGATATGGGGAGAAGGCAGGGACAGGGTACTGAGTTTGGATGATCAGCCAGGATCTCATTGAATGGCGGAGCAGGCTCGAGGGGCCGAATGGCCTACTCCTGCTCCTATCTTCTATGTTTCTATGAACTCTTGATCATCCCAGTTGGCTGCCCTGTACGGGCATGTTGGGAAATCACGGGTGAGCTTCCTGTGATTTTTCACGCAACAAAGTTTGAATAATGGAGATTTTCTACGAAACTTGGATTTCAGTGGGAATGTGAGGTTCTGTGCTGAAAAGCACACAATTCATATAACCGGCCCCTATACTATCCAAAAGGACAATTCATAAAGCGTGATTTGTTTAGGGTAGCAATGAAACAGTAGTCAGAAATATCTGAAGGAGACAGGCACAATGTTACAGTTACAGTTGGATGTGAGGAAAAATTCTATAACAGATTAGCTAAATTACTGGGATGGTTGGGAACATGGATAAACTGATTGACCTCCACGCACTGCCTCCTACCCGGTTGGACAGGTCCAGGCATGTCAGTTATAGAACATGTCCCTGTGCATCTCCATTGCAAGCACTGGTTGTTATGAATTCAAACTGGCTTCTGAGCCACTCAGGACCTGCCCAACTCCAGGAAACTTGGCGGATGCAGATTTCCACTCTATGCAATGGAGCCACTTCAGGACCTTCCTTGTAACTGGTGTCAATGTAGTGCCCTAACAGCCAGGAAGAACTATTTAAGAGTCTCCATAATGGTAGCAAGATGCATTATTTCTTTAACAAGTCAAAAGAAATTTGAGAAAAGAGGGGTAATTTGAATAAGAAGTACTTCTCTCCCTCAGACTTTCTTTCCTCTTCAAGTGGGTCACAGATACTGGCGCTCGGAATAAGCACTTTCCAGATTGTCTTGCTTCTCGAGTCCGAGTATCTCTTTTGGGTGTTAAGCCGTATCTAGTAGATTTCTGAATTTTTGTGTATTAGTTGACTTACTCTCACATTATTTATTTTGCTGTACACTATTGAAACATGTTTTTGACAATGATAGCACTGTTTTCCATTAGGCAGTCGACACTGGCTTTCGGAATAGTGAATCCCCAGGATTGCGTCAGTGCTTGTAGAGGTTACAGGAACGCGTCATCTTTTGCAGGGGTCAACACACAAAAAAGTTTGACGGCCACTGATCTACAGTTTAACTGGGATGATCAGAGGGACTTCATTTAGCCAGAAGTTGAAGTCGTTTTCTTGCTGTCTCCAGATTCTGGAAAGGTGCTCGGGGAATTGACAGTTAATAAATAATTAATAATTAAAATGAATAAAAAACAAACCAAAAAGTGGTTAGCAACAATGGTCTGTAAGAGTTTGGTAAAAAGGGCACGGACAATGGCAGCTGCTTTTTAAATTGATTTTCAACAGTCCACCTCCCCAGGTCCTATTCAAACTGCTGCTCTTAGGTTTTAATTGCACCCAGTTCATCAGTTTGGTCCACAAAGAACTAGGGAGTGATCATTATAGGCATGTTCATCATTATAGGCATGTTCAAAATAAATTGTTTTGGAATTGAAAATATTTTTATCGAAGGAGATGTGGGCAGAGAATAATTGAAAAACAGATGTGCTGGAAATCTAGTCTTTAAAATTCTGAAAGGGTTGGATAGGGAAGACAAAGAGACAACATTCCCACTTGTGGGGCGATCAAAACTCGAGGCCATAAAGACAAGATAGTCACTAATAAATCCAATAGAGAATTCAGGAGAAACTTCTTTACCCAGAGAGTGGTGAGAATGTGGAACTCGCTACCACAGGGAGTAGTTGCGGTGAATAGCAATTAAGGGGAAGCTAGATAAGTACATGAGGGAGAAAGGAATAAAATGCTGATATAGGGCGAGATGTTGCAAGGTGGGAGGAGGCTCGTGTGGAGCATAAACACCGGCATGGACCAGTTGGGCTGAATGGCCTGTTTCTGTGCTGGAAGCTCTATGTAATTTTATGTAAATATACACAGCTGACCTGTCAACATCTGTAAAAAATGTAGGCCATTGTAAGAAGTGCTGATTTAAAAAAAGGTCTAAACCCAATACATTAACACATCTTTTCTGGTTTTTAAATGCTTTACATTTATGTTTCCAGCATTTCAATTTTTTTTAAGATAAAGGGCTCGACGGGCCGAATGGCCTCCTTCTGTGCTGTAACCATTCGATGATTATATATCATCCTATTTTGGTTAACAGTTTGCCTAACTGAAGATTTTCGAAGAAGAGCAGGGGGGGTTATCCCCGGTGTCCTGGGGCCAATATTTATCCCTCAACCAACATCACTACAAAAACAGATGATCTGATCGTTATCACATTGCTGTTGGTGGGGGCTTGCTGTGCGCAAATTGGCTGCCGCGTTTCCTACATTACTACAGTAAACTGCACTTCAAAAAAGTATTTCATTGGCTGTAAAAGCGATTTGGGACGTCCAGTGGTCGTGACGTCCAGTGGTCGTGAAAGGCACTATAGAAATGCAAAAAAAAAAAATTTCTCCAAACAGTAGCCGGGATCATCTCTTAAAAAAAAATCATCTTTAAAAAAATATATATAGATATAAAATTCTTTTATAAAGTGTAGGAGGGTTTTCTGGTTGAGTTTAAGGGGCAGATAGTGAGCTGGTGGGAAATATATATATAAAAATTCTTTTATAAAGTGTAGGAGGGTTTTCTGGGAGAGTTTAAGGGGAAGACAGTGAACTAGTGGGAAATATATATAGATTCATAAAGTGTAGGAGGGTTTTCTGTTTGAGTTTAAGGGGCAGACAGGGAGTTGGTGGGAAATATCTATATATATATAGATGTAAAGTGTAGGAGAGGTGATGGGGCAGACAGTGGGCTGGTGATGGGGCAGACAGTGGGCTGGTGATGGGGCAGACAGTGGGCTGGTGATGGGGCAGACAGTGGGCTGCTGGGATGCTCCAGGCTGGCAGTGCGGAAGTTGCGCTTTAACTCCGATCCCGGGTGGGAGGGTGAAGAGCTTAAAATAACTCGCGCGCCGTTAACCTGGCAACAACAACAGAGTGACCCGCCCCGCTCCCGCGTCTGCCTACGCGGCCGCGAAATAGTGCCCGTCCGCGCGCTGACCGCCAGCGATCAGGTCGAACGCAACAACAAAATAAACAAACACACAAACCGCGGTGGGCGCCAAAAGAACCCTCCCCCTCCCGAGTGCCAACAATTAAGCCTGCCGACGTATTCCGTCTGACTATAAATAGACGAGAGGAAAGCGCAGTGAGCAAAAAAAAGTGAAATCCACGCGCAACCGAACCTGCTTCCAACCGCAAAAAAAGCCAAGCCCCGCCCCCCGCGCGTGACGTCACGGGGGGACCGTTTGCCCCCGCCTTGCCTTCTCCCCGTGACATCACCGTGGCCCCAGGCCCCGCCCCGTGACATCACCGTGGCCCCAGGCCCCGCCCCGTGACATCACCGTGGCCCCGCCCCGTGACATCACTGGCAGCCTTGGCGCAATCGAAAGAGCCACCTCTGCGCGCTGATGTCATGACGTTCCTCTCTCTGCCCCGCGATTACTATTATTGTTGAGAGAGAGAGATCGTCACTTCCGGTGTCAAGTTGGGTTGCGGCGTCGTGGTGAAGTGGCCGTTGCTGCCGTCAGAGAGAGAGAGAGAGAGAGACGGAGGGTGAGAGGGGGGGGGTTGTCCGCCAGCGTCGGAAACCGCATCAGATTATACAAGAGAGAGAGAGAGGACAAAAAAAAGATTTAAAATAAATATTTAAACGACCGAAACAACAACAACAAACTCTCCTTCCCCCCCCCCCCTTTCTCTCCAACCGCCGGCAGCAGCCATCACCCGGAGCGGCGCCTCCTCCCGGATTTTTTTGGGCTTTTTTGACTCTTCCGAAGAGAGAAGCGGGGAGGGAGGGAGGGAGGAGGAGAGGGAGGAGGGGGGGGGGCGCAGCAACCAAAAAAAAAATACACCCAGCCTACCCAGTCCAGGACAAGTTTCAGCTATTGAGTCTCCTCAGTGTCTTCCGAAGGATGGGAAACGCTGCGACAGCCAAAAAAGGCAACGAGATCGAGAGCGGTGAGTGTGCGATTGGGGGGAAGAGATGGAGGGAGAGAGGGAGGCCAGGCTGACCGACCGACCTGGGGCTCATTCATTCTCGACGCCTGTTAAATCCTACAGCCAGGCGGCTTGGGGCCTAGTGCAGCCGGGCTTGAGCCAGTCAGTGTGTTTTTTAAATATATATGTGTGTGTGTGTGTGTGTGTGTGTGTGTGTGTGTGTGTATGCATACACACTCTCTCTCTCTCTCTCTCTCACTCTCTCACACACACACACACACACACACACACACACACACAACTGGAACTGTGACCATCATCCGTACCCTGGCCCTCATTACTAATCTCTCTTTTTATAAAACATTTATTTTTAAATTTAGTTTTTAAATGCCAATTGTTTCAGGAGCTTTTAGTTAGGTTGTGGGGCCGCTTGTGTTTTTTTTTAAACAAAATGGGCTGGTGTTTTTTCAGGTGAAATAGTGGCTGCATCTTGAGGCCTGTCCAGTCCTGCAAACTAGACTATCCACCACAGCAGAGGTTTGCAGACTGGCAGCCTTGTCCCACCTTGCTTCGTGGCAAGGGTTTTGCTTTAACTGGAAAGTTTTATTTAAAAAAAAAGACATCTTTCTTTCTCCCCCCCCCCCCCTCTTCTGTGTATATATAATTATTTTAAAAAATCCTTGTCAAGTTTTCAACTATTACTGCAGCATTTGGAGATCTACATTGCTAACACTTTTGCACTCATTGTATTTATATTGCCTAATTCTGCAAGATATGTCCATTAGCTTGCTGCTGTCAATCTATTTTGTCAACTTCTGCTGACAGCTAGAAAGTCAGCAGTCATTTGCAAAAGTGCACACATTGTTTTGAGGTGGTTTGTGCAAAGAGCGGTTTTATAAAAAAATGTTTTTACCTGAACGTTTTGTTCTGCAACAGTTGATGTGAGCTGGCAATGCATAACTTGTTTTGTGAAGTTTAAATTGCTGAATCTAGTTGGATATTGAACTGTTGTGGTTTTAATATAGTATATTATGCAATGTATTTGGAAAGTCAATAAAATGTTTCATGTACCATTTTTAGAAAGATTCACTGTGCAACATTGAGTTTCATTTTTTAAATGTTACCTGTACAGTAGTAATCTAATTGTAATGGAAAAAGAGATGGCTGTTAAAAGTGGTGACCCAATTTCAGAATGTGGTTTTGCAACGTGTAGACTTATTTTGGTGAATGGTTATGATCTTTGAAATGTTTCACAGTAACTTGTTTCATTGTTGGGCAATGAGGTGCAATGAACTTTTGTGTATCAGCTTTGTTTATTGATTAATTGCCTAATAAGTTTCATGATACATTCACAAAATCATGAGTTGTGATCTTTAGTGAGATTTAAATAAATAGTCCCAATTGTAACTCATACTCTTGTTACCGAAATGATTAAATTACAACTTGTTTGACATGTCACTGACGCTACTTGTACATTACCAACATTTTGAGGGGAAAATTACATTGAGTTTTTTAAACAAGCATTTTCTTGCTGTGTATTTACTGCATAGTTTATGATAGTTGGCTGAAAATAGTGCAGTTAAACTTGCAGTAATTCTGGCTTAGCCATTGATCTGTTGATGAGGATATTATCCTGCATCAAACACGTGGTGCATCTTGGCTGTTGGTGGTCATCACAACTTCTGTTGCTGTGGAAAACAGTGTAGTGAAAACAAAATAAAACTACTTCCGCTAACTCTGTTACAGAAATAATGCATTACAGAGTAATTAGCAGGTAGTAATCTCTCATTGAGCTTTAGATGGTGGTTTATTGGACTTCTCAATGTGATTGCTGGTTATCGCTTCAGGATTACTTCAGCAATGCATTATTCTCCACATAAAATTGTAATTTGGATATATATATATTTCTTTTAGGTCAAAACAATCCTAGCACGGTTGAATGAATGGTAGATAGCTACTTTAGTCCTGAGTGGTTCGAAACACCATAATACTGTAGTACCTATGCCTTAATCGAAACTGAGCTCCTTGGTAATTTTACATATCCAATCGGAGTTTCTGCCGAAGGTACAGCAGCCAATTGGGAGAACCCCCAAGAAGATTTCTGGCGATTTAAAGTTAGGAATTAAAAAGAAAAAGCCTATTCAGTCCACCAAGCCCGCTCCATTCAGAGACCATGCACGAATATTCCATCATGGCCTTCCATAAATGGTAGGATACTGAGAAGTGCAGCGGAATGGAGGGACCTTGGAGTGCACGTCCACAGATCCCTGAAGGTAGCCAGACAGGTAGATAAGGTGGTTAAGAAGGCATATGGGATACTTCCCTTTATTAGCTGAGGCATAGACTATAAGAGCAGCGAGGTTATGCTAGAACTGTATAAAACACTAGTTAGGCCACAGCTAGAGTATTGAGTACAGTTCTGGTCACCACATTACAGGAAAGAAGTGATTGCATTAGAGCGTACAGAGGAGATTTACGAGGATGTTGCCAGGACTGGAGAATTTCAGCTATGAGGAAAGATTGGATAGGCTGCGGTTGTTTTCTTTGGAACAGATGCTGAGGGGAGACTTAATTGAGGTGTATAAAATTGTGAGAGGTCTAGATAGGTCCATTTCCCCTAGCAGAGGGGTCAATAACCAGGGGGCAGAGATTTAAAGTAATTGGTAGAAGGATTAGAGGGGAGTTGAGGAGAACTTTTTTCACCCAGAGGGTGGTGGGGGTCTGGAACTCACTGCCTGAAAGGGTGGGAGAGGCAGAGACCCTCATCGCATTTAAAAAGTACTTGGATATGCACTTGAAGTGCCGTAACCTACAAGGCTACTGGCCAAGAGCTGGAAAGTGGGATTAGGGTGATGGCTCTTTTTCAGCTGGCACAGATACAATGGGCCGAATGGCCTCCTTCTGTGCCGTAATTTTTTATGATTCAATTGTGGAAAAAGAGGAAGCCGTAACCGGCAACTCCACTTTTCAGAAAATATTTTAACTTGTTGATTGACCAGAATGTTTCCTATGTCCACTATCCTGAGGATTTTTTTTTTTCTAACTTCTGACTTTGCTCGAGGCTTTTGAATTTTGTCCTTGTCCTCTAGTATTCTGCTCGTTGTTCTTGGTTTTTCTTCATTTGAACCTTATTTATACCTTTCATTGTTTTAAAGGCCCATGTCTTGGTTTCCCTCCACTTTTTTTTCTTCAGTGAAAAGAAGTTTAGTTGCTTGGGTTGTCTTCATAGCATCATCCCTAGCCTGGAATCACCCCTGTGCCACGCTTTCTAATAAATCTATATCCCTTTTGAAGTAGAGTGACCAAAACTGCGAAACATTTTTTAGAATTGGTCTCACCACTGACCTCCACAGTGCCTGTATAACTTGTTCTGACTGGTAATCCTGTTTCCAGGAAGATACTGCCAGTGCACGACTTACTTTAAATACTACTTCGAACTGACCAGATGCTTTCAAAGTATGATTAATTGCTTCCAAATCCTTTTTGTTTTTCAGCCTCTACCAGTAGAATCTTAAAAATAAGAGCCTTTTCATGTTCTACATATGTTTGCTGTTAGCTCTTTCAATGTGTATTACCCTACACTTAATCCAGATTAAAATCTATGAGCCGTATCTCAGCTCAGTTGCATATGTGGTCCAAGCCTTCCTGAAGATAGAGTTCATTGGAAGTATTGGAGCCCATGGGAATAGCAGAGAAGTTAACCAGAAACCTCAACTTTGCACATTGAGTAACTCCATAAACTGTTCTAAACATTATCTTAAATACTCTCTGCTGAAATATTAGTCCATAATTTAGTGCAGTATTCCACCTCGGATGTAATTCTTGTTGATGGTGTGGAGAACATACATACACCAGTTGCAAAGCGTTACCACTGATTGATTTGCGTGTATTAAGAGCCATATGTAGCTTAGCCTCATGCCAACCTTTCAATGTATGTGAACTTTGCACATATGTACCAAGGTGAGACCTGTATTTCTATATACTTAAAAATGTAAAACATTCAAATTATTTTTAATGTTCATTCTTTACGCACCATTTTTCAAGCCGAGAGGTTTGCTAGAGGAGCTGGTTCTAGACATTTGTACTCGTACTGCTCTGACTCGCCACTAGGAGGTGAGTAAGAGCTTGTTTGGGAGGGCAACGCAGCAAAATATTTGATGGCTTAGTTGGATGCAACTTTTTTGATAGCAAATCTATCACCTGTACATCCCAACTGATTTCACCAGAATGGCAAATCTATCAAAAATATCAGCCTCGTTGCTGGGAGCACAGAATGGTGAAGTGCTGAATGGGTCAGCTCATTTGCAGATCCAGTTGCAGATTAGGGTAAGGAGCACACTGATAGTGGGAGAAGGAAACTGTGTTGGTGAATTTTAAATGAAGAGGACTGTTAAAAGGAAGCGTTGCAATAGGGTGAGAAAAATTCTAAGTCTTCAGAAAGGCTTCTCAACCCATTAGCAGCCTTTGCCATGACGAAAAAGGCAGGGAACTAAGATGTTAGAGGGGGGGAGGGAAATATATGCAGGTATGGCTCAGTGGGCAAGTGACTGAGCAGCCCAGTACCTGACCACTGTTTGGCTGTTGAGATTGAGGTGGTGCTGCATGAGATGACTGGAAAGAGGATTGCCGACCCCAAACGTCTGCATTGCAGCATGCCTGGAAGGAGGCAGTGGTAGGCTTGAGGCCACAACTGACGGCTACCATTGTCTGTGCTAGCCCAATTCTGCATATTAACAGCAGATATTTTTACAAACGATGGCACAGCTCTACATCTGGTTCTGTGAACACAGTTCCCCATGGCTGTTGGGTGGAAGTGCTGAAACGATGGGTCTACCAGGGCAGTCCTGTTTGTGGATCTTGGGGAGGAGGTAGAAGCGGGCTGTGCGGGGCTGGGGAACTGAGGTTGGTGGCCGCGGGGGGAAGATCTCCAGAGGAGATGAGGTCAATGACAGTCCTGGAAACAGTGGTTTGATGTTCGGTAGTGGGGTCATGGTCCAGGTGGAGGTAGGAGGAGGTGTCGGAGAGTTGGCGTTCAGCCTCCGCTATGTAGAGGTCAGTTTGCCAAACAACAGCACCACCCTTGTCAGCAGGTTCCCCATAGCTGTTGCCAGGTACACAAGACAATGCCTAGAAATATGGCTTGTGGGTGCAGCTAATGGGGCTTTGTTGGCAGATGATTATAGTGGAATGCCTTCTTTTATGTTGTACCATTTAAAGGATGATGTGTAAGGATTGGGATGCTTCTGAAGAACCTACCAGCATAAGTTAGTTAGGCTTTCTCACGTTTATGCCCTTGGGTCTGCTGTCACAACCAATCTTCAGAGTTCCAGCCTTTCTGTGCACTAATCGTCTTTCAAAGCAATGTATGTTTGCCTCTATCTCTATTTCAGGTTAGAGGTGCCAGTTTGTGGACATGGAGTTGCCTCTCAGGCAGCCTCATCTGTCTTGTGTCCTTTCATTGTTCTCATTCTCTTCCAAGCACCTGGGAGGGGGGTTATTGGGAAACCCATTAATGGCACTGGGGTAAAAAAAAAACAATTGGCAGAAAGGCTTGAAGTGGCAGCCAGAAGAAAAATGGGGCAAGGGTGGCCTAAAGACTGTCTAGTACATCTTGCAGTTTCTTAAACTTCCATATACTGCTCAGCACTTAGCAGTGTAGGTGCTTATATATTTATATAGATGGTAATTAGAAGTGCTTGCATCCAGTTTAAAAGCCAGAAAAGTAATTGGAAGGATTTATTATATCACTTCTGTGTCAATATTTGCAAACTTCAGTCTGCTTAAGACAGGAGATTTCTATGTCTCTGCTTTTACCTGTTGTCATGTAAACGAGGTGGAGACGACAGAAAAATTGCCCTGTAGGCTTGATGTTGTGTAGGCAGCTCGATAGGTCATGAGTGCTCTTGGAGTTGATGGTGACTGAGAGGTAGGAGACGAGATTTTCATCCTTTCAGTCTGGGTTGCATTCAAACCAAGGTGCTAAGGTGAAAGGTCAGTGTTGAACTCCCAGCCATTCTTAACTTTTTAAATGGCAATTATGAAGCCATGATGAGTTCACGATGCAACATTCAAAATCTGGGTTATGCCTGTGTCATGTGTAGCAAAGAACAAGTCTTGATCATTCATGAGTGGAAGATCTTCCTTAATTCATTCACCATTAAAATGTGTTGTTGGCTTTAGGTAGATGAGACTAATGTATCTTTCTGTTGAGATGGAAGCTAAAGATTCGATAGCACTATTCAAAGAAAAGCAGGGAGTTTTATGGTATCTTGGTCTCATTCCTCTCTCTCTCAACAGTGGCAAAAACAGATTCACTGTTTGTTTCATTGCTGTCTGGGGGATCTTGGAGTGCTTGGAATGCCTGCTGCATTTATCCACATAACAATATTCAGTACTTAATTGTTCCATCTTGGTATCTCTGCCCTGCAAAGACCTACTCAAAACCAACTCCTTTTACCATGCCCTTCATCATGTTCCCAACCTCCCTTACTTCCCAGTGTCCATCTTCACCTCCAGTGAAGTACTTTGGGGCATTTTATTATTTTCAAAGTGCTATATAAATACAACCTCTGACCGTCATGATGAAACACTGTATAAAGGCAGAGGAAACTGAGCCCTACTTGGTTTCTAGTGGATACTGTGAACTTGATTGGAATTCATGGTAACTGACTTACAAAATATAGAATTGACTTGTTTGTAATTGCATGATTTTGATTTCTGGATGAAATGCTATTAAATTGGACTCTGGAATTAAAAAGACTGCCATGAAAGAAGGGTGTGAAAGTATTTCTTAAGGTTAGAAACGCTTTTTAACATGCTTTTATTGCCTTTATTAATATGGCCCTATAAGCTCGTCGTCCTGCTCATTAAGCTTCCACAGTCAGTTAGTTGAAGCAGGTTACTGCATAAAAACAAAGTGCTTGGAAACAGTCAGCAGGTCAGGCAGCATCTGTGGAAGGGCAAGTCAACGTTTCAGGTCGATGACCTTTCATCATCAGAACTGTATACATTAGGTCACTGCATGCATTGACTATTGGATTTATACTTCAATCATTTGCTTTAATATTGTATTGTGGATTACTTTTATTTGGGATATTTCACTTTATCCTTGAGACCTACCAGGAGATTTTGATTTTGAAAAAAATACTAAAATCCTTATATCCCTATGTAAGAAAAGGCATTTACTATCTTTGCTACATTGTCAGAAACATTAATCAAAGTATTCAGAAAGCACGGTGCACGTGGTATTTTATTCTTTATTGACCTAGCAGGGTTTAAAATAAAGGATATTTAGTTGCAGGATTCCCCCATTGTTATATTTTGGCTCTAAGGAATGATCTGTAAGAAGTATTTGGGGCTCCCTGAATGGCCTAATGGGTAAAAGTAAATGTTGTTGCAGTACTAAGCCGTATACAGACTGAAGACCCAGGTTCGATTTCGGGTCTCTGCTGAATTAACTGATCTCAACCAGGTCGGTAGTTGGGACTCCACAACTGATGTTAGTGGCTGTGGGATGGAGTGGCCTAGGGGTTGAAATAAGCCAGGTTTCCTACTCCTGGTCACTTTTATAACTCCTGTATATATCATCAGGTGAGATTAGATGGACTTGGCTATGAAACCCTATATAGTCTAATAGCGAACGCTCACTGTCGTTCATAGGTGAAGAATGGCTATTCGGGTGAAGTACTAGAGGGATGATGGCACTCCCAAGTATAAGGCAGATCCTTCAACAAAGGAGAAAATTGATGAGGCTGAATATTTGGAAGAAGTAGAATTGTAGATATGCTAACATTAGTAACTTTGCAAAATATATTGATACTGTGCTTAAAAACAAATACAGCAGAGGAAACCGAGCCTTAGAAGCTTTGTGTTGGAGACTGAACTTAAGTTGAATTCCTGGTAACCAAGTTACAAAATACAGAATTGACTGTTTCATGGTTCAGATTTCTAGATGAAATGCCATTAAATTGGACTCCAGAATAATGAAACTGCCATTAAGAGGATGTAAAAGCACTGCATTTGTTTATATTGCAATAATTGTGAAATGGAGCCAGTGAAATACTTTAGTTTAGAAGTTGTAATGTTGGCCATGAACTACTGAGACAAGCTGACTACATGTTTTGGGAAGTTAACTCTCCATGTTCTGTGGCAGGCTCACTTTCCAGCATAAATTGCCTATTGTTGCATAGGAAAGGGAACAGATGTTATGTAACAATGTGTGATTATAGTTGCATAATTAAATTAACATTTATGTAGTGACAATTTGGAGAGCGGTTCTGTGAGCTGATAATTGCACAATTTATAAAAGGTATTGAACTAAAAAGTGTACTAAAATTGATTTATGTGTTGCTATTATGCTCAGTCTGAATTTTTATTGTATACTTTTTACGTAGAAAGAAAATAGGAATAGCTGCATTTTTTGAGAATATAGAGTTTCCAATCCCCAGTGTGCCAATTTTCTGATAATTTACAAAGAGGGTGGAGAATTATGTCACATAGAATTTTACAGCATATTACATAGGATTTTACAGCACAGAAACAGGCCATTCGGCCCAACAGCGCTCTGCCAGTATTTATGCTCCATATGTGCCTCCTCTCACCTTGCAGTATGCAGTCTTGTGCTGCCCTTTATCTTCAGATTATATGTCACTTTCCTTTGTGTCATTTGCCAAACATGTGCTATCTGTGTGTTTAGAGCATAAAGGTAACGGCCCAGAAATTCGGGTCGGGGGCTTCCCGCGGGTGCAAGCCTCCGACCTGCACTTACCTTGCGCGCCGGCCGTTGAGCTGTGGGCCCCCGTGGAATTCCAATCCGGGGCCTGGTCCAACTGCCGGCGCGCAGTGCTTGTGTAGCCCAGGGGCGCAGTTAGTTCAATGCGTCCCCTGGGATCACGTGGGCCATGGAGAGCCAATCGGAGCAGGGAAATGCTTCATTCATAAGTTTGACAAGAAGAGCTGTCAAAATTTATAAATACTACAGCCCCAAAACAGCACTAAATCTTCAAAAAAAAAAATTTTAAATCACATTTTTAAAATAAACTATAAATTACATGAAATAACTATTTTAAACAATAATTTAAATTTTTGGAAAAAATAATGTTATTTTCTAACGGGGCTAAAAATAAACTTACCTTGCTTTAAAGTATTTAAAAATAATAAACCTGTGGAAAAAATGTTTTACTTTTAATTAATTCACCACTTACCTTGTAAAAAGCAGGCCTTGCGCCTGCTTTTTAAATGTGTAACTTCTGTAGACTTACCCTCCCGGAGAAACCTGCAAAAAAAAAAAAAAAAACGAAGTTCGATGCGCACGCACAGCCTCTCCCGCACACACGTTCGAACTCTGAACCCCTTCGTTCAGGGGAACGGAAGTGCCAGTTTCCCGCGCGTGCGCAGTGCATGCAGGAAACCGGCACTTCCATTGGGCTTACGAGTGAGTACCCCGTGCGTACTCACCCGTGGAGACCCGAATTTCTGGGCCAACATTTTCGCTCCGTAATAGTCTCGGGTGAGGAGGGAGCTTTTTCAATTTTATTCCTGGAGTTTAGTGACCTCCGCACCACTGCCATTTGTCCATCTTTCTTATGTCGCTGTGAAGAAAAGTGCAAGGGGGAAAATTTTAACAGTACTCACTTTCAAATTTTTAACACTTAATTTAAAGGTCTTCTATTTAGTAAAATGTGTTCTGACTTAAAACATTTTCTCCATTTCCTCCTGCCGCATATGCCTCTTTTATATCGTAAAAGAGAATGGTGCTGAATGGTGCAAAGCTCCCCAACTCTGTTCACAGCCAGCATTGATACTGGTCTGTGGAGAGGCTGCCTGGTTAACAGAGGAAACTGAAAGGCAAGGCTCTCTCAAAGGGAGATAACAATACTGCTGAAAATAGGAATGTTTCCTACTAGTTAGACTTTTAACACTACTTTAATGGAAAGTTATGGGGAAAAGATAGAGAGCAAGACAAGGAAGTACTGCTAATAAGAGTATTCCCCTCCCCTTGCACACTTGTTTGTGAATAATAACTCTAGTATATTGGCGTAGGAATCTTGCATTCTTAATTGTTATATACATATAAAAGATCTTTAACCTGGCACACTCTTATGAAGGATTTTTTGCAAACAAATATTACAATTGTCTACTTTTGCATGGTGCAATATTCTGTAGGCGTCTGGGAGCTGAGTTACACATGGTGTGAGCTGGTGGGTGGTATTTTTTTGTAGAAATTTTTTGGTAAATTATCTGTTGGACTATAAAAATTCCATAGAATAATATCACTTGTCTATACAAATGCCATTTGACATTCAGCAACCAATAATACATTACTTGTAACAAGCACAGTATATTTGTGTTAACAGTTAATATTCTGAGAAAATGTAGTTGACAGTTTTGATAGTCACAATTTTGAAACTCTGTCCAGGGCAAAACATGGTTGGATGTAATGTTGGGAAAATAATTGCCCAGTGTGCTGAAGACCACTCTGTATTGGACTCTTGACGATGGAGTTCTTGAGGATGGGGATTCCTAGTTACCTCAGAAACAGGAAACTAAAACTCGGGCTCCACAAAACAGATGACTGTGAACCCGCGCGTATTTTACATCTTCGTAGTTTGTCTTCACTGTACATACAATCTGAGAATTTTTATTGCATCTTTACTTCCGCTACATTATTCTTTAGAGGGAATCCATTTATGTGAAGTTTTTGAGTTTCTTCTGATGCATTTGCACTTTTTACGGAATGTGGCTTTGGTGATGGCTAAAGTAGATTATTATAAGAACCCAAACTAAACTTTTAATGTATTTAACCAGTTTCATATCTTAGACCAATGTTTATACCTGGGTAGTAGTTTCGGACTTAATAGGCTAATGGAGATTTTCAAATCGAGTTAAGTTTATAAAAAAAAAAAAAAAAAAATTAATTAGTGGACAACTATGGATTGTTGTTTACTTCCCCCTGCAGTTTCTGGCACTTGAATTTTCAGCTTAGTTTTTTTATGGTATGAAGACCAATTTATTCAATACATGCTTAAGGTAGCTCAGATATTACAAGTACAGGGAACTCTTTCGTATCCGGCACCGACGGGACCGGGATGGTGCCAGTTGATTAAAAATTCCGGATAACGGAGAGGTATATCTACCGAGGCTATTTTAACAAAAAAATAATGAAATGTGCAGTATAATTGGGTACTCACCTACAGAATGTTGTGTTAAATGGATGGTGGAAGATGCTTGATTAAGTACAGTAATGCCAGTTGAGGGTAATCCATAACTCTTTAATTACTTAACAGTAAAACAAAACTTATAAACGACTGTATACTGCAGTTTTCGGAGTGAGAATTTTGCCAGTTATTGGAGAATTCCAGATATTTAGGTGCCGTTTAAACGAGAGTTTCCTGTATTTGACACTCTAGCTTGTACATCCCCAGTATATTTTCTAATGGTATATTTGTCAGTTTCACAAATTCTTTCAGATTAAAATGCACATTCGTCTGTCCTCTTAGGTTGACTTAGTGAGGGCAGTTAGTAAACATTTATAACAATCGCATTTAAAACAAGTTGAAAAAAGATACCCTGTTCAGTCTAATGTATATTTAGATACAATTAGGTAACCTTAAATGCAATGTAGATTAAATATAGTAACTCCGTTGCTTTATATTAAAATGGGTGAACTGATGCCGATCACTCGGCAAGTTCAGATCAGAAATGTCATGTATGGAAAGCTGCAGCAGTGAGTCTCAGCAGTCGATGACTAATTGCCCTGTAGAAATTAGCTGCCTGTGGTGTGGCTTTTAGCACCTGTTGATAAATTTTTGACAACCATTTCTTCAGGAGGTACCGTCAAAAATATGCTATTGCAAGTCTTTCCCTTGGGGAATGCATTAAAAAAATTCTTCCTAGACAATGTCCAGCCAATTTAATGCTTTAATGTTACACTAAAATATTGCAGTTACAGTACTGAACCGCTCTCGTACTCTGATAATCTGTGCTGTTTTCAAGGTCTGTTTGGTCTCCCGTTTGTCATTGAACATAGGGACATGTCATCAGGCATCCGTCAGAGGATAAGCATAATAAGCTTTAAAAGGTTTGACGCAATTGGCCTTGGTCTCTCTTCTAATTGCCGGTGTGCACACAATATGCGAATACTTGATTGGTCAGTTGTCAGTCACTTGTTCCATTCACACTGAGGCTACAATGAAATTTTCCAAAGTGTGCTCCATGCAACTTCCTTTTCAGGGGCTATTGGATTTGTGGCTCTTGCATATTACATATATAGAATAGACAGAAACTGGCCTTTCGGCCCAACTGGACCATGCCGGTGTTTAAGCTCCATACAAGCCTCCTCCCACCCCTCTTCCTCTAACCCTATCACAGAATCACAGAAACCCCACAGTGCAGATAGAGGCCATTTCAGCCCATCGAGCCTGCACCGACACTTATCCCACCCGATCCCCGTAACCCCTACACCAACACATATCCCACCCTATCCCCGTAACCCCACGTATTTAATCCCCCTAACACTAAGGGTCAATTTTTATCATAGCCAATCAACTTAACCCGCACACCTTTGGACTGTGGGAGGAAACCGGAGCGTATAACCTTCTATTCCTTTCCTCATTCGTGTTTATCTATGCTATTTGCCTCAACTACTTTGTGGTAGCGAGTTCTACATTTATGTAACTAAGTAACGCACAACGTAACCTTTCTGCATGAGCGCACTCAACCTGCTTTAACTTTCTCCTCTTGTTTCAGGAGAATTCCAATTTAAATTGATAATGGGCCAGGATTATTGTGTGTAGCAGCTGGAAACTAAAGCTGTGCAGTGACGGTGCTCTCGGGGCAGATCGAGCTAGCTTCTGTACTAGGCATTTTTCCATTGTGTCTAAAGCTACAACACCACATAGCAGAGTTCTGACAGTGTATTATTGCAAAAGCTTCTGTGGCATGATGGGTCTTTCCAGATGGTGTTTAATATGAGCCAATGAATGCTATTAGTTGTAACATTTCAAAGCTAAAATAACAAACAACTGTTTTATTCAGATGAATGGGCTACTGCGCTGCATTTTTAAAGAAAAAATATAAACTAAAACATCTTTGTGCTCAGAAGCGTGCACCATCAATAAAGCACAGTTACTAAGAGATCCTTCCTAGTGTAAATCAGTTGAGCCGTACTGTCAACTTGGATCAGCTGCTAACACTCTGTCCTCTGAGTTAGAAAGCCTCACTCCAAGACTGCAGCACATAATCTAGGTTGACACTTCATGAAACACTGAGGGAGTACTGCATTAATAGAGGTGCTGTCTTTCAGATGTTAAACCAGCGCCCAGTTTGGCTGTTTAGGTGGATGTAAAAGATCCTATGGCATAATTTGAAGAAGGCCAGCGGATTCTTGTAGTGTTCTGGCCAAAATTTATCTCGGCCAACACCACCAAAAAATTGATTAACTGGTCATCTCATTGCTGTTTGTGGGAACTTGGTCGCCATGTTTTCTTGCATAACAAAAGTTATGACCCGTCATTGGCTGTGATCCCCTGAGGTGCTATATAAATGCAAGTTCTTTCTCTTCTTTCTTGGTCATCTTATTGCTGTTTGTGGGATCTTGCTGTGAGTAAAATGGCTCTGTTTGTACCCATAACGGCAAGTGCACAACGTAGCTTGTTATACCTTGAGCATCTTGCGATATTTGAGATGCGTTAAGGCGCTATAAAGGCAAGTTCCATCTTTAAACTGCAATTGCTAATGCTGTAGCATATAAACGTACCTCCTTAATCCCATGATTCAGAGCAATTGGAATGCAGTATTAGGGTAGTGTAAATAAATGGCTTCTCACAGTTGTGCTGCCTTATCTACCTCTGCCAACTACTTCTGGAATTCTGGCGCTGGTGTGTTTTTTGTGTTTTGTACATGCAGTAATTAGAGTTTTTGTCTCTCTTTCCTTTCTCTCCCCCCCCCCCCCCCCCCCCCCATTGGGTCCACAGCTTTTGGCTTTGGAGAAAACAGTCAACACTTCAGTATAGCCTGAATTTGATTCACTTAAGAACATAAAACATCTGAAAAGCTATTTGACCTATCAAACATACTTCTTTCACACATTGTATATATTATTATTCTAGCTTGATCATATGAGGGAAGGCCCTACATAATCTTTCCCTAACACAAAGGTCAGAGGGCAGGGCTTTGGAATATCTGTCCTGCATCTTTATTAGTCGGCTCAAGCTGGCTGGTTTCCACAGAGAACATTTCCAACAGTATGGCAACCATGAAATAAAGATAGAAAATGCATTAAGAGAAAAGAAGAATTACTGAAGTTTCAGATGTGTAATCTTCATCAGAGCGGCCTCCCTCTCCCTCTTCCCCCTCCCCCAATCGATTGAAGGACACTATAGTTGCAAACCATGGTTACTTGAAAGAACCACAGGTTACCATGCCACAAACACTAATAAAGTTGTCAGAGTCCATGTCTATTGAGCAGGCTGTGAACAATGTGTTTTAAGAACTATAGAGCTGCTGATGGCTAGAGAGACACTAAGAAAAAAAAAAGTTTTAATTAAAATAAATGTAATTCCTGGCTGGGGTACGTTTCCACAGGTGTCACTTAACCTTCTGTTACCTTTTCCAAATGACTACTACTCGCATATGGGACTTGACGTATGGGGAGTAGCAGCAGAACATTTCACAAGGGGAGAGTGGCTGATTTTGATCATCTCATTATCCAATGGCATCTTGTGCACTTTATTGAATAATGATTAGTGGGAACTATAACCATTTTTTTGGGTTACTTCCTCCGCAGGGTGATGAAGCTAATTGCAGCCCCAGAGGGCTGTGGATGCTCAGCTGTTGAGTGTATTCAAGACTGAGATCGAGACATTTTTGGGCACAAAGGGAATTATGGGATAGGGTGGGAAAGTGGAGTTGAGGTAGATCGTCAGTCATGACCTTTCTGAATGACAGAACAGGCTCAAGGGGCTGGCTGGCCTCCTCCTGCTCCTATTTCTTATGTGCTTGACTGTCTTCTGCTCTGGTTTTCTGGGGTCTACCCTGGTACTGGTCTAAAAGGAGGATGACCACTTTGCATGCAAAATAACTCAGATAATTAACACACATCTACTCTAGATTAAATCTAGATCACTGTTTACTGTGTTTGTAGGGCGCTTGCAATGTCACATACCGATACTGTACATATATGTACTTAGAGTAAATTAGTAGAATTGGACATCACTGGGCAGCCTTGCATTTTAAGGCGTTAATATACTTCAATTTAAAGTCATATCCATGAAATGTGCTGGATAAGTGCACATTTTCAATTTTTTAAACTGTTTTCTTTGTTCCTTTTTAGACTGATGGTAAGAAAAAACAGTTCTCTGGTAGGTTCAAAGGCAGCTAGGTTTGAAGTGGGAGGAAAGTACAGTAGGTTGGAAGTGGCTGTATTCATTGACAGTTTGTGACATTTTCCAGTGTTGATAATGATGGGTCTTTCATTTTAGAAATTCAAATAAAAGTAAACCTGCCATATTGGTGAATTTTTTTCCTGATTTATTTAATACTAGGTCAATTTTTTTTAAATAAATTGTGCATATGCAATCTTGTGCTTGTTGAGTTCAAAAGTTGAAGCATTTGACCCTGTTGCCTTTCCCTAGTTGCTAGGGAACTGCAGGTTGAACAAGACGTTTCTTTGCTAGCCTGCGATCGGAGTGGACATAAGCAGTTACGCTGTTCAGCTTGTCATGACCAAAAAAGAGAGTGGCTACCTCTGGTTTGTCATTGGAAGCGTGGGCTACAACTACCTGTTTTAGTGATATCTGCCACTTTATTTCCTTTACTGTTTTGCTGTGGGCCTTGGGCTGCCTCCAGGGCAGAGAGGTGTGGTGTGTGTGTGTGGTGGGTGGGTGTGTGTGTGTGTGGTGGTGGGTGTGTGTGGTGGTGGGTGTGTGTGTGTGGTGGTTTGTGTGTGTGTGTGTGTGGTGGTGTGTGTGTGTGTGTGTGTGTGTGTGTGTGTGGTGGTGTGTGTGTGTGTGTGGTGGTGTGTGTGTGGTGGTGTGTGTGTGTGTGTGTGTGTGTGTGTGGTGGTGTGTGTGTGTGTGGTGGTGTGTGTGTGGTGGTGTGTGGTGGTGTGTGTGTGTGGTGGTGTGTGTGTGTGGTGGTGTGTGTGTGTGGTGGTGTGTGTGTGTGTGGTGTGTGTGTGTTCCATTGTGATGGTGCTTTGCAGCAGAGCTTCCTCATGTCCCCAACCAACATTCATACACACATTTCTAGTACGAATTGCTGGATAATGACCAGGAGTAAGAATGCTGGCTGTTTTCCTTCCCTAACCATAGGGTGTCTAGGCCAATTGTAGCACCCTACTGATAACTAACTCGGGACACACCAAGGATCCAACTTTGCAATGTCTAGCCTGTGTGGTTCACCACTTCACTGCTGTAATCAACTGAGCTGTTGGGGCAATCCCTACCTTTTTTTGCTTTGTTACAATGATGTAGCAAAGAAGCATTAAATCCTTGTAACAAAGGAATGTTCTACAATGTTAAAGGCACTATATAAATGCAAGTTGTCATATTTTCAAATAATTAAATCTCCTACACCGTATGCTGTGTAAAAGCCACCTCTTGCATACTGAAAAAAAACTCAACATTTTGTGTAGTTTCTCTTTGTAAACTCACTATGAAAATGTAGAGTGGAAAAATACAGCAAGATGTGAATTGCACATCAGGCAATTGACATGACAAACTTGCTCACTGAAATTAAGCACGGGTTCAGCTAAAAATTCAAACTGACCATAATTGAATGCAATGTAAACCCAATCCCTGAAACCACATTAAAAGGCTACACTAAGTTCCGGATTCTTGTTGGGTGAGGTGTCTGAGCTTGAGATCATTGGTAATTTTGGATTCTACTAAAAGCTTTGGTAATGATTTGAAAAATCACTACAATCTTATTAGGCAAGAGAGAAGCACCAAGGTGTATGAAATTTTAAGGTTTTAGCACTTAAACAATTTGCATACTTTACTCTATCGCTTAACTCCGTAGTCTGTTTGTTTTTGAAGTTAATGTTTTCCCCAAAATAAATTCAGTGGATGAGAATACTTTACAGCACAATTTGGAGCGTTCAGTTCTATAGATCCAAAAACTAATAGGAAGGAGGAAATGTGATAACTAACCCCTTTCTCTACCCCTCCCCACCACCACGTACAGACTTTGACATGTTGATTGTCATATTCAGGTTGAAGAACTTTACCAATTGTACAACCCCCTATCCTTATTTGTTGAAGTTTTATCTATTCTAGTCCACTGAATCTTAAGTTTTTGCCATTTTATTTTGTTAAGAGTATGTAATTAATGGATAATACTCTTAACTATAACTTTGAGATACATAAAGTCAACAGAACATTTTTGAGTTATTAAATAAAAATGGATTGCCTCATCTCATCTGGCTCCTTGAGCACCTTCCTTCAATGCGATAGACCTGTGTCCTGTATCCATACCTCTAGCAAATCAATTCTTGAGCCAACCAATTTAGATATATTTGAGAGCAGTAAAGGGGGCAATTATTCTCTCTCCTCAACTGCCCCCCCCCCCCCCCCCAACCACATTTTGCTTTCCTATAGGGAAGTGCTTGAAACATATGGGTTCACTGTGCTGAGAATGAGGCATAGACCTGTACATGGTACCTGAAGGGCCACAGCTACACCCCTGCACTGGCTTTTCAAATCAAATCAAATCAACTTTTTTTGTCATTGTTAGTGCACAAGTGCAGTACAACGAAATGTAGGCTTGCGGCTCCTGAGAGTGTACATTTGGATTAAGACATTTAAACATTCAACATACATTTGGCTTGTAGTATATTAACATAAATATGACCATAATAAAGTGCATTGGCAGATGTGCAGGCTTTAGAGTTTATTTGTGGAGTTCAGTAGGATGACAGCCCTGGGAAAGAAGCTGTTCCTAAATCTGGTCGTACGGGTGCGAATGCATCTGTAGCGCCTCCCAGATGGTAGGAGGGTGAACAGACTGTGGCTGGGGTGGGTAGGGTCTTTGATGATGGACCGTGACCTCTGTAGACAGCGTTTCTGGTATATGTGCTCTATGGTCGGTAGCCGGGTGCCGGTAATGCGTTGGGCAGTTTTGACTACCCGCTGCAGGGCTTTCCGGTCATAGTAGCTACAGCTGCCATACCATACTGTGATAGTTTGTCAGGATGCTCTCTATAGTGCAGCGGTAAAAGTTAGAGAGGATCAGGGGTGACAGGTTACATCCCTTCAGCCTCCTTAAGAAATATAGGCGCTGCTGGGCCATCTTCACCAGAGAGGAGGTGTTGAGGGACCAGGAGAGGTCTTCTGTGATGTGGACTCCGAGGAACTTAAAGCTGTCCACCCTTTCCACCACAGCCCCATTAATGTGGATGTGGGTGTGACTTCCGCCTTTGGACTTCCTGAAGTCCACAATGATTTCTTTTGTTTTCTTGGTGTTAAGGGCCAGGTTGTTATCGGCGCACCACTTCACGAGATGCTGGACCTCCTCCCTGTGGGCTGACTCATCGTTGTTGGTGATCTGGCCTACTACCGTGGTATCATCCGCAAACTTGATGATGGTGTTAGAACCATTAACAGCCACACAGTCGTGGGTGAAGAGGGAGTAGAGGAGGGGGCTCAGCACACATCCTTGTGGGGCCCCCGTGTTCAGGGTCGGGGGGTGGGGGGGAGGTGTGGTTACCTAATTTGACAGACTGGGGTCTGTTTGTTAGGAAGTCCAGGGTCCAGTTGCAGAGGGAAGTGTTCAGGCCAAGAGTTTGGAGTTTGGTGGCCAGCTTGTTGGGGACGATAGTGTTGAATGCTGAGCTGTAGTCTATAAACAGCATTCTGATGTAGGTCTCTTTACCATCTAGGTGATTCAGTGCCGAGTGTAGAGCAGTTGTGATTGCATCCTCCGTTGATCTGTTTGCACGATAGGCAAACTGGTGTTGGTCAAGAGAGGCAGGAACACTGGCTTTGATGTGGGCTAAGACCAGTCTCTCGAAACACTTCATTATGATGGGTGTGAGTGCAACAGGTCGATAGTCGTTCAGGCACGTCACAGCCGTTTGTTTTGGCACAGGAATAATGATTATGTAAATACATTATTTTGAGAAAGTCACTTCTCTATCATTGTGTTCTCAAATGGAAAATCCTCATTATTTGCTATTGTTTTTGCGCTAATAGTTTTTCAGAATCCCAGTTGTACTTTAAAGTATTTAGTGCTCAAACAAAACTTGTTCTATACATAAAACGAATGGGTTCATTTTTGGGTTATTTTTGCTTACATGTGTAACTCACCTATGGTATCAGACTTTGTATCCAAATTTGAACTTCCGAGCTCAACAACTTGGCTTTTATGCTTTCGTAATTTTTTTCCCAAATTTCTTGTCTTATTTCTTCGTTCAACACTGCCTGCTTTCAAAAAATGGATACATTTGCTCTGTGTTTTGTGGATTTTTTGGTAGGGAGCCCCATATCCCCTCTAGCATACGAGCTCATTGACGTGTTTGAGTCCAAAATGCTAGGAACTAAATGTTGACACAAGTGCCAACATTCTGGACATGAATACTAGCTTGTCATCTTGTTAATTCATAGAAACATAGAAGATAGGAGCAGGAGTAGGCCATTCGGCCCCTCAAGCCTGCTCCGCCATTCAATGCGATCATGGCTGATCATCCAAATTCAGTACCCTGTCCCTGCCTTCTCCCCATATCCCTTGATCCCTTTAGCCTTAAGAAATATATCTAACTCCTTCTTGAATATATTTAATGAATTGGCCTCTACTGCCTTCTGTGGTAGAGAATTCCACAGGTTCACCACTCTCTGGGTGAAGAAATTCCTCCTCATTTCTGTCCTCAATGGCTTACCCCTTATCCTTAGACTGTGACCCCTGGTTCTGGACTCCCCGACCATTCAAACAACAAATCTGAATGACTTTCTTGCTAAAGTGTTGGTTCTTTTCAATTTTGGGCAACTTGGAAACCATATCACAAATGAGTGCCAATAAATGATAACTTGCCTAAGTTTGACTTTTAACTTTGAAGTAAACTTTTACAATCTATTTTTAAAATCCTGCACTAATTTCCATCAGAGGGCAGTTTCCCCCACTTTCTTTTAGGCACTTTATTTTGCAGATTGGAGGACAGGAGGCTTTTTAATAAATAAAATAAAAAAATCCTTCTCAACTTTCTGATCTCTATCAAACCTATTGTTGTCAATACAACATAGGAAAAGTCACAGTTAAGCTAATACCCTTGTGATGCCCTTAATTTATCATTCTGAATTGTTGACACAACCAATGCCGTTGAGAGTTGTAACCAGCAGTACTTCACACTAGTGTTACGATGCTCGGATACAATCCAAGTTTGGAATGTTTTTCCATCCAGAGGACATAATGAGAGAATTTTACACAACTATGCTTCACTGAAATCCTAATTGACAGGACTGATCGTAATGTGTCCATGAGACGCAGTATTTTACAACAAGGTTAACAACTTGTACTTATATAGTGCCTTTAATGTAGGAAAGCATCTCGGTGGGGTGGGGGCGCTTCACCGGAGCATAATCAGCCAAAAATTGACACAGATCCAAGAAAAATATTGGAAGGAGTGACTCAAAGCATGGTCAAAGAGACAGGTTTTAAGGAGTCTTAAAGAGGAAGAGGGAGGTGGAGAGGCTTAGGAAGGGAATTCCTGAGCTGAAGGCCTAGATGGCTGATTGCACGGCCGCCAATGTTGAGACAAAGGGAGTGGCATAAAAGGCCAGGGTTGGAGGAACGCAGAGGTCTTGGAGGGCTGGAGGAGATTAGAGGTGGGGAGGGGCAAGGCCAGTGGAGGGATTTGATCAAAAGGATGAGAATTTTAAAATTTTAATGTGGCTTTGGGGGGAAAATAAGAGCATGAGCTAGAAGATAATGATTGGGAGGAGATGTGCGAACTAGGCTTTCCCTCAGTGAAAAAACTCTGTTTCACATTCTTCAATTTCTTTAACCTTTTTTGGCTGGTTGGTATAATATATTGGTTCCAACCCACATTGATAAAAATGTTTGTTCCTTGCTTGCTGGATAGCTCAGTGGGTAAATGAACAGCATGATGTGGTACTAATTCATGCAGGCCAGGGAGGTCCCTGATTCAATTCTCCGTCTGTGCTGAGTTAGGTGATCGTAACCAGAATAGCAGTCGAAATGCAAGAATTGTTCTGTGTATCCCTGGGCGGAGGAGCAGAAAGCAGAGTCCTGGTGCTGATCGCTATCCAGTAATTTCTGCTAGAACACGCATGCAGCTTTGAGTAAGACTTGGCGATAGTTTCCCCATGCCAGGGTCAAGTGGCCTGCCAATGCTTGTTATCTACCCTGATGTGTAAAGAATGACCACTGCTCCGGAGTACTGTAAAGGAGCTGCTGGCACCAGTGGGATAGGGGGAAGCAATGTTTGCAGAATTTAGAGAATTAGTGTTTGGATGCTCTAGCATCTTCAATGTTCATATAACTACAGCTACTGTGGGATGCAATCACAATGGAGTGCATCCCTTATTCAGTTAAGGTGAGGCTATGTCTCTCTAACAGTACACGAGCGATGCCCCTGATCACTGTCCGTCCAGCACTCCATTTGTTAATCCACACACATTGCCAGAACATTTGAGTAACGTGGGGAAGGAGGACATAATGCTTAAAGAATTATTTTAAGATGTTGAGAAATATGGCATTTAAAATGGTAATGTGTTAATGTTTTCAAATGCCCTTTCTGGGGTTAAAATGGTAGTTGATTACATCAAAAAATATTGCTTTGTGAATTGAGAAACATAAAGACTTTGTGGAATATAAAATTATATGGAAGGAGTGATGTGACAATGTCGGTAAGGGTGTAAGAGTGCAAGAAATATTGTAAAAATGTGGTTTGTAAAGGATTAGGAAGCGATGTCTTGGCCAATGTGATAAGTGTAAGGCAGCTAATTGTGTCTAGCTGGGTTTAGAGTTGCTGAAGGTAAGTGGTTGTCTGCATGGTATCTGGCACCTTTTATATTGCAGGGCTGTTTCTAGTGGAAGTGGTCCTGCAGTGAAGGTGATACTCCTGAATTGGGTCTGTTTACATGTGCTTGGATTTGCACACAGGCAGCAGCACAAATAACTGCATATAATTGTGCACTAGCACTTCTTCACATCCTGTTGATGGCTTTTGGTTTCTGTTAGGCGAAGGTCTGTACAAGCCAGTAATATGAAAACTGCATTACTGTCTTGCATGGGAGACTTGAGTGCAGCTGGCCGAGAGCCTGAAAAGCCGGCGGGTGGGCATTTATATTTGCAGCAGTCAGCAATGTTTCTAACTGAAGGACCCTGGGAAACCCACTTAGTGCGGCGGATCTTTGTGCATCTGGAGTCGGTGAAGTAATGTAACTACCATGTCTGATAGGTTTATTTAGAAGGAACTCACCATTGCCATGGTAGGGTAAAATAGGAGCCTAGTAACTAGGGAAAACTTACTGAATTGAGAGGTGACTTTTGTTTCCATGAAATATGTTATGGAGTAAACCCAGGTTGAATGGAGAGAACAATTCTGAACTCCGTCTGTGTTTTGTCCAGGAGACAGACTAGAAATTGAACTCCAAATGATGGTTATTTGTATTTGCAAACTTGGGCCTGCTGAAACAGGCTTCACTGCATCGATTGTTTGCTTGTGACTGGGCACGTGGCCTGCAGGGTTGCTAACTCTAGTTGGATGTATTCCTGGAAGTTTATCACATGACCACCTGCCTCCAACCACCCAGTCATACAGCCTTTTTTTCCCCAGCTCCAATATTTTTCTAACTAATAAATGAAAGTGTTCAAAGAAAATGAATGGGGGATGGATCAATTTGTGATTTTTCTTCTGGGTTGCTTGCAGCAGATTCATCTTGAATCCCTGGAGACTCCAAGACAATCCTAGGCCTGCTGTTCTTAACTGTGACTCTGAAACAAAAGGAGAAAATGCTGGGAACGCTTATCAGGTCAAACAACATCCACGATGCTGATTGACCTGTTGGATGTGTCCAGCATTTGCTGGTTTTGTTTTAGTTTTCCAGTATTTGCATTTTTGTACTTTTTGTTTGACTGCTAACCTGTTTGGTGTTCCAGTAAAATACTTTTGTCTTCAGGCACTTCGATATATGTGTCAAGGTAGGCCTTCAGGGGAGATGCTGAGTAGCGGCATATTGCTTCCTACAGGGAAGGAAAGTCAAATGAGTCACCTCTTGAACATCGTCCAGCAACACTGACACAATCCTGGAAGCAGCATGCCTGTCTTCTCTCAGACACACAAAGTATAGTGCACTGAGTGGAGGACAGGGCATAACAAAGAGAAGAACATTGCTTGAACAGTTTTAAAAGAAATGGCATGCCAGCACTTCAGACACAGACTTCTTTTCCTTTCAGCAGCATTCTTTCCCCCTTCCCAAAGTCGGTGACTCGTGCTTTAGGTTCCGTTCCATGGCCACTGTTTGTACAAGTGGCAATTTTTCATGTGGTCAGATCGAGTGTTGGCTGGCTATTTGATCACAAGGAAGACTTTGCGGCTGAGCTCATTCCTGTTTTCACTTGACATTCATGTATCCATACTCTTCAGAGATGACTAGCAATAACGACAATAGTAAGACAGAAAATTCTGCATTTGTGTAACAGTTTATTACATCTCAGGGAAAGTCCCAAAGCACTTCATAAATGATTACGTTCAAAGTGCAGTGACATATGTAGGAAAATATGACACTCAGTTTCAACACCGCAAGGTCCCACAAATAAATGAATGACCAGGTTAATCTATTTTGGTTAGCAGCCAGAGCATGTATGTATAGATTTTGTAGTTCTAAAGCAGTATGTTGCATTTTTTAGTTTAATATCTGGCTATACATTTCATTGTACTGCACTTGTGCACTAACAATGACAATAAAGTTTATTATTATTATTATTAATAAAGTTTTTCAAATCTGGCAATATTTCACCTGAGTTTTTGTGGGTGTTGCTGTCTAGTTCATTCATTTAAATATACCAAATATATAAATCCAAAAAACAAGATCTGAGGTAGCAGATGGAATATTTTTCAGCCTTAAGGTATTGCTGCAATGTTGGAGGTGTGGTCTTCTGGCTGAGATGTTAAACCAAGGTCCTACCCCCTCAGGTAAACATCAAAGATCCTGCAGCACTATTTGAAGGAGAGTGGGGAAGTTCTCCCGGGATCCTGGCCAATACTTATCCCTCAACCAACATCACTAAAACAAACAGTTTATCTGGTCATTTATCTATTGCCGTTTGTGGGATTTGCTGGGTGCAAGAAAGACAGACTTGCATTTATATAGCACCTTTCACTACCACCGGACGTCCCAAAGTGCTTTACAGCCAATTAAGCCATTTTTTGAAGTCTAGTCATTGTTGTAATGTAAGAAATGCGGCACCCAATTTGTGCTCGGCAAGCTCCCACAACAACAGTACTGTGATGACTAGATAATCTGTGTTTGTTGTTTTGATTGAGGGATAAATATTGTCCAGAACACCGGGGATAACTCCCCCCTGCTCTTCGAAATAGTGCCATGGGATCTTTTACGTCCACCTGAGAGCGAGCCGATGGGGCCTCGGTTTAACGGCACATCTGAAACAGCACCGCACTCCCTCAGCACTGCACTGGCGTGTCGGCCTAGATTCTGTGCTCAAGCCTCTGGAGTGGGACTTGAACCCACAACCTTCTGACTCGGAGGCGAGAGTGCTACCCACTGAGCCACTGACTGACGAGTTGGTTGCCGCGTTTCTCTACAACAAAAACTGCCCTCCAAAAATACTTCATTGGTTGTGAAGTGCTTTGGGAAGCCATGAAAAGCACAAGATAAACATGCCTCTTCTTTCTATAGTGAGAAGTAGTATCAATTTATTGATTGTGTTGCATAAGTGGATGAAACACTTGTATAATGTTGAATTATCTTGGCTTAATACGGCAGAAGAATGTGTTGAAAGACTCTTAAATCAGTAGACAACAACATGATATTGAAAGGTGTGCAGAGAAAAGAAACTGCATAAACAGGAGAACTTCAATTTTTGTTGTTGTACATTGTCGCCACAACAAGGTGACACAAATAAAGCAACACACATTAAGTCCACCAACACTGACTTATTCACCACAGGAAGAGGTTAATGATGAAGCTACCTACACTACCTGCACACGGTAACACCCAAAACTGGCCATACTCCTCAATAATAAGCATACTGCAGAAGCACATTAAACAGAAACTTTCAGACTGTTGCTGCTGCAAACAGTGTTAATTTTCAATGCACTGAAAATCCAGCAGCAGCAATGACGGCATGTTTTGTTGGCAGGGGTTGCCGAGAAAATGAGGGAAGCATTAGCAGGCAGCAAAATATGAAAATGAGACACGCATGTTCCAGAGTTCATTCCTAAGCAGTACAACACTTGGAAAGTGAGATGATGTTGCTCAATACCTCAAACAGCGCTGTCTCCGTTTTTCATGCTTCTCCTGTTTTGGGGTTTATTTCAAAGTGTGGTGTCAAGATGGCATTACTTAAGTTGTTTAGTCTTTTTATTTTTAGTTAGAATGGAACTTGTGTTGAGTGATGGACAGCTCCTGCAGTCAAATCATACACCTTAAACAGAAGCAGTATTCTACCAAGTGATTTGAACAGCTGTGATATCACTTTATTTCACTGCACGTTGCAGGATTAGCTCATTATTTATATTAACCATATTCACAATAGAGCCTTTTCTCTAACACTATTCTAAATGGATATGCTAACTATTTGGATTTCAAATCTATTGAGTGATGTCTATTGTAAATTATTTGGTGTGTAAGAGCCAGTAAGATACATGAGTCGAGCAGAGCAAGTGTGGACGATGTATTTCAGCATTTCCCTGTCTCCTTTTCCATTCTTTCTCATTTGTTTCTCCTTCTTTGCGAGGTACATCTAACCCACTGGAAAGGAGACTACTCGGATGAGGTAAACAGATCAGAGGAACAAATACTGTAACCGGGAGCTTTAACTGTTAGCTGAAGCTTTTTCTTGGTCGTTCTCTTCCACCCCACCCCCCCCCCCCCACCCCGAGAGGTTTAGTCCTTAACAAGGTATGGTTGCAGCAGCACAAAAGACAGCAGTAAGTTACTTACTGATAGTTATCTGTTTCTTCACACGTGAAAGGCATCCTTACATGCTGCCATCACCAATGCGGTAGCTGTATGTTCAGCTGTATGTTGCAAAAAACGGATTATCCCTTCTGAAAGTGCTGGGTAAAAATCCTAAATTCAGCCAACTCTTTTCAAAGTAACTCACTTAAACTGTTAATTCATAGCATAAATTTGAGCAAAACTCTAATAGCCAACTTTCAATAGTGTTAAGAATGAACTGTTTGTAAGTGTCTTGTACAATGTTACTATAGATTTTTTTTATAGCATAAATAACATTTGCTCAAATTTTTTTTGAAACCTCTATTTTCACTTGAACTATTAGCCCTTGTCAGTAGTTACAAAAGATAAACTGTAGTATATGTTGGATTGTAAATGAGCTCTCTAGACCCAGGAAGCATTTCATACCTGGTGCAGGCTATCTTCGATGTGAAATTCATTATAGGCAGAGCCCATTCTCATTTCTGTAACTCCATTTTGAAGAAGCGGTTTAATCTTTCTGATACCATGCAAGAACTAGCAACTACAGTCTAGAAAAGAGAGCAAGATGTCAAAGTAATACTTATAGAATCATAGTCATAATGGCACAGAAGGAGGCCATTCGGCCCATCGATCCTGTGCCAGCTCTCTGTAGAGCAAGCCAGTCAGTCCCATTCCCCCACTCTATCCCCATAGCCTTGCAAGTTTATTTCCCTCCAGTGCATATCCAGTCTCCCCTTGAAAACATTGAGTGTCTCCGCTTCCATCACTTGCATCGGCAGCGAGTTCCAGGTCCTCGCCACTCGCTGCGTAAAGTTTTTCCTCACATCCCCCTCTGTATCTCTTGCCCAAAACCTTAAATCTGGAAAACAGTGACAGGATCAGACAAAGTCAACATGGATTTACAAAAGGTAAATCGTGCTTGACTAATCTACTGGAATTTTTTGATGATGTAACTGGTAGAACAGATGAGGGAGAACCAGTGGATGTGGTGTATTTGGACTTTCAGAAGGCTTTCGATAAGGTCCCGCATAAGAGATTAACGTGTAAAGTTAAAGCACATGGGATTGGGGGTAAGGTACTGACTTGGATAGAGAACTGGTTGGCAGACAGGAAGCAAAGAGTTGGAATAAACGGGTCTTTTTCCGAGTGGCAGGCAGTGACTAGTGGGGTACCGCAGGGATCGGTACTAGGACCCCAGTTATTCACAATATATATTAATGATCTAGATGAGGGAACTAGATGTAATATCTCCAAATTTGCAGACGACACAAAGCTGGGTGGGTGTGTGTGCTGTGAGGAGGATGCAGAGAAACTCCAGTATGATTTGGACAAGTTGGGTGATTGGGCCGATGCAGTATAATGTGGATAAATGCGAGGTTATCCACTTTGGTGGCAAAAACAGGAAAGCAGATTATTATCTGAATGGCAATAGATTGGGAGAAGGGGAAGTGCAACGAGACCTGGGTGTCCTTGGGCACCAGTCACTGAAGGTAAGCATGCAGGTGCAGCAGGCAGTTAAGAAGGCAAATGGTATGTTGGCCTTCATAGCGAGAGGATTCGAGTACAGGAGCAAGGATGTCTTGCTGCAGTTGTACAGGGCCTTGGTGAGACCACACCTTGAGTATTGTGTGCAGTTTTGGTCGCCTTATCTGAGGAAGGATGTTCTTGCCATGGAGGGAGTGCAACGAAGATTCACCAGACTGATACCTGGGATGGCAGGAATGATGTGTGAGGAGAGATTGGGTCGATTGGGCTTATATTCGCTGGAGTTTAGAAGAATGAGAGGGGGATCTCATTGAAACTTATAACATTCTAACAGGACTAGACAGACTAGATGCAGGAAGGATATTCCCGATGGCGGGGGAGTCCAGAACCAGGGGTCACAGTCTAAGGATAAGGGGTAAGCCATTTAGGACAGAGATGAGGAGGAATTTCTTCACCCAGAGAGTGGTGAACCTGTGGAATTCTCTACCACAGAAGGCAGTTGAGGCCAATTCATTAAATATATTCAAGGAGTTGGATATATTTCTTAAGGCGAAAGGGATCAAGTGATATGGGGAGAGAAAGCAGGGACAGGGTGCTGAATTTGGATGATCAGCCATGATCTCATTAAATGGCGGAGCAGGCTCGAGGGGCTGAATGGCCTACTCCTGCTCCTATCTTCTGTGTATCTATCCAGTCTTTCCTCATAGCTAAGATTCTCTACTCCCGGCAACATCTTTGTAAATCTCCTCTGCACCCTCCAGTGCAATCACCTCTTTCCTGTAATGTGGTGACCAGAACTGCACGCAGTACTCTAGCTGAGGCCTAACTAGTGTTTTATACAGTTGAAGCATATCCCCCCCTGCTCTTGTATTCCATGCCACGGCTAATAAAGGCAAGCATTCCGTATGCCGCCTTAACCACCTTATCTACCTGGCCTGCTACCTTCAGGGATCTGTGGACATGCACTCCAAGGTCCCTTTGTTCCTCTACACTACTCAGTGTCCTACCATTTATTGTGTATTCCCTTTCCTTGTTAGCCTTCCCCAAATGCATTACCTCACACTTCTCCGGATTGAATTCCATTTTCCACTGTTCTGCCCACCTGACCAATTTATTGATATCTTGCTGCAGCCTACAGCTTCCTTCAGTATCAACCAGACAGCTGATTTTAGTATCATCTGCAAACTTCTAAATCATACCCCCTATATGCAAGTCTAGATCATTGATAAATACCACAAAAAGCAAGGGACCTAGTACTGAGCCCTGCGGAACCCCACTGGAAACAGCCTTCCAGTCACAAAAACACCCATCAACCATTACCCTCTGCTTCCTGTCATAGAAACATAGAGATAGGAACAGGAGTAGGCCATTCGGCCCTTCGAGCCTGCTCCGCCATTCAATGAGATCATGGCTGATCTTCGTCTGAGATCATAGCTGATCTTACCAGTTCAGTACCCCGTCCCCGCCTTTTCTCCGTAACCCTTAATCCCCTTAGCCTTCAGAAATATATCCAATTCTCTCTTGAAAATATTTATTGAATTAGCCTTCACAGCCCTCTGTGGCAGGGAATTCCACAGGCTCACCACTCTTTGAGTGAAGAAATTCTTCCTCATCTCTGTTTTAAATGATTTGCCCGCTATTTTTAGACTGTGGCCCCTGGTTCTGTGCTCCCCGGCCATTGGAAACATTCTCTCTGAATTCAGCCTGTCCAGGCCTGCCATAATTTTATAT
Organism: Somniosus microcephalus; assembly: GCF_052327205.1. Taxonomy (NCBI): domain Eukaryota; kingdom Metazoa; phylum Chordata; class Chondrichthyes; order Squaliformes; family Somniosidae; genus Somniosus; species Somniosus microcephalus. The sequence goes on from NC_140989.1 coordinate 363,838,680, forward strand.
GTTTCGATGAGATCCCCTCTCCATCTTCTAAACTCCAGTGAGTACAAGCCCAAACTATTTAATCTCTCTTCGTAGGTCATTCCCGCCATTCCAGGTATCAGCCTGGTGAATCGCCGTTGCACTCTTTCCATGGCAAGAACATCCTTCCGCAGATGGGGCGACCAAAACTGTACACAATACTCCAGATGCGGTCTCACCAGCACCTTGTACAGCTGTAGTAAGGTATCCCTATTCCTATACTCGAACCCCCTTGATATGAAGGCCAACATACCATTTGCCTTCTTAATCGCCTGTTGCACCTGCATGCTCTCCTTCAGTGACTGGTGCACAAGAACACCCAGGTCCCTCTGCACTTCCCCATCTCCCAATCTATTGCCATTTAGATAATAATCTACCCTCCTGTTTTTACCCCCAAAGTGGATAACCTCGCATTTATCCACATTACAGTGCATCTGCCACGTATCCGCCCATTCCCCCAACCTGTCCAAATCGCACTGTAGCCTCCTGACATCCTCATCAGAGCCCACCCCTCCTCCTAGTTTAGTGTCGTCAGCGAATTTGGAAATATTGCATCCAATTCCCTGATCCAGATCATTTATATATATTGTGAACAGCTGGGGTCCCAGGACAGATCCTTGCGGCACCCCGCTGGTCACTGCCTGCCACTCCGAAAACGAGCCGTTTATTCCAACTCTCTGTTTTCTATCCGCCAGCCAGTTCTCTATCCACGTTAATACTTTGCCCCCAATCCCATGAGCCTTAATTTTGCATGATAATCTTTTGTGTGGAACCTTATCGAAGGCTTTCTGGAAGTCAAGGTACACCACATCCACTGGCTCTCCCCCATCTATTTTACCAGTTACTTCCTCAAAAAATTCCAGCAGATTAGTCAAACACGATTTACCCTTTGTAAATCCATGTTGACTCTGTCCGATCCTTTCCCCATTTGTCAAGTGCTCCGCTATTTTATCCTTAATAATGGACTCTAGCATTTTGCCCACAACCGATGTAAGGCTTACTGGTCTATAATTCCCTGCTTTCTCTCTACCCCCCTTTTTAAATATTGGGGTAACATTAGCTACCCTCCAATCCACGGGTACTGTTCCCGAGTCAATGGAGTTCCGGAAGATGATCCTTAGAGCATCTGCTATCTCCAGGGCCACCTCCTTAAGTACCCTAGGATGTGGTTTATCAGGCCCCGGGGATTTGTCGGCCTTCAGTCCCCTCAACTTACCCAACACCATATCCCTAGAGATACTAATTTCTGTCAGCTCCTCCCTCTCATTAGTCCCTATGTTTGCCGATATTCCTGGGAGGTTATTTGTGTCCTCCTTTGTGAATACAGAACCAAAGTATGAGTTTAATTGGTCTGCCATTTCCTTATTCTCCATTATATATTCTCCCGAATCGGACTGCAAGGGACCGACTTGGGATTTTACCAGTCTTTTCCTCCTGATATACCGATAAAAGCTTTTGCAGTCTGTCTTTATGTTTGCTGCAAGTTTACTTTCGTATTCTATTTTCCCCTTCCTGATTAATCCCTTTGTCCTCTTTTGCTGTATCCTGTACTGCCCCCAATCTTCCGGTCTGGTGCTTTTTTTTGCCAGTTGATATGCCCTTTTTTTTAATTTTATGCTGTCCCTAATTTCCCTCGTTATCCACGGTTGAGTCACCTTTTTAGGTTTATTTTTATGCCAAACCGGTATAAACATGTTCTGGAATTCTTCCATTCTATCTTTGAATGCTTGCCATTGTCTATCCACTGTCAATCCCCCCAGAAACACCACCCAATCAATCTTACCCAATTCCCGTCTCATACCCTCGTAATTCCCTTTATTTAAGTTCTGGACCTTAGTCTCTGATTCAATTTCCTCACTCTCCATCTCGACTGAGAGCTCGATCATATTATGATCGCTCTGACCCAAGGGGCCTCGTACAAGAAGATTGCTGATAAGTCCCTTCTCATTGCACAATACCCAGTCTAAAACGGCCTGATCTCGAGTCGGCTCCTCGACATATTGGTCCAGATAACCGTCCCGAAAACATTCCAGGAATTCCTCCTCCTCAGAATTTTTACTAATTTGGGTAGTCCAATCAATATGTAAATTAAAGTCACCCATGATGACAGCTGTGCTCTTATCGCACGCTTCTCTAATTTCCCTTTTTATGCCTTCCCTCACCTCCATATTACTATTTGGAGGCCTATATATCACACCCACTAACGTTTTCCTCCCCTTGCTATTTCTCATTTCTACCCATACAGATTCCGTTTCATCCGAGTTAATATCCTTCCTTTCCATTGCATTAATCCCCTCCTTTACCAGCAATGCTACCCCACCTCCCCTACCTTTTTGCCGATCCTTCCTAAATATTGTATATCCCTGGATGTTAAGTTCCCAGCCTTTCCCACCCTGCAGCCACGTTTCTGTAATCCCAATCAAATCATACTTGTTTACCTCTATTTCCACAACTAATTCATCCACCTTGTTCCTAATGCTTCTAGCATTAAGATACAAAGCCTTCAGGCTTGCTTTTTTCACACTCTCATTATGAATTAGTTTGGCCCTTTGTGTTTCTCTCCTTTGCTTATTGCTTCTCACCTTTCTACCATCTATTTCTGACTTCATATGACTTCCCTCTTTTCCACTACCTCTGAGACAATTTTGAATCCACCTTGACCCTTTGCCCTGGATCCCATGGGCTTTTAACTTTGTGACCAGTCTGCCATGTGCAACCTTATCAAAAGCCTTGCTAAAGTCCATATACACTACATCAAATGCACTACCCTCCTCTATCCTCCTTGTTACTGCCTCAAAAAATTCAATCAAGTTTGTCAGACACGACCTTCCCTTAACAAATCCATGCTGACTATCCTTGATCAATCCGTGTCTTTCTAAATGAAGATTTTTTCCTGACCTTCAGAGTTCTTTCCAATAATTTTCCCACCACCGAGGTTAGGCTGACTGGCCTGTAATTACTCGGTCTATCCTTTTCTCCCTTTTTAAACAAGGGTACCACATTAGCAGTTCTCCAGCACCACACCTGAAGCCAGAGAGGATTGGAAAATGATGGTCAGGGCCTCTGCTATTTCATCTTTTGCTTCGCTTAACAGCCTGGGATAGATTTCATCCGGGCCTGGGGATTTATCCACTTTTAAAGCTGCTAAACCCCTTATTATTTCCTCTCTCTGTTTATTTCATCTTATATTTCTCACACTCCCTCTCTTTTCTCCCCCCCCCCCCCCCCCCCCCCAATAGCAATGTCTGCTTTGCCCCTCTCCTTTGTGAAAACAGACGCAAAGTATTCATTAAGAACCCTACCGATGTCTCCCGCCTCCACACACACACATTACCCTCCTGGTGTCAGGAGCTCCTTATTTGTTAAATTTCAGCATGGAAAGACTGGACAACAGACTAGGGTTCTACCAGAAAGAACTGGGGCTAAATATGCAAAAGACTCGTGATCTGATCACTCGTCTCCCCAAATTGTTAACTGGCAGCTTAGAGCCAGTAATGTTCCTGTATCCCTTTCTTTGTCAAGTACTTTATTAACACATTCCATAGTTTTTTGTGTCACACCCCCCCTACTGATGATCTGTTTCACAATTCTGTCACTCTTCGAAAATGTTGCCTAAATTTCTAGTTTTCTTTTGGTACCCTTATCGTTGAACTGTGCATCATTTTCTTCAGATTCTGTGCCCGCCAGAACTTTCCTGGCTCAATTCTCCAGAACCATGAAAATGTTAAACTTCTGTCAAGTCTCTCTCAAGCTCCTCCTCGCCAGAGAATCGAGTCGCAGGGTAGAATGTCTTTTCTCATTAACCAGCCATTTAGGAATCTGTCTCGTTACCCTCATCTAGAGTTCAACGAATAATTCTACATCTTTGCTCAAATATGGAGACCAAAACTGAACATAGTACTCCAGATGTGGCCTTGCCATGGGCAACCTTTGTCCCTTGTTGATGCGCTATCAATTACTCATAAAAGACTGAGAGTTAGAAGAGTAACTAAAGGCTTTTATTAACAACAGAATGGAGGTCTGCCTCGCGTGGTCGACCGGTCCATGATACTAAGGGCTGGGGAGCAGTCACCTTTATACTAGGACCTGTGGGAGGAGTCAGCCGAGGCATGTCCAGGCATGTACACAGTGGAATACAAACAGGAATACAAACAGTGGTTTACCACATTCACCCCTTGTTTAAAATTGAGTCCGGCGGGGTGAAGTGTATTAAAAGTTAGTGTATTGGAGTCTCTCCGGAGGTCTTGTCTGCCGCTGTGATCTGCGTGGCGACGGCAGGGGTAGTGAAGTTTCCGGCGTCGAGTCCAGCGTAGGCTGTGGCACAGGCGTGTCGTCCTCGTAGATGTCGAGCGGGTCACGGGGCCCCGGCCTGCCGTCTGCTGGGGCTGGATATCGGATCGTGGGGGGGGGGGGGTGGTAGTGGGTAGTGGGTTACTGCGGCCCCCGAGGGTGCAAGGTCTCTTATGGAGACTGTGTCCTCCCGCCCGTCCGGGTATGCGATGTAAGCATACTGGGGGTTGGCGTGGAGGAGGTCGACCCTCTCGACCAGGGGGTCCGTTTTATGGGTCCTCACGTGTCTTCTCAGTAGGACCGGCCCTGGGGACGTCAGCCATGGCGGTAGCGATGTCCCCGATGTGGACTTCCTTGGGAAGACAAACATTTTCTCATGAGGGGTGGCGTTAGTGGCAGTGCAGAGCAGTGACCGAATAGAGTGGAGCGCATCGGGGAGCACATCCTGCCAGCGGGAGGTTGGAAAGCCCCTAGACTTTAAGGCTAGCAGGACGGCCTTCCAAACTGTCGCATTTTCTCTTTCCACCTGTCCGTTCCCCCGGGGGTTGTAACTGGTGGTCCTGCTTGTGGCAATACCCCTAGTTAGCAGGTACTGACGGAGTTCGTCGCTCATAAACGATGAGCCCCGGTCGCTATGGATATAGCTGGGGAAGCCGAACAGGGTGAAGAGGTTGTTCAGACATTTAATGACCGTGGCACTGGTCATGTCCGGGCAGGGGATGGCGAACGGGAAACGGGAGTACTCATCAATAATATTGAGGAAGTACACATTGCGGTCGGAGGAGGGGAGAGGCCCTTTAAAATCGACGCTCAGGCGCTCGAAGGGGCGAGTGGCTTTTATCAGGTGGGCCCTGTCTGGTCTATAAAAGTGCGGTTTGCACTCAGCGCAGACTTGGCAGTTCCTGGTCATGGTCCTGACCTCCTCAATAGAGTAAGGCAGGTTGCGGGCCTTGATGAGGTGGAAGAACCTGGTGACCCCCGGGTGGCAGAGGTCATTGTGGAGGGCCCGCAGTCTATTGATCTGCGCGCTGGCGCAGGTGCCACACGATAGCGCATCCGGGGGTTCATTTAGCTTCCCGGGCCGGTACAAGATCTCGTAGTTGTAGGTGGAAAGTTCGATTCTCCACCTCAAGATCTTGTCATTTTTGATTTTGCCCCTCTGCTTGTTGTTAAACATAAAAGCAACTGAACGCTGGTCAGTGAGCAGGGTAAATCGTTTTCCGGCCAGGTAGTGCCTCCAATGACGCACAGCCTCCACAATCGCCTGGGCCTCCTTCTCAACAGCGGAGTGTCTGGTCTCCGGGCCTTGGAGGGTTCGTGAAAAGAAGGCCACGGGTCTCCCCGCCTGATTGAGGGTAGCGGCCAGGGCAAAGTCGGACGCGTCGCTTTCCACCTGGAAGGGGATGGATTCGTCCACTGCGTGCATGGTGGCTTTGGCAATGTCCTCCTTGATACGGTGGAAGGCTAAGCGGGCCTCTGCCGTCAAGGGAAAAGAGGTGGACTTGATCAGCGGACGGGCCTTGTCCGCATAGTAGGGGACCCACTGGGCGTAATAGGAGAAAAACCCTAGGCACCTCTTCAGGGCCTTGAGGCAGTGGGAGTTCCATAAGGGGACGCATCCGGTCAGGGTCGGGGCCGATGACTCCGTGTTCCACAACACAGCCAAGGATGGCGAGGCGGTTTGTGCGGAATATGCACTTCTCCTTGTTATATGTCAGGTTTAGGAGTTGGGCGGTGCGGAGGAATTTTTCGAGGTTTGCGTCATGGTCCTGCAAGTCACGGCCGCAGATGGTCACATTGTCCAGATATGGGAAAGTGGCCTGCAACGCATTTTGATCTACCATCCGGTCCACATCTCCCTTTGGAAGACGGAGACCCCGTTGGTGACGCCAAAGGGAACCCTAAGGAAGTGATAGAGGCGGCCGTTTGCCTCAAAGGCAGTGTACTGGCGGTCCTCAGGGCGGATGGGGAGCTGGTGGTACGCTGATTTCAGGTCAATGGTCGAGAAGACGCGGTACTGCGCGATCTGGTTGACCATATCAGCTATACGGGGGAGTGGGTAGGCGTCCAGCAGGGTGTAGCGATTTATTGTCTGGCTGTAGTCGATGACCAGGCGCTGCTTCTCGCCGGTCTTAACGACCACAACCTGGGCTCGCCAGGGGCTGGTGCTGCCCTCAATAATCCCTTCTTTCAGGAGCCGCTCCACTTCGGTTTTAATGAAAACCCTGTCCCCGGCACTGTATCGCCTGCTCTTTGTGGCGATGGGCTTACAGTCGGGGGTGAGGTTAGCAAACAGTGGTGGGGGGGTGACTCTGAGTGTGGAGAGGTTGCACCTGGTGCGCGGCGGGCAATTTGGAAGCTGCTGGCTGCGGACTGTGAGTGGGGGTAGGGGTCCACCGTACGCCATCGTAACACTTTTAAGGTGGCACTGAAAATCTAACCCCAGCAGGACGGCAGCGCAGAGGTCAGGCAGGACCAGAAGTTTAAAATGATCGTACACGGTCCCGTCTACTACGAGTGTCACCACGCAGTAGCCGCCGATGTCCGCCGACTGGGACTCGGAGGCCATAGAAATCCGCTGTTGCGCAGGCAGGACTGGGAGAGAGCAACGCCGCACCGTGTCGGGGTGGATGAAGCTCTCCGTGCTCCCAGAGTCAAAAAGGCAGATTGTATCGTGACCATTTACCTTAATGTCCATTGTGGAACTGGCCAGTTGGTGCGGTCTCGCTTGGTCCAGTGTAACGGATGCCAGCGTAGGGGTCGGTGTGTCGCTGCGGGTATCAGATGAGGCGGTGTCGGGGGCCTGCTGCGTCCCGGCTGTCGTCCAAGATGGCGGCGTCCATGATCCCCATGTGGCTGGAGGCGTCCAAAATGGCTGCTGTACCGGTGATTAGCACATGGCCGGGGAGGTCCAAGATGGCGGCCCGCATGGCCCACACGCGGCGCTGCTGGGGTTCAGGGTGGCTTTGGCCCTGCAGACGCGAGCGTAGTGTCCCTTCTTCCCGCAGCCCGAGCAGATCGCGTTTTTCGCTGGGCAGCGCGCTCTGGGGTGTTTTGCCTGGCCACAGAAGTAGCATTTCTGGCCTTGGGGCACTGCTGTCTGGCCTTGGGACACTGCTGCGGTAGTTGGGCCGTTGTTGGGGTGTGGCTGGGGTGGCACGGCGCTATGAGGCGGTCCTACCGTGTCCCAGGCTGTCATTCCCCGCGGCGTCCACGGTGCAGAGGAGTAGGCATCCATGCCCTGGTAGGCTGCATCCAACGATAGTGCGAGTTCAGAGGCCTTGTTGAGGTCGAGGTTACTCTGCTCCAACAGTCGCTGTCGGGTGTAATTGGATCTGTGGCCCGCTACAAAAGCGTCCCGGATAAGTTCCTCTGTGTACACGGCGGCCTTTACATCCTTACAACCACAGGCCCGGCCAAGCACAGACAGTGCCTGAAGGTATTCCACGGTCGATTCCCCAGGTTGTTGTTTACGACTCCCCAGGAGGTGCCTGGCGTACACTTCGTTCACTGGGCGCGTGTACTGGTCCTTGAGGAGCTTGATAGCGTCCGCGTACGAGGTCGCGTCTTGGATGACCGAGTACACTCGGTGGTTCACTTTGGAGGTCAGGACATCCAGTTTGTCCTCGTCCGATTTGATTGCTTCGGAGGCGGTCAGGAATTTTCGAAACACTTAAGCCAGTGAGTAAACTTGGTGGATGAGTCCGCCTCCCGATGATCTAAGTCCAGGCATGCTGGTGTGAGGATCTTCTCCATTATAAAAATGTTGTTAATAAAATTGATGCGCTATCAATTACTCATAAAAGACTGAGAGTTAGAAGAGTAACTAAAGGCTTTTATTAACAACAGAATGAGGTCTGCCTCGCGTGGTCGACCGGTTCCATGATACTAAGGGCTGGGGAGCAGTCACCTTTATACTAGGACCTGTGGGAGGGAGTCAGCCGAGGCATGTCCAGGCATGTACACAGTGGAATACAAACAGGACAAACAGGAATACAAACAGTGGTTTACCACACTTGTAAAATGCTCTGAGATATGCTTTCATGTGAGGCCGCTGTATAACTGAGTTGTTAACATCTACAAGACGGTATTAACCTCTCTTAGTGACATCACAACAGTATTATCGGGGATTAAATTATTCAATGCTCATTATCTGGCTGATTGAGGAAATGGTCATTTAATACAGGATAAATGCTTGTATTCATTCAATAGGTTGAATGAAACAAGCAAAGGCTGTCAAAAATTTAAACTCTGCATTGTTAGAGTTAAGCCACATATAACTTGGGTGATTTAGCTATTTCAAATTTCCAGCATCCACAGTACTGTATTTAGCTTTTTCATTTAGCTATTGATGTTCATGGTGGCAAACTCCATCAGCTGGGGTTTTTTTTTTAAATTCATGAGTGAAACATATTTAGGATGGAAAATACAGGTTTAATAAAAATCTTGTGTAAAATTGCTTGTGGTAATGCAAAAATGTTCCAGGTGTTGTCAGTTTTCTCTATCCTCTTTCACCCCTTCTCCTGACCAATCTAGGATGGCGATGAACAGATTTAAGTCTTCCCTGCATATCTGTTGAAGGATATATCTTTGTTTGAAATAGTACACAAACTTGGAAAAACTAGCGTTGTCAAATACCCATTTTATTATGCAAAATTATTTTCTTACAATTCAGTGGATGTACCGGAGATGTCCTTGCTTTGTTCTGCAGTGTCTTAGTGTCGTTTTTGGTCACGTTGCAACAGTGGCCCACTAATGGCCAGCGCTGTGTTTGTGATGGATGCTGTTGGCCAACTGCAAAAAATATCTGAAATTTCAAGTGCAGATTTTGAAACTTCTTCCTGTTGAATCCTTAATGTTTTAAAGTTGTATGATACTACAATTACCGTGTGCTTAGATCACTAAGTACTGGAAAATTGTGATTTGATAACTTAAATAACTCTAAAAGGCTTAAATAAAATGATTGGATCAGAAGTTCAGTTCTGGGCAAAATTGCTCCCATTACTACTACAACAACAACTTGTATTTATATAGCACCTTTAACGTCGTAAAACGTCCCAAGGTGCTTCACAGCGTTTTAAAACTAAATTTGACACCGAACCACGTAAGGAGATATTAGGGCTGATGACCAAAAGCTTGGTCAAATAGATTGGTTTTAAGGAGAGTTGTTAAGGAGGAAAGAGGTGACTAGGTTTAGGGAGGGAATTCCAGAGCCTTGGCAGCTGAAGGCATAGCCATCAGTGGTTGAGCGATTTACAATCGGGGATGCTCAGAGGCCAGAATTAGAGGAGCGTAGATATCTGCAGGTTGTGGGGCTAGAGGAGATCACCGAGATGGGCAGGGGTGAGGCCATGGAGGGATTTGAAAACAAGAATGATCATTTTAAAATCGAGACGTTGCTTAACTGGGGGCCAGTATAGGTCAGCAAGCACAGGAGTGATGGCTGAACGGGACTTGGTGCGAGTTAGGGCACGGGTAGCAGAGTTTTGGATGACCTCGAGCTTATGGAGGGTGGAACGTGAGGCCGGCCAGGAGTGCATTGGAATAGTCAAGTCTAGAGGTAACAAAGGCATGGATGAGGGTTTCAGCGGCAGGGCGGAGTCGGCTATGTTCTGAGGTTGGAAATAGGCAGTCTTAGTGATGGTGCGGTTATTTGGTTGGAAGATCATTTCAGGGTCAGATATGACACCAAGGTTGTGAACAGCCTGGTTCCGCCTTAGACGGTTGCCAGGGAGAGGGATGGAGTTTGTGGCAGGGACCAATGACAATGTCTTCGGATGTGGATGGAGAGCGATACATCGAAGTGATCAAAGATGGCCTTATCTGTGATGGGTACGATGGGAGTAGCGAAGCCACGTGAGATGGCAAGGTCAAGTGGGTGCCCGTGAATGTGGGTTGGGGAGTTTACATGGAGGGAGAAATTAAGGAAGGCTAGGAGGGCAGTGAACTCTGGAGCGAGAGCATGCTGAATTGAGATGGAGGTTGAAATCAGAGAGGATGAGAAGTCGCACGGTGCAGAGGCTGAGGGAGGAAAGAAGTGAAGATATCTCGGTGACAAGTTTTATGGTACTTGGGTGGGCAGTAGAGAACGAAGATTTTGAAATGAGAGGTGAGGGGTGGAACAAGGTGAGGTGCTTAAAGGAGGAGAAGGTGTCAGGGGAGCAGACCAAGGTGTGATTTGGTGATGAGAGCCACAATGCCACCGTGGCAGTCTGGGCGGGGCAAGTGGTGGAATGTATAGCCAGGCGGGGAGGCTTCATTTAGGGGGAAGGTGTCATCACCCTTCAGCCAGGTTTCAGTCAAGGCCATTGGCCCAGAAACTCGGGTCGGGGGCTTCCCACGGGTGCAAATCCCCGACCTGCACTTACCTTGCGCGCCGGCCGTTGTGCTGTGGGCCCGCGTGGAATTGCGATCCTGGGCCTCCAACTGCCGGCGCACAGTGCTTGCGTATCCCAGGGCCGCAGTTAGTTCAATGCGTCCCCTGGGATCACGTGGGCCATGGAGAGCCAATGGTAGTAGGGAATGCTTCATAAGTTTGACAGGAAGAGCTGTCAAACCTATAAATACTATAAGCCCCAAAACATCACGAAATCTTCAAATAAAATTTTTTTTAAATCACATTTTAAAAATAAAGTATAAATTACATGAAATAAATTGAAATTATTGTTTAAAATAGTTTTGAAATTTTTTTATTTTCTGACGGGGCTAAAAATAAACTTACCTTTTAAAGTATTTAAAAATAATAAATCTGTGGGAAAATTGTTTTAATTTTAATTAATTCACTACTTACCTTGTTAAAAGCAGGCCTTACGCCCGCTTTTTAAAAGTGTAACTCCTGGAGACTTACCCTCCCGGGAAAACCTGCAAAAAAAACATAAGTTCCAGGCGCACGCGCAGCCTCCGGCGCACGCGTTCCACCTCTTAACCCCTTCTTTCAAGGGAACGGAAGTGCCGGTTTCCCACGCATGCGCAGTGCATGCACGAAACCGGCACTTCCATTGGGCTTACGGGTGAGCACCCCGTGCGTACTCACCCGTGGAGACCCGAATTTCTGGGCCATTATGTTGATCCAATCAGCCACAATAAGCTCATGGATGGCAAGGGCCTTGTTTTCAAGTGAATGGACATTCTGGAGGGAAATGCGGAGAGGGGCGGTGATAGCTGATCCACTGGCAGAGTCCACAGGGTCAGCACTGGGAGGGGGGGTGAGTTGGATGGGGAGGAGAGTGGCAAGATTAGACCCTAGTGATTATCAGGTCATTATCACATTGCTGTTTGTAGGAGCTCCCACATTTCCTACATTACAACAGTGACTACACTTCAAAAGCACGTCATTGGCTGTAAAGCGCTTTGGGACATCTGGTCGTGAAAGGCGCTATATAAATGCAAGTCTTTCTTTTCTAGTGGGCGCACTGGGCGGGAAGGTTGGCGAGAGTAGGCAGTTGGGGTTGCTGTTCGTAAGGAGGCAGCGACGAGTTCCTCAACGGGCCCTATGGAGGATGCCGATAGAGGCACAGTAGGAAGCTGTGTAGGCTTGTCTAAGAGGGAGTCGAGCCTGGGGCGGCAGCAGGAGAGGAGGAAGGTCAAGAAGTACTGACTGGTTGGGGTAGGGATTTGGGGCGGCAGAGTACCCAAGAGGGCAGAAATGAAAGGAGGTGTGACAACGAGAGAGAGAGGGGCCTTGGAGGGGGAGAGAGAAGTTTTTTAAAAAAGGGAAGGAAAAGAAGTGGAAATAGAAGTGATGGGTTTGTGTCTGAGTGGCAGCCAAAATGCGTACACGAATGGACACAGGGAAAACGCAAGTTACTTAGGCCTGGTTACGTAGCAATTATTAGGATATACATATACCCTGGTAGTAACACGGAATAGATGGTAGAACCAAGAACAAAATGGTGCAATTCGTGACCAATGCTATTAGATGTTTACTTTGAATGGCAGTGGCAAATATCCACACATTGTGCATGTGGCCAGGTTGCAGCTGTGCACTCCTCCAACTACAAGCCAGGCCAGCGTCCCAGCAACATATGCAATTGTTGTTGAGCTAGAGAGCAATAGGAGTGATTAAGTATTTTAACTTTGTGTTCAAAATCATGAGGGGTCTGGACAGAGTAAATAGAGAGAAACTGTTCCCATTGGCGGAAGAGTTGAGAACCAGAGGACCCAGATTTAAGGTGATTGGCAGAAGAACCAAAGGCGACATGAGGAAAAACTTTTTTACTCAGCGAGTGATTAGGATCTGGAATGCACGGCCTGAAAGGGTGGTGGAGGCAGACTCAATCATGGCTTTCAAAAGGGAATTGGATAAGTACCTGAAGGAAAAAAAATGCAGGGCTACAGGGAAAGGGTGGGGGAGTGGGATTAGTCAAAGTGCTTTTTGCAGAGAGCTGGCACGGGCTCGAATGGCTGCCTTCCGTGCTGTAACCATTCTATGATTCTATGAACTTGAGAAAACAAGATGACAGGCCATGGCGCAGAATACTACCAAGGTTGAAAAGAGAAAAGGTCAGTCAAGAAGTCCTGATGAGGTGATGCCAAGCTTGTGTTTTATAAGTAGGAGGAAGAGGAGAGCATGGAAGGTAAATGTGTTCCTGAGTTTTGAGAGTTGGAAAAAGAAATGAAGAGTGGGCGATTATACAATGGGGGAAAAATTCACTTGTTTGCGCCTCCCATTAGCGCCTTAAGAGGGCGCTAATGGGGCGCAAAGCAACTAGCGCCCGGGCGCGGCGGTGTTTGCGCCGCTCGCGAAATTAACTAGACATTTTGCGGCGGCGCTAAACATTACCGCCACGATCTCCTGCGCCGGCAGATTGTGACGTCAGTCGAGTGCGTAGCGCCCCGGACCGGATATTGAGTGGCGCCCCCTGCCTTACCGTCTGCCGCTAGCAACGACAGGTTGAGGGGAGCGTTTTGCAGTCAGGAAGGGACTAGGGGAGCGCTATTTAAAGGCGACCGCTTCCTGCCTTTTTTTGTCGGTGACCTTTTTGCACCACGCATTCAGAGAGAGAGAGAGAGAGAGAGAGACTTCTGGAGAGATTTAATGCTGTGTGAAGGTGTTTTGAGTACTGAGCAGCACTTTGCAGGTTCATTTTGATTTGCCCTTCCTTGCTTCACCAGCGCTCTGAGGTAGCGCCTCGCTCCTCGGCCTTTGTGCCTTAAGACAGGTGTGAAGCGCCTGATTTAGCGCTCCAATCACCTCCAGGGGCGATAAAAGCCAAGTTTGCTGTCGGAGGCGATAATTAGCGCCAGGCGCTAAACTTTGCGCACGGCCGATAATGGCGCCCCAAACGGGGCGATAGTGAATTTTTCCCCTTGAGTCTTGATTTCAACACCATGAGGATATTGATGGGAAGGTGGATGAGGAAGTGTGTGTAGATAAATTACTTGGAGCATAGAATGAACAAGAAGGAATTTTGAAGGAGCATTGACCATTGTTGTATCAATAAAATTAAGAGAGGTAGGAGACCTTGAGAGAAGAATCATCTATAATGTGGCCAGTTTTTTTTTTCTTGTATCCTGCTTGGGATTATGAGAAAGATGTTCGAGCCTCCCCAGATATGAGAGATAAATAGCCTTTTCAGAATGAAGGTGCATTATTTGCATGTGATGTTACAGCTCCTTTTGTGGTAACTGACAGTCCTGCAGACAATGGGTGACTGGTTTTTGGGCGCCAGTTTTTAAATGGATTTCTGCCACCTGTATATAAAATTTGAAAAATACAATATTTTCTTTGTGTATGGTAACGTGTTTAGACAATTTAGGATTAGCAATTTTACATTTGGGCATTTTCTTGATTAAATTGCTTTTCTCCCGGCACAGTAAAAGTTAACCTGAATTGGAAGCTGCGCACAGTGGGTTCGTGTGAAGATACGCAGCATGGGTTGGAGAATCATGAATGTTTAATAACTCAAGATACCACATGCAGACATTTTGATTTTTATTCTGCACTTTCTCCGTGCCTTCAAACTCGTAGGTCAGTTAATCATATTGCATCCCTTTTTTTTATAAATGAACTCCAGGGAACTATTTTTAAATAGGGTTTCTAAGCAACATTCGTGTGCTGTTTATTAATATAATCTTTTGGCTTGCTTGTTTAAATTATTTTTCCAGTGTATCTAGGTTACAGAATATTCTACATTACCAGTAAACATGGCTCTTTTTTGACAAAGGAGTTGTGGCCTGTGACCATTTCTGCACACGAGAACTGGATTGATGACCAATGTAATCTCCAAAGCTATGTTTCAAGGTATTGATCTCAAACTTTGTGCTGAATCCATGGTGGTTGCCTAAAGCTACGCTGTGGCAAGGTAGTACCAAACCCCATTGCCACCAAGCAGTGAAGTGAGAAAAGGAGACCTTGTTAGGTGTTAATGTTTTGTTAGTTTTGCAGATAAAAATAGCCAATTTTGAATTAAGTGGCAAGGTGAAAGGAATATCTACTTGGTTTTCACGGGAGCTATAAACCCAGTTGGAACTACAGGTAGACTATCCTTTATCCGAAAACCTCGGGACCAGCCGTGTTTCGGTTTTCGGAAAATTTCGGATTTCAGAAGGTATTTTATAAGACTGGGAAATTTGGCGGGGTGGGGGTCGGCGGGGGTGGGGGTCGGCGGGGGGTTGGCGTCGGGGGGTGGGGGTCGGCCGGGGGTCGGCGTCTGGCGTCGGCGCGGGGGCGGAGGTCGGCGTCGTGCGCACGACTTACGCTGAACGAAAAAACTTTCGGTTTTTAGAGGTTTTCGGAAGTTCGGATAAAGGATAGTCTACCTGTACCAGCAATTCCTAAATCAGCAGTTTGGAATGTAATAAATAGGCAGCTTTCATTACCAAGTATCCAAGGTGTTGGAATTTTTCCCCACTGATGTCCAAAGAAGTCTCTCTGTATTTTAAATGACCTTTGGCTTTAAGCTCAAAGATTTTTTTAGGTTTGTATAAAAGCAAGTACCTCTTGGGATAAGAGTCCAGAAGGCCATTTCCAACGACTCTGAAGTGATGTGGACAAGGGAATTAATAGCTAAGGGAAGTATCTGCCATATCGCCAGTCTAGCTAATCACAAAATAATTCTACATGTAAAGTCTAACTCATATGCCACAGCTGGACCTCCTTCTTAGGCAGTCCCTCGGAACCGAGGATGACTTGCTTCCACATTAAAAATGAGTTTGCAGGTGACTGATGAGTCCAATGCGGGACCTACAGTCTCTGTCACAGGTGGGGCAGACGGTGGTTGAAGGGGCGGGTGGGTGGGGTGCTTGGGTTGACGTGCACTGCTTGCGCTTGGCTTCTGCTTGCTCCCGGCGAAGAGACTCGAGGTGTTCGGCGCCTTCTCGGATGCTTCTCCTCTTTGTGCCGTCTTGGGCCAGGGATTCCCAGGTTTCGATGGGGATGTTACACTTTTTCAAGGAGGCTTTGAGGGTGTCCTTGAAGCGTTTCCTCTGCCCACCTGGGGCTCTCTTGCCGTGCCGGAGCTCCGAGTAGAGCGCTTGTTTTGGGAGTCTCGTATCGGGCATGCGGACAATGTGACCCGTCCATCAGAGCTTCGATGCTGGGGATGTTGGCCTGAGCAAGAACACGGACGGTGCGCCTATCCTGCCAATGGATTTGCAGGATCTTGCGGAGGCAGCGTTGGTGGTACCTCTCCAGTGCTTTGAGGTGCCTGCTGTACATGGTCCATGTCTCTGAGGCATACAGCAGGGCAGGTATCACTGCTGCCCCGTAGACCATGAGCTTAGTGCCGGGTTTGTGGTTCGACGAGAATGACCAGGAGATCCAGGAGCTAATAAGCTGCAAGCGCAAGGCATTTCTCATCTGGAAACAGCAACAGAACCCGAGAGCAAGAAAGCAGCTCTACAGAAGCCTGAAGGCTGAGGTCCAACAAAAAACTCGCGACCTAAAGAACAGATGGTGGGTGGAGAAAGCGCAGGAGATCCAGCAGCTAGCCGACAACCATGACGTGCGTGGATTCTTTAGTGCAGTCAAGACCATCTACGACCCAAGCACCCAAGGCCCTTCCCCACTGCGGGCCAAGAACGGAGAGGTACTCATCAAGGACAGGGAAGCAGTCAGTGCCCGCTGGAAGAAGCACTTCAAAGATCTTAACCACGACTCTGTCTTCGACACGAGTGTCCTCAACTCCATCCCACAGCATGCTACCCGCCACCATCTCAGCACAACCCCAGCCCGGCAGGAGGGTGAAAAGGCCATCTGACAACTGAAGAACAAGGCCTCGGGAGCAGATGGAATCATCGCCGAGGCACTAAAGCATGGCGGAGAAGCACTACTGGTGCGAATTCATGAACTCATTTCTCTTATCTGGAAGGAGGAGAGCATGCCAGGGGATCTCAGACGCCGTAATTGTGACCATCTTCAAGAAAGGTGACAAGTCCGATTGCGGTAATTACAGAGGAGTTTCCCTGCTATCTGCCACAGGGAAAGTCATCGCAAGAATCCTCCTCAATCGCCTTCTCCCAGTGGCCGAAGAGCTCCTCCCAGAGTCGCAATGCGGATTCCGCCCACTAAGAGGCACAATGGACAAGATCTTCACCGCATGTCAATTACAAGAGAAATGCAGGGAACCGCACCAACCGCTGTACATGGCCTTCTTTGATCTCACAAAGGCCTTCGACACTGTCAACCGTGAGGGATTATGGAGTGTCCTCCTCAAATTCGGCTGCCCTCAAAAGTTTGTCACTATCCTCCGCCTGCTTCACGACGACATGCAAGCCGTGATCCTGACCAACGGTTCCACCACAGACCCAATTCACATATGAACCGGGGTCAAGCAAGGCTGTGTCATCGCACCAACGCTCTTCTCAATCTTCCTTGCTGCAATGCTCCATCTCACCCTCCGTAAGCTCCCCACTGGAGTGGAGCTAATTTACAGAACAAACGGGAAACTGTTCAACCTCCGTCGCCTCCAGTCCAGATCCAAGGTCATCCCATCCTCTCGTCGAATTACAGTATGCAGACGATGCTTGCGTCTGCGCTCACTCGGAGGTCGAACTCCAAACCATCGTAAACACCTTCACCGAAGCATACGAGAGCATAGGCCTTACACTAAACATCTGTAAGACAAAGGTCCTCTACCAACCTGCCCCCACCACACAGTGCTGCCCCCCCCCCCCCCCCCCCCGATTATCAAAATCCACGACAAGGCCTTGGACAACGTGGACCACTTTCCATACCTCTGGAGCCTACTGTCAACAAGGGCAGACGTCGACGACGAAGTCCAACACCGCCTTCAGTGTGCCAGTGCAGCTTTCGGTCGCCTGAGGAAAAGAGTGTTTGAAGACCAGGACCTCAAACCCGGCACTAAGCTGGACCTACAGTACTAAAGGCCATCGAAAGATTTGGTGTGAGGACAGTCTCCTTGGTCCTGACTTTCTCAAACACTGATAATTTATGTTCCACACTAGACTATGACTACAATAGACGCTTAGTTATAAATACTGTCTTCAAAGATTGCTTTCACTCATTGAGATTGCCCGTCACTTCGCTCAGGTGGATTCTGGCACCCAAGGATTTATAAAAAAAAAATAAAAAAAAAATCCAAGTAAGATCTAGTATTCAGCTTATGAATTCTTAAGATTGGTTGCTGTAAATGGATATAAAAGGTATTGGTCTCCAATCCTGATCTAAATGGTGAGATGACCTCCGATGTTTACTGCATCATTTTTCGATAGTTCAGGGTGAGGGCCCTGCTTTGCATGGCAATAGCAGACTCCTGTGTCATTAGAGGCACACCTAAAGCCCCAGCCATGAAAAATCTGGTTGAAGAATGGCCTGCTGGTGGCCCACTTATCCCAGGTCGCGTTTTGCTTGAAGGCCACTCCCAGAAATTCTTTAACATGGTGTATTATTTAGTGATGTGCTGTGCCTGCAGTTCCTCACTAAACTTCTGATCTCCAAAGTAGCAGCATGGACAGTTGTCACCGAAGAGCTAGGCACTTTACTGCAGGACGATGCAGGGGGAAAAAACTACACGGCTGACCATTCCTAGACCCTTTACATTTGTAGCCCAATTATTAAACATAATTCATGTTGCTTTCCTTCACTGGATCACAAGAGGAGAGAGGCGAGTAATAAATATTGGTTCTTGCAACTTTGCACAGGTGGATGGGTTATGAATGGATACTCAGTCGTATGGAGAAGCAGCTTTGCTGAGGACCATAGGTGAGAGATATGTGTAGTAAGCAGTGAGGAGGATAGTAACAGGCTTCATGAGGACATGCAGATTGTTGTAGTGTGATGAATCAGTACTCCTCCATGTTGAACACCACTTGGAAGAAGCACAGAGTAGCGAGGGCAAATAATTCACTGTGGGTGGGGGACTTCAATGTCCATCACCAAGAGTGGCTCCATAGCACCACTACTGGCCAAATCCTGAAGGACATAACTGCCAGTCTGGGCCTGCGACAGGAGGGGAAAACCTACTTGACCTCGTCCTCACCAATCTATCTGTCACCGATGCATCTGTCCATGACAGTATTGGTAGCAGTGACCACCGCACAGTCATTGTGGAGACAAAGACCCGTCTTCGCACTGAGGACACCCTCCATCGTTGTGTGGCACTACCACCGTGCTAAATGGGATAGATTCAGAACAAATCTAGCAGCTTAAAACCGGGCATCCATGAGGCGCTGTGGGCCATCAGCAGCAGCAGAATTGTATTCCACCACAATCTGTAACCTCATGGCCCGGCATATCTCTCACTCTACCATTACCATCATGCCAGGAGCAGCACCAGGCGTACCTAAAAATGAGATGCCCCTACTGCCATCCCACTGAAGATCAGCTACAACAACTAAGACTTAAGTTTGAACCTGCGGTGATCTTGGTTGTGTATCTGAGCTTAATCACTGGCTAAACCGGCACAGCTTTTGGGGGATTTTTACTAAATCTTACATCTGCAATTCCGAAAAGGGCATTTTAAAACCTGCACTTCGTGAAATTTGTGATTTTTGGAGAAAGCTAAAGTAAATGACGTTGTATAGGAAATGGAAGTTCTAGCGCTTAGCAATTCTTTAATTTGGAATTTTTTTTCTTAAGTCTATAGTTTTTAGCTGCTTCTAAATCTGTGGGTCTCGTGCAACTGGCGACGATGCCAAAGTAAGCTGGATTTGTGAAGGTCAGTTGGGGGGGAAAAAAGGATCTGCCAGCTTTAGTGAATATGGCACATTTATTGTAATACTGCTACCAGCTGTTTGCAAACCACTCGCCAGAAGCCAGCGGCACAACGCAACACCAGAACAATATTGGCCCAGAATTTGCGGTCAGCGGTGAAGGGACAGCGCTCTCTGCTGACGCGAAGAAAGCTGCCCACAAAGATCTCGCAATCTCTGTGGTGTCCATTTTGGCTCTTCCGACCTTTTCGTTGGAATCTGGCACCAAAGCAAGCGAATCTCCAGCGTCCAGAAACCGTGATGTCATCGAGCAGCTAATCACATTGAAGAATTCTCGGGCGGCAAACCAGGAAGTAAAATGTACAGATTCCAATTTACTTTTATAAATTCTACAGAGCGAAATAAAGATTGGGACATACACATAGGAATAAGGTAGAAGCTGAAATATCAAACAAATTAAAAAAAATAAAAATAAAAAAATTATTTAAAAACCATGTAATTTGTAATATTAATGGAAAAATTTGACATTCCACAAATATTGTTCAGCAGTGATTATGCTGTTCAAAAACCCAGTTACACCTCTTTCAACAAAGGTTAACTTTCGGCGGGGGAAGGGGAGAAGATTTTGTCCTTCAGTGTGATTTGAATTGATTGCCTGCTCTGGGGAGTTCTACAGAGCAGGGAATGAATGAATGACTGACTGCAACTTCTGGATTTCTGCATTTATCTGCACATGCGCTAAATCCTGAAGTTGCTGTCAGTCTCAGAGGGATAATGACGGCAAACACTGACAGTTTCGCCGTCATTGCCACCGCAAAATCCGAGCCGTAAAAGCAGATTTGCTTTTGAATATTTCAGTAATCTGGGTGCAATGCTCTGTACACTGCTGAATGTACAAGAGAAGAAACCATGCACTAGTGGATATATGTAGTAGGCTTCAATTGTACAGAATGGCTCCTTCTGGATTGAGATCACAGTTATGCCAAAAGAGTGACAATCCAGAAGAGTGAATGCTGAGAGGAAGCCTCCGCTTGCATGTTACCAGAAGTTATGTTTAGTAATACTTTCACATTGCTTAACTTCAATAATTAGGCAGTTTTATTATGCCAGGACACACACAATTGTGGTTACAAGTTTGGGTTTTTATAGACTACCTTCTCCGAGTGGTATGACAGTAATTCCTGTAAGTAGACCTTGCCCCTACGATCAGAAAGCTGTACCTTTTCTATGCTCGTCCCTTGCAGCAATGAATAGCCAAGGGACTAACGATTATTCACTTGTAATGATCTATTTAATGATTTAGTGCAATATCAGGCTTCGATACCAATCTCTCTTCAAAATGGTGGCTATTACAACACAGACCAGAGGGTTACAAACTAAAGAATATCTTAGTAATGTGTAGGTAATTATTTTATAATGTTTTAATAATATCAAACACAGAAAATGCTAAACACTAAAAGTAGAATTAATATACATACAATAACTGTGTTCAGAATGAGTCCACTACCCTTCCTGGTGATGCCTGTGGATTGAACACAAGAGTTTGCAGCTTATTTAAGTAGTTCTGGTTCCTGGCACAGTGAATTCAGTCAGTTTCTTCTGTTTATCAAACTTTTTGTATCAGATCCCTTAAGTAGCGAGTGAAAGCAGTCCTTTTGTTCTGAGCAAGTCCCAGAGTTTGGAACAGTTCCTGTTTTGAAGCTCTGCTTTTATCTCCTTGGAGGTCAAATCCAATGCTATTAATTCCTATGTATGCAATTTCTCAGACAAACAATATCTCGTACCTATTTACACTTAACCATAGAAAGCCAATCATTGAAAATGTGAACCTATTTGCATAACTATCAAATATACAAATCTATATAATGGCACAAACCATTTCTTTTACTTGAAAGCAACAGTGTTGCTAACGCCTTTGATCAAAAAGCACAATCTGATCTTTATATGAAACCATTCAAATATTGCTACAGCTGTCACAAGGGTACTGAATGTGGCGTACTGAATGTGGCTGGTAATAATTGGTTATTGCACTCATTACTTGTATATGATTCAGTGAAAATTCAGATTTGATGGACCAGCTGGTCTTTTCCTGCCCGTCCATTTTGTAAAACTGGCCTTCAAGTAAGAATCCAAGTTGCAAACGTAATCTGTCACTGTGGATTCTTACCACTAGTCTTTCAACCAGTGTGTCTCAGTGTGAACTATATTTTTAAGTTTGTTACAATCAAATTGACTTTTTTACTTTGTTTGAATTACTGGATACAAATGCAAAGTTAGAAGCAATTTCTTCTGTAACAAGTAGGGAAATAAAACTTGATATTCAGTTGCTATTATGTACTAGTACTTCACTTCAAAAGGTCTGAACAATTTCAGTCAAAGGAGTGTGCTGCCTACCATGAAGCTCCCTGCCAGTAAATAAGATACTGAAAATGGAATACAACCACTTCTAAAACTTAAAAAATCTCGACGGGGACGGATTGAGGTTTTCAAAGACATAACTTAACCAGGTTCAGCGGATATCATTAAACCACCAAAGGGATGACCCTCTTGGTGGGTCACTTATAGCACACATTGCTTGCTGTGTTTATATTACAGCCATTAAAATTCTGCTGTATCCTGTATTTTTGTATCAGGAAGCGATAATGGCCTTCAAAAAAAATAATTATGACAGTTTAAAGGATACTTACCTGGTGCGGTTAAAGGTTACCAACCAAACTGTTCTATCACTGCAGCCATCTACATTGAGTGGACAAGGTGACCTCTAGTGGCTGGTAGGCCAAATTAATTTAAATTGGTTTTAATCCATTAGTGAAGGAAGAACATAAAAATTAGGAGCAGGAGTTGGTCATAAGGCCCCTCGAGCCTGCTCCACCATTCAATAAGATCAGGGCTGATCATCGACCTCAACTCCACTTTCCCACCCCATCCCCAGATCCCTTGATTTCCCTAGAATCCAAAAATCTATCTACCTCAGCCTTGACTATACTCAAAGACTCAGCATCCACAGCCCTTTGGGGTAGAGAATTCCAAGATTCACAACCCTCTGAGTCAAGAAATTCCTCCTCATCTCAGTCTTAAATGGCTGATCCCTTATCCTGAGACTGTGCCCCTAGTTCTCGAGACTCCAGCCAGGGGAAACAACCTGTCGACCCCCCTCAGAATTTTGTTCGTTCTCGTCCTTCTAAATTCCAGAATATAGGCCCGATCTAGTCAATCTCTCCCCATAGGACAGCGCAATTAATATAAGTAGAGAAAAAGTATTCGAGAAACGAATGGGGCTAAAAGCTGACAAATCCCCTGGACCTGACCACCTGCATCCTAAGATTCTAAAAGAGGTGGCTGAAGAGATATGGATGCATTGGTTTTGATCTTCCAACATTCCCTAGATTCTAGAATGGTCCCAGCGGATTGGAAGGTCGCAAATATAACACCACTATTCAAGAAAGGAGGGAGAGAAAAAACAGGGAACTACAGGCCAGTTAGCCTGACACCAGTCGTCGGGGAAAATGCTGGAATCCATTGTTAAGGTAGTGGTATCAGGGCACTTAGAAAATCAGAACATGATTAGCAGAGTCAACATGGTTTTATGAAGGGGAAATCGGGTTTGACAAATTTATTAGAGTTTTTTGAGGATGTAACTAGCAGGGTAGATAAAGGGATGTAGTATATTTGGATTTCCAAAAGGCATTCGATAAGGTGCCACATAAAAGGTTATTACACAAGATTAGGGCTCATGGGGTTGGGGGTAATATAGTAGCATGGATAGAGGATTGGTTAATGGACAGAAAACAGAGAGTAGGGATAAACAGATCTCTTTCAGGTTGGCAGGCTGTAACTAGTGAGGTGCCGCAAGGATCAGTGTTGGGGCCTCGGGTACTTACAAGCTATATTAATGACCTAGATGAAGGGACCGAGTGTAATGTATCCAAGTTTGCTGATGATACAAAGCTAGGTGGGACAGTAAGCTGTGAGGAGAACACAGAGTCTGCAAAGGGATATAGATAGACTAAGTGAGTGGGCAGTAAGGTGGCAGATGGAGTATAATGTAGCGAAATGTGAGGTTATTCACTTTGGTAGGAAGAATAGAAAAACAGAATATTTTTTAAATGGTGAGAAACTTTCAAATGTTGGTGTTCAGAGAGATTTGGGTGTCCTCATACAAGAAACACAGAAAGCTAGCATGCAGGTACAGCAAGCAATAAGGAAGGCAAATGGCATGTTGGCCTTTATTGCAAGGGGGTTGGAGTATAAGAGTAAAGAAGCCTTGCTACAGTTGTACAGGGCCTTGGTGAGACCACACCTGGAGTACTGAGCACAGTTTTGGTCTCCTTATCTAAGGAAGGATATACTTGCCTTGGGGGCGGTGCAGCGAAGGTTCACTAGATTGATTCCTGGGGTGAGAGGGTTGTCCTATGAGGAGAGATTGTGTAGAATGGGCCGATACTCTCTGGAGTTTAGAAGAATGAGAGGTGATCTCATTGAAACATACAAGATTCTGAAGGGGATTGACAGGGTAGTTGTTTCCCCTGGCTGGAGTGTCTAGAACTAGGGGGCATAGTTTCAGGATAAGGGGTTGGCTGTTTAAGACTGAGATGAGGAGGAAATTCTTCACTCAGGGTTGTGGAATCTTTGGAATTCTCTGCCCCAGAGGGCTGTGGATGCTGAGTCTTTGAGTATATTCAAGGCTGAGAGATCGATTTTTGAACTCTAGGTGAATCAAAGGATATGGAGATCGGGCAGGAAAGTGGAGTTGAGGTCGATGATCAGCCATGATCTTATTGAATGGCGGAGCAGGCTCGAGGGGCCGTATGGCCTACTCCTGTCCTTATTTCTTATGTTCTTAACCCTGTCATCCCAGGAATCACCACCTCTAAGGCATGTACGTCCTTTCTCAGATAAGGAGACCAAAACTCTGCACAGTACTTCAGGTGTGGTCTTGCCAAAGCCCTGTACAATTTAAGAGTTCCTTACTCTTGCACTCCAAACCCCTTGCAATAAAGGCCAATATACCATTTGCCTTCCTAACTGCTTGCTGTACCTGCATGCTAATTTTGTGTTTCCTATGCGAGGAAACCTAAATCTCTCTGAACACCAACATTTAATATAAAAGCAGAAAATGCTGGAGAAACTCAGCAGGTCAGGCAGCATCTGTGAAGAGAGAAACAGAGTTAACGGTTCAGGTCGATGACCTTTCGTCAGAACTGGGAAAAAAGCAGTTTTTGTACCAACATTTAATAGTTCCTCACCATTTATAAAAAAAAAAAAAAAAAAAATTCTGTTTTTCTATCCTCACATTATACTCCATCTGCCACTTTATTGCCCACTCACTTAACCTGTCTATATCCCTTTGCAGGCTCTTTTTGTCCTCGTCACAGCTTACTTTCCCACCTAGCTTTGTATCATCAGCGAACTTGGATACATTGCACTTGGCCCCTTCATCCAAGTCATTAATATAGATTGTAAATAGCTGAGCCCCAAGCACTGATCCTTACAGCACCCCACGCGTTACAGTCTGCCAACCAGAAAATTACCAGTTTATCCCTACTGTTTTCTGTCCATTAACCAATCCTCTATCCATGTTCATATATTACCCCCAACCTCATGAGCCCTTATCTTGTGTAGCAACCTTTTATGTGGCACCTTATCGAATGCCTTTTGGAAATCCAAATACAGGAAACTTTTGTTTAAACGGCACCTAAATATCTGGAATTCTCTATTAACCGGCAAATTCTCGCTCCGAAAACAACACCGCATTAACCGGCAATGTTGCCGAGTCCGAGTCTCCCACGGTGGCCGAGTTAGTCAGTGGGGGTAGTTCTCCAAACTGCCGCTACTCGGCTTCTTGGCGCTGTCGGAAGTCGGAACACCTCAATACCCCCTGTAACAGGAGTCTGACTCTCCCGCGCTGCTGGTAGTCTCTTCTGATCCGCCATTTTACAGGGGTACCGTGTGTCTCCCACGCTGCTGGTAGTCATTGTATTGCATTACCCTCAACTGGCAGTACTGTACTTAATCAAGCATCTTCCACCATCCATTTAACACAACATTCTGTAGGTGAGTACCCAATTACTGTATACTGCACATTTCTTGATTTTTTCTATTTTTTTGTTGTTAAAAATAGCTTCGGTAGATAACCCTCGCCATCATCCAGAAATTTTGATAAACCGGCAACACGCCGGTCCCGGATAAAAAGAGTTTCCTGTATACTACATCCACGAGTTCCCCTTTATGTACTCTGCTAGTTACATCCATAAAAAGCTCTTAATAGATTTGCCAAACACTATTTCCCTTTCATAAAACCATGTTGATTCTCCCTAATCTTCTTATGATTTTCTAAGTGCCCCATTACCACTTGCTTAATTATGGATTCCAGCATTTTCCTGACGACTAATGTCAGGCCTGCAGTTCCCTGATTTCTCTCTCCCGCCTTTCTTGAATGGCGTGGTTACATTTTCTACCTTCCAATCTTCTGGGACCGCTCCAGAATCTTAAGCCTGTTAAATAAGCTTTTCAAGAGTATGCTCACAATCCTGATCCTCTGCTGAATATTAACCATATACTGCTGCAAAAAAACCTAGCCTGTAATTACATTTCCACTGCTTTTTGGAAAAAAAATCCTTCCTTTGCTACAGCGCGAGTGATATGTCAGTGTGTCCACCTTCTGCTCTTTGTACTATGGAAAGTTCCAGACAATATTCTCTCCGTTTTTAAAAAAGAAAACAAACCCAGATTTATAATCTCAGCTACTAACCCTTCACTATAATTATCTCTAACTTTTATGACAACCAGGATTTATTTTTTGCTACCATTTAGTAACAGATGCAGATTTGTCCTGTACCCACATTGAGAAGTATTCGGTTGGTTTCACTCTTGCTTTTCCGATTGTAGCTCGAGCATTTCCAGCAATGGCTTTTCTTCCCAACCCCCACATACCCTTGCCACCAATTCCATCCCCTCCCTGGCCACTCTCTCTTGCTTAACTAGACTGTTAACTGTAGCATCTTATTTGACCCTCAGCTGAGCTTCCGCCCCCATATCCTCTCCACAAAGCCCACCTACTTCCACCTCTCTAACAATGTCTGTCTGTGCCCCTACCTCAGCCCATCTGCTGCTGAAACTCTCCTCCATGCTGTGGTAATCTCGATACTCAACTATGGTCCCCTGGCCAGCCTTCCATCCTCCACCCTCCATAAACTTCAGCTAACCCAAAAGTCTGCTACCCGTATCTGATCCTGCACCATGTTCCACCCACTCATTACTCCTCCCTTCGCTGACCTACATTGGCACTCCCTCAGCCCCACCCACCCAAACGTACTAAATTTTAATATTCTTATCCTCGTCTTTAAATCGTTTCATGTTCTCGCCCCTCCCAACCTCTAAGCCTCCTACAGTCCTAAACCTCTGAAATTAGAGTTCCTCCAACTGGCCTCATGCAACTCCCCCCGCCCCCCCCCCCCCCCCTCCACCATTGGCGGCCTTGCCTTCAGCTGCCTCGATCACGTGCTCAGTGATTTGTCATTTTTACCCACTGAGTCCTCTCTGTCTCTCCACCTCCCTCTCTTCCTCAAAACCAACCGATTTGACTAAGCCTTTGATCCCCCTCCTACTAAATCCTTTGACATATCATTTTCATTATGCATCTGTGAAGTACTTTGCAATGTTTTTCAATGTTAAAGGTGCTATATAAATGTAAGTTGTTTTCATTCTAATAGTACTAATTCCAAATGGTTTTCATTTGTCTGTGGAAATAGTGTCCATTAAACTTTCTGGATTAGGCAGATGCAAAGTTCTTAATTTATGTAAATCATTAGCAGCTTCCCCTACCAGTGGGCCATAGCAAATATCTACTGGTCACCTGGGTCATGCCCTCATTGAATTCTTCTGCTTTGATTCATGCAGGGGTGACTAACAGACTCTGACCAAGTACACTCCCAGTCCTTTGTTTTCATGTCTCGCCTGAACAGAGTCAAACCACTGAGATCCCCTTGAGGGGCAGTTTTCCATGATGGACATTGGCCTTTATTGATGACTGTAAAAATGGAAAATGTTGGAAGCACACTGAAGCATTACTGAAAGAAGACTGGTTAATGTTTCGGCTGGAATCTCTTACATAGAAACATAGAAGATAGGAGCAGGAGTAGGCCACTCGGCCCCTCGAGCCTGCTCCGCCATTCAATGAGATCATGGCTGATCATCCAAATTCAGTTCCCTGTCCCTGCTTTCTCCCCATATCCCTTGATCCCTTTAGCCTTAAGAAATATATCTAACTCCTTCTTGAATATATTTAATGAATTGGCCTCAACTGCCTTCTGTGGTAGAGAATGTCACAGGTTCACCACTCTCTGGGTGAAGATTAGTTCTGATGAAGGACCTCGTCCTGAAATGTTGACCTGCTTTCTTTGGTTTTTATTTCATACCTCTAATGTTTGCAGTTTTGCCGTTTAATATTTTATTGGTGGCTGTGTCGCTTTTCTCAACCCCTGAAGATCTGCACTGGGCATCAAGTCCTGGCTCTTAACCATGCACATCAGCACAGCTGACCGTTCAGGCAGTCGTCATATTGGCCCAGAAATTCGGGTCCCCATGGGTGAGTACGCACGGGGTACTCACGCGTAGGCCCAACGAAAGTGCCGGTTTCGTGCATGCGCGGGGAAACCGGCACTTCCGTTCCCCTGAAAGAAGGGGTTGACCAGTGGAACGCGTGTGCATCGAACTTGCGTGTTTTTTGCAGGTTTCTCCGGGAGGGTAAGTCTCCAGGAGTTGCACTTTTAAAAAGCAGATGCAAGGCCTGCTTTTAACAAGGTAAGTGGTGAATGAATTAAAATTAAAACATTTTTTCCACAGGTTTATTATTTTTAAATACTTTAAAGAAAGGGAAGTTTATTTTTAGCCCCGTTAGAAAATGTAATTAATTTTTTGCAAATTTAAATTTAGTTATTTCATGTAATTTATAGTTATTTTAAAAATGTGATGTTAAAAAATGTATTTGAAGTTTTAGTGTTGTTTTGGGGCTTATAGTATTTATAAGTTTGACAGCTCTTCCTGTCAAACTTATGAATGAAGCATTCCTGCTACCATTGGCTCTCCATGGCCCACATGATCCCAGGGGATGCATCGAACTAACTGCGCCCCTGGGATACGCAAGCACTGCGCGCCGGCAGTTGAAGGCCCAGGATCGGAATCTCACGCGGGCCCACAGCTCAACGGCCGGCGCGCTAGGTAAGTGCAGGTCGGGGGCTTGCACCCGCGAGAAGCCTCCGACCCGAATTTCTGGGCCATTGTGTTGATTTAAGGTGATTGGTAATTCTGAATCTTAGCCCTGAATTCATCAGGCCCCATTTCTCTTTCAATGCCTACATCAGCTGCAGCAAAGGCATTGAATGCATCTCCATTAGGTACCACACCATAACTTTGCTTTGTGTGGCAATTAGTACCGTTGCAAGATGTGATGCTCATGACTTTTATCTTCCTGAATGATGAACAAATACTGCAGTGTTATCTCCCCTTGTATTTTTCATAACTTTGTTTTGGAATTTTTGTTTAGTTCTGAAGTTAAGGCCATTTGTTTGCCGCCTTTCAAATTTGGCTTAAATCTCTTAGCCAATCAGTTACTGCTTGTCCTTTTAGTTGGGGGTGGGAGGAGAAAGTTTGCCGCCTTTGTATATAGGAGTCACGGCATCCAGAAGGTTGCCAATGAATTTGAAAGAGTGGGTAAACCACATTTACAAGGATCCCAGATGTAGAAGGCAAACACCCATTTACTGTAATCAGACATTGCTGCTGAACTGGATAAATAACTTCAAATGCTCCACAAAAGGCCAGTTCTTATGGCATGGATGTAATATTTTATGGAAGGATAGGGAATGTAATTTCTGAACCATAAGATAGTGTCCCTAATTGATTGAATTATTCTGAAATCAAACAGATCAGATAGCAATTTTTTGAGGTTGCAACATATCCTCTTTCATTATAATTGCTGTATACTATGGCACGTTGCAAGTGGGAAAAGGTGAATTAAAGTAGCGACTTTTTTTTGTGTAGTGTATTGAGAACTTCAGCTTCTATACCTCTGCCTTCATTGATCCTCTGTACACAATGTGCACGCCATCTGTGGACCACTAGGGGTGGGAGGATCATTTTCAGATAACTACTTGAGGATGAGGTTACAGCAGTTCCTTATCCTGCAGTATTCTATAAATGTGTATAGTATAATAGGATTTAAACATTTATCCAGAACATATTGTTCCACATTCTTGTCTCAATCCATTCCCTTTTTTCCTAGAAACAACCTTAACTTGGTTAATAATTAGCATTGAATATAATCAAGAAGTGCATTACAGAAATAGATTTTAATGCAACAATATCGATATTGACCATGTAATTTAAATCAAAGACTGGAGTAATTATTTAAGAATGCATGCATGGTTGTGCCAGAGTTAAAAGCTAACCTTATTTAAAACTTGTTTTTAGAATTATATATCTGTAAAGGCTTAAATTGTTTCTGACATTCCTTTTTCTGTGAATTTTGCCCTCATTAGATTGAGGGGTATTAGTGCTGAAGAATGGAGCCCTTTCCATTTTGCACACCCATTGTTATCAAACATTCCAGGTCGGAGATCTAGCAGTTAGGCACAGAGTAAAACACCCTGTACTCTGCTCCAGCAATATACCTCCGCCTTGGAAAAGCGCCCTTCTCTGCAGCAGCATCACAACTTTGTTTCCCACACCAGCCTCCTGTGGCGAGGGTGTGATTGCCCGTTAAGACATGCATCTACAAAAACTGGATTGAGACTATCCAAACTCCAGCAGACACAAGACTTTCATTTTATCAATCTGGGTTGGATTTAGATTCAGGACTTGAGGTGTAATGGACATTGTGTAACCCACTGCACTGTTTAGAATAATGATGCAGCACCAAAGGAGGCCGTTCGGCCCATCATACCTGTACTGGTGCTTTGAAAGAGCTGTCCAATTAGTCCCACTCCCCCTGTCTTTTCACCCAAACCCTGCAAATGTTTCCCCTTCTCACATTTATCCAATTCCCTTCTGAAATTTATTACTGAATCTGTTTCCAACTTGTGGCAGAGTTTCATTCCATGGGCACAATTAGCACCCCCGTACCTTGCCCAAATAGACATTCTTCATGTGAACGCAGATGGTGAGTGCTGACAAACTATTCACAATGGCCCAGAAATTCGGGTCGGGGGCTTCCCGCGGGTGCAAGCCCCCGACCTGCACTTACCTAGCGCGCCGGCCGTTGAGCTGTGGGCCTGCGTGGGATTCCGATCCTGGGCCTGCTCCAACTGCCGGCACGCAGTGCTTGCGTATCCCAGGGGTGCAGTTAGTTCGATGCGTCCCCTGGGATCACGTGGGCCATGGAGAGCCAATGGTAGCAGGGAATGCCCATTCATAAAATTGACAGGAAGAGCTGTCAAAACTATAAATCCTATAAGCCTCAAAACATCACTAAAACTTCAAATAAATTTTTTTTTTAAATCACATTTTTAATATAACAAATTACATAAAATAACTATTTTAAACTTTTGAAAAAATTAATTACATTTTCTAACGGGGCTAAAAATAAACTTACCTTTAAAGTATTTAAAAATAATAAACCTGTGGGGGGAAAAAATGTTTTAATTTTAATTAATTCACCACTTACCTTGTTAAAAGCAGGCCTTGCGACTGCTTTTTAAAAGTGTAACTGCTGGAGACTTACCCTCCCGGAGAAACCTGGGGAAAAAAACATAAGTTCCAGGCGTGCGCGCTGCCTCTCCGGCGTACGCGTCGACCTCTGAACCCCTTCCTTTAAGGGAACGGAAGTTCCGGTTTCCCGCGCATGCGCAGTGCGTGCACGAAACCGACACTTCTGTTGGGCCTACAGGTGAGTACCCGAATTTCTGGGCCAAAATGTAGCATCATAATCAAGTCTTATCCTGTCCTTATTGATCGCCCACATATGCCTATTTTCCAGCTTTCTCTTGAGCTGTGTTTTATGGGTACTTCTCATTGCAGAGGAACAGCATCTGTGTACTAAATCCAGTCACACACCCAGCAGAATCATAAGAACAGTATAAAGGTGGTGTTAAACTATACCTCCTTGTGTGGTAAATTTTAAAAGGCCTTTGTCTTGCTTTGTTTGGTGTAAATTTACCTGATCATGCTGTACGAGTAGTGAACCTAATCTGTTCTGCTCCTGTTGTGCTGTATGCTGAGAAGTGCTGCACGACAGCAACTATTTTGCAACTGCCCTAAGTGTTGACTCAAATCTCAGCAAAATACCTCACACAATTATTTTGGCAAAATTGATTTTACGCAACATCGATGGCGGTCCTGGATTGCGCATAATATTCTTGTGGTATTTTCCTCACTTGCAATATACTTTTCATAACCTTTTTGGTGCCCTCTAGTGGTTCGATGCATCATCCCTATAAAAGAAACAACTTGCATTTATCTTCCAGTTCTGACGACCTGAAAAATAGTTAACTATGTTTCTCTCTCCATAGATGCTGCCTGACCTGTGTTTCAAGCATTTTCTGTTTATTTTTGCATTTATGTAGTGTCGTGTCTTAGTCTTGGAATCATTACAAAGTGTTAAATGTACAATGAATCCCAAAGCACTTTGTGAATTTCTTTGCAGAGTAGCTGCTGTTATATAGGCAAGCACTGAAGCCCTTTTGTGCTAGTACCCAAGTAATTTAAAAAGCACTGCTTTTAAAATTGTATGATTTTTATTCATTCAAAACCATAAAGCTTTCTGATTCTATAATTCCAATACTTACTTTGCATCCAAAAGAACTTTGGGTGAATCGCAGCTGAGGCATTGTTTTTTTCCCAAATATAATTCTCATGAAATGCAGGCTATATTTTAACAACAATTTTTCTAATCCGGAGCATTCTATCTCTTGTGTGCCAGCCTGGGAACACCGATCACACACACTACTCTCATCTTTACCCAAATCCCATGACTACACCAGGTCCAAAAGCTTCTTTCCAATCTGTCAGGTGCCTTACTTACAATAACTGATTCCTGGGATTGATCATTTCAGGATGTACAATATTAAGTAATTTTTCCAGTTGTAAAAATATTGAAGAAAAATAACCTGGAAGAGTTGGGGAAGGAAAAGCTTTATTTCAAACCTCTTTTAATTCTGAACTGGTTTTGATAGTGATCAGGTGACATAGGGAGTGGTGATATATAAGAACATAAAGTATGGAACAAGAAGAGACTGTTTCTCAAGTCCATTCCTTAGGCAGGCTATGTACGATTTGCCATATCGTGGACTCCAGCCAGCCCATTCAATCTGTGAAGGAGATGACCAACTACGGTTGAAAGCTTGAAGAAAATGACATGAAATATCTCCCTGGCCCCAAAGTATCTTTTGATTTCAGTCAGACTTGTGAAGTGAAGATGCCTCATTGGTCACGGAGAATGATGTTATGTCTTGCAGCCTTTGACTGTAAAACAGCTATCCCACTGGCTTGTTTCGTCATGTCCCTCTTGGCACCCCATAATAATAGGTGTGTGGCTGCCTTTATATTAAGCCAAGACCCGTGCTAGTGGCGCCAGATTCTGGCACTCTAGTCTCGCACAGCAAATGGGTCTCACTGGCCGCCCGTCTTGGAGAATTCTGGCAAGTTTACTTTTGGGTTGCAGCTGGTCACGCATCAGAAGCTGGTGTTGCCAGCGCAGGTCTCATTCAGTATAAAAGCAGCTTGAGTTTAAAGTTTGAACCGCCAGGATAGCTGTCATGACAGTGGCCACCTGTTGAAATAAATTGTCAGACTTCTCTTGCTTAGCCCCGAAAAATATTTTTCCCATCAGTCCAACTTTTCACAGTTGCCTCATGGGGGGCACAAATTGTGTGGCTGTGCGCCCAGTTAAAAAGAATGGCGCAGTCTGAACTGAGCTGCACTTGCAGGTTATTTTACTGAGCAGGAGTTATGGCACTGGGTCCCAGTGTAAGCAAGATATTCGAATTTGAAACTTGTAGTTTTCAGTCTGGTTTAATTCAAACTTTTCCTCACATTCATCCTATTTAGTAATAAATAACTCCACCCCATCAGAAAAAAATTATTTTAGAAACATTATCCATCTAAAATTTCAAACTTTGTCAGATAACCTCACCACTCCCTGTTAGCCACTTTTAAGCTGCTTTTACAGTGTCCTTGGAGCACCTCAGGTGGATGTAATCGATCCCATGGCAGTATTTCAAAGAACAAGTGAGTTATTCCCAGTGTCCTGGGCCAATATTTATCCCTGATCACTTAAACAGATTATCTGGTCAGTATCACATTGCTGTTTGTGGGAGCTTGCTGTGCACAAATTGGCTGCCGCGTTTCCTTTATTACAACAGTGACTACACTTCAAAAGTACCTCATTGGCTGTAAAGCGCTTTGGAATGTCCTGAGGTTGTAAGTGGCGTTGTATAAATGCAAGCTTTTCTTTCTTTATGGCAGCAACCCCAGTTTAAACTTCTCAGATGTGACTCTGGAGAGAACAACAATGACTGCTTTTAATGTAGAAAAACATCCCAAGGCACTTCACAGAAGCATAATCAGACAAAAATGGATGTGGAATCAAAAAGAGATGGGTGACCAAAGTTTGGTCAAAGAGGTGGGTTTTGAGGAGGGCTTAAGGGAAGAGAGGTATGAGATCTGCAGGGTGGGAACTGGGAGTGCAAGCAACCCTGTAGCCCACCCTCTGGAGTTCCCTCCCTAACCTCCTCCACATCCCTGTCCTCCTCTAAGATCAGCCTTAAAACCTACCTTTTCGACCAGGCTTTTAGACATCCCTCCTAATATCACTCTCGCACTTGACATCCATTTCTGTATAATTATATCTCTGAAGTGCCCTATGCAGTTTATAAATCCAAGCTGCTGAGGAATGTAAAAGCAATGTTTAAACTGGCACTTGTTTAGTTTGGATTCCAGGAGACTGGCATCGTGAGCTGGCTGTGTACACGAACGCTATCTAATCCAGTTCCCTTATCCCAGTGCCAGAATAGTGGACCCAGAAAAAACTGAGTGTGTTTATGCTACCAAGATAAAGGCGATGGATTTCGTCATGTAAATGCAGGGAACTAACTGATGGAATCTGACCTAAAGAGGTGCAAATATAAGAAGCTTTTGAAGCAAATCCTTATTTGGCACCGTTTTAGATCTGTTGGGCTTTGAGTTCAATATCGGCACCTGGATTCAAAATCTGTACAGTGACATGGAATGTTGGTGTTTATTGCTGCCAACAATGCTAGTCTTGGCTGCATTCCATCCAGCAGTAATATTTTAATCCTTGTCGGCTAACTCAAAACTTGGCTGCATTTCTTTGGCCATGGAGTTGCTCATGCAGTAAGTAAGTGATTTGGTCCATGATGGCCAGGGCAATTTCTCCCAAAGTCATAGTGATGTCCGTGCATCAGCCAGTGTTGGGGAGATACTGATGTTGTTCATTGCACTGCAAATCAGTGTATTGGTTGAGTTACCTGAGGCAGCTGCCCTTCACCAATTAGCTGATCAGATTTCCCTATCTTTGGCTAGGAATGGGAGGAGATGGAAAAGGAAATATAAGACATGATCCTGGCTTGATAAATAGCTAACATTAGTGAACCAGTTGGATTTTGTTATGGTCATTTTTTTTTTTGGTGCCAACGCACAAATTACTAGTTTTATTGAACTCAATTTCACAACTTGCTGTGTTGAGGTTTGAACACTCAAACCTGAGTTGCTAGTTCAGTGCCATAACCGCGAGGCTACCTTATCTTTTCCATCCCACCTGAGGTAACGAGCAGGGTGGATAAAGGGGAACCAGTAGATGTCATGTATTTGGATTTCCAGAAGGCATTCGATAAGGTGCCACATAAAAGGTTACTGCACAAGATAAGAGCTCACGGGGTTGGGGGTAATATATTAGCATGGATAGAGGATTGGCTAACGAACGGAAAACAGAGTCGGGATAAATGAGTCATTTTCAGGTTGGCAAACTGTAACTGGTTGGGTGCCACAGGGATCAGTGCTGGGCCTCAACTATTTACAATCTATATTAATGATTTGGATGAAGGGACCGAGTGTACTGTAGCCAAATTTGCTGCTGATACAAAGATAGGTGGGAAAGCAAATTGTGGGGAGGATGCAAAGAATCTCCAAAGAGATATAGATAGGCTAAGTGAGTGGGCAGGAATCTGGCAGATGGAGTTTAATGTGGGAAAATGTGAGGTTATCTATTTTGGTAGGAAACTTAAAAAAGCAAATTATTATTTAAATGGGGAGATTACAAAGTGCTGAGGTACAGAGGGATCTGGGGGTCCTTGTACATGAATCACAAAAACTTGGCATGCAGGTACAGCAAGTAATTAGGAAGGCAAATGGAGTGTTGGCCTTTTATTGCAAAGGGGATGGAGTATAAAAGTAGGGAAGTCCTGTTACAACTGTACAGGGTGTTGGTGAGACCACACCTGGAGTACTGCGTACAGTTTTGGTCTCCTTATTTAAGGAAAGATATTCAGGTTGAGCGCCCAGAATCCGGACTCCGGGACAATTGGTGGCAGGTTTGTCCGGAATCCGTAAAATGTTCCAGAATCCGGACACCCTGTTTCCGCCGCCAGCCGGGCCCAGGCATTTCTGGACTCGGAACGTGTTTCTGATATCCGAAGTCCAGAAATGCCCGAGCACAGGTTGCGATATTTCCAGACTTCGGGCATCAAACACGTTGCGAAGTCTGGAAAAACCCGAAAACCGGCTCGGTCTCGGTCCCGAGGTTGAACGTCCCGAATCCGGCAACCTGTACTTGCATTGGAGGCAGTTCAGAGACGATTCACTCGGTTAATTCCAGAGATAAAGGGGTTGTTTTATGAAGAAAGGTTGAGCAGGTTGGGCTTATTCTCATTGGAGTTTAGTAGAATGAGAGGGAATCTTACTGAAACATATAAGATTCTGAAGGGGCTCGACAAGGTAGATGCAGAGAGGATGTTTCCCGCTCGTGGGTGAATCTAGAACTAGGGGGCATAATTTCAGAATAAGGGGGCACCCATTTAAAACAGAAATGAGGAGGAATTTCTTCTCTGAGGGTTGTGAATCTTTGGGATTCCAGAGAGCTGTGGAGGCTGGGTCATTGAATATATTTAAGGTGGAGATGGACAGATTTTTGAAAGGTAAGGGAGTCCAGGGTTATGGGGAGCGGGCAGGGAAGTGGAGTTGAGGCCGAGATCAGATCAGCCATGATCTTACTGAATGGCGGAGCAGGCTCAAGGGGCCAATGACCTACCCCATCTCCTACGTCTTAAGTTATCAGTCAGCCACAACACTGGACTTGAGGATGGTTGCTCTGATGTAAGCAGGCAATTTGGCCAGCTGCTGCTCTCTTGAAGGGGATGAGATTACGTAATGGCTTCAGCTCAATGGAGGTTGAGTGAGCTACCAGTACAAAGCATTGCATTTTGGCCAGCCATCAATTCCCATGGTTTTCATCAATTGCAGTGTATCTGAGGCAAGCGAGCCTCCCCAGGGATCCATATCTAAATGACAGCAGCAGCTTGCATTTATAATGACTAACATTTAAAAAAATCCCAAGATGCTTCACAAAGACACGCGTTGGACAAGCAGCTGGGACACCGCAACATATTCAAGAACCTTGGAGAGGAAGTGGCGTTGCAGATAAGGCGGCAGTTAGTCAAGGCAGAGTGGCCTCGGGCTTTTGAGGAAGGAATGGTGGTGGGGGATAGTACCTGAGGAGAGGGAACTCTTCACAGTGTCAGCTGAACTGTGTACCAAGAAGGAATGTTGGGTGGTCACGAGTTTAGTGGGAATGGAATGGAGGGAGCAGGGGCAAGATGCACTTGAGGGCAAAGGAGGTGAGCAGAAGCAGCACTGGAGGAGTTGGCTTGGGGAGGGTCAAGGGGAAATGTTAAAGCATCTGAAAGCAGGGTCTCGATCTTGCTACCGAAAACATTTATGAACTCTTCTCGCTTGTTGGAGGTGCGAGGGGGTTTAAGGAGGCAGTTGGTAGTTGAGCAAAGGAGCCTGGAGTTATCTTTGACTAGGTGCTTCGAGTGTCTTCAGTTCTTGACCGACACCGCTTCGACCATGTTACCTCCGCTGCAGCCAACGTATTCCTTGCCATTTCATAGGATCAAGTTCCAGATGGCAACAGGAGGTGTATCCCTTCCATTGGGCTGGTTTGCTCCACACTTAGTATTGAGAGCAAACTCCAGGTTCTGCAGTAGGTAAATGTACTAGAACGGATGGCATGCACCATTTTCATGGTGCCTTTTGCACAGCTATTTTATGTGGTCTCTGCAGTTTAAACTTACATTCGCACTGGACTCTCTCGGCCCTGCTTTTATCCTGATGGCCTACACCTTTCTTACAGATGGCTGTCCACTAGGCAGAAGTCGAGTACAGGGTATGTGCCATATAAATTGACGACAAAAAGTCTGTCTGGCTTTGAGTACAGAGCAGCACAATCAAAATATGAACAGAACATACAACGGTGGTCTGATGTGTAAAATGGGGGAAAGCAGAGCTCTGTGCACATGATGGCAGTAAGTAGGGATGGAGGCTACTGTGCTATAGTTATCCTGGATACCCCAACTTTAAGGGAGGTGGTTATTTTCTTCAATAGCAAGGGAGAGTATTTTGAACTAAAAGTGCTTCCCCTGAACTTCCCTCCTTTTCTTTCTCTACTGCTAAACCCAACCAATTTGTTAACTTCCACAATCAGAATATTTTGGTATATATTTCTCAGTTGCGGACAAATACTCATCATTATACTAAGTTTGAGTTTTCATATGTAATCTGAAATTAAGCTGACATTTGAGTAAGGGGGGGACAGGATTGTTTTAATTTATGATTCTCTGCCCTGCATAAACTCCAGGTCACCCAAAGTCTTGCCGCTCGTATCTTATTTTGCTTGCCTATTGCCCCATCTTTGCTGATCTATGTTGGCCCACGGTCCCCCAATGCTGCATTTGAAATTGACCCTGTCGTTAAAGCCTTCCATAGCCTTGATCCCTGCTTCCATTTTCATATCCTCATAACCTCCTTCATCTCTGCAAGCAGCCTCCTCCCTCTCCTGCTCTCTCTTCCTCTGACTTCGGCCTATTGTGTATTTTCCCTCCCTTGTACCCACCGCTGCTTTCAACTGCAGGAAACTTTGTGATATCCGGCACCGACGGGACCGGCGTGTTGCCGATCTATCAAAACTGCCGGACGTACAAAGTTAATGTTGAAGCATACGGAGGTTTTCATCTCCATATCTGACAACAAACACTGTTGCTCAGCAACAGCTTCTAAAGAGTCGGCTGCAGCTGCAAGCGTCTCTAGCTGAAGCTGTTGCTATAGCTACAGACCTTGCAGTGCCTGACTGGGGGGGAAAAAAAAGGAGATCTAAAAAAAACTTATAGAAAACGGCTCCTGATTTTTGCCGTTAGATCGAGTATTCCGGACATACAACCTCCGGATAAACCAAAGTTTCCTGTGCTTAGCTTGCACACTCTGGAATTCCCTCCCTAAATTCCTCTTACTTTCCACATTCCTTTCCTCCTTTAAGACACTCCTTAAAACCTGGCTCTTCACCCTCCAAATCTTTAGTGGCTTGGCATCTGTTTTCCTCGTGCCTCTATGAAGCACTTTGGGACTTTTTTTTAAGGTTAAGGACATTATATGAAAGCAAGTTGTTCTTGTGAAGAAGCTTTGTTCTGCAGCTGCTACATCGTGGTCTTCACACGCTCTAGTTAACAAAATGTGTTAAGGGGGGATGAAATCTGTGGCAATGATATTTAAATTGTGTTGGGGGTTTTTTGTCATTAAGATTAAGACCCTCTCTTCAGCTGCTTCCACCCCTTTCCCTTGCCCAACAAGTCACCCAGGCTCCCCCTATCCCAGAACTGAACTCGTGTCTTTCTCTATCTCCTCCTCCATGCACTCTCCGAGCCCATCTTGTTCATGAGACCCATCTCCTTGGCTCCATTTCCACTAATCTGGCGATCCAACTTCCCTGCCAGTACGCTGTGCTAGTTGACGTGTATTTTTTTTTCCATTCTCTGGATGTAGGTGTTGCTGGCACTTCTTGCTGATCCTTCGTTGACCTGAGAAGCAGGTGGTGGTGGTGGACCGACTTCTTGAACTGCTGCAGTCTAGTTTCAGTACTGTTTTCCCCTTCCTTTCAGAACTCCAGTCAACACACTCTTTCTCAGAAAACCCAACCTCAACCCCTCTGTCCTTGCCCGTCTCCAACCTCGCGTTCTTCTCCAAAGCCCTTCAATATGTTGCCTCTCAAAACTGTGTCCATCTTCCCCACAACTCCATATTTTAGTCTTGGCAATCCGGTTTCTGCCCCTGCCACTGCAATGAAACAGTCCTAATCAGTCAAAAATGACAACCTTTGTGACTGTGACCATGGTTCATTATTCCTCCTCTAACTCTGCAACCTTTGACACAGTCGACAACACTCAATCCACTGCCCATCTTCTATTTCCCAGTTCAGGGGGACGGCTCTTGCTTGGTTCCATTCTGACCTGTCTGATTGTAGCTCGAGGGTCTTCAACAACAGCTCCTACCCCTGCATTGCAGTAATGGCTCCTCCACTTGGCTGGGTATAGAATATATTTGGGGTTAAAGATTGAAGAAATCTTGCTATGCTGTCAGTACTGGCTTTGCATTTGCATCCCTAAAAGAGAGAATGGTTAAGTACTTTGTTTTTCATATATTCTATCTTTGCAACCTGTACCTGGGTTAGTTTACACAATCATTTG
Organism: Somniosus microcephalus; assembly: GCF_052327205.1. Classification (NCBI taxonomy): domain Eukaryota; kingdom Metazoa; phylum Chordata; class Chondrichthyes; order Squaliformes; family Somniosidae; genus Somniosus; species Somniosus microcephalus. Next base: position 363,878,849 of record NC_140989.1, read on the forward strand.
TCACATAGTAGTTGAACGCTTGTGTCTAATGGGCAGAAATGCATCTCTCAACTCATCATGCTGATTGTGTGCAGTCATTAGTCTGCTGAATTTTGTTTCTTGTTCTGTGACCTCACTTCAGTAAATAGCCTATTTTAAGTTAAAGATGAAATTGTTTGAAAGAATGTACTTGCCAGCAGGTTTCTTGATAGTTGCTTGAAACCTAGGTTGCAATAAGCTTAACCCTCAGACCAAAATATGAACGTGTGAATTTTTTTGTAGTATTCGCACCTTACCCCCAGTAAGACCTGTCTGTGTTCTTTTTATTGGAGTGGGGAAAAGAGAGTAAGTGCTTATTAACACTCATTAACTTTTTATTTTTCAGGTGCTTTTTACTTCATCTGAGCCATCCCTGATTACTCAGTTTCTAGTCATATCAGTAAATTTTATCATTGGGAGAGGAGAATTAAGAGAATATTTTCTTGCCTAACTATGCCATAGTCAAGCTTATAGAATCATATAAATGTCCGTTTCCTTTCATGTTGGATGTATGTTGGTTCTGAAGTCTCGACCCCTTTAATCGTGTCACCAACTTGCGAGTTAGGCTCATTTTGAATCCGGTAATGAGATGCCATGGCAAGAGCTAGCTTTTAGGGCTAGCTTCCAGAATAGTGGAAACTTAAAGGCGAAGGGAAGTCTTAGAGTGTCTTTTTGTTCATAGTTCTTCTGTTTTGTGCAGTAAAATAATCTACATCCCTGGATGGTGGTGTAGTTTCCCAGGGTGCCATGGTTCTCGGGCTTGTCCAAAGTTGCAGCTTCCTGTTTCCTAAGGGGTCACTCACTACCTGTCATGATGTCATCAGAGTACACAAATAGAAGGGGATCTAACTCGAATCTCATAGGTTGGAAAAAAAATTGACATTTTAATGTAAATTAAATAGGGAAAATGAAGCACTTGGTTGGTGCGATGGTGGGTAACTTTGCTTTGTGTAATTGGCCTGTAACCAGGGATTCCCTTCAAACAGAAATTTATTGCAAGAGTAAGAAGTTTGACAAGAATCAGTCATTCATGCAAGAAAGACTTATGAAATAATACTGAGCGGCCTGCGGGTGGCGCTGTCCAGGGAGAGTATAAATACTCAGGCACGGGCCCAGCTTGTGCAGGGCATTCTTAACAGGAACTAGTGAAGGATACAACTAGATCTCCGTGTTGTAAAACAGTTGATTAAAGCTTTGTTTAATGCTTAACCAAGTGCCTAGTAGTTTTCTTACGTCAAAGTTTTTCCTATTGTCTTTGTACTGCTATGCAAAACTTGGCAGCAGCAATGGGTATTGTGGTTGGATCAAGAGGTCGTTTAGAGCTCAATTTTTAGATCTCTTAAAAAGGTATAGAATTGTGTTTTCACTTCATGTTCCTGTTGGCTCTTCATAGCAGAAATATATGTACTTTATTACCACTGAATTAAAAGCTAATTGTATAGTTACAACAGAAAATGCTGGAAATACTCAGCAGGCCAGGCAGCATCCGGGGAGAGAGAAACAGAGTTAATGTTTCAGGTCTGGGACCCTTCATCAGAACTGGAAAAAGCTGGAGATGTAACAGATATTAAGCAGGTGCAGAGACGGGGCGGGGTGGGGGGGGTTAGGAGGGGAGGAAGGAATTGAAAGAACATCCTGTACTTTTGTAAGAGGCAGGAAAGATAAAATGTTGCAAATGGGAATGGCAAAAATCATACTGCATGAAAAATGGGGGCAGGGATAATTATCTGAAATTGTTGAACTCAATGTTGAGTCCGGCAGGCTGTAAAGTGCCCAATCGAAAGATGAGGTGCTGTTCCTCGAGCTTACGTTGAGCTTCATTGGAACAATGTATTAGGCCGAGGACGGAGAGATCAGAGCGGGAGTGAAGTGGTGAATTAAAGTGACAGGCGACCGGAAGCTCAGGGTCACCCTTACGGATTGAACGGAGGTGTTCCGCAAAGCGGTCGCCCAATCTGCGTTTGATCTCCCCAATGTAGAGGAGACCGCATCGTGAGCAGCGAATACAGTGTATTAAATTGCAAGAAGTATTTTTGCCACTCCCATTTGCAACATTTCGGCCTAGAAATTCAGTGGGCTGCGCCGCCCGTTTGCGTCCAAAGAGGGCACTTAGTGGGTTTTGCGCCACTGGCCACGCCTCCCGCTAAATTTAGTGGGGCGCTAATGGTGGCGCTAACTGTTAGCGCTGCGCCGCCACCGATGACGTCATTGGTGTGGCAAGCGCCCTGCTACCGCCCCGATCGTAAAATTTAGTAGCGCCCCCTGCTTTAACGCCAGGGGGGCCTACCTGCGGCGGTAGAGGTGCTGAGGTGCGCGGCGGCCATTTTTTTTGCTGGCCGCCTGCCAGTACCTCTCTGCGCCGCCGTCCCCGGCCTCCTGAGCGCCCCCCCCCCCCCCCCCCGCGTTGTGCCGGTTGTATCCCAAGAGCCCGGCACTTCTCTTCGGTGCCGGGCTCTCTTGCCGGCACTCGCGATCACCGATCGCGCTGCAGCAGGCCCCTCCCCTTTAAGAAGGGGAGGAAGGCCTGCAGTACCGCAGCGCGTTGTGCCGCAGCGTGTGGCACTGCGGCACGTTGCGCTGCAATTTTCAGTTGCAGCGCCCCAAGAGGGATGCAGGGCGCCTCGAGTAGCGCCGTGCATCTTTTGGGGCGCTGAAACTGAATTTCCGGCGGGCGCTCGCGACTCCTTCCGGGGCGGTACTTCCGGCGCCCTGGCGAGACTGCGGGGCGCCAGTGAATTTCTGGGCCTTTATCTTTAACAACTCTGTTTCTCTCTCCACGGATGTTGCCTGGCCTGCTGAGTATTTCCAGCATTTTCTGTTGTTATTTCAGATTTCCAGCATCCGCAGTATTTTGCTATTATATCTAATTGTATAGTTGCTAGGTGACTTTCAGCAATCTATGAAATAATACCATAAAGTAACTAGTCAGTGTTGAATAATGTAGTTTTAAATGTTTAATGATATGACAATTTTTAGATTACCTTGAAAGGTCATGAATTCAGAGTTTTAACTTGAAAGTTTTTTTTAACTTTTATGGGTAATCACCTCCCTTAGTAGATTAAATAACCATTCATAATGGGGCCAATAATGTTGGCGGTTGAAGGGATGGGCTCAGTGGCCTTATCCAAGAACATAAAATAAGAAATAGGGGCAGGAGCAGGTCATTTGGCCCTTCGCGCCTGCTCATGGCTGATCTACCTCAACCCCACTCTCTCGCACTATCCCTTGATTCCCTTAGTATCAAAAATCGATCTCTGTCTTGAATATACTCAATGACTGAGCCTCCACAGCCCTCTGGGTAGAGAATTCCAAAGATTCACCACCCTTTGAAGATAAAATCTCATCCACATTTACAGCAAAGAGGTAAGATTTGAATTTATTAAACAAACTTTTGTACAAATATGCGAAAAGGACAGGAAAAGGCCATCAGGCACATCAGCACAACCTCATGCAACACAGTCTCCAATCACCTCCTGAGCAGGCAGAAAATCTCAGACACACAATTAGCTTACAATTGAGTTAACATTAGGTGTAAGCTTTTTTAAATTTGTTCTTGGGATGTGGGTGATGCTGGAATTTACTGCTCATGCCCAGATGCCCGGTGCAAGTGACCTTTTTGAAGCACCATAATCCTTGTGATGCTGCTGTCCTGATGGTGTTATATAGGGAATTCCTCAAGTCCCTACCGAGCACATGTTTGGAATTGACGCATTATTGAGGTTGCCACTAACCTGAAGGCTCATAAAGCGGTTGTCCTTACCAATCTCCTGTATGGATGCAAAACACGGACTCTTGTAAAAGACACACTCAATAGCTGAAAGATTTCACCAAACACACTGCCGTACTCTATTATATGGCAACGGAAGATCACTAACAACAAAGTACTGGAGCACCAGCATTAAGCGTATGATAATTCAGCTCCATTGGGCTGGACATGTTAGGATGGATGATGTACAGTTGCTGAAGCAAGTGATTTATGGAGAGTTGGTGGATGAAAGCAGGGCGATATTAAAGGCACTACAAGGACATACTAAAGATTTAAAGCTTTCGGAGCGCTGCTCCTTCACCTGACGAAGGAGCAGCGCTCCGAAAGCTTGCGATTTCAAATAAAGCTGTTGGACTATAACCTAGTGTTGTGTGACTTCCTACATTTGTCCACCCCAGTCCAACACCGGCATCTCCACATCATGACACCTCTACATAGTGTGGGGTCCATGATTTACATCGACTGAGCATTTTGTGGTGTTTTCCATCTCTCTGGCTGGTTGAGCTGCTGGTAGGTGAGAGAACCCATAAGCCAGCAGGCCAGTTGACTGATCGGCTGTTGTATCAGCTAATCTTGCCAAAATTGGTAATAGTGGTGAATGCTACTGGACAGGATTGAAGCAGACCGGTGAGGGGGAGGTGTCGTGATTAGCAGTGTAGTCATTTTGGGAATTCTAGATGATCTGCTAGGGGGAATCATCTTCACTGGCAGCTGATCAAGGTTCCATTGTACGTGAGGTATTCGAGAGCTGAAAGTTGATTGAGCTGTTCTTTCACCCCAGGATATTGGTTCTAATCCCCTCCACACTGATGTGAATATTCTCTTTGGGGGATGTGAGATGAGTTTGGATAGTTTCAGTCTGGTTGGGCAGGGGCCTACAGCACAGAACTTTCCATAGTTAGGCGCAATCGTCCTCAAAGCCCATAGGATGGCTGTTGTGGGGACTGGCAGAGTTCACACTAGAGCAATAAGGTGTGCTTTGTTGCTGCAGAGGAGCAGGGGGGGCTTTTAGAAGCATGGTGTAGAACCGAAAGAGGCTTAAAGCCTATTTTAGTTTACTCTGTTGCTCAGGTTATGTTTCAGTTTCCTCCCTGTAAAATCTGTATTCATTAGGAGTTCACTTTCTTTGGATGCATTAGTATTCTCTGCATTAGGTGATGATCTACTCCATAAATCAACTAGCATAATTTAATGTTCAAGAAGTTTTATAAACTGAGAGCCACAGCTAACCGAGTAGAACATCAAGTCTTTTTTTAAAGTCCAGATTTAAAATCATTGTTGGACATACAAATGTTATCCTGCTAACTCAATTACCACACCACCCAGGATGCCAACCGCTTATTATAGTTGCAAGTCAACACATGCCTCCAAGTTGACAACTTGCTTAAACCTTTTGCAATTTTTGTTAATGTTGAAAATTCAGAAACTGGGGATCACATCAAACAGACATGTACATCCATCCAGCACCACATTACCTACAGGCAGTCCTGCCATGCAATTGGTTGGTACACAAGGACCTGACTACCCTGCAAGTTCACAACTTCCGACCAATCCCTTTGCTAGTCAACTTAGTGAGGCTGTAATGTAAAGTTCTTTGGTCCTTGTTTTTCACCCCCACAAAATAGCCCTAAATCTGCTAAACCAATTTCCACTCATTACTGTATTTTGAGTTCCCCATCAATTCTTGTTCTTTCAGGCTAGATTTGCTTTTAACTCAGAGTGAATTAAAAAACAAACCTCTCCAATTCCGCTTACTGCCACTTCGGTTTCTTCAATATAGTGAGCACATTTGGATTCAGTACTCCATGAATTGTGTGACAGAAGTTTCAGAGGGTATCTAGCACTGTTGGGTTAAATTAGATCTACTTGTGCATCCCAAAATAATATTTGTCTTTGCAACTGTAACTGTCATGCCGTTAGTGTTTTAATTATTGCACCTAGTTCTTTATCTTCACTTGCCTTGTGTAAAAACGTGCCATTTATTTTGTAATCTTGTCTTATTTTTAGCACCAAGATGCACTACATTTCCTCCATCCATCTTGCTCACATAATTTGATACCATCTGCAGACAGATATTTTACTTGATTGAGATTCTAATATTGTAAATATTAGATGCCCAACAATTTGACACTAGCAGCTCTGTTGGGTATGGCTGTTGAGTTAGAATTGCTACCATTGATTGCTGCCCATGGTTTCTTAGTTGATTTCTCATAAGATAATCACTTCAGTGTGAGGCACTTTTAGCAAATCCCTTTGGAAGGTCCAGACATACAACAACCTCCGCCAACTTGACTACAACAGATTATTTTTCATGCATGATCTGCCTTTCACAAACTTGTTCCAGCTTGGAATCATTGTCTCAACTCTAGTGCAGTGTTCTTACTCTGTTTGCTTGATATTAGCTCTCAATGTTTTCCTTCTAAACGTCGAAGCTACCAGGGATAAGAAATCCTCGGCATGTGTTTGACTTTTTCCCCCCCATTTTTTGTTGTTGCTTGTGTTGCTATCTTGCAGTTCATTAAATACAGGACAGTGCAAAATCTTTCAGTTGCAGCTCTTCTTACCTCTACCCATATTTCCTTAAGTGCTCTCCAATGTGCTCCAGTTTCCCGGTGAATATTCAAGCTTCCAGTTTAAAATGGTCGTCATCATGACTAATTCCTGCGTTTTTATTTCATGGACCTGTATAAATTTCCTAAGCACTTAGTTTAAGTGAGTGCTGTAGTTCAAGAAACAGCTTGTAGAGCAAGAAGGAAGTGAAATATCAAGTGGATAGGTGGGGTTGATCTATGAAACAGGAATGCCCTGTTCCTGTTCCTAAAATGTATTTTCTACAGTAGAAAAGAGCCATGTCTTTTAAAGTGCTCGCACTTGCTCACTGAAGAAATATCAAACCAGTCCATATAAACCTTTGACATTCTCTCTACTCATTCTGGTTTATCTTAACAGTTTTAACATTTGTATATTTTCTGATCCGTCTCCTTCATTCTCTTATCCCTCTTTTTCTTGCTTTTTAAAAATTATTTAGGTTTTGGTTTTAACTTTCTTTTAATTTGATATCTGCAATGTTAAAATTGTATCCTTTAGGATTTCATTAAAACACTTTTTTTTGGTACATGCTGAAGGAAGAAAGTTTGCAGGGCGATGAGAAAGGGCGGGGGAGTGGGACTAGATGCAGTGCTCTTGCAGAGAGCTGGGACAGGCCGAACGGCCGCCTTCCGTGCTGTAACCATTCTTTGATATTTATCCCACCTATTTTGATCCTCACCTATTAAATCAGTTTTTGTGAACCTGGTGCATTTATTTTGTTCACTTGAGAGCAGAAGATTCTACCTGTGCTATAATGTCCAGTCTAAGCATCATGTGGTCACTGGTGTTTGTTTTCCCTTACATTTTTCTTCATATTAAACTGAATGCTAAATAATAACTCCAGCACAGCCTTCGTTTCGCCAGTCGTCTACTTGTTTGGGAAAAAATTGTTTTTCCCACGCCACTGAAACAAAGTAATTTTTTGAAGTGGTGCCAATCTTCCACTCTTAACCGAATATCCAAGTCAATTAAATCCACCTTTTCATTGCACAAATAGATTATCTTCAATAATTCTCCTTGCCTCTAGAAGTTCTTTATACTGATGGTGGATGCCAAAAGGGGATAAGTGTTTATAATTCCTATAAACTGACATTCTCCACCAAAATGTTGCCAGAAAACAACTAGGATTTGAAAAAGCCTTGGACATGAAACATAGATGTGAAAGATTGCCATGTGGAGAGAAGTGGATAGAAATAGATGAACGCTCCACAGTAGTGATGACTTTTAGACGTAGTGCAAAGCGATGCAGATGCTTATTTGTGAGAAGTGAGTATGCTGCGTGTTTTTGGTAAAGATTCTTGGGCGTGTGAAGTGACCTTTCAGAGCTGCGGCCAATATACACGCCTACTGGAAGGACGCCCTCAACCTACCTGCAATTTAAAAAAACAAATCCTCCTTTGATGTTTGCTGCCTGTTCTTGCTGGAGTGCTTCTGGTGATGAAACACTTCCAGTTCTACAAAAATGGTGCAAGCTGTGCAGTCGTAACAAGTAGTTACATTAATTCTGCTAATCGGATAATGGACGTCAGATTCTTCAGGGTAATTTTAACCCCCCAAAACAGGTGGATATGGGTCGAGTGGGATGTTTAAATGTAAACAATCTCAAGCCTGAACCCAACCTGCCCACTTCCAGGTTTAACGCAGACTGGACCTGGGGTGGTGGGGGGACGGACGTGGTTAAGCAACCTGCTCCCAGGAGGCGGGTCCCTCATTTAAATATTTTAATGAGGCTGCGTGCCTAAGATTTTCAACATTTCAGGCTTACTGCTGGCTGGCCGCGTTTTCTGGACCTCAGGAAACCCAGCAGCTAAAGGGAGATGAGGACTGCTGTATGTAACAGGTAAGTGCTTCTCCAGCACTGCTTGTGGGCCAGAAAGAGCAGGAGTGCTCCCCCCCCCCGGCTCGGCCCGGCCCGGCCCACCAAGCAAACCTGTTAACCTCCCCAGTAATCACCTAACTCCAACCCCCTCTCTCTCCCCCTCTCCTCGCTCCCTCCAACCCCCCCTTTCCCTCCCAACCCCCCTCTCTCTCTCTCCCAACCCCCCCCCTCTCCCACCTCCCAACCCCCCTCTCTCCCACCTCTCAATACCCCTCCAAACCACACTGTTCCCCTCTACCCCGAGCAGTAGGAAACCTCCTCCTTGTTCCTGGGCTGCAGATTCTTCTGCAGCGTTCTATGCCTGACAGGGACCCAATCAGCCTGACATCCGGGCTGTTTCTAAAAAAAAACTCATGCACGCCCAAGGCGTTCGCCGGACCAGAACTCTCCCACCCCTTCCCCACCCTCTGCAAATCCTGCCCCAGTAAATATCGGGGCCTTGTTTAATGCAAACTAAGGACTGAGAAAAGATAATGAACCGAATAGCACCAGACCCCATTGGACCCGAAGCACTCGTCTTTTTACTGTTGGGGTGTTGCAGATTGGGTGAATATCAATTATCCCTTTTATTTTTTTTTAAAACTTTATTTTCACTTAAAATTTAAATGGAGCTTTTTGAAGCATCATGCATGAGGGTTTCACATTTAAGGCTCTCCATGAAATTTTTGTTGTCACGCCATCAACTAAGGTAACAGTCTAGTAATTGAATCAGATTTTTCCCCCTTTTTTCTGGCTACTTCCTAGAATCGCACAGTACAGAAGAAGGCTATTCTTCCCACCGTATCTGTGCCAGTTCTTTGAAAGAGCTCTCCAATTAGTCCCACTCTCCTGCCCTTGCCCTATAGACCTGCAAATTATTCCTTTTCAAGTATTTATCCGATTCCCTTTGAATCATAGAATAGAATCATAGACTGGTTACAGCACAGAAGGAGGCCATTCGGCCCATTGAGCCCATGCTGCCTCTCTGCAAGAGCACTTCAGCTAGTTCCACTTCCCTGCCCTTTCCCTGTAGCCCTGCATTTTTTTTTCCTTCAGGTATTTATCCAGTCCCCTTCTGAAAACCACGATTGAATCTGCCTCCACCACCCTTTCAGCCAGTGCATTGCAGATCCTAACCACTCGCTGCGTAAAAAAGTTTTTCCTCATGTCGCCTTTGGTTCTTTGGCCAATCACCTTAAACCTGTGTCCTCTGGTTCTCGATCATTCCGCCAATGGGAACAGTTTCTCTCTGTCTAGACCCCTCATGATTTTGAACACCTCTATCAAATCTCCTCTCAAGTTTCTCTGCTCTAAGGAGAACAACCCCAGCTTCTCCAGTCTATCCACGTAACTGAAGTCCCTCATCCCTGGAACCATTCTCCTAAATCTTTTCTGCACTCTCAGTCCTTCACATTCTTCCTAAAGTGCAGTGCCCAAAAATGGACATTATACTCCAGTTGAGGCCTAACCAGTGTTCATAAAGGTTCATTATAACTTCCTTGCTTTTGTACTCTCTGCCTCTGTTTATGAAGCCCACGATCCCGTATGCTTTTTTAACCACTTTCTCAACCTGCCCTGCCACCTTCAATGATTTGTGCACATATACCCCCAGGTCTCTCTGTTCATTCACCCCTTTAGGATTGTACCCTTTAGTTTATATTGCCTCTCCTTGTTCTTCTTACCAAAATGTATCACCCTGCACTTTTCTATGTTAAATTTCATTTGCCACGTGTCTGCCCATTTCACCAGCTTGTCTGTCTGTCTTGGAAGTCTATCACTATCCTCCTCACTGTTCACTATACTTTCAAGTTTTGTCATCTGCAAATTTTGAAATTGTGCCCTGTCCACCATATATAGGGATAGAGATAATCTCAAGAAAAGCAGTGGTCCTCGTACCAACCCCTGGCGAACACCACTTCCTCCTTCCTCCAGTCCAAAAAACAACCGTTCACCACTACTCTGTTTCCTATCACTTAGCCAATTTCGTATCCATGCTGCCACTGTTGCTTTTATGCCATGGGCTTCAACTTTGCTGGCAAGCCTATTATGTGGCACTTCATCAAACGCCATTTGGAAGTCCATGTACACCACATCAACCACATTGCCCTCATCAGCCTTCTCTGTTAGCTCATCAAAAAACTCGGATCAAGTTAGTTAAACACGATTTGCCTTTAACAAATCCGTGCTGATTTTCCTTAATTAATCCACACTTGTCCAAGTGATTTAACTTTGTCCCTGATTACCGTTTCTAAAAGCTTCCCCACTATCGAGGTTAAACTGACTGGCTTGTAGTTGCTGGGTGTGTAACATTTGCAATGCTCTAGTCCTCTGGCACCACCCCCGTATCTAAGGAGGATTGGAAGATTATGGCCAGTACCTCTGCGATTTCCTCCTTAACTTCCCTCAGCATCCTAGTATGCATCCCTTCCGGTCCTGGTGACTTAACTACTTTTAAGTACAACCAACCTTTCTGGTACCTCTATCAATTTTGATCTCATCCAGTATCTCCAATACCTCCTTTCACTGAATTTGGCAGCATCTTCCTTGGTGAAGACAGATGCAAAGTACTCATTTAGTACATCCACAATGCCCTCTGCCTCCATGTGTAGGTCTCCTTTTTGGTTCCTAATCGGCCCCACCCCTCCTCTTGCTACCCGTTTATTATTTATATGCCTATAGAAGATTTTTGAATTTCCTTTTTGTTAGCTGCCAATCTATTCTCATACTCTCTCTGCCCCTCTTATTTTCTTTCTCACTTCCCCTCTGAACTTCCGATATTCAGCCTGATTCTCACTTGTATTCTCAACCTGACATCTGTCATACATTCCCTTTTTCTGCTTCATGTTACTCTCTATCTATCTCTTCACCCAGGGAGCTCTGGCTTTAGTTGCCTTACCTTTCCCCCTTGTGGGAATGTACCTCGACTAGTACCCGAACCATCCCTTCTTTAAAGGCAGCCCATTGTTCGATTACAGTTTCACCTGCCAATATTTGATTCCAGTTTACCTGGGCCAGATCGTTCTCAACCCACTGAAATTTGCCTTCCTCCAATTAAGTATTTTTACTCTAGATCGCTCCCTGTCTTTTTCCATAGCTAATCTAAACCTTATGATACTGTGATCACTGTTCCCTAAATGTTCCCCTACTGACACTTGCTCCACCTCATTCCCCAGAACCAGATCCAGCAATGCCTCCTTCCTCGTTGGGCCGGAAACGTATTGATCAAGAAAGTTCTCCTGAACACGCTTCAGAAATTCTTCCCCTTCTCTGCCGTTTACACTATTACTATCACAGTCTATATTGGGATAATTGAAGTCCCCCATTATCACGACTCTATAGTTCTGTAATTTCCCTGCAAATTTGCTCCTCCATCTTTCCCACTAGTTGGTGGCCTATAGAATACACCGAGCAGTGTAATGGCACCTCTATTATTTCTTAACTCTAACCAAATGGATTCTGTCCTTTACCCCTCCAGGACATCCTCTCTATCCAGCACTGTAACATTCTCCTTAACCAATATTGCCACCCCACCTCCTTTCTTTCCTTCCCTATCTTTCCTGAACACGTTATATCCAGGAATATTTAAAACTCAATTCTGTTCGTTCTTTGAGCCAGGTCTCTCTTATCACCTCAACATCATTTTCCCATGTGGTTATTTGCGCTTACAGCTCCCCGACCTTATTTACCACAGTTTGTGCGTTTACACACATGCACTGTAAACCTCTCTTAGACCTTCTTGTATTCTCTTAGTCTGACCCCACCTAATACCTTACTGTTTCTTATTTGGAAAGTTACTATTGAATCTGCTTCCACCGCTCTATCAAAACCCTTCATAATTTTGGACACCTCGATAAAATCGCTCCATAACTTTTTCTGCTCTAAGGAGAATGGTTCCAGCTTCTCTAGTCGTTCCATGTAACCGAAGTCCCTCATCTCTGGTACCATTCGGGTAAATCTCCTCTGCAGCATCTCCAACACCGTAACATCCTTTTTAAAGTGCGGTGCCCAGAATTGGACACAATACTCTAGCTGAGGCAGGAATGACTTATGAGGAGAGATTGGATCGATTGGGCTTGTACTCGCTGGAGTTTAGAAGAATGAGAGGGGATCTCATTGAAACTTATAAAATTCTGACAGGACTGGACAGACTAGATGCAGGAAGAATGTTCCCGATGGCCGGGGAGTCCAGAACCAGGGGTCACAGTCTAAGGATAAGGGGTAGGCCATTTAGGACAGAAATGAGGAGGAATTTCTTCACCCAGAGAGTGGTGAACCTGTGGAATTCTCTACCACAGAAGGCAGTAGAGGCCAATTCATTAAATATATTCAAGAAGGAGTTGGATATATTTCTCAAGGCTAAAGGGATCAAGGGGTATGGAGAGAAAGCAGGGACAGGGTACTGAATTTGGATGATCAGCCATGATCTCATTAAATGGCGGAGCAGGCTCGAGGGGCCGAATGGCCTACTCCTGCTCCTATCATCTATGTTTCTAACCACTGATTTATAAAGGTTTAGCATAACTTCCTTGCTTTTGTACTGTATGCCTCTTTATATAGCCGAATAAGGATCCCATATGCTTTTTTCAAACAGCCTGATCAACTTGACCTACCACCTTTCAAAGATTTTTGTACGTGCACTCCCTCTAAAATTGAACCATTTTGTTTACATTGCCTCACCTCATTCTTCTTGCTCCTGTATTAGAATTAAATTGCATTTATATTATAATTTGAACAGATATTTAAATATAACTTTAAATTGCATTGTAAGTTTATTCAATTGTAAATGTATTTTAATTACATCCTTACTCTCCTCACTATATTCCCCCCCCCCCCGTCTCCTGAGGCTTGTGTTGGAGCCAAGAAGACATGGATTCTTCCGGTGCTGTAGGTGGCACTGCTGCATTTTTTTTTCATTTAAAAAAATTTTGCTGATGCATATGGTGGTGCAAATTAACTAATTGTTTAACAGGGCACTATATGGACAGCAGCTGTGATACCAATCTTAAAAAGCTGAGATACCAATCTAAAATTGTAGAAACTTAGAAAACTGTTGCTGCTAATCTGTTCGCTATACATAGTTAGTGGTGGAACAACAAACCCTAATGGGTTTCAAGAAGGAGCTGGACAGGTTCTTGCTGCCAAAGGGATTCAGCATTATTAGAAATGCACCAAGGGAATGCGGTGGATAGGCGGATTAGAGGGACTGAAGGCCTTCTGCTTGAAACTGTTACTACGTTACTACAAAATAAATGATTGAAAGAAACTAATCGAGAATGAGGAGAAACTAGAGAGGAGAAATAGAAAACTGAATTTAGTAAGGGACTAATAAAGAGCAAGAGGAGAACTAGGAAGGGCTAGAGGGGAACATTTTTTTTTTCCAGCACAACCACGGTGGGCCGAATGACTACCTTCTGTGCTGCATGATTAAGTTATGCAAAATTAAGCTGGAGAGCAAGAAAATGGCATTGTGAATATGAAAAGTGGCATTAAAGGGGGTTTTGTTTCATTAAAAAATACTTGGTAGATAATTCATTCATCTTTGACATGAAAAATAATTTTGGACTGTAATCTTATTCATGATACAGGAAACTCTTTTTTATCCGGCACTAGTGTGGTGCCGGTTGAACGCACAGTCCGGATTACAGAGAGGTATACTTACTTACCAAGGTACGAGAGCCCCGTACACAGCCAGAGGTGCAGGAGCCCCGGTTACACGGCACTTGTGCAGGAACCCCGGTTACACGGCCACAGATCCAGGAGTCCCTGTTGCACGGCCACAGGCGCAGGAACCCCGGTTACACGGCCACAGATCCAGGAGTCCCTGTTGCATGGCCACAGGCGCAGGAACCCCGGTTACACGGCCACAGGTGCAGGAACCCCGGTTACACGGCCACAGATCCAGGAGTCCCTGTTGCACGGCCACAGGCGCAGGAACCCCGGTTACACGGCCACAGATCCAGGAGTCCCTGTTGCATGGCCACAGGCGCAGGAACCCCGGTTACACGGCCACAGGTGCAGGAACCCCGGTTACACGGCCACAGATCCAGGAGTCCCTGTTGCACGGCCGCAGGCGCAGGAACCCCGGTTACACGGCCACTAATATACAGTAAAACTTACCTGAACCTACTCCTGAATTTTGCCGGTTGAAAGATTTCTGGATATTTAGGTGCCGGTTAAGAGTTTCCTGTACTAAGCAATTCCAACTGTGGTAAAACGGAGTAAAAGTTTACTGCGCACTATATCTGGATGCAAGAAAGCGTAGATAACCGTCAACTGTTCTACATTCCTTTGAAAAGTCATTATGGATTACCCAATGGATCCTATTAAAGTTGGTTGCCTAAGCTTCAAGATTTTGTTGCTGTGGGGAAGAAGATGGATAAACTGTGGCTGAGAACAATTAAAGTTAAGCGTGCTAGGGAGTGAACTATGACTGGGAGACCTGCTGTAATTAGTGGAATTGTATAGTGTGGTGAGAAGAGGTGATGTCGAATAATGCATCATAAAAATGTGAGACTATCTAAATTTTCAGAATGAGGTTTTGATATTAAATTTTGTGAATCCATTTTATTTGATCCCTGAAGCTTTTCAAAGAAAGATTTTGTGTTCACTTTAAAATATTAATTTTAGAGCATTCCACAACCCTCCTATTTCCTCGTCCTTTAGTGCTGCCACCCTGGAACCAAACACATCAGAAGTCCTCTGGTAGAATCATAGAATGGTTACAGCACAGAAGAAGGCCATTCGGCCCGTCGAGCTTGTGCTGGCTCTCTGCAAGCGCACTTCAGCGAGTCCCACTCCCCCGCCCTTTCCCCGTAGCCCTGCAATTTTTTTCCCTTCAGGTACTTATCCAATTTCCTTTTGAAAGCCACGAGTGAATTTGCCTCCACCACTCTTTCAGGCAGTGCATTCCAGATCCTAACCACTCGCTGCGTAAAGTTTTTCCTCATGTCGCCTTTGGTTCTTCTGCCAATCACCTTAAATCTGTGTCCTCTGTTTCTCAACCCTTCTGTCAATGGGAACAGTTTCACTCTATCTACTCTGTCTAGACCCCTCATGATTTTGAACACCTCTATCAAATCTCCTTTGAACCTTCTCTGTTTTTAGGAGAACAACCCCAACTTCTCCAGTCTATCCACGTAACTGAAGTCCCTCATCCCTGGAATCATTCTTGTAAATCTTTCCTGCACCCTCTCCAAGGCCTTCACATCCTTCCGAAGGTGCGGTGCCCAGAATTGGACACAATACTCCAGTTGAGGCCGGACCAGTGTTTTATAAAGGTTCATTATAACTTCCTTGCTTTCGTACTCTCTGCCTCTATTTATGAAGCCCAGTATCCTATGCTTTTTTAACCGCTTTCTCTACCTGCCCTGCCACCTTCAATGATTGTGCACATATACCCCCAGGTCTCCCTGTTCATGCACCCCTTTAGAATTGTACCCTGTAGTTTATATTGCCTCTCCTTGTTCTTCTTACCAAAATGTATCACTTCGCACTTTTCAGCGTTAAATTTAATCTGCCACGTGACTGCCCATTCCACCAGCCTGTCTATGTCCTCTTGAAGTTTATCTCACTCCTCCTCACTGTTCACTGTACTTCTAAGTTTTGTGTACTCTGCAAATTTTGAAATTGTGTCCTGTACACCCAAGTTCAAGTCTTCAATATATATCAAGAATAGCAGTGGCCCTAGTACCGACCTATGGGGAACACCACTGTACCTTCCTCCAGTCTGAAAAACAACCGTTCACCACTAGTCATCAAGTCAAAGTTATACAGCACAGAAAGAGGCCCTTCGGCCCATCGTGTCTGCGCCGGCCATGAAGCCCTGTCTATTCTAATCCCATTTTGCAGCACTTGGTCCGTAGCCTTGTATGCAATGGCATTTCAAGTGCTCATCTAAATGCTTCTTGAATGTTGTGAGGGTTCCTGCCTCTACCACCCTTTCAGGCAGTGAGTTCCAGATTCCAACCACCCTCTGGATGAAAAAGTTTTTCCTCAAATCCCCTCTAAACCTCCTGCCCCTTACCTTGAAACTATGCCCCCTGGTTATTGACCCCTCTACTAAGGGGAAAATTTCCTTTCTATCTACCCTATCTATGCCCCTCATAATTTTGTACACCTCAATCGGGTCCCCCTCAGCCTTCTCTGCTCTAAGAAAAACAACCCCAGCCTGTCCAGTCTCTCTTCATAGCTGAAGCGCTCCAGCCCAGGTAACATCCTGGTGAATCTCCTCTGCACCCTCTCCAATGCAATCACACCCTTCCTATAGTGTGGCGACCAGAACTGCACACAGTATTTCAGCTGTGGCCTAACTAGCGTTTAGTACAGCTCCATCATAACCTGCTCTTATATTCTATGCCTCAGCTAATGAAGGCAAGTATCCCATACTGTTTCCTATCACTTAGCCAATTTCGTATCCATGTTGCCACTGTCCCTTTTATTCCATGGGCTTCAACTTTGCTGGCAAGCCTATTATTTGGCACTTTATCAAACGCCTTTTGGAAGTCCATGTACACCACATCAACCGCATTGCTCTCATCAACCCTCTGTTACCTCATCAAAAAAACTCAATTAAGTTAGCTAAACACGATTTGCCTTTGACAAATCCATGCTGGCTTTCCTTAATTAATCCACACTTGTCCAAGTGACAATTTTGTCCCGGATTATCATTTCTAAAAGCTTCCCCAGTACCGAGGTTAAACTGACTGGCCTGTAGTTGCTGGGTTTATCCTTTCACCCTTTTTTGAACAAGAATGTAACATTTGCAATTCTCCAGTCCTCTGGCACCACCCCCATATCCTAAGGAGGATTGGAAGATTATGGCCAGTACCTCTGCAATTTCTACCTTTTCCTCCCTCTGCATCCTAGGATGCATCCTTTCCGGTCCTGGTGACTTGTCTGCTTTTAAGTACAGCCAGCTTTTCTATTATCTCCTCTCAATTTTTATCCCATCCTGTATCCTCAAGTACCTCCTCTTTCACGGATTTTGACAGCATCTTCTTCCTTGGTGAAGACAGATGCGAAGTACTCATTCAGTACCTTAGCCATGCCCTCTGCCTCCATGCGTAGATCTCCTTTTTGGTCCCTAATCGACCCCACCCCTCTTCTTACTATCTGTTTACTATTTATATGCCAAACAAGACTTTTGGATTCCCTTTTATGTTAGCTGCCAATCTATTCTCATACTCTGTCTTTGCCCCTCTTATTTCCTTTTTCGCTTCCCCTCTGAATTTTCTATAATCAGCCTGGTTCTCACTTGTATTCTCTACCTGACCTCTGTCATACACTCCCTTTTTCTGCTCCATCTTACTCCCCATCTCTTTCATCATCCAGGGAACTCTGACTTTGGTTGCCCTACCTTTCCCCCTCGTGGGAATGTACCTCGACTAGTACCGGAACCATCTCCTCTCGGCAGCCCATTGTTCGATTACAGTTTTGCCTACCGATCTTTGATTCCAATTTACCCGGGCCAGATCAGTTCTCAACCCACTGAAATTGGCCCTCCTCCAATTAAGTATTTTTACTCTAGATTGCTCCCTGTCCTTTTCCATAGCTAATCTAAACCTTATGATACTATGATCACTATTCCCTAAATGTTCCCCTACTGACACTTGCACCACTTGACCCACCTCATTCCCGAGAACCATATCCAGCAACGCCTCCTTCCTCGTTGGGCCAGAAACATACTGATCAAGAAAGTTCTCCTGAACACACTTCAGAAATTCTCCCCCTCTCTGTCCTTTACACTATTACTATCCCAGTCTATATTAGGATTATTGAAGTCCCCCATTATCACTACTCTATAGTTCTTGCACCTCTCTGTAATTTCCCTGCACATTTGCTCTCCTATATCCTTCCCACTAGTTGGTGGCCTATAGAATGCACTTAGTTGTGTAATGGCACCTCTATTGTTTCTTAACTCTAACCAAATAAATTCTGTCCTTGACCCCTTCAGGACATCCTCTCTCTCCAGCACTTCAATATTCTCCTTAATCAGTACTGCTACCCCACCTTTGAGCTAGTCATTCTTCATGTGTGAGCCTAGACAGGCGACTGGTAATTGGCTGTGGTTGGCATTGCGGGCAAGCTTCTGATCTTGTCCTCCCATGACCTTCATGCGTGTACTTCCCAGAAAAGCCTAAGGATCAGCTGTGAGGAAGCATAGCTGGTTATCTCCTCTGCTCGCAGGGATGCTGAGCTTAGTGTTTGCTCAGCACAGACTACAGATCGACTTCACCGATGTTTTCACACATGTTGAATAGTGTCTCGGGCTGAACCGGACTTTCCCCAATCTCTGCGTACTATTTGCCTCCAAGCTCCGCTCTCCGTCACAAAGACTGCTTCCACTTCTGAAACATCCCCCGCCTCTGCTGCTGAAACCCACATTCATGCCTTTGTCACCTCCAGATCTGTCTATTCCCATCTTCGTCTGGCTGGCCTCCCATCCTTCATCCTTAAAACTTAACTCATCCAAATCTCTGCTGTCCAGCTCGCCTATCACCTGGTTCTCGCTGACTTGCATTCGTTCACGATCTCACCAGAGTCTCCAATTTAAAATTCTCATCCTTGTGTTTAAATTTCCTCATGTCCCTCCCTATCTCTGCCTCCTTTGCTTTTCCTCTCCTTACACCAACTCGCATATGATCCTCGGGATCCGTTCGGCATCATAACTATTATTTAAGGGGAAACTAGATAAGCATATGAGGGAGAAGGGAATTGAGAATTATGCTGATAGTTAGACGAGGAAGGAAAGGATGGGAGGAGGCTAGAGTGGAGCATAAATGCTGACATCGACTGATTGGGTCGAATGGCCTGTTTCTGTGCTGTACATTGTGTAATTCTATATTTAATTTTAAAACTTCATGTCTAAAGTCCACATTTATCATGAATGTCTTGGCAGTGGGTGCTTGCACTCATTTAGCTTGTTTTCTGCTGCTAATTCACTCACTGAAGTTTTATGCTTGTGCCAAAAGCTGCAGCGTCTCTTCCAGTTTGCTCTTTTGCTGGGATAAGTGTGTGGGTAGCTGTAGCTAAGCAAAGCAGAGTAGAAAAGCTTCATGTGGCTAACGAGAAGCCTGATTTTAATCTATTTAGGACAACATAGGTCGGTCACCCACAACCTGTGGAAAAAGTCTCTCAAATGTTTGTCCACTTCAGACTTTTCTAACCAAACAAAATTAAACACAGGCTTACATATGGCTATGGTTGTAATCTTTTAGCATTGTATCTGCTGGGGCATACACTGCAGTGTGTCTGGGCTCGGGGTTCCATTCTGATATAGACTGCTTCAACATCTGGTGTGTTGAGTGGCAGGCAGGCATGCATAGGTGCATATCCTATCAAGAGAGCGATGATGTACCCCCTTCCAGTGTTGTGTAGAATTAAGGGTTCCTAGAGTTGTAACTCTAATTGAACTGGTTGCATTCTCATTGATAGTTTTGAGCTGCTATTTGGCTCTTTGCAAACTGTCTTACGGATAATATTTTAACATCTATGCATATCCGAATGTTTTTGCACAACTACATACCCTTTTTTCACTGTTACACTTAACAAGATGGAGCAAATGCAGCAGCAAATGTGTGATCATTTGCATTGTGTTGTCTTTGAATTGGTACTGTCATAAAACCTACTCCAGAAGTGGATTTTCTTTTATGCCAGGATCTGTGTGGATTGAGGCTATGGTGAGTTTGCACCGGCAGTGAGATGAACGATTTGGACTGATGCAGGCAGGGGTCACTTCAGATTGCCAGTGTGGTTGAATGTTATTGACACTTAGGCAAGGTACTCAAAGGTGACCGACCGGTACCTGTCGGCACCTTGGAGGGAGGGAAAGATAACTCTTTAAAAACACTCGTGGTTAACGATGTTATGGTAACTGATACTATGTTGCTTACCTTTCACTCTTCTTTGGACTATTGGTTTTATTTACCTATTTGTAAGTCTTGTCTATTTGGTGTATATAATTTTATCTACTCGCGTTTATAAATTGCTCATTTTGTTTAATGTCCTTAAAAGCCGTTTATCTGTGTTGCGTGATAAAAATACTTAGTCCACTAAAGATGGATGCAAAAGATTTGAGGAAGAGCAGGGAGTTCTCCTGGTGTCCTAGCTAACATTCCTCCCACCACCAAAAACAGATTAACTCGTCACTTATCTCATTTGCTGTTAATGGGCCTTGCTGTGTACAAATTGGCTGCCACATTTGCCTACAAACCAACAGTAACTGCACTTAGAAGTAATTAAATTGGTTGTGAAGTTCTTTGAGACTTCCTGATGGCGTGTCAGCTGCTATATAAATGCAGGTTTTTTTTCTTTGTCGTTTTACTTCTCTGTGCTGCAACGATGCCAAGTTCCGTGTTGCCTCTGGTGGTGAAAGAACTGAAGATATCGGTTCCATGATATATCTATACAATCAAAAGTTATAGAGCGTACCTACACATATGTTATATCAAAAGAAAGCTCATCGTTAGGGGACTCTCGTAGGCGTATTTGCTTTTTCGTCAGTCAAAAATTGTTAGGACAGTATACAAAAAAGGTTCAAAAATCCACTCATTAGCGGTTCACCAATCCTACCTGTCATTAGCGTTGACTGACGTGCTGCTTGACCAATCCTACAGTTCACTCACCTGATGGTTGACCAATCAGTGCATCACGGGCGGGTCCTAATCCTCCAGTCTCCCTAAACTTCGCCGCCATTTTTTTCATCCCCCCCCACAGGGCCACCACCATCCAAACGGACCCCAACATTGCGACTCCGGGAGCTGCAGGTCCGTTTACGCACAGTGGGCGGGGCAGCGGCCGACCGTGATCCGCGGGGGAGCTCAGCTCTGGTCTGTCTCTCCCCGAGAGCCCGGCCGGGCCTCGAGCGCTAGGCCCCAGACACCCAACGGGCGGGCGAGCTGCAGCTGCTGTCCGTCCACCGCGCCATCCCCTGGGAAGCTCAGCTTGGGGAGAGGGAGAGGGGACAGACACCGGCAGGCCGACCGCGCGGCCCAAAATTGCCCTGGCAACGCCGGGCACCCCCTGCTATGCATAATAAGAAAGGAAGTGGACGATCACATTGTTTTGCTTCAAGTAACTGGATGCATGTTATTTTTTAAAACAAGTATCTCGCCATGTACTGATCTATTTTTCCACTGCAAAAATGTAATCTGTTTCCCCATTACACCCCAAGTTGGCTTCTAGCTCAATTTGAAGAAAGTTTAATTATTTGGGGTACTGCTGTTTCAGTGTTAAAATACAGTATATGTTCTCTTCCTTCTCCCCTGCTCCCAACTACAGTATCCACACTTACTGAACAGTCTTTTTGCAACAAAATAGAAAGGAAAAATTGCAAATCTGAAATAAAAAACAAAATGCTGGATCTAGACAGGCCAGTCAGCAACTGCAAAGACAAAAGGCAGGTTATGGCACTTTATTCAGAACTAAAGACATCAACCTTCAGTTCTGATGAAGGGTACACATCTGAAACATCATGACTTGTTTTTTCTCTCTATAAACTGACTAACCAGTTGATTTTTCAGCCTTTATTCAGCGTAACATATCAACTAATAATGTGCCTTTTTGTTTGATATATAACTAGCCACTTTTTAATGCACTTATCTGCATTGTAATAGGATAAAGTATGCTGTAGTGCTAAAATTAATTTGTTCAGTAAAAGCTGTTTTATATTAATAGAACCATTTAAAAGATCTTGAGGTTAAATCACTAATAGTAAGCAGCAAAGAGATGTTTTACAGACCTGTTGAGCTGAACAAATAATTGATTGATCCTTATTCTTGGGTTTTGAAAATGCTAATCTACTAAAATATGCACAATGTTGGGGAATGAAGAGTTATGTACAGTAGCTATTTCCATTCTTTAAAAAAAAACTTCCATAGACATTAATTTAGGATTTGGTGTCCACACTTAAATGACAATCCATTTTCCTAGAGTAGACTTGTTGTACAATTGTCAGGCGAGTACACCCCCCAGATAGCTAATGGGTAAAAAGCTCCATTAGGTATACGAACCAGAAGGTCCTAAGCTCCACTCCCATTCTGGGCGATGAGCTGATCTTCGTTGAGCACTGCATTTGGCCTCCGTGCCACTCGGCTAGGGAGGGAGGACAGAATCAGCCAGGGTTCTTGTTGCTCATCACTATTCAGGGACATCTGCTTAGGCCTGCATGCTGCAAGAACCACAGATGAAGCTAGGATTGGACTCTGCTTTGAAGTCCCCTGCTGACTCACTCTGTTTAGGTCACGTAAAGATTGGAGGCAGGGGGGGGAATGCAGGAGGGCTCCTGATACCCAAGCAGGAGTCGGTGCCTTCAGGAGGGGAGAAAACTGGCAAAGAAGAATTTGCAGTTTATAACCTTTTTGACTAGTGAAAATGCGTGGGCTGTGAATATTTCTCAAGTATTTTCAGACACTTTTGTGGTTTGTCACAGACTCGCTTACAGGAAATACTATTTTGGTTTAAACTTTTCCACATTCAAGCTGATTTTTTTTTTAAGCAGTTGAAATACACAATTAAATTGTCAGAACAGTTTTAAAATTTAAAAAATATTGAAGTTGTTTGGTAAAGTAACTGGTTTTCAAATGATATTAAGTGAAGATTGTGAAATGTGCTGTTTCATGTCGACCGGAAACGACAGTAGTAGCTTACAATCCGTGGTCAAACTGCTGATTGGGGTGGCAGCCTTTTTTGGTTGCAAACAGGAAGTTTGCTCAATCTACAGACCCGAGCTACTCGAAGAAGATCACTGTGCGACACGTTTGCAAGACTTATTAATTACTATAAAAGTCTTTAATGTGACCCAAAGCGGCAGATGGCCCAACAAAAGGATCTAATCGGTTACCAGTCCACAGGGCCAGAATCTTCCAAAACCTCTTCCGCTCTGGTTAAACTGGAAGTCTTAGCGAGCAGAATTTTTCATAGACAACCAAAGGTGACTGCTAACGAGCAAAGTCTGCTTGTGGAACACGAAGGTGTCTTGGTCTCTGGATACGCAATCATTTGGGATAATTACAGTAAGTTTACTTACTGTACATTTCAGTCAAATGTTTTTTTTTTATAAGATTGCCAGGAATATGCTACCTAACAGTGGCTAAATCTTGCTGCTGCTAAATTACCCTTTAGATTTGTTGGTGAGCAAAGTTATTCAGAGCAATCTTACTGTACTAAGATAAATAGATTTATTCTACTGGGGAAAGAGCCACAGTATTTCTACAGTATCTATACTAGGAAGCTCTCAAAAAAACCATGTTCTCCCAATACCTCCCCCCCCCCCCCCCCCTTCCAATTTCAGTTTCCTCTCCTCTTAAAGGCTGACTTCCGAAGTGGCCTTATTGCAGGTATGTTTGTGATGGTTGGTAGGCTGATCAACTGTGAGGTACGTCGCAGTCAAATCAAACCCTGTCTGTATATACACACGTTTTCAGTAGAGATCACTAACCGCTCCCTTCTTGACTCTGGACACTGGCCAGTTGTGCCCCTATTGGCATCCTGGGTGCAATTAGCTAACTCCAATCTGGTACCTGTCTGGTCAGCATGGCTCCGTTCCACACTTTGAGGTGCATTTGCCAATTTAGCCATTTGGGAGCTCTTCTTCTATATATATAAAAGAGCTCTTCTGTCTGTCCCGATGTCTGTCTGTCTGTCCGTTCTCTATACGTTTGAAAGTTACAGAGCGTACCGACGCGCGCGTCGCCTCAAAAGAAAGCTTGCGATTCCGGACCGGTCATAGGCGTATTTACGTTTCGGCCGCACAAAAATCCCGCCCGCGGTATCCGAAAAACGTTCAGCCTTCCGCTCATTAGCATCTCATTAGCGACCGTGTGACGTCGAGGTCGACCAATCGGACGGCGGGTTCCTTCCTACAGTTGAGTGTCGAGTGACTCGACGATTGACCAATCCTACGCTTCGGTGACCTGACCGGTCGACCAATCGGTGCGTGTGGGCGGGCCTTATCCTTCTGAACCGAGGTGAGTGGCCGCCATCTTGATTTTTCACGATTTTTTCCCCACACTTTCAGTGTGTTAGGGAAGTAAGGTAAATATTTGAATTATGTGTTAGGGAATTAATTAACAATTTATTTGAGTTTTATATTGTGTTTAGCAACCCCCCCCCCCCCCCCTCCTCCTCACCCTCGCGCAGGGGGGACTCGGGGCCTGAAGCTCAAAAAATTTCCCTCTCTCTCTCTCTCTCTCCTTCTCCTCTTCCCTCTCTCTCCTCCTCTTCCCTCTCTCTCCTTCTCCTCTTCCCTCTCTGTCTCTCTCTACTTCCCCCTCTCAGGTTTCACGGTGTCGCGGGCGGGCCGCCCGAAGTTTCCCGCTCGCTAACGGCCGCCAAGCCGCCCTTGCCTGCTCCCCGCGGGCCACCTCGCACCGCCCGTACTGACCGCGCATGCGCCGCCCGCCCGCAGCGGCCGTCCATCAGCCGCGCGGGACCTCAGCTCTGGTCCGTCCCGGCCTCAGAACCCGACCGCGCCTTAAGCGCTAGGCCCCGCACGGCCGCTATCACAACGGCACCGGACCTCGGGCGCTAGGCAGGGGGGAGCGGGGGAGGGTAGGTGTGGGGGAGGGGAGGGATAGGACAGGGAGAGGACATGACTGGGAGAGGGGGGACACACAGGGGCAGGGAGACCAAGCGCCCCAAAATTGCCCTCGCAACGCGGGGCTCCCCAGCTAGTAAATAGTATAAACCGATGCTTCTTTGGTTCCATGTCTCTAGTTAACGGATGCTGTCTTTATGAAAAGATTTATGAGGAGAGGGTGGACCTGGGTGTAATTTTCATCAGGATTGTATCACATACAGGTGTCCTGATGTATTCCAGTGAAATTTACACCGTCATTTTGTGCTTTTTTAAGGTTGGGATTTGCCATTTTTGGTGAAGACTCTCATTAAAGGTTATAATGTTAGTTCACTCAAAGTGTACAGTGGGATTTGTCCCACAGTAGCCTAAACATCAACTCCCTCCACCGCCGGCATGCCATGGCTGCAGTGTGTGTACTATCTACAAGATGTAACTCTCCAGGGTTTCTTTGGCAGCACCACCCAAACCCGCGACCCCAGCAGGTGCTTGGGATCACCATCTCCAAGTACCCTTTCAAGCTGCACACCATTCTGACTTGGCCATTTATTTCTGTTCCTTTATCATCACACGGTCAAAATCCTGGAACCGCACACACGGCAGCGTTTCAAGAAGACCGGCCGCAACCACCTCCTCGGGGCGACTAGAGATGGGCAATAAGTGCCGGCCTTGCAAGTGAGGCCCACGTCCCAAGAATGAATTTTAAAAACCAAAATCTATTGCTGTTTAATACTGAGTCAACTCTTTTGGACCCTTCAGAAGTTTATTAATGGTATTGCTCATTTCCTTCCTGCCTCCCCTGCCCAATCCTGACAATACCTTCAACAGCTGAGATTTCTGTAGTGCACCTCTCGAACAGAAAAGCATTTCTGAGCACATCCAGCTTTAGAGCTTCAAATTTTATTTTGCAGTTATTTAAGGGGAAACAGATGCTGGAATATTGGTGGATCCTGCTTTAATTCACATTGAACTACAGTATTCCACACTAATTCTGTGAATTCTTTTGGTTCATTAGAAGTTCAATCAACCACTTGCTGCTTCTGAGATCAGCACGGGGTGGGCAGAGAGAGAGGGACAGAGGTAAAATTTAATACTACCTCTTGAGAGTGTTTAATATTTGTTCTAGCCTTGAAAACATTCGAAGAGCAACCACAACAATTTTTTCTCTCCGCTGCTAGTGCTAAATATTAAATTGAGAACTTGTGTTGAACTGAAGAACTTTTAAGGTCAAACCTTTTCTGGGAAATGTAAAGTTAAATCAGGAATGTAAACACTTGCCCTCAACTGGGTATTACGAAGGAGTTGGACACTAGCCTTGCATTGGTTAGATTTTCACAGCCTGCCACAGTCCATGATTTTTATCTCTGATCTGACTGGTATACAACATTCTCCTTATTTTACAATCTTTTTGTTTTTTGGGGGGTTAAGAACCCAAAGCGCAGCTCCACGTATAAAACAAACACTGGGATTCTTCCCCCCCCCCCCCCCCCCCCCCCACATGAAGAGATAAACACAGAAAAAAAACAACACTCTGCAGTACGTAGCAAACAAATAAATTCTAAGCAGCTGACTGATCAAAGTAGGGTAAAATTGGGAGGGTCAAGTATGAGAACGGAAGAACACCCATCTCGAGGGATGGATTAAAGACATAACAGCAGTTGCTTGTATTTATATAGCACGTTCAAAGTGGATAAACAAAGGGAAAAATAAAAAGGAACAGACACTGAAGTTGATCAAAAGCTTGGTCTAAAAGAGATGTTTTAAGGCAAGTGGAGAGAGGATAAGCGAAGGGGTTTAGTGTGGGAATTTTAGAAAGCCAGGCCAAGATGGCTGAAGACTCTTCCACCAATGGTGGGCAAAGGGTGCACAAAAGGACAAAACTGGAGAACCAAAGTGTCACTTTGGCTCAATTGCGACATCCTTGCTTTGGATTCAGAAGATTGAGCACATAATCTATCTGACATTCAGTGCAGTACTGAGTTCTGTACCCTCGGAGATGGAATGATAAACCAAGGACCCAGCTGCCTTTTCAGATTGGTGTAAGGGAGCCCACAGCACTATTTAAAGACAAGCTGGGGAGCTCTCCTAGTGTCCTGGCCAAAATTTATCCTTTAACCAACACCATCAAAAACCGATTAATTATTCATCTATCTCTTTGCTGTTTGTGGGACCTTCTGTGCAAATTGACTGCCATGTTTGCCTAACAACATTGACTGCACTTCAAAAGTAATTTATTGGTCATGAAGTGTTTTGTAAGATGCTAAGGATGTGAAAGGCACTATATAAAATGCAAGTTATTTCCTTCTAATGAGTGTGGGAATACATTCCCAAGTCCACACTGATTCTCATAGCTCATGGAGGGGATCCTCTATGGGCATCTGACTTATTCTTTACACAAATTAACTTCAATTAATATCATATTCAATGATGCTTTAAGAACATAAGAACACTTTCCTGCACTATCCCCATATCCCCTGATTCCCTTAGTATCCAAAAATCTATCGCTCTCTGTCTTGAATATACTCAACGACTGAGCCTCCACAGCCCTCTGGGGTAGAGAATTCCAAAGATTCACTGCCCTCTGAGTGAAGAAATCTCAGTCCTAAATGGCCGACCCCTTATTCTGAGACTGTGACCCCTGGTTCTCGACTCCCCAGCCAGGGGAAACATCCTCCCTGCATCTACCTTGTCGAGCCCTGTAAGAATTTTGTATGTTTCCATTAGATCACCCCTCATTCTTCTGAACTCTAGAGAATATACGCCTAGTCTACTCAATCTCTCCTCATAGGACAATCCCCCCATCCCAGGAACCAGTCTGGTGAACCTTCGTTGCACTCCCTCTATAGCAAGTATATCCTTCCTTAGGTAAGGAGACCAAAACTGTACACAATACTCCAGGTGTGGTCTCACCAGGGCCCTATATAATTGCAGTAAGACACCTTTACTCTTGTACAAAATCCTCTTGTAATAAAGGCCAACATGCCATTTGCTTTTTTAATTGCTTTAATTGACTTTGAGATCATTTCTTATTTCTTGATAATAGAATGCTCTTTCATTTGACTTTTTTATGTAGATCTATGAAGAACATTTACATGGACCGCACTAGTTAGTCAGTGTTTTGCTGGTTGCTAATATTGATGTTGCCACGTTAGATTTTTATTTAGATGTGGCTAATGGGTCTTCTGTTTAGTGTAGCGAGAAAGAAAGACTTGAGTTTATATTGTGGCTTGGTGTATTTCTCAAACGTCTGATCACTTGACCGATAATGAATTTCTTTGAAATGGAAAGACTGCTGTTGAGGCAACCAAGGCAGCCATTTTGCACATTGCAAAATCTCAAGCAGTAATGAGAGGAATGACCAGTTCATCTGTTTTTAATGTTGGTTGAAAGGGCACTCCTAGAAAAGCTTATGTGGGCTGTGGAAATCTAAATGTGGAGCTGACAGGAAAAAAGTCTTTAGATTTGAAGATATCTGCTTCATCTCCTGTTTTAGGATACCAACCACATTAGTAGCAGCAGTGACTTGTCCAAGTCTTTTATTCCCACTTTGGTCTCAGTTACTATTACCTTGTATCCATTAATATTTTTTGTGGGAAAGAATTATTTCTTAACCCACTGCAGTATTAGAAATGTTGAAGTTCTTTGGTATAATTGCTTCAGAAGTATTTCTTTCAAAGTTGAACATTCCCTGCTGGATAACACTGCAGTTTGACATTGCCGAGTTTTTTCGAACTAGTTTTGTCCCTTTCCCTCTTCTCTCGCTGGGATACGGTTCCAAGAGTGCCAGGTGCCCTCTGTTAACTTGCTGAAATGGTCATTATTTGTGTGAGTCTTGACATTTTGCGTGTCGGCAGGCTCTTTAACTGCGTCATATGTTGAGGGACTGGCCCAAATCCGGTCTTCACAGGATGTGCACCTGTGCAGAAGATGCTGGACAGTGATCAGGAATGGAAACCCCTGAATGCGCTTTGTTTTCTCTCCCCTCCTCAATTCGGGGCAGTTGTGCCTTACCTCCACTCCAACTGGGATGAGCAGACTCAGTACAGACTGCAGATTGAATCTGGTCTTTATGGCTCAGCCACTTAATAGATAAACTTGAGTCAGGGTGCCCAGTTTACGAACCAGTATACTGTATTTGGCTTCCACTTCAGTTTTTATGCATTGATTAATCTAAAAGCAGATTGTAAATGTGGAACAGTTCATTATCTGTATGAGACAGAGTGGGAGATGAGACACAGCGATGAAGTATGTTAGGCGTACAAACAGTGTTGAGACCTGTAGAGATGGAAGGAAGGACATGGAGAAAGATGGAGAGCCCCAAACAAGCATACAGAGAAAGGGAGCTGGAATTATTTAGATCATGGGAAATGAATGGCGACAGTTACAGGAAGAGAGGGCATTTTTATTTTGTCCAGTACAGGTCGTCCAGATCTTTCAGAATTCCCTAGATTCTGGAATGGTCCCCGTGGATTGAGCGATAGCAAATGTAACCCCACTATTCAAGAAAGGAGAGAGAAAACAGGGAACTATAGGCCGGTTAGCCTAACATCAGTAGTGGGGAAAATGCTCGAGTCTATTAGGGACGTGGTAACAGGGCACCTGTAGGATTGGGCAGAGTCCACATGGATCTATGAAAGGGAAATAATGTTTGACAAATCTACGGTTGTAACGAGCAGGGTAGATAAGGGGGATGTAGGATTTTCAAAAAGCATTCGATAAGGTGTCAAAATTAGGGTGAATGGGATGTAATATTAGCATGGATTGAGGATTGGTTAACAGACAGAAAACATAGAGTAGGAATAAACGGGTCATCTTTGAGTTGACTGGCTGTAACTGGTGTGGTACCGCAAGGATCAGTGCTTGGGCCTCAGCTATTTACAATCTATATCGATGACTTGGATGAGGGGACCGAGTGTAATTTATCCAATTTTGCTGATGATACAAGTTTAGCTGCAGAAGTAAGCTGTGAGGAGGACACAAAGTACCTGCAAAGGGATATAGACAGGTTAAGTGAGTGGGCAAGAGCATGGCAGATGGAATATAATGTGGAGAAATGTGAAGTTATCCACTTTTTGGTAGGAAAAATAGAAAAGCAGAATATTTTTTAAAAGGTGAGACTGGAAAATGTTGGTGTTCAGTGGGACCTGCGTGTCCTTGTACACAAATCACAGAAAATTAATATGCAGGTACAGCAAGCAATTGGGAAGGGAATGGTATGTTGGCCTTTATTACAAAGGGATTGGAGTGGAAGAGTAAAGATGTCTTACTACAATTATGTAGGGCCCTGGTGAGACCACACCTGGAGTATTGTGTACAGTTTTAGTCTCCTTGCATAAGGAAGGATGTTCTTACCTTCGAGGGAGTGCAACAAAGGTTCACTGGGCTGATTCCTGGGATGGGGCGATTGGCCTATGAGGAGAGATTGCGCAGACTAGGCTTATATTCCTTTAGAGTTTGGAACAATGAGAGCTGATCTCATTGAAACATATAAAATTATTACAGGGCTTGACTGGGTAGATGATGAGAGGATGCTTACCCTGGCGAGAGCCTAGAACTAGAGGTCGACCATTTAGGACTGAGGAGAACTTTCTTCACTCGGAGGGTTGTGAATCTTTGGAATTCTCTACCCCAGAGGGCTGTGAATGCTCAGTCATTTAGTATATTCAAGACAGAGATCGATAGATTTTTGGATACTAAGGGAATCGAGGGATATGGGGATAGTGCGGGACGGTGGAGTTGAGGTAGAAGATCAGCCATGATCTTATTGAATGGCGGAGCAGGCTCGAAGAGCCGAATGGTCTACTCCTTCTATTTCTTATGTTCTTGGATCGTTAGATTTTCCAAGGTAGGTATGTCATTACTCACCCAAATAATGTCATTATAGTATAACTCAAATAATTCTATATTATCGTTCAAAATAATGGGAATTACACATAGTTGGGTTATAAAAACAGCCAAGATTGTGATGCTGTGGTTTGACTGTACACTTGTAAGCAGTCCTGGAGATTAACACCAGTTAGTTAATCAAATAGTTAATTAAATGAGCGCAATCTACCCGATACGAGACTCCCAAAACAAGCGCTCTACTCGGAACTCCGGCACGGCAAGAGAGCCCCAGGTGGGCAGAGGAAACGCTTCAAGGACACCCTCAAAGCCTCCTTGGAAAAAGTGCAACAACCCCACTGACACCTGGGAATCCCCGGCCCAAGACCGCACAAAGTGGAGGAGAAGCATCCGGGAAGGCGCCAAACACCTCGAGTCTCTTCGCCGGGAGCAAGCAGAAGCCAAGCGCAGGGAGCGCATGTCAACCCAAGCACCCCACCCATCTGCCCCTTCAACCACCGTCTGCCCCACCTGTGACAGAGACTGTAGGTCCTGCATTGGACTCATCAGTCACCTGCAAACTCATTTTTAATGTGGAAGCAAGTCATCCTCGGTTCAGAGGGACTGCCCAAGAAGAAGAAAAAGAAGTAATTAAATGAGCGCAATCTACCAGTGGAATTATTAGTGAAGACTGTTAATATACACAAGTGTGCAATTCGCAAAGCAAATACATTTGCAGGATTGACTGGGTTCATTTTAGTGGTGGTACAGAGGAACCTTGCATCAGTGGTTCATGTCAATCGCCTACTTTTTTAAAGTTCATTTTAAAATTCTATTTTTCCCCTTCTACCTGCCTGAGTTACATTTTGTGTTCTGTAGAGGGTCCATAACCAAAACGTTAACCCATCTCGTCAGATGTTGATCGAACTGCTATAATTCAACATTTTCATTTTTTCATTTCAATTTTCAGCATTTGCCGTTTTTCTTGCATTCAGCCTGATCATGTTAGGGATTTGAATGCAGTTATTCACTGCAAGGCACTTCAGTGACTGACTCTTTTTTAGTTACTTTAACTAATTGGTTCTTTTATCTCCCTTGTGTGTTAACTGTTTTAACTTTTTCAAAAAGCTGTCAGCTGGCGCTCGCCATTAATGCGATTTTTTTTTAAAAAAAATTTTAAGTTTGTCTTCAAATTTTAGAATTGCCTCTGTTGGTTGACTTCCTGCTTTTGTACTGAGTACTTAAATTTATATCAAGTTTTCTCTGTTCACTTCTAAAGAAAGGTAAAACTTGCATTTATATAGTGCCTTTCATGACCTCAGGACGTCCCAAAGCAATTTACAGCTAAAAGTACTTCTGACGTGTAGTCACTGTTGTAATCTAGGAAATACAGCAGCCAATTTGCGCACAGCAAGCTCCCACAAACAGCAATATGGTAATGACCAGATACTGTTATAGTGGTGTGTTGAGGGATAAATATTGGCCAGGACACCAGGGAGAACTCTTCTGATCACCTCTTCTTCGAAATAGTGCCACGGGATCTTTTACATCCACCTGAGCGAGCAGGTGGTTTAACGTCTCATCCGAAAGATGGCACCGCCGACGGTGCAGCACTCCCTCAGTACTGCACTGGAGTGTCCGCCTGGATTTTTTGTGCTCCAGTCTCTGGAGTGGGACTTGAACCCACAACCTACTGACTCAGGCGAGAGCTCGATCATTGAATACGGCTGAGAAAAGGTTTGTGGCTGACTTTCTTTCTTCACTGTGTAGTGACATCATGAACAAACGTGGGAAGATTTTCCCTGGTCAGTTCAGTATTTTTGACAATTGTAATGGAAAATATTCCTACATTTTGTTTATGATGTTTATCAGTGCTGAGGGAGTGCTGCACTGTCGGCGGTGCCATCTTTCAGATGAGACGTTAAAACGAGGCCCTGTCTGCGCGCTCAGGTGGATGTAAAAGATTCCATGGCCCTATTTCGAAGAAGACCAGGGGAGTTATCCCCGGTGTCCTGGGGCCAATATTTATCCCTCAACCAACATAACAAAAACAGATTATCTGGTCATTATCACATTGCTGTTTGTGGGAGCTTGCTGTGCGCAAATTGGCTGCCGCGTTTCCCACATTACAACAGTGACTACACTTCACAAGTACTCTATTGGCGGTAAAGCACTTTGAGACGTCCGGTGGTCGTGAAAGACGCTATATAAATGCAAGTCTTTTATGACATAGCAAGCAAAAGAAATCATCCCCACAGCGTAATGCCAGGATATTCCAGCATTGATTTAGTGCAGCACTGCAGTAAATGGTATTTTTAGTTTTTAAAAATAAAATCATGATTTATGAAATTACTGGAAAGCACTTGGGACAAGCAATACGATGCTTATTGTCAGTTTAAAATGTGCGTGGCCAAGTTTGAAGAATGGAGCTATTCCTTAAGTGCCAAATTGTCGCAGTTTAAACAGCACCCTGGATATGATCTGTATGCAAAATCATAGATGTACTAGTTTTTTTTTGTAACTCCATTTGTTAAAAAAACTTCCTGATTTACAGTGGTGTCATATGACAGACGTTCTGTTGTGGTGACCATTGAAATACTGGTTTGTGCGGAGCTCAGATAGGGTAGTATTTGATGGTGTGGCAATCAGACTTTGTAAAAAGAAAGACAGACTTTCATTTATATGGCTTCTTTTTAGTTCTTGCAAAAGGTACTTTTTTCCTTAGCCAGTTTTCTTGTCTACAGAAGACTCTTACTAGGAATGATTCAGTGAGTACTGGTATTGCCCAAGTGACATTCACATACGACCCTTGGCGCAGTGTGTCTGTCAGCAGTTTTTACAACAACAGCTACTTGTATTTATACAGCACCTTTTAATGTTGTAAAACATCCCAAGGTGCTTCACAGGAATGTTATAAGACAAAAATTTGACGCTGAGCCAGATAAGGAGAAATTAGGGGGGAGTGGAGGAGTGAGTTGGGGAGTTGTGGGGCATTACAGAGCTAGGGAGGGGCGAGGCCATGGAGGGATTTGAAAACAAGGATGAGAATTTTGCGAGTTGGAACACTGGCAGCCGAGTTTTGGATGACCTCAAGTTTGTGTTGGGTAGAACATGGGAGGTCAGCCAAGAGTGCGTTGGAATAGTCAAGTCTAGAGATAACAAAGGCATGGATGAGGGTTTCAGCAGGAGATGAGCTGAGGCGGGGCGGAGACTGGTGATGTTACGGAGGTGGAAATAGACGGTCTTAGTTATGCCGCGGATGTGTGGTCGGAAGCTCATTTCAGGGTCAAATATGCCACCAAGGTTGCGAACAGTGTGGTTCAGCCTCAGACAGATGCTAGGGAGAGGGATGGAGTCAGTGGCTGGGGAACGCCACGGAGTGCAGATCGGAACAGTGTTAAGCTGCGAGTTTGGTGAGTGAGGGAGTTCGGGGAGGGAGGTGTTCCTTTCTTTTTCTATCTTTGTCAGCTTCCAGGAGAGCAGGAGCTAAAAAGCTGCAAAAGAGGGGACAGAGAACCAGCGGTGAGTATTTCTACAGTCCAGTCGTTGAAGTAAAATTAAATCTCTAGTTTAGAGTAAGTAGTGTTTAAAGGGAAGTAAAATCCCGAGTGTATTTAATAGTCTAAAGGGAGTAAAATAAGGGTAGGACATGGCAGGGCAGCTCTGCAACGTGGAGTGCTCCTCCTGTGCTATGTTGGAAGTGAGGGACACTTTTTTGGTGTCCAGGGCGAACACGTGCAGGAAGTGTCTCCAGCTGCAGCTACTCAAAATCGGAGCTGGAGCTGTGGCTGGAGTCACTATGGAGCATCCGCGAAGCTGAGATCTTCGTGGATATCACGTTTAACAAGGTGGTCACACTGCAGGTAAAGAGTGCACAGGGAATGGGTGACCGCCAGACAGAGTAAAAGAACTAGGAAGGTAGTGCAGGAGTTCCCTGGGTCCATCTTTCTCTCCGACAGATTTTCCGTTTTGGATACTGCTGCGGGAGATGGTTTCTCAGCGGAATGCAGCAAGAGCCAAGTCCGTGGCACTACGAGTGGCTCAGCTGCACAGAAGGGGAGGAAAAAGAGTGGGAGAGCAATAGTGATAGGGGATTCTATCGTAAGGTGAACAGATAGACGTTTCTGTGGCTGCAGACGTGACTCCAGGATGGTATGTTGCCTCCCTGGCGCCAGGGTCAAAGATGTCACTGAACGGCTGCAGGGCATTCTGAAGGGGGAGGGCGAACAGTCAGAGGTCATGGTTCACATTGGTACCAACGACATGGGTAGAAAGAGGGATGAGGTCCTGCAGCAAGAATTTAGGGAGCTAGGTAGCAGATTAAAAAGCAGGACCTCAAAGGTTGTAATCTCTGGATTACTCCCGGTGCCATGTGCTAGTGAGTATAGGAATAGGAGGATAGAACAGATGAATGCGTGGCTAAAGAGTTGGTGCAGGAGGGAGGGCTTTAGTTTCCTGGATCACTGGGTCTGCTTCTGGGGAAGGTGTGACCAGTACAAGTCGGACAGGTTGCACCTGAACCGGAACCGGACCAACATCCTTGCAGGGAGGTTTGCTAGTACTGTTGGGGGGGGGGGGGGGGGTTTAAACTAACTTGGCAGGGGGATGGGATACGGAGTGGAGCTATAGTAGGGGGGTGATGCACAGCCAAATATAGAGGGAAAATATAGAGCAAATATGTAACTGCACAGGGGAGTATGGCAAGGCTGGATGGCATTTATTTTAATGCAAGGAGTCTTGCGAGTAAGGCAGATGAATTGAAGTTATTGATGAACACATGGGAGTATGATACTGTTGCTATCACAGACATGGTTGAGGGAGGGGCAGGACTGGCAGCTCAATATTCCGGGGTATACGAGACAGAGGGGGGTGTAAAAGAGGAGGGGGTGTCGCAATATTAATCAAGGAGTCAATTACTGCTGTAAGGAGGGATGATATCTTAGCAGGTTCATCTAATGAGGCCATATGGGTAGAACTTAAAAACAAAAAGGGGGTAAGCACTTTGCTGGGAGTGTACTATAGGCCCCCAAACAGTCAGGGGGAGATAGAGGAACAGATATGTAGGCAAGTCTCAGAAGTGTAGAAATAATAGGGTAATAATAGTAGGGGATTTCAACTTCCCCAATATTAACTGGGATAGCCAGAGTGTGAAAGGCTTAGAGGGTGCGGAATTCTTAAAGTGCATCCAGGAGAGCTTTTTGAGCCAGCATGTAGAAAGTCCTACAAGAGAGGGGGCGGTACTGGACCTAATTCTAGGGAATGTAGCTGGGCAAGTGGTAGAAGTGTTAGTAGGAGGGCATTTTGGTGACGGTGACCATAATTCGGTGAGATTTAAGGTAGTCATGATCTGGCCAAAGTGGACTGGGATCAGCTACTTGTAGGAAAATCCACATCAGAGCAGTGGGAGCCTTTCAGAAAGGAAATAGAGAGAGTAAAACGGCAACATGTTCCCGTAAAGGTCAAGGGTGGGACCAACAAGCCCAGGGAACCCTGGATGTCGAGGGATATACGAAAATGGATTAGGAAAAAAAGGGAGGCTTTTGGCAGATAAAGGACAAAAAACAGTGGAAGCCCTAGAGGAGTATAGAAAGTGCAGGGGGGTACTTAAAAAAGAAATTAGGAGAGCGAAGGGGGGGGGACATGAAAAAACACTGACGGGCAAAATAAAGGAAAATTCCAAGGTGTTTTATAAGTATATTAAGGGCAAGAGGATAACCAGGGAAAGAGTAGGGCCCATTAGGGACCAAAGTGGCAATCTGCGTATAGAGCTGGAAGATGTAGGTGAGGTTTTAAATGAATATTTTGCATCTATGTTCACTATGGAAAAGGACAATGTAGGCATAGAAATCAGGCAGGGGGATTGTGATATACTTGAACAAATTAGCACTGAGGGAGGAGGTACTAGCAGTTTTAGCGGGCTTAAAAGTGGATAAATCACCAGGCCCTGACAAGATGTATCCCAGGCTGCTGTGAGGCAAGGGAGGAGATTGCAGGGGCTCTGACACAAATTTTCAGAACCCCTCTGGCCACAGGGGAGGTGCCAGAGGACTGGAGGACAGCTAACGTAGTACCACTATTCAAGAAGGGTAGTAGGGATAAACCAGGGAATTACAGGCCAGTGAGCCTAACATCAGTGGTAGGGAAATTATTGGGAAAAAATTCTGAGGGACAAAATTAGCCTCCACTTGGAGAGGCAGGGATTAATCAAGGATAGTCAGCATGGCTTTGTCAGGGGGAGATCATGTCTAACCAATTTGATTGATTGAATTTTTCGAAGGGGTGACTAGGTGTGTGGATGAGGGTGGTGCAGTTGATGTAGTCTACATGGACTTCAGTAAGGCTTTTGACACAGTCCCACATGGGAGACTGGTCAAGAAGGTAAGAGCCCATGGGATCCAGGCTAATTTGGCACATTGGATCCAAAATTGGCTTAGTGGCAGGAGGCAGAGGGTGATGGTCGAAGGTTGTTTTTGTGACTGGAAGCCTGTGTCCAGTGGTGTACTGCAGAGATCGGTGCTGGGTCCTTTGCTGTTTGTAGTGTACATTAATGATTTAGATATGAATGTAGGAGGTATGATCAGTAAGTTTGCAGATGACACGAAAATTGGTGGAGTGGTAAATAGCAAGGAGGGAAGCCTCAGGCTATAGGACGATATAGATGGGTTGGTTAGACGGGCAGAACAGTGGCGAATGGAATTTAACCCTGAAAAGTGAGGGGTGATGCATTTTGGGAGGACTAACAAGGCAAGGGAATACACAATGAATAGTCGGACCCTAGGAAGGACAGAGGATCAGAGGGACCTTGGTGTGCATGTACATAGATCCCTGAAGGCAGCAGGACTGGTAGATAAGGTGGTTAAAAAGGCATATGGGATACTTGCCTTCATTAGCCGAGGCATAGAATATAAGAGCAGGGAGATTATGATGGAGCTGTACAAAACGCTAGTTAGGCCACAGCTGGAATACTGTGTGCAGTTCTGGTCGCCACACTATAGGAAGGATGTGATTGCATTGGAGAGGGTGCAGAGGAGATTCACCAGGATGTTACCTGGGCTGGAGTGCTTCAGCTATGAAGAGAGATTGGACAGGCTGGGGTTATTTACCTTAGAGCAGAGAAAGCTGAGGGGGGACCTGATTGAGGTGTACAAAATTATATGGGGCATAGATGGGGTAGATAGAAAGGAACTTTTCCCCTTAGTAGAGGGGTCAATAACCAGGGCCATAGTTTCAAGGTAAGGGACAGGAGGTTTAAAGGGGATTTGAGGAAAAGCTTTTTCACCCAGAGGGTGGTTGGAATCTGGAACTCACTGCCTGAAAGGGTGGTAGAGGCAGGAACCCTCACAACATTCAAGAAGCATTTAGATGAACACTTGAAACGCCATAGCATACAAGGCTACGAACCAAGTGCTGGAAAATGGGATTAGAATAGATAGGGCTTGATGGCCAGCGCGGGCACGATGGGCCGAAGGGCCTCTTTCTGTGCAATATGACTCTATGGAACAAGTTTGTGGCGGGGACCAAAAACAATGGCTTCGGTCTTCCCAACATTTAATTGGAGAAAATTTCTGCTCATCCAGTACTGGATGTCGGACAAGTTGTCTAACAATTTAGAGACCGTGGAGGGGTCGAGAGAAGTGGCGGTGAGGTAGAGCTGGGTGTCGTCCGCGTACATGTGGAAACTGACGCTGTGTTTTTGGATGATGCCAAGGGGCAACATGTAGATGAGAAATAGGAGGAGGCCCGCTGGGCAGGAAGGTCGGCGAGAGAGTAGGATGGGACAGTTGGTTGCTGCTCTTGAGATGGCAGCGATGAGTGCCACGGTGGGCCTTTTTAAAATTCATTCACGGGATGTGGGCATCGCTGGCAAAGCCATCATTTATTGCCCACCCCTAATTGCCCCTTGAGAATGTGTTGGTGAGCTCCTTCTTGACCGCTAAGTGACTTGCTAAGCCATTTCAGAGGGCAGTTAAGAGTCAACCACATTACTGTGGGTCTGGAGTCACATATTGACCAGACCCGGTAAGGACGGCAGATTTCCTTCCCTAAAGGACATTAGTGAACCAGATGGGCTTTTACGACAATCCGGTAGTTTCATGGTCGCCATTACTGATACTAGCTTTTTATTCCAGATTTATTTAATTAACTGAATTTAAATTGAACTGAATTCCCAGCTGCCTTGGTGGGATTTGAACTCGTGTCTCCAGATCATTAGTCCAGTCCTCTGGATTACTGGTCCATTTTGGAGGATGCCAATAGAGGCACAGGGGGAAACTATAGGCTTACCTACGAGGCAGTCAAGCCTGGGACAGCAGCAGGAGAGTAGGAAGGTCTAAGAGTAATGAAGGATTGGGGTTGGGATTTGGGAGGGCAGAGTATCCGAGATAGGAGATGAAAGGAGGCGTGACGACAGGAGAGAGCGGTCAGGGAGGGAGGGAGAGAAAAGGAAAAGGGGCGGGGGGAGAAAAAGTGGAAATGGAAGTGAACGGCTCTGAGCAGCAGCCAAAATGCACACGCAAATGAACACGGAAGAACTCAGGTTACACAGGCCTGGTTATGTAGCAATTAATGGGGTATATATTTCCTGGGAATAGGATGCAGACATTAGTAGGGAGACCAGAGTTAGTCAGAGGTTCCGTGGAGGGAAAAAAGTTGATGTAGGTAGGATGGAGTCGGCATGGAGCATCGACAAACTGTTGTCCAAGTTCAGAGACCGGTGTAGGAGGCGAGTGAAATCCAGAAGCTAGTTGAAGGGTAGGGAATTGGATGAGGGAGGTTATTGTCGTAGGAATAAGAATCACTGTGGTGCAGAAAGATGATGGCGAAGTTGATGCAAGTTGGAGGTCACCGTAGTTCAGAAGCGGCGGAGAAAATGTAAAACCACTTGCCAGCGACCAACAAAGCTGAAAAACCCATAGAATGAGTTATCCAGGTCAGGAGTGAAACAGTAGCAGCTAGCCAGAAGCCAACAAAGCTGAAAAAACAGTCAAA
Source organism: Somniosus microcephalus (assembly GCF_052327205.1). Lineage (NCBI taxonomy): Eukaryota > Metazoa > Chordata > Chondrichthyes > Squaliformes > Somniosidae > Somniosus > Somniosus microcephalus. The sequence goes on from NC_140989.1 coordinate 363,918,464, forward strand.
CCAGCTCGGCAGAGGAACGGACGCAGATTAAAAGGGTTTTTTAAATTAATTTTAGCAGCAGAATCCGAGATACAGCAGATGAGTGTAATCAAGTGTAGTCCAGTGTAGAAGCGCAGTCTTGATATCCAGAGAAATCCATAATTAAGAAACCAATTTGAGAAAGGAATTCAGCAGCTCAGTGAAAAGCAGAGCGAGGGGTTAGGGTGGGTAATGGTGGTTTAAAACAGTTAACCTGTAGTTGGGGCCAAAATGCACCAACTGATGGAGCCGGGGGAACTTGAACAGTGGAAGTGAGGCAGTTTGGGAGAGAATGGCGCAGATTCCCATGGATCGAGGTGAAGCAATGATCACCTCACCTATGGAACTGCCAGCCTAGCAGCAGTCATCTTGAAATGTAATAGTAGGCCCAACTGTGATGCTTCTTTTCCCCCCCCCCCTCTCAAGACATCCACACTTTTTTATTTGTTCCTGGGATGTGGGCTACGCTGGCAAGGCCAGCATTTATTGCCCATCCCACTTCCCCTTCAGAAGGTGGTGATGTGCTGCCGCCTTAAACAGCTGCTGTCCTTGTGGTGCTGGTACTCCCACTGTTAGGGAGTGAGTTCCAGGATTTTGACCCAGCGATGATGAAGGAACGGCGATATATTTCCAAGTCAGGATGGTATGTGACTTGGAGGGGAACTTGCAGGTGATGGTGTTCCCATGCGCCTGCTGCCCTTGTTGTTCTAGGTGGTTGAGCTCACTGGTTTGAGAGGTGCTGCCGAAGAAGCCTTAACGAGTTGCTGCAGTGCATCTTGTAGATGGTATAAACTGCGGTGGTGGTGGATGGGGTGCCAATTAAGTGGGCTGCTTTGTCCTGGATGGTGTCCAGCTTCTTGAGTGTCGTCGGAGTTGCACTCATCCAGGCAAGTGGAGAATATTCCATCATACTCCTTACTTGTGTCTTGTAGATGGTGGAAAGGTTTTGGGGAGTCAGGAGGTGAGACACTCTTCATAGAATACCCAGCCTCTGACCTGCTCTTGTAGCCACAGTATTTATGTGGCTGGTCCAGTTAAGTTTCTGGTCAATGGTGGCCCCCCCCCCCCCCCCCCCCCAGGATGTTGATGGTGGGGGATTCGGCGATGAATGCCGTTGAATGTTGGGGCGGTGGTTAGACTCTCGCTTGTTGGAGATAGTCATTGCCTGGCACTTGCGTGGCGCGAATGTTACCTGCCACTTATCAGCCCAAGCCTGAACATCGTCCAGGTCTTGATGCATTTGGGCATGGACTGCTTCATTATCTGTGGAGTTGCGAATGGAACTGAACATTGCAATCATCAGCGAACATCCCCACTTCTGACCTTATGATGGAGGGAAAGATCAGATCAGCCGTGATCTTACTGAATGGCGGAGCAGGCTCGAGGGGCCAAATGACCGACTCCTGCTCCTACGTCTTATGCCCTGGGGCTGACATGATTGACCTCCAACAACTATAGCCATCTTTCTTTGTGCTAGGTATGACTCCAGCCAGTGGAGAGTTTTCTCCCTGATTCCCATTGACTTCAATTTTACTGGGGCTCCTTGATGCCATACTCTGCCCTTGACATCAAGGCAGCATTTGACGGTCACTCCCCTCACCCCTGGAATTCGGCTCTTGTCCATGTTTGGACCAAGGCTGTAATGAGGTTTGGAGCCGAGTGGTCCTGGCAGAACCCAAACTGAGTATCAGTGAGCAGGTATTTGGTGAGCAAGTGCCGCTTGATAGCACTTGTCGACGACACCTTACATCACTTTGCTGATGATTGAGAGTAGACTGATGGCGCAGTAATTGGCCGGATTGGATTTGTCCTTTTTGTGGAGAGGACATACCTGGGCAGTTTTCCACATTGTCGGGTAGATGCCAATGTAATAGCTGTTCTGGAACAGCTTGGCTAGAGGCGCGGCTAGTTCTGGAGCACAAGTCTACAGCACAACAGCCGGGATGTTGCCGGGGCCCATCGCCTTTGCTGCAACCAGTGCGCTCGGCCGTTTCTTGATATCACGTAGAGTGAATCAAATTGGCTGAAGGCTGGCTTCTGCGATGGTGGGGACCTCAGGAGGAGGCTGAGATGGATCATCCACTCGGCGCTTCTGGCTGAAGATTGTTGCAAACGCTTCAGCCTTGTCTTTGGCACTCACATGCTGGGCTCTGCCATCATTGAGGATGGGGCTATTCATGGAGCCTCCTCCTCCCATTAGTTGTTTAATTGTCCACCACCATTCACGACTGGATGTGGCAGGACTGCAGAGCTTTGATCTGATCCATTGATTGTGGGATTGCTTGGCTCTGTCAATAGCATGCTTCTCTGCTGTTTAGCATGCATGTAGTCCTGTGTTGCAGCTTCCCCAGGTTGGCATCTCATTTTCGGTACGCCTGGTGCTGCTCCTGACATGCTCTTCTGTACTCATTGAACCTTGCCTCATGACATCCCAAAGCACTTTACTACCAGTGCTTATTACCTTTGAAGTGAAGTCAGCTGTTATATAGGCAAATGTTGTGGCCAATTTACACGTAGCAAGGCCCCATCCCAGAAACAGCAAATTAGATAAATTACCAAGTACAGTAATTGGTTTTGGTTTTGCAGGTTGAGGGAGGAATGTTGGCCAAGACACCAGGAGAGCTCCCTGCTCCTCTTCAAATATTGCCATGGGATATTTTACACCCATCTAAGTGGCAGTTGAGGTCCCCCTTTAACGTCTCATCCAAAGATCACAACTTCAACAATACAGCACACTCTTAATACTGCATTAAAGTGCTAGTGTCGATTATGTGCTCAAGTCTATAGTGGACATTGAATCTACAAGTTGATCTTACTTGGGCGAGAATGCAACCAACCGAGCCAAACTGACACTGAATAGAACTGTGTTTTGACAGTACTTATACCGTGTTGCTGCATCTGAAGGTGGCTTTATTTCCTTTTGGGTCAGAGGAGACTTTGGCCAGTCTAGATAGGATGGATCACAGGTAAACAGGAAAAGGAAAATCTGGGGCAATAACTTGGATTGTTTCTGCCCCCTCACATTGGCAGAAACTCTAATGGAGAGTCACATCTGACTGCTGTTGAATAGGTGGGACCTTGTGTACTTCGCTAAGGGCCATGGCCTTTCTGCTGACTTATCTCAGTTGAAAAATTGCACAGACACTATCAGCGCTGTTCTTTCCATATAATAGGATTCCTTCCTCTTCTCTCTGCCAAAAATAAATTAATAGGAGTGATTGTGGGATGGCGGACGGTCGATGGTAAATTGGGTCCTAATTTCCAAATTTGTGCAAGACAGACAAAAAATAGCTACAACTCCCATGGTGCAGTTTAAAGCTGGCAATGCATACATGCAACCTAGGAAAATAGGAAATGCTAGACAGCCTCAAATAAACCTGGATATGGGTGTACGACATGTACGGGCTTCCCATAACTTAACCAGCAGGTGTACCCAAAAATCCAGCACTAATGGTGAAAAATTGTAGAAAATTCCCTAATTTTTTTGCAGAGAAATTGGGGATAGGCATTTGTACCCTGTTGCTATCACCACACTGACCCTCTCAGTTCAGGCCTGCACTCTCTCAGTTCAGGCCTGCACTCTCTCAACCACCCCAGATCACACTGGCACCCTCTACTCGCCCCTCCTCCCAGTTAATGCCGCCGCCCTTTTCTCCACGGTCATGATGCTGGAGCATCCATTTCATGCTGGCAATCTCCTGCCCCATCTCTCTTCTGCAAATGTGGACAGTGACTCCAAGATGTGAACTACACAGGAATCTGTGCCATCGGGATTCCTCTGAAGTACATTTCCCTAACCTTGAGCACAGCCTGATCCCATTTGAGAGAATCAACAAAACTTCTCAACTTTAGACCTTGGCTGTTTTACTTCATTTTTGTGCTTATTTCTCTCACCGTTTTCATCCCCTTCCCTCTTGAAGCAGTTTTTCTATTTTTGTCTTTTTTATACATTTTCACTGTCTGAGATCTTTGCACATTCTCCAGTACCTTTTTGAAAAGACTAACCTGTTTATATGCTATTAAACCCATTGTGTGTCAGCTTGGCTGAGTCGGTGGCTTCAGCGCCCACTCCAAGGGACTTGAACACATAATCCAGGCTGGTACTTCAGTGCAGCAATGTGGGAGTGCTTCATTGTTGAATGTGCTGTCTTTTGAATACGACAATAAACCGGAGTCCTGTTCAGGTGAATGTGAAAAATCCTATGCCAGTATTCAAAGGGAAGTGGGGCGTTTGACTTCTGTCCTGGCCAACATTCTTTTCTCAACCTGCACCACCAAACCTAATTAACTGGTCATTTAGTGTTGTTTGTGGAACCTTGTGCACAAATTGCTGCATTTGCCTACATAACAGTGACTCCGCTTCAAAACTTTCATCTGACCCAGTTCATTGGCTGTGAAGCGCTTTGGAATGCCTGAGGATGTGAACGATACAATTCCAACCGTTTCCCCCCCCCCTTTTTTTTCCATTATCTGCTTCTTTGTGACCAGTGAGCAGATCTGACTCTTGGCTTTTGCCATTTTGTCTTCCTTTCTCTCTCTTCCAGTCTCTGAAGTTTACTTATTGTCCATTTTCCAGTTCTGATCAAGAATTTTCACCTGAAAAACTAACTTGTTTTCTCATTTTAGATACTGACGCCCATTATGCACTTCCAACACTTGCTGTTTTATTTGCTTTCCAGCATTTCCAACTTGTTTTATCATGACAATGCGCCAGCAAACTGGAGCAATGCTTTGAGTCTATCAGAAATTCTTGTCAGGGGTTGGTATTGAACTTTCACCTCGCCTAAAATAATTTATTTTGTTCCACCTGCATAAAAATCCAAAAACCTCAGCCAACCATTGTAGTTGTAAAAGCTTTCTTTGGCACCATTGTACTGTAGCTCCAATTTAGTATTTGCTTGTAAGACTTATCTTGGTATAAGTTTTAATTCTGTCATATATAAATGTTTAATGTCCAGTTTCACTTGTTCATTTTTAATATACTTTGTTACAATGTTTATTTGGTTTGTCGGAGGGAGAGGCCAAGTCACTCAATTCATTTCAATTACAAAAGTTCTGTGATTTGTTCAAATGTATTTTTTTGAGTGGTGGCTTTTTTAAATTAGCAAACAGTTATTTAAATTTCCAGCCTATCTTTTTCAGAGAAATGTATTTCTCTGGAATTGAGTCTTCTGCAAGCCTTTGAAGAGAGTTAGCGAGGGCAGGTAGCTTCTGTAGTTGGTAAGAAAAAGAATCACCAAGAAAAAGTGCTCAATCATAATTTGTAACTCTGCTAAACTGCACACTATTTCTATTAAAAGGAGCTAGCTTAAAAATAGCTGTAAAATGATGTCTTACTGCTACTTTTCTGTTCTGTTGCTATTTAATAAATTTGTTTGGCGGTTAAAGCCTAAAACAGGATCTAGTAATATTAATTGACTACTTCACAGAGGGGATTACATGATTAAAACAAGTCACTGATCTCTTTGAAAACGAGTTTGCTGCTCATTACTCGGCATGCTATCAATTTTACCTCCATATCGGGACCAGTTAAAACATTGGGTTGATGAGCTAGAGCTCACCTTTTGAGTGTAGTCTGAAACACTAGTCTAAAAATATGTAGAAGAAAAAAAGTTTGTTTTTGGATTACTTTAATTAAAAAAAAAAAAAAAATACGGTCCTCTTCCTCAAAGGGTAATTGTCTGAAAAAACTGGAACCTGGTCAGGGTTCTTTCTTTTTAGTTTTAATTTCCTTATACACATGGCTGTTGCATGAAGTATATACAAAGGAGAATGAAGAAAGAGAAGATGGAGTCTGGTGAAGTAGGAAATTCAACTTCTCCCGTGTGTCAGTTTTCCTGTACGGGGCCACGGTCAGGATCAAAAATCAGATTCACTTTAAGAACACACATAGTACACATGATCTCGTTAAGGTGAGCACCAAAACTTTCCCTTCAGCACACTAACGTTTTTTGTGTAATTTTGGAAACATAGAAACACAGAAGATAGGAGCAGGAATAGGCCATTCGGCCCCTCGAGCCTGCTCCACCATTCAATGCGATCATGGCTGATCATCCAAATTCAGTACCCTGTCCCTGCCTTCTCCCCATACCCTTTGATCCCTTTAGCCTTAAGAAATATATCTAACTCCTTCTTAAATAAATTTATATTTGTGTAATTAATGTGTGTAATGTAATTGGGCAAAAAGACCACTTGTATACTTTTTACCTGCTGGTATTCAAATTCTGTCAGAGGGAGAACACTGAAGAATGGAGAATTATGGGGTAATATGAAAGTTTCCAACCCCCACCTCCGGAGAGGGTTTACTGGATTCAGTAAATTCCTATGGTTTGTGGAGAAGAACTCTTGGGGAAACGACCACTACACCTGTGGTGAATGAACCATCAGTAATGTTGCTATGGTAACACCATGCCTGATGTAAGGAAAATATTCCACTATATCCTGGGGATGTGGCATTCTCCGATGCTTTTCAAGTTGTTTGCCTCGACAATCCTAGCTCCTAGAATGCCATCTGGATAGCTTAAAAAAAAAAATTTTAAAAATAGTTGAGACTCGCATTGGACTAAATTTTATTTCACGCAATTCATTTAGGTACTTCCCAGAAAACATACTGAGTGGTAGTCATCGAGATGGGCTTTCCAAAATCCTGACCGCTATCCATATGCACTAGTGAACTGACATTTTGTGAAGCATAGAAAACTGGAAATTGCGACTGGGAACACTTGTATTCTTGCATCTTGCCACTTCTTGTGGTCACTCTTCAGCAATGGTTATTTGAGCTTTTGTGATGAGTATGCATCTTTTGAAGGGCTGTGGTTGAGCATGGGTGCGGAGTACAGTTTTAGACGTTCTATGCACCATTTGAAACGGTGCAATTTTTTTGGTTTAATTGAAAATATTAAGGATAACTTTGCCTAGCTAAATTGCATTTAAGAAGTGTTTATGCCAGTATAATTTCATTAGTGTAGCTGAAAAGGAGCTACTTATAATTCAATTTCAACAGAAGTTTTTTTGCATTGGAATGTGCCATGTGATGGTAGCCACTGTGTATATTTCTATTGGTGCATTGTCCAGTGGCTCCATAATTGGTCTCCACTGAGATTTGGATCTTCACAATCTCCGTAAATGTTTACCTGGAACAAAAAACTCTGATTGGAATATTTGTTTCAGCATTTGAAATGGATAATATAAACACTGATAAAGTAATTAACAGGGTTGCTGTGCTAGTGTTAATGACTTGCAAGCGTAAAGCCCTTATTCACTTGGTGAATTGATTCGTGGCTAATGGAAAATGTGATTTGACTGGAATAAGTTTTTGGTGTAAAATACTTTTGATCAGGTGGTCAGCTTTCTCTGAAACTATAAAGGTTTTCGCATACTTTGAGAGATTAAAGGAACTATTGTGTGTAGATGTTGATCACCAGAAAAGCTAATGAAATGGAAACTATAACATGAGAAACACTTCTGCTTTGCCTGGGCAACTGGTTTTACATGAATACAAAAGCTAAATGTTCTGGTTTTGCATGAATCTGCGTTATCTTTTACAGCTTTAAGAGGGATGACAGTAATAAAATTTTGTGGGATGCAGGAATCATAAATGAAACATTTTAGCAAATCTTTACTATATAAATGGAGTTTTATGTAATTGAGTTGTAATTAGGTTATACATAGATACATAGAAGATAGGAGCAGGAGTAGGCCATTCGGCCCTTCGTGCCTGCTCCGCCATTCGATGAGATCATGGCTGATCCTTTAATTCAGTATCCCGTCCCCGCCTTCTCTCCGTAACCCTTAACCCCTTTTGCCCGTAGAAATATATCTAATTCCCTCTTAAATATATTTAATGAGCTGGCGTACACTGCCCTCTGTGGCAATGAGTTCCACAGGTTCACCACTCTCTGAGTGAAGAAATTCCCCCTCATCTCTGTCCTAAATGGTTTAGCCCTTATCCTTAAATTATGTCCTCTAGTTCTGTTCTCACCCGCCAAGGGAAACATTCCTTCTGCATCCAGTCTGTCTAGACCTGTCAGAATTTTATACACTTCTATGAGGTCCCCTCTCAATCTTCTAAACTCCAGTGTGTACATCCCTAAACTACATAGTCTCTCCTCATAGGTCATTCCCGCCATTCCTGGTATCAGCCTGGTGAATCGCCGCTGCACCCCCTCCATGGCAAGAACATCCTTCCTCAGATGAGGCGACCAAAACTGTACACAGTACTCGAGGTGTGGTCTCACCAGTGCCCTGTACAGCTGCAGCAAGGTATCCCTGTTCCTGTATTCTAACCCTTTTGCTATGAAGGCCAGCATACCGTTTGCCTTCTTGACCGCCTGTTGCACCTGCATGCTCGCCTTCAGTGACTGGTGTACAAGAACACCCAGGTCTCTCTGTACTTCCCCCTCTCCCAATCTATTGCCATTTAAATAATAATTTGCCCTCCCGTTCCTGCACCCAAGGTGGATAACTTCGCACTTGTCCACATTATAGTGCATCTGCCATTTATCCGCCCAATCGCCCAGTCTGTCCAAATCGCTCTGGAGCTTCCTGGTCTCTTCCTCTGAGCCCACCCCCCCTCCTAGTTTAGTGTCGTCTGCAAATTTGGAAATGCTGCATCCGACTCCCTGATCCAGGTCATTAATGTAAATTGTGAACAGCTGGGGGCCCAGGACAGATCCCTGTGGTACCCCACTTGTTACTGCCTGCCATTCAGAAAATGAGCCGTTTATTCCAACTCTCTGTTTTCTATCTGACAGCCAGTTCCCTATCCACGCCAAAACTTTCCCCTTTATCCCATGAGCCTCAATTTTCCATGCTAATCTTTTATGTGGGACCTTATCGAAGGCCTTTTGGAAGTCCAGGTACACCACATCTACTGGCTCCCCCCCATCTATTCTACCAGTTATGTAGGAGTGTGCCATGTTTCAGCAAAGTAAACATAGCCAAGTGGTTTTGTACAAGCTATTTATGTTATATGTGGGCTTTGCCTTTCATTGTTAGCAAAAAAAGGTAAAATTCCATGGGGTGCCGAGACAAGATTTTTACAGGAGATTACAGTAGAAACCTGCAGCTGCTACTATATAGATATCCTACAAAGTGTAGTGATCTCAGTTTTAAATAGCTTAATTCTGATGCTTGTACTTTGTGCTTTTTGCAGGGTTTCAACCTATGTACAGTTATAGTTGTTGGAGCAAGAGAATGATTTTCATTTCCCAGTTAATGCTGTTCCAGTAAAGAAGGACCTTCCATTGATTGCTTTACATCCAAAATTCAAGGAATCCAGCTTCTATGCAAACTTATGATGCATTTCCAAATACTGATTTCTTGCAATGCTTTGGATTTATAAATTTATTTTATATAATTTAAACTTCCAAGAATTGATATTTGTATTTAATCCAAACACTTTAAACTGGTTTGGGCGTGGATCTAATCGAATTTTTTGATGAACAGAGAGGATTGATGAAGGAAATGCAATGGATGTTGTCTACATGGACTTTAGGAAGGCGTTTGACGAAGTACCACATGGAAGGCTGGTTAACAAAATTGAGGCTCATGGAATAGGTGGGTCAGTGGCAGCTTTGATAAGGAATTGGCTTAAGGACAGAAAACAGCGAGTTGTGGTAAATGGCTGTTTTTCAGACTGGAGGATGGTAGACAGTGGTGTTCCCCAAGGGTCAGTGCTGGGGCCACTGCTTTTTTTGATACACATAAATGATCTGGATATTGGAATACAGAGTAGAATTTCTAAATTTGCCGATGACCCCAAACTTAGGGGTGTGGCAAACAGTGAGGATGATACCAATTGACTGCAACAGTACATAGAAAGGCTAGCAGAATGGGCAGACAAGTGGCAGGTGGAATTTAATAGAGAAGTGTGAGGGGATGCATTTTGGCAGAAGGAACAAGGAGAGGCAATATACACTTAATGACACAGTTTTACAGAGTGTGCAGGGACAGAGGGACCTGGGAGTTAATGTGCATAGGTCCCTGAAGGTGGCAGGACATATTGAGAGAGTGGTTAGCAAAGCATATGGGATCTTGGGCTTCATAAATAGAGGTATTGAGTACAAAAGTAGAGAGATTATGATGAACCTTTATAAAGCGCTGGTTAGGCCACAACTGGAGTATTGTGTCCAGTTCTGGTCACCACACTTTAGGAAGGATGTGAAGGCACTTGAGAGGATGCAGAGGAGATTTACCAGAATGGTTCCGGGGATGGGGGATCTTAGCTACAAGGACAGGTTGGAGAAGCTGGATTTGTTTTCATTAGAGCAAAGGAGGTTGAGGGGTGATTTGATAAAGGTGTACAAGATTATGACAGGTTTGGATAGGTTAGATGGGGAAAAGACTGTTTTCTCTCATTGGTACAAGGACTAGGACACAGATTTAAGGTTTTGGGCAAGAGATACAGGGGGGACGTGAGGAAAAGCTTTTTTACGCAGCGAGTGGTGAGGACCTGGAACTCGCTGCCAACGGAAGTGGTGGAAAGGGAGACGCTCAATGCTTTCAAAGAGACTGGATAGACACTGAGGGAAATAAACTTGCAGGGATAGAGCGGGGGAATGGGACTGACCAGATTGTTTTGCAGAAAGCCGGCATGGACTTGATGGGCTGAATGGCCTCCTGTACCTTTTTCTATTAGTTTATGGGATGTGGGCGTCACTGGCAAGGCCAGCATTTTTATTGCCCATCCCTAATTGCCCTTGAGAAGGTGGTGGTGAGCCACCGCCTTGAACCGCTGCAGTCCGTGCGGTGAAGGTGCTCCCACAGTGCTGTTAGGTAGGAGTTCCAGGATTTAGACCCAGCGACGATGAAGGAACGGCGATATACTTCTAAGTCAGGATGGTGTGTGACTTGGAGGGGAACTTGGAGGTGGTGATGTTCCCATGTGCCTGCTGCCCTTGTCCTTCTAGGTGGAAGAGGTCGCGGGTTTGGGAGGTGCTGCCGAAGAAGCCTTGGCGAGTTGCTTCTGTGCATCTTGTAGATGGTACACACTGCAGCCACAGTACACCGGTGGTGGTGGGAGTGAATGTTTAAGGTGGTGAATGGGGTGCCAGTCAAGTGGGCTGCTTTGTCCTGAATGATGTCGAGCTTCTTGAGTGTTGTTGGAGCTGCACTCATCCAGGCAAGTGGAAAGTATTCCATCACATCCTTACTTATGCCTTGTAGATTGGGGAGTCAGGAGGTGAGACACTCGCCACAGAATACCCAGCCTCTGACCACCTCTTGTTGCCACAGTATTTATGTGGCTGGTCCAGTTAAGTTTCTGGTCAATGGTGACCCCCCCAGGATGTTGATGGTGGGGATTCAGCGATGGTAATGCCGTTGAATGTCAAGGGGAGGTGGTTAGACTCTCACTTGTTGGAGATAGTCATTGCCTGGCACTTCCTAACACACTATGACTGAGTCTGGTGGTCACTGGAGCAGAATGCTGGTCTAACATGTAGCTGTAGCTCTCCCAAGCTACTGTTCATCAAACAGAAGCGCCCTGCTGATGACTAACGAATAGCGGGTTTTGGTTTCTTTTCCATTTGCTGGTTTCACATTATCAGTGATTGTGTATGTACTAGTGAAGCAGAATAGGCCCTTTAAGGTTCTCAAACTTTTTTAGTTGAAGGATCCCTTTTCCAATGCATTAGTAATCATGCCCCCCCCCCCCCCCAATCTAAATGATAATACTCCTAATATGAAAGTGCTGCATGTAAAGTGTTTTAATAATTCTTTTAAGGAAACTGTATTTACTCACCGATATCTGTGAGATGGGCGTGCCTGCTTCTCACTGCAGAGTCTTGTCAATCCTTGGTGTGATGTTTGACAATTTATTTAAAGCTACGCCTGCTGTCCACTTTCCTACTTAATATATTAATTTTAAGTACTGCATGTAAAGTGTTTTAATAATGCTTTTAAAAAAGCAGGTATTTAGTTACAGATATCAGTGAGATGGGTGTGCCTGCCTTAAACTGCTCATCTACGAATTTTAATTACAAACCTTTTTTTAACATAACTTGAAATTGGCAGAAGCCTCAATTATAATTCAATGCTAAAGAACTCAAGACCAGAAAAACCTCCCAAAACAGATAGCTGCTTGAGTGATTGGGATCGCTGTCTTCACACCCTTCCGCCGACATCCACATCAAACAAACTTGTTCTTTTCATGGTCAAGGTGTTGCCAGCGGGTCAGGAACAAGCCCTTGCATTCCCTGCTCTCAGCCAGTCCGCAATCATACCGTCTCCAGCTAGTGACACACGAACCCAAACACTCCTCTTCCAAAAAAACAACAGCCGTGCAACCTGACTGGCCGGGTCTCCACCAGCCCTGCTCCCTCCACCACGCAGCTTTTCCAGAACTTACCGGCCCATAAATCAGTGCTATCACAGTAACGAGAGTTCGGCTTGATTTGGCCCAGCGACGGTTTCAACTCGCCGACATTAATGATCCAAGATTATCCCAAGCAACTGGTTCGGGAAAAGTTTGCACAAGGAATATTATCGCATTGTTTTGCGGACCTCCTGGAAAGTCTCTACAGACCCCCGAGGGGCTGAGAACCACTGCTCTAAGGTGCATTGCTGCAAAGTACTTTCTGCAAAGGTGACTTGTTGGTGGAGTCAGTCGCTCACTGCTCTGAGACGCCGTAATTGTGACCATCTTCAAGAAAGGTGACCAGTCCGATTGCGGTAATTACAGAGGAGTTTCCCTGCTGTCTGCCACAGGGCAAGTCATCGCAAGAATCCTCCTCAATCTCCTTCTCCCAGTGGCTGAAGAGCTCCTCCCAGAGTCGCAATGCGGATTCCGCCCACTAAGGGGCGCAATGGACATGATCTTCACCGCGTGCCAATTACAAGAGAAATGCAGGGAACAGCACCAACCACTGTACATGGCCTTCTTTGATCTCTCAAAGGCCTTCGACACTGTCAACCGTGAGGGATCATGGAGTGTCCTCCTCAAATTCGGCTGCCCTCAAGTTTGTCACCATCCTCCGCCTGCTTCACGACATGCAAGCCGTGATCCTGACCAACGGTTCCACTACAGACCCAATTCATGTACGAACCGGGGTCAAGCAAGGCTGTGTCATCGCACCAACGCTCTTCTCGATCTTCCTTGCTGCAATGCTCCATCTCACCCTCAGTAAGCTCCCCACTGGAGTGGAGCTAATTTACAGAACAAACGGGAAACTGTTCAACCTCCGTCGCCTCCAGTCCAGATCCAAGGTCGTCCCATCCTTTATCGTCGAATTACAATATGCAGACGACGCTTGCGTCTGCGCTCCCTCAGAGGTCGAACTCCAAACCATCATCAACACCTTCACTGAAGCGTACGAGAGCATGGGCCTTATACTAAACATCCTTAAGACAAAGATCCTCTACCAACCTGCCCCCGCCACACAGTACTGCCCCCCGGTTATCAAAATCCACGACAAGGCCTTGGACAACGTGGACCACTTTCCATATCTTGGGAGCCTACTGTCAACAAGGGCAGACGTCGACAAAGTCCAACACCACCTTCAGTGTGCCAGCGCAGCCTTCGGTCGCCTGAGGAAGAGTGTTTGAAGACCAGGACCTCAAACCCGGCACTAAGCTCGTGGTCTACAGAGCAGCAGTGATTCCCGCCCTCCTGTATGCTTCAGAGACATGGACCATGTACAGCAGTCACCTCAAAGCACTGGAGAGGTACCACCAACCCTGCCTCCGCAAGATCCTGCAAATTCATTGGCAGGATAGGCGCACCGACGTCGGTGTTCTCGCTCAGGCCAGCATCGAAGCTTTGACCACGCTAGATCAGCTCCGATGGACGGGTCACATCGTCCGCATGTCCGATACGAGACTCTCTCAAAACAAGTACTCTACTCGGAGCTCCGGCACGACAAGAGAGCCCCAGGTGGGCAGAGGAAACGCTTCAAGGACACCCTCAAAGCCTCCTTGGAAAAAGTGCAACATCCCCACTGACACCTGGGAATCCCTGGCCCAAGACCGCACAAAGTGGAGAAGCATCCGAGAAGGCGGCGAACACCTAGAGTCTCTTCGCCAGGAGCAAGCGGAAGCCAAACGCAGGCAGTGCAAGGAGTGCACGTCAACCCAAGCACCACGTCAACCCAAGCACCCCACCCACCGTCTGCCCCACCTGTGACAGACACTGTAGGTCCCGCATTGGACTCCTCAGTCACCTGAGAACTCATTTTTAATGTGGAAGCAAGTCATCCTCGGTTCCGAGGGACTGCCTAAGAAGTAGCCGCTTGGGTCTGACTCCACCTAGGGTGCAACTCGAGTGCACTGTCAAACTCGGTTTACAAAGTGGTTAGGAGGTCCCTTTTACAGCTCTAGCGGAATTGTCCAAATTTTTTTGTGAAATACACTCCACTCTTTCTTTCAAAACCTTTAAAATTCTGCTAGGATTTGAGCTGTACAAGAATACCTAGAGCTCTCTCCTGCCTCTGAGAATTTGTTTTGGACCTAGGCAGTGTAAATCAGGTACAGCCTGGCTGAAACCAATTCTATAGCGGCTGACCTCTGATGGGTAGGTGCAGTATAAATGTATCCTTAAACCATCACTGCATTACAGCTAATAAATCCCACTTGGGGTCAGAAAAAACCCGTGCGTTTAAATCTAGCTCTGCGTCTTGTAGTTTCAGATTCAGACAGTTTTGGTTTGAAGTGTTCAACCCTTTTTCTCTTGCCTCGGGACATACCAAGACCAATGAGTCAATGTTGCATTGGAACTGGTGGTTTTATGGAGAATAAATCACTTGTATGACTGGGCTCATTGGTTATGCAGTCAGCACTACCTGTCCGATTCATTGACACTCACACAACCTTGGCATCGAGTGTTGGCAGGTTATTCCATCATGGGGGCTGTCACAGACCAGCTTGCGTCTGTGCTCATCTGTCCATACGTGTGTTCTTTGAGCAGGAGTATGAATTCGAGCCTTTTTTTTTTTGGTCCCTTCCTTACTCGGACACAAAGGCCAGTTGTAATTCCCCCCCCCCCCCCCCCCCCCCTCCGTGGGGGAAATCAGCTAAATTAGCTGGGGATCAAGGGTGGGGCCTGCCTAGGCTGTTTGACTCTCAGGGTGTACCTGTTGAATCTATATGGTATGCGCTCATCATCTATACAGTGTAATTTCTTTTAAACATAGAGGTTTGCAATTATTTATTGTTTAATTGGTAGCACTGTACAATTTGTCCTAAACTGTCCTATAATTGTGGAAGTTTGTTTTTATACTGGAGCATAATGAATTGTATAGATACCTCAACACTTAAAAGCTGTACTAAGTGGAAATCAATTACACATCCAAGCAATCTGTCGTGATGTATTACTGTGAGTCAGTAATTTAAATAGTGTCAGGGATTGAAAGGGGGTTTTCTGTTCTAGGGGTAGATAGTCAGGTTAGTTTGTAGATTAATAAATCCAGTGTTGTCACTTTTGATACAGCTATGCTATTGCTGTAGGGAACAATCCCACTTCAATCTTGTGATCTATGCTTAATTCACCACTTCAAATTGCTCCCACCAGTAAAACTACTGTGACAGACTTGTAACAAGCAGTGCTTAACCCTAGTGTTAAAGGGCTCAAAATCATCTCCATAGATGCAACTGAACCTTGCAAGTACAATCTACTTGTACTGCTGAATGGTTGTTTTTTGGCAGTTCGAGTGGGCCTAGAACAAAATATGACATGCCCATCATTGTACTTTACTGAAATCTTGGTGACAACTCTGAAATCCTTGTAGGATTCAGGAGATTAACAGATGGTTGGAATGTTTGGGTGGTACAATAAAGTGTTCGAGAGGTTCAGCTAACTTGCTGTGAATGTTACGCCCTCGTGTTAATGCTCAGTCACTTTATTTTTTTATATATGTACAAATAGGAATGTTGTGATCTGATGCTAAATTTAGCCTTATTGGCACCCACCCAACTCGGAAGCATTGTACTATGAAGGATCCTCTTGATTTGATGCCAATTACAGTCAGCTGCATATTTTTAATAATGTAAAATCTCAAAATAAGATAATGAAACTGGAGCTAACTAATAGAAGTTTAAATAATGTGAAATCGAGAACACAAGACATTTGGGGTATGTTCTCTTTTCTCTCTTTCTCCCCCCCCCCCCCCCCCCCCCAACCCTTTTTCTTTCCTACTCTTCAGAAGGTGTTCATTCAGGCAGTGTCAGCAGCCCTCCAGTACCTCTTCCAAGTTACCATTCTTGCCTTGGTCTTGTATGTTTCAGTTACAGACCACAAACCCAAGCAGTGACATTGTCAGTGGCCACTCTTATTAGCCACTTGGGACACCAAGGTTGAGCCCACTGCTGTCGATATTGGATAAATATTGAGGGTGAGAATTTCAATCGCAAGTCAGCCAAGAAAATAAAATGTCGTTAAAAGCAATAAGCTCTACCCATCATGGCTCGCAATTTAACAGGGACACTTGCTCTAATCTCCTGGTGTTTTCTTTCTATAATTGATGTCCAGAAAGAGATGGCTAAAGAATACTGCAAAGCTAAGACTTGGCATAAGCATAGGTGGGACATTGTGATTCTGAGGCAGGAGACCAAGATCTGCTGCATGAGACTTCCACCAAATCCTGGAGGGTTGTTTGGCCTGTTGAAGTGCATCAGTAGCTTGAATGCTTTTGTGAGTCTCCGATGTATAGCAGCTTCTCTCAGTCCCTTTCTTAATTTTAATTAATTTGGTCTGGTATGACAGCCGAACAACTGTGCATTATCCTCCAGTAGACAGCTTTAACTACTGCTAGGGCAGGAATGGTGAGACGGGGTCACTTCCAGTTTGAGGGTTCTAACAGAGATTTACAAGGGTTGCAGGCAGGGGGCTAATCGCCATGATACCCTGCACAAGCTCAGCCAGATCATGTCATCCAATATCTGCACTTTCACACCCTTCAGGAAGGAATCACTGGACAGTGATCAGCATCAATGAGACCTGGACACACTTTTCTGCCTCCTTAGCTCAAATAATGCAATTATATTAGCTTACTAGGTACCTTGACTTAGATCAGTTAGCTCTGCACAACCTTGGTCTGGTCTGTATGGCTCATTATGTGGTGCATTTACTGAGTCATCCGTTTCCTAATGCCAATATCAAAATTTTGATCGGTAATTTCCATGAGTACACAGCAATGTTTGACCAAGTCGACACCAAACCCAATGTGTCCAAAAAACATTTAATTGAGGATTTATGAATTATTTGTGCAGTAGAAATTCTAATTAGTGAAGTGCTATTCTGATGGCTGACTGAGACATCTGTCCAGATCAGAGAGTGAGCAACGGTGTAGCTTGCATATATGGACAGACTAAACCAACCGTAGGCAGCAGAAGTTGAAGAGGTGTTGCTCCAGTACCGTTGCTTATACTTGCTACTGTGGGTGCTGCTGCTGCCGCCTCTGGAGATACCCATGAAGCACACATCTTTAGGTGAGCCTCAGTACTGCCTCATTAACTTGACTTTGCACTGCTGTACCGGACAACAGCTGTAACTCTGAGGCAGTCTTGTAAAGGTCTGAGAGGGTGATTCAGATGGCAGGAGTAATACATGGACCATCTCTTGGCACTCCCGGGTGTCTGATTTCAGGTTGTGTGCCTGCCTTAGCTCCAGACATTAGATCAGGCAGACAGAGTAGTGGAGTCTACCTAAATACCTCCCATTTTAAGAAAAAATTCTAAATGTATTTAACTGCTTTATTCTGATGAAGGAAAGTCTGACAGAGACCCAAAGAAATTTGCTGGCCACAGTTCTGATACAGTATATATGAGTAATTTGAGACAGGATGTGTGGTTAGTGTAGCATGCTTGGGAGGAAATTGCTGGTGATAACGGTGTGGTAAGGAAAACAGGGCATCTGTGACCTTGGTGAACGACGAGGCCAACAGTGTATCTCAACCTTTTGAGATTTAAGGATTGAGAAATAAGCAGAGGAACGACTGAGTGGGAGGGTGAATTAGAGTGGGTGACTTCAATGTCAAATCAGGTACAGAAAGAGAAATAGAGAGGGAGAGTGATGCGCTATCAATTACTCATAAAAGACTGAGAGTTAGAAGAGTAACTGAAGGCTTTTATTAACAACAGAATGGAGGTCTGCCTCGAGTGGTCGACCGGTCCAGGATACCAAGGGCTGGGGAGCAGTCACCTTTATACTAGGACCTGTGGGAGGAGTCAGCCGAGGCATGTCCAGGCATGTACACAGTGGAATACAAACAGGACAAACAGGAATACAAACAGTGGTTTACCACATTCACCCCTTGTTTAAAATTGAGTCCGGCGGGGTGAAGTGTATTAAAAGTTAGTGTATTGGAGTCTCTCCGGAGGTCTTGTCTGCCGCTGTGATCGGCGTGGCGACGGCAGGGGTAGTGAAGCTTCCGGCGTCGAGTCCAGCGTAGGCTGTGGCACAGGCGTGTCGTCCTCGTAGATGTCGAGCGGGTCGCGGGGCCCAGGCCTGCCGTCTGCTGGGGCTGGATATCGGATCGTGGGGGGGGGGGGTGGTAGTGGGTAGTGGGTTACTGTGGTCCCCGAGGGTGCAAGGTCTCTTATGGAGACTGTGTCCTCCCGCCCGTCCGGGTATGCGATGTAAGCATACTGGGGGTTGGCGTGGAGGAGGTCGACCCTCTCGACCAGGGGGTCCGTTTTATGGGTCCTCAACGTGTCTTCTCAGTAGGACCGGCCCTGGGGACGTCAGCCATGGCGGTAGCGATGTCCCTGATGTGGACTTCCTTGGGAAGACAAACATTTTCTCATGAGGGGTGGCGTTAGTGGCAGTGCAGAGCAGTGACCGAATAGAGTGGAGCACATCGGGGAGCACATCCTGCCAGCGGGAGGTTGGAAGGCCCCTAGACTTTAAGGCTAGCAGGACGGCCTTCCAAACTGTCGCATTTTCTCTTTCCACCTGTCCGTTCCCCCGGGGGTTGTAACTGGTGGCCCTGCTTGTGGCAATACCCCTAGTTAGCAGGTACTGACGGAGTTCGTCGCTCATAAACGATGAGCCCCGGTCGCTATGGATATAGCTGGGGAAGCCGAACAGGGTGAAGAGGTTGTTCAGACATTTAATGACCGTGGCACTGGTCATGTCCGGGCAGGGGAAGGCGAACGGGAAACGGGAGTACTCATCAATAATATTGAGGAAGTACACATTGCGGTCGGAGGAGGGGAGAGGCCCTTTAAAATCAACGCTCAGGCGCTCGAAGGGGCGAGTGGCTTTTATCAGGTGGGCCCTGTCTGGTCTATAAAAGTGTGGTTTGCACTCAGCGCAGACTTGGCAGTTCCTGGTCATGGTCCTGACCTCCTCAATAGAGTAAGGCAGGTTGCGGGCCTTGATGAGGTGGAAGAACCTGGTGACCCCCGGGTGGCAGAGGTCGTTGTGGAGGACCCGCAGTCTATCGATCTGCGCGCTGGCGCAGGTGCCACGCGATAGCGCATCCGGGGGTTCATTTAGCTTCCCGGGCCGGTACAAGATCTCGTAGTTGTAGGTGGAAAGTTCGATTCTCCACCTCAAGATCTTGTCATTTTTGATTTTGCCCCTCTGCTTGTTGTTAAACATAAAAGCAACTGAACGCTGGTCAGTGAGCAGGGTAAATCGTTTTCCGGCCAGGTAGTGCCTCCAATGACGCACAGCCTCCACAATCGCCTGGGCCTCCTTCTCAACAGCGGAGTGTCTGGTCTCCGGGCCTTGGAGGGTTCGTGAAAAGAAGGCCACGGGTCTCCCCGCCTGATTGAGGGTAGCGGCCAGGGCAAAGTCGGACGCGTCGCTTTCCACCTGGAAGGGGATGGATTCGTCCACTGCGTGCATGGTGGCTTTGGCAATGTCCTCCTTGATACGGTGGAAGGCTAAGCGGGCCTCTGCTGTCAAGGGAAAAGAGGTGGACTTGATCAGCGGACGGGCCTTGTCCGCATAGTAGGGGACCCACTGGGCGTAATAGGAGAAAAACCCTAGGCACCTCTTCAGGGCCTTGAGGCAGTGGGGCAGTGGAAGTTCCATAAGGGGACGCATCCGGTCGGGGTCGGGGCCGATGACTCCGTGTTCCACAACACAGCCAAGGATGGCGAGGCGGTTTGTGCGGAATATGCACTTCTCCTTGTTATATGTCAGGTTTAGGAGTTGGGCGGTGCGGAGGAATTTTTCGAGGTTTGCGTCATGGTCCTGCAAGTCACGGCCGCAGATGGTCACATTGTCCAGATATGGGAAAGTGGCCTGCAACGCATTTTGATCTACCATCCGGTCCATCTCCCTTTGGAAGATGGAGACCCCGTTGGTGACGCCAAAGGGAACCCTAAGGAAGTGATAGAGGCGGCCGTTTGCCTCAAAGGCAGTGTACTGGCGGTCCTCAGGGCGGATGGGGAGCTGGTGGTACGCTGATTTCAGGTCAATGGTCGAGAAGACGCGGTACTGCGCGATCTGGTTGACCATATCAGCTATACGGGGGAGTGGGTAGGCGTCCAGCAGGGTGTAGCGATTTATTGTCTGGCTGTAGTCGATGACCAGGCGCTGCTTCTCGCCGGTCTTAACGACCACAACCTGGGCTCGCCAGGGGCTGGTGCTGCCCTCAATAATCCCTTCTTTCAGGAGCCGCTCCACTTCGGTTTTAATGAAAACCCTGTCCCCGGCACTGTATCGCCTGCTCTTTGTGGCGATGGGCTTACAGTCGGGGGTGAGGTTAGCAAACAGTGGTGGGGGGGTGACTGTGAGTGTGGAGAGGTTGCACCTGGTGCGCGGCGGGCAATTTGGAAGCTGCTGGCTGCGGACTGTGAGTGGGGGTAGGGGTCCACCGTACGCCATCGTAACACTTTTAAGGTGGCACTGAAAATCTAACCCCAGCAGGACGGCAGCGCAGAGGTCAGGCAGGACCAGAAGTTTAAAATGATCGTACACGGTCCCGTCTACTACGAGTGTCACCACGCAGTAGCCGCCGATGTCCGCCGACTGGGACTCGGAGGCCATAGAAATCCGCTGTTGCGCAGGCAGGACTGGGAGAGAGCAACGCCGCACCGTGTCGGGGTGGATGAAGCTCTCCGTGCTCCCAGAGTCAAAAAGGCAGATTGTATCGTGACCATTTACCTTAATGTCCATTGTGGAACTGGCCAGTTGGTGCGGTCTCGCTTGGTCCAGTGTAACGGATGCCAGCGTAGGGGTCGGTGTGTCGCTGCGGGTATCAGATGAGGCGGTGTCGGGGGCCTGCTGCGTCCCGGCTGTCGTCCAAGATGGCGGCGTCCATGATCCCCATGTGGCTGGAGGCGTCCAAAATGGCTGCTGTACCGGTGATTCGCACATGGCCGGGGAGGTCCAAGATGGCGGCCCGCATGGCCCACACGCGGCGCTGCTGGGGTTCAGGGTGGCTTTGGCCCTGCAGACGCGAGCGTAGTGTCCCTTCTTCCCGCAGCCCGAGCAGATCGCGTTTTTCGCCGGGCAGCGCGCTCTGGGGTGTTTTGCCTGGCCACAGAAGTAGCATTTCTGGCCTTGGGGCACTGCTGTCTGGCCTTGGGACACTGCTGCGGTAGTTGGGCCGTTGTTGGGGTGTGGCTGGGGTGGCACGGCGCTATGAGGCGGTCCTACCGTGTCCCAGGCTGTCATTCCCCGCGGCGTCCACGGTGCAGAGGAGTAGGCATCCATGCCCTGGTAGGCTGCATCCAACGATAGTGCGAGTTCAGAGGCCTTGTTGAGGTCGAGGTTACTCTGCTCCAACAGTCGCTGTCGTGTGTAATTGGATCTGTGGCCCGCTACAAAAGCGTCCCGGATAAGTTCCTCTGTGTACACGGCGGCCTTTACATCCTTACAACCACAGGCCCGGCCAAGCACAGACAGTGCCTGAAGGTATTCCACGGTCGATTCCCCAGGTTGTTGTTTACGACTCCCCAGGAGGTGCCTGGCGTACACTTCGTTCACTGGGCGCGTGTACTGGTCCTTGAGGAGCTTGATAGCATCCGCGTACGAGGTCGCGTCTTGGATGACCGAGTACACTCGGTGGTTCACTTTGGAGGTCAGGACATCCAGTTTGTCCTCGTCCGATTTGATTGCTTCGGAGGCGGTCAGGAATTTTTCGAAACACTTAAGCCAGTGAGTAAACTTGGTGGATGAGTCCGCCTCCCGATGATCTAAGTCCAGGCATGCTGGTGTGAGGATCTTTTCCATTATAAAAATGTTGTTAATAAAATTGATGCGCTATCAATTACTCATAAAAGACTGAGAGTTAGAAGAGTAACTGAAGGCTTTTATTAACAACAGAATGGAGGTCTGCCTCGAGTGGTCGACCGGTCCAGGATACCAAGGGCTGGGGAGCAGTCACCTTTATACTAGGACCTGTGGGAGGAGTCAGCCGAGGCATGTCCAGGCATGTACACAGTGGAATACAAACAGGACAAACAGGAATACAAACAGTGGTTTACCACAGAGAGTAAAGAAACAAAATGGAAAAAAGTGGGGAAATCTCCAACAACAATTCACTACCTAAAGGAATGAGACTCCACAGTTTGAATTGTTCACTTTCTGAACTAGAGAGGTTGATTGGCAGTCATTAACAATGAGCAAGTTGTTAAAAGGTTACTTGTGCTATTAATTATTAGACTTGACTTTGCGGTGAGTTCAATGGGCAACTAATGTGCAAATTCAACAACTTCATGAAACTTGTGGGGAGGTTATGGGCGAGCTGCCGTTTTCACTAGCCTAATGGCGGAGTGACGCAAATCGTCCACCAACTTGTGGCAATTCATTGGGTATCGCTTCCTCGCCACAAGCTGCTGGCCAATTTGCACATTAATAACGTGTGCATCGTTCACGCCGTTACTTTTTCAGCAAATTCTGGCCCACTGTATCATGTGACGATGATCGAAGGCGAACTAGATATACCTTGGGCTTTTTCCGTCTATCAATTCCTACATGGTGGGGAAATAGATACAGTAATATCACTACAGCTTTGTTTTCCCATCTGGGAGCAATTCTATTACAAACTGGGTTGTACCAAACCTTTGGCCGTGCTCAGGTTTTCATTTGACCGCATGAACTAGGCATTATGCAGTGTATTTGTATCTACAACTTCAGCGTAGTCAAAATTTGCTGTAGCAATTGAAATGGATTTCCTTGAGCCCAAAGCATTATTCAGTGTATTGTTTTAGTACCTTATTTATAAAGTGAATGAACTTGAAAGTAAGTGGAAGTATTGAAGGCTTTGAATAGCTGTTGTGTTGACATTCTTTCCTTGGGTCGAAGAAAAGTTGGTGTTTGGATTATCTGCTTTTGGTGCCCTTCTGCTTTAACTGAGTTGGTCTGTCTTCTCTGTTGCTGTCAGTAGTTTTCATAGATGGCCATTTTCTTTTAAGATGATGTGTTGCAAAGAATGATGAAGGATTTTGATAGAGTAAATCGGGAGAAACTGTTTCCACTAGCAGGAGGGGGTCAGTAACCAGAGGACACAGATTGAAGGTAACTGGCAAAAGAACCAGAGGGAGATGAGTTTTTTTTTAATGCAGCGAGTTATGATTTGGAATAAAAACACAATGCTGGAAATATTCAGCAGGTCAGGCAGCATCTATGGAGAGAGAAACAGAGTTAACGTTTCGGGTCGTTCTGAATGCAAGCTGCCGATTTATCACAAGTTGCTTAAAACCAACAAACACCAACAGCCTATATATCCTGGCGGGTATCGCTCCCCCTGATATAAGAACGATGGTAGCCAGCAAGAAAGAGCAACTCCGTCAAACATCAGATGAGAGGCACCCTCTGCATTGTCATACACCTACACCCAGCCGCCTAAAGTCAAGGAAGAGCTTCATGAACAGTGTTGTTCCATTACAATCAACCTCATCTGAAGCCCGCATCGCCTTGTGGAAAGACCGGCTCGCCAGTCTTGAACAACCCCCAGCGATGGAAATTTTACTTGATGAAAGCCTTCCCCCAGGAGATAATTGCAACTGGGCAACCTGGAAGTGCCTTAACAGACTTAGGACCGGTGTAGGTTGCTCAAAGGTGTCACTAAGCAAATGGGGATATTCAACCAGCCCGACAACTTGTGAATGTGGAACTGAGGCATAGACCATGCAACATCTCCTGCAATGCCCATCGTTAGAGGAACCTGCACTGTTGCACATCTTGCCGAATTCAACAAGGCGCAAAAATGTGTCCAGTTCTGGCTGGGCTATGTATAGACTGTCCGTGGACACGATAAGAAGGTCGATGACCCTTCTTGAAATGTTAACTCTGTTTCTCTCTCCACAGATGCTGCCTGACCTGCTGAGTATTTCCAGCATTTTCTGTTTTTATTTCAGATTTCCAGTATCTGCAGTATTTTGCTTTTGTATTAGGGTTATGATTTGGAATGGACTGCCTGAAAGTATAGTCGAAGCAGATTTAATAACTTTCAAAAGAGAAATGGATAGATACTTCATGGGGATAAGATGCATAGCTATGGGGAAAGAGCAGGGGAGTGGGAATAATTGGGTAGCTCTTTCAAAGAGCAGGCACGATGTGCTGGATGGCATCCTCCTGTGCTGTATGATTCTATGACTCCACTAATCTATCATCTAACTAGATAATTGAAACTTATTTAGGTTATGGCTTTACACGCTGCCTTCGAGAGTCTAAGAGGCTGAATGAAGTTGCTCGCAATATAGATGGCCAAGTAAACAGCCAGAATGAAGCACAACTTCAACTTCTAAAGCTTTAACACTGCCATGACGTTTGGTATCAACTGAGCACCTAAGAAAATGCAAGTTTCTGCATTGGATGGCCACCTTAAGGATTAAAAACATAATCAAAATATATCTCATTTTAAATTTAGCACCTTCAAAATCTTCTGTTCCTTAATATTTTCATTGCAAGAGCTGAGATTTCTTGTATAAAACCTTGCATCTTGGCTGAACAGTTATGCTACTGTCTGCTATTGGATTGTGTGTGGAGTCAAATACTGACCAAAACTTGTGTATCTCCATATGCTACAGGCTTCATCAGAACCCATCCAGTATTGCAATGATTAATCTGTTCAATTAAACTAGTGGAAGAACATTTGTAGACTATACCAAATGACCCATGAGAAGCAGCACCAAGGAAGCCACAAGCTTTCTTGCCAAAGATCATCTTGGGTGGCCTGATGTGTAATCCGATAATTACTTAAAATTCTACGCAAAACTGAGCCATACAAGCTAATTTGCCTTGCCTGCAACTCTGCAGGTGGCTACTAACTGTCCTGATTTGTTACATAAAAGGTACTGAATGGTGGTGACAGATAATTAAAATGTACAAAGACCCAAAATACATGAACTTCCATTATAAGACTTTGGATATTTTATTTGACATGTTCAAATGCAGTATGATAAACGTACTTTTATTTCAGCCAATGTGCCCCAATGTTGCTAGTTCTTAAATGTCTGAATTTGATTATTTTCATTGTTCGCATCTTCACCAGCCCATTGTGCCCATATTTTTTTTTAAAACGCAAGGATATTTAAGTTTGTGAGGTTGGGGTTTGAATCTTGCCACTTGTTAATGTCTGAACAAACATGCACCACATTTTCAGTTAAATGAGTGGCACTTTTTTGGGAGGGGGAGTTGGTGGAAATGAAAAAGCTTCTAATTTGTTGGCAAAAAACCTACTTTGAACCCGAACATAGACTTGTGCTTGATAATTGAAAGAAACTGAGATGTAGGTAACTGCACGCTTTTGTCATGGTCAGCATGTGAAACTGAAAACTGCAACACAACCGTTTTGAAATTTGTTGTACCATTGTGGATTATAGTAAATGATCAGTCTGCTTCTGCTGAATCTGCCCTGACCGTACCCTGCAAAAGTCTTGTGTTTGGTGTTGTACAAGTTATCTTATTTTTGCACCTATTTGTGTAGGTGTTATTTTTCTGGAGTTCCATTCGTAACTTGTTTAGTGCAGGGGTGGAAAAATTGTTTTCCTGGGAATGAACCCTGTCGAGCCATCTACATTTGGTTCACTCCATTAGGTGAGATTCTTGAGGGTCTTGAGAGAGCTGCAAATTCAAAACCCAGCCCAGCCACGACTTGCATTCTAATCTACCTGGTCATTGAAAAAATGTTGCTGGTTCTTCCCATTATTAATAGTCTAATGTACAGGAAACTCTTTGGTATCCGGCACCTACGGGACCGGGATGGTGCCGGTTGATTAAAAATTCCTGATAACGGAGATGTATACCTACCAAGGTACGAGAGCCCCATTACAGAGCCACAGGTGCAGGAACCCTGGTTACACGGCCACTTGTGCAGGAGTGCCGGTTACACGGCCACAGATCCAGGAGTCCTTGTTACACAGCCACAGGTGCCGGAACCCCGGTTACACGGCCACAGATCCAGGAGTCCCTGTTACACGGCCACAGGTGCAGGAACCCTGGTTACACGGCCACAGATCCAGGAGTCCCTGTTACACGGCCACAGATCCAGGAACCCCGGTTACATGGCCACAGATCCAGGAGTCCTTGTTACACGGCCACAGATCCAGGAGTCCTTGTTACACGGCCACAGATCCAGGAGTCCCGATTACACGGCCACAGATCCAGGAGTCCCTGTTACACAGCCACAGGTGCAGGAACCCCGGTTACACGGCCACAGATCCAGGAGTCCTTGTTACACAGCCACAGGTGCCGGAACCCCGGTTACACGGCCACAGATCCAGGAGTCCCTGTTACACGGCCACAGGTGCAGGAACCCTGGTTACACGGCCACAGATCCAGGAGTCCCTGTTACACGGCCACAGATCCAGGAACCCCGGTTACACGGCCACAGATCCAGGAGTCCTTGTTACACGGCCACAGATCCAGGAGTCCTTGTTACACGGCCACAGATCCAGGAGTCCCGATTACACGGCCACAGATCCAGGAGTCCCGATTACACGGCCACAGATCCAGGAGTCCCGGTTACACGGCCACAGATCCAGGAGTCCCGGTTACACGGCCACAGATCCAGGAGTCCCTGTTACACGGCCACAGGTGCAGGAGCCCCGGTTACACGGCCACAGATCCAGGAGTCCCGGTGACACGGCCACAGGTGCAGGAACCCCGGTTACACGGCCACTAATATACAGTAAAACTTACCTGAACCTCCTGAATTTTGCCAGTTAATAGAGAATTCCGGATATTTAGGTGCCGTTTAAGCGAGAGTTTCCTGTATTCAGATTTGAGGCCGTTCCAACTCTTTTTATTTCACATCCTTGAAGTTGTAGGCTTAAGTGCCCGCAGCGCACAAAAGGCATTCAAGGATGAGATTCATTTGTTCGCGATCGGGATACTTCACAGCAGCAGCGAGGGGTCTCCTTTCCTCAAAGAGTGCAAATGATTTATACTTAGACCTTGAAGCAGCCACAACTGTTGTTGGCTGAGCGCGAGTTTGTTGAATTAGCCACCTTGCCAATGAATCATTCAGTCCTTCCTAAGGTGACGGTGGTTATGTTGCACCAAGCGCAGTCCAAGGCAAGACAACAACAAGCCCATAAAACTGAGAAGTTCTCGTCCAGTGACCATAGGATAACTCTCCAGAGATTGAATGGCTCTCCAGGGATTATGTAGTATTCCCAGATTCTCACTTTTTCCACTCCCTGGTTGGATATGGTCATCGGTTACTAATTTAAGTGAGAAAGTTAAGCTGATACTAATTTTCGGCGTGTGAAGTGTACTATATGTTGTATTTGTATTTCATCCTTTCTACTGTGGTTAAATTCATAAACTTTTTTCTCTCCTTTTCTTCTCGTCATCTCATCCCTTTGGTTACTTGGGGTGAATTGTCCTGAAAACCCTTGATGAACTGTAGAGACCTTTGGTATGCGCGTTATTTCACAAGAAGCCCAAAGTCACAGAAAGTCAATTTTTTAAGGGGGGAAAAAAAAGTTCAGATTGTTATACAAGACAAAATTAGATTCGAACGAAAGTACCGTAACACAAATACACTAAATGAAAGACTAACAATGGTGCTTTAACACGAGAGTTGCCGAGCGCAAAATAAATTATAATTTTCCATTTGCATAGTACAGTATGAATAAACTGTCAGTTATTTCCAAATAGAAGTGCATGTTTTATCCAATCTCGGGAAGTTAATACGTATTTGCAAATAGTTTTGAGAAAACTAGGGGTTCTGCATTTAAAACTGATTTTTGAAATACGAGTACAAAAGGAAATTACATCTATCTATCTATCTATCTATCTATCTATATATTGTCGAAAGATCTGTATAACAAAAAGTAAATGTGCTTTGACTAAAACATACCGAAAGATCATTTCTTGATGGTGATTTGTTTCCTGACTTCAAAGTTGCAACAGACCAGCAGGAAGCCAGGTTGACCTTTTTTTAAAAAAAAAAAAAAAAAATATTTTAAAGAACTCAAAAATTCAACCTTCTGTGACTATGAGCAGCTTTGGTTTGCATTGTTTCATCGCTATCGTGTGTCTTTGCCTGTGGTCATTTTGCACTTCCAATCCATAGCTTTGTAGCTGCGTAACATTAAAACTGCTTGCCTAGCTGTTGCTTTTGGGTTTTTTACTTTGTTTTTTTTTAAGTTGTGTGTTGCGAACTAGTAGCAATAGCTACAAGTTCTGATCAAAGTACTCCACTGAGAAGCTTGAAGTTTGTGCAACAGAAATATTGAAAAATGTAGTTTGATATCTTGTGTATAAGTAGTTTTACATATTTGGTCATCTTTAAACAGGTTTGATTTTAAATATTTATTTTTGCAATGATATGCTACTTATACACATGATACTTTAATTATTGTTATCTTCATGAGCCATGCTTTTACATCTCCAGTATTCTTTTTAACCTTGTATCTATCTTTGTTTTATAGTGAAAGAGTTCTTAGCCAAAGCCAAAGAAGATTTCTTAAGAAAATGGGAAAGTCCACCACAGGTATGTGTCTGATTACTGCACTTGTATGTCACTGCTATAGAAAAGTAATGTTCTGCATAACAGTCTTAAAGGCCACTTGCCTCAGTAGGATGGGAGCAGGGAGAGGGAAATGAGAGGGAATGTGTGTTGGTGTTGTTGTACACTATCTTTCCACTCGAGACATGGGATCAAATCTATCTCGGATGTTGGGATGAAAGTATCTCCAGCTGTAAGCCACACATGAAGTGTGTTTGGGCCAGTATCAGCCCAATATCTTTATAGTCCATTGCACAAAACTGCTATTTAATAAGCAGCCTTGCTCACCAGATAAAAGAATGACTGGTGTACATAATGGCAAATATTACACTGGTGCAGGTTGAGGCTGAAGCAGATTGATGGGATAGAGAGCTTTACTTTGCAGCTGGCTACAGTATATAGCTATAAGTGCTTGATGCCCACACAGTGCAAGGAAAAAAAAGTTTGATTACTTGGTGTATTCTTCACCTTGAGCATAATAAAAGTTAAAAGTGACCTTATTAGCCTTGGAAATTGCGAGAGTCTATAAGGATCGGGTGACTGAATACCTCGCAAATTTTCAGTTGATCAGAGAGCCAGCATGGATTTGTGAAAGGTAGGTCATGCCTGACAAACCTGATTGAATGTTTTGAAGAGGTAACTAAAGTAGTGGACAGGGGAATGTCTATGGATTTTATTTATGTCGACTTCCAGAAGGCATTTGATAAAGTCCCACATAAGAGACTGTTACCTAAGGTAGAAGCCCACAGAATTGAGGGCAAGTTATTGAGCTGGTTAGGAAATTGGCTGAGCGGCAGGAGACAGAGAGTAGGTACTCAAATTAGCAGGATGTGACTAGTGGTGTCCCGCAGGGGTCTGTGTTGGGGCCTCAACTATTCACTATTTATTAACTACTTTGATGATGGCATAGAATGTCATATATCCAAATTTACCGATGACCCAAAGTTAGGCGGCATTGTAGGCAGTGTACTTGAAAGCATAAAATTACAAAGGGATATTGATAGATTAAGTGAATGGGCAAAACTGTGGCAAATGGATTTCAATGTAAGCAAATGTGAGGTCATCCACTTTGGACCTAAAAATGATAGAACAGGGCACTTTCTAAATGGTGAAAAGCTAGAAACAGTGAAGGTCCAAAGAGACTTTGGTGCGGGGCGGGGGGTTCCAGGTTCATAGATCATTAAAATGTCATGAACAGATACAGAAAATAATCAAAAAGGCTAATGAAATGCTGGCCTTTATATCTAGAGGACTAGAATACAAGGGGGTAGAAGTTACGCTGCAGCTATACAAAACCCTGGTTAGACCACACCTGGAGCACTGAGCAGTTCTGGGCACCACACCGTAGAAAAGATATATTGGCCATGGAGGTTTACCAGAATGATCCCTGAACTTCAAGGGTTAAGTTACAAGGAGAGATTACGCAAATTAGTGTTGTGTTCGCTAGAATTTAGAAGGTTAAGGGGTGATCTGATCGAAGTTTCCAAGATATTAAGGGGAACAGATAGGGTAGATAGAGAGAAACTATTTCTGCTGGTTGGGGAGTCTCGGACTAGGGGGCACAGTCTAAAAGTTAGAGCCAGACTATTCAGGAATGAAATTAGGAAACACTTCTATATGCAAAGGGTGGTAGAAGTTTGGAACTCTCTTCAAGCGGCAATTGATGCTAGATCAATTGTTAATTTTGAATCTGAGATTGATAGCTTTTTGTTAACCAAAGGTATTAAGGGATATGGGGCAAAGGCGGGTATATGGAGTTAGGTTGCAGATCAGCCATGATCTCATTGGAACAGGCTCGAGTGGCTGAATGGCCTTCTCCTGTTCCTGAGTTCCTATGACGTGTCCAACGTACTTGATATACACCCCAGCACTTGATTTGGCCGTGGGACCTGTATTGAGTGACCCACTGAAATCAATACCAAAGATATTCTGGTCAGGTTTCTGTATTTTTTCTCGATTTTAAGCAATTGGGCTGTATTAATAACCGGATAGGAAGCGCAGCAGTATTAAAATTCTAAATTGGGTACAATACAAGCAGATTTGTCGGTGCATTTTTCTCACATCTAATCATTAGTCACTGGGTTTTCCCAAGTAGAAACTCCAAACATTAAGTTGTAACTTTTATTTCTTAAACCTTTCAATATGTAAGCTTTTTTTCCCCAACTTTCCTTTGTTTTCTCACCTGAAGACACTGACCGTTACTGGGTTATGATTCCACAAGTACCAGTTGTCATCTAGCTACCTTGCTTAAAGTAGTCATTTTCACATGAGCTGAGGCGGTAAGCAGGCTATATAACCATGTATTAAGTGACCCACTAAAAGAGAGCAATAAAGCCGAACCCAGTTCTGCCGTTAATCGGTGCCCACACATGCCTAGTTTTCAGCAGAGTGATTCAATCGCAATTAGGAGCAGGAACCCGGTGGATTTTCCCCTCCCTAGACCTGGGATGATGCTGTGAACAACCCAAGTGCTGCTACCTGAGCTGTATTCAGCTAAAGCTTGTGGGTTCAATCCTCATTCCAGGAGTTCAACACAAAGGTCTGGAATTTTCATTGGGGTTATAATCGGATGTTGCATCCAATTGAAGGCCATTCATACTCTGATTTTGCTTAAGTCAATTGACACTGAAATTAGACCAGTTGATTCATTGCCTTAAGTCTGAAGAGCCAGTGGACAAAATGTTCCATCATTAAGCATTAATTGATCTTCAATTTGTAGTGACATTTATGCATCTATTTTGCTAATTATTTCTTTGAAATTTTGTACACCCTTCTGCCTTGCTTGTGGCATTTTTTTGCTCCTTTTTGTTGTGTTACTTCTAGTTTGAATGTTCAGCTGGTGAAATCCATTTTGCAATGGTGGCTGTTTAGAGTGAACAATAAGTATTGCTTTCATAACTTTATGATCGTGCTGTTAATTTTTTTATGTTTTGAATGCCATCTTTGAACTTTTTCGGATGCAGTGCTTTTACCACTGTTCTGCAGTAGAGCAACCTGAATCCAGGCCACATTTGCAACTCCAGCTTTCATGTGTTAGATCTCTGTAACCCAATTTGTGTAAACTACCCTGACATCATCTAATAATAAACTGGACAGGGAGACTGTTTGTGCAATAGATCAGAATTATATCCTTTCATTTCTGAATTCTGCATTTAAATCCAGCCCAAAGTGATGAGATGAAAATCTCCCTTCGCTGCCTGTGCAAGTTCTATGTGCTTGAGTTTGGGGATCACTGCTGCCTAGTGGACATTGGTCCATAGCACAGAACTACTCCCCAATAGGGGTAAATTAAAATCTCATGCAGGCATGAAGGAATACTGATGCAGAACATTGAAAAACTAATGCTGGTGCTGGAGATAGAGGCTACTTTATTTAGCACTACTATACATGTTATACTAGGATTCCTTATTGCTGATACTCAAATCCAAAGATCAGGGTAGCATGTAGCAAAGGCAAAGCTGTCATAATGGGAGATTTACATTATTGCATGGACTGGGAGTTGCAACACAGCTTTGTTAGCCAAGCTGGTAGTGAGGGCGCTAAAATTGGCCTCCTGGGTTAGGGAGGATAAATTGTTCCTTTATTACTATCCAGTGATCCCTGTTGGAAATATTTTGAACGTCATCTTGGAACTGTTTTGGATGCAGCGCAAGACTGCTTTCACCATTGTCCTGCCGTACAGCAACCTGAGTCCAGGCCACATTTGCTAGTGTAACATGTATAGATGCTAAATAAAGTTCCCTCTCCTGTTTATGGACACCAAGCAAAGACTGTGCAAGGCATCACAGATGAATCTGATCCAATCAAATAACATGCCAACACTACAGTAAGAGTTCACACGTGAATAACGGATGCTTGGGCAAGGTACAGCAAAGGTACCTGCACCTTGGGAATTGTAGTCCAGCGAGGAATAAGTGGCTTCATAGGGTGCAAATTGGGGAGAAGAAAAAGATGGGGGTGGGGGGGAGTTGTGCTTTGGCTGTGGGGGATGTCTCTCCTCTCTTGCCCCCGCCCCCCCCCCCCCCGGCCCCAATGCACCCCTACAGGGCCAACAAAGGAATCATCCAGTCAAATCTGTAGGTAGGACCTGGATTGGGCTGTGTGGATGTGGAGGGATATTACGTGGTGCAGGAATAACACTGGGAGGAAGTAAAATTATCGTTCTATTTCTTTCAGAACACGGCAGGCCTAGATGATTTTGAAAGGCAAAAAACACTTGGAACGGGTTCTTTTGGAAGAGTTATGTTGGTGAAACATAAAGGCACAGAACAGTACTATGCCATGAAGATACTGGATAAACAGAAAGTAAGTGTGCTGTTCCATGTTTGGTAACAGAGGAGAGATGCAGAAGTAGATTGAGGCTATTTTTGCGAAGCTATTCATAAATTCTTAACATCCCTGTACCAAAACGTGTTTTGATGTGTGGGTAGGGACTTGTAGAACTGTTCGTGCCAATTTTGGTAACAGTATGATAGCTATGCTGTGTTTTCTACTATGCTGAGCAGTGCCTGTCCATTTGGAATTATCTGAAACTATTGCTTGGAAAGATCTGCCCCAACGCACTGGTTTGATTTTCACAGGAGAAATATTACCGATTAGTCAATGCAGAGGTGCCTTTTGTGAATTCTGGCTTTTGGCCTTTTACCGACTTAACTACAGAGATGGTGAAAAGGTCAGCTTGAGATGCGTCAGAAATACAGCAAAGCTTCAAAGACCATTTCCTTTTAAAGTTTCAATCAACACAACTGTCTCGAGTACATGGTTTAACAATATCAAACCATTCACTACATATTTGTAAGCTAAGCACTTTTGAATTAACTTTGCAATCGATACAGTTTGAATTCTTTGCACATAAAACCTACGGCTTGTTTCAAGAAGCAACTCTATTTATAAAAAAAACATAATGCCTGGGTCTCCCAATTTTGTGGCATTCACCCCACAATGTTATCAGGGTGGACTTGACCACACCAGAACAACCTCAAGACAACTATGCATATGTAGTTTTAAAATCACAAGCTACAACTTTAATGACTAATATGGCCCCTGCAGCCAAATAGCTGAAAACAAGCCAGTGAGCAGGAAACCAGTGTTGCCCTGTATGAGAGCACTGAGCCAGTCAGTTGTGGGTCTCGCCCCCTCTGAAGGCGGTGCTTCTGCAATTTAGGGCTATAAACAATGCTGAGCACCAATGTTACCTCTCTCTTTTTCGTGCACGGCCCCTTTAATTGGCTGCATGTCCCATTCAAACGTTAGCACATGCACGGTTTCTCCCATGTGAAAACCGATGAGCGGCTTGCGCGGGACCTCCAGACTGCTGTGCGGTCGCAGCTTAACGGGAACGTTGCTAAACACGTTCCCTGGGTAAAACTCCTATCGCTATAATTCATTGCATTTAGCAGTGAAAGGTAGTTAAATTCTGATGCACTTTGAGAATCTTGTTTTGCAATTATTGAATGCTCTTGATTTTTATGAGTTTGGCATGTTTAAAATATTCCATGTTTTGCAGGCGAATGACATTTGCGATGACCAATGTAGAAATCTGAAGCATGTCTTTATATGGTTCTAGCTGTCTGAAGAAATTGCTAACATGAACTTGATATAGCATGTAGAAATCAGCCATATTCAGAATAGATTTGGTATTTTCTGAAAATTAAGGTAATTGCCAGAACCATGGCAAAATTAGGAGCCTCACATTCCCTGCAAGTACCTCTTTCAGATACTGGTAACTATTTTATTGCACATTTTGGTGTGATTTGGATCAATAACTTTCAATTCGACAAAAGGTAAATGTCAGAACACACAGAGCAGATTAGAGTTTAACATTTCAAGATCTGATTGTACAAATGTAATTCAAGAGTTTGAAAAAAAAATACATGTCACAGGAGTATTTACATAAGGAATTTCAGAAAGGGGTATCTCACTTTGCATACATTACAGGGAATTTGCCACATTTAATCGCAAACAGACACACTGGCAGCAGGACCTTGGACTAAATCTCCAGTTACAGTTTATATGTAGGAACAGTTGCTTTCTTAGAGGTGGGCTTAGAGTTGAGTTATGGAATGGAATGTTGTCACTGTTTTCAGTAGAGCGTAATGGTGGGCGTGTACAATTTTCCTATTGAGAAACACTTAGCAGTGCAGTTGTACATTTTTGTCCTTCCAAACTTGGATTGTGTCTGGAAAAGGTATTTTCAGTTCTGCATCACTAGAATGACATACTCCTGGATGTAAGCCTACCTCTTTGACAGGAGCAATTTGAGGTGATAAATTAAGAGTAATACACAACGATTATATTGGCACATTAAAATGCATTGGCTCAAGTACAACTCTTTTCCTAAAGCATATCAGCACCAATGTGCTAAATAAGCTTAACGACAACAGAAAAATTGGGAGGGGGCGGAGGACGAGGGGGAGACCATGTGCTAAATGATTCACGTCACACAATGAAAGTCCAAGTATTTCCACATTAATCAAGGGGAATACAGCTTGCTTTCTTATAAATAGTGTTTTTTTAATGCTAGCGGGACTAAATTGGAACAATATGTCTGTGCAAAATGAACAGTAATCTTGCTAACGTTATCCCTGCCCTGTTCTGTTGTCAATGACATGATCCAGCATTAAGCCAGCACGAGGTAGCATTCTGAGCACACAGACAGGAAAATAGAACCACTTTGTGATCTGGTATAGAGCAAGCCAGTTGCTGACTACTCTTTACTGTGGCAGTTTGCGGCTGGACAACAAGTAGAATTCTTTCATTTAAAATATTGTTACTTGTGTAACTTTTCAGAGGGACTGGACTTTATATAAAATATATATGGTATGTATGTAGTTTTGGTTTTCCTCAAGTCTCCAGAAGGTGCTGAAGCGTGCTGGGATGGAGTTCTAATGAACGTTGCTAACCCTTTGGTACTTCTCCCAAGTTGCCATTTTTCATATGCAGTATCGGTATGTAGGGGTTATCATAGCCACAGTCAGTCCCATCCACACATGCACTTCCCAGCAAGAGTTGTTGAAATGGGACCTTGCCTTATATCCCCCACCCCCAAAATCCATGGGCACTGACACTGTATGGCACTTTCAGTCACTTTGGTGGAAATCGGCCAACATGGGGCTTTTATAAAAAAAAAAGTAATGGCCCAGAAATTCGGGTCTCCACTGGTGAGTACGCACGGGACACTCACCTGTAAGCCCAATGGAAGTGCCAGTTTCCTGCATGCACTGCGCATGCTCGGGAAACCGGCACTTCAGATCCCCTGAGGAGAGGCTCCGCATGCGCATCGAACTTGGGGTTTTTTTTGCAGGTTTTCCCGGGAGGGTAAGTCTCCAGAAGTTAGACATGTAAAAAGCAGGCGTAAGGCCTGCTTTTTACAAGGTAAGTGGTGAATTAATTAAAAGTAAAGCATTTTTTCCACAGGTTTATTATTTTTAAATACTTTAAAGCAAGTTAAGTTTATTTTTTAGCCCCGTTAGAAAATAACATTATTTTTTCAAAAATTTAAATTATTGTTTAAAATAGTTATTTCATGTAATTTATAGTTTATTTTAAAAATGTGATTTAAAAAAAAAAAAAAAAAATTTGAAGATTTCGTGCTGTTTTGGGGCCGTAGTATTTATAAGTTTTGACAGCTCTTCCTGTCAATCTTATGAATGGAGCATTCCCTGCTCCGATTGGCTCCCCATGGCCCACGTGATCACGGGACGCGTCGAACTACCTGCGCCCCTGGGATACGCAAGCACTGCGCGCCGGCAGTTGGAGCAGGCCCAGGATCGGAATCCCACGGGGGCCCACAGCTCAACGGCCGGCGCGCTAGGTAAGTGCAGGTCGGAGGCTTGCACCCGCGGGAAGCCCCCGACCCGAATTTCTGGGCCAATAATTCTAATAGTAAATGCTGTATACACATGGTGTATCTGCTAAATACATCTGGTATCTTCAGAGTTAATGTTTGTATACTTAACTTTCTCATTCATTTGTTTTTTTATTGAGAAACCTAGGTGAAATGTGAAAGGCCAGGGCCCATAGTGCAGGACACCATGCAGGACCATTGTTGGAAAGAGTAGTAGAGAAGACAAGATAAATCAACACGCAGTGGTTAGGTGATGCCAGGATTGCGTTTTAAAAAGCCTGTAGGTTATAGAAGGAAGGGACGACTGAGAGGTAAGGAGTTCCACAGCTTTGAGGTCCTGTGAAATAGTGAGCTTGGAGTAGGAGACAGTGTGATGAGTCTTGTTTTCAACATGATTATGCCTTTTCATGTGCAGCAGAGGAAAGTCGAAGGAAAGAAGACAACAATGAAGTAATGTGTGGACTTAAACTTTACCACATTTTCATTATCCGTTCATACTAATTTGACCCAAATTGGAACGCATTAGACAAGACTCATTTCTCTTCTCCCACTCCCAAAGGGGGACAAATCACATTTAAAGCAAACTTCTTATTGTTAGAGAGCGACTGTTGAGTTGAGATTTGCTGGTTGTCCCTAATTTGATTGACATGTTTAGACTTATCCATGTAGTTCCAATGAAGTGAAGGGCTGTTGGACAATTTAACATGGTGATCCCTTCAACAGGAATGTTAAGTAATGTCATTTTTCTTTAGGTTGTCAAACTGAAGCAAATAGAACACACACTCAATGAGAAGAGAATATTGCAGGCTGTTAATTTCCCATTTCTGGTGAAATTGGAGTATTCCTTCAAGGTAAATATTCATAACTTCAGACTTTGGAAGGACAGTGTTGCACACCTGCCCTCACGGTGTCCATATACGTTTAAATGCTTTTTGAATCCTTCGTGCTCATCGGCCACTTGTTCAGCTGGGAGAATTGTAAACTCTAATTTGTTGAAAGGGACTGAATAAGATTGTTCGTTGGAATGTTGCTGCAAATCCTGAATGTTATCCCACCATTTGCTCGATGGTAAATTGAAGAAACTACATGTGGCTGCTACTGTAGAGCCATAAACTTGTGTAAAACCTGATTTTGCATCTTGTCTTGTGTGTGGGGTGGGGGAGAGAGGAGATGGTCATGGACTGTCATGTGCTTTGATACATTTCTGATGTGTCTGAAAATCTATTGTTTTACATTGATATAAATATGTAGACTTAAGTACAGTGTGTTTGTAAGCTATTAAAGGATGTGTTGCCACTATTGATTCTTCATTAGGACTTAACAGACAAGACAATTGATTTTATTACATGTTGATTTCCCCTCCATTGCTAAATCTGTGAATGACGTTTCAGTACTGGTTATGACCATGAATATTAACCAATCCCTTCATTAACCTTTAATAAATTGCCCACAGGATATTCACTAAAGCTGCATTATTAATCCCCCCTCATGCACAATTCACTTATTTTCTGTTTTGAAGTGTGCTTTGCTACCTGCATAAGGTATAGATGAAACTGAACAACGCTGTTGCATTTAAAAGTAGTAGACAAGAATTGATGTATGACACATCCTGTGAATGATCACCTTATTGCAAACTTAAAAGTATGTTAATTTGCATGGAAGAAAAGGGCATTGTTCAGTCTATGGAAGACTTGATATGACTTGCCCAGTTGGATTTTAATGGTACAGCAAGGTATGTTTTGCAACGTGGGTGGCAGTATTTATAATGTTTTTCTTTATTCCGGGCATCCTCTACACAGTTCTCTGTACCAGCATTGGCAGGTAGGTTTTTTGCAGGAGAAAGGCTGCGATGGCGCAATGGCAATGCTATGATGACATTGGACATGTCGCCAATGTGACCCTTCTCATTACTGTGCACTGTATAAGAAGCGATCCATCTGCAAAAGGGCAATTTATTTTTTCCTCATCTGTAAAATGAGATTGCTACACTCGTGCAGTGTGGCCCCTCACGGTTTTCACTCCAATTACTTTCAGCACTTAATTTTTTTAAGTAATGCATATGTAGTTTTTGTGTGGTTTTCATTGTTGTTCCATAATATCCAAATTCATCTACCATGTCAGGTTTTCAACATGCTTAACACTGCAAATTGGTCTCAGAAATGCAGTTTTAAAGATTGCATTAAATGAAATTGTTGTGTTCTAGCCACTGATGGCCATTATCATTTCTTATGCCCATCATTGAAAAGATTTTCCTGCCCAGAACTAAAGGATGCAGATAATTATTGAAAAAAATCAGATGGAGACCCATCTTTTCTGACGCAGACTGGGTCCACCAGCACCTATCAAGGTGTGCAATTGGCACCAAATGGTCCAATACTAAAAATGTCATTATTTGCCAGGCTCCATGAAGCGTCTGGAGACTTTGAAGACTACAAGGACCCCAAATATGCTCCTAGTAGCATCCGCAATCCACGTTCTACCCAGTGTGCCAGGTCAGCTCTAGTTGGGCTGGATGATATTCAATCTGGAGACACCCAGGTTGCTGTCTTTCCTTGTTCATGTTGAGCGGAATGGGTCTGTCTATACCCAAACACTGGTCAATTCTCAGTTTGTCATCCGCACTAGTGGCAAAGCTCCTTGCAGATGCCAGTTGCTGTAAATAGGTGTTGGTGAAATCCATAGTGACTTCTGAGAAATTTCTGTCATTCTATTTTGGTCAATCCAGTGTCTGTCTTGAGACCCTTGTCTCCTTCAGCACACTGCAGTCTTGTTGCATCCTCCTCGGAGACAGCTAAAACCAATTGACTGATCTGTCAGTGTGTCTGACCTTAACGGTGTTTTTTTGTTCGTTTACTGCAGTTCTTGGTCTTTTCTCCCCTCACCCCCCCCCCCCCCCCAACACACACTTTCCTTCATTATAAAACCACAAATCACTCTCTTAAATAGTTATTCCTCCTCGCCATACCCTCCTCCCCCTTCAGCAACATGTACTTTAAGGGTGTCAGTACTCATTTAGTGTTTGGAGGATGATTTCTGTTCAAAGAAAGAAGACCGACCCTACAAGGTAGATATTTCTTGAGTTAAAGGCTGAGTTTGTGCACTCTGTTATGGAACTTCCCCAAGATTACTGGTTTCTAGATCCGCCACACCACTGGATAGAATTGAAGTCATCAGTCATAGTCATAGAGTTTTACAGCACAGAAAGAGGCCTTTCGGCCCATCGTGTCTGCGCCGCCCATCCATCCCTGTCCAGTCTAATCCCATTTTCCAGCATTTGGTCCATAGCCTTGTATGCAATGGCATTTCAAGTGCTCATCCAAATGCTTCTTGAATGTTGTGAGGGTTCCTGCCTCCACCACCCTTTCAGGCATTGAGTTCCACATTCCAACCACGAGCCTAGGATTACATAGGATATACGGCATAGAAACAGGCCATGCCAGCGTTTATGCTCCACTCACGAGCCTCCTCCCATCTTTCCTCATCTAACTCAGTCAGCATATAACCCTCTATTCCCTTCACCCTCACATGCTTATCTAGCCTCTCCTTAAATGCATCTATACTACTCGCTTCAACCATTCCCTGTGGTAGCGAGTTCCACATTCTCACCACTCTCTAGTAGAAGAAGTTTCTTCTGAATTCCCTTTGATTTCTTGGTGGGTGCGAGGAAACACTATTAGACCGTACTTCAGCGTTTCATGTTGGCTGGCTGCTGAACAGCGTTGGTAGAGACAAAGGAAATGACCACAGTTGCCTGCCTTCAACCCAGGTCTGATTTGTGTGGCTAGAAAGCAAGAGTTTTGTTTTGGGCATCAAACCTTAGGAAGGATATATTGGCCTTGGAGGGGGTACAGCAGAGATTCACCAGAATGAATCGGGAATCAATTGTTCACACACCGGGTAGTGAAATCTGGAACTGGCTCCACAAAAGGCTGTGGATGCTGGTTCAATTGAAATTTTTAAGACAGAGATAGTATTTTGTTAGGTAAGGTTATAAGGGGATGTGGAACAAGGGTGGGTAAATGGAGTAGAGGTACAGATCAGGCATGATCTAATTGAATGGTAGAACCAGCTTGAGGGGCTGAATGGCCTACTCCTGTTCCTATGTAACAGGGAGGTGGATAGAAAGTAGTTGCAGCTTTGTACAATTTAAGCTTTTTTTTTTAATGAGGTAACTATTTAATAAGTATAACAAAAGAAACCAAATTTTAACTTAAAAATGGTCCCATGTACTCTAAAATATATCATAAATTGCTAGTCATTATGCAGTAGAGCCCTCTGTCGGCAGAAAGTGGCACTATCAGCAAAGATGCATTTCCTGTCTAAAATTAATAAAAATGACATCAAGAAGCATGAATGAGAAAGTCACTCAAGCTATTTCTTCTACAGACCATGTACAATTCACTTTACCCAACTATTTAATCTCCTGGTGAAGGATTCTGCCAGACCCTTCATTTTCACATACCCAGTGCCGAGGTTGTGTTTGGGGGTGGGGGTTAATTCGTTCTAATCCCAGTTGTTCTTTCCCTTGTGTCATTGTGACCAAAAATGAACATGGCACTCGAGGTGTGGTCTGGACAGGGTACGAAATCATTTTAGCATGACAAGTACTGCACTGATCTAACGATATAATTTAGTATTCGGTTTGCTTTGTTTATTGCTGCTTTCACAGTGATTTGACAAGTTAAGTGTCAAATTCGCTATTGCCATCAGATCCATTTCACCTTTTAACTGTTGCCACACCATTCATAGTACACTTGTGAGATCCATTTGTTCTAAGATGTAGTACCTTACATGTGTCTGTGTTGAATTTCATCTGCTACTGATTTGCCCATCTGCAGATTTAAAGTAACTCCATTTGTAGGTTTGTGGCTCCTTCCTCTGATTCAACTGTGCCCCTAGTTTAGTATCATCCGCAAAATTGAGCAGTTTGCTTCAGATTAATTCATGTAGATTAGGAACAGTTAGATCAGCGCCAGGGTTCCCTGGGACACTGCACCCAGTACTTCCCTCCGCCCTGACGTTATTCTCCCGACAAGTATCTGCTGGATTCTTCTCTTCAGCTGTTTAATTCCTTTCCAACGTGCTCATTTTAACTTGAATTCCCATTGCTTTCAGTTTCAGTAATGGCCTTTTTGGAAATCTAAACAAATTTGTCAAGTGGTTTTCCACTTTTTTTTCTTGCAAGGCCCCATTTATTGCCCCATCCTAGTTACCCTGAGAAGCTGATGGGCCTTTCTTGTGCTGCTGGAGCCCTTGTAGTGATGTTGCTCCTACAGCAGTGTTAGATAAGGATTTCCAGGATATTAACTCTGATGATGGAGCAGAGCTTGCAGATCATGCTGTTCACATGATGCTGCTGCTCTTGTCCTTAAGAGTCCTTGGGGCGGGGAAGGTGTTGTTGAAGCAGGCTGATGAGTTGCTGTAGTGCACCCTGTAGATATTGCAGCCACAGTGTGTACTGCAGCCACAGTGCACCAGTACAGGAGGGAATGAATACTGAGTCTTGTGGCAGGGGCGGCATTCAAGCAAACTGCTTTGTCCTACCTCTGGACTCTGTATCTGCCGCCAGTGTCATGCAAGCTTTTCCCCTTCTAAGGCTGGGTATTCTGCGACGAGTGTCTCCCCTCCTGACTCCCCAAAGCCTTTCCACCATCTACAAGGCACAAGTCAGGAGTGTGATGGAATACTCTCCACTTCCCTGGATGAGTGCAGCTCCAGAAGTTCGACACCATCCAGGACAAAGCAACCCGCTTGATTGGCATCCCACCCACCACCTTAAACATTTACTCCCTCCACCACCGGCGCACCGTGGCTGCAGTGTGTACCATCGACAAGGTGCACTGCGGCAACTCGCCAAGGCTTCTTTGACAGCGCCTGCCAAACCTGCGACTTCTACCACCTAGAAGGACAAGGGCAGCAGGCGCATGGGAACACCACCACCTCCAAGTTCCCCTCCAAGTCACACACCATCCTGACTTGGAAATATATCGCTGATCCTTCATCGTCGCTGGGTCAAAATCCTGGAACTCCCTATCTAACAGCACTGTGGGAGTACCTTCACCACACGGACTGCAGCGGTTCAAGAAGGCGGCTCACCACCACCTTCTCAAGGGCAACGATGGACAATAAATGCTGGCCTTGCCAGTGACGCCCACATCCCATGAACAAATTTTTTAAAAAGCCAAGTTGGTTGATGATTATTAACTAGATTATTCTCATACATCCATTTTGCTCCGATCACTTCAAACACCCTTGAGATCATTCCAGCACATGATTAGCTTTGTTGATAACAGCTTCGCATTGAAAATTTTATTTAAAAACTCAAGTCTTTTGTTTCTGCTCCATTGAAAACTGACATCCGTTCATCCGGCATAGACCAGTTGGGTCGCATGGCCTGTTTCTGTGCTGTAGGCGCTATGTAATCCTGTACAGATATTTGTATCCCCTTCTATTGTGCACAACCTCTGTTAATCCACATTAAATCCATCTGCCATCAGACCATCCACTTGATCCCGATTCTTTTGAGTGATTCGAAATCTCTTCACGGGACAAGCTTGTGGTGTCATCTACAAAT
Organism: Somniosus microcephalus; assembly: GCF_052327205.1. Taxonomy (NCBI): domain Eukaryota; kingdom Metazoa; phylum Chordata; class Chondrichthyes; order Squaliformes; family Somniosidae; genus Somniosus; species Somniosus microcephalus. The sequence continues at coordinate 363,961,755 of NC_140989.1, forward strand.
TTCATAACATGACCGTTATCTCCTCCATGTTATAGATGAATAGTGTGAGTAATAGGGAGAACCAAATCGGCTGAATTCTACTCGTGGATCAGCGTTGATAGCATCCTTGTACAATGCACAAACATTTTCCCCACGACCGATGTTCGGCCACCTGATCTATAATTCACAGTGCCATGGGTTTTTTTTGAACATCAGGATCATTTTTGCTTTAGATTTATGGACCCTCTAAAACCATCAATCGTGTGGCTTACCTGTTTCCTTACTGTTCCTTAATGAATCTATGGCTTATCCCATTTTATCCCAATGGTCTTTGGCATTTAATTCTAAGAACCTAGCTGCTTATTTTCTTCAGATACCTCGTTGCTGTTTACAGTGCACCTTTATGCTGTCCAGTCCTCACTTTTTAAAAATATATTTTTTGACCTTCAGGTTATTTTTAACCATCTTTTTCAGTTATTGTGATCTTAATCCTGCTATATATTCCTTCTGAGAGACTTATTTTCCACACAGCTTAAAATGTTATTTTATTTTTTAGGTTTTTTTCCTGCTTAATCTTCTCCTAGACTTCTTGTCATAGTTGTCAAGTTAATTGTTCTAAGGCTTGCACAAACATAATTATTTTGAGCTTTCATTTCACTTTGAACTGCTTGATGACTGTTACTCAATTGTTGTCGCTCTTCCAGGTTACTAATTGTTTCTGATGGGCCACTTACTACTAATAAAGCTAATCTAGCACCAGTACTATTCTGCTTCACTGTCTTAAGTGGGCGGTGACCATATCTGTTAAATTATTCATACGTTCACCTCGCCTGAAATGGTTCATAGCTTTATCTTGCCCAATTGCCCTTGCTTAACTTTGAGATTATAGCAACATAAAGTATGGAAGAAGAATACTACCCCCTCCCACAATGTGTAATCCTTTTAAAACGAGCCACTATGGGGCAGGACTCGGAGAAGTTATAGAGCCTTCCCTTAAAAGGACTTCAATTAGTACACTGCTGAAAAAGCACGCCCTGAGCTAATGGGTGTAGCTGCTTATTTATTACAAGCTGTGGTAAAGTCAAACTGCAACTCTTGTTCTATTTAAGATATTCAATAAAGAATGTTTACATAAAACATTCTTGTAATACTTGCTCTTTAAAAAGTGGAAATAGTTGGCTCTTGATGTTCATATCTACTATCAAGTTTATAAAATACCTTTCTTCGCTGTGTTTTAGGACAACTCTAATTTATATATGGTGATGGAGTACGTGCCAGGCGGTGAAATGTTTTCACATCTTAGAAGAATCGGAAGGTTTAGGTAAGGTTTAGCTCACGTGTGACTTGATGGATAAAATTTGTTACTGTTCATCTTTAACTTAAAAATGGGCCAAAAATATGATTTTTAAGCCATTAGACTAATACGTATTCTCTCGTTCACCACATACCGCGAGTGTTTCTCAGGCCACCTGACCTCACTGGAAAATTTTCCTCCAGGCACCTGTAAATTAAAAGAAAAGAAAGGCTTACATTTATATAGCACCTTTCATGACCACCGGACGTCTCAAAGCGCTTTACAGCCAATGAAGTACTTTTGGAGTGTAGTCACTGTTGTAATGTGGGAAACGCGGCAGCCAATTTGCGCACCGCAAGCTCCCACAAACAGCAATGTGATCATGACCAGATAAATGATTTTTGTTATGTTGATTGAGGGATAAATATTGGCCAGGACACCGGGGATAACTCCCCTACTCTTCTTCGAAATAGTGCCATGGGATCTTTTACATCCACCTGAGAGAGCAGACGGGGCCTCGGTTTAACGTCTCATCCGAAAGACTAAATTATTGAGAGCTAAATTATCCCATCATTGTGACCAAGTACATGTGAAGGCCTTGGAGAGGGTGCAGAAAAGATTTACAAGAATGGTTCCAGGGATGAGGGGCTTTAGTTACGTGACTTGAGAAGCTGGGGTTGTTCTCCTTAGAGCAGAGAAGGTTGAGAGGAGATTTGATAGAGGTGCTCAAAATCACGAGGGGTGTAGATAGAGAGAAACTGTTCCATTGGCGGATGGATCGAGAACCAGAGGACACAGATTCAATGTGATTGGCAGAAGAACCAAAGGCGATACAAGGAAAAACATTTTTACGCAGCGAGTGGTTAGGATCTGGGATTCACTGCCTGAGGGGGTGGTGGAGGCAGATTCAATCGTGGCTTTCAAAACACAGTTGGATAAGTACCTGAAGGAAAAAAAATTGCAGGGCTCCAGGGAAAGGGCAGGGGGGTGGGACTGGCTGAAGTGCTCTTGCAGAGAGCCGGCACGGGCTCGAGGGGCCGAATGGCCTCCTTCTGTGCTGTAACCATTCTATGATGATGCATTTTATTTTGGTCTTTTAACCCAAATTATATTTATAAATTTTTCGTATTTTAATTTCTGCACTGCATTTTGATTGTCAACTCACTTTTCCAGTCTATAGAAGCAGTAGCTGTGGATACAGTTTTGTGCGTTTATACACTATTGGGGCAAATGGTAGGACTGGGCCCTTGAGGACAATATTAGGGCTTCAATAGTGTTGGGATGTGGAGAGAGCGCATTCCTTTAGAGTCTCATCTTCTCTCCTTGCTGTTGGGCCTCTCTCCCCAGGCCAAAAGCAGTTAAGTACACAGGCCTAGAAATTCAGTGGGCCTTGCGCCCACTTAGCGCCTAAAGAGGTCTTTTGCGCCGGCGGGGTGGTAGCGCTGAAATTGAGTGCAGCGGTATTGACGGCGGTAGCCGTTAGCGCTGCGCCGGGACCGATGACGTCATCGGTGTGCGTGGTGGCCCGAAACCGTGCCGATCCCCATATTTATTTGCGCCCGCCTCCTCCGAAGCGGGCGCAAACAGCGAACAGAAAACGGGGCCATCCTGCTGCCATAGTGGGGCGCTTTAAAGCTGAAGGTGCGGCCGGCCGCTTTTTCGGCAGCCGCCTGCCCGCACCTCCTTCCCCGGCCTCCTCCACCACCACCCCCCCCCCCCCCCCCCCGCGGCATTGCCGGCTGGTTTCCGTGGAGCCCGGCACTTCTCCGTTGTGCCGGGCTCTTTTGCCGGCACTCGCGATCGGGGCTCCGGCCGTTGCAGGCACCTCCCCCTTAAGAGAAGGGGGAGGCCTGCAGTACCGCAGCCTGCCGCACCGCATCGGGTGGCGCTGCGGCAACTAGCGCGCCGATATTCAGTTGCAGCGCCCCAAACGGAGGCGGGCACACCCTGGTATAGCGCCCGCTTCCGAATTGGGGCGCAGAAGACGAATATACGGCGTGCGCTAATGCCTCCCCGCCCAGCGCTAACTTTTGGGCGCGAGCGAGCTGCCCGCGCCCAAGTGAATTTCTAGGCCACAGTGTTTTACACGTGTTTTGGTTTTAGTATACTGAACCCATAAAGGAAATTCTTCATAAATTAAATTAAAATCTGTTTGACAATTTAGCCTCCCTTTATGAATGGTGCAGTCTTCTCCTCCTAGATCTAAGATTGAGCCCTTATTAATGCATTTGGTTGTGTTTTGGGGTTCTATGTACAGAGTGTAGGGGAATTACAGGGTGACGCAGGGGTGCTCTTAAAAGGGAGTTGTAGGGTAGAGGATCAGTACTGAGAACTCCTAGTGCTGCCAGTATTTCCAAGCTAGTCATAGTGTAAATACTAGCTGTTGAGTTCCACAGTGGAGCCCTGTATCTGTCTCTTACAAGGCCAGAATCGAATGATATAGAGCAAAAGGATCATAGTTTAGCTTGTTTAACTGGAGCATTGGTGTCAACCAGAGTAGCAGATTTATTGTCTGTCGACAGATGTCCTGGGTAGATGAGGGGAGGGGTGCAGAAGGAAACGGATCCTCCTCGTTGAACATTTGGTTAAAACAGTTGAGATTAAGAAAAAAGGCAGAAAACTTCAATTGACCTTCAAAATCAGCCCCTTCTTTGCAAAGAAGGGACCAAGCACTCTGTAAACATGGCCTACTCCTGCTCCTATCTTCTATGTTTCTATAGGGTACTGAATTTGGATGATCAGCCATGATCGCATTGAATGGCGGAGCAGGCTCGAGGGGCCGAATGGCCTACTCCTGCTCCTATTTTCTATGTTCTGTAATGAAAGTTTAAATGGTGACTGGCTTAGCAGGAAGAATCCTCAACACTTCCCAAGTGGGTACTTGCACTTCTCAGCATTTGCCCCTGCTCTATAGTTCTTGGTGTCCGCTGTGGCTCAGTTGGTAGCACCCTCGCCTCTGAGTCAGAAGGTGGTGGGTTCAAGTCCCACTCCAGAAACTTTAGCATAAAAGTCCAGGCTAACACTCCAGTGCAGTGCCGAGGGAGTGCTGCATTGTTGGAGGTGCCATCTTTCAGATAAGACATTAAACCGAGGCCCCGTCTGCGCTCTCAGGTGGATGTAAAAGATCCCGTGGCACTATTCGAAGAAGAGCATGTCCGCATTCACTTTCTAAGCCTGAACGATGACCATTTGATTATAGCTGATAATTTACCAAGACTTAATCCTTTCCTCATGTGACTTCTCCACACATGAAGTTTCCACCATGGATGACGAGATAATAAGCATTGGGAAGTCTAGCTGATTTTACTCCTCCCCGGTTTGGGAAGGCTGGATCAGCCAGTTGTAGTGCCCCGACTGCCATCCCAATTAAACACCTAACCTGACATTAGGCCAGAGATGATACTGGTCCATATGGCTCGAGGCTGTGTTGTATAGTGCATTTTGCTATTGAGCCACGTTAGTTACATTTTTATTACACCACAAAGTACTGAGAGTTGGGATGCCTTTAAAATGGTCACACATACAGAATCTAACAATTCTAGGTTTGGACATGAAGCTTAGTGTTTGAGAGCAGATGTTTCCACTATTCCACTGGCAGGAGGGTTTAAGCTAATTGGCAAAAGAACTCGAGGGGAGATGAGAATTTTTTCAACGCAGTGAGTTGTTCTGATCTTGGTTATCATCTTCCAAAATTCTATAGACTAGGGAACCATTCCGGCAGATTGGAGGATGGCAAATGTAACCCCAATATTTAAAAAAGGAGGGAGAGAGAAAACAGGGAACTACAGACTGGTTCGCCTAACATCAGTAGTAGGGAAAATGCTAGAGTCTATTATAAAGGATGTGATAACAGGACACTTAGAAAATATCAACGGGATTAGACAAAGTCAACATGGATTTATGAAAGGGAAATCTTGTTTGACAAACCTACTGGAGTTTTTTGAGGATGTAACTGGTAGAATAGATAAGGGAGAACCAGTGGATGTGGTGTATTTGGATTTTCAGCAGGCCTTTGATAAAGTCCCACATAAGAGGTTAGTGTGCAAAATTAAAGCACATGGGATTGGGAGTAATATACTGGTATGGATTGAAAATTGGTTAATAGACAGGAAACAGTAGGAATAAATGGGTCTTTTTCAGGGTGGCAGGCGGTGACTAGTGGGGTACCGCAGGGATCAGTGCTTGGGCCCCGGCTATTCACAATATATATCAATGATTTGGATGAGGGAACCAAATGTAATATTTCCAAGTTTGCTGATGACACAAAACTAGGTGGGGTTGTGAGAAGGATGCAAAGAGGCTTCAAGGCGATTTAGACAAGTTGAGTGAGTGGGCAAATACATGGCAGATGCAGTATAACGTGGATAAATGTGAAATTATCCACTTCGGTAGGAAAAACAAAGGTAGAGCATTATTTAAATGGTGATAGTTTGGGAAATGCTGATGTACAAAGGGACCTGGGTGTCCTTGTACACCAGTCACTGAAAGCAAACATGCAGGTGCAGCAGGCAGTTAGGAAGGCAAATGGTATGTTGGCCTTCATTGCAAGATGATTTGAGTACAGGAGCAAGGATGTCTTACTACAGTTGTGCAGGGCCTTGGTCAGACCACACCTGGAGCACTATGTGCAGTTTAGGTCTCCTTACCTAAGAAAGGATATACTTGCCATAGAGGGAGTGCAGCGAAAGTTCACCAGACTGATTCCTGGGGTGGCAGGACTGTCGTATGAGGAGAGATTGGGTTGACTAGGCCTGTATTCACTAGAGTTTAAAAGAATGAGGGGATCTCGTGGAAACGTGTAAAATTCTGACAGGGCTAGACAGACTGGATGCAGGGAGGATGTTTCCCCTGGCTGGGGGGGTCTAGAACGAGGGGTCTGTCTCAGGATACGGGGTAGGACAGTTAGGACTGAGATGAGATGAAATTTCTTCACTGAGGGTGGTGAACCTGTGGAATTCTCTACCACAGAAGGCTGTGGAGGCCAAGTCACTGAATATATTTAAGAAGGAGATAGATAGATTTCTAGACACAAAAGGCATCAAGGGGTATGGGGAGAGTGGGAATATGGTATTGATAGAGGATCAGCCATGATCATATTGAATGGCGGAGCAGGCTCGAAGGGCCGAATGGGCTACTCCTGCTTCTATTTTTCAGTGTTTTCTATGGAGTGCACTGCCTGAAAGGGTGGTGGAAGCAGATTCAATGGTAACTTTCAAAAGGGAATGGGATATATACTGAACAGGAAAAGTTTACAGGGATATGGGGAAAGAGCAGGGGCGTGTGACTAATTGGACAGCTCTTTCAAAGAGTCGGCGCAGGCACGATGGGCTGAATGGCCTCCTTCTGTGCTGTAAGATTCTGTGATTTTCCTTGCTATTTCTGGATATCTAGGCCAACTATCGTACCTCCATTGTATTTGTAATTGATTTCACTTGATCTTGCCGAGACCAAGACCACCTTCATGCTGCAGGACACTAAGTCACTGGGGAGGAGGGTTCAAGTTTCAATTATTCACAGGCAATGTTTGAACTCTTAATTGTGTAATTGTAATTGTTATGAGGCGAGTACTTAAACAACTAAATGTCGCCATTTCCAAAAATGCAGTAAATGACTGCAAGTGTTTTGATCTTCATGTCAATAATTAGTAAATGTATTCATGTACAGCGTTTTTTGGCATTGACCTACGAATTGATTTATTAGATTTTTCTATTCAATTAATCACTGAGTATTATAACATAATTGTTCTTTTATAGTGAACCTCACGCACGGTTTTATGCAGCTCAGATAGTCCTGACCTTTGAGTACCTCCATTCACTAGACCTCATCTACAGAGACCTGAAGCCTGAAAACCTTTTAATTGACCAACAAGGGTATATCCAGGTATGGTGTTTGTAGTGAGGAATAATTTCTGATATACTTGTAATTTATGTGAAGCTCAAACTGACAAACTTTCAAAATAATCTTTTGATAATCATCTGCGCATTAACATATTTTAAAAACAAGGAAAGTACTTTTGCATTGAGACTTTCCTTTAGCACTTTCTGTACTTGCAACTTATTTTTCTTCGGTTTTCTTTTTGAAAAGCTAATTTAATGTCTGTTATTGCAGTGCGAGCTCAACCAGCCACAGGCCACCATAGCAGCCTTTGTACTGCCCTCCCCCTCCCCCCTGCCCCGCCCCCTCCAACCTCCTCAAGGGCAGAGTTTATTAAATCGTTCAGTTGGGAGTGTGTAAAAGATCTGTTACAGTATCTGCTGACTCTAAAGTAAGATGGCAACCCTAACTTGAGAGATGAACTGTAGTTGCTTGAGTTAAAACATTTTTTTAATAAAAACAATTTTTTTTTTTAATTGATAAATTCCCAGAGGTGTTGGCCATGGTCAGGTGATAAATACAAGCTTTTTAATAAAAAATATATGTAGATATATATATATAATAGTGTGTGTGCATGTATATAGGATGGCGGTGGAGTTGGGAGAGAAACTACACCTACCTTGTTGCAGGCAACTGTTTACATACAGATTTCAATCCTAAATGTTACATAAGTTTTAAAGTTAAACATCATAAAAGGGTGACCAAAAGTTTTACCGACAAGTGGTGCACACGCATGAGATTTTTATATATATATATAGTTATGTCTCTATAGATACGTTTCTTAATTCTACAAATTAGTGGCAAGGTAACGCATTCCACGACTTGGAAATAAATTTGTCCAGTTAAATTGGAAAATTGCTTTAACATTAGAACATAAAAATGGACTTGTGATGCTGAATAAGCACCACACTACATTATGATATTTAGTTGCCAGTTTTTGGGGATTTCACAGTGCTGATTTATTTATATCATGGGTATAAACTAGGAATAGTGGCTTTTGTCCCCGAGACAATTACCAATTGCACCAAGTGTTTAAGCCGTAAAGTAAAACTGCAGTCAGCCTGATGGTGTTCTTTTGTGCTGTGCCATGCCCAGCCAAATCAAGTCCACAAGTCTCAGCTTCAAACAGATTTTTATGACTTGTCTTCTTAGGAATGTTATTTGTGCACCAACTTACAGGAAACTTTGCGATATCCGGCATCGACGGGACCGGTGTGATGCCGATCTATGAAAATTTCCGGACAGACCAGCGCTAATGTTGAAGGATACGGAGGTTTTCATCTCCGTATCTGACAACAAACACTGTTGCTTGGCAACAGCTTGTAAACAGTCGGCCCGTACCTTGGAAGCGTCTCTGTAGCTTAGCAACAGCTTCAGAGAGGCTTTCCAGAGACTGACTTTATAAAAAAAAAAAAAAAAATGCTAGGGGAAGAAAAAAAAACTAACAAAACGGCTGCTGATTTCTGCCGTTAGATCGAGGTTTCCGGACATACAACCTCCGGATAAACCAACGTTTCCTGTATTTCTCTTCCTGTCCTTCACTACCCACACCCGCACCCCTCCTTTCCTGAATGAACTGGCTCATGCTGGGGTACAATTCCAGGATTTTTTTTTTAACCAGTGTTTTGGGGGATCCCATTCCACTTCATTTCCATTCTTCTGTATGAGTACAGTAGCCTAGTGGTTATGGTACTAGACTGGCAATCCACAAGTTGAGAGCTCAAATCCCACCATGGCATGCTGGAAAATTGAATTTATTAAGAAATCTGGTGATTAGTGGGTTGGCAGCAGATAAAATAACCATAAAAGATGCCGGATTGTCGTTAAAAACCCAACTAGTTCACTAATGTCCTTCAGGAAAGGAAACATGCTGCCCCTACCCGGTCTGGCCAATATGTGACTCTTAACATCCTCAGGATAGCTAAGGATGGGCTTGCCAGCGACAGCCACAAAAAAGAGATCCTTGTCTATAATATGCAACGGGCCTGCTATTCCCCAATATTTTGTGTGATTGTTGCCTGTTTTTGTGTTGCTTACACCTTTAGTAAAAAAAAAACCTAAGTTGAGGAGAGAAGCTTGTTTCAGAATAGAAGTTAAACAATTTCATGTTAACCTCATATATTTGTAGGTCACAGATTTTGGTTTCGCAAAAAGGGTAAAGGGCAGAACTTGGACACTTTGTGGAACTCCAGAATACTTGGCTCCAGAGATTATTCTCAGCAAGGTAAGCTTGAGAGGGATGGACCTCCGTACACAAGAAAACCTGCCTTTCGGTATTGTCATTCACATTGGATTACAACGTTCTAACTTAACTACATAGGAAACACTTGGAGTAATTTCTGAGAGATGTGATGAGGCTCTATATAAATTCAAGTATTTCTTTTATAAGCTTCCATTCAGATGGGTGTGTTTTCCTGCTCGGTAATTTTCCATCACTTGAACAGGAAACTTTGCCAGTGTAACCTGTGGTGGTTTTTCAAAGTCCAAACACTCATAGAAAAGTTCTAACTGTCCTTTTATCTTTTTGGGCAAATGAAATTGGTGCTATGGACTGCATTCTTTGTATAGAATGCTTGAATGCATATGTGTTTTCATTTTGTAGGGTTACAACAAAGCAGTGGATTGGTGGGCACTGGGGGTTCTAATCTATGAAATGGCAGCTGGATATCCTCCATTCTTTGCAGACCAGCCTATACAGATCTATGAAAAGATTGTCTCTGGAAAGGTGAAGTGTGATAATCTTAACAATTTTATTCAAGAATGCATATTTTGTTTATACTTCCATTCTGTGTTTTGTTGGGTTGGAAGAGATTTGTCTCTGGGTGTTCATGTATCACCTCATTCTTTAGTCCCTATCTGCTGCACCAGTTGTTAAACTTCAGGGGTCTTCTCCTGTTCCCTCCAGTGGTTGACTGGGTATATTGCAGTGGATGCAACAATTGGCTGCGATGAGGAAAAATCTTCCAGGGTTCCCACTCCTAATGGCTGTTCAATGATTCCTGCTGGAAGGTGTTCAGGAGAAGAAAGCTTCTTGCTCTTCCCACAGTTGCCAGTGGTCGCTTGTCAACACTCAACAACAACAACAACTCCTCCTATTTATATAGCACCTTTAACGTAGCAAAACATCCCAAGTCGCTTCACGGGCGCGTTACCAAACATAATTTGACACCGAGGCACATAAGGGAATATTAGGGCAGATAACCAAAAGCTTGGTCAAAGAGGTATGTTTGAAGGAGGATAGCGAGGCGGAGAGGTTTAGGGAGGGAATTCCAGAGCTTGGGGCCTTGGCAGCTGAAGGCACGACTACCAATGGTGAAGCGATTAAAATCCAGGGTGCTCAAGAGGCTAGAATTGGAGGAGCGCAGATATCTCGGGTGGGGGGGAATTGTAGGGCTGGAAGAGATTACAGAGATGGGGAGGGGGCGAGGCCATAGAGGAATTTGAAATCGAGGATGAGCATTTTAAAATCGAGGCATTGCTTAACCGGGAGCCTGCTGGTCAGCGAGCACAAGGGTGATGGCTGAACAGGACTTGTGCGAGTTAGGGCACGGGCAGCAGAGTTTTGGATAACCAAGCTTACGGAAGGTAGAACGTAGGAGGCCGGCCGGGAGTGCATTGGAATAGTCAAGTCTAGAGGTAACAAAGGCATGGATGAGGGTTTCAGCAGCGGATGAGCTGAGGCAGGGGCGGAGTCGGCCGATGTTACCAAGGTGGAAATAGATGGTCTACACGGATCTGCGGTCGGAAACTCATCTTGGTCAGATATGACACTGGTTGCGATTAGTCTGGTTCAGCCTCGACAGTTGCCAGGAGGAGGGATGGAGTCGGCGGCTAGGGAACAAAATTTGTGGCGGGGACCGAAGACAATGGCTTCCATCTTCCCAATATTTAGTTGGAGGAAATTTCTGCTCATCCAGTACTAGATGTTCGATAAGCAGTCTGACAATTTAGAGACCGTGGAGGAGTCGAAAGAGGTGGGGGTGGTGAGCTAGAGCTGGGTGTCGTCAGCGTACATGTGGAAACTGACGCTGTGCTTTCGGATGATGTCACCGAGGGGCAGCATGTAGATGAGAAATAGGAGGGGTGGGGGGGGTGGTGCCAGGATAGATCCTTGCGGGGACACCAGAGGTAACGATGCGGGAGCAAAGAATCACTGTCCAGCCTTGCACATGAAAAAATGTTTACTTGGTTACTGGAAGGGAAGTGTTCTGAATTGGTGCTCCTCCACCCCAAAACTTGCCAACTGTTGCACCCACTGCCCCACACCCACTGAGGTCAGTTAATTCACCTGGACCAGAGGTTGAATGGGCTGCTTTCACAAATTGATGTAGATGGGACAATGATGATCGTGTTCACAAAATTGTAAGAAGTGACTTAACAGTCTCAATAATGTAAGAGTTCCACTAAACTTGGAAGATTATTTTCTCCTGTTCACAGTAATCCCTTTTATAAACTGGTATCCCAGGTACAGGAAACTTTGTGATATCCGGCACCGACGGGACCGGCGTGTTGCCGATCTCTCAAAACTGCCGGACATACAAAGTTAATGTTGAAGCATACGGAGGTTTTCATCTCTGTATCTGACAACAACAACACTGTTGCTTAGCAACAGCTTCTAAAGAGTCGGCTGCAGCTGCAAGCGTCTCTAGCTGAAGCTGTTGCTATAGCTACAGACCTTGCAGTGCCCGACTGGGGGGAAAAAAAGAACGAGAACTAAAAAAAACTTATCGAAAACGGCTCCTGATTTTTGTCGTTAGATCGAGTATTCCGGACATACAACCTCCGGATAAACCAAAGTTTCCTGTATTACTGTTTTGAGAGTGTATAACATAAGCTTGTTACTTCTAAATAATATGAAAATTCAGTCAGACAAACTTAGAAGATTAAAAGAACTGGCTCAGTGCAATTTCCCTTTTGGTTCGGAGTCCTGATGACCTACCACTGGTTATAGTTTTCCTTTCTTTTGAAAGATGTTTTAGCTTTCACCCAAGAAACAAAGCTATTGTCTTGGACACACCCGGTTTCTCTTTGAGCTGATGCAGCTTTGAGGTGCTTTTGTGTGCAATTATACTCCTTTTGCATCATTGCAAAGTAGTTTCCACCTCTCTAATGCAAAATTGAAGGTATTACCATGGAGTTGGGCCCAGACCAGACTGTAGAAGACCCCCCCCCCCCCCCGCCAAGCTTTTAAACCATGTGGAATGTAATTCCAATGTGATGTCAAACCAATTTTACAAAGTGCTAAAGTCCATTGAAGGCCAGCTTGACTCAATTGGCAGCATGCCACCTCTGGCTTAGAAGTTAGTGGGATCAAACCCCACTGCACAACATCATTGCACTGCCGAGAGTGTGACGCATTGTCCCAGGTGCTGTCTTTCAGATGGGACATGAAACCGAGGCCTCAATCTGCCTGCTCAGGTGGATATAAAAGATCCCATGGCACTATTTAAGAGTAGAAGAATTTTCCTGGTGCCCTGGCTGACATTCGGCCTTGAAGAAATACAGGAAACTCTTTTTTTTTATCCGGCACCGACGGGACTGGCGTGGTGCCGATTGATCAAAAAGTCCGGATTACAGAGGTATACTTACTAAGGTACGAGAGCCCCGTACGCGGCCACAGGTGCAGGAGTCCCTGTTACACGGCACTTGTGCAGGAGTCCCGGTTACACGGCCACAGATCCAGGAGTCCCTGTTGCACGGCAACAGGTGCAGGAACCCCAGTTACACGGCCACTAATATAAAGTAAAACTTACCTGAACTTACTCCTGAATTTTGCTGGTTAAGAAAGATTTCCAGTTGTTTAGGTGCCGGTTAAGAGAGTTTCCTGTACCATCTAAATGGACTAACTGGTCACTTTCTGTTTGTGGGACCATGCTGTGTGCTAATTGCTGCCATGTTTGCCTGCAGAAACAGTAACTGCACATTAATTCATCTGAAGTGCTTTGAGGCACCCAGAAATCTTGGAATCTCCATCCTAGCTAGACAGTTTAACCGGGTCCCAGACCTGAAACGTTAACTCTGTTTCTCTCTCCATGGATGCTGCCTGGCCTGCTGAGTGTTTCCAGCACTTTCTGTTAACCAGAGTACTGCTGGCTGCACATTGATGGTATGGTTGCTGATCTGAGACCAGTGCTACAGTGTAAACTACACCCTTCAGTTTATGTTTCAGTACTCTTGCTGTTACTGGGAGTCTCTGCTGCCACCTATGGGTGGAGAGCTGAAGGCACATCAGAACAAGGCCTTGTACACGGGGCAAGATTACGTGACCTCCCAGGATGCAATTTCTAAAAGGAATGCTGTCCCAGCTAGATTTTTCCACTGTGGGATGGCAGCTATTCCTAGGTGTGGAAGTTGAACTTCTCTCAATTAGTGAAGAAGACCATATAATTGGTAATCTAAAATTTTAACAAGTGTTGGTGAGACCTGCCGTTTAAACTTGTGTTTAGGCCCCTATTCTCAAAAGACTGACCTGCTCCCTTATTTCAGGTACGGTTCCCTTCTCACTTCAGTTCAGACCTGAAAGACCTGCTGCGAAATTTGCTTCAGGTAGATCTGACCAAACGATATGGGAATCTCAAAAATGGTGTGAATGACATTAAGAACCACAAGTGGTTTGCCACTACAGATTGGATTGCCATTTATCAGAGGAAGGTACGTGCTTTGTTCTGATCTTTAAATGAGTAGATGTTTTGAAATGATTTACTAGATTGGAAAATCTAGCAGAAGATATTTGTATAATAATGAATGAGAATTCTACATTAATTCTCATGATGCAACCTGCATCATTAAAGGTAGTTTACAGTTAAGTGGCCTTGCCTTTTCCAGTGACCTATTGGGTCGTCCCATGTATTTCTGTTTTAAGTTTATTCTTTCCTCCCATTGGAAGTCTTGCCTTCACGTCGCCCGGTTGAGGACAAGAGGGTGCTCGTTGTACAAGGGGGGCATAGTCTCAGAATAAGGGGTCGCCCATTTAAGACGGAGATGAGGAGGAATTTCCTCAGAGGGTCGTGAATCTTTGGAATTCTCTACCCGGGAGCGCTGTGGAGGCGGAGTCAATGAATATATTCAAGGCGGAGATTGACCAACATTTTAACTACAAGGGGTCTGGGGAGAGAGCGGGAAAGTGGAGTTGAGGCCAAGATTGGATCAGCCATGATCTTATTGAATGGCGGAGCAGGCTCGAGGGGCGATCGGCCGACTCCTGCTCCTATTTCTTGTGTACACCACAACATCCATTTTTTTTTTTTAACGTGACCCCAACTGAGTTAGCTTTTAAGTTTTTGTTGAAATAATTTATAGAAAATATATTTGATATTTTTGGCAAGTTCGAACTCTTACATTTACAGGAAAGCTTTTCCAGTTGCTGAAGTCTGCAACTGATTCCTGCCCTTTGACCCATGTGTCTGTGTATCAAATAAATTCTACTAAAAATTCCAAGAAGTGCTTTTGTGTCAAAGCTGAGTTGTAAAATTCAGACGACTGACTAAGTGATGTTCCGTGTACTTCAGACCACCAAAAGCTCTGTCGCCACGCTTTTATTACCAGCACCACCCCATTGAGATATGGTCACCATCAATGTTGCATCTTGCAATAATCGTCTTCTATTTCCAAGTACAAGCAGATAACAAATGGCTTGAAGCGAATCTAGTTTAGATCTGGACCGTAGATTTCTACACTGAACGAGTAAATGTGGCAGGGATAGAAACTGGCAGACAGCCCAAACCCATTTCACTTGGGACTCCTGATAGTCAAGAAACCAATCCCAGGAATTGGAGGGAACCAAGAGCTCGTCACAGAAAAGGTCAGGCATTTCATCATTGGTTACTTGTCTCTGATCTGATTCCACAAGGAACTCTCAACTCAATTTCCCCAACTTCTAGCTGCTTTTGTGTTTTAATTTGGAGTCCAGGAGCTAGCACTCGGCCTTTATCCCCTTCATTCGGTGTCTGGCGTCCAGTGATGAGACTTGTAGGTCTACAAGTCTGCTGTGTGAGCCATGGAAAACCAATTTAACAGCATGTGCTGGGAGCCAGCTCCTGGGTACTGGGATCTCCAAATCTGAATTTAAAAAAAAAATACCTTTAAAAGTAGCTTCTGGTTAGTTTGCTTGTTCCTGAACTGCAGCAAAGGCCAAGAAGTGCCTGACCTTTTGTACAACACATTTGATTTCCTCTCCCTCCACTTGCTAGGATTTGTCTCCCTGGATGTTATTGGGATTCTTAAATGGAATGGGTTTGGACTGCCTCAGTACACAGAATGCAGGTGCCCTTAATTTGAGAGTTCAGGTAATCGCAGTCAGAGCCACAATTATGTAACTGGTACAGGAAATGAAAATGTTACTTCACATAAATGGACTGCATTGATGTGTGCCATGTTGTTTGGAGCAGGGTGGAAGGAGCTTTAACTGCATATAATCCAAGTTATAACCTAAGAGAATTCGGGCACTACAGGAAACTTTCTGGTATCCGGCACAGACGGGACCGACGTGGTGCCGGTTCATCAACAATTCCGGATAACCGAACGCTATAGTAAAAGATACGGAGCTCAGAGCTCCGTATAAAGCAACAAACCCTGTTGCAACAGCTTCAAACAATCGGCACAAGTTGCAAGCGTCTCTGTAGCTTAGCAACAGCTTCAGCTACACCCTTACACAGTAACAAATGGAGTAAAAAAAGCAATAAAAGTTATCTGAACCGACTCCTGAATTTTGCCGGTGGATAGAGCATTCTGGTTATTTAGGGGCCGGTTAATCGAAAGTTTCCTGTATGTAAAAATGGTGTGTTCATTTCCACACCATTGTGCACATTTTACATTTTGTTAATTGAAGTTCTCCTTTTAGTGTTCTTATTCCTGTGTTTTAGTATTTGCTTTTCAGCTTGACAGTTGTTTGAAGAATATTTGCTTGGTGATTACAGTGGGTTCACACATTTAGGGGGTATGGTAGCAGAGTGGTTATGTTACTGGACTATTAATCCAGAGGCCTGCATGAATGATCTGGAGACGCGAGTTCAAATCCCACCCCGGCAGCTGGGGAATTTAAATTCAGTCAATTAAATAAATCTGGAATAAAAAATCTAGTGTGGTGGTGACCATGAAACTGCTGGATCGTTGTCAAAAATCCATCTGGTTCACTAATGTCCTTTAGGGAAGGAAATCTGCCGTCTGGCCTATATGTGATTCCAGACCCACAGAAATATGATTGACTGTCCTCTGAAATGGCCTAGCAAGCCACGTCTTCAAAAAGGCAACTCGCCACCGCCTGGGCCGTTAGGGGCAGCCAATAAATGGCGGCCTTGCTGGCGACGCCCACATCCCATGAATGAATTTTTTTAAAACACGTGTCACAGTCGAACTGTTGCCCCAGAGAGATCATTTTCAGCGACCTTTGTCCATCTCTTCATCTTACACTCTCTGATAATTGTTTTCAGGTGGAAGCTCCATTCATACCAAAGTGCAGAGGCCCAGGCGACACCAGCAATTTCGATGATTATGAAGAGGAGGACATCCGTGTCTCTTTAACTGAAAAATGTGCTAAAGAATTTGCTGATTTTTAGAGAGAAAGAGACCGTCAGGGCTTGTACTGGGATCTTTGTACTCTGCTAACAGATGGGGTGGAGCTGAAACCATCTTATTCGTCGAAACAATTACTTAGTTTCCTCATTCCACAAGGCTGAGATCCTTCTTGCCATAATTCATGTGTGCAGTTAGCACAGCCCTCATACACAGGCACATTTACGCAAAGCACTACCTGTGCTACGACAAACTAGACCACTTTCTTATTGTTTCCTTCCTTCCTTCCTTCCTTTATGTTCTACAGCAGTTGCCTTTGTGTCATGTAGTTTGTTTTACCCCTTTAAAAAAAAAAAAATGGCAATTTGCAGAGAGTGAAACATTTTGTTTAAGTGTAAAGATAGAGCAAGTGTTTCAGGATTTTTTTGCACTTGGTGTGACTTAGCCCAAAGTGAAAGCTGAACGTTGCTTCTCGTGTTCGCCAGCCACAATTCCTGTCTGTCGTGTCTGAGAGGTCACAGTCGTAGAAACCTTACCTTGTAGAAATTCAGAATCAGACTCTTAGAACCTAGACAGCATTTTTAGCATTTTTTTTTGGAAGTAGTACTTGTTCTCTGTCTATTATATATAGACTGAACAAAAGCAAATTCTCCTGGACATGACCAAAATGAAGTAGAATTGATTGGATGGTTGGAGCAGGGTATGCAGAGCCTGTGCCTTGAATACTCCTGTACTATCAAATTCAGCTGCCCGTCCCAATTTTTTTATATTCATCTGGGCAGGATCCAGGCCTAACATCACCAGGTGCTGCAGCCTGCTAAACACCATCAGAGTAAAGCTGCCAGCCGGTAATCTTCAGACTAGCTTTGTCTCCCTGTCATTTGTGGCTATGTCGCACCAGCGTGTCAAAGCATAGTCAGTTTGTGGGGTTACTCTCCTGCACAACTCCAACTCCATTGTGTGTTCATTAGCAGATGATGGGCGGGGTGGAGGGGGTCCTGTTACAAGTGGTATACTTCAAAAGGAAAAAAAAATAACAAAGCAGCGTCAGATACTGTCGGGGAATGGCGACGTGAAATAGTTTTAATCATGCCGATTTGACATCGGAAATCCTAAAAGGCGTGGTAAATGGTCTTGCGCACGAACTCCGTCGCTAACTGTATACAACGTAGTGAGCAGGCGCACTATTTGCGCGTGCAGTGGGACTGCAGTCCTCCATTTTTGTTTTAAGATGCTGCAAAAATAAAGAAGGTCACTGCCAGGATTGTGTTTGATTCCGAGGCACAGTGTTGTGACGCTAAAATGATGTTTGGGCAAATGCTAAAAGATTAATCACTCCATAACTAGCTTTACAGACTATTAATTTTTAGTGCTTTGATTCATGCATTGCGAAATACTTAACACAGGTAACAACTGCCATGTTTCCACTATCTTTACAATTTTTTTTAAAGATATAAGTTTGTCTCCCTGGGAACAGAACGTAGAGTTTGCAGTTATTAGGCTCAGCTACTAGGTAGATGCATTGTCATATAATGACATAATCTGTTGCTACGGAAAAGGCTAGTGCTTTCACGTGCTAGCTGAAGCACTTTTCCTCATGTATCTCGGTGTTGTTAAATCATGGGTTATGGATTCAGTGGATCTGTACACGCTAACATTTTTTAACCAACTCATTTTAATCAAATTAGTTTTATTTGTACAATTATGGCACACAGTTTTGATCTCTTTCTCTCGCATATATATATATCTATATATTTATATATTTATGTATGTATATGAAACAAACCTCTCGAACGGTTGAAATTGAAGTGGTTTCTTATGTACAGAAGCAGGCTGAATTCAGATTGGTTCAAATATATACAGGAAAGGAAAGCAATGAGTTTTAATAAATCAACTTGATTTGGCATAGAACCAGTGTATTTGCTTGTGTTAGCACTAAAGAAACATTGACACAATGTCCTCTTAACCTGAAGGGCACTCATGGAAGTAAGGCCTTTGTAGACATTTGCATTACCAGTATGAGCTGTAATATCAAACATTCTGTTTGTCGTCTTGGCTGTCAAAACATTTGCACAACAATGTCCATTATGAGGCTGACACCGACAGCAGTTTTTTCATCCACCCGTATTTACCTGTATGTGCAAGGGAAGTATAAGATACTTTGCTGTAGCAGATTTTATGTAACTAAAGAAATGTAAGGTCACATTAATAAATTTAAAAGTTCCTTTGTATGAAAAAGTTAAAATCTTTTGTATTTCATTTAGATTGAGGACATGCTGTTGTATGCTAGCTGTATGCGATAAATTCTACAGTAACTTTGTTGTCGTTTATGGACTTAAAGGTTTTAATAAACGCTGAAGATCACATTTCTGACTGGCTTATGTTATTAAAGATTTGACAATCTGATACTGTATTTAAAGCGTTACAGCCTTTGTAAGCCTCTGTTCTTCAGAAGAATTCTAAAATCGTATTGCCCAGAATGTTTTTTTTTGTTAATGCTTTCTTTAAAGGGAGCATGGTGCAAGTTTTTGTGTAATGGATCAGTTTTGACCAGTACTGTGTGGATGTACGGTGGACGCCTGTTTACATCAGCTCTAGTTTACTATTTATATTAAAAAATTAAGAGATCACTGTGTGTAGCTCTGTTTATGGATAATCCAAGAAAACTGAGAGTCGGCTTGATAGTATTGTGAAAGGCCCTGCCAGACTCCTACATGGTACTGGTTTTCCTGACACTAGATTTCCTTCAGAGCTTCAACAAATCTCTCTCACAACTTTGTGCACTTTCCATAGATGCTAAAGAGTTCCACATAGTGGATTTTCTTTTCTTGCCAATTTTCCCACCTCCTTTTTCCCCTCCAGAGGTGTTGATTCCTTCCTGGGGTATGATTCCATGTGTGTTGGCTCCCTCTGTAACTTGTCCCGGTGACCATTATTCCTGCGAGACCCTTGATCGTGATTGTGAAGAATGTTCAACTGAACCCTGACGTAGAATTCGATGTAATTCTAAGTCGGGGTTCAGTTGAAGAATCTTCACACTGACTGACTAACTTTTTTCCCCCATTCTCTCTAACTGGAGACACCAGGGCCTATTGTAGTGTTGCCATTCTAGTTGAGATCAACTAATTCAGCACAAACTGGAAATTGAACCGAAGACCTCGCTGGTCTACTCGCTGGATAAATTCTTATTGTAACTTTAGCCCCCTTCAGATTTGGTTTATTTTACAGCTATCTGAAATCGGGGTGGGAAAGGGAGATAGCGTGCATGTTTAAAGTCTAATTTAAGTCCCTCTACCCACAGGCCTCTGCTGGCGCTGCTACGCCGGAATGACCTAGCTACATTTTTTTGCCGTATTTATCCCTCTACTTCAGCGATCCAGCTGGTATTAAGAACTCAGTCTGGGGAAGTGACTGCAAATCCAGTATTACGGCACATCATTTAAATCGCCAAGACAGGGTTGATCTTTGGATACTAGGAAATTAAGTTTCTGATCTGAACATAGCGCTTAAGGTTTCAGCATTCAGAATTTAAGGCAGATGGTGTAAAGGAATTGAGAAACAACTTTTATTCAAAATTATATGCAGTGATTAGATATAGACCAGCTTGTATCATAACTCCAAAGTAGCAAATATGAAAGTTTAAAATTTTTAAAGCCTAATATTTAATTCTCGAGGCTCTTTCGCACCCACAAATTTGGCCCTGGAGTTGCAGGTCAAATAAAACCAAAGAATTTAAGCTTGACGCTAATTTACTTTAGGGAAGAAAACCTGCCGTCCTTATCCAGCCAGGCCTATATGTGACTCCAGTCCCACACCAACGTGGTTGACTCTTAACCGCCCTCTGGCTTAGCACGGCACTCAGTTGCATCAGACCGCTAGAAAAGGCATCTCGACATTAGTTGCCTTGCCAACAATGCCCACATCCTGAGAAAAAATAAAATAAAAACTTCAGTCCTGTTTTGTGATGGTTAATTTTTGTGACGTTTCAGCTATACATGGATTTTTGAATCAATAATTTAATTTGTCCTGCTATTGGTGGTGAAGTTTACTCTTCTTGAAGTTGCTTTCCTTGGTCATTGTCAAAAATGTGTTAAGTTCTGGCACCAAAGTTTTCACTTTTTGTTGATCAGTGCTGTTGTACAATTAGTTCAACACTTTCAGTCCTTAACCTCGGCCCCTTTTTTTTCACATGGCAGCTGTTGATGATTCTGCCATTCCCATTTACACCTCATCTCGACGACTCTTTTGTTTCTTAACTTGCCCCATTACCATCTCCTTTTGCCTCGCACCATCATCCCTTTTGTTTTTTAATCCCTCCTGCCTTCCATCCTATCACAGGCCTTCTCTTTTTGTTCTTTCCTCCCCTCCCCATTTCCCCACCCCTGCACTTGCTTAAAAATCTGTTACACCTCTAACTTTGTCCAGTTCTGACGAAGGGTCATCGACCTGAAACGTTAACTCTGTTTCTCTCTGCCTGACCTGATTATTTCCAGCATTTTCTGTTTTTATTTTGGTACTGTTGCTGTGCTATTTCTGGCAAAATGTAATAATTTAGCTATTTGGATTACAAATCGCATGAGCTTTTCATTTCAATTTTGGAGTCTTTTTCCTTTGTTTTTAGCTCTGCTGCAACTCTGAGTACTTTCTGGTCAGTTTCTAGTATTGTATCACCATCTTGTAAATCTATGAGGAACTAGTGATTAAGTATACATTTTTGCTACATTATCTGCTCTGGAGGTTTGTATGTCCTCTGTACCATAAGCAAACGTGTGGATGTGCTGGGGTAATTTCAAGGGTTTAATACTGCATTGCTGTTGTATAGTGTTATCTTAGAATAAGGCAGAGTGCAATGACCTTTTTTAAATGAAAGGGTAACTGTTATTTGTTTTGGGTTGTAGCAAATACTCATGGAGACCGGTAATGGACACATCCGGCAATACAGGTAATTACTTTGCCTTCAGCTATAAAACAGTGCTTCACGACCTTTTATGCATCACAACTAAAAGTGAGCCTGAGTAGGTTAATGTCAGAACCTGGCTTTAATGTTGTACATCTAACATTTAATAGATTAATAACCCAAACCATGTACAACAGGAACAAGTGCTGCATGGGGAGCTTAGAGGGGTCCCATGGCAGCAATTTGATCACCTTGTGGAGCGATCTTGCTTAGCTGCAAATGACCTATGACTTGAGGTCAATTGCACTTTTTTTTCCTCCCTAGTGTCCTGATTAATGAAGATTCATACAAATAGGAAATCCCAAGTCATGACACTGATTGCTGCCTGTGCAAGCTTGGGGATATTTATGATCAGTGATGTGCTTTCCTTTCCTTTTGGAGAAATGTCAGAGGACAGCCCATTGTCTTATGGCAGTGGTAAATGTAACACTATTCTACGACTGTAATCCTTAATTCAGTTGTGTCTGACGGAAAATATGTGGTGATTTGTTGCAACAACGTGGATAAGTGGTTACCAAGCATTTTATCGATGGTCAACAATCTCTGGCTGGTGTTGAGAATGCATAACCTGTTACATAGGAACAAGAATAGGTCATTCAGCCCCTCGAACCTGTTCCACCATTCAATTAAATCATGGCTGATCTGTACCTCAACTTCATTCAAGTTTGCTGGTTTTGCCCAAGTTAACTTTTTTGGAAGCGTGCTCCATTCTGTATGCTAAAACGCTTGTGGCTGTCTGTTGAAGCTGTCTTTAAATTGTTCAGATATGAAAATACATCAGCAAAATAAGCTACATCAGTTGGCTATTTATTGGCAGAAGTGACCATTTCTCTTTTAGGATTGAAAGTAATTTATTCAGAAGAAATGCACCAGTTTTTATTTTCCCTTTTTGAAAGCCACGGATAACTTCATGAAAAGGCCTTTGGAAATAAGATCCGTCCACTTTCAAAGCCAAAAGACTTGAGACTAGTGGAGATTTTTCAAAGTACAGTCCCCGCTGCTTATAGAAGGCGTGTTGGCGTTAACGCGATTTCCCTGCTAAACGCGTTGGGCGATTAAAAAGGTAAGTAACCAAAAAAAATTTTAAACGGGAAATTCATTTAGCAACTGTCTCCCCTAATTGTTAGCAGTTGCATCAAAAATGTCATTGTTAAATTAGTCGCACTTTAACGAGGTGCAAATAACTGATTAAAATTGCTTGAAGACCCAACTTTGGTTGAAATCAGTTCAGTAAAGACAATATAGGAAATAACAGAAAATGCAGAAAACACCCAGTAGGTCAGGCAGCATCGTGGAGAGAGGAACAGAGTTAATGTTTCAGGTCGATGCCCCTTCATCAGAACCGGAAAAAGTTGGAGAAGTAATGGATTTTAAAGCAAGTGTGGGGCAGGGAAAGGGAGGAGGGGAGGAAAGATCAAAGGGAAGGTCTGTGATGGGATGGAAGGCAGGAGAGATTAAAAGACGAAAGGGATGATGGTGCAAGGCAAAAGGAGATGGTAATGGGACAAGTTAAGAAACAAAAGATGACTCTAGATGAGGTGTGAATGGCGATGGCAGAATGATCGACAGCTGCCATGTGAGAAAAAAAACAGAGGCCGAGGTTGTCGTCTAAAATTGTTGAACTTGATGTATACACAATATAGGGATTAACGAGGAGTGAACCGCTCATTGAAACTGTTTGACGACCCAGCTGGTTGAACCATTGCTAAGTACAGAGTAAGTACTTACTGAACTGCCCAAAATAGTCAGCACGCTTAATACATTATAATCAAATCAAATCAACTTTTATTGTCATTGTTAGTGCACAAGTGCTGTACAACAAAATGTAGGCTTGCGGCTCCCGAGAGTGTACAATTTGGATTAGGACACTTAAACATTTCAACATACATTTATACATTTGGCTTGCAGTATATTAGCATAAATATGACCATAAAGTGCATTGGCAGATGTGCAGGCTTTAGTGTTTATTTGTGGAGTTCAGTAGGATGACAGCCCTGGGAAAGAAGCTGTTCCTAAATCTGGTCGTACGGGTGCGAATGCATCTGTAGCGTCTTCCAGATGGTAGGAGGGCGAACAGACTGTGGCTGGGGTGGGTAGGGTCTTTGATGATGGACCGTGCCCGCCGTAGGCAGCGTTTCTGATATATATGCTCTATGGTCGGTAGCCGGGTGCCGGTAATGCGTTGGGCAGTTTTGACTACCCGCTGTAGGGCTTTCCGGTCATGGGAGCTACAGTTGCCATACCATACCGTGATACAGTTTGTCAGGATGCTCTCTATAGTGCAGCGGTAGAAGTTAGAGAGGATATGGGGTGACAGATTACATCCCTTCAGCCTCCTCAAGAAATATAGGCGCTGCTGGGCTGCCTTCACCAGAGAGGAGGTGTTGAGGGACCAGGAGAGGTCTTCCGTGATGTGGACTCCGAGGAACTTAAAGCTGGCCACCCTTTCCACCTCCGCCCCATTGATGTGGATGAGGGTGTGACTTCCGCCTTTGGACTTCCTGAAGTCCACGATTATTTCCTTTGTTTTCTTGGTGTTAAGGGCCAGGTTGTTGTCGGCGCACCACTTCACGAGATGCTGGACCTCCTCCCTGTAGGCTGACTCATCATTGTTGGTGATCTGGCCTACTACCGTGGTGTCATCTGCAAACTTGATGATGGTGTTGGAACCATTAACAGCCACACAGTCGTGGGTGAAGAGGGAGTAGAGGAGGGGGCTCAGCACACATCCTTGTGGGGCCCCCGTGTTCAGGGTCAGGGGGTGGGGGGAGGTGTGGTTACCTAATTTGACAGACTGGGGTCTGTTTGTTAGGAAGTCCAGGGTCCAGTTGCAGAGGGAAGTGTTCAGGCCAAGAGTTTGGTGGCCAGCTTGTTGGGGACGATAGTGTTGAATGCTGAGCTGTAGTCTATAAACAACATTCTGATGTAGGTCTCCTTACCATCTAGGTGATTCAGTGCCGAGTGTAGAGCAGTTGTGATTGCATCCTCCGTTGATCTGTTTGCACGATAGGCAAACTGGTGTTGGTCAAGGGAGGCAGGAACACTGGCTTTGATGTGGGCTAAGACCAGTCTCTCGAAACACTTCATTACGATGGGTGAGAGTGCGACAGGTCGATAGTCGTTCAGACACGTCACAGCCGCTTGTTTAGGCACAGGAATGATGGTGGCGGTCTTGAAGCATGTAGGGACCACTGCCTGGGCCAATGACAGATTGAAGATGGCGGTGAAGACATCAGCCAGCTGATCAGCACATTCCTTGAGTACCCGTCCAGGGATGCTATCCGGTCCAGCAGCCTTTCGTGTGTTCACTCTGCATAGAGCGCCCCTTACGTCGGAGGTCGACAGAGTGAGCACCTGGTCTTCCGGGGGTGGCAAGGCTTTGGTAGCCGGCTCCTTGTTGTCCCTGTCGAAGCAAGCGTAGAAGTTGTTAAGCTCCTCCGGAAGGGAGGCGTCGCTTCCTACAAAGTGGCACCTTTGTAATTGTTGGCACCATTTGCCCGATCTAGGTGGCTGCCTATGCTAAGCGTGGACGGTGTAGGTGGTAAGGACTGTACCCTCCCATTTTATACAGGAAAGGAGTTTTCAAAATCTAATATTTAACCTGCTGGGAGGCACACAAGGTGCTATCAAGAATGCCTGAACACACTTTTTTCATTTGATATCCAACTCCTGGTTCAAAAGTTTGTACGACAAAGATCTTCCCTTCTAATCATGCAAAATGGAGGTAAATGTATCTTAATGTTCCTAACAACAACAACTTGCATTTATATCGCATCTTTAACGTTGTAAAACATCCCAAGGCGTTTCACAGGAGAGTTGTCAGACAAAATTTGACACCGAGCCACATGAGATGACCAAAAGCTTGGTTAAACTAGCAGCTTTAAGGAGCATCTATGTTACATAATTTTAGTCACCATAATCTGAAAATAGTACATTTACAGGCTGTTTAAAAAATAAAGATGTGCATTTATATAGCGCCTTTTACGATCACTGGACGTCCCAAAACACTTTACAGCCAATGAAGTACTTTTGGAGTGTAGTCACTGTTGTAATGTGGGAAACGTGGTAGCCAATTTACACATAGCAAGCTCCCACAACCAGCAATGTGATGATGACCAGATAATCTGTTTTTATGATGTTGATTGAGGGATCAATATTAGCAAGGACACCGGGGATAACTCCCCTGCTCCACTTCAAATAGTGCCTTGGGATCTTTTATGTCCACCTGAGCGAGCAGACGGGGGCCTCGGTTTAACCTCTCATCCGAAAGACGGCACCTCTGACAGTGCAGCACTCCCTCAGCACTGCACTGGAGTGTCAGCCTAGATTGATGTGCTCAAGTCCCTGATGTGGGACTTGAACCCACGACCTTCTGACTTGGCCACAGCTGACACTTGTTTATATAAGGAGCTGCTGTTGAGGCTTTGAATGTTTTATGATTGTAAAGGAGATTAAGTTGGGCAAATAGCTTGCAACCCACCATACTTTAACACTCTCAAACATGTTAGTTAAAACGGAGTATCGTAAGTTTTGTTTAGTCATTCTTACTGGATCTTCCCAAGCACCAGGCTTGGCTAATCTACTTTGGTGTTGGCTGCACAAGACCTGAGTGTTGGGAGCCGGTGGCACTAGCGTAATATAAACACGGCTTCAGAGCAGGTTTAAAACTATGAATGGTTCTCCCCCACACCGCCTTTCGAAAACTCACTGAACCATTTTGGGTTGAAACCTCACTGTCTGATATTACTAAATTTGTTCATATGAGATTCCTTTATCTGCTAGTTCGACAAAGGCATTAACATAGAAGATAGGAGCAGGAGTAGGCCATTCGGCCCCTTGAGCCTGCTCCACCATTTAATGAGATCATGGCTGATCATCCAAATTCAGTACACTGTCCCTGCTTTCTCCCCATATCCCTTGATCCCTTTAGCCTTAAGAAATATATCTAACTCCTTCTTGAATATATTTAATGAACTGGCCTCTACTGCCTTCTGTGGTAGAGATTTCCACAGGTTCACCACTCTCTGGGTGAAGAAATTCCTCCTCATCTCTGTCCTAAATGGCTTACCCCTTATCCTTAGACTGTGACCCCTGGTTCTGGACTCCCCGACCATCGAGAACATCCTTCCTGCATCTAGTCTGTCCAGTCCTGTCAGAATTTTATAAGTTTCAATGAGATAACTGGTTAGCACCTCCATTAACATAACACACAGGAACTTCATATGACTGCATTTGTGCCAATTATCGCGCAACCTGATTTCACCAACTTGCATTTTTTCCCCAAATTTTTGAATTGCATGTCAATGGGTAGGGTGGAAAATGAGCAAAAGTACAGGGAAAAGCTTGCTCTGTATAGAGTGCAATAGTAAGCTTAAGTACAAGTTCAGTAACTATTAAATCTGGTGTCTTGCCAGTCGGTAGTAATGTCGAAACATTCATTTGCAGTAAGCTAAGACAGGTATTGTAATGAAAGTTTTGAGGATTAAAGACCCTTTTATATTGGTGTCAGTGGGATGTTTGCACTGCCAGTTTGCAAAGCGCAGGCCTTTCACAGCCAGCTGCAATGTACAATCAGCAAGACTTTCCACAGTGACAGCCCCACTGAAAGCTTCCAGGCTGCTAGTCTTAGCGAATGCTGGCAATTTTGCCTTCAGCTTTCAGGAGGCTGGGCAAAAACCCATGCTTGAGAACCGGCAGCACAACTGCCCCACTATGCCAATATAAAAAGGGCCTTAGCCCATGTTAGTAGGCTTGGCTGTAAGACCAAAATAGGATTTCATGTAATTTACAACATGGGGGAGGTCTCGTCCTTTCTAGTTGGTGAGCACCATAAAAGTAGAAAGACTCACTGGAATCATTTACACATTCCATAAGTCTACAGCCCAGAATGAGGCCATTTGGCTGACCATGTCTATGTCAGCTCTTTACTGGAGAAAAGGTGTCATTTCCCATGAATTTCAACTACTTTTACATATCTGAAAACTCTGTGCAATGAAAGAAACTTTGAAAATTGAGAGCTAATTTCACGTCAAACTTTTTTCAACTTTTTCCAAACAAAATTGAAACCTCCAGTAAAGTCAGCAAATGTTGCAGCAGAAATTGTGTGAAATGCTTTCAAAATGTTTGAGTGTTGGAGGAGAAAACACCAATTCTCAATTCCACTACAATGATCCCCTCTTTCCCCCCCCCCTCCCCTGGGATATACTCAAGGAAATTAAGGGCTGTGAACTGTAATTTTTGCCTGATCGTAATTAACCCGTGTGAATACTTCAATGCTGCGTGAAATGGCAGGAGGTTTTATTGGCATCTGTTGTCCAGTGTTTTACTACGTTACAATTATTGCAATACAAAGTGCTCTTCTAAGCCGGTATAAATGTCGTATGTATCGAATTCTGAAATTGATTTCATTTCAAGGATGTGTAGGTTTATCAGCTTATTGATGTTGGCATAAAAAATAAGCTTATGAGGAGGGAAGATTCCGCATGCTGTTCCACAAAGCATGCACGTTAATTTTGGACTCCGAGGAGCTTTGGTACTCGGCAGCCAATAACCATCCTGCATTTGGAACAGGTGATTTGTTTTTGGATCAAAGCTGAATTAGATATTGTCAGTAGTACTCTTTCTGTCTGGTTGTGATGACATTTATTTTTTGGGAGCTTGGTGAGTATTTCCTTTCTCCCCCCCACCCCCCCCCCCCCCCCCCACCCCCAAAATGGGCATGAGTGCTTAAAAATAGACTTCCAAACATATACACTGTCAGCTTTTAACTTATTTTCTTAAATTTTGACCTTAAGTCACAAAAACGGCCCTGGACAATGATCTCCATCACTGCCAATAACTGCTCACTCATTTCATTGCTGTTTGTGGGATTTTTGCTTCATGCGAAATGGCTGCCCCATTTCCCTACCTAACGGTCACTACACTTCAAAATAATTGTGTGCGGGAGTGCTATGAGATGTTTTGAGACATAAGGCGCTATGAAAAAGCAAGCCTTTTTTCCATTTTAACTGAGTCTAGTTTAATCATTGAAATTGGCCTCCTTCCTTGATCATGCTCAGGCAATGTGCTTTTTTTTTAAATGGTTATTTCTAATCGAGGAAACCATATAATTGCCAACCCCTTCCCCATTTCTAACACTTCAGATATTAAAAATAGTGCAATGAAAATGGGTTTTTTTTAGGATTGGGGCCACGGGGGAGTGAAAACTGGCTGGTTGTAAGAGTTGATTGCAGGGTTTTTTAATCAATAAAACTTGGTTAAAACCAATATCTGCAAGCTCTACTGCAAAATTCCTGCCTGTGAAAGAAACTGCATGCATGATATTCGGAATTCCCCAAAGCTATAGTCACTGGCTAGATTTCAATTAATAGTTTATTCACCGAGTGAAATTCTAATGTTTTGAGGGGTTAATTAAATGCCTGAGAAACTACCTTTACACATGAACACCCGCTCGTGCCTCAAGTAATCATGGCGATCTGATTTATGCCTTGCAGTAATGTCGCTGTAACTGAACTGATTTCTGCTGTTACTGGGATTTCAGTGAAATGTGATATTGTCTTTGTGTCCACTTGAGCTGCGATAAATGGCCAGCAGTACAATTATATTAGCTAGAAAGATGGAAGCGCCCCAATAAATAAATCTTAGAGCAACGCTGTATCTTGGAGATTGGCTTATGCTCACTTTGACATGCTATTTTTGTTGATTGATTCTTCCATCTCCATTATCCCAACAAAATTCTGGTCTTTGTAACTGCACTTCAGGAGCAACACCTCCGTAAAATAACATAGCCATTGAATTTGGTGAGTGTTTTCCCCCCCCTTTCCATGTTACATTGTTAGGAAGCTTTTTATATAATCCTTGGCACCATGAACACTTGGACTATGGCACTGTTGTTTTAGGGTTGGGATGGGAGGGCATAGCTATTTTAAGAGCAATACCTGCATACAAGCAAGCCATGTACTGATTAAAATTTTGAGATCTGCTTGGTTCAGCCCAGGATTCCACCTACTAGAGCTGAGCTGTGATTTGGTTGAGGGTGGTGGAGTGAGCGCTACCATTAGCCCTCAAAGGTTACAAATGTTTTCTCCCCAGTGTAACGAGTGCAGGGACACTTGTTCATTTCTGATTTTGAGCTTCTCCCTAGCTGGGCTCCGTATTGATCAGTTTATTGTATACTCTAGACCTTTGAGGAAATTACCAAAATACAGACGCATCAAAACTCTTCCTTTTTTTAAAAAAAACTTTCCATTATTTACTGCCTCTCCTGGTGTATTTTGTGTAATTGTTGGCTGTATAATTTCTATTGGAAAATAAATATTTCTAATTTGAAGGAAATATGCAGGAAATGAGAAATATTGTGAATTGCCTGTTTGCATTTTAATTGTCTTTTAAAGCATGTTTTTAATCTTTGGCAATGTATTTTTTAATATAAAGCAAAACAACTTTTTCTTTTTATATTTTCTTCCTGCT
Source organism: Somniosus microcephalus (assembly GCF_052327205.1). Lineage (NCBI taxonomy): Eukaryota > Metazoa > Chordata > Chondrichthyes > Squaliformes > Somniosidae > Somniosus > Somniosus microcephalus. Next base: position 363,991,838 of record NC_140989.1, read on the forward strand.
GTCTGACATCCGCACTACTATATTTGAATTAGATTTTGATTGAAGAAACTCGATGGTCTGGATTTTGCTCTGAGCGGCAAACAAACTGGGCCAGCTGTTCAATACACTCGCCCTTGCCCATAGACTTTCTGTGGGCTTTTGCGCGGCAAGTTGTTGGCAGCCAACCATCCAAAAAGTGCAGCGTCCTCTACAGGGCAGCTGGGACCAGTGTGAATAGGGCAAGCAACTGTGCATAAGAACATAAGAAGCAGGAGTAGGCCATATGGCCCCTCGGGCCTGCTCCGCCATTCAATAGGATCATGGCTGATCCGATTCTAGACTCACGTCCACTTCCCTGCCCTCTCCCCATAACCCCCAATTCCCTTATCTGCTAGGAAACTGTCTATCTCCATTTTAAATTTATTTAATGTTGCAGCTTCCACAGCTCTCTGGGGTAGCAAATTCCATAGATTTACTACCCTCTGAGTGAAGAAGTTTCTCCTCATCTCAGTTTTGAAAGGGCAGCCCCTTATTCTTAGATTATGCCCCCTAGTTCTAGTCTCACCCATCAGTGGAAACATCCTCACCGCATCCACCCGATCAAGCCCCCTCACAATCTTATATGTTTCGATAAGATCGCGCCTCATTCTTCTGAACTCCAATGAGTAGAGTCCCAACCTACTCGACCTTTCCTCATACATCAACCCCCTCATCTCCGGAATCAACCGAGTGAACCTTCTCTGAACCGCCTCGAGAGCAAGTATATCTTTTCTTAAATATGGAAACCAATCAGATTGAAGAATCCTTAATGAGCAGCGCAGAGTCTGAACCAGGAAGTATAATTTGGAATAGTGAATTCAACGTCACATCAGGCACAGCAAGCGAAATGGAGAGAAAGAAAGGTTGGATTAAGACATTTAAGAGACAAAGAAAAAGTTTTTTAAAAATTAATTGATTTTTAAATCAACAATAATTAAAAGCTTGAAGGAATGAGACTCCACGCTTGTAAAAAGTTAATTTTCAGTAATTAAGACTTGCCTCAACATTAAAAGGGTACTTAGACTGGAATGAACAAGCCCTAACTTTTGGATTGGAATGAACAAGTCCTAACTTTTTCTGGCAAATTTAGTCCATATCTATGAGGTTAAGTACAGCAACTTCATGCCATTCAATAAATTTGAATGGTGAGTCAGACAGCGAGACTAGTAGTATTAAGGGATATGGGGCAAAGGTGGGTATATGGAGTTAGGTCGCAGATCAGCCATGATCTCATTGAATGGGGGAACAGGCTGGAGGGGCTGAATGGCCTCCTCCTGCTCCTGTGTTCCTATTTTGGAGGAGCTGGGCATCTCGGACAACAACTTCCGGATTTCCACTTTTAACTGCGCATGTGCAGTCGCCAGAAGTCGCTGTCTGATTTGCTCATCAATAACAGTGAGCGCTGTTAGCCTCCCTGTTATTTCTACAGAAAAATCCAGCCCACTGCAAATTTAGAGCATTGCATGAGTATAGTAGTTGGTTGTTTTACATCGGGAAGGTGCCCCCTACTTTTCTGGTACAAGTCCACTCCCTCAAGGGCTCAATTGGCTAAGGCAGTTAGTAACTGGAGCATGCATACTGGCAAGGTCATGGGTGCGATTCCCAGTCTGTGCTCAGTTAACTGATGTCAGCTGAACTGGTGGTAGTACATAGAATTTATAGCACAGAAACAGGCCTTTAGGCCCAACCCTATGCCGGTGTTTATGCTCCACATGAGCCTCCTACCACTCTTCATCTAACCCTATCGACATATCCTTCTATTCCTTTCTCCCTCATGTACTTATCTCGTTTCCCTTGAATGGCGGAACAGGCTTGAGGGGCTGAATGGCCTACTCCTGCATCTATGCTATTCACCTCAACCAGTCCTTGTGGTACACCACTCTGAGTAAAGAAGTTTCCCCTGAATAGACAGACTAGATGCTGGAAGGATGTTCCCGATGGTCGGGGAGTCCAGAACCAGGGGTCACAGTCGAAGGATAAGGGGTAAGCCACTTAGGACAGAGATGAGGAGGAATTTCTTCACCCAGAGAGTGGTGAACTTGTGGAATTCTCTACCACAGAAGGCAGTTGAGGCCAATTCATTAAATATATTCAAGAAGGAGTTGGATATATTTCTTAAGGCTAAAGGGATCAAGGGATATGGGGAGAAAGCAGGGACCGGGTACTGAATTTGGATGATCAGCCATGATCGCATTGAATGGCGGAGCAGGCGCGAGGGGCCAAATGGCCTACTCCTGCTCCTATCTTCTATGTTTCTATGAATTCCTTATTGGATTTGTTCGGGTTAGGGAAGAGAATCAGCTCGGGTTCCCACTCCAGATTGAGGACCATGTGTATCTGTGTGAACACCAGGTGAAGACTGGCTGTCATTGAATAGCCTGACACTGACTGCTCCCTTGTAAAGAATAACCAGATGGGCAAGGCACTGAAGGGAATCTGGTTTCCTTGGATCTGTACCGCCACCGGGATCTGTACCTCCACCTCATGACAGGAGGAGGGGAGAAAGAATTAAATGCATTCAGTCCAATAGCGTGCAGTTAAATGTATTGATCATTTTAGATCCCATTTAATTCAATTTATTCAATGGTGTGCGCTCACTCTCATATCTTCTAACTGTAATGCTTTAAAATTCCAGGTTATTGTAAACTACAAGTTTAGCTTCCTCTAAATGTAAATTGATTGGGACCAGGCAGCGGAATCAGGCTGCATTCTCTGCAGCATCAGTTTAAAGGAGAACACTTTGTACTGACATTGCAGTTGTAGTTTGAATGCACCCTTTGTGTGTGTGTAATACAACAGTTTTGGGGAATTGATTTCATATTTTGAAATGAAACTTTTATCTACATTGTATTGACACGTTCTATTTTTCTTTGCCCACCCTGTTTGTTTCTCTGTTCCTGGAGGCAGTGATGCACACGGGCGTATAGTTCACAAACATTGGCTGCCTTCCAGTGTTGCACCAAGTGAGCATACCTCTGAGAACCTGCAACCTCAGCAAGCTGTTCAACTGGGCCGGGGCATTCCAGTAGAGCCAGAATTTTGCCTCCCCCTCTGTTGACAGCAAGGCCATACAGGCGTCACTGGGTCGTGATCATGAGTGGAACTTCTGTCTGATTTCACACTCGCGTCTCCAGCTTCCCTTTAGTCCAAGAGTGTTGCCGTCTCCACGAGTTCAGCTAACTTAGCCTTGGTTTAACATCTCATCTGAAAGACAGCAACTTTAACAATGCATCATTTCCTCAGCACTGCAATATAGTGTTAGCCTAAGTTTTAAATTACAGGATTGGTGAGTAGAGATTAGTTTTTGTTTTTAATTGCTGCTACTTGACAAAAATGGCTCTACTTGCATTGAGATGTGGACACATTCAAGTGGTGTGATCATCCGATTTCACAATTTATTTCTATAACTCCCTCAATAAAATTCTCATCCTTGTTTTCAAATCCCTCCATGGCCTCACCCCTCCCTATCTCTGTAACCTCCTCCAGCCCTACAACCCTCCCAAATCTCTGCAGTCCTCCAATTCTGGCCTCTTATGCATCCCCGATTAATTTTTTTTCTTTGCTCCACCATTGGCGGCCATGCCTTGAGCTGCCTAGGCCCTAAGCTCTGGAATTCCCTCCCTAAGCCTCTCCGCCTCCCTACCCTCTCTCCTTCTTTAAGACGCTCCTTAAAACCTACCTCTTTGACCAAGCTTTTGGTCACCTGTCCTAATATCTCCTTATGTGGCTCGGTGTCAGATTTTGTTTGATAATCGCTCCTGTGAAGTGCCTTGGGATGTTTTACTACATTAAAGGTGCTATATAAATGCAAGTTGTTCTATTTAGTTCTCAATTGACTGCATCTAAAAGTAAAGCATATCCATTTAATTCACTCGTTTGATGTACTAAGTAGGTGAGCATTGCCTGATGTAGCACTAAACCAGAAAGTCCCCAGGTTGAATTTCTGGTCTCGTGAGTTAGCTGATCTCAGCCAGGCAGGAGTTTAGCGGTGCCTCAATTGATCTCCGTGCTCCTGGACTCGGGAGAGGAAAAGCAGTCAGCCAGGCTTGCAGCTCCTGATCGCTATCCAGTGACCCAACCCACCCTGCCCTTTACTGAAAGTGTGTGTGTGTGAACTTCAGATAAGAACTGAATCACACTCATCCTCTGTCTTGCCCTCTGTTGGGCGAATAGCCTGCCAACAATCTCTGTCTACCCATGAAGAACAACCTCGTGGACAGGTTATTGCAAGGCCAGTAACCCAACCGCATACAGTGCTTTCCGGAGAAAGGGGGCGGTGGGGGGGGGGCGCGGGGAGATGAGAAAACACTTCTCCATTCTCTGGTAGTGTGACATTGTTAAATTTTGTAGCTATTTATAGAAAGACCCTCTGTTGAGAATCTTAATCTGGAAGCTGCGGAAACGATTTCAGAACATTATGGTGAAGTCACTAAATCAGCACAAACCTAGTTGGTACCGTTCCTTAACCTTGCTGATGGTGTGGTGTAGGAATGATTAATATCTTCCCAGCACCTTGTGCTGCAGTGTTTGATGAGAGGAACAGATTTTTGAAAGCTTTTAGCATCAATGAATAGGAAACTAACTGAGGACAGACATCTTGGCTTGCACAGAAATAAATAAAGAAAAATAAGTACACTACCTTTTTATTGAAATGCAAATGACTTGTACTTTTGATGCTTTCAGAGCTTGCAGTATGATCTTTTTCAATGGTAAGCCTGTCATTTTCAAGTCAATTATACACATGAAAAATCAGTCTCAGTGATCCACAAAGCCAGCTTGATTTAGAAGGGAGACTTGCCAGTGTGTTTATAAGTCACTGTGTCGCTCCTGGTCAATTAGGGGTGACTTTTACTGCTGGTAGGCACCGGTCTTGGAATGTTTGAGGCTGGTTCTCGACCTGCTCACTTTCAAAATGTAGTCCGAACATGGCCGTTGGAGGAGCTGTCTTGTCATGTTCAGACGCTTATTAATGACTACAGCATATGGCTGAGGGTTAAAATTGAGATAAGGTAACCTTGAGTTAGAGAGAGGGAAAGATTAACCAGGGTTCTGACGAAGGGTGTAAAACGCCATAACTTGTCTCTTTCTCTTATAGGTTCAAGACTGACCTGCTGTGTATTTCCAGCACTTAGTGTTTTTTTTCCCGATTTCCAGCACTTGCAGTTTTTCCCTCCATATTTGAGTCCTAATCATGATCCAGTGACCCCCTCCTCGGAAGTATGTTGAATGACTGACTGACTGACTGATGAGGACAGGATTGGGCTTGGCAGTGAAGCCCCCCCCCCCTCCCCCACAGTCAGATGGCCTGCAAACAGTGACACATGGATAATGCTATCCACCTGGGTGAGGTACCAGAGGGTGATCTCGACATCTATGTGGCTGTAAGGAGTCAGCACCTTCAGGAGATGGAGGGGGGAAAAGAAAAGTACACGGTAAGTTCAGTGTGTTCAGTAGTCTGTCAACTGCCTCCTGCTCAGTTGATCTGCCAGATCATGTAGACACATAAAATGAAGTCTTACTTTTCCAAGTAGAAAACACAGACTTGCATTCTTATTTATTTCTTATGGGTGTTGAGATAAATCGAGGCATAGATATTGCAGATGTAAGCAAACCATGTGAGTTAGAGCTATGAGCACAGAAATGGGGAGAACAGGTACAAAGTTAACAAGCCTGATACCATTGTGGGAGCACTGTTAGCGCGAGGACAGCAGCAGTTCAAGGAGAGTAGTTGATATGTGGCTATGGAACAGACTGCCAGAGAAAGCAATTGAGGCTGAATCAATGAACTGCTTAGAAAAGCAGATAAATAAATATGTTTCAAACAAGGATTGGTGGCTGTAAGGACAGCATAATTGTGGTTAGGATCTGGGATGCACTGCCTGAAAGGGTGGTGGAGACAGATTCAACCGTGGCTTTCAAAAGGGTTAGTACCTGAAGGAAAAAAAATTGTAGGGCTATGGGGAAAGGGCAGGGGAGTGGGACTAGCTGAAGTGCGCTTGCAGAGAGCCGGAACGGACCGAATGGCCTCCTCCTGTGCTGTAACCATTCTATGATTCCAGGTCAACACCTCACGGTTCTGTTGTGTGCGTGTGAGTTTGTGGAATGCAGACTTCCTATATGGGGAGGGCAGCAACTTTTAAGATGCAATGTGGTGCTGAATTTGGGGAGGGAAACATTGATAATCAAGTCTCTGTATTTATGGCTATTGATGTAAACTCTGTAAATGGTCAAAGCAGCTTTAAATAGCCGCCACTGTGAATTCATCAGACAATGTTCTCTCCCAATTTTACGTTAATTTCAGTTACCTAGGAAACAGCACCTGGTAGGGTGTGTATTGTCTGTACCGCAATCAAGGGCTCACACATCACCGCAAAGTACTGGAGCACAGCTCAAGGCGCGAGTGACCACTGTCTAAAGCCAAAGATTGGATTACAACATTTAACATCCTCCTATGTGTCTATTGTATGGATTTTTTAATTTTTTTTAAACATTACTCTTTCAGTTGGAGGTCTGTGATATGGGCAGGGTAAAATATGCAGCTGAGGAAACTTTAATGATGCCGGCCCCTTCAAACTGGTGTCCACAGGCCTGTCAAGCGATGACGAAGGGTCATTGACCTGAAAGTTAACTCTCTTTCTCTCTCTACAGATGGAATTTCTTCACCGAGAGTGGTGAACCTGTGGAACTCTCTACCACAGAAGGCAGTAGAGGCCAATTCATTAAATATATTCAAAAAGGAGTTGGATATATTTCTTAAGGCTAAAGGGATCAAGGGGTATGGGGAGAAAGTAGGGACCGGGTACTGAATTTGGATGATCAGCCATGATCGCATTGAATGGCGGAGCAGGCTCGAGGGGCCGAATGGCCTACTCCTCCTATCTTCTATGTTTCTTCTCCTCCACTTTGTGCGGTCTTGGGCCAGGGATTCCCAGGTGTCAGTGGGGATGTTACACTTTTTCAAGGAGGCTTTGAGGGTGTCCTCGAAGCGTTTCCTCTGCCCACCTGGGGCTCTCTTGCTGTGCCGGAGCTCCGAGTAGAGCGCTTGTTTTTGGAGTCTCATATCAGGCATGCAGACAATGTGGCCTGTCCATCGGAGCTGATCGAGCGTGGTCAAAGCTTCGATGCTGGGGATGTTGACCTGAGCAAGTACACTGACATTGGTGCGCCTATCCTGCCAATGGATTTGCAAGATCTTGCGGAGGCAGCATTGGTGGTACCTCTCCAGTGCTTTGAGCCTGCTGTACATGGTCCATGTCTCTGAAACATACAGGAGGGTGGGTATCACTGCTGCTCTGTAGACCATGAGCTTAGTGCTGATTTGAGGACCTGGTTTTCAAACACTTTTCCTCAGGCGACCGAAGGCTGCACTGGCACACTGAAGGCGGTGTTGGACTTCGTCGTCTATGTCTGCCCTTGTTGACAGTAGGCTCCCACGGTATGGAAAGTGGTCCACGTTGTCCAAGGCCTTGTCGTGGACTTTGATAATCGGGGGGGCAGTACTGTGTGGCAGGGGCAGGTTGGTAGAGGATCTTTGTCTTACGGATGTTTAGTGTAAGGCCCATGCTCTCGTACGCTTCAGTGAAGATGTTGACTGGTTTGGAGTTCGACCTCCTAGTGAGCACAGACGCAAGCATCGTCTGCATACTGTAATTCGACGACAGAGGATGGGACGACCTTGGATCTGGACTGGAGGTGACGGAGGTTGAACAGTTTCCCGTTTGTTCTGTAAATTAGCTCCACTCCAGTGGGGAGCTTACTGAGGGTGAGATGGAGCATTGCAGCAAGGAAGATCGAGAAGAGCGTTGGTGCGATGACACAGCCTTGCTTGACCCCGGTCCGTACGTGAATTGGGTCTGTGGTGGAACTGTTGGTCAGGATCACGGCTTGCATGTCGTGAAGCAGGCGGAGGATGGTGACAAACTTTTGAGGGCAGCCGAATTTGAGGAGGACACTCCATAATCCCTCACGGTTGACAGTGTCGAAGGCCTTTGTGAGATCAAAGAAGGCCATGTACAGCGGTTGGTGCTGTTCCCTGCATTTCTCCTGTAATTGCCGTGCGGTGAAGATTTTACTAGTACAGTGGCAGCTGTGGCTCAGTGGGTAGCACTCTCGCCTCGTGAGTCAGAAGGTTGTGGGTTCAAGTCCCAATCCAGGGACTTGAGCACATGAATCTCGGCTGACACTCCAGTGCAGTACTGAGGAAGCGCTGCACTGTCGTCTTTCGGATGAGACGTTAAACCGAGGCCCCGCCTGCTCTCAGGTGGACGTAAAAGATCCCATGGCACTATTGCGAAGAGCAGCAGGGGAGTTATCTCTGGTGCCCTGGCCAATATTTATTATCCCTATAACTAAAACTGATTATCTGGTCATTATTGCATTGCTGTTTATGGGAGCTTGCTGTGCATTTCCCACATTACAACAGTGACTACACTCCAAAAGTACTACATTGGCTGTAAAACGCTTTGAAACATCAGGTGCTATATAAATGCAAGTCTTTCTTTCTTATTGCTGTTACTATACATTTTGTTTTTAAATCTACAATGATAGCACTGTTTTCCTTTGGTGGGGGAATTCAGAACAAGGGGGCATAACCTTAAAATTAGAGCTATATCCTTCAAGGGTGATGTCAGGAAGCACTTCTTCAAAGGGTAGTGGGAATCGGGAACACTCTTTCCCCCCCCCCCCCCCCCCCAAAAGCTGTGGGTTGGGGGGGGGGGGGGGGGGGGGGTTCAATTGAAAATTTCAAAACCGAGATTGATAGATTTTTGTTAGGTAAGGATATTAAGGGTTACGGAACCGAGGCAGGTCGATGGAGTTAAGATACAGATCAGCCATAATCTAACCGTATGGTGGAACAGGCTCAAATAGCTGAATGGCCTACTTCCTGTTCCTATGTTCCCATATTAGCTGGCGCTGCCTTTCAGAAGTTAGGACAAGGAAGTGTGTCATTATTTGCAGGGGTTCCCAAGGAGTGTGTCAGCATTTGTAGGGGGGCCTTCCCCTATTACATTGACAAAACCATTTAATTTATGTGTTAACTCCAGGCTTTCTTTGCCCTCCCACCAATGTCAGTTGAAACATGGGGCTGTCCTATCTGATATGCTTTGTTTACATATTAAATAAAAACTTTCACAAAACATCCATTTGTTGAAGTTCTGTGGATATGATCATTGCTGCCATCATACAAAGCTGGGTGGGAATGCAAGTTGTGAGGAGGATGCAAGGAGACTTCAAGGGGATGTAGAAAGGCTAAGTGAGTGGGCAAGAACATGGCAAATGAAATATAATGTGGAGAAATGTGAAGTTATCCACCTTGGTAGGAAAAATAGAAAAGCAGTATTTTTTATTTGGTGAGAGATTGGGAAATGTTGGTGTTCAGAGGGACCTGGGTGTCCTTGAGCACGAATCACTGAAAGTTAACATGTAGGTACAGCAAGCAATTAGGAAAGCAAATGGTATGTTGGCCTTTATTACAAGAGGATTTGAGTATAAGAGTAAAGATGTTTTGCTGCAATTATATAGGGCCCTGGTGAGCCCACATCTGGAATACAGAGTACAGTTTTGGTCTCCTTACCTAAGGAAGGATATACTTGCCATAGAGGGAGTGCAACAAAGGTTCACCAGACTGGTTCCTGGGATGGGGGGGATTGCCCTATGAAGAGAGATTGAGTAGACCAGTCCTATATTCTCCAGAGTTTAGAAGAATGAGAGGTGATCTCATTGAAACATACAAACTTCTTACAGGGCTTGACAGGGTAGATGCAGGGAGGATGTTTATCCTGGCTGGGGAGTCTAGAACCAGGGGTCACAGTCTCAGAATAAGGGGTCAGCCATTTAGGAGTGAGATGAGGAATTTCTTCAGAGGCTGGTGAATCTTTGGAATTCTCTACCCCAGAGGGCTGTGGAGGCTCAGTCATTGAGTATATTCAAGATAGAGATCGATAGATTTTTGAATATTAAGGGAATCAAGGGATATGGGGATAGTTCAGGAAAGTGGAGATGATCTTATTGAATGGCGGAGCAGGCTCGAAGGGCCAAATAGCCTACTCCTGCTCCTATTTCTTATGTTATCAGACTCTTAGTAGCTTGAAGCCCTTCATTTTGGACACGTTCATGTAGAACCCTTCTAGTAGTTGCCACTAACCTCTAGACCTATTCATACTCCCCTACTTTTCAGGAAGGTATTTTTCTCTCTTCCCTTTCTGATCCCACACGCCCACATAGAACAATAGAAGTTTACTGCACAGACGGAAGTCATTAAACCCATCAATAATGGCACTTTGATGGAATGATCCAAAGCTCATCCCACCAATGCTCCCGTTAATATTTTTTTGAAAGGTACACGGCCCCTTCAAAATACCGCACGTGTGCGTTTTTCCCCATTTAAAAGCCGGTGGGCCGGCTGTGCAGGAGCCACATGGCCTTGCAGCTTAAAGGGAACATTGAATCCCACTGTACCACACTCTCACCATTGCCCTGTATCTTCCTCTCTTCAAATATTCATCCGGTTTCCCCCTTAAAAGATGCAGAGCTCTCCCCCGTGGCAAAGCATTCCATGCTTCAATAACCCTCTAAATAAATCTCTCCTAACCTCTCTCCTCACTCTCTTAGTGATTGTGTTCAATTGATGACCCCTGGTCATTGACTCCCAACAACAGGAAATAATGTTTTCCTATTCACTTATCAAAACACTTCATAATTAAAAAAATAAAAAAAAAAACTCTATTAAATCTCCTCTTAAGCTTGTATGCTCCAGTGGAAATAGTCCCAATACATCAAGTCTCTTGTCAAAACTGCAATTTCCCATCCTTAGCATATAAAAAAGTAAGAGAGTACAGAACTGCTTGGGCATGTCTAGGCTGTATGCTCTTTGGGGCTTTAATGTCCTTTCTATAATGGGATGTCCAGAACTGCACACTGTACTCTAACTGTGGCCTAACCAATGTTATTACAAATTTATTATTACTTCTTTACTCTTGTACTTATAAAACCCAAAAGATGTATTAGCCTGTTTTGATTTTGCCTACACTCGCAACTCCAGGGGTTTATGTATTTGAATGCCTAATTCTCCTCCTGGTATATTTACATTCTCACTCCCACCATCATTTGTAAGAACAGATGGAAATATTTAATGTTGCTACCATACCTTAATCTTCCACAATTAGACTCCCTTCTCCATCCTTGAGCAGTTCTACTCTCCTTTTAACCATTCCTTTTATATATGCTTATAAAAGCCCTTACTATTTTCTTTTATATTACATAGAGTTATACAGCACAGAAAGAGGCCCTTCGGCCCATCGCGTCCACGCCAGCCATCAAGCCCTGTCTAATCCCATTTTCCAGCATTTGGTCCGTAGCCTTGTATGCTATGGCATTTCAAGTGCTCATCCAAATGCTTCTCGAATGTTGTGAGGGTTCCTGCCTCTACCACCCTTTCAGGCAGTGAGTTCCAGATTCCAACCACCCTCTGGGTGAAAAAGTTTTTCCTCAAATCCCCTCTAAACCTCCTGCCCCTTACCTTGAATCTATGCCCCCTGGTTATTGACCTCTCTACACTAAGGGGAAAAGTTCCTTTCTATCCACCCTATCTATGCCCCTCATAATTTTGTACACCTCAATCAGGTCCCCCCTCAGCCTTCTCTGCTCCAAGGAAAACAACCCCAGCCTGTCCAGTCTTTCTTCATAGCTGAAGCGCTCCAGCCCAGGTACAGTTTCAGGTGACGCACAGCATTTTCATCTAATCTAATCTCCCTTTTTACTTCCCAACTACACTGTTTATAATCTTCATGGTTATCTTCAGTATTGGTCCTAACTTTTGTCACATATCTGTCAGCTGTGGCTCAGTGGGCAGCACTCTCGCCTCGGAGTCAGAAGGTTGTGGATTCAAGTCCCACTCCAGAGACTTGAGCACAAAAATCTAGGCTTACACTCCAGTGCAGTACTGAGGGAGTGCTGCACTGTAGGAGGCACCATCTTTCGGATTAAATGTTAAACCGAGGCCTCATCTGCCCCCTCAAGTGGACGTAAAGGATCCCATGGCACTATTTTAAAGAAGAGCAGGGGACTTATCCCTGGTGTCCAGGTCAATATTTACCCCTCCACCAACATCACTAAAAGCAGATTATCTGGTCATTATCACATTGCTGTTTGTGGAACCTTGCTGCGTGCAAATGGATGCCGTGCTTCCTATATTACAACAGTGACTACACTTCAAAAGTACTTCATTGGCTGGAAAGTGCTTTGGGATGTCCTGAGGTCATGAAAGGTGCTATATAAATGCAAGTCTTTTTCTTTTCTATGCCTTTTATTAGCTTATGTTGAGATTTAATCTCTAGTTCTTTACATAACACTTTGATGCACTTAATTTTTGCCTTGTAGGAATATATTTATTTTCTACTCTATCTCATATTTGAAGATTTCCCACTGTTGGCCTGTCAACCTGTTTGCTAACATTTCTGCCTAGTTGATTTGGGACAGTTCCCTTCTTATCTAGCTGAGCTTTGCCCTTTTCCTGTCCAGTACCTTTTGATTTTTCATTATCTTTCTCTCTTGCATTGAGCCTAACTATATTGTGGTCACTATTTCTCAATTGTTCTCCTACTCTTACATCAGTTATTTGCCCCGTTAAATTCCAAGAATTAAATCAAGCCATACTTCTTACTGGGCTAGCCAACGCCCTAACTAAGTTGTTCCAGTACAGTTATAACCCTGGCATCTACCCAACAATGTGGAAAACTGTCTTTGCAAAAAGGAGGACAAATTCAACCCAGCTAGTTACCACCCCATCAGTCTACTCCCAATCATCAGCAGTGATGGAAGGAACCGGCAACAGTGCTTTGGAGTGGCACTTGCCAATAACCTCCTCACTGATGCTCAGTTTCGGTTCTGCCAAAACTTCTTGGCTCCAAACCTCATTACAGCCTTGGTCCAAAGATGAGCACAAGCTGAATTCTAAAGATGAGATTAGATTGACTGCCCTTAAGACATAAGAACATAAGAAGTAGGAGCAGGAGTAGGCCATACGGCACCTCGGGCCTGCTCCGCCATTCAATAGGATCATGGCTGATCCGAATCTAGACTCACGTCCACTTCCCTGCCCTCTCCCCGTAACCCCTAATTCCCTTATCTGCTAGGAAACTGTCTCTCTCCATTTTAAATTTATTTAATGTTGCAGCTTCCACAGCTCTCTGGGGTAGCAAATTCCATAGATTTACTACCCTCTGAGTGAAGAAGTTTCTCCTCATCTCAGTTTTGAAAGGGCAGCCCCTTATTCTAAGATTATGCCCCCTAGTTCTAGTCTCACCCATCAGTGGAAACATCCTCACCGCATCCACCCGATCAAGCCCCCTCACAATCTTATATGTTTCAATAAGATCGCCTCTCATTCTTCTGAACTCCAATGAGTAAAGTCCCAACCTACTCAACCTTTCCTCATACGTCATCTCCGGAATCAACCGAGTGAACCTTCTCTGAACCGCCTCTGGAGCAAGTATATCTTTTCTTAAATATGGAAACCAAAACTGCACGCAGTATTCCAGGTGTGGCCTCACCAATACCCTGTATAACTGCAGCAAGACTTCCCTGTTTTTATACTCCATCCCCCTTGCAATAAAAGCCAAGATTCCATTGGCCTTCCTGATCACCTGCATACTAACTTTGTGTTTCATGCACCAGGACCCTCAGATCCCTTTGTACTGTAGCACTTTGCAGTTTCTCTCCATCTACAAGGTCCACTTGCAGCGAGTCTCCAAGGCTTCTTTTACCCAAACCTGTGACCTCCACCACTAGAAGGACAAGGGCAGCAGGTGCATGGGCACACCATCACCTTCAAGTTCCAGTTCAAGTCACAGAGCATCATTACTTGGACATGTTCCTTCACTGTCGCCGGGTCAAAACCCTGGAACTCCAAACCTCTCTGCACTGTGGGATCACCTTCACCACACGGATGGCAGTGGTTCAAGGAGAAGGCTAACCACCACCTTCTCACAACTAGTGGTAGGCAATAAATACTGGGCTTGCCAGCGATGCCCACATCCTGAGAATTACTTTTTTTAAATTCTGCATCCTCCTGATTAGTGGTTGATGATCATTGTAGGCCCTTGCAGATATCATCCCGGCCAGTGCTGGTCCAGTGTCCATATATTTTGCAGTTGTCTTTTTAATTAGAGCATTGCTTAGTGTTCTGTTTATAAAAAAAAACTCTTTAAATTGTTATTGCTTTAGATTTCCCAAGATTACAATTGTTTGAGTTAAATAAATACCACTTCATTTAGATCACATCAGCACCTCTATTCCAATGTGATATTTTTCAGATAAAGCTTCACTTTCTAAATCCAGCTCTGTTTACTTCCTGTTGCAGGGCAAAAAGAATGAAATGCATTAAAAATCCTGGCTGGATTGAGCTTATCTGTGATGCCCTCCACTATCAAATAGCCTAGTGACCTTCTCCGCCTAAGCTCACACGTAAAACTGTCAAGACAACGAGGAATATAATTTCACAGAGGATTGACAGAGTAGCGAAATGTTCAGTTTATCTCTCTCACTCTCTCTTTCATTATCCCAGCTCCAGTCACGGTGGCTAGAGGAATGGTGCAAGGGGGAGGGATTCAAATTCCTGGGACATTGGAACCGGTTCTGGGGGAGGTTGGACCAGTACAAACTGGACAGTTTGCACCTGGGCAGGACTGGGACCAATGTCCTAGGGGGAGTGTTTGCTAGTGCTGTTGGGGAGGGTTTAAACTAAAATGTCAGGGGATTGGGAACCTGTGCAGGGAGGCAGAGGAAAGGGAAGCAAGGATTGAAGCAAAAGACAGGAAGGAGAAAAGCAAAAGTGGAAGGCAGAGAAATCAAGGGTGTAAATCAAACAGGGCCTCAGTAAATAATAATTCTAAAAGGACTAAGTGTTAAGACACAAAGCCTTCAGGCTTGTTTTTTTTAACGCGAGGAGCATTCGTAATAAGGTAGATGAATTAGCTGCGCAAATAGATGTAAACGGATATGATATCATTGGGATTACCGAGACATGGCTCCAGGGTGACTAAGGCTGGGAATTCAACATCAGGAAGGGGAGGCAAAAAGGAAAAGGATGTGGGGTAACATTGCTGGTTAAAGAGGAGATTAACACAATAGTAAAGAAGGATATTAGCTCTGATGATGTGGAATCTGTAGGGGTAGAGCTGAGAAATACCATGGGGCAGAAAACATTAGTGGGACTTGTATACTGACCCCCAAACAGTAATGCTGAGGTTGGGGATGGCATTAAACTGAATTTAGAGATGCGTGCAATAAGGGCACAGCAGTTATCATGGGTGACTTTAATCTACATATAGATTGGGCTAACCAAATTAGTAACAATACTGTGGAGGAGGAATTCCTAGAGTGTATACGGGATGGTTTCCTGGACCAATATGTCGAGGAACCAACTAGAGATCAGGCCATCTTAGACTGGGTATTATGTAATGAGAAAGGATTAATTAGCAATCTTGTGTGAAGCCCCTTGGGGAGGAGCGATCATAATATGATAGAATTCTTCATTAAAATGGAGAGCGAAGTAGTTGACTCAGAGATTAGGGTCCTGAATTTAAATAAAGGAAACTACAATGGTATGAGGCGCGAGTTGGCTAGGATGGATTAGGGAACGTTACTTAAAGGGTTGATGGTGGATAGGCAATGGCAAACATTTAAAGATCACATGGATGAACTACAGAATTTGTTCATCCCTGTCTGGCATAAAAATAAAACAAAAAAGGTGGCTAACAAGGGAAATTAGGGATAGCATAAGATCCAAGGAGAGGACATATAAATTGGCCAGAAAAAGCAGCAAACCTGAGGATTGGGAGCAGTTTAGGATTCAGCAAAGGAGGACAAAGGGATTAATTAAGAGGGGGAAAATAGAGTATGAGAGTAAGCTTGCAGGGAACATAAAAACTGACTGTAAAAGCTTCGATAGATATGTGAAGCGAAAAAGATTGGTGAAGTCAAGCGTACGTCCCTTGCAGTCAGAATCAGGGGAATTTATAATGGGGAACAAAGAAATGGCAGACCAATTAAATACATACTTTGGTTCTGTCTTCACAAAGGAGGGCACAAATAACTTCCCAGAGATGTCTGGGAACATAGGGTCTAATGAGAGGGAGGAACTGAATGAAATCAGCATTTGTAGGGAAATGGTGTTAGGGAAATTGATGGGATTGAAGGCCGATAAACCCCAGGGCCTGATGATCTACATCCTAGGGTACTTAAGGAAGTGGCTTTAGAAATAGTAGATGCATTGCTGGTCATCTTCCAAAATTCTATAGACTCTGGAACAGTTCCCATGGATTGGAGGGTAGCTAATGTAACCCCACTATTTAAAAAAGGTGGTAGAGAGAAAACAGGGAATTATAAACTGGTAAGCCTGACATTGGTAGTGGGGAAAATGCTGGAGTCCATTATAAAAGATGTATTAGCAGAGCACTTGGAAAACAGTAACAGGATTGGACAAAGTCAACATGGGAATGCAGAAGAGCATGCCAGGGACAGCACCAGGCATACCTAAAAATGAGGTTCCAACCTGGGGAAGCTGTAACCCAGGATTACATGCATGCTAAACAGCAGAAGCAGCATGCTATAGACAGGGCTAAGTGATTCCACAACCAACAGGTCAGATCAAAGCTCTGCAGTCCTGCCACATCCAGTCGTGAATTGTGGTGGACAATTAAACAATATCCTCATCCTCAGTGATTGCGGAGCCCAGCATGCGAGTGCAAAAGACAAGGCTGAAGTGTTTGCAACCACCTTCAGGCAGAAGTGCCGATTGGATGATCCATCTCGGTTTCCTCCTGAGGGCCCTACCATCACAGCAGCCAGGCAATTCAATTCACCCCACGTCATATCAAGAAACGGCTGAGCGCACTGGATACAGCAAAGGCTAGGGGCTCCGACAACATCCCAGCTGTCGTGTTGGAAGACTTGTGCTCCAGAACTAGCCGCGCCTCTAGCTAAGCTGTTCCAGTACAGCTACAACACTGGCATCTACCTTACAATGTGGAAAACTGCCCAGGTATGTCCTGTCCACAAAAAACAGTCCAAATACAATCAGACCAATTACTGCCCCATCAGTCTACTCTCAATCATTAGCAAAGTGATGGAAGGTGTCGGCGACAGTGCTATCAAGCGACACTTACCAATAACCTGCTCACCGATGCTTAGTTTGGGTTCTGTCAGGACCTCATTACAGCCTTGGTCCAAACATGGACAAATGAGCTGAATTCCAGGTGAGGTGAGAGTGATTGCCTTTGGCATCAAGGTAGCATTTGACCCAGTGTGGCACCAAGGAGCCCTAGTAAAATTGAAGTCAATGGGAATCGGGGAGAACGCTCTCAACTGGCTGGAGTCATACCTAGCACAAAGGAAGGTGGTTGTTGGAGTTCAATCATCTCTGCAGGAGTTCCTCAGGACAGTGCCCTAGGCCCAACCATCTTCAGCTGCTTCATCAATGATCTTCCCTCCATCATAAAGTCAGAAATGGGAATGTTCACTGATGATCGCACAGTGTGCAGTTCCATTTGCAACTCCTCAGATAATGAAGCCGTCCATGCCCGCATGCAACAAGACCTGGACAACATTCAGGTTTGGGCTGATAAGTGGCAGTAACATTCGCGCCACACAAGTGCCAGGCAATGACTATCTCCAACAAGCAAGAGTCTAACCACCGCCCCTTGACATTCAACAGCATTACCATTCCAAATCCCCCACCATCAACATCCTGGGGGTCACCATTGACCAGAAACTTAATTGGACCAGCCACATAAATACTGTGGCTGCAAGAGCAGGTCAGAGGCTGGGTATTCTGCGGCGAGTGTCTCACCACCTGACTCCCTAAAGCCTTTCCACCATCTACAAGACACAAGGCAGGAGTGTGATGGAATACTCTCCAGTTGCCTGAATGAGTGCAGCTCCAACAACACTCAAGTAGCACAACACTCAAGTAGCTCAACACCATCCAGGACAAAGCAGCCTGCTTGATTGGCACCTTAACCATTCACTCCCTCCACCACTGGCGCACTGTGACTGTGTGTCTACCATCTACAAGATGCACTGCAGCACCTTGCAAAGGCTTCTTCGACAGCACCTCCCAAACCCACGACCTCTACCAACAACAGCTTGTATTTACATAGTGCCTTTAATGTAGTAAAACATCCCAAGGTGCTTCATAGGAGTATTATAAGACAAAAAATTTGACACCTCAAACGACAAGGGCAGCACGTGCAAGGGAACACCATCATTTCCACATTCCCCTCCAAGTCATACACCATCCTGACTTGGAAATATATTGCCGTTCCTTCATTGTCGCTGGGTCAAAATCCTGGACTCCCTCCCTAATTGCAGTGGTTCAAGAAGGTGGCTCACCAGAATCTTCTCAAGGGCAATTAGGGATGGGCAGTAAATGCTGGCCTTGACGGCGACAGATTTGCCCACATCTCATGAACAAATTTTTAAAAATTAAATCAATTTGGGCAGCCTTGGTTCAGTTGGTAAGGGACGGGCTCACACAAAACTCATTCACTATGTTGACGCTCTCGCCACATGACTGGTCTACGAAATGAGAAATGGCCATTATAGAATGATACAGCACAGAAGGAGGCCATTCGACCCATCGTGCCAGTGCCGGCTCTTTGAAAGAGCTCTCCAATTAGTCACACTCCCCTACTCTTTCCCCAGAGCCCTGCATTCTTCCCCCTTTTGAAAATTTGGAGATCAAGGCAGCTTTATTTGCTACACCTAAACAGAGATGGTTTGATGGTAACACTGGGAACCTAAGATGATGCATTTCCAGGCAACAATATCCCTCAGCTTGACGAGCACAAGAAATTATTCCTTTAGAAAAGCAAAATATTAAATAAACTGTGATTTGCATCAGTATATCCTAAATTGATTGTCAACAAGAATACCGTTTAAACATTTTCAGGATGGTCCCTTTTCTGATCACGTGGCTGACATTCCAAGGGTCAAGTTCTGCATGAATTAACTCTCATTCCGAAATGGCAAATGACATTATCTAGGAATAATTTAGCACAGAAAACGCACAAAGAAGCGAGAGGAATTAAGAGGGGAGTCTTGACATCAATATCCCATTTAGAAATCAAATCACTTAAAATGATGATTGTATTATTAAAAAATATTTATTTTAAGACATTGAATGTTAATAATCTCATTAGAGAATCTGAGTTGGAAGAGTTATGAGTGCCAACATGAGGGAGATGATGTGCTATAATGGAGCTGAAATAACACATCCCGGATTCATCAACTGATGTTAATTCTACTCCTTTACACTCGTCAGGCTTGATAACTCTTCCAAGACATCAACACTCAATGCTTTAAACCAACAATAAAATGAAATGTGCGGACAAAAGGATGTTGGAATTCATTCGAAATATTTGTTAATGGTTTGACTTTTAATTGGATTACAGGCAATGGGACTCTCTGGTTTCAAATATATACAACCTTCAGATGGTCTTCCTGAGGGTTCAACTCATCAATAATCTATTTGTTATTGATACTGCAGACTCTGTACAGGGTGATTTTATTTTAAAAGGCTGGGCTCCTGCTATGCGATGATTTCATATGCAGGGTCCAGTAAAGCCACACAGCGTTATTTCCAGGTGTAAATTATTTGTACAAAATCCCCCTCTCTGCTATTTTAGTGGAGGCATTAACCCATTTAAAATAAACTGGTTAATTGCCTCAGTTAAAATAGCAGGAAGAGGGTTCGGTGCAAACGCATGAGGTTTGTTTATGCTGATACTGTAATTTCCTGGCCATGATTCTTTCACGGGCAGCCTTTGGAATGTGTGGTGTCACACTACAGTGGGTCATAGGTTTGATTACCTCCTGGATTGAGTCCCGAGCCATTACCCGTGTTCAGTCAAGTTTTGGGGCCTTTCAAAAGGCCTCAAAGGCACTCATGCCGCTCTCAGCTGGTGTGAATTCCGCTAATGCCTTTTAAGATTCTCGCCTGATCTCCATATCCCTTGATTCCCCTAGAGTCCAAAAATCTATCGATCTCAGCCTTGAATATACTCAACGATTCAGCATCCACAGCCCTCTGGGGTAGAGAATTCCAAAGATTCAAGACTGAAGAAATACTCCTCATCTCAGTCTTAAATGGCTGACCCTTATCCTGAGACTGTGCCCCCTAGTTCTAGACGCTCCAGCCAGGGGAAACAACCTCCCAGCATCTACTCGTGTCAATCCCCCTCAGATGGTGAGATGCAGTCTGTCCCAATAACTGTCGCAGAACAGAATTAGAGACCCTGTCCCTTTAAGGGCTTGACCCACCCCCACTCCCTGCTTTTCCTTAAGTGTCTCATCCTTAAAATTCTCATCCTTATTTTCAAATCCCTCCATGGCTTCGCCCCCTCCCTATCGCTGCAACAACCTCCAGCCCCTACAACCCTCCGACATATCTGCGTTCCTCTAATTCTGGCCTCTTGAGCATCCCCGATTTTAATCGCTCCACCATTGGCGGCCGTGCCTTCAGCTGCTTGGGCCCTAAGCTCTGGAAATCCCTCCCTAAACCTCTCCGCCTCACGTTCCTCCTTGAAGACGCTCCTTCAAACCGACTTCTTTGACCAAGTCTGCCCTAATATCTCCTTATGTGGCTCGGTGTCAAATTCTGTTCCATAACGCTCCTGCGAAGCGCCCTGGGACGTGTCACTACGCTAAAGGCGCTTCACAGGAGTGTTCCAAAACAAAATCTGACATTGTATTCATTAGTTTCAGAAAGAGCTATCCAATCAGCTCCGCTCCCTGCTCTTTCCCCATGGCCCTGTAAATGTTTCCCCCTTCATTTATCCAATTCCCTTTTGAAAGTTACTATTAAATCTGCATCCACTGCCCCTTCAGTCAGTGCATTCCAGATCACAACAACTTGCTGCATAATTTATTTTTCCTCCCATCACCTCTGGTTCTTTTGCCAATTACCTTAAATCTGTGTCCTCTGGTTACCGACCCTTCTGCCACTGGAAACATTTTCTCCTTATCTACAATTATCAAAACTGTACATGATTTTGAACACCGCTATCAAATCTCCCCTTAACCTCTGCTCTAAGGAGAACAATCCCAGCTTCTCTAATCTCTCCACATAACTGAACTCCCTCATCCCTGGCACCATTCTGGTAAATCTCCTCTGCACCCTCTCCAAGGTCTTGACACCCTTCCTAAAGAGTGGTGCCCAGAAATGGACACAATACTCCAGCTGAGGTCTAACCAGTGTTTTATAAAGGTTTAGCATAACTTTCTTGCTTTTGTACATTATGGGCTGGATTTTGTCAATGGAGGCGAGCTGGAGGCGGGACTGCTGCTTGTCGTGTCAATGTCCCGCCTCCACCCTCGCCTGACCATTCAGAGGGATTTTCCCCTGATTGATCTTGTTAAGCCCGCCCTGCGGGCTCAGCAGGCCAATTAGGGAAGAAGTCACTGACAGATCACGTCAACGTCAGACGTGCTATCTGTCAAGACTTCTTGAAAGAAGAAATGACAGCGTTTGACAGCTCTGTGAAGCTGTCAAACACTGACATTCTCCTGAGTTTGATCCGTTTTTGTGGTGAGGACTGAAAAAACATTGTAAAAAAGTAAATTTCAGATGTCTGATGGATCGGAGGGTCCATCAGCCATTACCTGAAATTGACAAGGTGGATGTCCGCTCTCCCGATCCAGCACGGCTAAAGGCTACAGAAGTTTAAAAAAAAGGTAAGTGGACACTTTTTAAAAACTTATCACTCACCTTGCATACTTACCACTCCACACTTGCACCCATCACTCACCTCTACACCTTACTTCCAGGTGCCTCCGACTGCCACAGACCTCCTCCGCGTCTCCTCCAACCCGGTGGGGTTCTCCGAGGTCGGGATGCCTTCACCTGTGAAGGTAAAATGGCACTAATCCCTTTTTCTGCCTGTTAACTACCTGTTAACAGGCAGTTAAAAGGATTAAAAGCCTTTCCCGCCTCCAGGAGACGGGACCCGAAGCTGCACATCCTCCCGCCTCCTGGCAAAAGGGCACGGAGGCGGGATGGGGGCAGGTTTGTCACCCACCCCCAATTTTCCGATTTTACCTGCTGTCCCGCCTCCTCGGGGCTTGGAAAATCCAGCCCTATGTCTCTACTAATAAAGCCAAGGACCCCATATGCCTTTTTAACAGCCTTCTCAACTTGTCCTGCCACTGTCAAAGATGTGTGTATGTACACCCCAGGACACTCTCTTCCTGCACCCCCTTTAAAGTTGTACCATTTAGTTTATATTGCCTCTCATCATTTTACCAAAATGAATCACTTCACACTTCTCTGCATTAAATTTCATCTGTCATGTATCTGCCCATTTTACCAATCTGTCTGTCCTCCTGAAATCCGAAATTATGCCCTGTATACCCAAGTCCAGGTCATGAATATATATCAAAAGGAGCAGTGGTCCTAATACTGACTCCTGGGGGACACCACGGTATACTTCCCTCCAGTCTGAAAAACAACTGATCATCACTACTCTCTCCTTTCTGTCCCTTAGCCAATTCCGTATCAACGTAGCCACTGCCCATTCAATCCCATGGGCTTCTATTTTGCTAACAAGTCTATTATGTGCTACTCTTGAAAGTCCATATACACAACATAAACCGCATTACCCTCATCAACCCTCTGTTACTTCACCAAAGGACTAGTCCAGGAACTCCCCTCACCAAACCCCCTTGATGTTTGACAGCTTTGGTAGGAGTGACCACCACACAGTCCTTGTGGAGATGAAGTCCCATCTTCACACTGAGGACACCCTCCATTGTGTTGTGTGGCACTACCACCGTGCTAAATGGGATCGATTCAGAACAGATCTAGCAGCTCAAAACTGGGCTTCCATGAGGCACTGTGGGCCATCAGCAGCAGCAGAATTTTATACCACCACAATCTGTAACCTCATGGCCCAGGGGAACAACCCTGGTTCAATGAGGTGTGCAGAAAAGCATGCCAGGAGCAGCACCAGGTGTACCTAAAAATGAGGTGCCAACCTGGTGAAGATGCAACACAGAACGACATGCATGCTAAACAGTGGAAGCAGCAAGCTATAGACCGAGCTAAGTGATCCCACAATCAACAGATCAGATCAAAGCTCTGCAGTCCTGCCACATCCAGTCGTGAATGGTGGTGGACAATTAAACAACTAACGGGAGAAGGAGGCTCCATGAATATCCCCATCCTCAATGAAGGCGGAGCCCAGCAAGTGAGTGCAAAAGATTTTGGAACCATCTTCAACCAGAAGTACTGAGTGGATGATCCATCTTGGCTTCCTCCTGCGGTCCCCACCATCACAGAAGTCAGTCTGCAGCCAATTCGATTCACTCTATGTGATATCAAAAAATGGCTGAGCGCACTGGATACAGCATCCCGGCTATTGTGCTGAAGACTTGTGCTCCAGAACTA
Source organism: Somniosus microcephalus (assembly GCF_052327205.1). Taxonomy (NCBI): domain Eukaryota; kingdom Metazoa; phylum Chordata; class Chondrichthyes; order Squaliformes; family Somniosidae; genus Somniosus; species Somniosus microcephalus. Next base: position 364,015,299 of record NC_140989.1, read on the forward strand.
GTCGCGCCTCTAGCCAAGCTGTTCCAGTACAACTACAACACTGGCATCTACCCAACAAAGTGGTAAATTGCCCAGGTATGTCCTGTCCACAAAAGCAGGACAAATCCAATCCGGCCAATTACAGCCCCATCAGTCTACTCTCAATCATAAGCAAAGTGATGGAAGGGGTCGTTGACGGTGCTTTCAAGCGGCACTTACCAATAACCTGCTCATTGATGCTTAGTTTGTGTTCCGCCAGGACCACTCTGCTCCAGACCTCATTACAGCCTTGGTCCAAACATGGACAGAAGAGCTGAATTCCAGAGGTGAGATGAGAGTGATGCCCTTGACATCAAGGCAGCATTTGACTGAGTGTGGCATCAAGGAGCTCTAGTAAAACTGAAGTCAATGGGAATCAAGGGAAAGGCTCTCCACTGGCTGGAGTCATACCTAGCACAAAGGAAGATGGTTGTGGTTGTTGGAGGCCAATCATCTCAGCCCCAGGACATCGCTGCAGGAGTTCCTCAGGGTAGTGTCCTAGGCCCAACCATCTTCAGCTGCTTCATCAATTACCTTCCCTCCATCATAAGGTCAGAAGTGGGGATGTTCGCTGATGATATCACAGTTTTCAGTTCCATTCGCAACTCTTCAGATAATGAAGCAGCCTGTGCCCGCATGCAGTAAGACCTGGACAACATTCAGGCTTGGGTTGATAAGTGGCAAGTAACATTCACACCACACAAGTGCCAGGCAATGACCATCTCCAACAAGTGAAAGACTAATCACCTGCACTTGACATTCAACGGCATTACCATCGCCGAATCCCCCACTATCAACATCCTGGGGGTCACCATTGACCAGAAACTTAACTGGACCAGCCACATAAATACTGTGGCAACAAGAGCAGGTCATCTCCTGACTCCCCAAAGCCTTTCCACCATGTACAAGGCACAAGTCAGGAGTGCGATGGAATACTCTCCACTTGCCTGGATGAGTGCAGCTCCAACAACACTCAAGAAGCTCGACACCATCCAGAACAAAGCAACCCGCTTGATTGGCACCCCATCCACCACCTTAAACATTCACTCCCTCCACCACCGGCTGCAGTGTGTACCATCTACAAGATGTGCAACAAATCGCCACGGCTTCTTTGGCAGCACCTCCCAAACCCATGACCTCTACCACCTAGAAGGACAAGGGCAGCAGGCGCATGGGAACACTACCATCTCCAGGTTCCCCGCCAAGTCACACACCATCCTGACTTGGAAATATATCAGCATTCCTTCGTCGTCGCTGGGTCAAAATCCTGGAACTCCCTCCTTAACAGCACTGTGGGAGTACCTTCACCGCACGGACTGCAGCGGTTCAAGAAGTCGGCTCATCACCACCGTCCATCAGAGCGGACGCCATTGCATCCCACTTGATACAAACATCCGAGGCTCCGGTGGACAAAGAATTTCAACACCAGCTGAAGCAGCAGCTTTCAATAAACCTGATGGCGGCACCAAGATCATCAACTATGTCTGATCTATTCACCTTCGACTAACTAAACGCAGTCCTGTCGAGAACCAAATCTGGAAAAGCTGCTGGAGCAGATGGTGTTTACCCAGAATTCTTAAAAGCACTGGGACCCAAAGCGAAGAGATGGTTGACCTCCTTTTGTCTGAGGTACTGGCGACCGGTAAAATTCCATCTATTTGGAGGGAGACTAAAATAATTGCCATCCTGAAGCAGGGGAAGAATGCTTATGAAGCTTCCAGCTACCGCCTGATCTCCTTACTTTGCACTTGTTATAAAGTGCTGGAGAGGCTCCTACTACACAGACTAGCCCCCAACATCGAGCCAATCATCCCTAAGGAGCAAGCGGGCTTCCGGAGTGGCTGTAACTGCTGCAACCAAGTGGTAGCTTTAACAACGCACATTGAAGCAGGCTCCCAGCGCCAGCTCAAGACCGCCGTAGCACTCGTAGACCTGTCAGCGGCGTATGACATGGTATGGAAGCATGGACTGCTTTTCAAGCTCTCCGCCATTTTACCCTGCAGAACCACAATCCATCTTCTCAACTCTATGCTTAGCAACCGACGCTTCCGTGTGTACTCTGGCACCCAGAGGGGCAGATATAGAACATTGAACAACGGACTCCCACAGGGTTCTGTCCTGGCACCTGTGATGAAATAACTTTGTGTTCTGGCATTTGTATTGTTGTTGTTGTTGTACTTGTTAATATCTGGAATGTTCCACCGGTGTAACCACTAATGCTCCTCCCTAGCCCCGCCCCTCTTCTGGAATGTTCTACCAAGGGCTGGGTCGGTGATGAATGATGGTTGCCCTGTGTTAACTTGATACCATGTTCTTACTTAATAAAAGCCTTTAGTTTTAAGCTTTACCGCATGGATTCAGGCAGTTATTTTGGAAGATAGATCGATTTTTGAAACCAGAGCGTCTGGATAGCGATCCCCATTTGGCAGACGCGTCGAAGAAATTTACACATTGGCTTCAATGTTTTGAACACTTCATCGCATCGGTCGATTTGACGGTTAACAAGTTGGGTCTTCTAACCAACTTGGTAAGTCATCAAACTTACTCTATAATTGAAGATATTACTACATATGAAGAGGCCCTCGCAGCCCTTAAGGCCCAGTACCTTAAGTCGGTTAACGAAGTATACGCCAGGTATCTTTTGTCTACTCGCAGGCAATTACCCGAGGAATCTCTGGACGATTTCCTGCAGGACCTTAAGGCTTTGGCTAAGGATTGCAACTACAAGGCTGTCTCTGCCATAGCGTATCAGGAAGAAGCCATCGCGATTCTTTCATATCTGGCCTCCGATCTAATTATATTAGACAGAGACTCCTCGAGAACGACTCGTTAGTTTTAAAAACGGTCGTCGCTACTGCTCAATCGTTAGATGTAGCCCAGAAGAATTTAGAAGTGTATGCATTAGCCCATGCATCTCTCTCAGCCTCGTGTGTTCCGAGTATGGAGGCATCCATAACACCAATGGAGCCTCCACTTAATCCTATTGTTGCGGCTGTACCCCATAGGTCTAAGTGTTATTTTTGTGGCCAATCTAAACACCCCAGGCAAAGATGCCCAGCCAGAGAGGCTACCTGTTTTAAATGTAAGAAACGGGGACATTTTAGTAAAGTGTGTAAGGGTAAACCTGTACCCGATGTCTTCTCTGCTGCCGCCTATCGTTTTACTCTAGCCTCGGCTACGGTTGACCAGACCATACCGTGTTCCTTGTCGAAATCTATGATGGACATCAAGATTAATGGTCGTCCTACTGGGTGTTTGATAGACTCTGGCAGTACTGAAAGTTTTCTACACCCCAACCTTGTTAACTCCTGTTCATTGAAGGTGTATCCTACTCGAAGTGAAATTGTGATGGCGTCCAAGTCCCTTACTTCGGAGGTAACTGGATATTGTAAAGTCACAATGACCGTTAAGGATACGGAGTATAAGGACTTTAAACTCCTCATATTACCTCAGTTGTGTGTGAACTTAATTTTAGGCTTGGACTTCCAGTGTCAGCATAAGAGCGTTACCCTTAAGTATGGTGGATCTCAGCCTCCACTCACAGTCTGCGGCTTTTCTACTTTAAAAGTAAGTCCGCCTTCTTTGTTCGTGAACCTTGCTCCTAATTGTAGACCTATAGCGACTAAGAGTCGACGGTATAGTTCAGAAGATAAAACATTTATAAAAGAGGAAGTGGAAAGGCTTCAACGGGAGGGAATCATCGAACACAGTAATAGCCTGTGGTGTGCCCAGGTGGTGGTGGTTAAAACTAATGAAAAGAAAAGACTTGTGGTCGATTATAGCCAGACTATAAACTTGTATACCCAATTAGACGCCTATCCTTTGCCTCGTATTTCTGAGATGGTGAACCAGATAGCTCAGTACCGCGTGTTCTCCACCATTGATTTAAAGTCTGCCTACCATCAACTCCCCATTAAAATAGAAGACCGACCTTATACGGCCTTCGAAGCTAATGGGCGCCTGTTCCAATTCCTTCGGGTGCCCTTTGGAGTGACGAATGGGGTAGTATCCGTCTTCCAACGGGAGATGGATCGTATGGTGGATGAATACGCGTTGGAAGCAACATTCCCGTACCTGGACAATGTTACTATCTGTGGGCGCGACCAACGGGAGCATGATCAAAATCTCGCGAAGTTCCTAGAGACTGCAAAGAGGTTAAACCTGACCTACAACGAAAACAAGTGTACCTTCAATACTACACGTTTGTGTATTCTTGGTTGCGTTGTGGAGAATGGGGTAATCAGGCCAGATCCTGAAAGATTACGCCCACTTAAGGAATTACCTTTACCTCACACTGTAAAAGCTTTAAGAAGGTGTCTGGGATTCTTCTCGTACTATGCCCAGTGGGTGGCTAACTACTCAGATAAAGTCTGACCTGTTAGAACATAAGAAATAGGAGCAGGAGTAGGCCAATCGGCCCCTCGAGCCTGCTCCGCCATTCAATAAGATCATGGCTGATCTGATCCTAACCGCCAATCCACTATCACAGAACCATCTCCTGAATCTAACAGAATTAGACACACGAAATAGGAGCAGGATCAGGCTACGCGGCCCCTGGGCCCGCTCCACTACCCACAGGGCCATGACCGATCTGAACCTAGACTCGTCCAAATTCCTGCCCGCTCCCCGTAACCCTTAATTCCCTTTACTTCTAGGAAACTGTCTATTTCTGTTTTAAATTTATGTAATGATGTAGCTTCTACAGCTTTTTGGGGCAGCATATTCCATGGACCTACCACCCTCTGAGTGAAGTAGTTCCTCCTCATCTCAGTTTTGAAAGAGCAGCCCCTTATTCTAAGACTATGCCCCCTAGTTCTAGTTTCACCCATCATCGGGAACATCCTCCCCGCATCCACCCGATCCAACCCCTTCACAATCTTATATGTTTCAATAAGATCGCCCCTCATTCTTCTGAACTCCAATGAGTAGAGTCCCAATCTACTCAACCTCTCCTCATATGTCCATCCCCTCATCCCCGGGATTAACCGAGTGAACCTTCTTTGTACTGACTCGAGAGCAAGTATGTCCTTTCTTAAGTATGGACACCAAAGCTGTATGCAGTATTCCAGGTGCGGTCTCACCAATACCTTGTACAACTGAAGCAATACCTCCCTATTTTTATATTCTATCCCCCTAGCAATGAAAGCCAACATTCCATTGGCCTTCTTAATCACTTGCTGCACCTGCATACTAACCTTTTGAGTTTCGTGCACCAGGACCCCCAGATCCCTTTGTACTTCAGTACTTTCCAGTTTCTTGCCATTAAGATAATAACTTGCTCTACGATTTTTCCTGCCAAAGTGCATAACCTCACACTTTCCAGTATTGTATTCCATCTGCCAAATCTCTGCCCACTTACTTAGCCTGTCTATGTCCCCTTGCAGGTTTTTTATGTCCTCCTCACTCACTACTTTCCCTCCCATCTTAGTATCATCTGCAAACTTTGATATGTTACACTCGGTCCCCTCCTCCAAATCGTTAATATAGATTGTAAAGAGTTGGGGACCCAGCACTGACCCCTGCGGAACACCACTAGTTACTGATTAAGTCGACGTCTTTTCCGCTATCGGCGGAAGCTCAGGAGGCTTTCCTTAATATCAAACGGGACATTGAGAAGGCAGTGGTATGTGCCGTGGATGAGAAGATCCCTTTTCAAGTGGAAAGTGATGCATCTGATTTTGCGTTGGCAGCAACTCTTAACCAAGCTGGTAGACCAGTAGCTTTCTTCTCTCGTACATTGCAAGGACCAGAAGTTCGACATTCTTCAGTGGAAAAGGAGGCACAGGCGATTATCGAAGCAGTCAGGTATTGGAGACATTATCTCGCTGGCCAACGTTTTACGCTCATTACTGACCAGCGATCCATGGCCTTTATGTTCAACACTAAGCAGAGAGGCAAGATCAAAAATGATAAGATTTTAAGATGGCGAATAGAACTGTCAACATATGACTATGATATTCAGTACAGGCCTGGAGTATTTAATGAGCCATCGGATGCTTTGTCACGAGGAGTGTGTGCTCGTCTAGGTATAGATAAGCTTCAAAGTCTCCACGATGCACTTTGCCACCCTGGGGTTACCAGAATGATCCACTTCATTAAGTCTCACAATCTACCCTACTCTATTGAGGAGGTCCGGACAATGACCAGAACCTGTCGTGTTTGTGCTGAATGCAAACCCCGCTTCTATAAGCCGTCTGAGCCAGCTCATCTTATTAAAGCAACTCGACCATTTGAGCGTTTGAGTCTCGATTTTAAAGGTCCCCTTCCATCGAGCGACCGTAATGTCTATTTTCTTAATATTATAGACGAGTACTCTCGGTTCCCTTTTGTTATCCCCTGTCCGGATGTGACTAGTGCTGTTGTAATTAAATGCCTCTGCCAACTGTTTTCCTTGTTCGGCATGCCGAACTATATACATAGTGATAGGGGTTCTTCCTTTATGAGTGAAGAATTGCGACAGTTTTTGCTATCGAAAGGGATTGCAACGAGTATAACTACCAGCTATAACCCTCGTGGTAATGGGCAGGTCGAGAAAGAAAATGCGACAGTGTGGAAGGCTATCGTACTGTCTCTGAAGTCGCGAGGCCTGCCGACCTCTCGCTGGCAGGATGTCCTGCCAGACATGCTGCATTCCATAAGGTCTCTTTTGTGTACAGCGACGAATGCCACCCCTCATGAAAGGATGTTTAGTTTTCCAAGAAAAGCTACTAATGGAGTAATGTTACCCACATGGTTGATGACCACGGGCCCTGTGTTGTTGCGCAGACATGAGAGGCCACAAGACTGATCCACTGGTGGAGGAAGTACAACTCCTCCATGCTAATCCCCAGTATGTGTATATTCAATATCCGGATGGGCGAGAGGATACGGTCTCTATTAAAGATCTTGCACCTGCTGGAGCTCGAAAAGAGTTCGACTCTGAGAGTAGAGTTTTCAATCGTGGTATTGGACCTTCAGAGACACAAACCCTCAGTGTGGAAAGTACTGATGATTCTGGGAATTCGAATGAACCGGAGTTAGTACTCCGGGAGGAGCCTCAGCAAGGGTTACGTCATTCCCAGAGGATTATCAGACCTCCTGACAGACTGAATCTATAGCAGGGGGTGAATGTGATGAAATAACTCTGTGTTCTGGCATTTGTATTGTTGTTGTTGTTGTACTTGTTAATGTCTGGAATGTTCCACCGGTGTAACCACTAATGCTCCTCCCTAGCCCCGCCCCTCTTCTGGAATGTTCTACCAAGGGCTGGGTTGGTGATGAATGATGGTTGCCCTGTGTTAACTTGATGCCATGTTCTTACTTAATAAAAAGCCTTTAGTTTTAAGCTTTACCTCATGGATTCAGGCAGTTATTTGGCACATCAGCACCCATGTTATCCAACGTTTACACCAGTGACCTGCCCGAAACGGAGTCCCGCAAGTTCATATACACTGATGACATTGCCTTAACCACACAAAACATGAATCTGTCCATCACCGAGGAGACCCTGACCAGTGATTTACAGAGGATGGAGGCCTACTTCTGCCAATGGTGGCTTCAGCCAAACCCGCGAAAGACCGTCACCTCGACATTCCACCTCAACACCCATCAAGCAAACCAAGCTTTGAAAGTCTCCCTTTGCGGCGCACAGGTAAACCAGGCCAAAAAACCCTCCTATTTAGGAGTCACGCTCGATCGCACCCTGTCATATAGACAACATCTCCAGAACCTTGGGAAGAAACTAAGGAGTAGGGTCAACTTGATCCAGAAACACGCTGGATCCACTTGGGGAGCAGACGCTCAAACCCTCCGTATGGCAGCACTCGCCCTGGTGTACTCTACAGCGGAGTACTGCTCTCCGGCATGGCTATTGAGTCCGCAGGTCAAATCCGTTGCTGTCCAGCTGAATTCTACTATGAGAATTACCACCGGTATGTTTTTATTGACACCAACACCTTGGCTGCCCGTGCTTGCAAACATCGCACCACCACACCTACACCGCGAATATGCAGTCTCCAGAGAATACAACCGCTACACCAGCAAAGACACGCCGATTCAGGCCGACTTGAACAACCTACCACCAACCTGTCTCCAATCTAGAAGACCATTTTGGACTGTCGCCGAAGCCCTTCAGCAATCTCCCCTCAGCCATGATGACCAATGGCGAAATGCTTGGAATGACTGTGACATACGGAATGGTTTCCTTATAGAGGAAACCACAGTGCAACCTGAAGGATCAAACCTTCCTCGCAAACAGTGGACAACCATCAACCGCCTCAGAACCAGTCATGGTAGATGCTGCCCCCTTCTCCAGAGATGGAAGATTAAAGCATCAAAGCATCCCCATCATGCGACTGTGGAGCTCCTGATCAGACCCTGGAGCACATCATTGAGCACTCCCCTCAGAGGAAATTCGCAGGCAGCCTACAAGATATCCACGCTGTTACACAAGAAGCTTTGGCCTGGATATCTGACTTAGATATTGACATTTGATTTGCTTTGCTACTGCCATAGGAAAGATGATAAAGCCACCACCTCCTCAAGGAAAAGTCAAACTCCTCCATCAAGACATTGCTGTGGGTCTGGAGTCACATATCGGCCAGACCAGGTAAAGACGGCAGATTTCCTTCCCTAAAAGACATTAGTGAACCAGATGGGTTTTTATGACAGTCCGATAGTTTCATGGGCACCATTACTGATACTAGCTTTTTGTTCCAGATTTATTTAATTAACTGAATTTAAATTCCCCACCTGCTGTGGTGGGATTATGAACTCACATCTACTGGATCATTAGTCCAGGCCCTAGTCCAGTAACATAACCGCTGTGCTACCATTCCCTCCCTAACAGCACTGTGGGAGTACCTTCACCACACGGACTGCAGTTCAAAAAGGTGGCTACCCAAGGGCAACTAGGGATGGGCAATGAATGCTGGTCTTGCCAGCGACGCCCACATCCCATGAACGAATACAAAAAAAAAATCCTGGCCTTGCCCACATCCCGTGAATGAATTTAAAAAAACCTCTCCAGTCCTATGAATTTCAGGACCTCACTCTGTAGGTTCAAGAGATTGCATTTGGGTGGGGTACCAGAAGGCTGTTTGTGGCCATGAAACCAAAACGGCATCAAAATTCACCCTCGAGTTTCAGTTGAGGCACAGTTGGTTTCAACTTGGCATTGATCCTATTTCTTCATAAAGACTGCAGTTTCGGTGAGTAATCTAACTTTTTGATTCCCTTAAGCTTGTTTTTTTTCCGGAAACGTGAAACAATTCCAGCAGCTGTGTCTATTAAAGCGTTAAGTGATTTTGGAATAGAAATGGTTTGTTAAATTGAAGAATTCAGCCCAGCAGTAATTCTATATGAACATGTGCAGGTTTGGCATGAGAGACATAGTCCCTGGTAGCTCTTACTGCCCTGTCTTTTAGTTCAGTGCAAATTGCTATCACCAATAGCCTGCTGTCTATGTTTTAATGGCATTGCTTAACAAAGGCCCCCCCAAAAAACCAGCAAAAACAAAAATGATTAATTTGGTTCAATAACATTTACCTCAGAGAATATGTCATAATTGCCACAGCATTTCCATTTCACTATTGATGTCATTTACTTCAGAAACAAAATCACTTTTTCGATTGCCCCAAATCTTTCTGTTAAATACTAAAATGCTGCAACTGGGCTCCGACTCTTCATACGACCTGTTTGTGGTCAATTGAAGTTTGTTGTGCGTGGTGGGAAAATGAACCTGCTTACGGGCCTAAAATGGGAGGTCAGCAATCTGATTATAACTCCCACCGTACCAAGCAGGGCCTCCACTAAAAGGAGAAAAGGGTCAGCCCTGACTCTATTAACTTTGTGTTCCTATAGCAACAGCTGTTGCCACATCATGGCTGCCGGAACAAAGCCTCAGTGATGGAGAACAGAAAAAAATCACTGAAATCTAAATTTGGGACACAGGTACGCCTAATTGACTTGAAAATGTTATAACAACTGAACCCGGTTCCATCATAGTATGGTTACAATTTCTGGCAGCAGGTAATATTGGTGCGTCCTGAATAAATTAATGATAATAAGCCACCAAGTGTTGTGGAGAATTTTAACAAAATGCAAAAACAAATGAACTTTATTCTTATCCTCTGTATTTGGAATGAAGTAATTGTTTGGATCAGTTGATGGGAGCGTGTTAAATGGCCACACATGCGTACCACATAAATGAAGTACTAAAGTAATTGGGTTTCAAAAATGGAACTGTCTATAACCATTCAGTGTGTCTTTTATCCCTCATTTACTGTATGTATTTAAACCAGTAATACGTGAATGAAATTCTCAGACTGCTGGGCCTCTGTGCTCCTCACTCTACCTGCTGCTACGTGATAGTCAGTGGAATATAATTAGTGGTGTTATGCGGCCATAGAGCTTTGAATTTTTTCCATTTCCACAAGGGCTTCAAAGCTAAAAAGTAAACGTCTAAAGGCCTATCCCGGTCCACTTCTGCTGCTTTCTCAGCCTAATATCACATTTCAGCAGCCTTATTTCACTCCCCTCCCTCGGCCCTGACTTGACATCTTCCTGACCCAATTTCACTCCCTAGCAACCCTGCTCCCCCGCCACCTCCATCCGTTCCAGACACAAACCTAATATTCTCACTGAAAACCATTTTAGTTGGAAGATTAAAATTGCTCGTCGTCTATTAGGGATTGAAACTTTGAAAAGAATAACTTTGTTGGCTTCTTTTGTCCAGTGCAGCTTCAAACAGGATTTCTTTCAATTAAATTAATTTCCATTATTTTTCCTGAACACTACGATGCCAATTGGAATGAGATACCAACCTCCCATCAGATGTGATTTACACTTCTTGCCCTGTCCTTGTACCAAATGTTCTAGTGCAGCTGTAATTTCTAGGCTGTGCTGTGTAATTTTGTATTACTGTAATTTGGGATCCAAGCTTTTCTTCCACATTTTCACTGCTTTCCTGATGGTTTTTTAAAAAAAACTTTCTCCTTTACTTCTTTTGCCCTGATAGTGGTATCTCATGCGGGGGGGAAAAAAATTCCACAGCAGACACCGACTGGTAAGAAATAGCTTGCGTTTATGTAGCGTAATTCACATCCTCAGAAGACCCCAAAGCGCTTTACAGCCGACGAATAGCTGTTCAGGCTGGGGCTTAATTGAAAGTTTCAGAACTGAGATTGATACATTTTTATTAGGCGAGGGTATTAAAGGTTACGGAAGCGAGGCGGGTCGGTGGAGTTCAGATACAGATCAGCCATGATCTCATTGAATGGTGGAACTGGTTCGAGGGGCTGAATGGCCGCCTCCTGTTCCTATGATCCTAAATCAGGAAGCACTTCTTCACACAGAGGAGGGTAGAAATCTGAAATTCTCCTGCCCCCAAAGGCAGTGGATGGGGGGGGGGGGGGGGGTGGGGGGGATCCAAGCTTTCAAGGCTTTTTTGCTTTCTCCAATTTATTTTTGAAAAATTCTTAATATTTGAATACTAAATCAGCCACTTAGCTTGTGTGTTTTTTCAGCCCTCCCCATTTGCCTGCTACCCTAATAAAATATGATTTTCCAACTAGCATAAAGATTCACACATGATAGCTAGGAAAAAAAAACAATTTTCTTCCACTCAATACCCTAAGGTATGCAATCAGGAAATTCAGAGAGATGCCTGTCCCTTTAAGAGACTTTTCAGCTGAAACCTATTGGATCTTGCTTGCTCTTTCAGTCAGACTTGTCTCCTTTCTCATCTCAGTTTCAGTTCTATGCCACCTGAATTAAGCTATAAAAAAGGCTAGACCTTTATAATTCCTTCCTGCCCCATTCTCCCCAATCCCCAAGGTGGTTTCAAAAACACAGGAAGAAAAGGTCCACTGTTATCCCTGTGGACTTTATTAGACCCAAGTGCCACAGATTCTAGGCCGATTAGCACTCGTGAAGCCTTGACTTTTCTTCCCGTTCCCCAGAAAGGGCACACTTATTGTCCCAGAAATAAGGGGATTGCTGGCTCTCGGCCACAGCCATGTCATGGCTGACTGCCTAACTATTCAGAGGACTAAATTAACTTCTCATTGGTTACCTTCCACAAAGACACTGACTGATGGCAAGTGGAAAATAATCGCACAGTAGTGTCAAGGTCAGGGCTTCAACCTGACTGTGTATAAGATGGAAAACATATAATACTGCTTGCAAGATGCGCTCTGTGGAGCAAGGGGAGAGAACCAAATCCAGCTCCATGAGATTGTTCCCGTGGACCTTCCCACTTATCATAGATGGGGTGGGGAGAGGGTCTTTAGTGGAGCAACTCAGCATTTCCTGCTTTGTGAAAGGAATTTGATCACTCTTCAAATCCCTTCAAATCTGCAACCCAAAACTCATAATACACAAACACTAGTACTTTCCTTTGGCGCTTATGGCCACCTTGGACTTTAACATTCCTATCCTGTTAGATTCCTACTGCTCTCAGTTTTGACTGCAGTTCATAGATCCAGTTAACCATGTGTCTCAATATGAGAGTCACTTTATTTCATTAACCTTAGGATGGAGCAGGCCTTCAGTCGCAACTTAAGTTCCTGTCTGAACACAGGTGGTCAGAGTTCCATTGGCTTGGTAAGTTGTGGTACCGTGTTTCTACCCATCCACGCAAATCTAAGAAGGGGTGTCTGTTCTGCAATGTGATTGCAAGACACTCATTTTCTTACTGTACTGGCAGGGAGAGTCGATCATTACTCCTTACACATGAGACAGTAAATCTAGGCACCCTGATTTCCAGAGGTACCTTTTGTATTTGATCGACTAAGCCCTGTTATAATCAAATCAAATCAAATCAACTTTTATTGTCATTGTTAGTGCACAAGTGCAGTACAACGAAATGTAGGCTTGCGGCTCCCGAGAGTGTACATTTGGATTAAGACATTTAAACATTCAACATACATTTGGCTTGTAGTATATTAACATAAACATAATAAAGTGCATTGGCAGATGTGCAGGCTTTAGAGTTTATTTGTGGAGTTCAGTAGGATGACAGCCCTGGGAAAGAAGCTGTTCCTAAATCTGGTCGTTCGGGTGCGAATGCATCTGTAGCGTCTCCCAGATGGCAGGAGGGTGAACAGACTGTGGCTGGGGTGGGTAGGGTCTTTGACGATGGACCGTGACCTCCGTAAACAGCGTTTCTGGTATATGTGCTCTATGGTCGGTAGCCGGGTGCCGGTAATGCGTTGGGCAGTTTTGACTACCCGCTGCAGGGCTTTCCGGTCATAGTAGCTACAGCTGCCATACCATACTGTGATACAGTTTGTCAGGATGCTCTCTATTGTGCAGCGGTAAAAGTTAGAGAGGATCAGGGGTGCCAGGTTACATCCCTTCAGCCTCCTTAGGAAATATAGGCGCTGCTGGGCCGCCTTCACCAGAGAGGAGGTATTGAGGGACCAGGAGAGGTCTTCCGTGATGTGGACTCCGAGGAACTTAAAGCTGTCCCCTCTATCAGAATATCAGAAAACAGGACGAGCTTACCATTCAATGGGAATGGTAGTGTAGTGGTTATGTTATTAGACTATTCACCCAGTGGCCTCGACTAATGCTTTTGATGGGACATGAGTTCAAATCCCATAATAGCAGCTGGGGAATTTTAATTAAGTTGATTAAATAAATCTGGAATTTTAAAAAAATGACCGGATTGTTGTAAATAAACCCATTTGGTTCACTGATAGAAACATAGAAGATAGGAACAGGAGTAGGCCATTCGGCCCTTCGAGCCTGCTCCGCCATTCAATGTGATCATGGCTGATCATCCAAACTCAGTACCCTGTCCCTGCCTTCTCCCCATATCCCTTGATCCCTTTAGCCTCAAGAAATATATCCAACTCTTTCTTGAATATATTTAATGAACTGGCCTCCACCGCCCTCTGTGGCAGAGAATTCCACAGGTTCACCACTCTCTGGGTGAAGAAATTCCTCCTCATTTCAGTCCTAACTGACTTACCCCTTATCCTTAGACTATGACCCCTGGTTCTGGACTCCTCGGCCATCAGAAACATCCTTCCTGCATCTAGTCTGTCCAGACCTGACAGAATTTTATAGGTTTCGATGAGATCCCCTCTCAATCTTCTAAACTCCAGTGAGTATAAGCCCAATCGACACAATCTCTCCTCATACGTCATTCCTGCCATCCCAGGTATCAGCCTGGTGAATCTTCGCTGCACTCCCTCCATGGCAAGAACGTCCTTCCTCAGGTAAGGTGACCAAAACTGCACACAATACTCAAGGTGCGGTCTCACCAAGGCCCTGTACATCTGTAGCAAGACATCCTTGTTCCTGTACTCGAACCCTCTTGCTACGAAGGCCAACATACCATTTGCCTTCTTAACCGTCTGCTGCACCTGCATGCTTACCTTCAGCGACTGGTGCACAAGGACACCCAGGTCTCTTTGCACTTTATAGGACCTTACCTGGTCTGGTCTATATGTTGACTCTTACCTGGCCGCTGAAATGGCCCTGCAAGCCACTCAGTTGTTCAAGGGCAATTAGGGATGGGCAATAAATGCTGGCCCTGCCAACAATACCCACATCCTGTGAATGAATAAAAAGAAAACAGGTGACTATAGAGAGGAGATTTTCATTTATTAACTTGAGTTACATTTGTGCCCAGTTACCAGCACTGAAAAGACAATTTTCTACATAAGTGGGCCACTCATAGGGAATGGTAGCATAGTGATTATGTTACTGGACTAGTAATCCAGAGACTAATGATCCGGAGACATGAGTTCATAATCCCACCACAACAGCTGGGGAATTTAAATTCAGCTAATAAATAAATCTGGAATTAAAAAGCTGGTATCAGTAATGATGACCATGTAACTACTGGATTGTCGTAAAAACCCATCTGGTTCATTAATGTCCTTCAGGGAAGGAAATCTGCTGTCTTTACCCGGTCTGGCCTATCTGTGACTCCAGATCTACAGCAATTAAGTTGACTCTTAACAACAACAACTTGTATTTATATAGTACCATTAATGTAGTAAAATGTCCCAAGGTGCTTCACAGGAGTATTATAAGACAAAAAATTGACACTGAGCTACATAAGGACAAATTAGGGCAGGTGACCAAAAGCTTGGTCAAAGAGGTAGGTTTTAAGGAGCGTCTTAAAGGAGGAAAGAGAGGGAGCGAGGCGGAGAGGTTTAGGGAGGGAATTCCAGAGCTTAGGGCCCAGGCAACAGAAGGCACGGCCTTCAATGGTTGAGCGATTATAATCAGGGATGCTCAAGAGGGCAGAATTAGAGGAGTGCAGATATCTCGGGGGGGGGGGGGGGGGTTGTAGGGCTGAAGGAGATTACAGAGATAGGGAGAGGCGAGGCCATGGAGGGATTTGAAAATAAGGATGAGAATTTTGAAATCGAGGCGTTACGGGAGACAATGTAGGTCGGCGAGCACAGGGGTGATGGGTGAATGGGACTTGGTGCGAGTTAGGAGACGGGCAGCCGAGTTTTGGATGACCTCAAGTTTACGTAGGGTGGAATGTGGGAGTCCAGCCAGGAGTGTGTTGGAATAGTCCAGTCTAGAGGTAACAAAGGCCTGGATGAGGGTTTCGGCAGCGGATGAGCTGAGGCAGGGGCAGAGATGGGCGATGATACGGAGGTGGAAATAGGCGGTCTTAGTTATGCTGCGGATATGTGGTCAGAAGCTCATTTCAGGGTCAAATATGACACCAAGGTTGCGAACAGTGTGGTTCAGCCTCAGACAGATGTTAGGGAGAGGGATGGAGTTGGTTGCTAGGGAACGGAATTTGTGGTGGAGACCGAAGACAATGGCTTCAGTCTTCCCAATATTTAATTGGAGAAAATTTCTGCTCATCCAGAACTGGATGTTGGACAAGCAGTCTGACAATTTAGAGACCGCGGAGGGGTCGTGAGAAGTTGTAGTGAGGTAGAGCTGGGTGTCATCAGCCAAGGGGCAACATATAGATGAGAAATAGGAGGGGGCTAAGGATAGATCTTTGGGGGCCACCAGAGGTAATGATGCGGGAGTGAGAAGAGAAGCCATTGCAGGTGATTCTCTGGCTATGATTAGATAGATAAGAATGGAACCAGGCGAGTGCAGTCCCACCCAGCTGGATGACGGTGGAGAGGCGTTGGAGAAGGATGGAGTGGTCAACCGTGTCAAAGGCTGCAGACAAGTCAAGAAGGACGAGGAGGGATAGTTTACCTTTGTCACAGTCACAAAGGAGAACATGGGGAATGTGTTGTCTCCCCACTAAGATTGGTAGCAGTTTTTTATTTCACAAATCTTTTAACAAAATGAACAGAAGAAATATTACAACCTGAAATCGGTCATTTTCCTTTGTACTGAGCAATGTACAATGGTTATCGGGTGAGGCTGGAGTGTTCCTTAAGTCAACAGCACTAAATTAGCTTTTCAGGTACGCAGGCAGTCACTCTGGACAGGTACTACTGTAATTTTACTCACTGATTCATGACCATTTCATTCCTCCTTGGTGTCAGCTTGAACACACAGTATTTCCAGTATTTAGTGATGGGACAAGGAGCAGATGAGCTGATAACCCAATAAAATATCTGATTTGTCTGATCAGACCAGGAGAGATCAGCCTTTATGAGAGAGGTTTTCGAAGGCACTGGTGGGCATGATCCTGACATAACTGCTGGGATCGTGGCCTGCGGATTTTCAGTCCTTATGAACGACAGGCAGACGCAGAGATGTTTCCACTTGTGAAGGGAAACCAAAACTAGGGGCCATCAATATAAGACAGCCCAGTTTGGGTTCCGCCAGGGCCACTCGGCTCCTGACCTCATTACAGCCTTGGTCCAAACATGGACAAAAGAGCTGAACTCAAGAGGTGAGGTGAGAGTGATTGCCCTTGACATCAAGGCAGCATTTGATCGAGTGTGGCATCAAGGAGCCCTAGCAAAACTGAAGTCAATGGGAATCAAGGGGAAAACTCTCCATTGGTTGGAATCATACCTAGCACAAAGGAAGTTGGCTGTGGTTGTTGAAGGTCATTCATCTCAATCACATGACATCACTGCAGGAGTTCCTCAGGGCAGTGTCCTAGGCCCAACCATCTTCAGCTGTTTCATCAATGACCTTCCCTCCATCATAAGGTCAGAAGTGGGGATGTTCGCTGATGATTGCACACTGTTCAGCACCATTCGAGACTCGTCAGATACTGACGCAGTCCGTGTCCATATGCAGCAAGACCTGGACAACATTCAGACTTGGGCTGACAAGTGGCAAGTAACATTCGCACCACACAAGTGCCAGGCAATGACCATCTCCAACAAGCGAGACTTTAACCATCTCCCCTTGACATTCAATGGCATTACCATCGCTGAATCCCCCACTATCAACATCCTGGGGGTTACCATTGATCAGAAACTGAACTGGACCAGCCATATATATACTGTGGCTACAAGAGCAGGCCAGAGGCTGGGAATTCTGCGGCGAGTGTCTCACCTCCCGACTCCCCAAAGCCTTTCCACCATCTACAAGGCACAAGTCAGGAGTGTGATGGAATACTCTCCACTTGCCTGGATGAGTGCAGCTCCAACAACACTCAAGAAGCTCGACACCATTCAGGATAAAGCAGCCCGCTTGATTGGCACTCCATCCACCACCTTCAACATTCACTCCCTCCACCACCGGCGCACTATAGCTGCAGTGTGTACCATCTACAAGATGCACTGCAGCAACTCGCCAAAGCTCCTTCAACAGCACCTTCCAAACCCGCGACCTCTACCACTTAGAAGGACAAGGGCAGCAGACGCATGGGAACATCACCACCTACAAGTTCCCCTCCAAGCCACACGCCATCCTGACTTGGACCTGTATTGCCGTTCCTTCACTGTCGCTGGGCCAAAATCCTGGAACTCCCTTCCTAACAGCATTGTGGGTGTACCTACACCATATGGACTGCAGCGGTTCAAGAAGGCGGCTCACCGCCATCTTCTCAAGGGCAATTAGGAATGGGCACTAAATGCAGGCCTAGCCAGCGACGCCCACATCCCATCAATGAATAAAACATTTTTTTTTTAATCCAATAGGGAATTCAGAAGAAACCTCTTTACCCAGAGAGTGGTGAGAATGTGGAACTCACTACCACAAGGAGTGGTTGAGTCGAATAGTATAGATGCATTTTAGGGGAAGCTAGATAAACACATGAGGGAGAAAGGAATAGAAGGATATGCTGATAGGGTGAGATGAAGAGGGGTGGGAGGAGACTTATGTGGAGCATAAATGCCGGCACGGACCAGTTGGGCCGAATGGCCTGTTTCTGTGCTGTAGACTCGATGTAACTATGTAAGTCAGCTTATGCCTCAGGACTCTTTCAACTTCCCCTTTGGCAATTTCAATCCCGTCCATGGATTAAATGCGTCTCCTACTTTTACTTCCAATATGCAATATTTTAACTCTGTTTATATTGAAATTGATTTGTCATCGATCAGCTCAGATGCATCTTTGTAAGGTCTATGACTATCTCCTCTGAGTGAAGGGTGCTAAAAATGCCCTGATGGCTCAGCTAAGTAAGCAGTGAGTAGTTGGGTTAACACAGACTAAGAAGGTCTCAATTTCAAACCCCAATCTGTCCCTATCAACATTCGAGTCGCAATTGGCCGATTGACACCACTGTAGCAGCCAATGAGTTAGATGCGGGGTGGGACTTCTGGCAGGACTCAACAAACAATGTATTTTTCAGCAAACAAAGTCTATTTACTCAGCAAACAGAGTCTGTTTAAACAGCGCACTACAGCAAACAGTCTACAGAGTCTATATAAAAGGTCTCTATGAACCACAGCAAACAGAACTCAAGACCAAAACTGCAGCAGAGGCTCCCGATAAAAGCAAGATTATTTCTCCAGCAAAATGCAGTGAGTGGAGGATAGTTACATAATGGGGCAGTAATTCCTCCCCAAACGTGTGAGTACGGAAGGGGTACTCACGCGTCTGGCCGGAGGAAATGCCGGTTTTCAGCATGCACAGCGCATGCGCTGAAAACTGGCATTTCCTCTCCTCTAACCCAAGAGGTGAAGAGGCTAGCGCGTGCGCTGTAGGGGGCAGCGCGTGCGTCTTGGATTTCCTCTGTTTTAGGGGATTTGCGCATGTGTAAAGGCCTCTGGTCTTTACGCTTGTAAAAAGCACACGTAAGTATTTTTACAGGTAAGTGGTGTTTTAGTGCAATTTAGACATTTTTTCCCCACAGGTTTATTATTTTAAAGAATCTACAATAAGGTAAGTTTAGTTTTAGACCCTTTTTATTAAAAATTTATTTTTTTCAAAAAAAAAATTATTGTTTAAATTATTTTTTAAAACTTATTTATACTTAATTTAATGATTGGGATGTTTTTTAAAATTTTATTTAAAGTTTAAGTAGTGTTTTGGGGTGCAGTACTTTTCATGAGTTCTTACTCTCAAACTTATGAATGAAGTTTCCCCTCCCCTGATTGGCTGAACAGTGCTCACCTGATCCCAGCCAGCACATCGCACTAACTACGCCGCTGGGTCAGGTTAGCACAGCGCACCGACATCAGAGCCGGGCCACTGACAGGAAATCCACTGCGGGCCAGGTTTCAGATGTTGGCGCGCCGGGTAAGTGCACATCGGGGGCTTGCACGCGCGGCAAGCCCCCGACACCAAGTTCTGGGCCAATACAAATTATGTGCATTAAATCAACCCCAGTCACTTTCAACAGTGCGGTCTCCAGGTGTGATTGACAGGGAAATTACCCAATCACCTCCATTCTGGCTGGGAATAGTAGTGTCACTGTAGGCCGCCGCCTTTCTCCAGATATCTGTCCAGTGATCACTGCTGGGAGGTGTATGTCAGGTAAGGACGGAATTGGGTTTGTCTTTGATGACCCCTACAATGGAATACCCTGCCCTTATTATCTAAGTTCACACATAGGCAATTTGGGTGAGATTCTGAAGGATAATAGGTACCTGTGGAACTGTAGCCAACAAGGAGTCAATGTCTTCAAGCTTGACAGAAAAAGTAAAAAAAAATTAAAAAGAAAAGGGACTTTGTTGTCTTGTAGCCCTCCCTATTATGAAAAGCTTATTAAAAATGTTAAATTGAGAGAGCACCGTATTCTTGAAACTAAAATCAATAATTAGTATTGACTCCAGAGATGATTTTATCTCATTAAGTTGATGTCCTGTGGCATTGCACATGGGGAGTCAAAACTAAATATCATCTTCTGGTGAAGCAGAGTTGGTAGGTGGGGAAAAATTGCTCAAGGGAATGCAGATGTAATTCAGTCCCTATTTAAAGTCATACATTCTGTCCCTATTTTTCTATTTGTATAAAAAATTCCTTTATTATGGAAACAGCCGATGTAAACTTGTCACACTGTAGTTACACCATCCCACCAGTGGGGTGCTGTAGCACTTCCACTGTTGAGCGAGTTTAAGTACAGGGCAGGGTGACAAGTTTGCATGGGCACTTTCCATTCTAAATGAGGACATAGGAATTAACAATGGAAGTAAGCCCGATGTAAATCTTTTAATATATAGATGCTGTATATTGACATTTAAATGTGTTTTCTTTTTGCCTGTTCTCTAGTTTAAGGAAAGTACAAAAGAGAATTTGATATATACTTGATAATGAAAATTTGCAGGGCTATAGGGGAAGAGAGGGGGAGTAGGGCTAATTGGGTAGCTCTTCACAGGCATGATGGGCCGAATGGCCTCCTTCTGTGCTGTAAGATACTATGATTCTATGATACATTGTAAGCAATGTTAGCAGGAGGTTTCAGAAAGTATATTTCCATAACTTAATTAAAATCACATTTAGCCACTTAAAGATATATGCAACGACACAGTTTTGATTAGACGAGGCACTTGAAAGATAAGCTGCTGATTTAGAGTGCAGAGATGTGGGTTGAAAGGGTGTCAGGGATTTGTGGGGGCATGGATTGGGAGCTCCTTCGGAAGGCAACTTAGAAGAACAAAGGCCGACAGTTGTTTGAAGTGGATTGAGAGTGAATACGGAGAAGAGCACGTGAGAAAAAAATTAAGGGCAAGAGTGATTGTTCAGAGACTGGTGGGGCGATCCACCAACTCCCTCACTAGTTGGCACCACCAGGTTCAGTGGTTCTGTTATCAGGGCCAGAACGAAACTGATGCCTGGCAACACCCAATCACCTGCATTGTGGGGCAAGCATCAATATCTACTCTCAGTACAAAATATTTGCTTATTCTGGAGCTCACTTTGAATGGGCACCACCTTCATCAAAGAGTGACTAACTTTTGTTTGTTTACGAAAACATTGAGTTAAATGACGTTGAAGTATGTTATCGCCTACACCTGATGCCGTTTGGATGAGAATGACACAAAGATCTCTTGCTTTTTGAATGTCAGCTTGGCTCAGCTGGTAGCACTCTTTCTTCTGAAGGCTGCGAGTTCAGGCCCCACTCCAGTTCAGTGCCGGGGTCGCGGTTGGCGCTGCCGTGCAGTACCGAGGGCGCACTGCGCTGGCAGAGATCGCGCCTGTCGGATTGAGACAATGTTTCCGGAAGAGCAGGGAGTTTTCCTGGTGAGTCTGGCCAACATTCTTGCCTCAAATACCACCACCAAAACAAACCAATTAACCGGTACTTCCTCCCTAGTTGTTGCCTGTGGGATCTTGCTCTGTAACATGCCATCACAATGCCTGCCCTTGGAAAGTAATTAATTGGTTGCGAAGATGCTTTGGGGCATGGTGAGGACATAATACAGTATCAATATGTACCCCTTAACGAGCATCACTAAAAAGCAGATGATCTGGTCATTGCTGTTTGTGGGAGCTTGCTGTGCACCGATTGGCTGCCCTGTTTCCTACATTCCAACAGTGACTACACTTCAAAAAAAAAAGTACTTCATTGGTTGCAAAGCACTTTGGGGGCGTCCCGAGGTTGTGAAAGGCGCTATAGAAATTCCTTTTTAATATATAAATGCACGTTAGTGCACATCTTGTCCACCCTCCTCCCATTGTTTTAATATAGAGACACAGGCTAGTAAAAAAAAATCGTCTGGGTGATATTTTGTTGTTGAAATCCCCTTGCCCTGATGTGATTGTTAGACGGTTTTTTTGTGTGTGATCCATACACAGTACCCGGGCGAGTGATGCGCGTCGATTTCCCGAAGTACTTAAACATCTGGATCGGCAAACTGTGTGGACAGCAGCTTGAAGAGGGAATACGGTGCGTGAATGTGTGTATAAACACCCTCGCATTACAGAGAAGCTTTTTTTTGGGGAGGGTGAGGGGGGGGGGAAGAGAGTTGTCTGGATTTTTTTTTAGCCGGAGACAATGAAAAGGTAACTGGATTGGAAGTGTTGAGAAGCGGCGCCTCCATCGCCGCCTGTAACCAAGCTCCCCCTTTTTCTGTCTGTCTGTCTGTCTGTCTGTGTGTGCGTGTGCCTTGAATCTCTCCAACAGCGCGGAAATCGCAACCAGCAAATTCAGCGTGAAAACTAGAAGATCTCTGACAAAAGACCAGCAAATATTCAAAGTCGAAGCTTCTGTGATCAACAGGAGTGTTGGAGAGAGGGGTTTGTTTGTGCGAGCACATATTGGAGAGGGGGAGAAGAATCGTGGATTTAAACAAAAAAGCTGGCGAAAGGTACAAAAATTGTTGCAAATTTCGATCATGTTGCAACATACAAGAAGAAGAGGGCGGGTGGTTGGAGAGAGAGAGGGGGAAAGCGGATTTTTTTTTTGTTTTGTTGTTGCGCATGTGGTCTCCCGGTGTCGGGTAACACCGGGTCGGGATGGATGGAGGGATGGATAGTACGAGGTCGGTGAAAGTCTCTCTGTGGATTTTGAACCTGCTGCAGCCGCTGTCGGCGAGGCTGAAGCGCCGCCGGCCGGTGTCTCGGTGACAATGCGAGAGGCGCTGCGCTTTTTGTGTGTGGTGTGTGAGAGTCTCTCTACTTCTCACTCGCATCGGACCTTGCTTCATTCATTCATTCATTCCAGCTCAGACTTTCCTACCCAAATGCAGACTTTTTTCTCTCTCTCTTTTGGTTTGCAAGTTTGTTTTTTTTTTAGTAATTTTTTCACCTCTGGAATATATATATATACATTTTTTTTTGCAATGTCAACCCTGCCGTGCAGTTGTTCCCGGGACTCGGCGCTCCTTGTTGAATGTAACAAGAATTTTTTTTTTTGACAACAAGACCCCGTTTGGAATTTTTTTCTTCTTTCCGCTGAAGATTTGCCTTGTGCGTTAGAAAGGGGGGTCGGATACGCAGGCGTACAACTGATCTTCCGCCTTTCTCTTTCTCTTTTTTTTTGGAGACAGTTATTTTGGAAGAACAGAGCAGGAAAGGGCAAAATAAAAAAGATTCAGTTGTTTCATCATTTTACAAAAGCAACGGATCTAGGCATCATTTTTTTCCCCTAAGTTGGCTGTGTTTATATTTTTAAAAAATACAATTTTTTCTCTTTTCTTGGCTGGGATTAGGAATGGAGGTGAAATACAAAGAGTGGATCTTGGAGACCATCGACTCTTTGCGCTCTCGCAAAGCCCGACCCGACGTGGAGCGGATCTGCCGGATGATTGAACGCAGACACGGGCTCTCGCCGGCCGAGACCCAGCAGCAGCTGGAGAAGCTGGTGCGGGCCGAGCTGGTGATCAAAGTGGCTTACAAAGGCTCCAACAGCTACCGCAACGCGGCCAAGTGGTACAAGAACAAGCAGCGCAAGAAACCAGCGGTGGCGGCGGCCGCTGCTAACTTGGAGGTCGGTAGCGGTAGCAGCGCTGGCGGTGGCGGCGGCGGCGGCGGCGGGGGGATCGTGCGGGCGGTGGAAGGGCTCCTGCAGCAGCAGCAGCGACAGCGGGGCCAGAGACAGCGGAGACAGAGGCAGCAGCAACACTTGGCGGTGCTGGGCGGTAGCGGCGGCGGTAGCAGCAGCCAGCGCTCGGCCCAGCCGCAAGGTGAAAGTGACCGGCGGCGCGGGGTGGCCATCCGAGAGATCGAGAAGTACATCGGCGCCCAGGATCCCGGCAGCAAACTCGGCAAAGCCAGGCTGCGGCTCGCCTTGAAGCGAGAAATCAACCGCGGCGCCTTGATCCAGACGGCGTCCGGCAATTACTTGCTACCGCAAGTGGCGGGGAGACAGGATGCAAAAGTGGCAGCCGCGTCCGCCCGGGCTCTCGCCGGCCACAAGGTTGGTGCATTTTTGTCTCTCTCTATTTATTTTAGTGTGTTTTGTGCGTGTTGTTGCATTTATTCCACCCTCCCACACACACACCACTGCATTTTATTTTCCGCCAGTCTCTGTGTTTGTGCCTCTCTTTGCATTGCAGCGCACTGTGACCTGTGCCCAGACATTCAGTGATGCGAGCCAGAGAAGTAAAGGGAACAAGCAACACAAATCAGTTCACATTCTGCACACACCCACTAAACTCCAGATTATATATATATATGCTCATTTAGAAGAATAGCTATATATATATATATTTGCATTGCATCGATCCAGTTGCAATAATATAGAAACGAGTGATATAATGGGATTGGTACAGGAGATAGCGCAGGACAGATTCACGGAATTTTGCGGGGTCTCGGAGCACCGTCCACTCCACATTTGTTTATCAGCCGAGATACATGGACTTGTATCGAATCCAGACAAACTGCACAATGAACAGAAAACTTTTTTTTTAGGAGGGGGAGGCTGGGCTGAGACCCAGGTAGGAAACATTAAATGCAATTGCACCGACACTTTTTACAAATCATGTTCTCACCCGGAATGGGCCACTTTGTTGGGTGGGGGCGGATGGGGGGGGGCACGCACTCTGCTCCAGAGTTTTTCCACCTCCCATTGCTACCTGAGGTGGTGGTGGTGGTGGTGGGGGGGGACTACAGATCCCAGAATCCCCGCTCGGTGCCGGATTCGCGATATTGCGGGACCGCGGAGGTTCAAATGTGCATTAAATTGGGTGCGCGCGGGATGATTTAAAAAAAAAATCACGCATGCATTTTTGCAAAAAAAAAATCTAAAGCGTTATAGGAATTCTTTAGGTCATCCTGGTTATCTGCAAGTAAAACGTCGCGCAGGAGACGTTTGCAGCCTTTGCCATTGCTGCGTGTATTTCTTCCCCCCCTCCCCCCGGGGCTCGCTGGGGGCTGTAGTCTTTTCTTGCATCGTTAACGTGGGATCAAATGGCGAGCCGGACTACAACTCCCAGATGGCAGCGCGCCGAACAGGTGCCCTTGATTGACAGCTGGCTGGCTGGCCTGTCAGAGAGAGAGAGAGCTGTGGAACTGAGACAAGGTGGGTGTGAGGCAGTAAGCGCTGGAGCAGCTTAAATCAGGGCATCCTGACAGGGGAGAGACAGTGGGGTTGTTTTTTTAATTGCATTTATATATTTGGTTAAAAGAACAGTCGCTTACCCATAGGTTGCAATTGTAGGTCAAGGTTGTTTATATCCAATTTTCTTTTTTTTTAAATGCTACAATAATTGAGTAGATGTTCCTGCATTGCATGACATTCTACTGCGATGCATACATTGTGGATGTTCTCACACAATCTAAAATGAGACCTAGGAACAGGAACGTTTCATGGCTGTTTGTTTGATTGCTGCATTTTGCCATGAGAGCACGCCAGCTCTCGTCATTGCAGCATTAACTGCAGCCATTCTCAAATTGGTTTGTCTCTGTTATCCTTTCCTGCTTACGGCTGTGGCAGTTGCAAGTGTTTTGAGTTATGTTTTATGTCTGACGTTTTTGCACACTTGAAATTGTGCAGAAGCTGCTGTGAGAGTCACGTTTGGAATGCACAATCTTTGATTGCTTTTCCTTTTTGCTTGTATGAATTTTTTTGGTTCGAGTACATTGACTGAAATTAGTCTTTGCCTTCCAGTTGTGCTACTGGTTGTATTGTGAATCGGTGCTCCATAAACTGAAGCTTTCTTGTGATGAGGCGAGTAGGGCGCTTGTATCTTTCTAACATGGAACAAATCCCCTTTGTGCATAGATTACATTGATTTGTGGTGAGGGGTGAAATGTAGACAGACAGGTGATGTGAAAAACTAACTCATCCACAACCATGTCTGCGGGAAGCGGGCAGAGTTGAGATAGAAAATATATATCATCAGCTAACATTCCCATGGTGCAGGAGTTAGCAGCCCTTGATTTATGTTTTAAAATGTTTTTTTCACCCCGATTTTCTATCTTTTCACACGTACTTTATGGTTGCACGGCAGTGGCCTGCCCTCCATTTACCGCTCTCTACGTGTGAGAGTCCAGAACAAGGGGGCATAACCTGAAAATTAGAGCCAGGCCGTTCAGGGGTGATGTCAGGAAGCACTTCTTCACACAAAGGGCAGTGGAAATCTGGAACTCTTCCCCAAAAAAGCAGTTGAGGCTGGGGGGTCAACTGAAAATTTCAGAACTAAGGTTGATAGATTTTTGTTAGGCGAGGGTGTTAAAGGTTACAGAACCGAGGCAGGTAGGTGGAGTTCAGGTACAGATCAGCCATGATCTAACTGAATGGCGGAACAGGCTCGAGGGGCTGAATGGCCTCCTCCTGCTCCGATGTAGACCAGACCATGAGTGTCGGCATGCTATTTGACTGTGTGAGACATGTGCATGAGGCTTTGCCTGATATCCCGATATATACTTTCCAGCCAAAAGCACTGGCGAGCAGTTTGGAGAGGAAATGCTGGCTGGACCGTTGGGACGTAGGGATTGCTAGGTGAAAAAAGACCAAAGGTCCATCGAGTCTTGCCTTGTACCATCGCGGGATGCAATGATAATGGAGTCGTTGACAGATCTTGGCAATTAATCTCTTAACGATTCGTCTGCAACAGACATGATGAGGAAAACCCCATGGTGGGACTCAAAGTCACTTTCCTTCCCCACCCAAGCACACCACACGTACTAATATAATAGCAAAATACTGCGGATGCTGGAAATCTTTGTCACTTTAATTCACCACTTCACTCCCACACTGATCTCTCTGTCCTCGGCCTATTACATTGTTCCAATGAAGCTCAACATAAGCTCGAGGAACAGCACCTCATCTTTCGATTGGGCACTTTACAGCCTTCCGGACTCGGCATTGAGTTCAACAATATCAGATAATTATCCCTGCCCCCATTTTTCATGCAGTATGATTTTTGCCATTCCCATTTGCAACATTTTATCTTTCCTGCCTCTTACAAAAGTACAGGATGTTCTTTCAATTCCTTCCTCCCCTCCTAACCCCCCCCCCCCCGCCCCCCGTCTCTGCACCTGCTTAATATCGGTTACATCTCCAGCTTTTTCCAGTTCTGATGAAGGGTCCCAGACCTGAAACGTTGATTCTGTTTCTCTCTCCACGGATGCTGCCTGGCCTGCTGAGTATTTCCAGCATTTTCTGTTGTTACACCACACGTACTATATGTCACGTTTCAAATGGCTCGTATTCTGCATCCTCACATTTTTCTCTCCCCTCCATGCAGCATGCAGGTGCAGCAGGTGGTTAAGAAGGCAAATGGTATGTTGGCCTTCGTAGCACGAGGGTTTGAGGACAGGAACAAGGATGTCTTGCTGCAGTTGTACGGGGCCTTGGTGAGACCGCACCTTGAGTATTGTGTGCAGTTTTGGTCGCCTTATCTGAGGAAGGATGTTCTTGCCATGGAAGGAGTTCAGCGAAGATTCACCAGGCTGATACCTGGGATGGCAGGAATGACGTATGAGGAGAGATTGGGTCGATTGGGCTTATACTCACTGGAGTTTAGAAGAATGAGAGGGGATCTCATTGAAACTTATAAAATTCTGGCAGGACTGGACAGACTAGATGCAGGAAGGATGTTCCCGATGGTCGGGGAGTCCATAACCAGGGGTCACAGTCTAAGGATAAGGGGTAAGCCATTTAGGACAGAAATGAGGAGGAATTTCTTAACCCAGAGAGTGGTGAACCTGTGGAATTCTCTACCACAGAAGGCAGTAGAGGCCAATTCATTAAATATATTCAAGAAGGAGTTGGATATATTTCTTAAGGCTAAAGGAATCAAGGGATATGGGGAGAAGGCAGGGACAGGGTACTGAGTTTGAATGATCAGCCATGATCGCATTGGAATGGCGGAGCAGGCTCAAGGGGCCGAATGGTCTACTCCTGCTCCTATCTTCTATGTTTCTGTGTTTCTCCCCTCCCCCATCTAGAGGCACTGAGGCCAATTGTAGAATCCATAAATGGAATTTTCTAAAGCATTGTAGTTGTGGCTGAACTGATCATGTCACCTCCTCGAGCGTTGGGCGGGAGGTGCCTGAAGGACTACAGAGTCGGATAGCCCCTGCCAGTACAGTATCATAGGATGTTGCAGCACAGAAGGAGGCCGTCAAGAGCTTTTCTCTACCTGAACCATTTTTTAAAAGATTTGTTTGCTGGCGAATGGCAAGGCCAGCATTTATTGCCCATCCCTAGTTGCCCTTGAGAAGGTGGTGGTGGTGAGCCGCTTTCTTGAACCGCTGCAGTCCATGATACTACTTGGTAGAGGTTTGGTACAACTGAGTGTCTTGCTAGGCCATTTCAGAGGGCATTCAACATTGCTGTGGGTCTGGAGTCACATATAGGCCAGACCAGGTAAGGACGGCAGATTTCCTTCCTCTAAAGGGCATTAGTGAACCAGATGGGTTTTTTCAACAATCCGGTAGTTTCATGGTCACTAGCTTTTTATTCCAGATTTAGCTGCATTTAAATTCCCCAGCTGCCGTGGTGGGATTTGAGCTCCCATACTCCAGATCATTAGTCCAGGCCTCTGGATTACTAATCCAGTAACATAACCACTATTACGATAGCAAAATACTGCGGATGTTGGAAATCCGAAATCACAACAGAAAATGCTGGAAAAACTCAGCAGGTCAGGCAACATCCGTGGACAGAAATTTGAGTTGACGCCCCAAACACCCCTTCCAGGTGAAACAGCGATTTACTTGTACTTCTTGCAATCTAGTATACTGTATTCGCTGCTCACGATGCGGTCTCCTCTACATTGGGGAGACCAAACGCAGATTGGGTGACCGCTTTGTGGAACACCTCCGTTCAGTCCGTAAGGGGGACCCCGAGCTTCCGGCCGCCTGTCATTTTAATTCACCGCCCCATTCCCACTCTGACCTCACCGTCCTTGGCCTCTTGTATTGTTCCACGGAAGCTCAACGTAAACTCGAGGAACAGCACCTCATCTTCCGATTAGGCACTTTTACAGCCTTCCGGACTCAATATCGAGTTCAACAATTTCAGACCATAACCTCGGCCCCTATTTCATTTTTTCTTGTAATTTTTCCACTCCTTTCCCCCCCCCCCCCCCTTTCCTTTTGTTTCACTCTCACACCTGGCAGCTATCTCTTGCCCTGCCAGTACACTTTACACCCAATCTCAGCCCATTACCATCTCGTCTAGCTTCTAACACCTTTCATTGTCTCTTTTTTACTTCTTCTGTTTCCTTTATTCTTTTGTCCGATCTCAGCCCTGCCTCCGATCCATCTTTTCTTTCCAGTTTTGAAGAAGGGTTCGACCCGAAATGTCAACTCAAATTTCTGTCCACGGATGTTGCCTGACCTGAGTTTTTCCAGCATTTTCTGTTATTTAACATAACCACTATGTTACCGTTCCCCTAGTCTAATCCTATCCCAGTCTCCTGCTTGCTCTCGAACCATTCTCTGTGAAAAGACATTTTCCCCTGGTATCATCCTGGTGAACCATCGCTTTTATATCCTTATAAAACAATGCCCAAAACTCTGCACAATGCTCCCAACTCCGGCCTAATTAAGGCCTGGTTCACGTACAACATCACCTCCTTGTTTTTGTGTTCTGTGCCTCGAGATACCAAAAAAAAATCAAGCATTCAGTTTGCCTTTTTTATGGTCTAATCTACTTGTGCTGCTATTGGGTACGGTAGCATAATGGTTATGTTACTGGGCTAGTAATCCAGAGGTCTGGACTAATGATCTGTGAGTTCAAATCGCACCACGGCAGCTGGGGAATTTAAATTCAGTTAATTAAATAAATCTGGAATAAAAAGCTTAGTAAACTACCAAATTATCATTAAAAAAAAACCCATCTGGTTCACTAATGTCCCTTCAGGGAAGGAAATCTGCTGTCCTTACCTGGTCTGGCCTATATGTCATTCCAGACCCCCAGCAATGTGGTTGACTCTTAACTGCCCTCTGAAATGGCCTAGCAAGCAACTCACCACCACCTTCTCTAGGACAATGAGGGATGGGTAATAAATGCCGGCCTTGTCGGCGATGCCCACATCCCGTGAATGAATAAACTAAAAAAAAATCTATAATGCCCCGCAAGATTACTTTTTCTTTAAGTCTAATTATTTAAGATGGATTTCCCAATTCTAAAATGTACTACTTCATGCTTCTAGTTTTAGACATGGTTTATTTTTATTATTTTCTTTTGCCCCTGCAATTGCCCGCAGTTTTCACCAGACTGTGTTCAGTGTGTCGCCCTCGACCTGAACAATATGATGAGAAAACTTAATGCTCTTCCACTTTGGACCCTTTGGCGACATTAAAAGCTGCCAGGTCTGGAGACGGATGGGTCAGATAAAATTCATAGCTTCTCGTGCATTACCGTGACATTGTACCTTAGGTGTCAACCGTGGTTCAGTTGGGAGCACTCTTGCCTTGGAGTCAGGAGATTGTGGGTTCAAGTCCCACTCTAGAGACTTGAGTGCAAAATCGAGGCTGAGACTTCAGTGGAGTACTGTGGGAGGTGCCGCCTTTCGGACTGCAGTCTCAGGCGGACATTACTGATCCCAGAACACTAAGAGCAGGGGAGTTGTACTCTGCTTCCTGACCAATTTTAATGAGATAATCTGATCACTTGCAGGATCTTGCTGTGCGCAAATTGTCTGGCGCATTTACACCACTGATTGCACTTCAAAAGTACTTAATTGGTTGTAAAATGCTTTGGCACGTCCTGCGGTTGTGTAAATGCAAGACTTTCTGTACCTGAATGACCTAGTCAGTGCTGAGAAATTTAATAATCTTACCAATTAAATATTGGGAAGACTGAAACCATTGTTTTCGCTCATCCAAAACTCGGCTGCCCGTGTCCTAACTCGCACCAAGTCCCGTTCGCCCATCCTTCTTCTTCTTCTTGGGCAGTCCCTCGGAACCGAGGATGACTTGCTTCCACATTAAAAATGAGTTCGCGGGTGACTGATGAGTCCAATGCGGGACCTGCAGTCTCTGTCACAGGTGGGGCAGACGGTGGTTGAAGGGGCGGGTGGGTGGGGTGCTTGGGTTGATTTGCGCTGCCTGCGCTTGGCTTCCGCTTGCTCCCGGGGAAGAGACTCGAGGTGTTCGGCGCCTTCCCGGATGCTTCTCCTCTACTTTGTGCGGTCTTGAGCCAGGGATTCCCGGGTGTCGGTGGGGATGTTACACTTTTTCAAGGAGGCTTTGAGGGGCATCCTTGAAGCGTTTCCTCTGCCCACCTGGTGCTCTGTTGCCGTGCCGGAGCTCTGAGTAGAGCGCTTGTGCTCGCTGACCTACATTGGCTCTCGGTTAAGCAACACCTCAATTTCAAAATTCTCATCCTTGTTTTTAAATCCCTCCATGGCCTTGCCCCTCCCTATCTCTGTAATCTCCTTCAGCCCCACAACCCCCCGAGATATCTGTGCTCCTCTAATTCTGCCCGCTTGAGCATCCCTGATTATAATCGCTCAACCACTGGTGGCCGTGCCTCCTGTTGCCTAGGCCCTAAGCTCTGGAATTCCCTGCCTAAACCTCTCCACCTCACTACCTCTCTTTCCTCCTTTAAGATGCTTATTAAAATCTACCTCACCTGCCCTAATTTCCCCTTATGTGGCTCAGTGTCAAATTTTGTCTGATAACGCTCCTGTGAGGCGCCTTGGGACGTTTTACTACGTTAAAGGTGCTATATAAATACAAGTTGTTGTTGTTTATTTCCCAAGCTGCTTAAATTGATCCCAGTTTTGCTGAATTGCAGAGCCATTTGGACCAGATACTGGAGGAGCGGTGCAGTTAATGTTCATCTCCCCATCCCCCCCGCCCCACCTTGCCCCCAACCGTTTAATATAAAATAAATGTTATGAATAGAGATCCTGCATCTTCCTTATTTTCCTTCACAACTTGAAAGCCAAGCTGCAGCCTGTGGGCTTGCCTCCAGTCTCTCTGACATGTCTAGGTGCATTCTTGCTTTTTCATGATTTTAACAGCAGTGCTCAACCAAAATGTGCCAGGGCAGCCTCCTTTAACACTGCCCCCGACCTGTCCCTGAGGAGCTGCTAAGCCCTTGTTTTCGTGTGAAGAATAACCGGGCTGAGTAATGGAAGCTAGTCTGAACTAAATATCTTACTGCGTCTTTCTTTTTTAAAGAAAGGAAAAAATAATTGCAGGAAATCTGAAATGGAAATGGAAATGGAAATATCATAGAATGATACAGCACTGAAGGAGGCCATTCGGCCCATCGTGCCTGTGCCGGCTCTTTGAAAGAACTGTCCAATTAATCCCACTGCCCTGCTTCTTCTAACAGGACTAGACAGACTAGATGCAGGAAGGATGTTCCCGATGGTCGGGGCAGTCCAGAACCAGGGGTCACAGTCTAAGGATAAGGGGTAAGCCATTTAGGACAGAGATGAGGAGGAATTTCTTCACCCAGAGAGTGGTGAACCTGTGGAATTCTCTACCACAGAAGGCAGTAGAGGCCAATTCATTAAATATATTCATGAAGGAGTTGGATATATTTCTTAAGGCTCAAGGGATATGGGGAGAAAGCAGGGACAGGGTGCTGAATTTGGATGATCAGCCATGATCTCATTAAATGGCGGAGCAGGCTCGAGGGGCCGAATGGCCTACTCCTGCTCCTATCTTCTGTGTTTCTTCTGCATAGCCCTGCAAAATGTTTGCCCTTGCAAGTATTTCTCTAATTCCCTTCTGCACCCTCTCTAAAGCCTTGACGTCCTTCCTAAAGTGTGGTGGCCAGAATTGGACCCAATACTCCAGCTGGGGCCTAACCAGGGTTTTATAAAGCAGAGCCAAGTTAATGTTTCAGTTGTCGAGTAGGTGCTGACAGAAATTACGGGGCGCGGGACGTACGCGCTGCTTTTCCTTGGCTGGTGCCACGGGATCTTTAAGGTCCGTCGGAACCCCTGGGGCAAGCAGACAGGGCCTCGGTTTAGACAGCTGATCCAAAGGACGGGATCTCTTGACTGCGCTGCACTCCCGTCAGTGCTGCACTGATGCATCGGCTGAGATTCTGTGCTCGAACCCTGGAGTGGGGCTTGAACTCACAATTTGCTCAGGCACGGGTCTACCAGCCGAGCCCAACTGACTGTCATGGTGACGGATTCGCACCCAGTACATTAACCCATCTGTTCTGTTTGCAGATGCTGATGGATCTGTTGTGTGTTTCCAACGTTTTCTGTATTTATTTTGTCTCCAATGCGCCCTGTTAACGTGCAGCATAAGTTACATGGAACCTAGATCTTAGGCGGCAATGCTCTCGACAACAACAACTTGTATTGATATAGCGCCTTTAACGTAGTAAAACGTTCCAAGGCGCTTCACAGGAGTGTCATAAAACAAAATTTGACACCGAGCCACATAAAGAGATATTCGGGCATGTGACCAAAAGCTTGCCCAAAGAGGTGTAAGGAGCGTTTTAAAGGAAGAGAGAGGTTCAGGAAGAATTCCAGAGCTTGGGGCCTAGGCAACAAAAGGCACGGCCACCGATAGTGGAACGATTAAAATCGGGGATGTGCAAGTGGCCAGGATTGGAGGAGCGCAGATCTCTGGGGGCGGGGAGGGTTGTGGGGCTGGAGGAGATTACAGAGGTAGGAAGGGGCGAGGCCATGAAGGGATTTGAAAACAAGAATGAGAATTTTGAAATCGAGGTGTTGCTTAACCGGGAGCCAATGTAGGTCAGCAAGCACAGGGGTGATGGGTGAACGGGACTTGGTGCGAGTTAGGACACGGGCAGCCGAGTTTTGGATGAGCTCAGGTTTACATAGGGTAGAACGTGCAAGGCCAGCCAGGAGTGCGTTAGAATAGTCAAGTCTAGAGGTAACAAAGGCATGGATGAGGGTTTCAGCAGCGGGCAGAGATTTGGCAGATGCAATATAATGTTGGAAAGTGTGAGGTTATGCACTTTGGCAGAAAAAATCAAAGAGCAAGTTATTATCTAAATGGAGAGAAACTGCAAAGTGCTACAATACAAAGGGATCTGGGGGTCCTGGTGCATGAAACACAAAAAGTTAGTATGCAGGTACAGCAGGTGATCAGGAAGGCCAGTGGAATCTTGGCTTTTATTGCAAGGGGATGGAGTATAAAAACAGGGAAGTCTTGCTGCAGTTATACAGGGTATTGGCGAGGCCACACCTGGAATACTGCGTGCAGTTTTGGTTTCCATATTTTAAGAAAAGATATACTTGCTCTCGAGGCGGTTCAGAGAAGGTTCACTCGGTTGATTCCGGAGATGAGGGGGTTGACGTATGAGGAAAGGTTGAGTAGGTTGGGACTCTACTCATTGGAGTTCAGAAGAATGAGAGGCGATCTTATCGAAACATATAAGATTGTGAGGGGGCTTGATCGGGTGGATGCGGTGAGGATGTTTCCACTGATGGGTGAGACTAGAACTAGGGGGCATAATCTTAGAATAAGGGGCTGCCCTTTCAAAACTGAGATGAGGAGAAACTTCTTCACTCAGAGGGTAGTAAATTATGGAATTTGCTACCCCAGAGAGCTGTGGAAGCTG
Source organism: Somniosus microcephalus (assembly GCF_052327205.1). Lineage (NCBI taxonomy): Eukaryota > Metazoa > Chordata > Chondrichthyes > Squaliformes > Somniosidae > Somniosus > Somniosus microcephalus. The sequence continues at coordinate 364,049,992 of NC_140989.1, forward strand.
CAACATTAAATAAATTTAAAATGGAGATAGACAGTTTCCTAGCAGATAAGGGAATTGGGGGTTACGGGGAGAGGGCAGGGAAGTGGACGTGAGTCTAGATTCAGATCAGCCATGATCCTATTGAATGGTGGAGCAGGCCCGAGGGGCCGTATGGCCTACTCCTGCTCCTACTTCTTATGTTCTTACGTTCTTATGAGCTGAGGCAAGGGCTGAGACGAGCAATGTTACAGAGGTGGAAATTGGCGGTCTTAGTTATGGTGCGGATCTATGGTTGGAAGCTAATTTCCGGGTCAGATACGATACCAAGGTTGCGAACAGTGTGGTTCAGCCTCAGACAGATGTTAGGGAGAGGGACGGAGTCGGTGGCTAGGGAACGGTGTTTGTGGCAGGGATCGCAAACAAAGGCTTCGGTCTTCCCAATATTTAATTGGGGAAAATTTCTGCTGATCCAGTACTGGATGTTGGATAAGCAGTCTCACGATTTAGAGACAGTGGAGGGGTCGGGAGAGGTGGGGGTGAGGTAGAGCTGGGTGTCGTCAGCGTACATGTAGAAACTGAAACATGTGGCTCTCGATGGCCTCGCGGGTAAAGGCACTACAGACTAAGCCGCGCGGGCCAGAAGACCACAGCTACCATTCCTGGCTTGTGTTGTATTAGCTGGCATCAGCCAGAGCTGCAATTGGCTTCAGTGCCCTTGAGTTCAAAAGGTGAAAAAAAGCACAGAGGGTTTCTGCTCCTGATTACAGTTCAGTGACCTGACTGACCCCTGCTGGGGAAAATGGGTGTCTGGTGGGAACAGCTATGGGCGGTGGTGCTTGCGTAGCCTGCCAGCAATCATTGTGTAAGCTCAGGCACAAAGAATAGCTACCAGGGCATGGTGCACCTGTAGAACTTTACCCCAGCAGGAGTCGGTGCCTTTAGGAAAGTAAGAGAGAAGAAAACTAGGAAAGAGAAACACGCGCACAAATTTAAAAGCAGCTTTTCTACTTGGTGGCGAAAGAAGCAACCGCTTCTGTTTTCTAATTGGGTGTGAATTGTCAGCCATGTTCAAGTTAATGCAATCTAAGCTACTGCGGAGAATTGGTGCAGGCTGGAACCGTATGTTACATATAATTCTGAAAAGTAACCGGTGTTCAAACTAACGGAACCAATCCTCTCAATCCCTCTAATTGGTTCATGAATGTTAACATGTTTTCTTTTGCCTCTGTAACACATTTGCAGCTTATCCAGCATTTTTAGCTGTCTCTAGACCCTTAGTAGCAGGAGTGCAGAAGACAGCATGTCTTGCACTTTCCTTGTAATTAAGCTGTGCTTTGATAACTGATGCTGTATGTGCAGGTTGCAAAATCATAGAAACATAGAAGATAGGAGCAGGAGTGGGCCATTCGGCCCCTCGAGCCTGCTCCGCCATTCAATGAGATCATGGCTGATCATCCAAATTCAGTACCCTGTCCCTGCCTTCTCCCCATACCCCTTGATCCCCTTAGCCTTTAAGAAATATATCTAACTCCTTCTTGAATATATTTAATGAATTGGCCTCAACTGCCTTCTGTGATAGAGAATTCCACAGGTTCACCACTCTCTGGGTGAAGAAATTCCTCCTCACCTCAGTCCTAAATGGCTTACCCCTTATCCTTAGACTGTGACCCCTGGTTCTGGACTCCCCCGCCATCGGGAACATCCTTCCTGCATCTAGTCTGTCTAGTCCTGTTAGAATTTTATAAGTTTCAATGAGATCCCCTCTCATTCTTCTAAACTCCAGCGAGTATAAGCCTGATCGGCCCAATCTCTCTCCATACATCATTCCTGCCATCCCAGGTATCAGTCTGGTGAATCTTCGCTGCACTCCCTCCATGGCAAGAACATCCTTCCTCAGATAAGGCGACTAAAACTGCACATAATACTCAAGGTGTGGTCTCACCAAGGCCCTGTACAACTGCAGCAAGACATCCTTGCTCCTGTACTCGAATCCTCTCGCTACAAAGGCCAACATACCATTTGCCTTCTTAACCACCTGCATGCTTACCTTCAGCGACTGGTGCACAAGGACACCCAGGTCTCGTTGCACTTCCCCTTTTCCCAATCTATTGCAGTTCAGATAATAATCTGCCTTCCTGTTTTTGCCACCAAAGTGGATAACCTCGCATCTATCCACATTATACTGCATCTGCCCAGTCGCCCAACCTGTCCAAATCATACTGTAGTTTCTCGGCATCCTCCTCACAGCACACACACCCACCCAGCTTGTTGTGCTGTGAGGAGTCAGCCGTGCTGACGATAGATAATTGAGCGAGAACAGCAGAGGAATGCGCAGCGCAGTTTTCAGGTATTATTTCCCTGATGCTCGGTTGCGAGCTATTTACTTTGCTGAACTTGAGCGCACTGGACTGATCGCGGTCAGTTGAAAATTTCAAAACTGAGATTGATAGCTTTTTAGGTCAGGCAAGGGTTTTAAGGGATAAGGAACCGTGGTGGGTAACTGGAGTTGAGATGCAGATCAGTCATGATCTAATTGATTGGCGGAACAGGCTCACTGGCTGACTCCTGTTCCTAATGTGGAGTCATTTAATCACCAGAGAGAGAATTTATTCCAGCAATCAGGGCTGGATTTCAACCTCCACTGACGATTCCATTGTCAAGGGTGATGGGCAGCTGAGCCGCGCAGACCACAAGCTCCCAGGTTTGATTGGGCTGTGTTGAATGAACTGTTCGTGAATTAAATGAATTCATTTAGGTGTCAACCTTGGCTCAGTGGGCAGCACGCTCGCCTCGGAGTCAGAAGGTCGTGGGTTCAAGTCCCACTCCAGAGACTTGAGCACAGAAATCCAGGCTGACACTCCCCAGTGCAGTGCTGAGGGAGTGCTGCACTGTCGGAGGTGCCGTCTTTCGGAAGAGACGTTAAACCGAGGCCCCGTCTGCCCTCTCGGGTGGACGTAAAAGTCCTGTTGCACTACAGGAAACTTTCTGATATCCGGCACTGACGGGACCGAGCTGGTGCCGTACCATCAAAAGTGCCGGACATACCAGCGTTAATGTTGAGAGATACGGAACTGAAAAGCTCCGTGTGAATCAACAAACCCTGTTGCTTCAAAACCGTCAGCTGCAGCTGCAAGCGTTTCTAGCTGAAGCTGTTGCTATAGCTACAGACCTTGCAGTGCCTGACTGGGGGGAAAAAAAAAGGCAACGAGAACTAAAAAAACTTATAGAAAACGGCTCCTGATTTTTGCCGTTAGATCGAGTATTCCGGACATATAACCTCCGGATAAACCAAAGTCTCCTGTATTTTGAAGAAGAGCAGGTGTCTCCGGTGTCCTGGCCAATATTTATCCCTTAACCAACATCACTTCAAAAATCCATTATCTGGTCATTATCACATTGCTGTTTGTGGGAGCTTGCTGTGTGCATAGAGTCATAGAGTTATACAGCACGGATAGAGACCCTTCGGCCCATCGTGTCCGCGCCGGCCATCACGCCCTGTCTAATCTAATCCCATATTCCAGCATTTGGTCCGTAGCCTTGTATGCTATGGCATTTCAAGTGCTCACCCAAATGCGTCTTGAATGTTGTGAGGGTTCCAGCCTCCACAACCCTTCCGGGCAGTGAGTTCCAGACTCCAACCACCCTCTGGGTGGAAAAAGTTCTTTCTCAAATCCCCTCTAAACCTCCCGCCCTTTACCATGAATCTATGCCCCCTAGTTATTGACCCTTCTACTAAGGGAAAAAGCTCCTTAGTATCCATCCTATCTATGCCCCTCATAATTTTGTACACCTCAATCATGTCCCCCCTCAGCCTCCTGCTCCAAGGAAAACAAACCCAATCTGCCCAGTCTCTCTTCATAGCTGAAGCGTTCCAGCCCTGGTAGCATCCTGGTGAATCTCCTCTGCACCCTCTCCAAAGCTATCACATCCTTCCTGTAGTGTGGCGACCAGAACTGCACACAGTATTCCAGCTGTGGCCTAACCAGTGTTTTATACAGCAAATTAGTCAGCAAATTGGATGCCGTGTTTCCATACATTACAACAGTGACTGCACTTCAAAAAAATAACTTAATTGGCTGTAAAGTGCTTTGGGACGTCCGGTGGTCCCGAAAGGCGCTGTAGAAATGCAGGTCTTTTGAACTGATCTCTGCTGTGGTGACAGTGGAGATGTTGCAACTGGCTTCAGAGCCTTTGGTGGGGGTGTAGGGGGAAAATTAGCCAAGGCTCGTCACTAAAACAGATGATCTGGTCATTATCACATTGCTGATTGTGGGAGCTTGCTGTGTGCAAACTGTCTGCCGCGTTTCCCACATTACAACAGTGACTGCACTCCAAAAGTACTTCATTGGCTGTAAAGCACTTTGGGACGTCCGGTGGTCCTGAAAGGCGCTAAAGAAATGCAAGTCTTTCCTTCCTGTTCCTGATTGCGCTTCAGTGAATGCTGCTGACAACAGCATATGCATGGGCAGCTGATGAAGGATGGGCAGGATCGAGTTCGGCTCTGATGCACCCCCCCATGACATAGAAACATAGAAGATAGGAGCAGGAGTAGGCCATTCGGCCCCTCGAGCCCGCTCCACCATTCAATGAGATCATGGCTGATCATCCAAATTCAGTACCCTGTCCCTGCTTTCTCCCCATAGCCCTTGATCCCTTTAGCCTTAAGAAATATATCCAACTCCTTGAATATATTTAATGAATTGGCCTCTACTACCTTCTGTGGTAGAGAATTCCACAGGTTCACCACTCTCTGGGTGAAGAAATTTCTCCTCATCTCTGTACTAAATGGCTTACCCCTTATCCTTAGACTGTGTCCCCTGGTTCTGGACTCCCCGACCATCAGGAACATCCTTCCTGCATCTAGTCTGTCGAGTCCTGTCAGAATTTTATAAGTTTCAACGAGATCCCCTCTCATTCTTCTAAACTCTAGCGAGTATAAGCCCAATCGACCCACTCTCTCCTCATACGTCATTCCTGCCATCCCAGGTATCAGTCTGGTGAATCTTCGCTGCACTCCCTCCATGGCAAGAACATCCTTCCTCAGATAAGGTGACCAAAACTGCACACAATACCCCTGCCAATGCTCATTGTCTGGAGTCTCACCTGAGCATGGCCCCTCTGGGAGGGGTGGTTACTGGCAGAGGCCCCACACCTGCAGAGCGGGTACCCCTTCAGGCAGCATTGCTTTGAAGAGAAGGGAGCGGAGAACGTGTGACCCGTTCAGCCATCTCTGGGACAGAAATAAAATGCAGCAAATGTCCCAGCAGGGTTAGTCAGAAAGATAAAGGCAGCTTCCCTGAAATGTTTCCTTTCCTTTTCCAATGTCGACTGAGCTGCACATTTCGAGCATTTACCCTCTTTTTTTTTTATTTTAGATTTCCAGAATCTCGGTTGTTTTTTAATCTCTGTAACTGCGGTTGCAAAATGACCCTCTTGACTTCGACATTGGACTTTCTGTTTTCCTCATAGATTTTCTAATGGGGTCCCCGGACTGCAGCAGGTTTGAGAGGGGAGCCCACCGATTCCACAGGGATGTGATATTTCTATATTTGCTGACTTACTACCACATGTCTTCTGTTGTATTACTTTCCTCTGATGATGTCCTTTGGGAGTTAGGGCAGGGTTGTGTTGATATTTGTAGAAAGAATGCCCACACAAGAGTTTAAAAAAAAAAACTGGTTTACATGCAATTTAAATACATTAATAGATTGGCAGCTTTGCTGCCAGAATTATGACAGTGTATTTTTTAAATCATAATTTGTAATATTTCTGAAACGCAAATCAATACGTTTTTGAATGCCTACCCCAAGGAAGATGGAAGAACTCTACTGTCAGTACAAGAGTTGCGTTAGGCGTTGTACAGGAAACTTTTTTTTTTATCCGGCACGGACGGGACCGACGTGGTGCCGGTTCATCAAAAATTCCGGATAACCGAACGCTATAGTAAAAGATACGGAGCGGAGAGCTCCGTATAAAGCAACAAACCCTGTTGCTTAGCAACAGCTTCAGAACAATGGCCACAAGTTGCAAGCATCTCTGTAGCTTAGCAACAGCTGGAGCCACACCCTTGCACAGCAACAAATGGAGTAAAAAAAAGTAATAAAAGTTACCTGAACCTACTCCTGAATTTTGCCGGTTAACCGAGATTTCCGGTTATTTAGGTGCCGGTAAATCGAAAGTTTCCTGTATAAACTTTGCACATTGGAAACCTATCCTGCACCACGCTTCACTCCCCCCATCAACCCTGTCCTTGCTTGACCTACACTGGCTCCTGGATCCTCAACGCCTCAGATTTAAAATGATAGAGTCAGAGTTATACAGCACCGAAAGAGGCCCTTCAGCCCATCGCGTCCGCACCGGCCATCAAGCCCTATCTAATCTATAATCCCATTTTCCAGCATTTGGTCCGTAGCCTTGTATGCTATGGCATTTCAAGTGCTCATCCAAATGCTTCTTGAATGTTGTGAGGGTTCCTGCCTCTACCACCCTTTCAGGCAGTGAGTTCCAGATTCCAACCACCCTCTGGGTGAAAAAGTTTTTCCTCAAATCCCCCCTAAACCTCCTGCCCCTTACCGTGAATCTATGCCCCCTTGTTATTGACCCCTCTACTAAGGGGAAAAGTTCCTTTCTATTCACCCTATCTATGCCCCTCATAATTTTGTACACCTCAATCAGGTCCCCCCTCAGCCTTCTCTGCTCCAAGGAAAATTCTCATCCTCGCGCCTATATCTCTTCATGGCCTCGCCCCTCCCTATCTCTGTACCTTCCTTCGGCCTTGGAACTCCCCCGCTGAACCCTTCATGCCTCTGACGCTGGCCTCTTGTCCATCCCCCTCCCTCTCTTTACCCCACCATTGGCGGCTGTGCTTCACAACCCTGGAATTCCCCCCCTCATCCTTTCCTCTTCCCTATCCTCCTTTAAAGACTCTCCTTAAAATCCACAAGCTTTTGGGCTTCCCTCCTAATATTTTCTCTTTTTTGGTTGGGTGTCTATTTTATTTTTATTATTGCACCTCCGTAGAAACACTTTGGGATGTTTTTCTCTACGTTATAAATGCAAATTGTTGATTGTGATGCTAAGCTGACTTGTTCCTTCCTGGCCGCTACGAGGGGATTCCCAATGGGAAAGATGCCTAAATAGGGTCTGAGAGTCAGTCAGAGTTTTATTGTTGTACGGTGAGGGAAGTTTACAGATTACCACGGGCTCCAAGTCAGAAAAGAATAGCTTGAAATGACTGGCTTTCTGTTTTTAATCTTTTTGACACTTTAATGTGTAGGATGTTTTCAAAACTTTTGTTATTTAAATAAAAATTGTTAATTGGGTATTGAGAGAGAGAGAGCAGATATATAGCATCAGCCATTACAGTGGTTCTGTAATGGTTGCCACCACAGAAGTTTGATGTATGGAATCTATTATCCATGCTTAATCAATATTTTAATGAAACTTACTGTGTACAGTTTTGGTCTCCTTACCTAAGGAAGGATATACAGGAAACTTTGTTATATCCGGCACCGACAGGACCGAGCTGTTGCCGATCTATCAAAACTGCCAGACATACAAGCGTTAATGTTGAAGCATACGGAGGTTTTCAGCTCCGTATCTGACAACAAACACTGTTGCTTAGCAACAGCTTCAAACAGTCGGCCCGTACCTTGGAAGCGTCTCTGTAGCTTAGCAACAGCTTCAGAGAGACTTTCCAGAGCCTAACTGTTGGAAAAAAAAAAAAGCCACGAGAAGAAAAAAAACCTAACAAAACGGCTCCTGATTTCTGCCGGTAGATCGAGGTTTCCGGACATACAACCTCCGGATAAACCAAAGCCTCCTGTACTTGCCTTCGAGGAAGTGCAACGACGGTTCACCAGACTGGTTCCTGGGATTGGGGGGGTGGTGGGATTGTCCTATGAGGAAAGATTTGAGTAGACTAGGCCTATATTCCCTAGAGATTAGAAGAATGAGAGGTGATCTCATTGAAACGTATAAAGTTCTTAAGGGGCTCGACCGGGTCAGTGCTGGAAGGATGTTTCCCCTGGCTGGGGAGTCTAGAACCAGGGGTCACAGTCAATCTTCCCCCTCTCTTTTTGGGTACGCACAAAACTTTACATGGAAAAAGCCAGTCCTGGGCTGTGCGGGACCGGCAGAGAGGTGTGCGGCTACGCACCTTATAGGGAACGTTGGTCACAGTCTCAGAATAAGAGGTCGGCCATTTAGGACTGAGCGGAGGAGAAATCTCTTCACTCCAAGGGTTATGAATCTTTGGAATTCTCTACCCCAGAGGGCTGTGGAGGCTCAGTCGTTGAGTATATTCAAGGCAGAGATCGATAGATTTTTGGATATTAAGTAAACCAAGGGATATGGGGATAGTGTGGGAAGGTGGAGGTGAGGTAGAAGATCAGCTATGATCTTATGGAATGGCGGAGCAGACTCGTGAGGCCAAATGGCCGACTCCTCCTATTTCTTATGTTATGCAGAGAAACAAATTTATGATCCTAATTTTTTTCCCAAAAAGAGTACGCGAGCTTACGGTTCTAGGCAGTAATTGAATATGATCTTATATTCTCTATTGAGGTGTGAGGGAGACCATAAGCTGATGTAATTCTTAAGGCTAAAGGGATATGGGGAGTAGGCAGGGACAGGGTACTGAATTTGGATGATCAGCCATGATCTCATTGAATGGCGGAGCAGGCTCGCGGGGCCGAATGGCCTACTCCTGCTCCTCTCTTCTATGTTTCTATGTAATGCTAAGTTAGTTAAACATGGATATGAAATTAGCTAAGGGACAGAAAGAAGCCTCAGCTGCCTATTGTGTCCAATTCTGGGCACCGCACTTTAGGAACGGTGTCAAGGCCTTGGAGAGGGTGCGGAGGAGATTTACTGGAATGGTACCAGGGATGAGGGACTTCAGTTCCGTTGAGAGACTGGAGAAACTGGGATTGCTCTCCTTAGAGCGGAGACGGTTAAGGGTAGATTTAATAGAGGTGTTCAAAAATCATGAAGGGTTTTTATAGTGTAAATAAGGAGCAACTCTCCAGTGGCTGAAGGGGCGCTAACCAGAGGACACAGACTTGAGATAATTGGCAAAAGAATTGGGGAGTGAGGAGAATCCTCCACAGCGAGTTATGATCTGGAATGCACTGCCTGAAAGGGCAGGAAGCAGATTCAATAGTAACTTTCAAAAGGGAATTGGATATATACTTGAAGGGGAAAATATTGCAGGGGAAAGAGCAGGGGGAGTGGGACTAATTGGAGAGCTCTTTCAAAGAGCCGGCACAGACACGATGGGCTGAGTGGCCTCCTTCTGTGCTGTATCATTCTGTGAACAGCGAATTGCTGAGCTGTAGAGGGCGAGAAGATCTCCGAGTTCGATCCTTTGATTTCAGCCCAGGCAGCAGTAGGGTCACTGCAGTTGTCCAAAATCCTGCCAGGTTAGGAAGGGGAAAGTCAGACAGTGTTCCCACTCCTGGATTGTTGGAAATGTGCATGTCCGATGAGGACCGAATCCGATCTGGATCTGATGCTCTCTGGGGTTGAAAAGCCCACTATCTGGGCTCACTTGGCTATTTGGGCAGGTTATTGGAGGCCACCTTGAAGCTGTACCCCAACCCAAAAAAGGTCAGTGCCCTCAGGGAAGGGAGATAATTGACTGGGAAACATAGAAACATAGAAGATAGGAGCAGGAGTAGGCCATTCGGCCCTTCGAGCCTGCTCCGCCATTCAACGAGATCATGGCTGATCATCCAAACCCTAGCACCCGGTCCCTACACCGACAGCCATCCCACCCAAGCCCTATCCCCGTAACCCCACGTATTTAATCCCCCCTAACACTAAGGGTCAATTTTTATCATGGCCAATCAACCTAACCCGCACATCTTTGGAAAAGTGGAAGAGAGAAATAAAAGCTGTATTCCTTTAGATGAATCAACATGAAGTCTTTTGGGAAAGTTTGCCGGAACAGAAAGAAAGAAAAAAAATACATGCGTTTATATAGCGCCTTTCACAACCACTGGACGTCTCAAAGCGTTTTGCAGCCAATGAAGTACTTTTTGAAGTGAAGTCACTGTTGTAATGTGGGAAACGCGGCACCCAATTTGCGCACAGCAAGCTCCCACAAACAGCAATGTGATAATGTCTAAATAATTTTTTTTCCAGTGATGTTGATTGAGGGATAAATATTGGCCAGGACACATTGGATAGCTCCCCTGCTCCTCTTCGAAATAGTGCCATGGGATCTTTTACATCCACCTGATGGGGCAGATCTCATTTAACGTCTCACCTGAAAGACGGCACCTCTGACAATGCAGCGCTCCCTCAGCACTGCACTGGAGTGTCAGCCTAGATTTTTGTGCTCAAGTCTCTGGAGTGGGATTTGAACCCACAACCTTCTGACTCTGAGGCAAGGGTGCTACCCACTGAGCCACGGCTGACCGAAAAGAGATGCTGCCATATATGCTCGCTTATAAGACTAGAAATTTATGTTCCCGTTTGGAGCTAAAGGATTGGGGTGCCTTGTTTGAGATTTTGCTCTGAGCACAGAACCAGTTGTTGCCCCGCTCTGCTCTTCAGGCACTGGTTTAAATGTTGATGTAAAAAGACTACTGAGCCCTTGGTTTGAGTATAAAACAAGGCTTTAATCAACTGTTTCACAACCATGAGATTCTAGTTACATCACTAGTTCCTGGTTACAGAAACGTCCCGAGCAAGCTGGGCCCACGCCCGAGTTTTTATACTCCTTGGACGGCGCCACCAGCTGGCCGCCCAGTGTTACTTCATGAGTCATTTCTCCATGAATGCTAAGATTCATGACAAATGGCAGCTCTCCTTCTCGATGCCCAACTTCCTGCCGATATAACCAGTCACTGAAGGAGAGCATGCAGGTGCAACAGGCGATTAAGAAGGCAAATGGTATGTTGGCCTTCATATCAAGGGGGTTCGAGTATAGGAATAGGGATACCTTACTACAGCTGTACAAGGTGCTGGTGAGACCGCATCTGGAGTATTGTGTACAGTTTTGGTCGCCCCATCTGCGGAAGGATGTTCTTGCCATGGAAAGAGTGCAGCGGCGATTCACCAGGCTGATACCTGGAATGGCGGGAATGACCTATGAGGAGAGATTGAATAGTTTGGGCTTGTACTCACTGGAGTTTAGAAGATTGAGAGGGGATCTCATCGAAACATATAAAATTATGGCAGGCCTGGACAGGCTGAATTCAGAGAGAATGTTTCCAATGGCAGGGGAGCACAGAACCAGGGGCCACAGTCTAAAAATAGCGGGCAAATCATTTAAAACAGAGATGAGGAAGAATTTCTTCACTCAAAGAGTGGTGAGCCTGTGGAATTCCCTGCCACAGAGGGCTGTGAAGGCTAATTCAATAAATATTTTCAAGAGAGAATTGGATATATTTCTGAAGGCTAAGGGGATTAAGGGTTACGGAGAAAAGGCGGGGACGGGGTACTGAACTGGTAAGATCAGCTAAGATCTCAGACGAAGATCAGCCATGATCTCATTGAATGGCGGAGCAGGCTCGAAGGGCCGAATGGCCTACTCCTGTTCCTATCTCTATGTTTCTATAACATTGGAGACAGCTGAGCAGGGTAGATATCAAGAGCGGGATATTTCAAAGCCCCCAGCAGGACCTAGAACTGGTCGGGAGAAGTATCCCAGCACTGGAGGAGGGTAGCAACAGGGATCTGCTGGTTAAAGTGAGGAGATGGAGAAAATGCATTTGTACACCGCAACTAAGACCAAGCTGAGAACTTGGGTTGAAAGGATTTTTTTTCCCAAACGTTTGATCCTCACCTTGTACGAAAGTTATGGATTTTTGCGGTGGTGCCTTGTTTCATTTGTGATTCACCTTGTATTTGAGTATACATATTGTATGTGTCTGTGTGTGTATATATAACTGACTTGTGAAATACTAACAGGACTAGATAGACTGGATGCAGGAAGGATGTTCCCGATGGCTGGGGAGTCCAGAACCAGGGGGTCACAGTCTAAGGATAAGGGGTAAGCCATTTAGGACAGAGATGAGGAGGAATTTCTTCACCCTGAGAATGGTGAACCTGTGGAATTCTCTACCACAGAAGGCAGTAGAGGCCAATTCATTAAATATATTCAAGAAGGAGTTAGATCTATTTCTTAAGGCTAAAGGGATCAAGGGATATGGGGAGAAAGCAGGGACAGTGTACTGAAGTTGGATGATCAGCCATGATCGCATTGAATGGCGGAGCGGGCTCGAGGGGCCGAATGGCCTACTCCTGCTCCTATCTTCTATGTTTCGATGACAGTAGGCGTTTGATTTCCATTGGATTTATATTTAAAAAAAAAACTGAAGTGATTTTTTTTTTCCCAATGAAGTTATCAAATGATTTGACTTTTTAAAAATACATTTGCGGTTTTACAAAACTATAGGTTTGCAATTAAATCTCACGATAAGGTGTCAGCCGTGGCTCAGTGGGTAGCGTTCTTATCTCTGAGTCAGAAGGTTCTGGGTTTAAGCCCTGCTCCGGAGACCTGAGCACAAAATCCAAGCTGACACTCCCAGTGCAGTGCTGAGGGAGGGCTGCACTGCCGGAGGTGCCGTCTTGCAGATGAGACGTTAAACTGAGGCCCTGTCCCCTCTCCCCCTCTCTCAGGTGGGCGTAAAAAAAAAAAAATCCCAGGGCATTATTTTGAAGAAGAGCAGGAGAGTTCTCCCCGGTGTCCTGGCCAATATTTATCTCTTGACCACCATCACTTTAAAAGAAAAATTATCTGGTGATTATCACACTGTTGTTTGTGGGAGCTTGCTGTGCGCAAATTGACCACTGCGCTTCCCTACATTACAACAGTGACTGCACTTCAAAAATTGGTTTCAAAGCGCTTTGGAACGTCCTGATTTCATGTAAGACGCTTTATAAATGCAAATCTTTCATTCTTAATGCAGTGCACAGTTTGTGCACATTCATCAGCCTGCTCAAGATGGTTTGGCAATCGCGAGCTTAAGCAGATGAGGAGATAGCATAGAATCAGAGAGAAACTGTATTTCACTGATTTCTTGCCTTTGTGGTTCTTGTGTCTTGTTCCTAGGGATATGCGAGGACTCGGAAAGAGAAAACAGTTGAAGCGAATGCCTCGTTAATTGACCCTGCGGCAGTTGCAGCCTCTCCAGACAGCGAGTGTATGGAACCGGAACTGAAAGAAATTGAAGAATGGAGCACTCTAGGTTGAGTTTTTAGTTTGTCTGTTTTTTTAAGTACGGGTTTGAATGGTGGGGGGGATGGCGGTGGGGGGGGCTAGAATTACAAATGGATTGGCTCAGTTGGTAGCACTTTCGCCTCCGTGTCACAAGTTTGTGTTCAAAGCTCACCTCCCCACTCTTTTTTTCTTCCTCTTAGGCAGTCCCTCGGAACCGAGGATGACTTGCTTCCACATTAAAAATGAGTTCTCAGGTGACTGATGAGTCCAATGCGGGACCTACAGTCTCGGTCACAGGTGGGGCAGACGGTGGTTGAAGGGGCGGGTGGGTGGGGTGCTTGGGTTGACGTGCGCTCCTTCCGCTGTTTGCGCTTGGCTTCCGCTTGCTCCCGGCGAAGAGACTCGAGATGTTCGGCGCCTTCTCGGATGCTTCTCCTCCACTTTGTGCGGTCTTGGGCCAGGGATTCCCAGGTGTCGGTGGGGATATTGCACTTTTTCAAGGAGGCTTTGTGGGTGTCCTTGAAGCATTTCCTCTGCCCACCTGGGGCTCGCTTGCCGTGTCGGAGCTCCGAGTAGAGCGCTTGTTTTGGGAATCTCGTATCGGGCATGCGGACGATGTGGCCCGTCCATCGGAGCTGATTGAGCGTGGTCAGAGCTTCGATGCTGGGGATGTTGGCCTGAGCGAGATCACTGACGTTGGTGCGCCTATCCTGCCACTGGATTTGCAGGATCTTGCGGAGATAGCGTTGGTGGTACCGCTCCAGTGCTTTGAGGTGCCTGCTGTACATGGTCCATGTCTCTGAAGCATACAGGAGGGTGGGTATCACTACTTTTTTTTAAATGTATTTGTTTATGGGATCAGGGCGTCGCAGGCAATGCCAGCATTTATTGCCCATCCCTAGTTGCCCTTGAGAAGGTGGTGATGAGCCGCCTTCTTGAACCGCTGCAGTCCGTGTGGTAATCGAACTCCCACGGTGCTGTTAGGGAGCGAGTTCCAGGATTTTGACTCCGCGACGATGAAAGATCGGCGATATACTTCTAAGTCCGGATGGTGTGTGTGACTTGGAGGGGAACTTGGAGGTGGTGGTGTTCCCATGCGTCTGCGGCCCTTGTCCTTCTAGGTGGAAGAGATCGTGGGTTTAGGAGGTGCTGCCAAAGAAGCCTTGGCGAGTTGCTGCAGTGCATCTTGTAGATGGTGCACACTGCAGCCACGGTACGCCAGTGGTGGAGGGAGTGAATGTTTAAGGTGGTGGATGGGGTGCCAATTAAGCGGGCTGCTTTGTCCTGGATGGTGTTGAACTCCTTGAGTGTTGTTGGAGCTGCACTCATCCAGGCAAGTGGAGAGTATTCCATCACACTCCTGACTTGTGCCTTGTAGATGGTGGAAAGGCTTTGGGGAGTCAGGAGGTGAGACACTCGCCACAGAATTCCTAGCCTCTGACCTGCTCTTGTTGCCACAGTATTTATGTGGCTGGTCCAGTTAAGTTTTTGGTCAATGGTGACCCCCAGGATGTTGATAGTGGGGATTTGGCGATGGAAATGCCATTGAATGTCAAGGGGTTAGACTCTCGCTTGTTGGAGATAGCCATTGCCTGGCACTTATGTGGCGCGAATGTTACCTGCCACTTATCATCCCAAGCCTGAACGTCGTCCAGGTCTTGTTGCATGTGGGCATGGACTGCTTCATTATCTGTGGAGTTGCGAATGGCGCTGAACACTGTGCAGTCATCAGCGAACATCCCCATTTCTGACCTTATGTTGGAGGGAAGGTCATTGATGAAGCAGCTGAAGATGGTTGGGCCTAGGACACTGCCCTGAGGACCTCCTGCAGCGATGTCCTGGGGCTGTGATGATTGACCTTCAACCACCACAACCATCTTCCTTTGTGCTAGTTATGACTCCAGGCAGTGGAATGTTTTCTCCCTGATTCCCATTGACTTCAGTTTTACCAGGGCTCCTTGATGCCAGACTCGGTCAAATGCTGCCTTGATGTCAAGGGCAACACTCTCATCTCACCTCTGGAATTCAGCTTCTTTGTCCATGTTTGGACCAAGGCTGTAATGAGGTCGGGAGCCGAGTGGTCTTGGTGGAACCCAAACTGGGCATCAGTGAGCAGGTTATTGGTGAGTAAGTGCCGCTTGATTGCACTGTCGATGACACCTTTCATCACTTTGCTGATGATTGAGAGTAGACTGATGGGGCGGTAATTGGCTGGGTTGGATTTGTCCTGGTTTTTGTGGACAGGACATACCTGGGCAGCTTTCCACATTGTCGGATAGATGCCAGTGTTGTAGCTGTACTGGAACAGCTTGGCTAGAGGCGCGGCTAGTTCTGAAGCACAAGTCTT
Organism: Somniosus microcephalus; assembly: GCF_052327205.1. Taxonomy (NCBI): domain Eukaryota; kingdom Metazoa; phylum Chordata; class Chondrichthyes; order Squaliformes; family Somniosidae; genus Somniosus; species Somniosus microcephalus. The sequence goes on from NC_140989.1 coordinate 364,065,489, forward strand.
CAGCATGATAGCCGGGATGTTGTCGGGGCCCATAGCCTTTGCTGTATCCAGTGTGCTCAGCCGTTTCTTGATATCACGTGGAGTGAATCGAATTGGCTGAAGATTGGCTTCTGTGATGGTGGTGACCTCAGGAGGAGGCCAATATGGATTATCCACTCGGCACTTCTGGCTGAAGTTGGTTGCAAACACTTCAGCCTTGTCTTTTGCATTCACATGCTGGGCTCCACCATCACTGAGGATGGGAATATTCTTGGAGCCTCCTCCTCCCGTTAGTTGTTTAATGGTCCACCACCATTCACGACTGGATGTGGCAGGACTACAGAGCTTTGATCTGATCTGTTGATTGTGGGGTCGCTTAGCCCTGTCTATAGCATGCTGCTTCTGCTTTTTAGCATGCATGTAGTCCTGTGTTGCAGCTTCCCCAGGTTGGCACCTCATTTTTAGGTACACTTGGTGCTGCTCCTGGCATACTCTACTACACATGTTGTTGAACCAGGGTTGGTCCCCTGGCTTGATGGTAATGGTAGAGTGAGGGATATGCCAGGCCATGAGGTTACAGATTGTGGTGGAATACAAATTCTGCTGCTGCTGATGGCCCACAGCACCTCATGGATGCCCAGTTTTGAGCTGCTAGACCTGTTCTGAATCTATCCCATTCAGCACGGTGATAGTGCCACACAACATGATGGAGGGTGTTCTCAGTGTGAAGACGAGACTTTGTCTCCACAATGACTGTGCGTTGGTCACTGCTGCCAATGCTGTCATGGACAGATGCATCGGCGACAGGTAGATTGGTGAGAATGAGGTCAAGTAGGTTTTTCCCTCTTGTTCTCTCACCACCTGTCGCAGGCCCAGACTAGCAGTTATGTCCTTCAGGACTCGGTCAGTAGTGGTGCTACCGAGCCACTCTTGGTGTTGGACATTGAAGTCCCCCACCCAGAGTACATTCTGTGCCCTGGTTACTCTCGGTGCTTCTTCCAAGTGGTGTTCAACATGGAGGAGCACTGATTCATCAGCTGAGGGAGGGCGGTAGGTGGTAATCAGCAGGAGGTTTCCTTGCCCATGCTTGACCTGAAGCCATGAGACTTCATGGGGTCCAGAGTCAATGTTGAGGACTCCCAGGGCCACTCCTTCCCGACTCTATACCACTGAGCCGCCACCCCTGGTGGGTCTGTCCTGCCGGTGGGACAGGACATACCCAGGGATGGTGATGGAGGAGTCTGGGACATTGGCTGAAAGGTATGATTCTGTGAATATGACTGTCAGGCTGTTGCTTGACTGGTCTGTGGGACAGCTCTCCCAATTTTGGCACAAGTCCCCAGATGTTGGTGAGGAGGACTTTGCAGGGTGGACTGGGCTGGGTGTGCCGTTGCCGTGTCCATAGCCGGTGCCGAGGTCGATGCCGGGTGATCCGTCCGGTTTCATCATTTTATTTCGTAGCAGTTTGTTCCAACTGAGTGACTTGCTTGGCCATTTCAGAGGGCAGTTAAGAGTTAACCACATTGCTGTGGGTCTGGAGTCACATATTGACCAGACCGGGTAAGGACGGCAGATTTCCTTCCCTAAAGGACATTAGTGAACCAGATGGGTTTTTACGACAATCCGGTAGTTTCATGGTCACTGACGTAAGAAAACTATTCGGCACTTGGTCTAAGCGTTAAACAAAGCTTTAATCAACTGGTTTACAACATGGAGGTCTAGTTGTGTCCTTCACTAGTTCCTGTTAAGAATGTCCTGCACAAGCTGGGCCCGTGCCCGAGTATTTATACTCTCCCTGGACAGCGCCACCCGCAGGCCGCTCAGTAATATTTCATAAGTCTTTGTATCATGAATGACTGATTCATGTCAGTTACCATTACTTATGCAGATTTATTTAATTAACTGAATTTAAATTCCCCAGCTGCTGTGGTGGGACTTGAACTCGCGTCTCCGGATCATTAGTTCAGGCCCGTGACATTACCACTACGCTACCGCTCTGTAGACCATGAGCTTAGTGCCGGGTTTGAGGACTTGAGCACATAATCTAGGCTGACACTTCAGTGCAGTACTGAGGGAGTGCTGCAACGTTGGGCGTGCCAACTTTCGGATGAGAGATTTAAACCAAGGCCCCTTCTGCCTGTTTAAGTGGGCGTAAAAGATCCCACGGCACTATTTGAGAAAGAGCAGGGAGTTCTCCCAGTGTCCTAGCCAACACTCCTCCCTCAAGCAACATCACCAAAAACAGACTAACTGATTATTCATTGCTGCTTGTCGACGTTGCTGTTCCCAGATTACTTGCCACATTTTTTTGCATAAAAGTGACTGTACTTACCCAAAGATACCAAACCATTAATTCTAAAGAGCTTTTGGATGTCCTGAGGATGAGACAAGGCGTTATCGAAATTCAGGTACAGGAAACTTTGGTTTATCCGGAGGTTGTATGTCCGGAATACTCGATCTAACGGCAAAAATCAGGAGCCGTTTTCTATAAGTTTTTTTAGTTCTCGTTCTTTTTTTTTCCCAGTCAGGCACTGCACGGTCTGTAACTATAGCAACAGCTTCAGCTAGAGACGCTTGCAGCTGCAGCCGACTCTTTAGAAGCTGTTGCTAAGCAACAGTGTTTGTTGTCAGATACGGAGATGAAAACCTCCGTATGCTTCAACATTAACTTTGTATGCCCGGCAGTTTTGATAGATCGGCAACACGCCGGTCCCGTCGGTGCCGGATATCACAAAGTTTCCTGTATGTGGCACAATAGGCCAGAGAATGATTGCACTGTGCGACCCACTGGGCCGGGCACTGTGCGACCCACTGGGCCGGGCACTGTGCGACCCACTGGGCCGGGCACTGTGCGACCCACTGGGCCGGGCACTGTGCGACCCACTGGACCGGGCACTGTGCGACCCACTGGGCCGGGCACTAGCCATTCAACTCTAGGATTGAATGTAGCCCCAACTGACAGGGTGGCTTATTGCTGTCTGCTGTCTGTAATGGTCCTACATGAAACAGCTTTGGCCATTTTCAGCCCAGGGGCCTGAGTTTTATACTAATTGGTGCTAAATTAATCGGAGATGCCACCAGGATGGATTTTGTGGGGCGTAGACTATGTTGTAGTAGGTGGTCCTCTTCTAGAGTTTATACTCCCTGTTGGGTCAAAGTAGGTGAAGCTATGCTGTGTATCAAAATGTGCTGAACCGATGTGTGAGTGCTTGATGTTGATACAAGGTGCCTTGGAATGGAATGTGTCTGTTGCCAGCATTTGGATTCCTTCAGAGAGAGAGAGAGAGCGAGCATGTATGTATGTGTGTGCATGCGCACACAATGGCCCAGAAATTCGGGTTGGCGGCTTCCCGCGGGTGCAAGCCCCCGACCTGCACTTAACTACCGCGCCGGCCGTTGAGCTGTGGGCCCGTGTGGGATTCTGATCCTGGGCCTCCTCCAACTGCCAGCGCGCAGTGCTTGCGTATCCCAGGGGCGCAGTTAGTTCGATGTGTCCCCTGGGATCACGTGAGCCATGGAGAGCCAATGGTAGCAGGGAATGCTTCATTCATAAGTTTGACAGGACCTGTCAAACCTATAAATACTATAAGCCTCAAAACATCACTAAATCTTCAAATAAATTTTTAAAAAATCACATTTTTAAAATAAACTATAACTTACATGAAATAACTATTTTAAACAATTTAAATTTTTGAAAAAATTAATTACATTTTCTAACAGGGCTAAAAATAAACTTACCTTTCTTTAAAGTATTTAAAAATAATAAACCTGTGGAAAAAATGTTTTAATTTTAATTAATTCACCACTTACCTTGTAAAAAGTAGGCCTTGCGACTGCTTTTTACATATCTAACTTCTGGAGACTTACCCTCCCGGGAAAACCTGCAAAAAAAACCTAAGTTCGATCCTCACGCGCTGCCTCTCCGGCGTACGCGTTCGACTTCTGAACCCCTTCTTTCAGGGGAACGGAAGTGCCGGTTTCTCGCGCATACGCGGTGCATGCAGGAAACCGGCACTTCCATTGCGCTTAGGGGTGAGTACCCCGTGTGTACTCACCCGTGGAGACCCGAATTTCTGGGCCGAATATAGGTCTGATTACAACCACCGACTTCACTCTGATGGGCTGAAGCCCAAGTTGTGCCCGTATGACACTGTTCACTTCAAGTACGCACATGTAAAGGTCACTTCTTTGAAGCAACATAATGGACCCCGCAGAGGGCACTCCAAACCCAAGGAGGGGAATTAATGAAGCAAACCTTACATTACTAATTAAACAGATGATTCTCATCTCTTTTGATTTACCTCCTTCAAGCTAGGGTTATTTAGTGAAGTGAATTTTAAAAACTGTGTAGTGCTAAAAGTTTTGATTGTACGAATCTGGCTGACAAATGGAGAATTCCATCTTTCAGTAATTTACTTTTGCCAACACACTAGAAGCAGGAAGGGCAGTGTCATGTATCACTGCTCTTTCATCTGAGTTTCAATTCAATCCCGGGCCAATTGGATAAAAAGTCTTCTCTCGTTAACTGTACGGGTCCTGCGTGAAGTGAGTTATAATGGTGTCGACCTATCGCCCAATCACCATTGGTGGCTGTTTCGGTAATGGCGAGGGGGGTGGAATAGCAATTCCGGGGAGATGTGGGGGAGGGGGAAGCTCTACTGTGCATCTGGCTCATGTTATATTTGATCTTGGAGTGCTTGATGCTGATTTTCAAAAGTTGGGCAAGCGTTCCATTCTCCAACACTGGCATCAGCTTATCTTGATGAGCATTACAAGTGAAAGAAATATTTGAAGAATATAGATCCTAATCCCGTCGTTGAACGCTTTCTATTGAAGGAGAGTGACTGTTATGTAAGCAACCATGGCAACGTCGACCTGAAATGTCTGAATTTTATAAAATGTTTCTCTCTCCACAGATGCTACCTGACCTGGGTATTTCCAGCATTTTCTGTTTTTATTTCAAATGACCAGCGAGTCTGTTTTTGGGAGTGTTGGTTGAGGGAGGAACGTTGGCCACGACATTAGGAGAATTCCGTTTTGAAGCAGGGTCCGTACCAGAAACGCTCACACGTCTGTTATTTCCACAGATGCTGACTGACCTGCCTGTGTGTTTGCAACATTTTGTGCTTTTATTTTGTTTGGAGAATTCTGTGTGCTCTTGGAGTTGTGCTGTGGGATGGTTCTTGTCTTCCAGAACAGACGGACAGGACCTCGGTTTAATACCTCGCCTAAACCCTGGCACCTCCTGCAATGCAGCACTCCTTCAGACTGCACGGTGCCTTGACATCGCAGGATGTTAATGACCCAAGAGTCTCATTGTCAGTCCTTTGGAAGAGAGCTGCGGCCTGGAGTTTAGATTCTGCTCAGGATCCTTTCGGTCAAAGGAAATCATTTATAACCACTTCTGAGTGGAAGGCCGGTGAAATGCAATTATCTCACAAAATTACCACTTGAATTGTGTGTCTTTGTGGTGTGTAACAACAACAACAACTTGCATTTATTTAACGCCTTTAACGTAGTAAAACGGCCCCAGGCGCTTCACAGGAGCGTGATCAGACAAAATTTGACACCGAGCCACATAAGGAGATATTAGGACAAGTGAGAGGTAGGTTTTAAGGAGCGTCTTAAAGGAGGAAAGCGAGGCGGAGAGGTTTAGGGAGGGAATTCCAGAGATTGGGTTTCAGTACAAGTTTGTTTCCTGCCACTACATGGTAATGGTCTGTGGACATTGTAGTTCAGCGCAACATTTATTAAGTACAGTAGGGCCGTCGTTATCTGCAATAGTGGAATCTCTCTTCCACGCCCACCCCCCCCCCCCTTCCTTCCACGGGAGGTGTGGATCATGGTAATTGACAAGTAATCAGAGTGGCCACATTTTGGGTTTACTTGTATGGATCATCCATATTCAGGGCAACAGAGATAAGACGAGTACAACACAAATAACTGATGGGTGGTACGTATATTGAATTTTTGCAGTCCCTGTTGAGTTCCTAGTAGGTGTAGCATAAAACTAGCTGCACATTGTCAGTCTTGCTGAAAGAGTTCTTTAGAAAGGCGGATGTGGGAAGTAGAAATATTTTACACTGCTGCAGTGGGGAAAGGGGTGCTCTTTGAGACTGGCTTCGGCCACAGCTCGTCCTCGCGTCCTGAGATTGATTTATACCAGGTAGGAGGAGATTAGTCTTAGCGGACCGTGCAACAAGGAGGTGGGACTTTGTCCTATAGCTAATTGGAGCGTAAATAGGTGATCTGCTGTACAATGTTACTGTGTAGCTTTTTGTCAGTCTGTCTACAAATGATGTCTAGGTTCCAATTTGATTCACTCCACGTGATATCAAGAAACGGCAGAGCGCACTGGATACAGCAAAGGCTATGGGCCCCGACAACATCCTGGCTATCGTGCTGAAGACTTGTGCTCCAGAATTAGCCGTGCCTCTTGCCAAGCTGTTCCAGTACAGCTACAACACTGGCATCTATCCGACAAAGTGGAAAACTGCCCAGTTATGTCCTGTCCACAAACAGCAGGACAAATCCAATCCGGCCAATTACTGCCCCATCAGTCTATTCTCAATCATCAGCAAAGTGATGGAAGGTGTCGCCGACAGTGCTATCAAGCAACATTTACTCGCTAATAACCTGCTCACCGATGCCCAGTTTGGGTTCCGCCAGGACCACTCAGCTCCAGACCTCATTACAGCCTTGGTCCAAACATGGACAAAAGAGCCGAATTTCAGAGGTGAGGTGAGAGTGACTGCCCTTGACATCAAGGCAGCATTTGACCGAGTGTGGCATCAAGGAGCCCTAGTAATTTTGAAGTCGATGGTAATCAGGGAGAAAACTCTCCACTGGCTGGTGTCAAACCTAGCACAAAGGAAGGTGGTTGTTGGAGGTCAATCATCTCGGCCACAGGACATTGCTGCAGGAGCTCCTCAGGGCAGTGTCCTAGGCCCAACCATCTTCAGCTGCTTCATCAATGACCTTCCCTCCAACATAACATAAGAACATAAGAAATAGGAGCAGGAGTCGGCCATTTGGCCCCTCGAGCCTGCTCCGTCATTCAATAAAATCATGGCTGATCTTCTACCTCATCTCCACTTTCCTGAACTATCCCCATATCCCTTGATTCCCTTAATATTTAAAAATCTATCGATCTCATACTCAACGATTGAGCCTCCACAAGCCTCTGGGGCAGAGAATTCCAAAGATTCACCACCCTCTGAGTGAAGACATTTCTCCTCATCTCAGTCCTAAATGGCTGACCCCTTATTCTAAACCCCTGGTTTTAGACTCCCCAGCCCGGTCAGAAATGGGAATGTTCCCTGATGATTGCACAGTGTTCAGTTATCTTCGCAATGCCTCAGATAATGAAGCAGTCCATGCCCGCATGCAGCAAGACCTGGACAACATTCAGGCTTGGGCTGATAAATGACAAGTAACATGCGTGCCACACAAGTACCAGGCAATGACTATCTCCAACAAGAGAAAGCCTAACCACATCCCCTTGACATTCAATGGCATTACCATCGTCAAATCCCCCAACCACCAACATCCTGGGGGTTATCATTGACCAGAATCTTAACTGGACCAGCTACAAGAGCAGGTAGAGGCTGGGTATTCTGCGGTGGGTGTCTCACTTCCTGACTCTCTAGGCTTTTCCACCACCTACAAGGCACAAGTCAGGAGTGTGATGGAATACTCTCCACTTGCCTGGATGAGTGCAGCTCCAACAATACTGAAGAAGCTCGACACCATCCAGGACAAAGCAGCCAGCTTGATTGGCACCTCATCCACCACCTTAAACATTCACTCCCTCCACCACCGGCGCACCGTGGCTGCAGTGTGTACCATCTACAAGATGCACTGCAGCAACTCGCCAAGGCTTCTTCGACAGCACCTCACAAGCCCGTGACCTCTACCACCTAGAAGGACAAGGGCAGCAGGCGCATGGGAACACCACCACCTCCAAGTTCCCCTCCAAGTCACACACCATCCTGACTTGGAAATATATCGCATTCATCGTCATTGGGTCAAAACCCTGGAACTCCCTACCTAACAGCGCTGTGGGAGTACCTTCACCACACGGACTGCAGTGGTTCAAGAAGGCAGCTCACCACCACCTCCTCAAGGGCAGTTAGGGATGGGCAATAAATGCTGGCTTTGCCAGCGACGCACACATCCCGTGAATGAATAAATTAAAAAAAAAAAAACCCATCATCTGCTACCATGACATTGGAGAATTGAAATTCCTGTGGCTTCATTATGGGGCCTCCCATATTTGTACATTGCCAAAGGACAGAAAGATTATCCACTCATCGAGCCCGTGATCTTGGGTGTGCTGTGAGGAAAGGGAAAGCATGGAGGTCAGATATTTCCCTACAAGGAAGGAAAACAGAAGAACATTAAGAAGTCCCATAAGTCGAGGTTCCAAACTGCAGCCTGTGGGCTACGTGCCGGGTCCAATGCATCCCTATAACAGTGTTCAGTTCTTATTTGATAGCAAAATACTGCGGATGCTGAAATCCAAAATAACAACAAAATGCTGGAAAACTCAGCAGGCCAGGCAACCGAAGGGTTTCGACCCGAAACGTTGACTGTGTTTCTCTCTCCACGGATGTTGCCTGGCCCTGCTGAGTTTTTCAGCATTTTGTTGTTATTTCAGTTCTTCTTTGCTGGTTTGACCTATTTGTGGGCCTGGAGCTTGTTATCTCATTGGTGCATCAATCACAACACCAAGATCCGTTTTCATCAGCAACTGGAGTTACATGTGTATTAATGGGAGCATGGATTTAACCAATACACAAGGCCCCTGAGGCTCTCTGGGTGCATGGAGGACACGAAGCTCGGGCGGTGTAGCCGTGGAACACCATTGGGAAAGGTTTATCTACGGTGGTCTTCTGGGCCAAAGCCAGACAAAGGGAAAGGTTTTGGAAGTGGGATGGGGACTTCCACATCGCTGAGCGTGAAGCGCGACCGCTAACCTACAGTGCGGTTTTTACAAGGTGGCGTTAAAAGCCATACTCGCTGGGCGAGCAACCCCAACAGGAAGCTGTTTAATTCAAACTCGATGTGTGGTGTGCTCGCTTGAGGCCTACCGCTCGCTTGAAGCCTAACACTCGGCCGGAATTAGTACATGGCAAGAAGGAATAAGAGTAATATTTCTTTTTATTTAAATGTAATGCTCATCAGTGTTGGTGTTGGGAAATGGAACTGTTTCTGTTTTGACATTTGGTGATTGCATCAAGCACTTCCAGGTCGGGCATAGTACAGAACAGGTGGAGAGTAAAGCTGCCCCAACAATGTGCCTGAACCCAGTCCCCAAGAGCGCCGCCTACTGCACCAGTGTAAATATTTCAGGCTTTCTAAGGAGCACTCTCGGTAAGATTGCCATTTGTGGCTAGTTTTATGCTAGAAACTTAGGGGCGATTTTGCCAGCCCTGGGGAGGCGGGACTGCCGGAAAAATGGGCAGGATTTGGGGGCGGGTGCCCAACCCGCCCCCATGCCATCTTCCCAGGAGGTGGGTAGCCGACCCGCGCCGGGTCCCATCTCCTTGGAGGCGGGAAGGGATTAAAGCCTATTAATTTTCTGTTAACAGGTAGTTAACAGGCAGAAAATAGGATTATCCCCTTTTGCCCTCAAGTGCGAGCTTCCCGAAGGCTCCAAAACCTGCCAGCTCAACGAGGCGAGTACTGGGTCTGTGGGGGCCCGAGGGGTGCAAAAGTGTGCTGTGAAGGTAAGTGATGGGTTGCAAGTGTGGAGAGGTGAGTATCTGAGGTAAGTGGAAAGTGTTAGTAAAAGTGTACTTACCTTTGTTTCTTCCTGCAGGCTTCAGTCAGTGTGTATGCGGAGAGTCTCGCACCTCCGTGTTGCAGATGACAGATGGCCGTTGCAATCTCAGATGCAACAACCATCTAATTTCTGTAAAAGAAAGTTTGATGAGGTCTTGAATTCAAGACCTCATCGAACTACAGAGAATGTCAGTGTTTGACAGCTTCACAGAGCTGTCAAACGATGACAATTCATCTGTCAAAAATTACGTTGATGCTCTTTGCAACCGGCTTTCCCTTAATTGGCCTGCTAAGCCTGCTGGGTGGGCTTAACAAGGTCAATCAAGGGAAAATAGCGTGGGTTGGCCACAAATCGATGGAGGCGGGACATCAACCCGCCAAGCAGCAGTCCCGCCCCCAACGCACCCCCATTGACAAAATCGCCCCCATAGTTGGAGCTGGAAAAACTCATTTTACCTCCCCACCCCCCCCCCCCCCTCCGCCATACCACTCTCAAATCAATCTGGATTCAACCTCTGGTCCTAGAGGTGAAAGAGGAATAAGCTGACTCACTAACATTCTGGTTTCTTTATACCAGTGGCAGAATTGCAGACCTGGGTCTTTCTTGGGTCTGTCAGCTTTCTCCTTAGAGCAGAGAAGGTTAAGGAGAGATTTGATGGAGGTGTTCAAATCATGAAGGGTTTTGATAGAGTAAATAAGGAGAAACAGCCCACTGGCGAAAGGGTCGGTAACCAGAGGACACGATTTAAGGTAATTGGCAAAAGAACCAGAGGCGAGGATGAGGAAACAATTTTACAAGTTGTCATGATCTGGACTGCGCTGCCTGAAAGGACTGTGGAAGCAGATTCAATACTAATTTTCAAAAGGGGATTGGATAAATACTTAGAAGTGGGAATATTTGCAGGGATATGGGGAAAGAGCAGGGGAATGGGACTAATTGGATAGCTCTTTCAAAGAGCTGACAAAGGCACAGTGGGCCGAATGGCCTCCTTCTGTGCTGAGTATCCTTGTATGAGTCTAAACGTGCTAAGTCCAGCTTTTCTTGACGAGATCAAAATGACTATCATCGATTTGCAAGAGTTGGGTATTTTGAGTTTGTGGCAGGTTTGCTGTCACTATCTTTGGGGAAAATATAATTTTGGAATAGTCTGTGCCAGTGCAAATCTCCGCTCACTCAATGAAACTTCAACAGGCCCGGGGGAGATTGGCGGAAGATTTCAAATATGAAAACGGGAGGGAGGGGATACCTTTAGGCTCGCTTTCCCTAAAAACCTGAACTGGTAAACCGCCAGTAATCAACAGTTTGCAGATGTGGAGGCCTGTAAAGTGCAAACAGCTGGGGCAGTAACTATGACGACGTGTTATCAGTATTCCAGTGGTATCATTCTGGTGCCAATTAAACAGAGAAAATGGCTCCTTCCCAGTCTCCGACTCCATCCTGTTTACTCCCGAGTTTCATGCAAAGTGCAGGTGAATCGTTGAATTTGGGCTTGTTAAGTGTCCAATCACCAAAATATTTACCAAGCAGCCAGTCCCTTATATCGCTAATGCTCAGGTGAGTGGTTGTGTTAATGCTGCTAAGCAGTTACAGTAGTGTTTTATTTGGGGGGGGGGGGGGGTGAAATAAAGGAATGGAATGGAAATAGTAATTGTCTTTCCCCATCCCCACCATTTGGTTTTCATGTTGGACTGCTGATTGCCTCTGCCTCTGCCACACTGCAGTTAGAGCAACCGAGCATCAGCGTGTAGAAGTCTCATAGTATTTGAGGAGATGGACGGCTTCAGCAGAAAAGAGCTGTTTTCTGTGCATTTATCGCTATTTATTTAAAGAGTACCAAGGCAAGGATGTTATGCTGAACCTTTATAAATCACTGTTGGGCCCTAGCTGGAGTATTGTGTCCAATTTTGGCTCCACACTTTAGGAAGGAGGTGAAGGCCTTGGAGAGAGTGCAGAGGAGCTTTGCTAGAATAATACTGGGGATGAGGAACTTCAGTTATGTGGAGGGGGTAGAGAAGCTGGGATTGTTCTCCATAGAAACATAGAAGGTAGGAGCAGGAGTAGCCATTCGGCCCTTTGAGCATGCTCCGCAATTCAATGAGATCATGGCTGATCATCCAAATTCAGTACCCTGTCCCTGCCTTCTCCTCATACCCCTTGATCCCTTAGCCTTAAGAAATATATCCAACTCTTCTTGAATATATTTAATGAACTGGCCTCCACCGCCCTCTGTGCAGAGAATTCCACAGGTTCACCACTCTCTGGGTGAAGAAATTCCTCCTCATCTCTGTCCTAAATGGCTTACCCCTTATCCTTAGACTATGACCCCTGGTTCTGGACTCCCTGACCATCGGGAACATCCTTCCTGCATCTAGTCTGTCCAGGCCTGACAGAATTTTATAGGTTTCGATGAGATCCCTCTCAATCTTCTAAACTCAGTGAGTATAAGCCAATCGACACAATCTCTCCTCATACGTCATTCCTGCCGAGAAGATTAAGGGGAGATACAATAGAGGTGTTCAAAATCACGAAGGTTTTGATCGAGTAATAAGGAGAAACTGTTTCCAGTGGCAGAAGAGTCGGTAACCAGAGGACACAGATTTAAGGTAATTGGCAAAAGAACCAGAGAGGAGATGCCAATTTTTAAAAAACTCAGCGAGTTATGATCTGGAATGTCCTGCTGAAGAAAAGGTGGTGGGAGCAGATTCAGTAGTAACTTTCCAAAGGGAAATTGATAAATACTTGGTGGGAAAATTTTCAGGGGCTAGGGGGAAAGAGCAGGGGAGTGGGACTAATTGGAGCGCTCTTTTCAAAGAGCTAGCATAGGCACACTGGGCTGAATGGCCTCCTGTGGTGTATCATTCTATGATTTAAGGCACTTGAACCATTATGTAAAGGACCAGAAGAGAGAAAGTGAAGCAAAAAGAAAGGCAAGCAAAAGACACTAGACAAATGAGGTAGACGGCTCACCGATGAGAAAGACACAAGAAGCCAACAAACACCAGAGAAAGAATGCAAGTGAGTGATGTACAAGGAAACGAGTGAGTAGAAGGTAAAGATGAGATTTTCTTGGAGTTTAGGGCACTAACCAGTTTTATGGAGAGTCTAAAGTGTTTACGTGAATGGTGCAGGACAACTTGGTCGCAGCAACTTTAGACATTAAATGAAATGAAGAGGAGGAAGCAAGACAGTAATTTTGTGCTGGGTACTTCTGACCTGGAGCTTAAAACATAGAAGCGTTTTCCATTCTGCTAGTTCCTTTACCAAACAACAATCGAGGATTGATTGACCAGAAGTTCAGGTTCCTTAACAATTAGACTTGGCTTGAAAGGGACACAGCTCTACCTAGCAGTAGAATAATACACAGCATGGTTTAATCCATGACTCCTTATAAAACGGCATATAATCTGGTTTCAGTACCACAGGCGATCCATTAGCACAGGAGTCTTGCCTTTGTGTGCCGCATAAGTGCGTAATATGATGCCCAAATATAAAAGTTTTAATTAATGTTCCCATAAGTTTATCTTGTGCTGCAATGCCAGTAGATCTTGGTGTTCTGATTGTCCGCCCATGAGGCACTGGCACTAAGTACAGCCCTTTCCAAATCTGCAGGCCGGTAAAATTCAAATGGGCAAACCAGTGAATCGTGAATACAAATAAGACCCACGTCGACTGGGCTCTGAGGACTGACTTGCCAGCTTAGACTTCTCTCTGCGACTTGGAGAGATAGAGAAGATAGCGATCTTTGCACTGAAATAGTGACACTTTTCCAGCCATGAAAAACTTAAAAGAAAGGATTGAGACATTTACTACTTTACTGGTTCAGGGAAAACTCGATCATTTCTGTTCTGCCCTTGGATTCTGATGAATGTTAGGAATTAAATAGAATGCAGTGGTGGCTGCAGAAAATATACTTCCCCAGTCTTTTCTGGGAGCTCCCACTCCATTCCCACAAAATCCAGGCTGACACTCCCAGTGCAGTGCTGAGGGAGTGCGCACTGTCGGAGGTGCCGTCTTTCGGATGAAACGTTAAACGGAGGCCCCGTCTGCTCTCTCAGGTGGGGCGTAAAAGATCCCGTGGCACAATTTCAAAGAAGAGCAGGGGGAGTTCTCCCCGGTGTCCTGGGCCAATATTTATCCCACAATCAACATCACTAAAAAACAGATTACCTGATCATCAACACGTTGCTGTTTGTGGGAGCTTGCTGTGCACAAATTGGCTGCCGCGTTTCCCACATTACAACAGTGACTCCACTTCCAAAAAGTACTTCATTAGCCGTAAGCGCTTTGGGACGTCCTGTGGTCGTGAAAGGCGCTATAGAAATCCAATACTTTTTTTTGAAAGACTCGTACATTAGGTTATTCTGTTCTGTTTATAAATAATCTCGGGTGCTGTCTTTTTTTTACATTTTCTATGGCTGCAAATGGATTTATTGCGTGTTCAGTGGGGGTTTCAGCACGGTAATGGTTAAATAGATCAACTCGTTTAGGGTGGGGGGTGAAGTGCTTTATGCAGAAATGCAGCCAATTTTTATTGGCTGTTCCACAGGGTACTGTGAAAGCCCATCTCCTGTTCTGGTCTCCTGTTTGTGCAGTAGATGGCGCCAAGTGTATAGCCTGTCAGTCTTGGCAGCAAAGTGAAGAAGATTCAGAGGCTGAAAATACTAACAAACTGGGGGAGGCGAGGGGTGGCTGAGAGGGGAGAGCGAGCGAGTAGAGCAATGACATGAACAAATGATAGAAAATGGTAAAATAATAGCAAATGAATAAGGAAAGAACAGTGACTAATGAAACTGGGGGGGGGAAAGGACACAGCCAGAAAAATTGGGGAAGGAAAGGAGAAAATCAAGTAACAGTGAAAAATTGGGGAAGTGGGAAGGAAGTCTGAAGGGTACCCACAACAAATGAAGGAATGCTCCTGTGAGAGGCGTGTTAATGTGTGAAAAACCAACTAACAAGTCGTTGATTTTGGGAATGCCGTTAATGTCCAACATTCATTTTGACACAGACTTCCTCCCACATGGTCTTCCTCGTCCCTACTTTCCCACTCCGTTGTTGAAATTAGGCTCCTTGCATTGTTTCCTACTCTTAACTCATTCTTTCTTTCCCTCTTTCTCTCCTTTTGCCTTCTTTCTCTCTTTCATTGCTATCTTCTTTCTTGCTATCTTTCTCTTGTTTCTTTCCCTCTTTCTCTCTCTCTGTCTTTTGTTCTGTAGATGCATTTAAGGGGAAGCTAGATCAACTCACGAGGGAGAAAGGAAGAGAAGGATATGTTGATGGGGTTAGATGAAGAAGGGGTGGGAGGAGGCTTGTGTGGTGCATGGACCTGTTCGGGCCCAAATGGGCTGTTTCTGTGCTGTAAGTACTATGTAATACATGAGGGTACCTGCTGGTACGACAATGTGCATTTACATAGCGCCTTTAATGTAGTAAAATGCTTCACAGGAGCGATTATCACACACAATTTGACACCGACCCACATAGATGGATATTTAGAATAGGTGACCAAAAGCTTGGCCAAAGAGGTAGGATTTAAGGAACGTCTTAAAGGAGGAAAGAGAGGTGGAGACGGTCAGGGAAGCGAGTTCCAGAGCTTAGGGCCTAGGCAGCTGAGGGCACAGCACCAATCGCGGCGTTGCCGGACTGAGAGCCAACGTAAGTCAGCGAGCACAGGGATGATTGGTGACAGGACTTGGTGTGAATTAGGATAGGGGCAGCAGCGTTTTGGATAAGTTCAAGTTTGGGGAGGGTGGAAGGTGGTATTAACTTTGTAAAATTTACACAGATTTGGAGCAAGATGCCTGCGAGACGGAATCAGTGGACCACTCTTCCACACAGAACAACTGCAAGAGTAATAAAGTTCCTGGTTCTACACATCCCACTGAATCAGTAAGTATTCAGCGAGGTGAATTCTGCAGTGGTGGGTTGTTAATCTTTTTGGAACTGTTTGCATCAAAAGGCAACAATTCATAGAATGATTTCAGTACAGAAGGAGGCCATTCAGCCCATCGTGCCGCTGATGGCTCTTTGACAGAGCTCTCCATTGGACCTGTACCCATGCCCTTTCCCCATAGCCCTGAAATTTTTCCCCTTCAAGTATTTATCCGATTCTCTTTTGAAAGTTGTTATTGATTGTAACAACTCTGTGTAAAAAGTTTCACCTCCCTTTTGCCTCCGGTTCGTTTGCCAGTTATCTTCAATCCGTGTCCTCTGGTTACCGACCCTCCTGCCACTGGAAACAGTTTCTCCTTATTTACTCGTATTAAAACTGCTCATGATTTTGAACACCTCTGTCAAATCTCCCCTTAACCCCTCTCCTTTGACTCCACTCACTTCCTCCAAATTAAAGGTGTTGCTATGGGAACCCACATGGGCCCTAGCTATGCCTGCCTTTTCGTGGGATATGTGGAACATTCTTTGTTCCAGTCCTACTCCGGTCCCCTCCCTCACCTATTTTTCCGGTACATTGATGACTGAATCGGTGCCGTTTCTGCTCTCGCCCTGAACTAGAAAATTTCATTCACTTTGCTTCCAATTTCCACCCTTCCCTCACCTTCAAATGGTCCACCTCCGACTCTTCCCTTCTCGACTTCTCTGTCTCCATCTCTGGGGATAGGCTATTGACAAACATCCACTACAAGCCCACTGACTCCCACAGCTACCTGGACTACACTTCCTCCCACCCCGCTTCCTGTAAGGACTCTATTCCATTCTCCTAGTTTCTCCGTCTCCGCCGCGTCTGCTCCGACGATGCCCACCTTCCATACCAGTGCTTCCGACATGTCTTCCTTTTTCCTCAACCGAGGATTCCCCTCTACTATGGTTGACACTGCCCTCGACCGTGTCCGTTCTATTTCCTGCACTTCTGCCCTCACCCCTGCCCCTCCCTCCCGGAACCACGATAGGGTTCCCTTGTCCTCACCTTTCACCCCACCAGCCTCCACATTCAACGGATCATCCTCCGCCATTTCCGACACCTCCAACGTGATCCCACCACCAAACACATCTTCCCCTCGCCTCACTTTTCAGCATTTCGAAGGGACCGCTCCCGTCCGCGGCATCCTAGTCCACGCCTCTATCACCCCCAACAACCCTTCCCCTTCGCCCGGCACCTTCCCGTGCAAGCACAGGAGATGCAACACCTGCCCTGTTACCTCCTCCCTTCCCACTGTCCAGGGCCCCAAACACCCCTTCCAGGTGAAACAGCGATTTACTTGCACTTCTTGCAATCTAGTATACTGTATTCACTGCTCACTTTTAATTCTCCGCTCCATTCCACTCTGACCTCGCCGTCCTCGGCCTCTTGCACTGTTCCAATGAAGCTCACCGTAAACTCGAGGAACAGCACCTCATCTTCCGATTAGGCACTTTACAGCCTTCCGGACTCAATATCGAGTTCAACAATTTCAGACCATAACCTCTGCCCCTATCCATTTTTTTCTTTTTTTTCCTCTCTCACTTGGCAGCTGTCTATCATTTGCCAGTTACACCTCATCTCGACGACTCTTTTGTTTCTTAACTTGTCCATTACCATCTCCTTTTGCCTCGCACCATCATCCCTTTTGTCTCTTAATCTCTCCTCCCTTCCACCCGATCACAGACCTTCCCTTTTGTTCTTTCCTCCCTCCCCCTCTCCCTGCTCCTACACTTGCTTAAAAATCTGTTCCCTCTCCAACTTTTTCCAGCTCTGACGAAGGGTCAGCGACCTGAAACGTTAACTCTGTTTCTCTCTCCACAGATGCTGCCTGACCTGCTCAGTATCTTCAGCATTTTCTGTTTTTACTCCCCTTAACCTTCTCTGCTCTGAGGGCAACATTCCAGCTTCACTCGTCTTTCCACATAACTGAAGTCCCTCATTCCTGGTACCATTCTAGTTAAGCTGACTTTTGAGTAGAGGAGTCGGAGCAATGTTTAGGTCCTGGTGTTTGATCAATTCACACAAATATTAGCCATTTGTAGAATGAATTTTTATAAATCTGTGATCCAAGTGTTGTAGATTATTGATTATCATAGACCCAGTAAGGGGGAAAGCAGACGCCTGGATTTCAGTCAGAGTCTATTGATTTTGATTGTCAGTGCTGGGCTGGCTGGCAGTACGGGCTGTAATTGACCTCCGTGCCCTTTGGGTTGGGGAGGAGCAGAAATCAGTCAGGTTTTCTCCTGATTGTGCCGAAATTGAATGTTGGACGTTGAGTCGTGAGAGGATCAGGTTTATACCTGTTCGCTTCCACCACCCCCCCGCCACACACATAATCAAATAGCCTGCTGGCATTCCCGGTCGAGACAAGCATGTTGACGAATGCACACTCGATTGTGGCAGTGGGGGAGAGGTGACGGGGTCAGTGGGGGGCGGGGTGGCGGGGCAGTGGGGGCGGGGTGACGGGGGGCAGTGGGGGCGGGGTGACGGGGTCAGTGGGGGAGGGGTGACGGGGGGTCAGTGGGGGAGGGGTGACAGGGGGGGTCAGTGGGGGAGGGGTGACGGGGGGTCAGTGGGGGAGGGGTGACGGGGGTCAGTGGGGGGAGGGGTGACGGGGGGGGTCAGTGGGGAGGGGTGACGGGGGGTCAGTGGGGGGAGGGGTGACGGGGGGGCAGTGGGGGAGGGGTGACGGAGGGCAGTGGGGGAGGGGTGACGGGGGGCAGTGGGGGAGGGGTGACGGGGGGGCAGTGGGGGAGGGGTGACGGGGGGGCAGTGGGGAGGGGTGACGGGGGCAGTGGGGGAGGGGTGACGGGGGCAGTGGGGGGGGGGGTTAGTGGGGGGAGGGGGGTCAGTGGGGGAGGGGTGACGGGGGCAGTGGGGGAGGGGTGACGGGGGGGTCAGTGGGGGAGGGGGTGACGGGGGGGGTCAGTGGGGGAGGGGTGACGGGGGGGCAGTGGGGGAGGGGTGACGGGGGGGGCAGTGGGGGAGGGGGGGTCAGTGGGGGAGGGGGTGACGGGGGTCAGTGGGGGAGGGGGGGGGTGACGGGGGGGTCAGTGGGGGAGGGGAGGGGTGAGGGGAGGGGTGACGGGGGGTCAGTGGGGGAGGGGTGACGGGGGGGTCAGTGGGGGAGGGGTGACGGGGGGGTTCAGTGGGGGTGCGGGTCGGGGGGGGGGGTGACGGGGGGTTCAGTGGGGAGGAGAGGGGGAGGGATGACGGGGGTTCAAGTGGGGGAGGGATGAGGGGGGGCAGTGGGG